>NC_134711.1:67040000-68290000 GCF_049634645.1 Pelodiscus sinensis | reverse complement strand
CAGCATGCTTCTTATTTAAATAGCATACCCTATTAAATTGTAAATTAATGGAAGTCCCCTTTGTGTATGCATAAAAACATATTTCAGAAACAGTATGTGTCATACAATAGAGCGCTGCTGCTTGCTATAATTGCATTTACCTATTTCTATAGTGGTAGAAGCTTTTTGAAGATATAAAATATTCATGGGACTTTGCTTTAAGAGGCACAGTGTATCAGATTAATATGAAGAAGAAAAGCTGTTCAACCAAGCTTTCTTTGCAAGTAAATCTCAGCAAAGCTGACCTATTTGGACCTAAACTGTTGCCCTGGAATTTCACAAGTGGTGCAGAGACCAAAATTATTGAAACCTGAGTAGTGAACGTGTCTACGTACTTGTTCTGGGAGGAGCTGATGGGCAGTGCAGCTAGTAAGATACAAGGCTACAACCACGTACAGGCTGCAGAGAGCCTTGATGCAAATGCTTTAATTGTAATCAGAAGTATCGAAGGAGTTCTGCTTCAGCATAAATTTATACCTGATTTGGAATTACTAAAGGGTAGAGAAGAATATTTGGTGTAATTATATTGGTTTCCCATAGCAGACTGTTAGCACTGTTTACAAAAAGAATAGGCTTATGGCTAGGATGTCTGCTTTGTGACTCACACTGGTGTCTGAAGGCAAGTATACCTCTGAAAGAGCCTGTTGATCCACAGGAGAGAAACTGACTTGTCAATTATTGTGTCTTTTAAATTAATTGTAAAATATGCTTGCTGTATAGAAACAATTTTGATGTAGCTGACCGCTGTTAATTGTTGATTTATTTTCCAGTCACTTCCAAGCTGTGAGGAGTTTATGCATGGCATACTGCAATTTTATGTAGCTAATGTGAAATGATTTACTGATCTATTTTTGAGGAGGCCAAATGAATAATATTGCATTGGAGAAATATAGCTCCAGGATGATTTCCCCGCTTCTATCCCTCAACCCCCATGGCTTTACTGTGTCTGATTTAAGGACGTTGATGTTTCAGGGGTTAAAAGGAATTACTTGCCTTTCCAAGTATAGATATTGCAAAAGAGAATCCATGCTTTGGCTAGTAACATTTTTTTTGATTGTATACTGAGCTTGTGTGCTGTATCAGCTTTGAATCCTCTCTGTTTATTATGTAAATTACTTCAGAGTTCTGATTTGGTCAGTAAAGGGTATTCAGTATGTGTTATTGATTTGGAGCTAAATTTGCATGCTTAGTCTTAAATCATCCAGAAAGCTGCTTTCTTTTTTGATCAACTCATGATTTTTGGATTGCAATTTTTCCCTTGTAGAATTATTTTTTATTAAAACCTAATCTTGTCAGAATATGTTTCTGTTCTGTTATGGTACACGGACCTTTTGATTGTCTCTATTGTGTACATGCTGATTTAGTTCCATCCCAAGCAAGCTAATAAAAGAATGTCTTAAACAGCGAGGTATGATATTTTTTTCAGCTGGCTTTAAATTTATTATTAAGAATAATCCTGATTTTAATTGCCTACAAATATGGTGCATATATTATGTTCTTTAGAAAATGTCTACAGTAGATTGCAACCTTCTTCACTGGAAGAAATTATCTGCTTTTAAGTAATTCTTACTGCATCCATTTCAGACTATCAGGTTTTTCTCCTTTGATGTTCCATGTTTTGTGTAGTATAATAGTATATTATTTTTCCTCATAAATGATATATTAAAATCAGGTGCATGCTTGCATGAAGCACTGGAAGTTACTGGTAGAAAGAAACTTAACAGTGTCTTATGTGGATGGATGTACCTTGGATTGGATGCGTTCAGAATATAGAATAGTAGTGTCACCCTTCATATCAAGCTGCCAACAAATACAGTTGGTAGTAGTTTCGTGGAAATTTTGTAATCTCTTTTCCTAGACTTGACGTTGGGTGTGTAAATACTCCGTAAGTTTTATAGCTGTGTGTGATTATCCAGGCAAAACTCCTGACACTCAGGGGGCTAGATATCTTTTTAAATGCCTTTTAAAAAAAATTCTGTCAATTCTAACAGTGCTAGTTTGGTAAATCTCTGTTTTTCCAAATGATGATGGCACTTGCTATGATTTTTTTATTTTTTAAGTGTGAAAGTACCAATCACCAGTTTGAAGTACAAATTCAGAAAGCCAATGTTGTCATGTAGAAGATGACCACATGTGAGTAATTTTCATGTTGTCCAAAGTGATATAGTGCCTTCTCAGCACAGGAGGCTGGTGCTGGTTACAGTACATTCAAAATTTTCTTAAAATCTGGGAAGCTGAACATATTGAGACCAGAACACTCTTCTGCAGTTTACGAGCTAGAACACAGCATGTGCTGCTTTTAGGGTTGCCAGGTGTCCGGTTTTGAACCGGACAGTCCAATATTCGAGCTTTCTGTTCGGGGAAATAAATTGTGAAAATAGTCCGGTATTTTCTAAATAAGATGTAATGTAGATTGTGATGTAATGTCAAGTGTATCCGGTATTTTTGTTGAAACCATCTGGCAACCCTAGCTGCTTTGTCACAATGTAGAGTCTGCTGAAATGGGGGCCTGGAACTAAGACATCATAGGCGGGAATGCTGACCACACTGCAGCTGTTAGTTCACATACACTCACAGCACTGTTATACAGTGGTGGACATCAGGAGCATTTTAAAAAATCTTCCTCTCCTTCTCTGCCTAGGTATACTACATTGAAATACCGAAGCTAAGAGACATGCAAGTAAATTTTACGAGTAATGAGTGGGATGCTGGAAACAGTAGAGACGTATTAAACACTCGTGGCCAAATGATACTGTTAGGTCTGCAGATCCTAAGGAAAGCAGAGTAGTGAAGTAGAAGGGAAGGGTAAATGAAAACGTAAAGCTGGGGAATTCCCCTGCACTTCAAAATGTACTTTTATGCTTGATATTTGTGTTACATGGTTAGTGTCAGAGCATCATCTTTGCTCAAAAGAGACATTTTAAAAACAGTGAACCAATAAGTGAGATTTTTGTCTTGTTGCTAAGTTAAACAAAGCACAGTTTATTAAAATAAGTGGTGTACAACAGTCTTCTGTCAATATTCCATGTAATCTTTTCAGTCCATGTGCAGAATAATTTTTATGTGCATTGAGGCCTGTGCAGATGTACACCACAATAGAAACAAACCTAGCTATGGACGCTTTGCTAATCAGTTGAGTGACATTTGAATTTTGCCTGGGTGGCCACTTACTTTACACTAGGGGTGGGCAAGATAGGGTGCATGGGCCGGATTTGGCCTACCAAACTGTTTGAACCGGCCTGTGGCTGCCCTGCAGCTCCTCCATCCCCAGACCAATTGAGACCTGGGAACAGGGGATGCACAGCTGTTCAAAATAACTGATGGTTCCCTCTAGGCACAGCATACCCTTGGGAGGGTGGGGATGAGGGGACAAGAGACTATGTGCACTCCCCCACCCCCAGGCCAATCAGGGCGTAGGGGTGGGGGATGGTGCAGAGTCCTCCCTCTCCTTCCCCCCCACACACAGAGCAAGGGGCTCTCAGCACCTAGATGGAACAGCCCCTTTCCACCTGAGGCCCCGCCCCTTGGAGGGTGGCCCATGACCACTTCCAAAATTTGTGAAGTGACACCCCTGTAAAAATTATTGCCCACTGCTGATTACAGGAAACACTGTTCTCAGTTGAAGAGCTGCTCAGGCTATACATTTCAGCACACACTGTGTGCGCAAATGTAAGCACCACATTAACATTGGAAATTAGTGTATCCATTTTGTCTACTGGATTTCTTGTTAAGCAGGAAAAAGCTCCTTTATGTTTCATCCCTTCTGAGAGAGAAACTGGGTGTATAAAAGTTCAGACAATAGGACCTACCACCAAGTAGAATTATAAGGTCAAAAATACATTAGAACTCATTTGGAAACTTCTTTGAAATTTTTTGTTTTTGTGCTGAGCAAAATGGACAAACGTGGGACTTAAAACAAGACCTTTAGATGGATCATTGCTATTTGAAGGGTTAGTTTGGAGCATTTTGTAGCATGTTTAACAGTAAAGAACATATGTCTCCATCTCCCTTTTGACAACAGAATTTCATCTAAGCTGTGCAATGCCTTCAGCCTCTCTAATCTGGCAACATTTGTGGTCCGCATGATTTTAGTTAGTTAGATGCCCACTTACCATGGGTGTGGCCAAGTTTTCCCTCAGTCCCGGCTCTTACTGTTCTGTGCTGTTACTTTGCTCTAATTGACTCCTAAATGTCTTCTCAGAGCCCAGTAAGTAGTGAGAGTGTTGGTAATGCTACTAGATAATATTGACCTTGCATGGCTGAGCATTGATCATGTCTCAAGGGTGCCGGATTAGAGAGGTTCAATTTATAGCGTGACTTGGTCTAGATGACATAGGCCTGAACTATCACAGACATGAGACATTTCATTTTTGATTAGTAACATGAATGCACTGACACACAAAAATCACATCCTCTTGTCACGTTCATTCCACAGTGAACTTGTGCAGCTATTACCCAGAATGATTTAAATCATCCTTAGACTATTTTTCTTTCCAATTTCAAAGAAAATATGAGTATAGTACCTTTAAAAAAATGAGAAGCGAAATGGATTACCAGAAATAAAAGGTAAAGGACAGGAGATCATTGTATCAAGAATCATGTCACAGGTTTACCATTTACCAGGAAATAGAACATTTTTTATCTTGGCAAATCTGTGAAATGTGGGTGTTGTTTGAGGTAATGGGAATAAAAACTTGATTTTTTTTAATATTGCTGAATTGGAAAATTCTCAGCATTTAGCATGGTTCTGGCATATTTAGTCTTCATGTTACTCTTGGGTATTTTAGAGCTATGGTGTGTGTGGTGTTTTTTTTTTTTTTTTGTGCATGACATATGAGTTGGGTTTTTTAAATCACAATCCCTCTTTAATGGCTGGCTTGCCTTTGGCATGTGTTAGGAATTATTAGGCTGTCAAAAGAGGACTGAGCACTATTTCACAGTTCACAGCATCACAGAGAGGAGGAGAGCTACAATTATTTTTCTACATTGAAAAACATTTTTGTGCCACATACCTAATTTGCACTGTTGTATTGTAGGGATAATAGAATACTGCAGGCTGCTATAGTTAGATATAATCTAGTGAGCCAATGTGACTGGAGTATGCTTAGTACCCCACAGATTTGGAGTGGTTAAGTATTAATTACTCACTGTATTATTGTTAACTTGATTTTGAGAGTGGCTTTCTCCAGTGAAGGAGAAATAGTCTTTGTGTAAAGAAGGAACCCAGCTGAGCTAACTGTGTATCTTTTCTCTTGCATTTTCCAATTTAAAATGGACCAGGTTTCATAACGATTTTGGTCTTGGATACTATATAGTAAGAAAAGTGAAGCCAGCAGAAAAGTGCCCAGCAGTGAAGAAAATTAACTTGTGGGATTTGATGTGTTTAAAAACACAAACTGTTCAGCACTGCTTACTGATAATTTGAATGAAGGTGCTAGGTATGGGGAACAGGAGAATTGACCACATAAAATACATTGGTATTGAAAAGGAAAACTGATTTAGTAGCTTTACATGTGTGAATAACAGCAGGTAACATCTGGGTCATCAGATTATTATAAGGTCATATCAGAGTTATTAATTAGATTTTGTTTTAAATTAGTTTTGTCTTCTTTTGTTTTGCTTGGCTGCTTACATTGGCTATAAAAAGGTGATTCACTTACATGCTAGTCTCAATTACTCTTATTGTATATGTGTTTCTTCATTAAGCAAATACTGTTCTTTTTATTCTTGTAGAGGTTGTATTGTATTAACTGTGCATCAAACGTGTAGAAATTTAATAGAAGTTAGAATAAAATACTTTTTTGCATAAAGTGATTGCTCAAAAGTAAAAATGAGTATTGAGAATTCAGGTCAGTATTAACAATTAACAAAAACCCATGGCTAGGATTGCAGCATTAGTTACTAAAAGATAGCCTACAATTGTAACTGATTAACTCATTTTGAATAATTTTTGAATGCCCAAATATACAAACATTAAACAAGCTTGGTTTGGGGGAAGTGCTAAGCACTTGCTCTCTGAAAGCCAGGCACCTCCTAAGGTGTATCCCGTTCAGCATTCCAAAATGCGGATACATAAGTCAGTAAGTCTTCAGAGTTGGTATAAATGTCATAAATTGTTAACTCTTAACAAATGGGATTAATGCTCTATTAATATGTAGGTTTAATAGTTTAATAGTTTATACTGGATTACTGTTTGCAGAGACTATCAAAATACATCACTTGCTTTGAATTGTAGCTTTTAATTTTTATTTAGAACTAGCAGATTTACTTGGTGTTGCTTGGGTCCCTAACTCTACTAATGGTTGTAGGTTTTTGTGTTTAAATTAAAAGGAAAATGCACATGCTGTATCTAAATGATTGTATTGGGGAGGGGGGTTTGTGGGGGGGAGGTAGATGTGTGGAAGGGAAGGGAGTGGTGGTGGGTGTGGGGGGAGCTCTGAGTATAGGGTGGGGGCTCAAGGAAAGGCAAGGGAGATGGGGGGCCTCAGGGCAGAGGGTGGAAGGTGTTGGAGTGAGGGCACAGGGTGGGGGACTCAGGGCACAGAGTTCAGAGTGGGGGGACTCAGGGAAGGGGGAGTGAGGGCTGGGAGGTCGGGGGGAGCTTGCTATGGCTGACCATCTCGGTGAGATGACCATCTCAGTTCTGACAGTGCACCCAAGGCGGTGCTCCTAGGTTACTCCTAGGGCTGCGGGGGGCCATCCCCAGCCTGCAGCTGCCTCCTCTCTAGGCTTCTGCAACTGACTTGGGAGGGCACCAACCAGCTGTCCCCGCCCCCCGGGCCTGCAGCTGTTTTTTTTTGGGGGGGGGGGAGGCCTCCAGCCACCCCTTCTCCCCCTCCCCCAATCTTCAACCTGTGCAAGTGGGGGGGGGGGGGGAGCACCAGGGTCTAGCCCTGACCAATAGTTGTTCCTCCTTCCATCCCACCCCAGCCTGTAGTTGCTCTGGGGGTAGGGCAAGGCTGCAGGGGCCAGCCCCAAGCTCTAGCTGCCCCCCGTCCTACAGCAGGTCGGGGGTCAAGCCTCTCTTTGGGGAAACCTTTATTGGATTACACTGGGATGCACTGTCCAGTCCCAGGGAAGGTTCTGGGGGGCCACAGTGGTGGGACTGGATGTGACGGGCCTTCTCCCCCCATCTGGCACTGTTTGGTGCAGGTGGAACACTAATCTGGTCTGATGGCTGGCCATGTGGAGCCCTGGCCACTCACTGCAGTGACCACTGGAAGAAGAATTGCTGGCTTCTAATCAGCCCCCTCCCTTCTCGTGTTATGGAAAGCCTATGGAGAGGGTCTGGGATGGAGGTTGGGTACAGAAGGGAGCTTGGGGTAAAAGCTGGGGTGCATGAGAGGGTGTGAGGTCTGAGAGGGAAGTTTGTGTGAAGTTGTGACTTGCAGCAGGTGATTGGGGTGCAGGGTTGGAGCTGGGGTATGGATGCAGGAGAGGATTCTGGTCTGGAGGAGGGATGTAGGAGGGGTGCAGGGTCTAGGAGGGAGTTGTGATCTGGGGGTTGGGGCCTACAGAGAGTCTGGGTGGTGACCTGGAGCAGGGAGTTGGGGTATGAGAGGGGCTGGGTGCAAGGAACAGGCTCTGGCCAGGAGGCGCTTACCTAGGTGGCTCTTGGTCACCAGCCCTGCAAGACTCTGAGACCATTATCTCTGCCTGCTGCAGTTCCAGGCTGCTCAAAACAGCTGGCTGCTTCCTGTGGCTCTCTGCTCCTGGTGCCGTGCTAAAGGGCAGAGAAGGCTTTGCATGCTGCCCCCGCCCCAGCACAATTTCTCAGTTCCTGTTGGTCAGAAACTGGCCAATAGGAGTTAAGAAATTATGCTGGGGGACAAGGGCAGCACGCAAAGCTTCTCCCTCTCTCTGGAGTCTGGAGCAGAGCCGGAGCAGAGCCACAGGAAGAGGCCAATTGCTTAAAATGATGTGGGGGTGCTTCTGTGCCTGAGGGTTTTGGCACGACAGCCCGCGGGCCGGATCCAGCGGCTTGCCACTATAGATCCAAAGTAGTTATAGGTGACACAAAATGGATAGCAAGAGCCTAAACTAAAAGTTATTATTAGCATTGGCTGCCTTCTCCAGTATTCATGATGGTATATTTTTTAAATGAAGTGTTCAGTGGGAAACCCACATTAAAACATAAAATCATGAGTTAGTCTTTATTCAGGAAACAAGCAGGCAGCAGAATCTATTTAATAAATCCATTCTGAAACCCCAAGTCGTGAGTTACCTAGTGCCCAGTGAGCAGTGTTGAACAGCAGCCTGACGTTAAATATCACTGAAATAGAATTGTAGGGGGGACACCAATATATTCCACTTTCATTAAGAGAATCTGCAGCAACATAATTGGAGCCTACAACATCTGTAGCTAATTTTGATATCCTATGTTATCTCCTCACATCAGTGTGTATCTCTGTCCTTTGTGTCTATTCCATTGTGATCTTAGTCATCAGAATGTGAGGTGCAAGTCTGTTGTTTAAACATTCTTGTTCCAGCTAGCTAATACTAACCAACTGTCTGAGTGAACATAATCCTTACACAGACCACCTAACTCATGAAGGAAGAGGGTCCTCTGCGACGTAGGTTTTCCTCATGTGCTGGGGTTTCGTCTGGTGTGCTTCCTTCACGATCTGCTGTCCGAAAACTTGTCCGGAATGCTTCATTTGGAGGCTACAATGAACTTTCTCCGGCTTTACCAGGTTTGTTTCATCTCAATCTTGCACGGTAAATCATAACTAAAATAAAACTTACAACCTCAAATCAATTCACTTAGCTGAAAATCATTTACTAAGATGTTGGTGTTACAAAAACTAGAATGAATATTCCAAACATTTTTCTGAATTAAATCTGATTGTGGGAAGAGCAGAAATGTTGTATTTTTGACATGTCTGTAAATAAACAAGCTTGTTTCAAAGCAAATATAAATGTGTTTGTTTAGAATGGGTTTTGTATATGTTTGACAGAGAATGTGGTGCTTGTCTTGGTTTGCATGTAAGAAGTAGCTGTTTGCAATCAAAAAGTTGCACAAGGGGAGGGAGAATATCCCCAAAGGACTCTTTTTAAAGTGAGACATGGATGTTTTTAAACTCTGTTGGCTTTTAACAATTCCATAGTAACTACTGCAAAATTCTCACACAATATGTCAGTGGGTTACTTAGAATGACAAATTGAGAAGCTGAGTTAAGGCTTAAGTTTTTATTCTGAATCTCACCCCTCCCTTTTTTTTTTTTAATAGAGATTTCCAATAAATTTCACCTTGGTCATACATTTCAACTTGTTTCAACTAAGTGAAAGTGTGCAGAGAATGTTGTTAATAATACTGTAAAAGCTTTGGTGGATTTTTTTTAAACCTTTAATTGTACATCTACATTAGTGTGATTCAAATATGTTTGAATGGACACAGTTTCCTATATTGTATGCTAGGAAACTCCGACTTTAAAAAATCTATTTTCAAGCATTGTCTGTTGGTAGTGCAATCCTGCTTTGAATGTTGTAATGTAAATATGGCTGTTCTGCTTGTGTGGGGGTATGTGTGTCAGATGTTTACTTTTTTCAGGTTATCACTAGGATGTTGTAAGTCAGTTAATTAGGTGACTGTGTAACCTACGGCTGAGCAAAACATGATCCGTGGGCTTGATCCAGCCCGCAAAACTGCTGAACCTGGCCTGCGAGAGCCTCTGGCGGTTCCCTGCCTGCCCTATCCATGCTTGACACTCAGGAAATCCGGCTCAGGAAAACCTTTATACTGCAGAGCCTGCAGCACAGCCAGCTCCCTGGGAGCAGAGCCGGATGGCCCCACTACCAGAGAGCTAATGGTGCTGTGGACTGCACAATACAGGTTGAACCTCCCTAGTCCTGACATCCTCAGAACCTGATTAGTCCTGGATAAGGGACTTTTCCAGACCTGGGGAGGTAATTTCAAGCCTCCTGCTGCTGCCCTCCCACCTTGCCAGCCTTCTTCCCCACCTTGTCAGCCTTCCCTCCCCCCCCCCCCCCCCATACTGTGGGCTCTGATACAGTCAGCAGCATGGGATGGCAGCCAGCTTCCCAGGAGCAGGGCTGTGAGTCTGCGTGTAGCTACCATTAACGGTAACCAATGAGTCCAGGCTTATCACTTAACTGTTGAAACGGTTATACTGTTACATCCCTAACTATCACCATAGAACCAAGTGAGCTGGAGGAGAAATCTTATTTCATTCCTTTATTGTATGCCCCACCTTAACAGAAAAGCTGGCCATGGATAGTTAGTAACATCTGAGCAAATCCATAGAGGACTTGTTCTGCTGACTGTCATGGAGGGGCAAATTCTTAATATTCCAATTATGCCAACTGTCACTGAAGAACTGATTTTGCTTGCAAAAAAACCTGTCAAGGAAAAAAATAACCATATGTTTCTGCAAGCCTAGGCTGAGTCTGTAGTGCTGTAAATTACAAAAATCTTTTATCATATGTGTATATGTTTATATAAGTTTAAAAAAAAATCAGACACACAAGAAATTGGGATCTTGCATCACCATTTTTAGTCTTGTCTAGAGTCAGCCTGCACATTAAGTCTTATCTCTGGGCATTACTTGGACAATACAGGCAGTCCCCGGGTTACGTACAAGATAGGGACTGTAGGTTTGTTCTTAAGTTGAATCTGTATGTAAGTCGGAACTGGCGTCAGCCGCTGCTGAAACTGATGAGTTTCAACCGCGGCTGAATCTGGATGCCAGTTCTGACTTACATACAGATTCAGCTTAAGAAACCCAGGCGTCCCCAAGTCAGCTGCTGCTGAAACTGACCATCAGCGGCTGAATCAGGACTCCTGGGGCAGAGCAGCTGGGGTGCTGCCGGGTTGGTCCGGAGTGGCGCTGCGGGACCAACCCGGCAGCCCGCAGCTGCTCTCCCCCAGGGGCAGGCAAGAAAAGCCTGGTCTGCTGGGTGGGGGGCACTAGCTGCACCCCCCCTCCCAGCAGACCAGGGAGACGGGGGTGGGGACGCCCAAGTCCTCCATGGCTTTGCTCCGTCTCCCTGGTCTGCTGACCTGGGAGACACGGAGCAAAGCCGCAGAGCACGCGGGCAGCGGGAGAGTCCAGGCGTGGCGCGCTGTCCCACTTCTGGCGTGCTCCGAAGCTTTGCTCCCCATCTCCCTGGTCTGCTGGTCCGACCAGGGAGACGGGGAGCAAAGCCTTGGAGCACGCCCGCAGTGGGACAGCCCCGGCGCGCTTGAGCTGTCCCCCTGCGGGCGTGCTCCGCGGCTTTGCTCCCCGTCTCCCTGGTCTGCAGGGAGACGGGGAGCAAAGCCTTGGAGTACGCCTGCAGCGGGACAGCCCGGGAGTGTCTGGGCTGTCCCGCCGCCGGCTTCCCCGGCGGCTTTGCAAAGCCGCGGAGGGGCTGGGGCTGCGGCTGCGGGGCAGCCCAGGTGCGCCTGGGCTGCCCGGCTGCCCGAACCCCTCCGCGGCTTTGCTCCGCGTCTTCCTGGTCTGCAGACCAGGGAGACGCGGAGCAGCTTTTCTCGCCCCGGAGTACACGGGCGGCGGGACCGCAAGGTCCCGCAGTCCGTGTCCTCCGGGGCGAGAAAAGCCACGTTCGTAACTGCGGATCCGACATAAGTCGGGGACTGCCTGTAACTATTTTTTAAAAGTAGGATAAAATGGTTTTACTTTAGTGAATTATAGTCAACAGATTTGTAGTTCCTTAGAAGCTCTTGGTATGTCTTGTGTGATTGTGCATTTAGGTAATGCATCTATAGGTGTAGACTTTCAGTTTATGTCAATAGCTCTTTATGCATGTGTAGTAAAGTCCTGAGGAAATGCCTTGTGGGGGGGGGGAGGAGGGAGAGGATCGTTACTATGGACTTTAATTTAGAGAAATTTAGTGGCCAAAACTGTTAGGTGTTTTCATTATACACTTGCCAGTCTTATTTTACTATTTTAGCATGCTGATTATGAAAAGGTTTGAAACTCGTTAATTTCCAGCAAAGATGCTAAAACTACTTGTGGGTAAAAAAAAAAACATCCAGAAGTTGTGTATTTACCCTGTTGGTGTTTGCCATTACGTGCCTCCTGCATTGTTCAAGACAAAACATGTTGTTCCAGAGCTAAATATGCTGTTTCCCTTTCATGCCCCACGAGGACATATGGTGAGGACAGCATTATCTAGTGCTACTATCTTCCCTTAAGCATACCCCATGTATTCTTTGGAGAGTGCTTAATTTTCCAGTTCAGAGCATTATCTTTCAACGCTGTTTATTTCATCCACTCCTCAAATCAACCTGCTTCTTTTGATGTGTTATAGTTGACAGCCTAGCCACTCAATTGATTTTAGGTCTCTTAACTTATGCTTTCCTTTTTTGCATGGGTGCACATATGGACTTAAGAAAAAAACATAATAAAATTAAAACATAATAAATAAGTTGTTACATTTTAAATCAGAATGGGTTTGGTGTTGGTATAAAGTAGGAATTAAGTGAAAAAATAATAAAATAAATTAAGTGTCTTAAATGTGCAGGTTACTTGTTGTGAAATGCAAAATCAACAAATGAGTTGATGCCTGGCTGGTTTTCCCCTCCCCCTTCCTGCAAGGTTGATTGTAGGGTATACTTGCAGGTACAGCATGAGGAGACATGGAATTATGAAAAGCTTCATTTATGAAGTTTAAGACAGTTAAACTCAAATCAGCTTTCTGTAGAAGACAGATGAAATATATGTTCTGGAGGATTTTTTAGTCCAAAAAAGTTTTAAATGTACTAAGTAATATCTTATTGTATTTTAAATTTCTGAAACATCAGCGCTCTTGGTAGTCTGTTCATTTAATACGTAACTACTAAACTGTACTGCTATTTTGTCTTGCAACTGGCGGAGTCTCATTTAAATGTGATGAGACTGTCTATTACAAAAAATTACCTAAGGTCCAGCGGCCAGATGCAGCCTCTGGCTTGTCTGGATCTGTTCCTTGAACCTCAGGGCTCCCCCACTCAGTACTGGGGAGCCTGACCTGGTGCTCCAGGTCTCGCACTCTCTCCCCGCAGAACTGGAGCACACACTCTTATCAGCGTGCCTTCCCCCCCCCCCCCCTGCTCCCCGCAAGCCCTGGTGTACAAGGGGAATGTGGGGAGTGTCTTTCTCCTCAGTTGGGGCCATGTCAATGAGAGTTTGTTCTGGGTTTTGGTTTGGTTTTTTTTTTTTCCACTTGTGGGTGGCCCCTAACTGTTTTTTTTTTTTTTTTTTTCTGTAGGTTAGTGGCCCCCTACCCGAAAAAGGTTCCCCACCCCGCCTTAATGTTTATAGTAGGCACCAAAATAGGGGCCAAATTCATCGACCTCACTGCCTGCTTTGGATCAATCCCTTGGTGAGGTTTTTAATCTGAGGGCCGGAACCTGGCCCACGTCAAATCTGATTTGTTTTGGCCTGGAGGAGAAAAGCAAATTTAAATATGGCCTTTGTAGATTCTACTAATAGTATATTGGCAGACCCAAGCAACTCATCATATTCTGCCTTTTCATATTCAGAATAGGGCATATTAGGGATTGTTGGAGTGCAGCAGTGCCCTGGCCACACATCCTGGCTGCTGTAATAGCCCTTTCCAGACCATAAGCAAACTAGGCTTATGTTAGACCAGCTTTAACTTATCCTGGGGTTGCACCTACAGATCTGGGATTAGGTGAAAGTTAAGTTTGTCTCTTGCCTTCCACTTGGTAATACGCTAAGTACATCTCATCCAGAACCAAGGATTGGTCATAAGCGCAAAGTAGAATGTGATGTATAAATCCACATGGGGACCGATCTCAGAGAACATTTGGTTTTGGTGCTGATTTTTGTGTTGAAATAGAAGCAAGGTTACTTTTATAGCAAACACATCTCTCTTTCCATACCTTATTCATTTGAAAGCTATACTTTAAGTTTCCAGTTAATAAGGGCTCAGTGTGCAGAATATTTAAGTGTACTCAAGAAATTAGTTCCATAAAAATGAAAGACAAAAGACTAATTGAAAACAATTAGTGATTCAGGTTTAAGAACTTGAGACCTGTGTTGATTTTAAACAGTACTTTTAGGCCTTCTGGTATTGTCAGTTCCAACCCCAGACAGTGACGTCAAATGCATTTTTCATTAGCATTTAGTAATAATATTCAGACAGTTGGATCCTACTGTGTTACTCCATGTTATGTCTATCAAAATTCTATACTCATGTAAAGATGAAATCACAATATATGGCTGATGGAAAAATTAGATTTATTTTTGTCTATGATAACAAAAAACAAATATACTCTAACACATTCAGGAACATAAAAAGGTGGCAGCTAATCAGAACAGAGTATATGTAAGTGAGATACATACGGACTACAGAGGTTTGTCTAACAAATAGCTTCAAGTACTAATCTCCTGGAAGGCATTAAGCTAATATTGCTGAAATACACAAGTCTCATGGGGGTAGCCATGTTACCCCACGTCTTCACTACAAGGAAGATCGGTGGCTTCCACATTTGATTTAGGCTTTTCATCTGGCTAGGGTCTATTCTGAGGCATGTTGTTCTTTCTGAGATTAACTTTAAATTATCTGTTGTGCACCTAGATGGCATACTAACAGGTGCACCAGAATATTCTGAAATATGCACATCAACAATTTTTTATTCTTGCACTGGAAAAAACTGTCACCTAAGTAGTGCTGGTACAAGCTGTTCTAGCATCTCAGTCGTACATGCTATTGACTTCTTTTGCCACTTTATACTTAAGATGTTGCTGTAAAAGTGAAGTATGCCATCAAGCTGTAGGATGGGATGACTGCTTTGATGCTGATGAAAAGCTCAGTATGATTGTGTAATATAAAAAGTTGTAGATAGAAAGCAGTGTCAATTTTTTGTTTTATTCGGTTTGGATAAAAGTAAATTCTGATGTAATAAATATGCCTGCTAGAGCATTATGCACTCCACGTGCACAATATAAAACTTTGTGGAATGTAGAGTTTCACATCTTGGGCAGCATTTATGGTCTTGTGTGAGCAGTTCAGAATCTCAACACTTAAGTCTGAAAAATTGGGAAAATTGTATATAATGTGAATTTAAAAAAATGAATAAACATACTCATTGAAAACATTCTGTAAACTCACTTTTAGAAACTCACTGTACAGTAAGTGATACGTTGAAACTTCAAGATATATTTTTATTAAGCAATGTTATTTATTTACCTTTTTATAGAGGGAAGTGTTTTTATTTTTTAATTATTTTGCATCATTCTGGATGGTGACCAGATAAGTGAAATGTTCTAATTTAGGTTTTAGTTTTCAACAGACAGCTTAAATAAAATGCAGAGTATTCAAATGGATTATCATACTGCAACAATGTCATCTTCTCTTTTAAGGTTTTGATAGAGGGAAGGATGATGTGTCACAAAGTAAAGAAGATTCAGCACATTCAATGTCAAAAAGCAAGGTAAGCATAGTCACCTTTCCAAAAGCTAGTTTTGAAATATGCATTATGCAGTGGTGGAGTTCTGTATACTGGGTTTAAATGCAAGTGTATTCGTTTTAGTGAGTGTTTAATCTGGTAGATTGCTGTGCAGACTTCCTGAGAGGAGGATTACATTTTAATTAAGAGCATAGTTTCTACTTTATTAGGGTGATGTTAAGCATAAGCCTTTAGGGTAAATTCAAGAAATTCAGAGTTACAGTTTCTCATGTTTTTCTGCTAAGGATCCGATTTAGAAGAAAGCTCTTTGCAAAGATGGTCTGGGATCCAACTTTGTGCACTGGGTGTCCCCTCTACCTCTGACTACTGGAAGCATGTTCTGGACTAGAAGGAATGGGTCACTTGATAATTACTCTGTTCTCTTCATTCCTTCTGAAGCTTCTGGCTTTAGTCCAATGTTTCTCAAAGTGGTCTGTGGATCCACTCTGAGAGAGCTGCTACCAGGTCATTCGCGGCTCTCCTTGGCTGCAAGCAGACAACTGCAGCTAATGGGAGCCGTGATGCTCCACAACTGCGGAGCCAGTAAGTAAACAAACTGAAGGGGCCCAGTAGCAGCTTTCTCCGCATGGTTCCATGGCCCACTTTGAGAAACACTGCTAGTCCTTGTCAGAAAACTGTGGACTGGACTAGATGAGTAGTTGGTCTCAGTATGGCCTTTTATGCATTCTTGATGTAATTGTATAAGTGTGGATACTTGCCATTTAATAGAAATGCACAGTTGAGGCACCCAAACAATGCCACACTACAGGTTGACTCTCCCTGGCCTGGCACCCTCTGGATCTGACTAGTGTTTTCAAGTCAGGGTATTTGCCAGACCAGGGGAGTCAATACTTGACCCTCTTCCCTGCTGCTGCCTTTCCTCTTAGCCCACCCGCCTGGGTGGAGGCTCTGTTGCTTTTGACACTGGGGCTCCTGCTCAAGCTCCGGCGACATTCCCATCTCCTGGAGCTCTACTTCTTCAACTGTGGACCAGCTGGCAATTGCTTTGAGAAAAGTGGCAGTGCAAAACACAGACAGACACAGTTGAACAAATGAGTGGCAGTGACATTAATAGACCCAGATTTGAAGAAAATGCTGACGAATGTTGAATACCACATCACTGAGCCATAAAAAACCAACTGCTCCTTTACTTAGTCTTTTTGATTAACGTATGATCTATGAATAAAATAACTCTAAGAACAGCCATACTGGGTCAGACCAAAGGTCCATGTAGCCCAATATCCTGTCTACTGACAGTGGCTAATAGCAGATACCCAAGAGGGAGTGATCAGAAGCAGGTAATCCTCAAGTGATCCCTCTCCTGTCATCCATTTCCATCCCCAGACAACCAGAGGCCAGGGACACCATTCCTACCCATCCTGACTAATAGCTTTGATGGATCTAACCTCCATGAATTCATCTAGTTGTTGTTTTTTTGAATCCTGTTAAAGTCCTAGCTTTTGCACATTCTCTGGCAATGTTATCCGTGTTCTGATATTTTATTACCAACTAGCCTTTCCCCTTCCAAAGTCGTAAGATTATTTTAAAAGCTGGGGCAACAATTTTGCACGCCTGTAATGCCTGTAATCCCAGTTCCATTAAACTGGAAAGATTGCACTTTAAATGCACTAATATATCATTTGTAAATTGAATTTCCTTTACTTAGCTATGCTGTTCTGATATGGCCAAGATGAAATTGGGTTTTGTGTTAAGATAGCCTCACTGCCTAGACTGAAAAACTTGGCTTACAGAGAGATCTACTATTCTACTAACCCAGTTCCTGTCCACATGTTAATTATGGCAGTGTATGATTGGTTATATTGAGACTCTATTATTGCTTTGTTGGTAACATTTATATGGTTCTAACTAAATTTGTATTCCCACCTCCTCCCAACAGTACGTTATTTTTTATATAGTTCCTTGCTAGATGGCTAGACGATAGATGACCGCAAACAGCATAGAGATCTGAAAAAAAGTCCACAAGAACTTCATAACCAGGACCAAGTCATTAGTGGTTATTTGGAAACCTCCATCTGGAGTATTTTTCTTCTAAGGTCTCTGTCACTCTGCAGCCCATTTGTCATATTAACCTGCATTTAGTACCATGGTGTGTCCCCAAATTGGGAAGGTGTAGGATTCACATCAGGGTAAACCAGAAGTGACCTAGAAGCTTATTTAAAAGCAGATGAGTGCTTCCAGCCCTTTCCCTCTGCGGGAGGACATGGGGGTTCACCTGCTGGAAGGCAGTGCAAGTAGTGACAGCCTGGGCAGCACCAGCATTAATCAACCTCTGGGCAGCCCCCACACCCTGGGCAGGGCACACCCAGATGAGGGTGCAATGTCGGTTGTGTCAAACCGATCAGGTGGCTGGAAAACCCCACCCACAGCTGCACATCACTAGACTCCTGGCCCGGTCTCTGGAGCCCCACCCCTGCAGCCAAGACCCCCTGGAGCCTCGCAGCCCTTTGGCAGGCACCACACCCCTCCTCCTGCTGCGGAAGAAGCACACCAGCTTTGGTCTTGCCTGCCCGCCAGCTCACCAAAAAGATGAGGTTGAGGAAGATGAGGACAGTTTTGGAGGAGGTGATTCTGCACTGCCCTGTCACTCTGGCTTCTTTGTTCTGCCAGTGCCCCAGCTCTGCTGTCCCCCGTGAGTTTCCCCTGGAGTAGCAGCTGCCCTTTCTGTGGCTCCAGCTGCCCTTTCTGCAGCTCCAGCTCAGGCCCTGTCCGGGGCTGCTGGAGGAGCAGCCACCCACAACACCGCTCTGGCTCTGGCCCCAACTCAGGCCAGCCACCTGCTACTGAGTGGCTCCGTTGAGGTGGGGTGGGCCTCAGTTTCTTGGTGTGGGCCGATGCAGGTGCACACCTTAGAGGGAACACTGGTCTCTGGGGCTGGCATTAGACTGGCCAGGGTACAGGGCGGAAGCTGAAACCAAAGCTAAAGCACGAGCTCTGCCATCTGGGACTGAAGACTGGATTTGGACTTAGACTTCAGTCCCCCTCCCAGACATGTATAGTAGTTTTTGTTGTCAGAAGGAACTTGAAATACAGTGAGGTCTGAGAACCTTTGTATGGCTGTTTTTTCTGTAGTCAAGCACGTGCACAGCAAAAACTGCACATTTTCTTAAATACTGTTCTCCCTTTGGAGTAACACTTGACACATTTGTGAGATCCTTGGTC
The DNA here is from genome assembly GCF_049634645.1 of Pelodiscus sinensis. NCBI lineage: Eukaryota > Metazoa > Chordata > Testudines > Trionychidae > Pelodiscus > Pelodiscus sinensis. The sequence goes on along the minus strand of NC_134711.1, from coordinate 68,271,363 downwards.
AGCATCATATTCATGGTTTGATCTCTAGCTCTGGATGGAAGGGGAAAATATATATATTTAAATGGCTATTTTTTTTCAGGGCTTATCTCTAGAACTCCTGGCTCAAATGACCCTGGGCCCTCCTGAGACACACAATACTTCAAAAGAATCTATGCACATTGTTGTTAGAGGATTTAGGAAGGTGGACAGAATTTGTGATGCAATCTTAGCTATAATGCTGCTATTGCCAACTATATTGTCTACATTAGCCTGATCCAGTGGCTTTATGGTCTATTTACATTGGAAGGAAAGGGCAATTTGTGTGAGCAAATATGATTTAAGTATTTACTTATAGCTCATTCTCTATAAAGAGGATATCTTGTATTCCTTATACAAAAACAAAAGCTTTAATTTCTCTGTAAACTGAAAAATTCAATGCAATCTTAAATATGGAACTGTGATGGAATGTCCACAATAATGTTCTAGGTATTAATTTTTTTAAAAAACACCTCGGTGTAATATCCTGCTGCTCACAGTTCCTGTCTCTGAGCTCAAGTGCTCTGCAGCTGAGGGAATAGCCTTGTAATTCTGTGATGTCATAGTTGAGAAGGCTGGACCATGTTAGCCTTTGTACAGTTGCTTAGCTCTGACTCTGGATCCCTTCAGATGCAATGCAATATCATTCAATTCTAGTCCATACTCAGGCCGCACTGTTCAGGGAAAGGGAGAAAATACAGTTGGTCATTATCTAGCTCATTTATGGGTTGGTCCTGAAACTTCTCAAACCTCTATTTGGTGTTTAACTGAGATTATTTAATGTATAATTTAACTAAATTTCTGATCTTTGAATATTTATTCAGTTTATTTTCTCATCTTTCCATTTCAGGTTCTTACTCTTTTTTTTTCCTGTCAGACAATTTCAGTGTTTCTGTCCTTTCCAGTTACTGTATCTAGACCTCAGTAAGCTGCAATGAGACAAAAGATGCCCCCCCCCCACCCCGCACCACCCATTAACACCTTTTTCCACCTTCAGTTTAGTTTTGCTGTGGCAGTTGGCCTGACTTTATGGGAATAATCAGCTCCCTAGGTCTCAAGATAAACATTCACAGAGACAATTAGCTGTTCCAGCTTACAAAGGCTAAGTGGCTTCCCATTTGTCTAAGCATGGACTGGACCAACAATGATGAAAGTTACTCCCCATACAGTACAAGGAAGGTACAGCGCCTGCCTCACTAGAAGGTGCAGTTGGTCCTTCCTATTTAAAAAAAATTCTCTTGTCACTTTTATATGTGAATTTAGTGCTTAGGAAAGGTGTTGGGTTGACCTATATAGAGTCCAAAGTCTTCCATTTGTCTGCCAAACAAGTTCCCGATAGATAGACTCATCACTGTGCCTTTCTAATGAACTTCAACCCTCACATGGAAGCCAAGTTTTCTAGTTCTAGGATTAATATGTGTTAGTGTGGGGCCTCACACACATTTTTGCACTTCAGATTGCATTCAATTCCTTTTGACAGGTAAACTGAAAACTTCAAAATGTTATTGTGGGTTTTGCTCCATTACCCTTTGCCTCTTGTTTTTTCCTGGCTCATCCCTCCACAAATTCTTGAAACAAAGTAATTATTTCTTCACTTTTTGCTATGAGATGAAAGTACTTGAATCCTGATGACTTAATAGAAAAGGATTCACATGTCCAGTTTTGTATGTAACTTTTGAACCTAAATGTTTTGTTTTGAATGGGCTTTGTTATGAAATTAATAAGATCCCTTTTCCCCTCATTTTCCCAAATGTAGATTGAATATAGGGAATTTCTATACTTACATATTTTAGACTCGGTCATTCCTAAGTGTTTTAGAAGAACTTGGGTGAATGAAGTTTGTATTTGTACCAAGACAAATGTCCATTTTCAAGGAGATTGAAGTTGCTTTATCATCTATGCAGCAAGAAAGCAATATTGTTTCTTGGGCATTTTGCTACAAAAGCATCTTTTGCCGATCAGTGGATCGAGAAACACATCTCATTTGAAGTTTTATTTTTGAGTTGGTAGCAGATAACTGCTGAATAGTCCCCAGTGGTGATAAACTGGGTTGCAATAATAATGAAAAGTGATAAGTTGTAACATCACAGCAGACTTTCCTTAGAGATGGTCAGTTGTCAGTCTTTTGGCTGGATTCATCAGTGTCCTCTTTAGGGATGTAAGTGACTAGTCAACTAGTCCCTTGACTAGTTGCTTCCCTTCCCCTCCTCCCCCACTACTTCTCTTAAAGCAGCAAGGGTTCAGAGCAGGAGCTGGTGCTGTGGGAAGCTGGCTTAAAATCCAGTTCCCCCTACCGCTGTCTCTGTAGGGAGCGGGGGGGGGAAAGAGGCAGGAGAGACAATGGGGTAGCGACGACTGGGTGCGAGCTGGGAATCAGCTGATTCACGGCTCACGCGCAGTCCCAGAGGCATGCTTTTTAAAAGTATGAAGAGCTCTTCACACATTTAAAAATCAGAAGCATAGAGGGGGCGATCTGGCCCTAGCCAGGAATCTTCGGGCCCAACTTGCATTGGGTCCCTCCCCCTCCCCCTGCTGCACTTCAGCCTTTTAACTGTATTAAGAGCCTGACTAGTTGATTAAACTAAATTTAACATCCCTAGTCCTCTTCCAGATTTCTTTTGGCTAATGAGCGATAGATAAAAAGAAACATTAAAAAGAAACGATCTTTGAATCTTTTAAGACCTAACCAATAAAAACCTCTTGTTGCTGAGTCAGCACATTGACCAGCCATAAATGAAGGCTCCAGTTTTGTAAGCAGCTCTCCAATCTCAAGGTACTTGGATGCTCTACTATGATGCCCTTGATCTTCTGGAATAGGCAGGGGAGAGAAGAATAGTAATTAAACTCTGCTTGATCATGGAACAAATTTAAAAAGTCTAGTCTGAAGTAGTTACCTGACCCATGAAGGGAATCATGCATAAGCACTCCCAGAGCAGCTGGCACAAGAAGAGTTGTCAGGCTGTAGGTGTCAAATGTTGAAGAGGTGAGCTCCTCCCAATTTTAAAATCCCATGGTCCATGTTTCAGCCAAAGAGAGTGTTTAAAAAAATAAACCAGGCAGAAACAACTCCCATCTGGTGATTGGAGGAGGTGAGGTAGAGTGAGGGCTGACAGCTTCAGCAGTGTTACTGAGCATGCTCAGTACAAGCCAAACAGAAAATGGGATGGAGGGGAATTGTCTCCTGCTTCCCCCACTCCCACTGTTTTTACGTTCAGCTCTGGTAAAACAATTTAAAACTAATCACATTTGGAACATCCAAAGTGTTCCTTAGCAACCAACTGCTCATTCAACACATTTACTACATGTAGTTGAGCTTCTTTTGGAGCACTCATGTGCAATAGTGCATTCCTTAAAGTAATGAAGCATAACTCTGTAAATAGCTTGGGAATAAAGCAGACTAAGAGAAAATATTTTATTTTTATTGCAGGAAGTAAAATGAAATTGTGAGGACAGGCATATCACTTTGTTTTGTCTGAGTGAAAAATTGTCCTAATGTGTCCAGGTATCTATCACCAACACTTATTTGTCCTTTATTATGTAAATTTCAGTCTGAATCCAAGCTTTACAATGGCTCCGATAAGGACATCTCCTCTACTGCAAACAAGCTTACAAAAAAGGAGTCTCTCAAGGTGAGTCACTTTTCAAAATGGGTTATTAACAGCCTGCAACTTGATTGTCTATCTAGATCACCTTCCAGTCAGACCTTAAAAGATAAATAGGGATAAGACCTCTGAGAGAGCGCTTGGAGCAGGACTTTTTTAAAACCTAGTTCCGATACCAGCCTGCAAGACCCATTCTGACCACTCCCTCATTGTTTCTTTCATGTTTTTATTTGTCTTCTACCAGCAAAAGCCTTAGATCCAGGAAGAGACACATTCCCCCTGCTACTTAATTTTTTTTAATATATTCATATTCTATGCATATGAATGAAGTTCAGCCAATTTTTATCTCTAAAATAATAGACGTGAAATCTTTTTCTATCATTGAGTTCCAGTATTAAAGACCTTTTAAAGTATTAAAAACAAAAGAAAAATACAATTTCAGCAATGTAAAGCAAGTTTGACAAACTGATGAGGTATTTCTTTTCCTGAAAAATGCTGCAGTCTGTATTCTTTATACCTACCTAATCCTGCCCACAACAAAATATAGTTGACCTGCTCCCACTATTATGACACTGGGTCCTGTGGGACCCACAGGATCCTAGGGCTCTACTCTAAAAAATATCTATGACCATTGCTGTACAATGATACTAAGGTAACTTAGTTTCTTTGGTGCAATCTTTAGGATCACATGTAAAATGGAAAGCATGCCACTCATTGAATCACCAACACTTCCTTGTGTTATCTTGTTGGTGTTTCATCCATATATTGATAAGATCAGACTCTAAGTTTAAAGTCGTTGCCAGAAGACTTTTCAGCTTGAGGTCCCCAGAACCAAAAATAATCTGAAAATAATCTTGTTTGATTTGAACCCAAAACCAGTGTTCCCTAACTTGTCATCAAATAGAAAACTCAGATGTGTTTTTGAATCCATGAAAACATTGAGTCAACTTGAAAATAATTTTTCTGATCTTCATATGAGTTTTTGAATTTGGCTGCGTGAGTGCCCCTTTTTTTAATAAATTGACTAAAATTTGAAATTGAACTCTCCATTCAATTCAATTCAGTTTGAATTGAAAAGTTGAAACAAAATAGTCAAGATTAAACATTTCAAAATGGTCAAAAAAGAAATGTTTCAACTCCTGAACGTTTTTTTTCAGGTGAAACTATTTAACAAATTTCAAATAGTATTGGGTCCTGAATAATGTAGCGATGGAAAAAGTAATTCATTTAACAGCCCCAGTTCTTGAGGTCGGGTACTATGAAAAGAAAAGGGCATTGCTGATGTCCCCTGGGGAAAGAGGAGAGGAGTTAAATGCTTGAATTATTGTTTAATTCAGTGGAATTTTTAATATGCATACATGTCCCAAGCCCCACATCTGCGCAAATATGCTGTGTATGAGAACTTGAAATTCACTTATTTACAATTAGTAGTCAAACTGACTGGTCTACTTGCCTTTCTCATAAGAAGTAATGAAATAAATAGTAACATAGTGATAAATGATTGACTTCCGTTATTTAATGTGGTGATTGTAACCTTTTTTACTTGACATTAGAAGTGGCTTGTAGGGAAAACTATTTTATGTTCAAGACAGACATTTTCCCACATTTTAAAGCTTCGTCTTTGTCTGTATAGTTTCAGGTTGAACTTTGTCTTACAATTTTCCTGCGTTTTTCTTAGTTGCAATAGCTTTTTTTATTGCCGTGGCTTGTTTTTTCCTAGTAATTTTTAAATGGTTTTACCATCTTCTATATTTGTTAATTACAGGTTCAAAAGAAAAATTACAGAGAAGAGAAGAAGAGAGCTACAAAAGAATTGCTTAGCACAATCACAGACCCATCAGTCATTGTTATGGCTGACTGGCTGAAGGTCAGAGCTTGACTGTGAAATCAGAGTTGAAATTTTAGCAGCTGCCTGCTGTTTACCTACCAGAATAGAAAAGGCACAGAATCCTAGTGGGTTGCTGATTAATGTTTTTTGGCCTGCAGAGTATCTATTTATTGCAACCCTGAGCTCTATGCCTGAAATCTTAGGGGATAACAAAGGGAGCTGGCTGTTGCTTACTGTAGTCACCATAGTTACATTGATCTTATATGTACAGCAACTAATTTTAAAAACTAATTGAGGTTGTTTTTTTTAGAATTTATGGACATTCTGCTTGATCATAGAGAATTCCTTAATTTCTGGTAGAAGTCCCAAAACTAAGGCCAGTAAATCTTGGGTATTTTAACAGTGATTCCTTCTTGCACATTTCTTCCTTTTCTCTTTTATCCTATATGAAATAGCTATAATCCTTGAATATTATTTCCATAGGAGGGAAGAGAAGATATGTTCCAAACAATGGGCAGTGCCACCATCAGTAGGCCAATGCAAAAGCAGAATGGGCATGAAGGATGTTATGGACTAGTTGACTATCCAATAAGCAAATACGTATCGGATAATTGAATCAACTAGTCATTTCCCCTTCCCCCGCCCCCTCTTGCTGCCTCTATCAGATAGAGGCAGTGAAGGGGGTACTTCAAAGTGACAGCACCCAATAGAGCCCGGGGTACAAGCTCCATGTGGCACTGCCACTTTGAAATGCCATGGTGGCGTTTCAAAAGGACAGTGCCGCACAGCTGATCCCGGGCTCCGTGTGGTGCTGCCTCTTGAAACTCTGCTGCAGCATTTTAGAGTGGTAGCACCACTGACCTCGGTCTTGCTGCAGCATTTCCATGGGACGGGGAGTCAGCTGAGAAATCCAAAGTGGAAGCACCCGGGTTGTGGAAGCATTTCCAAGTGGAAGCACCCGTGTTGAGCCCAGCTGGGAAATCCCCAGCTGACTCTGGCTCCATGCAGTATTTCAAAGCGGCAGTGCCGCATAAAAGGGACATAAAATGTATGTCTTGTACATTTCAAAGCTGGCAAGCCGCGTGCAGCCTGGGGCCAGCGGGAAGTCTTGCTGATTCTGGGCTCAACACGGGTGCTTCCACTTTGAAATGCACACGGCCCTCTTGCACGTTTCAGAGTGGAAGTGTCCACATGGAGCCTGGAGTTGGTGGGACTTCCCACTGGCTCCGGGCTGCACCTGGGGTTCCAACTTTGAAATGTACGAGAGCCCCCGCGAGGGCTCTCGTACATTTCAAAGGAGGAATGAGGAAGTGCCTGTTGAGTAGTGGATCAAAATTCCATTGACTACGCGACTAGTAAAGTAATCGATATTTAACATCCTTAGGGGGAACTTACACAGAGATTAAACTAAATGGCTTATCTGTAAGAAATAATATCTACTGTGCTTATGGAAAAGCCTTACTACATAAAAGGGTTAAATTAAGGTCAGCAAACTGGTGTTGCATCTGCTTGATGGGAAGGAATAAATTCTAGACTGATCAGAACTAAATCACAAGCATTCAAACTCTAGACATTCAAGTCCAAGGAATCTAAGAACTCATTGTGGTGCACAGGAGGAGCTGGTCTCTCAGGTAGCTAGTAACCCATGCCACATCTGGATTTTTTTTAATAAATCTGAAGGTTGGTTGTCCTTGATTTCTATTCACAATCAAATCTGAAGACCTCTAAGAATTGTTGTGACCTAGCATCTCTGAGGGTATGTCTCCACAGCTGGTTGGCTGGTGCCAGAAGGCAAGGGGCTGTAGAGATATCTACATCGTAGTGAAATTTCCAGGCTCAGGTGTGGTGGAAGAGTCCCAGAGTCTGAGTTCAGATGTCTACACAGAAACAAAACAGCCCTATAGCCTGTGCCCTTTGAGCCTGAGTTACCTGGCATGGGTCAGCCATGGTGGGGTTTTTTGTTTTTGTTTTTGACTGTGTAGATACACCCTAAAGAGAGCAATTGCATTCTGCACCAATTATAACTTCTGAGTTGCATTTACAGTAGTTCCATTCAGTCTGTTACAGGAAACCCATATGTCGTGAATAATAATGCTAGTGGTTAATGGTTAATAATGCTAATGGTTAAATATGCTCTGACTGAGGATGCTCCTGGGTAATCCAGAAGTGTTTCTGGATTTTGAACCAATGTGTATCTCATTTGCATAACAAGGGTAGTATTTACCAGATCTGAAAGAAACAATCTTCATCTAAACCTGGTTTTGTCACAAGGATGTATAGAACACTGTTGTAGACTTGAGAGACTTTTATACCAATACTATCAATTGACTCGGATTCAATATTTCTTTCAGCAGGAGGGATGACTTTGGTGTTTATTTTTAATTGTGAGGAACTAAAATCAATCATTAATATTCTGTAGATTCGTGGTACATTGAAAAGCTGGACCAAACTGTGGTGTGTGCTAAAACCAGGAGTATTACTCATTTACAAAAACCCCCAAAATGGCCAGTGGGTTGGAACAGTGCTCCTGAATGCTTGTGAACTCATTGAGCGGCCTTCCAAAAAAGATGGCTTTTGTTTCAAACTTTTCCATCCCTTGGAACAGTCCATCTGGGCTGTTAAGGTAAGTGAACAACCATTCTTAAAGAAGACATTGAAGAATGTGTCTGTTTCCAGCATTGAATAGAAGCAGCCTTACACATAAAAGGCACTGTGCTTTTCTCTACAGTTACCAGTGTTCTCTTTCTAACTATTTTTAAAAATTTAATTCTGTAGTTTCTACTGCTGTACTTTTCATCCAAAAAGTAACTGTGAATTCCATGTTTGATACTGTCTAGATCACTTTTTGGTTACATTAGTAGAAGAATGTTTGGGAGCCCTTTAGCAATAAATAGGATGCTATAATCTTTCTGAATGGCATATAGTGCAGTGATCTCAAACTTCATTTACCTTAGGGCAGGGGTTCCCAAACTTTTTGACACGGGGACCAGTAAATCCATTCACGAGCTTTCGGAGGACTGGTAACATTCATTTGCATATTTGCATATTCATTAAGCAAATTACAGCTATGCAAATACAGTGTTTTGGGTCCTCCCAAAGCCCCCAGAGCCAGCTTTAGCAAAGCTTTTGATACAGCCACCCACAATATTCTTACCAGCAAGTTAAGGGAATATGGATTGGAAAAATGGACTGTAATCCAATAAAACCCTGCACCACCACATCGTGTATTGAAAAGGGGCTCATTTATTTTCAGAAAGCGGACACTATCTTTGTAATTTTTTATCCATATTCTCATTCCGGATGCTGAATGCACCAGGTTCTCTCCATTCTGACACGTTGTAGTGCCTTTAAACCTCACTGTCAGCAGTGGGGATATTTAAAAGGCACGGTTTTTCAGTTTTTATTTAGGATCTGCGTGCGCCCTGAACTGTCCTGCTCACCGCTGGCCGATTCTTCCCCCCCCGTCAGCTGATTCTCTCCTGGCAAGCCCTGCTGCCCCCGCGAGCAGGTTTTCCCCCCTCCCCTGACCCAGCCCCTCTGCTCCCACCCCCCCCTAGCCAGCCCTGCTTCTGCCAGCCAGTTCCCCTCCCGCCCCGGTCCCCTCCACGCGATCTCCCCTGGCCGGTACCGGGCCACGGCCCATAGTTTGGGAAATGCTGCCTTAGGGACAGTACCAGTCTGTAAACCCTCCTAGTGGGTGAACAGGCACCCTTTCTGGCAGAGCTCCAGGGAGAGACAGGAGTTTCTGCACATTTTGTGTACAGTAATGATGAAGACCCAGCGCTCTGAATTTATCAAATGATCCGGACTTCAGGGTCAGAAGTGGGTGATATCTATTGGCCATTGGAGATGGTGGTGGTACTGATTAGGGAACAGGACAAAGATGATGACTTGAAACTTCAATAATTCTCTACTGCACAAGAATGAACAAATGCCATTCCAGCTCTCAGCACATTGAAAACGGACAATATTATCTCTTCCAGGCTTACAATTTGACCTACCTTAAGTTAAAATTTCCCATTCTCCAGCTTATCCAGAATTGTGTTAATCTGATATAGCCCTGGTCCTAGTTAGACCAGATAAACAGTGTTTTACTAGATTATTTTATCTCCTAACAACCTAGTAATGGACAAGGAGTTCATTATACTTCACATTCTACATCTGACGCACAGCTGTTCCATGTCACGTCTCTCACTGGTGATGGAGAAGGGCTAACTTTCTTAAGACCAGGAAAATGATAATCAACTGTTGTCTGTTTGCAATCTTATCTTTTCTTACTATGAAACACTCTAAATATTAAGATTTATAAAAACCTAGTTGTAGATTTCCTATAGTCTAAAACCACTTAGGAAGAGTTTTTTACCCTCCCAATTTCTCATGGTTTATTTGCTGCACATTGATTTCCCCATTCCCTTACATAGCTATGTGGATTTTGTGGTTAGTGTACACTTTTAAGTCACCTTTTTATGTGCACTTCCATCAGAAAGGTTGTCAACAGCTATTTGACTGTGGGACCTAACTCTGCAAAAGATGATTAATCAGTCTTGGGCGGAGATCTGCATAAATCCAGACTAATTTCCTAATTGCTTGACAGAGAGTGGTGGATTTATTTGTTTCCTAAATAATTTAGAAATTAGAGGACATTCCATACAAGATTTTAACTTTTATTAAGATAGATCAAATTTGAAACCTGAATGAGGTGGTAATGTCCATTTTCAATGTGCTGAGAGCTGAAATGGAATTTGTTCGTTCTTGTGCTGTAGAGAATTATTAGTTTTAGTTCAAGTCCATATTAAAGTTTGAAGTGGTCTTCTTTATTCTGTTCCCTAATCAGTAACACCTGTCTGCTAATCAAACTAGATCTAGAGGGAGGCAAACTTTCATCAGGATAGCAGCAAGTAACTTTGCTCTCTAATAAACTTCCTCCATTAGGTTCACAAGAGAACAAACTTACTTCTAACAAAGAGCAAGACTTGTTGACACCCAAGTTGGAGAGAGACCACCACTCATAACTATGTATACAAGATGGATAGGTGCTGCAAGAGTCCTGCTTTTCTGTGAGCATACTTTTCATAGCATCTGGTGTCTCCATCTGGCAGACTAGCTCCAGATTACAACAGAAAGGCACACACAATCACTTATCATGCTTCTTTGATGTTATAGTCTTTCAGTTTACATTGTATAACTAATAATACCCACTCTACTGTCTTTATGCCAGCATGAGACTTCAACACACTAGTTGCTTGATCATCCTTCAAATACTATTTTAAATAGTATGCCACTATACAATTGCATTTCTGAGTCTCAATCAGAGAAGCTGAAAAAAGACTGCAAATAGATTTACATTAATAAATTGTGTTTTTAAATAGTCTTCATCCACACCCTTATTGTTCGCATTCCTTTTGTACTCACTTTCCACCAGCATTCATGACATTTAGTTTTACTGACAGGAATGTAGAGTCATATGTTCGTGTACAGAAACAGAATTTCAAATTTACCCATGATGAAATTTATGTGTGAAGTACTTGTATCATCCTCCAACTGGGGAACAGAAACTATATACTCTGTAACTTCAACATAGCTCAAATAGTGAATATCAAAGACTTTTCAAAAACTATTTGCAATCAAGCTGTACGTTTTTTAAAGTAGTGTCTAATGCTTTCAGAAAACCAATCAATATTGAAATTTACAGTATACATTAGATACATTAATGTATTTTCAAGCAGTTACTGCATTATCAAAGCGGTTCATTTGTTCAGTTGTTGACTGCAAATTGGTCATTCAGCTTTTACTCATTGTACTTCGAGTATCTCAGCATATCACCCTTTTTTCACACCAATAAATGGTCTTCATCCTTAAATTATAGTACTGTAGTTTGATACAGAACAATTAATGTATCTAGTATACCCCTAAATTGGATTCCAGGTAACGTTTCACTGAAAGATTTCTGGCCTCAGACTGCTGTCTGTAGCCTGGCCAACTTATGATTTTACACAGTACCTCAATATTGTTCTCCATAGTCAGGCACTTCCTAGATCACTTACTCATATTGCTCGTAATATCCTGAGTCTGTTATCTGTGCTTGGAGGGTTAGTAGTTTTTCCTATGTGAAAAACTGTGTGGCTTCTGCCATAGTCTGACTTTCAAGTCCCTATCTTATATTTGGGAAGAAGAAAAATTTACTCTACATTTACCCACCAATCTCTTTTGTCTCAAGTCTGAGAACTTTCCTTTGGGGGACAGTTCTTGTTTTTAATCTTTTGAAGTTGGAATTCAGAAATTCTTGGCTGTGGTTAAGACCAGCACTAGCCTGTGTACATTGCTGCTTTAACCTTGTGTGTATTTGGGAGGGTGTTATAGCTGTTCCAGGTGTTTGCTTCTAAAAACAACTATAATCTTTGAGTGATGGTCCTTATTGTATTCCACTGTAGTATACACATGTGCACCAGGCACCCAGAGCCAGAGTAGCATCTGTTAGGTCACACGTGCACTTGGGCTCACCCTATGATGCTGCATTTCCTCCCACTGGGAGTTAGCATAAATGCAAAAAAAAAAAACTCTGTTTAACCCCTACACAATCTTTGGAATTCATTGAGGCAACCTTGAATTGTATTATTGCAAGAGCATACTTGTCCAAGGACAGGTTCTAGACCATGAACTAATGCAGACAACCTTTATCAGGTATATGTAGGCATTCCCTTTCCTTCTTCCATTCCAGACATGATCATTATTACAGGTGAGTCCCTGTTTAATTAGGGAGCCTACATGAATAACTACATAGCACAAAGTACTTGGATATCTTGACAGACCAGGATGCACATCAATATCCTGGGGTATGTCTACACTAGCTCAGTAGTTCGACCTAGGTAGGCAAATGAGGGCAACCGGAGTTGCAAATGAAGCCCGGGATTTAAATATCCCGGGCTTCATTTGCATCTTCCTGGGCGCCGCCATTTTTAAATCCCCCTTAGTCCGAACTCCGTGCCCACGGCTACACACGGCACGGAATAGGTAGATTGAATTAGATCCTACCGAGCTAGTGTAGACATACCCCAGGAGTTGTGAGAAGTCTGGAAGACATTCAAAGCCTTCCTTCCATTCAGCTGTGGTCATCTTGTCCTTACAATGTTATAACCAACCTGAGAACTGTTTGCTTCTCAAACAAACAACAAATGTGTTAATCAAAAGATCCAAAGGTTGCTACTCCCAGGGCAATTCTGTACTTCTTTCTTGGTCAGACGAATTATGCCTTCCCTCAGCTACTGCTCCTACCATGAATGAGTTCTATGCAAAATCTGCCAGGATTGGCTGGTGTCATTCTCATCATTACCCTTTACTGACTCAGCCGTTTCAGTTTTCCAATCTCCTATGCAGGTCATGCTGAATACCAGTCATCCTTCCAATGTTTCCTGAGCTCCTGATCCAGGAGAACAGCAAGATCAAGTACCTAGTCTGTATCTGCTCCACTTCAGGGCTTGCTATTTGGATAGGCAACATCCACAGAATATTTGGTTGTGGAGTGAACCCAACCCAACTTTGTCATACAGGCTTTTTAATAGTTGGAAAGACTAGATTAGATAGTACTAGCTAAATGGAGGCACTTTGCTTTTTGAGCTCATCAAAGGAGCATTCTCCTAGAAATTGCAAATGTTTCTTTTATCTTGGACTGTATCCTCGCTGAAGACGACAGGCCTGCCCATCATGCTCCTTACGAGTTGATTTGGTGTCAATCTGTGCATAACATCCACCTTCTCCGATTGCTTTGTCTTTATTTCTCAGGAGATGAACAGATTTTGGAATGGCTTAATCAGAAACCTATTCTCCACTGGGACATGAACCTTGTTCTTTCAGTACTCCAGAAATCCCCTTTGACCCTTCAGCTTTTTGCTCCGTTTTCTTTTCGGTACGGTTGCTTTTCTCATGGCCATTACCTTTCCTAGAAGGATTGAGGAGCTTATGATGATGGTAGATTCTCTTTCCACTATATTGAAAAAGGGTGAGGTTTCTTTGCATCTACCTACACCCCAAATTCACCTCAGAACCTTACCTGATTGGTTCATGTTCCGGTGTCCTTTCCAAAAACTACACATTTTCAAGGAGGAAAGACTCCACTTTTTTTCAGCAAGTCTTGGCCTTGTACCTGCAAGAAACACAACCAGGAAAAATGTCACCATAGTAGAAAGAATCAAGGGGACATGCCATTTTCTCCTGGACACTCTCCAAATGGATCTCTGGCTGCATTCTGCGCTGTCAGCTATTGAACCTTCTCCCCTCCCCACCCTCAAGGAGGTGAAAACTTGTTCCACGGGAGCACAAGTAACAAACGTGGCTCCATTCCATAAGGTGCCCTTCTTCCTTGATATCTGTAAAGTGGCAAACTGGAGGCTCTCTTCACTCATTTGCTAGACATTATGCCCTGGTGCAGGACTCCTCACCTGATGCCTCTTCTGGGACTGCAGTTTTCCACTCAGCTCTGCTGGCTACATCCTCACACCTTACTCCCTGGTATTATGTATTACTCAAAGAAGAAGAGGAAGTTACTGGCCTGTAATGGAGATTCCTTGAGCTGTGTAGTCGCTGTCTATATTTCATTACCCTCCCTCTTTCCCAACTGCCTTGGATTTTCTGTGATTTGCAGTAGAGAGAGAACTGGAGAGAGTTGATCCAATTCATCCTTTATCCCCTTGGGTGGAGGCATAAAATGCGTTGGGATGCATGCATGGACTATCTGAACTAGGTTTAAATTCTCCAGCTCTGGGTGCATGCATAATCCACAGTGGAATACAGGTAGGAACCATACATCTTTAAGAACCTGTTGTAGGTCAGTAATGTCCTCTTTACTTGCTATTGCTCAAACTTTTTTTTTAATTTCATCTTCTAAACTAGCAGTTTCTCATTAGATTCATGGGTAGAATTCTGCAACCCAAGACCCAAATGGGTCTTACCAATTAGGCTAATTTGACTAATACAAATACCTTTACCTATCAATTTTCTTAACTCCTCTAACTTAACTTTTTTTATAGTGGGCTCTTGAGTGGCATTTTCAATGCTTTATCCTCTAAGCACACTTGACAGAAATAGAAATGTCTCTAGGAATAACACTGGTTAAAAGCTGCAGCTGTTTACAACATTTCTTTAGAGTTTAATGAGATACTGTATCTGGAGCTTTGCATCTTTTGCCATCATTTCCTGTTTGGAGACAGTAGCACACACTCCTGCTGATTTGATGGCACTTGGAATTGATAGCAGTGAGGGTCATAGAAGTACCTGAGGGTATGTCTATACTAGCCCCCTAGTTCGACCTAGGGAGGCTAATGCAGGCAATCGAAGTTGCAAATGAAGCCCAGGATTTAAATATCCCGGGCTTTATTTGCATCTTCCCGTCCGGGCGCCATTTTTAAATCCCTCTAGTCCGAACTAACTGCCCGCGGCTACACGCGGCAGTCAAACGTTAACTCGAACTAAGTCCTTAGTTCGAGTTAACTGGAACGAGGTGTAACATGATCTTGGTAACTAATTGACCATTCATTATCAGTGGGAAATAGGTCAATGGAGGGATGATAGGAGTTACTATAGAGAACTTTCTGGGTGTCTGGCTGATGAGTCTTGCCCACATGCCCATATGATCGCCATATTTGGGGTCGGGAAGGAATTTTCCTCCAGGGTAGATTGGTAGAGGCCCTGGAGGTTTTTCGCCTTCCTCTGTAGCATGGGGTACAGATCACAGCTAGAGGATCTCTGCATCTTGGGGTCTTCAAAGTATTTGAAGGCTTCAATATCTGAGATATAGGTGAGAGGATTATTCTAGGAGGAGTGAGTGAGATTTTGTGGCCTGCACTGTGCAGGGGGTCAGACTAGATGATCACAATGGTCCCTTCTGACCTTAAAGTCTGAGTCTTGTTTTGTAATCTGACTTCGGGGAAGAGGCAAGGGTACAAGGTAAATTAAAGCCATGAGCTGACTAATTTTAGAAAATGAACTAGAATAAACTGAAGATCGTAATCTTTGAAATGTGGTTCCCAGCTTAACCCCACTTTAAGAGATGTGTCTGTTGAGGGAATCCAGTGAAAGAGAGCAACTCATTTACAGGACTTGTATCTTCATTAGTTGTTACTATGAGGGTAGATATTCCTGAATTGTGATCAGCTTGTGACAACACCAAAATAATGTCTGTTATATCTGTTTTATATATTTCTAGGGTCCTAAAGGCGAAGCAGTTGGTTCTATAACTCAGCCATTACCCAGCAGTTACTTGATCATTCGAGCAGCTTCAGAATCGGATGGTAAGTTTCTTATGGATTTTTTCATTTTGAAAGCGCATGCTTATTAGATTCATATTATTCCATTTTTCTCTTACAGCATCCTAATGACAGCTCCGTAGTTCAGTTGAATGTACTCGTTTTATTCGTTCAATATATTAAACAGCTATAATGCAAACATTTTTATTTCCTGATATGAAGCAAAGTTTTAGTAGTTATAAATTTTGACTAATTTAAACATTTGAACCCACTTAAGAGACTAACTCTGCCCCATAGAAGATATGCTAATCCACTTTAAGTGGCAAATACCTTGAAAGATTCTAAATTAGAACTTCAAGGCCATTGTGTAACTTTGGCAAGTAGCTGCTATACGCCTATGCTGTTTAATTAACTTACCACTGCAATACACATTTTATATAAGCCTTATTATCCAAAGGGATCTAGCCAATTTTAAAATCTAGTGAATTTCAAGAAATGAATGAGAAAAGTAGTTTCATAAGCTATTTGTTCTAGGTTTATTTGGGTTTATAATCAATTTCTTATTTTTCAAATGCTTTTTGCTCGTTTTACTGTGAAAAGACTCCAGAAAATTGGCCAAACATGGCAAATAGTGAAGATGGCTATACATAAATGAAAGAATAGACAGGTTTTTTCCCCTCTGATCTTTCAGCTATAATCTTCAGTCTAGTCCAGTGGTCTCCAACCTTTTTAATCACAGGATCACTTTTTCAAGTGAAGTGCAATATAAGATGTACCTCAAACCCAAGTACCCTGGCCCCATGTTCTTCCTGCCCCTTCTTTGACATCCCACCACTTCTTCTTTGAGGCCTCACCTTGCTCACTCCATCTTCCTTCCTCCCCCCATCCTCACTCACTTTCACCAGGCTCGGGAAGAGGATTGGGGTGCAGGCTCTGGTCTTAGGCCAAGGAGTTTGGAGTGTGGGGGGAGCTCCTGGCTTAGCCCAAGGTGGGGAATTGGAGTCCAGGAGGGGTTTCCGGGTACAAACTCTACAAAGGAGTTTGGGTGCAGAGGGACTCACGTCTGAGGCAGGAGGCTGGGTGTAGGAGGAGATTCAGGGTTGGGATGGGTTCAGGGAACAGGCTTTGGCTGGGCACCGTTTAACTGAGACGGCTTCCAGGTGGTGGAGCAATGGGGTTAAAGCAGGCTTACTCCTTCCCTGGCCCTGCACCACTCCTGAAAACAAATGGCATGTACAGCAATGGCTCCATGCGCCGTGTGCTGACCCTTCTCTACGGACACTGAGCCCACAGCTTCTACTAGCCACGGTTCCCCATTCTTGATCAATGGAGGCAAGGACAGCATGTGGAGATCCCCTGCTCTTCCTTTCTCAAGGGCTGCAGGGATGTGTCAGCCACTTCCAGGAGTAGCTGGGATAGTTACTCCATCCAGGACAGGTTAGGCATTTTAGAACTCGCTGCTCAAAGAATTAAATTTAAGCATAAGAGTGAAGTGAAAATTATAAAATGCACAGACCAGTCCAAAACCAAAAATAATCCACTTTGCAAGCAGTAAAAGGAGTAACAACAACCCCCCACGTACATGTTTTGGGTCAGGAGATGAGTGTGAAGGGACAGTATGTGTTTGTGAGAATGACAGACACAGCCAGTGTGTGAGACAGATTTGCATTGCCAAGCTCCCTCCATCTCCTTCTCTCTGTGTGGAGATAGGGTACAGAAGTGGGAGCAGAGGTGACACTCTGACATCAGAGCCTTGCCTCTTTTCCCTGCCCCCTGCACAGCAAGCAGGAGGCTTCCAGGGGGGCAGCTCCAAGGCAGAGGGCAGGAGCAGTATGACAGTTGGTGGAGGGGCAACTGATGTACCAGAGCGTGATAGCTTCCTGGCCAAACCAGTCAGGATCACTTGTGGGAGTCTCCAAGATCTACTGGTTGGTGAACACTGGTCTAGTCTATTAAAAGTTCTTCAGGTGTGCCAAAAAATAGGGACAGAAAACAGAATAGGAATAGTGGTTTGTTTTAAAAATGGCAAAAAAGTTAATGATTAGGTGCTCCGTGGTTCTGGTCTAGGACTGGTTGGTGTTTAGTCCATTTTTAGCACATTTTACAATGGCAAAATTTGCACGTGACAGAATTAGTAACAGACAAAACTGGATAAAGCTATAGAGAAGATTAGAAGGATCTAATGAAGTTAAGTGATAAAGCAGAGTAGCTGATAAAAATCACTGTTGGGAATGCAGGAAATGGTACATTCATTACTTTAACTTATTCCTGTCACATACCAGATGGGTTCTGAATTAATTGGAGGTGGAGAAGTTGGTGATGTTGTGAACTAGTCAGTGACAATGTTTCCTCATTATAGTTGTAAAGTTAAAATGTAAGGATATCTAAAGAATGGAATATCAAAAATTATTCAATTCAGACATGTTTCTTTGCAAGCAGATGCTTTTAAGAAAGTACTGAAGTTTTACATACCATATTTTCCGGCGTATAAGGCGACTGGGCGTATAAGACGACCCCCTAATTTTTTAGTTAAAAGATAGGGTTTCGTTTTATACCCCAGCGCCCCTCCGCCTCCTTTGTTCCCGGTGTCCCTGGTCTGCTGGAGACGGTCCCCAGCAGACCAGAGGCACCGGGAGCAAAGCCTCAGCAGTGGCGGGGTCCCGCGCCTCTGAGGCTTTGCCAGAGCAAAGCCTCAGAAGCGCGGCACCCCGCCACCACTTCGGCTTTGCTCCCGGTGCCTCTGGTCTGCTGGGGACCATCTCCAGCAGACCAGGGACACCGGGAGCAAAGCCTCTGAGGACGCCCCGGCAGCGGGACAGCCCCGGCACGCCTGGGCTGCCCTGCCGCCGGAGCCCCTCCGCGGCTTTGCAAAGCCTCGGGGGAAGCCGGCGGCCGGGCATCCCAGGCGCGCCTGAGCTGCCCACCGCTGGAGCCCCTCTGCGACTTTGCAAAGCCTCGGGGGAAGCCGGCGGCGGGGCATCCCAGGCACGCCCTTTGCAAAGCCGCGGAGGGGTTCCGGCGGTGGGGCAGCTCAGGCGCGCCTGGGATGCCCCGCCGCCGGCTTCCCCCGAGGCTTTGCTAAGCCGCATACCGGCGTATAAGACGACCCCTGATTTTGGGGGGATGTTTTTTAACATCAAAAGTCGTCTTATACGCCGGAAATACGGTACTCACAATCAGGAACAAAAATATTGTGAATGGGAAAGGAGAAGCCAGTATAGTTCATTCTCCATGTTTGAAAGTTGAGTGTATTGTGGTTTAACATAATAGAGAAATACTAGGGAGCAATAGAAATGCTTTAAAGATAGTAACATTTTCTAAGTGCTTATCTGGTCAAAGGAGCAGGAGAGTGGTTGTCTTCCTGGACAAGGTGGAAGATGGGAGATGATTGGCAGGTAAAGAAGGGAAGTGATGCTCTGTTTCAGGAAAAGGCATGTCTTCTGTGGCTTTGTCTATTATAACTAAGGCTAAGATTTTTGTCACAGTTATTTTTAGTAGAAGTTACAGACAGATCATGGGCAACAAGCAAAAATTCAGAGCTGTGACTTTTACTAAAAAAATAATTATGGCAAAATAGGGCGTGACAAGTCCATCACCAACCATTGCTGTTCATGGTGGCTGGGAGCTTTGGAGTGCTCCTGCTATCCCACAGAAGCAACTAAGAGTAGTATCAGGGTCTCCACATCACAGCTCAGAACCTTGGAACTGTGGAGCCAATAATTGAGAGTCACCAAGCCCTCCATTGCCATCCAGAGACTGCAGTGGTTGGGAACTGCAGGGGCCTCCTACCACAGCTAATTTGTGGGACTGGGAGCTGCAGAGGCCCTGCATCACTTGCAGCAGCTGTGAGCTCCAGGGTTGAAGCAGAAAATGTCATGGAGGACTCTAGAAGTCAAAGATTCCTTGACTTCCATGACCTTTGTGACCTAATCATAGCCTTAGTTACAACATTCTGGTCTGTGGCCTTGCTAGTCCTAACTGGAAGTCCCTTTCACATCTAGATAGGGAGTGTTTTTTATATTTTAGGACTGGAATGATATTAAAATGCAAGTCACAAAGTGTGGAGTAAGTGTGCATTTACTATTCTAGTATGTGTGTTTCAAACGGAAGGTAAATGTGGACCCTAAATTCACTATTGTAAAGTGAACAATATCAAATTATATTATTAAAAAGCATTTGTCTTTAGGCAGGTGTTGGATGGATGCTTTGGAACTGGCTTTGAAATGTTCTGGTCTGCTTAAACGTACAATGATTAGAGAAGGTAAAGAGCATGATTTGAATTCGTCAGCAGACAGCACCCATGTTTCTCTCTATGGTTTACTACGTGCTACCAACTTACCCAATACAGAGACATTTCCGTAAGTAGATCAAACCCTTAATTTTATTCTTAGAAGAAAATTACGAAAACTCTTAAATTGTTTGAGCAGATCTTTGAATCTGAAATGCTATCAAAGTGGTAACCTTTTTCATATTGGGATTTATTTTGCCTCCTAATGACTCATACAGCTCTGCAATTATGTATTGTTTTTTAAAATCTTCACATTTCAAACCTGCAGATGTGGGTGCCTTATTTGATGATCTTCAAATGGATCTGCATGTACTTACTTAGGGGTACTTGGTCACTCTGAGGTGCCTTGCTATAGAACCATCTTTTAGTAGTGTTAACGAGGGATGTAAGAGAGTAGTCGATTAGTTGACTATTTGCATTCCCACTCCCACCCCTCCGCTGCCTGTATATCAAAGGCAGCAAGTGGAGGGGGGAGGAAGCCGACTTAAAAGCTGGTTCCTCCCCAACAATGTCTCAGCCCCTGCACCCCCCCCCCTGTTGCCTCTATCAGAGGCAGCAGCCCCTGTCCATGGGGAAGGGTCCCAACTCCCCGCTGGGCAGCCCCAGCTCAGTCCCGGCTTGTGCTGGGACCAAACTCCACTGCGGCTCTGCAATTTATAAGGCAGTAGGAGCTGGGCAGCCTCTCTGGTCTCTCCCCCTGCCACCCCATCCCCAACCCAGCTTCTACGGCATTTTAAATTGCAGAACCGCAACAGGGTTTGGTGCCTGACCTGGCGTGAATCGAGACTAAGTCGGGCTGCCTTCCCCTATCAAGTAATTTAGTCCATAAAAATTCTGTTGACTATTCAATAAAATAACCTAATTTTAACATCCTTAGTATTAAATAAGGTATTCTTGTGCCTTTTATCCCCACCCTCCCATGTCACACCATGTCAAAAACAAGGCTAGAGAGGGTCAGAGCACCCTCAGCTGGAGCTTTTTTTCTTGGATAGTTACTGTTAAGTGTTAATTTAGTCAGTCAGTGATTTTTTTTTCCCTTTCAGTTCTGTTATGGCAGAAGTGAAGGAGCTAGGTTTTAGGAGATGCGTTTCCTGCTGAGCTGTCTTCCTTGCACACATTGGCCACATGCAGTGTCAGCTGCTTGGGGGAGAGACATTTTCCTCCTGATTGGTTGGTTGATTAGTTGATTATTTGTTTGATGTATGTGTAGGATCTTAACTCCCCGAGTCCAGAAGGACAGGGAGACTTACCTGCAGCTCCTATTATGGAAAGAAATCATGAAGTCAGACCCTCTGGTTCTGAGCAGTTCTCCAACTAAGGTTGCAAATGCCTGTTTCTGCTTCTGTTACTCCCACCAACAAAGGACCAAAGGGTTCCACATCTCTAGGTGGGACCAGACCAGTCTCTTTGGCTTTCTTAGTTAAGACACTGAAGTGATTTGAAGCCAAACCATGGGTCATCTAGCCATATAGTGCTTTCTGGTTCCAGAAGAGACTGAGAGCTGAGCCACCCTCACTGGTGCCATACTTTGTACCTCGCAGCTTTCTGATCCTGGCCCTGCCACCAGAGGAGTTGTTTGAGGATCAGCTTTGAAGTCCAGTTATAGATGTAGGAAGTTGGAATCTATCAGTGCGCTAGAACCAGGGGACATAGTGCGTTTGGTGCTGTCTCTCTTGGCACTGAAGAGAAAGATGCATAAGGACAAAGTGGCCTCAGCGAGCAGTTTTGGTTCCTGTGCATCAGAGTTGTCAGATTCACCGATTCCGATGAGGATGCTATGTCTCCAAAACTAAGACTTGGTCAAGTTTCTGCATTAGTAGCTAGTGAGCTGCACTTGCAAGTAATGCTGGATCTAATACTAGCTCAAACCTTACAGCTGTAGTTTGGTTTTCGTTTTTGGCTCCTATTTAGACTCCAGCTATATGCTCAGTACTGGAGAGTTCAGTCACTGGCAGCCTCGGTTCACCTTTTGGATCAGACATGTGTAAGTGGATCGAGTGAAGTTCAAGAGTATTAGTAGGCACATTTACCCAGTTGTAAGATCATCATCTCTGGATTTTGGGTTGTGGGCTCCAGCCAGGCAAGGCTTACCTCAGGTGGTGCCAAACTGGTGCTATCCCTGCCTGTTCCAGCTGTGCGTCACTTCCAGAAGTGGTCAACATGTATGGCTCCTACGTGGAGTGGCAGGGTAGCTCTTTGCAATATGCATGGCCCAGGTCCATAGTTACTGCCCAGATGTGGGGGTGAGTGCAGCATGCAGAACTTCCCTGATTGCCCTTCCACCTACAGGCCTCAGGGACATGCAGACAAGCCAGTGCTCACCGCATGAGCCTCACTGGGAGCAGGCGCCAAAGCTTGGGGCTTCCATTCCAGGGTTCAGACTTGTTGTGGGTCAGAAGAAATGAAACAGCAGACCTGATTTCCCCCACTCGTTATCTAGTGTTCTAAGGACTCCATCTTGAATCTACTTGCACTGCTAGTGGAAGAGACTCTCCATCCAGTATTGCATAGCTTTGGTATTCTAGTGAAGAGTAGGATATCCCTTCTGTAAATGTGCCATCCCCGTACCCCGGAGGGCGTGTTCCACTTGTTCACCCCCTTTCCATCCCCTAGCCCCGTGGACCCGTCACCCTAACGATCGCCCCATGGCGTCCCAGTTAATTGTGTTAATAGTTTCCTATGTCTCTTTTCCAATATTTGTTGGCTTGCCTCCCACAATGGGGAGAGGAGGGTCTGGGCCCACCCCCTCTCACAGACCCCAGCCAAAGGCCCTAAGGACACGGACGTCAAGCTTGTCCGGTCCGGCTGGCGGGGGCCTTAGCCGAAACGCGCCAGCCCGCAGGCTCCACTTTGCCCGCCCTGGGCTGCTTCCTCTCCCCACCTGGGTTCTACCCGCCGAGCCGGAGCTTACCGCCTCTGCCTCGGGCCCATCCGGTGTTCTCTTGCAGGGGTGTCGCTAGCGACGCTCCCCCCCTCTCTCTCCTCCATCCGGCGTTTAAATTTCCGCGCCGCGGCCCGTGGGCGGGGCCACACCCGACTCGGTGTGGGCTCGATTCTGGCTCGTGGCGGCGGCTGCGGGGTGATGTCACGGCGCCCGTGACGTCAGCGGGATTCCCGGGGCCACCCAGATGTCTGGCCGCAGCAGCTGCCCGGGAGCACCTGGCACACCGCCGCATGGCTTGCGACGGGGCCGTTCAGGCGGCGGGCTGCGGGCTGTCTGGCTCCGCCACTCCCCACCCCGTCCCGAGGGCCGCCAGGCATACGGCCCCTGCGCGCTCCGGAGTGCGGGGCGTTTCTGCCCCGTCACACCTTCCTATTTTGAATGGACTCTTTCTGTATGCTAGGTCGGTGTCCTGATCTTAGTGCACTCTTGAATTTTGTTAATCTGTCTCCAAGAAGGCAGACAAAACTGTACCAGATACCTTCTGAAGCTTTGTTGTTTTTTTTATAAACTTTAATAACCATCCCATGGCTAAGTCATTGGTGGTGGCTGCTGCCAGTAGCAGGGCATGATCTGGACAGACACATTCCATATCCACTGATAAAGAAAAAGGTGGATTTACTGGGGAGAGAGTTGTGGTTTTCTTCCTCAACTCTTGATGTTAAGATCACAAACTATCACCCAGTCATAGTCTGTTATCAAGCCCATATGTGGGTGAAAAACTACTTTATTTTTACAAGACCTGTCAGAGAATAGAAGATGATTAGCTAATGCCATCTTAGTAAAAGGTAAAACTTTAGCTAAACAAACCCTTGTTCTTCTTTGACACTTTAGACTCTAGTGCAAGAGATTTGACATCTGCTGTGACCTTTAAGAATCATTGATTGCATGGCTCCATTCCTCATCCTTCACTATAGACATCAGACCTAAACTAGAGGGCCTTCCCTCCTCCATTTTATTTTACTTTTTTTCCCCCAAAGGGACAGAGTATTGGAAAAAATTTAAGGACTTGAGATTGACAGCTTGGTTTCCAGGTCTAATTCCATCTTCTAGCCCCTGATACCAGAAAGATGGAAGGAGAGGTAATCCTATCCACAGATTTAGTCATGCAATTTTTCAACACATCAGACCTCAAGTCCCAGTTTTGATGAGATGGTAGAATGTCAAGAACCAGTCAATCAGGACTGAAACATCCTCACATTTGGAGACAGACTAGACCATTTCGTCAGTGCTTAGAGGTGAATTACCTCTGACTAATGGGTTCAAGTGATTGTCTAAACTGGCTGTGTTATATAATTAAAAAGATTTTCTCCCGCTTACCCTTCCCTCTTCAGGGACCCTTACAAGGCTGCAATTCTAAATGCAGAAATGGAGCAATTGAGGAGGTTTCCAAATTCCTGAAGATAGCGGGGTTTAATCCCTCTTTCCTTGTGCAGAAGAAAGGGTGTCAGTTTCATATGTTGACTCTGGCCACCATAATCCCTTTTCTGTTGGTCTTGGAATGGTTTACAACTCTTGATCTAAAGAACATATATTCTGATAATTCTTCAAACTAATTACCAGTACTTTCAATTAATGATGGCCAGATGCCACCTGAAGTACAAATTACTTCCATTGGACCTTCTTGTAGGTGCCCAGAGTTTTTAAAAAAATGTGTGTCTGTGATGGGGGCTCATCTGAGGAATCAGAGTATTTTTGTTAATTCCTATTCAACTGACTGGCTAGTGAAGGCTACTGTGAATGAAGATCTGTTAAACCAGTGTTTCTCAACCAGTGGTACCCTTAGGGGTACTCGAAGTCTGGGGGGGGGGGGTACATCAACACAACTGAAATTTGGAGAAAAATGAATTTTTGTTTTAAGTTTTACAGCACTTTATTATTTTTGTACTTTTTACACCCCAAAATTTCATTGCCTGCCCGGCTACGATTAAGTTGTTTAAACAAATGTGTTGCAATGGTAGAAAAAAATTGTCTCTGAAAACTGTAGGTACTGTGGGTACTTATAATTTTTTTTTCCAAAGGGGTAGTTTATTAAAAAAAAAAAAATTGAGAAACGCTGTGTTAAACCATGTAGTCTTTGTGACTAATCTCTTTTCAGATCTAGGGTTCTTTCTTCATGCCTTAAAATAGATCTTCTGGCATTCACAAATGATCCCTTTTATAGGTATCCTACTAGACTTTACAGGGGTGTGTAATGTCATTTGACAGACATTTCTATTTTTAAATATTTGTTTCCGTTCTAGAGCAGTTCAGTTTTAATGCTACCTGCTGATCCAAAGTAAAGCACATTGAAGACTCATTGAAGCACATTTCTCCCTCTCAGGACCTTTTTCAGATCAGACCTCTCCTGTTACTATTAGCTCCTGCTCAGTCTGATGTCAGTAGCACAATGAATACTGGGACATCACACCCAAAATAGAAGGATATTGATGACCAAATCCTGTCTCAAATTTGAGTTTGGTTTCCAAATAATCTTCAGTGATTGGTGTTATCCTGTCTAGCAGAGTGGATGCTGGTGTGCCCTGGCACAGTGAGAGGAAGCGGTGATAACTGAAAGATATTTGTTTTGACTTGAATGTAAAGGTATGCAGGTTGGACTTCCCTTGTCTGGCAGCCTTGGAACCTGATCGGTCCTGAAAGAGGGAATTGCTGTACCAGGGGAGGTCCCCTGCTACATCTCTTCAGCCTGCCGCCCTCCGTGCTGGTGGCTCATTCCACCCTGGGTGAGCTGCTGCCTGCTGGCTGTCCCCAGTCATGGTCCTGCTCTGACCAGGCTGTCCTGGTGGGCTGCCACGGTCTTGGCTTTGCTGCTGCCCAGGTGACACTTGGCCTCTGTCAGGCTGTCATGGCTCCAGCCTCATTGCTGCTCAGACTGCCACGGTCACGGCTCTGGCTCCGCTGCCAGGTGGCACACAGCCCCAGACAGGATCCTAGCCTTACCAGCCTCCCAGCTCCTGGCCTTCCTGCCCTGGGGTACTGTCATCCAGGAACATCCATGGTCCTGCCTGATCCCGGATGTTGCGGGATCCAAGAGTCCCAGTTTAGGAATGTACTCAAATGCCCCCTTTTTCTCCAAGTCCACATGGTACATACTAATCCAAATTTTGCTTAGAACTCCTACTTGCAGATAGAGGAGAAAAATCTCATCTTTATGACTTCTTCCCTTATGTGATGGTTGCATTCCTATTTACAGCAGAACGAGTAAATGTTAAGTAAATGAGCTGTATCTGGCACTTTTGTTCAGAGAATCTTCACCTGATGCTTTTATTTTTTGGTAGGATTTGTTTACAATCATGTGCTTGTGTCGGATTTTTTGCCCTTGGGTATTTCCATATCTCCCAGTGTTTTGAATTTCTTTAAGTGTAACCTAAATCCTGTATTGCTTTATTTGTTGCTTAACTACAGTATAGGTTTTTAACCTTTAAAATACTGATGTGCTTTTAACCCTGCTCTGGCTTAGCAAAGATTTTTATCTGGGCATATCCTTCAGGTTTTAGAATTTTTAAATATTTAACATGGACAAACTGGTCCGGGGACTAAGCAGACTATGGGAACCAAGGGGCTAAAGACCTGCAATTGATCCTGAATTGTAAGCTTCTCACTATACTCCAGTCTTCCCAACTCCAAAAGTGGCACATTGTAATGGTGTCTATGGAAATAATAGATTGTATGATGTTCCTATCTTTTATTCCTATAATTTTTTCTTTTCTTCCACATGAATCAGAGCTCTAACATGAGAAAAAGGCTATCATATTGTGATGGACCAGGCCGGGTCTGGGAACAGCTGAGGGGTCCGCTCAGGGCGAATTGCTCAAACTTGGGGCTCCTTACAGCCCCAGACTGGAGACCTTTCCAAATAGGCCACAAACCAGTCCCACTGAGCGCTTCAGCCACCGATCTGGCCAGCCAGAAGCCTCGAGCAAAACCCCTCAGACACTCCAGCTCTCCCTGTGCCCCAATTAGTCCCGGGCCTAACACGCAGGTGAGGGTTATAGAACGCAATCTCACCTATCCCAAACGGGTTCTTCTGGTCCCAAGAAAGCAGCCACAGTTCCCAAGTCAATTTACACTCTGGATCTTACCCACAAGATCATGCTGAACCAATCCTTTAGAATCTACAATCTAAAGGTTTATTACTAAAAGGAAGAAAAGCATGAGAGTAAGGTTATTAGACAATACATTCCATGCATCGAATCACCCAGTTCTCGATACAGGCTGTTAGCAGGGACATTATAAACTGCTATCTTAAAAGTCTCTGATGTACATCCTATGTCAGGACGGGTCCACAGTTCTTTCCAGCTCGTTGTTTCCTGCAAGGCTGCATCTGGGATCAGGAGCTAAACAAGACTAAGATGGAGGGGGCCACATGGCACTTGTATACCTCTCTTGGCATCTTCCTGGCCAGAGCAGGTTACTTCAGGTCACATGGTCCATTGACCTATCCTTGTGTCCCAAGTCAGCAACCATTATCCTGGCTTCCTTGCAGATATCCAGACATTCTTCAGGTGTCTCTCAGGCACTTAGAGATCTATTGTCTGTGAAGCCTCACTAATTAGCATAGCCACTGGCTGAACATTCTTTGACCATTGCTCTGACTCAGACAGAGAACCTTCCAGCGTCCATAGAGTGCATGTTTATAACTCCCCATATAGACATCATACAAGTACATGAATAGCATATACAGATTCAGTAGAACAGATGCTTTCATGTGACACCTCACATGGCCCCCTTTGTACAGACTTTTGGGGCAAACACCCCCCCCCATGGGTGCAACAGTGATCCTTAGAATCCTATAACATGACACATATGTGCACCCCTGTAGCAGGATGTTAGAATTTTGCCCATGTGAGACAAGGAGGAAACTGGGAGAAGGATGAGGCCTCTTGCCTCAAATCCCAGTTCATGGCCCAGTCCTTTGTGTACATACATGTATCTGTCTTACAAATATAAACCATTTTATAAACCAACCAAAACTAGCTAGGCCACTGTTAGACAATCAATCCTATGTGCCTATTTTTTGTTTACACACAAAATAGTAAGCGTTGAGGTAAAACCTGTATGAGGATAAAATTGTGGAAGGGTTAGTAACGAACTTCATAGTTCAAAACAAAAAGCAAACTAAAAAGATGTCCATGTTTCAAAGAAGACTGATGATAGTGATTCTTTCTTACTGCAGTGCTATCAATTTGACAAAGCTTTCCGGTATTGGTATTGACAGATGTCCTGCATTCGGTCATTTTCTGATCTGAGGATGTTATTCATAGTGGTGCACAACTTGAAGTAGATAGACAATCTCAACATTTTAGTTTCATTTTTGTTTGTTGTAGATTAAATTATAGTGAAATTGAAAGGCATCACTTTAAAGATCAAGATGTATACTCTGACAAATCTGATAAGGAAAATGATCATGACCATGACGAGTCTGATAATGATGGCCTGGGGAAAAGTGAAGAAAGTGACACCGACACATCAGAGCGACAGGATGACTCTTATATTGACCAAGAACCTGTTGATTTTATCAGGGAAACTACCTATATGGAACAGGTTCACGAAGAACTTGGAGAGGTAAACAGTGTACTCTTAGTAGCATTTACTTTATTTCCAGATAGCAAACTAACTTAAGCATTTTAGAGGTCAAATGAAATGTCATTGGAAAGTGTCCTTGTATTGTTGGATTTAGTACTTCAGGGTGACTTGTGAAAGTGTAATTGCTTCCCGTCATGCCCTCGTATAACACGATCACCACTAATTATGTGCCTGAGCCATGTACTTTGCTACTGAGTTCTTTCTTTGGGATGTTCCTCAAATTTAATGAACTTGTTTTACACCAGAAAGTGCTTCCTGCAGCACAAATTGAGTCTAGTTGCTTGTCCTTTCACCATTAGTGATTGATTTATGTTTGCTTAATTTTAAGACTCTCTTCTCAAGGGAAAAGGGTGAGAAACTTTATTATTAAATGAAGTTAAGAGGCTTCTTTGTATTCTAATTTCTCCTTAAAGAGAGGCCAGCAGCCATAATATTTTCAGGACTCGGATGTTGATTTTGTTGCCTTCTCTTACTTAACAAATTTGTTGGTCTTTATAATGATTCTGACATAGGTTTTTGTATGGTAGAGCTCCATTGCCTTTGAAATCTTGAACATTTGTATGAAAAAGCAGTTGTTCCCATAAAAAATCACCAGTGCTATTTGAAATGGTAACACTCTGAAACTGACTTGACTTATTTGAGCCTTCCTCTGGTGGTTGTTCACTGCTAGAGACTTTTTTTAGCAGCAGCTGTACAGAATGAAAAATTTCAGAGGATGCTAATTTCTAGCCTACCTACCTACTGCTGCTGATACTAATTTCTGCTCCATAGGTATTTCAGCTTTATTAGACAAAACCAATCAGGTTTTTTTTATTGCAAATAAGGTGACTACTTCTTCCATAATCCTGCTTTTGTTTCCTGAAGCTCTCTTGAAAGGTGCAATATCTCCCTTTTCTTCTCCAAGTCGAGCAGAGTGTCATCTGGAGATGCATAGAGAGCATCATCCTGCTGCTGCTAGAGAGAGGGAGGAATATGGAAGAGTTCTGGACAAAGCAAGGGTGGAAACGGGGGTGAAATGGGCAGATTCTTCTGCCACATTCAAAATAAAAAAAATAATGTAACCAGTGTCCGCTGGCTGGCATATGCACTGCATGTGAGAGAAAAGGGAAACACAAAGCTAATGTCTAGGAAAGGAACAGGCTTCTGACCATCGGTCTACCCTATAAGGCTCTCTTAATATAAAATGTAATATACTTATTGGTGCAAACCCAATTTTAAAAAAACCCATTCTAGATAGTGTATCTGATATGCTATGTTAATCCGGTAGCATATGTTAAACTTCTCAGAATGCCTCTAATGGGCCTAGTTCCCATACTCTTAAAGTAGTTGGTTAGGTATAGTGTATTCTAAACCTAACTTATTGCTTGTCCTAAATGTGTGTGGTTTTTTTAATAGGACACATTAAACTGTTTCTGTGTTTCTACTTTTTCAACAACACTCTTTTCTTGGTGGCAGGCAGGAGAGGCCTGTCAAACAGAAACCGTGTCAGAAGAGAACAAAAGCCTGATCTGGATGCTATTGAAACAAGTTCGTCCAGGAATGGACCTCTCCAAGGTTGTACTGCCTACATTTATCTTGGAACCTCGCTCTTTCCTGGACAAACTGTCTGATTACTACTATCATGCAGACTTCTTGTCTGAGTGAGTTAGTTCTTTTTACTTTAAAAATAAATGTTATTAAATAGTGAAATGGCTTTGCAAGATTTTCTGTCTATCCTGTTAAGCTGATGTTAAACACTCGTCTAACAATATATTAAACACCATATTGTGGGGTTTCATTGGTATATTACTTCCTAAAGTTCATAAAGTATATCTTTCTCAAAGGCAAAGTTTCCTGGTAAGAAATTGATAATCACTTGACAGACCATAGGAATCTTTTGGAAACTTCTTAAAGCATAGGAAAACAGCAGTTAGAGTCATTTGGTGAAAGCAAAGGAAATTAGATTTTTCTAATTATCTACAAAGCAGGACCATTTTAAATAGTCCAATTAAAGTGTTTTTTTTAGTTGCATGAGGGCCTAAATTAATTCACTTGATTTATGTGAGAACCAAAAGGAATAAAGACTTAAAACTGAATGTTTCACTTCAACTTTCAGTCCTATGAATTTCTAAATCAGTGTCTTTCCAGATTGGAGAACTGTAGGGTTAAGAGTTGCTGTGCAAGGACCCAAGTATTTTACATCTTCGCAGTGGTTAGGCTAGCCAGAATTGGACATACTGTATATACTCAATCATAAGCCTGTTCATTCATAAGCCAACTCCCTCCCCTTCCCCCCCAGTTAAAAAAAATTGTTAAAATTACAGTGACCCATTCCTACACTTACTCAAAATCTGCAGTTTGCAAACTTTTGGTCTCAGGTTGTCAGTGTAAGCTATTGGCACATCGGGACATTTTGTTTACCTGGAGTTTCTATCTACAGGCATGGAATTCTGCATCTCTGTGTCTATGATTTGCCATTTCTGGCCAACAGGAGAGGTGGGAAATGGCAGCTAGTATGTTCCTTGGCCCATGGTGCTTCCTGCAGTTCCCTATTGGCTGGGAACAGCAAACACCAGCTAATGGGAGCTTAGGGGCTCTGTGTCTGCAGACTCTGCAAGCAAGCAAGCAAACAAACCTCCCAGTGTGCCAGTGGCTTACCCTAACAGGCTAGGAGCTGAAGTTTGCTGACCCCTGTTGTAGATAATGAAATTTAGTTCAGAACTCGCTTCTTTAAAAAAAGTGCTATTTTTTTTAATTTAATTTGCATGAAATTTGACCCTTCCACTTCATAAAATGCTAGACCATCAAGGAGCGGATAGAGGAGGCATCTGAGCCTCTAGCTATCATCTTTGGAAAATCATGGGAGACAGGAGAGATTCCAGAAGACTGGAAAAGGGTAAATATAGTGCTCATCTATAAAAAGGGAACCAAGAACAACCCAGGAAACTACAGACCAGTTAGTTTAACTTCTGTGCTAGGGAAGATAATGGAGCAAGAAATTAAGGAAATCATCTGTAAACACTTGGAAGGTGGCAAGGTGATAGGGAACAGCCAGCATGGATTTGTAAAGAACAAATCATGTCAAACCAATCTGATAGCTTTCTTTGATAGAATAACGAGTCTTGTGGATAAGGGAGAAGCAGTGGATGTTAGTATACCTAGACTTTAGTAAGGCGTTTGATATGGTCTCGCATGATATTCTTATCAACAAACTAGGCAAATACAACTTAGATGGGGCTACTATAAGGAGGGTGCATAACTGGCTGGATAACCCTACTCAGAGAGTAGTTATTAATGGTTCACAATCCTGCTGGAAAGGTATAACAAGTGGGGTTTCGCAGGGGTCTGTTTTGGGACCGGCTCTGTTCAATATCTTCATCAACGATTTAGATATTGGCATAGAAAGTACGCTTATGAAGTTTGCAGATGATACCAAGCTGGGAGGGGTTGCGACTGCTCTGGAGGATAGGGTCAGAATTCAAAATGATCTGAACAAATTGGAGAAATGGTCTGAGGTAAACAGGATGAAGTTTAATAAAGACAAATGCAAAGTGCTCCACTTAGGAAGGAACAATCAGTTTCACACACACAGAATGGGAAGTGACTGTCTAGGAAGGAGTATTGCAGAAAGGGATCTAGGGGCTATGAGACAGCAGTGTGATGCTGGAGATATTTAAGAGTAGGTTAGATAAATGTCTATCAGGGATGGTCTAGACAGTATTTGGTCCTGCCATGAGGGCAGGGGACTGGATTCAATGACCTCTCGAGGTCCCTTCTAGTCGTAGTATTCTATGATTCTTACAATCAGAAAAATACAGTGAGTGATAGTATTATGGCACTGGTGTCAGTCTGCTACTGTGTAATTTGATCTCTTCTTGCATGTCGAGCACTGGACCTCCTCAGTCTCTAGGCAAACTGAAAATAAGAATCAATAAAATCTTTACTAAAATTAAAATAGCCTATCATGACCCCTCGCATGACAATCTGTAGTGCTTCTTTGAAATAAGCAAAGAATAATTATAATTTGACAGTGATAAAGCAGGTGACATTCCTTTCAAGTTCTACAAAATCTATAAATTATTTTCTAAGATTTTCATGCTAGTTTTTAAAATGAACAATGGTGAAATAAAGAAAATTATCTGCTTATGATGCAGCATTTAAACTTACAGTTGTTGAATATGCAGAAGCAAACCATATTTGTGCTGCTGCTGCTTATTAATTCTACATCACTGAGAAGCAGGTAAGAGAATGGCAAAAAAATAAGCAATACTAAAAGGCATGCCAAGAAGCAAAGAAAAAAGAAAGTCCAGCAAGGTGCACTTGATTTCCGAGGCTAGAAAAAGATCTCTATAGAATTGTTGAATGGTGACAAAATGGGTACCTTGTCACTAGAACGGGAATTCATCTGCATGCTCTGTAAATGTCAAAAGACAACAAATACAAGTCAGAAGACATTGGTGTTTGTCACGTTAGTGGGTTGCTTCTTGAACCATCTTGGTCTCTGCCTTTCGCAGCAAACAAAAATAGCACAGAAGCTGCCAAGAGACCAGGAAGAGAAAATCAAATCTTTCCAAAGATTCATTGTAGAACATTGAGACGTAAAAGTATGGATGAAACACTGTTGACATTTGCTCTCCCGAGTAATGGAACAATAACTGGTGCCGGTGAAAACAGTTTTAATTAAAACCACTGGCCATGAAAAAATCCATTTTACAGTGGTTTTGTCATGTTTGGTCAATGGATCAAAGTTCCATCCTGTTGTTGTTTTCAAAAGAAAATCCTTGCCTAAAACCATGACACTTCTTGGGGTGTCATCATGTGTACACAAGAAAAGGGATGGATGGATGAAAGTCGGACTATTGAATGACTAGCAAAAGGGTGGAATAAGAGACCAGGAGCACTTCTCAAGAAACCTATGCTTGTTTGGGAACATGTTCAGGGCACACAGTACGGATGGGGTGAAATATGGCAATGTGGCTTGAAAAAAATATGGGTTTGAAATATGTGGTTTCAAAAAAATTAAACCTATTTTGGCTGTAATACCTTGAGGCTTACCTTCTGTTCTACATCTGCTTGATGTCTGCCTGAACAAACCCTTTAAAGACAAGCTACGCAAAATGTGGTCTGACTAGATGTGCTCAGGCATGATAAAGGTGACAAAATGTGGGAGTCTTAAGAAGCCCAAAATCAATTTTGTTGCCCACTGGGTCTTAGATGTGTGGTAGTCCATTCCCTTGGAAATGATGATCAAAAAATCATTTTGAAAATGCTGCATCAGCAATGTGCTTGTGTCAAAAGACGACACCATCTTTGCTGCTGACAAGGAATCTGAGTCTGAGGACAGCATTGCTGACATACACGATGACAATGCAGGAGCAGCTCTTACTGAAGCTGAATTTGATGAACTGATTGGAGACTGATTCAGAGTTTGAAGGGATTTAAGACTTTTTAAATTAGTGCATTAAACTATGAGATTAAAACATGGAGTGTAATTTTGAAGGTATGTGAATATATAATCAGTTATTATTGTAGGCTTTTTTGTTAGAGTGCATTCAAATAAATCTACTAAAACTTGTGTGTTTCTTCTGGCTCCAACTTTTAAAATACAACAGAGTCCTCAGGATGATCAGTTCCCAGCCCAACTGGGTAAACCACTGGAGTGCCAGGATGTTTGTGTACTTGAAGTGTCGGCAGGCATGGAGCCTCTCAGCTATTGGCTAGCATCCCTCAGCCAATGGGAGCTGTGGGAAGCAGTGTGGGCCAAATGGTGTGCTGGCCACCACTTCCTGCCATTCCTGTTGACCCAGAACAGAAAACAGCTGCCACTGGGAGCTGAGGGCCTCCGTGCCTACAGAATGCTCCAAATACATAAAATGTTCTAGCATGCCAGCGCTTTGCCCTACTGTCCTGGGAACTGAAGTTTTCTGACTCCTCCCCATCACCACCAACCAAGTTTTAAAAAAAAATTTATAAAACACAATGACCCATTTGTAAACTGACCCCCACTCTTCACTGCATCATTTTTTACCAACAAAATCAGCTTATGATCAAGTCTATATGGTAATTGGCTTTGCAAAAGAATTTTTTCCCCACAAC
The DNA here is from genome assembly GCF_049634645.1 of Pelodiscus sinensis. Lineage (NCBI taxonomy): Eukaryota > Metazoa > Chordata > Testudines > Trionychidae > Pelodiscus > Pelodiscus sinensis. The sequence goes on along the minus strand of NC_134711.1, from coordinate 68,236,790 downwards.
CTTTTTTTCCTCACAAGCTTTAAAGTGAAGGAAAAGACAATTCTCTGAAAACGGAGCCAACAATCTTCCAGTCTGTTCTCAAGATTAAATTTTCTTATTCCTTTTTGTTTTGACAAATATTTAATAATAAATGCAAAAAAGGTCCTACGTCCCCCCCTAAAGATTCTAGGGTGGATTACACCACATGGATCCACGTCTAACTACAGTATTTAAGTGTATATACTTTTGTTCCGCTCTAATAAAGGAAAACAAAATATTTAGTTGAATTTCAAGAATCAAACTGCGCTTTTTGATCATAAAATAAGCATTTTCTTGTATCTGGAAGCTTATTGGGACTCTGTTGTTAATTTCCTCCTTAGACCTCACTGATCTGATTAGCAGCAGTATCTTTTACAGTAGCAAAAGTTTCCAGTGAGATGCTTGAGAAGTAGTTTTTGGTAATACTGTCATCTTTCAGAAGCATTACTTTTTTTTTTTTTTTTTTTTTTTTTTGGGGGGGGGGGGCAATTTCTTGGCCAACTACATGCCAAATGATGTTCTTGACCCTTATTCTGAGTAGTTTCTAGCTATGTCCTTTCATTTACCAGTGAATCTGGTAAAAACTAATTACAAGAACCATTCCCTGCTCAATAGTTAATATACTATAATGCATATCAGTGTAAATAATATGCTGATAACGTTGGAAGGAGAACTATGATTTGTTTTAATTTTATCTTTAATCCAGTAATTGTCATGTTTCATAGGGCTGCTCTTGAAGAGAATGCTTATAATCGTATGAAGAAAGTAGTAAAATGGTATTTGTCAGGATTCTACAAAAAGCCAAAGGTAAATTTTTGCATCTTCCTCTGCTATTAAAAGATAAACTTAGTTGTCTTCTGGTAATAGTAGTAACCTTAATACTTTTAGTTAATTTAAAAAGTGATGTATACAAATATGAAGCTGCTATGCTTTGAACTCAAGCCATGCTCAAGCCATGCTTGAAATGGACTGCAATTAATATGCAGTTTTGGCAATGAATTGTGCGGTATGCATTTTCAGCTAAATTGGGTAGTTGTTATATTCTTGATAGTCATGCTCTCAATGAGGAACATTGATCTCAGTAGAACATTACAACTACAATTAGATAGCAAAATTTCTAATATTTTATAGTTGGCCCCTTACTTGCTTCTAACGCATCATCTTTCTAGTATGCTAATGGGTAAGGTGTTGAATGACACACAGCATGCTTCTGCTTAACTTCAGACTGATAGTGATGAGTGTTTAAACCAGTTCTCCCACAATAGTTCAACTGCTATATAGTCCATCATAAATGTACACAGAATGAGACAGGATCTCAAAGGAATGATGAGTACCTGTTTTTAATCTTACTCAGAATTCATGCAGTTATCTTCAAAGTTGGTGTCTATTCTAGTGACCTCTCCTTTTTCTTTTCCCCCCTTTCCATTTGATAGTACTAATACCATTTTCTGTAAACTGTTTTGCATTTTCTTGATTGTATTGTCTGATAGAAATCTCCAATGTTTCTGTTCAGGGACTAAAGAAACCATACAATCCTATACTGGGTGAGACTTTCCGCTGCATGTGGATTCATCCCAGGACAAACAGCAAGACTTTCTACATAGCTGAACAGGTATTAGCAAAAGAGATTTTGCTATTAACTAGGGCTGTCAAGTGACTAAAAAATGTAATCGTGCGATTAAGAAATTTAATCGTGCGATTAATTGCGTGCACCTCCCCATGGAAACGCCGCCGCGGCGTTTCAATGGGGCAGCACTGCCTGGAGCCTGGGATCAGCTAGAGCCCCAGCTGCTCCAGGGCTCCCTGTAGCAATGCCCCTTTGAAGCACCAGGGCAGCGTTTCCAAGGGGTAGCGCAAGGCATAGTCCGGGGTCAGCTAGAAGTTCCCAGCTGACCCTAGGCTCCATGCAGCACTGCCCCTTTGAAGCACCTCTGTGGCACATCAAAGAGGCAGCGCAAAATGGAGCTCTGGATCAGCTAGAGCCCCCAGCTGACCCTGGGCTCCATGGCAGCTGCCCCTTTGAAACGCCAGAGGCGGTGTTTCAAAGGGGCAGCTGCCATGGAGCCCAGGGTCAGCTGGGGGCTCCCCAGCTTTACCCCGGGTTCTGGGGAAATGCCACGCAAAGCCCAGAGTCAGCTGGAGTTCGGCATTTTAAAGGGGCAGTGGCAGCACAGCTGATCCCAGGTTGCATGCGGCACTTTCTCGGAACCAGGGATCAGCTGGGAACTACAGATGACCCTGGGCTCTACTGCCCCTTTGGAACATACGGAGGTGGCGTTTCTAAGGGGTAACTGCCGCACAGCTGATCCCTAGCTCAGTTGTGAGGCGGCTGGCCCTTTGAAACGTCGCCTCTGTGCATTTCAGAGGCGGCAGTAGAGCCCCCATCTGATCTTGGGCTCTGCGTTGTGCTGCCCCTCTGAAGCACTGCAGCAGCACTTCAAAGGGGCAGCACAGCATTAATGCCTGCGATCAATGCGTTAAATAATTTAATGCCTTAATCCTGGATTGCGTTAATCGTGGCCTGTAACATGTCAATTGACAGCCCTACTATTAACCTGAGTTTTTAATATATGCCAGCTGTTAGTTAATTTTTGCTTTGATTTGTCGAACAGATAAAACATAATTATGTGTAGTTATAGTGGTCCCAGTTTGGCAAGGTACTTAACATTTGTGCTTAATATATGAGTAGTCCTAGAACTGAATCTGAACCAGTATTTAAGAAGTGATTTGATATCTTTATTTGAATGTCTGTTTGCTTAGGGGAATGGCTGGTACATGAATTACTGAGCATCCAGACACTACATCATGAGCAGATGCTAATTTTGGACATAGCGGGACAGTTCATATGTTGTTCAAATAGTACTTCTTAGGTCATTTTCTCAAGGATGCCAGTGTTAGTCTTGGGTTCTAGAGCAGTATCACGGAGAAGGAAAAACAATTCTTCACCAAGAGTAAGCTTTTGTCTGTGAATGTAGTACTGTCATTGATCCTCTGTCTTACGCCAAACCATAAATAGGGTTTCTAAAGAGACAGAGGGGAATTAAGGGATAGATGGAAGAAGTGGTATAATTTGTACCTTTGATTTGTTATGGAAAATTGAGATTGAGAAAGTGAGTACATATTCCTAATTGCTACTCAAATAGTTTTTTGGCCATGTGTCTTACAGTAAGGCTGTAGTAAGACAGTACTACTGAGTAAACTCTACTGCCTTTTATTTCTGAAAAAGAAAAAGGCAGATAGTTCTGGAACTTGGCAAAAGAGACGGTAAAATAACTGCAGTCGGTAGGCCAGAAAATCCGAGCAATGGTACTTCTTGTCCACATTGAGGTGGACAACCTGGGAACTGGGACACTCACAGAGCTAGTGAGGCAATTCGTGTATTCCAGCTACTGAGATTAATTATTAAAAGGTAATGGTGGTTGCAAGGGACAATGTGTGTTCTTGCCAAGTATTTGAAAACTTTTCAAGAAGTTCTGATGATAAACCTGGTGTCTTTGAAGGTACTCTGGATTTTTACCAGACATAGGTGGTTATACAAGATATTTCCTAAACATAATATTTGAGACACTTATTTTTGTAATAGTCTGGGATTTGAAGTTTTCTACTAACACCTTGAATTCAGTAACGATTCTGACTTAATTTCTTTGATCAGATCATATATTTAAATGTCTTCTATGAAAATTACAGCTGCCTTTCTTATAGATGGTTTTCTTTGGCTTTTAAATCACGTGCTTTCTGTAGCTCACTTATTAGAACAAGAAATTTTGTACACTTCACTGTTTGTATTCAACTTTGTTGCATTATAGGTATCTCATCATCCCCCAGTATCTGCCTTCTATGTTAGCAACCGAAAGGATGGGTTTTGCCTTAGTGGTAGTATTCTGGCCAAATCCAAGTTCTATGGTAAGTGCTATGTGCTTTTTTTATATAAAGTTGAATCCCAATATATAATTGGGATCAGAGCCAGATAAATCAGAGAATGGGTAGCTGGGCTTCTCGAAGCCAGACCCAGGCAGCTGATGGTTCAATAAATATGGAGAATCAGATAATGGAGGCTAGATTACATTGGATACTACTGTTTTATTGCACAAGGAATCTATAAAATGTTGGAAATGCAATTTGGTGTTTTTATCAAATAAATGTAAGGAATGCCTAAACTTCTAAGGATTATTTAAACAGAGAAACTGTGCTTAAAGCTTTAAGAATCACTTACGAAAAAGTAAGAATCAGATTTTACTTACTTACCATTGGTGTCTTCTTCCTCCAATTAGAAATGCTGGGTTAATCACTTCGGTATAGATATTACATTGTGTGAAGTGGGGGATGTTCTTCATCATATGGGCTTCAATGTAAGGACAAAATGCAACAAAGGTTGACTCATTCTCTCTAATCTCTTGCTGATTTACAGGAAAATACTGTTTATTGTCCATTGCATTTTTCAAAGCTTTGGTGTAAATTGGCTTCCTTGTCTTTTAGGGAATTCATTATCTGCCATATTGGACGGAGAAGGTCGGTTAATGTTCCTGAATAGGGGAGAAGATTATATAATGACCATGCCATATGCACACTGTAAAGGTAGATTTTTTTTTTTCCTCGTTCAGAATGTAGAAATCTTTTTTTAAAAATCCTAGATGTTTCTAATTTGTAGATAGGATTGAGTTAGAGAGAACCTACTGTTACCCAGAAGGCTGAGGTAAACAATTGCTGTGGGCAATTTAATTAAAGCCTAATGCATCTCCCCCACAGAAGCCAGATTCGACCTGGTACCCGTATCTATCACTGGGGAACAGCTAGTCACAAATCGGGTCTGAGATGGAATTTAAGGCCAAACCATGTATTTTAAAAAATTGTGAACACGTATCCATCAACAAGAAAACAGTAAATGTCCCACCCTATCCTGGAAGAAAAGGAGATAGAAGGTCGCAGGCGTCCATTACCGCCTTCTGTGTTTTAAGTATAACCCCTTTTGTATACGGGATCTTTCCTACCTCATGGCTAATTGGAAGCCTTGAGGAAGGACTGCAGGGAGCTCCCTTGGGGTCCCAATTATTTCCGGATCCTGAGTAGGTTTTCGAAGTATATCCTTGCCTCTCCAGATTCCTTATCTGGACACCCTCCGGATTCCTTATCACCAATCCTTAGGTTAAGTGAGGTCCGTAGGTGTAAAATGGTGGTCTAGTCCCAGAGTCCAGGATCACCAGCCCCCAAAAATCCTTACAGAGAGGAGACTTCTCTCACCCTCAGGATGGCACAACTAGTGCTGGACCTGAGCAGCCTTGGCCAGGCCACGTGTGGATGGCACTCCTCAGGGTTGACAGATGAAGACGAACAACACAGCTATAAGTGGATCGACGAAGACCAATGGACGGGTAGAGGAGAGCCAACCCAAACCATTCTTAGGGGAGGGTTTATAAAGACAGTAAAGCGGGAAACTGGATTAGTGAGTGGGGTACAACAGAATAGGGCGGTGTGCATAAGGAAAAGGATGCTGGGTGCATATTCTGGCTGCGCACGCATTGGATTGGTGAGGGGTGCACAGGTTTGGAGCCATGTTCAGAGGCCAGAGAGTGGAGTGCAAAGCCTTCTTCAAGGTGGTTTTGGAGGGAAGGGACACGGCTGAGGTGAAAAGGGATCAGCAGACTCCATTTTAAATCATAAACTCCATTTTAAAAACACCAGCCTGGGTAACACTACTGTAAAGTCAAGGTCTCTGAACATACTTGGCATTATTGTATGCAGGTTCTTCCAGAACTACAGAAGAGCTCTCTCTAGCTTAAAAGTTGCTTCAATAAAAGTTATTACCACCCCCACCTTGTCTCTCATGCGTACCATTGACAGTTCTCTAAATCTATGCTTCCACATCTGTTAATACTACAAGTACAGTTGTGTGGATGAATTCCTACTGAGTGCTGTATTTTTGTTTTGGTAAACTTTGAAGAAAATCATGTCACATTAATTACAAAAATATATAAAGTCACTTGGAATTGCACTAAAAGTAATTAATGAAGTCAATGGCTTGGGCCATTTCTGCTCCTTTAAAAAGAAACAAAAGGGAAAAAAAACAATCAAGTTACACCATTGCTTCCCTCTGGAGAATTTAATCCATTGTCAAAAGTCATTCCTAATTACTATTTTGCTTTTTATATTTTTAATTTATTTCCAGTTCTAGTTTTTTCTTTCTTGACTTCGTCTCATCAGTGTGGATACAATATTATACTTCTTGCTGTGGCTGAAATGTTTATGCATTTTGTTCAAATACTTGCCAACATATTTACCTTCATGTTTGTACACACCATCTTAATTCAACCTGATTTCACATTGTTCTTTCACGATGAAACCAGCCCTTGATCTTGTGATCACTGCCATGCAGTGCAGCAGAATTGCTGCTGTTCAGCTTAAATATTGAACCGGTGGATTAGCTGCCTACCTAGAAGTAAAAGATCCGTTTGAGACTTCCTTAAAACAGTTGAGGATGAACCATTTGCCATGGCTAACTTTCAATCAATGAATTTAGAAGTGTTTGTGTTCCATCAGTGAATATCAAAAATCCTAATATCCAAGGGTGTATGTATGATTTGAGTACAGTGGGCTTGTACCTATTTGGCTTTTGTCATTTCACTCTATGGGAAGTAAATGAGTGCTTCTGAGGAAGCTATTTGGGCAGGTACTGGGTGCTGTGGTGATGAGAAACAATACATAATACATTCAAATTGGTCTAATTGTAACATAATTTGCTGTTTGTTCCAATATATCCAGCCATATATTATGTAGCAGAGTAGCCAAGTGTCCTGTAAATGCTGTCACTTCTGTATAAAATGATAAATTGCAGCAGAATAATGTAAACAGAATTACCTCTAGTAGGCTGGATTTTGGAAAGCTTATCTATGCTCTTCTCACTTCTTTCCAGATTTTTTTAAAACTCGTTTAATCCTAGAAAGGGAAGAAATTTTTGTGTGTTTTCTGTGAAATATTTAAATACAATATTCAATGTGCCAGCATCCACCGCATAACATAAAGGGCTGTGTATATTCATGATTAGGGGAGATTCCCCCCTCTCCCCTCCCAAGAGAAGATAAAATAGCTCCCTTAGCTATTCCCATGGCACTGATAAATATTTACTCTAAGGTTTTTGACGAGAATTTAAGGCTTGTTTGTTTTGCTCAATTTTAAATGTCAATTATCAATAGAAAGCAACTGGACATTGGAGAGGAACTCAGTTTGCATGTTATGTAAAACATGTGCTGTTTTCCTGCAGGAATTCTTTATGGCACAATGACTTTAGAGCTTGGGGGAATTGTCAACATTGCATGTGAGAAAACTGGATACAGTGCAACAATTGAATTCAGACTAAAGGTAAGTGGGCTCTGTATGTGGACACAGGGAAATTTAAGATATGGAAAAATGGATGTATCTTTTACCATGTCATATTCAGATTTTCAGTACAAGTATTGATTTAACACTTTTCTGGAAAATATATAGTTTCTTTATGCTAATTGCTGTATATCAAACAATGTTAATGAAGCTAATCTCAGCACAAGTGACTACAGTATTAAAGTGATAGAAATGTAGCCGTGTTAGTCTGGGGTAGTTGAAGCAAAATGCAGGACAATGTAGCACTTTAAAGACTAACAAGATGGTTTATTAGATGATGAGCTTTCGTGGGCCAGACCCACTTCCTCAGATCAAATAGTGGAAGAAAGTAGTCACAACCATATATACCAAAGGATACAATTAAAAAAAATGAACAAATATGAAAAGGACAAATCACATTGCAGAACAGAAGGGGGATGCGGGGGGGTGGGAAGGGGGAGGAAGGAAGGTAAGTGTCTGTGAATTGCTGATATTAAAGGTAGGGAGAGTGGGATGTTTGTGAGTTAATGGTATTACAGGTGATAATTGGGGAAACTGTCTTGGTAATGGGTGAGAAAGTTCAAAGACTTGTTAAGTCCTTGTTGGTAAGTGTCGAATTTTAACATGAATGACAGTTCAGAGGATTCCCTTTCAAGTGCAGATGTAAAAGGTCTTTGTAGCAGAATGCAGGTGGCTAAGTCATTTAGAGAGTGTCCTTTCTGGTTAAAGTGACAAGAAACTGTTTTCTCTTTGTGATCTTGTCTGATATCTGTTTTGTGGGCATTAATCCTTTGGCGAAGTGTCTGAGATGTTTGTCCAATGTACATAGCAGACGGACACTTTCGGCACATGATAGCGTAGATTATATTTCTGGATGCGCAGGAATATGTGTTCTTGATCTTATAACTCACTTGGTTAGGTCCAATAATGGTATCAGCAGAATGAATATGTGGACAAAGCTGGCAACGGGGTTTGTTGCAAGGGAAGGTACCAGGGTTGGTATTAGTGTGGTATGTCCTGTGGTGGTTGGTAAGAATCATCTTGAGGTTAGGTGGTTGTCTATAGGAGACTATGGGTCTGTCTCCCAGAGCCTCTTTGGGTATGGTATCCTGTTCCAATATAGGCTGTAGTTTATTGATGATGTGTTGGACAGGTTTAAGTTGGGGGTTGTAGGTGATGACAAGTGGTGTTCTATTGTTGGTTTTCTTGGGTCTGTCTTGAAGTAGATGGTTTCTAGGTATTCGTCTGGCTCTTTCAATTTGCTTTTTTGTTTCTCTGGGTGGGTAGTTGAGATTTATAAATGCTTGGTAGAGATCCTGAAGCTTCTGGTCTCTGTCAGTGGGGTTAGAGCAGATGCGGTTGTATCGAAGGGCTTGGCTATAGACGATGGATCGTGTGGTGTGTTCTGGATGGGAGCTGGATGCATGTAGGTAACTGTATGAGTCGGTGGGTTTTCTGTAGAGAGTGGTGTCTAATTTTCCATTGTTGATTTGTACGGTGGTGTCCAGGAAGTGGATCTCTCGTGTAGAATGGTCCAGGCTGAGGTTGATGGTGGGGTGTAGGTTGTTGAAATCTCTGTGGAATATCTCCAGTGTTTCTTGGCCATGTGTCCAGATCATAAAGATGTCATCGATGTACCGTAGGTAGAGGAGGGGTGAAAGGGGACGGGAGTTGAGGAAACGTTGTTCTAGGTCAGCCATAAAGATGTTAGCATACTGTGGGGCCATGCGTGTACCCATGGCTGTGCCGCTGATCTGGAGGTATAAGTTGTTCTCAAACCGGAAATAATTGTGGGTGAGAACAAAGTTACATAGGTCTGCTATCAGGTTGGCAGTAGTGTCCTCTGGGATAGTGTTTCTAATTGCTTGTAATCCGTCTTCATGTGGGATGTTGGTATATAGAGCTTCTACATCCATGGTGGCAAGGATGGTATTATTGGGGAGGTTATCGATGTTTTGTAGTTTCCTTAGGAAGTCAGTAGTGTCTCGGAGATAGCTGGGGGTATTGGTTACGAAGGGTTTGAGAAGAGTGTCTACATAGCTGGATAGACCAGTAGTGAGCGTGCCAATACCAGAGATGATGGGACGTCCGGGGTGCCCAGGTTTATGGATCTTGGGAAGTAGATAGAACAATCCTGGTCGGGGGTCAGAAGGTGATTCTGTGAGGATTTGTTCCCGAGTAGCTGTGGGGAGGCTTTTAAGGAGACAGTGTAGTTTCTTTTGGTAGTCCAAGGTGGGATCAGAGGGGAGAGGTTTGTAAAATGTGGTGTTTGAGAGTTGTCTGGTTGCCTCCTGGTTAGAGTCGGCCTTATTCATAATGACCACAGCACCCCCTTTGTCAGCTGGTTTGATTACAATGTCCAGGTTGTTTTTGAGACTCTGGATGGCATGGTGTTCAGCGCGGCTAAGATTGTGTGTCGCTTGTTGTCGTTTGCGAATAATGTCAGTCTGTGCGTTGTTGCGGAAGCTGTGTATATAGAAATCCAGATTGTAATTCCGACCGTCAGGAGGAGTCCATATAGAATTATTTTTCCTTTGGTGTTGGTAGGGGGGATCTGGTAGGTCAGATTGATGTTCAGTGGTGGTTTGGAAATATTCTCGGAGACGGAGGCGGCGAAAAAAAGCCTCAAGGTCACCACAAAATTGTATCCAGTTTGTGGGGGACGTGGGGCAGAAAGAGAGACCCCGGGACAAGACAGACTCTTCTGCTGGATTGAGTTTGTAGCTGGAGAGGTTAACAATATTATCCGGTGGGTTGAGGCAGTTGCTGTTGTAGCCAGTGGTATGGAGCAGGTTAGAAAATTTATTGTCTTTTCTTTGTTGTAGGGAATAGAAGTGTGTATAGTAGATTTCTTGTCTGGTGGAACAAAAGTCTTGCAAGGTGTCAGTCGGTGTGGATGTTTGTCTTGAGATGAGACGATCTAAGTTAGAAATGTCATTCTTGATGGTTTTCTGTTTCTTGTATAAAATACTTATCAGGTGGTTTCTTAATTTCTTGGATAGTGTGAGGCAGAGTCTTTCACTGTAGTCAGTGAAGTATGTTGATCTTAGTGGATTGTTCACTTTCAGTCCTTTGGGTACGATGTCCATTTTCTTGCACTTGGATAGAAAGATGATGTCTGTCTGTATCTGTGCGAGTTTCTTCATATGGTTGATGGATTTCCATTCCAAACGGCTAACAGCATCATCAATATTTACATTGATCATTGGATAGAATACTCTTCTGGGTCCAAAGGTCAGAACTTAAGCCCGGACCCAAGGACTTTGGCTCAGACCTGAGCAGTGCACTATTACACTGAAACAGTGCTGTAAGACTCCTCCAAAAGGTGTTACTTTGGTTTAAATATCTCAAAGTTCTTTCTCTGTCGAGGTAAAATTCCAGGATCCTCCAGGGATGATGCCACTGTTTTGACCAATTATCCTGATGTTAATAAAACTTTCTCAGCATAACTCTTGAGAAATGGCAGAATGACTGAACAAGGTGTTATGGGCTCAACCTTAACCCTGGGATTATATAGCCATGCTAGAGGCTCTTTTAAAGTGATTTTGGCTATCTCACCAGAGAGTCATAGCTACATGGTTTAGTCCCAGTGGTTGACTTCACACTAATATTATCTCTCACTAAAACAATTACCATTTTTCTTTTTGTTTTGCAGCCATTTTTGGGCAACAATGACAGTGTTAATCAAATATCAGGAAAAATTAAACTGGGCAAAGAAGTTCTGGCTACTTTGGAAGGCCACTGGGTGAGTAGTGAATGTGTCTGTTAAATAAACTGTCTGTTTTGCTAGTAATGGTATGTAAATAGCACTCTTTTCAAATTTGTTGTAAATTCACCTAGATTTATAGCTACTTCATTTTGGCTTTAAACATTGACACTTATCAGGAGCTCCATCTTTATAATAGATATCTTGTGTGGAATGACTCTGGAATCTAAATAATGCTGATTTTTAAATGAACCTCTTGTTTTTATTTCTGAAAGAAACAAAGTAGGACAAAAGAGATGCAGTGCATTTGTGAGACAAAGTATTTTGAAAAAAATAAAGAAATTTGTCATATGTAGCACACACATACATTATATATATATATTATGTCTTTAATACAGTGGTCCCCAACCTTTTGGGGCCCGGGGGCGGGGCCTTTCACGCACTGGGCATCCGGGGGCGGAGCCGCACACACGCCGCATGCCTGGTGCCTGCACTGTCCATGCGCCGCACTCCCGGGGCCAGCACCACTCCTGTGCTGCACGCCCAGGGGTGGAGCTGCCCGTACGCCATGCGCCCGGGGCTGGTGCCGCTCCTGTGCTGTGTGCCCAGGGGTAGGGCCGTCCATACGTCATGCGCCTGGGGCCGGAACAGCCCATGCACTGCGTGCCCAGGGCCGGCGCTGCTCCTGGGCCGTGCTCCCAGGAGCCGGCAGCGCCCATGCGCCGCGCACCTGGGGCCAGTGCTGCTCCTGTGCCGTGTGCCCAGAGGTGGGGAAGCCCATACACTGCGCTCCTGGGGCCGGCACAGCCCATGCACTGCGCTCCCGGGGGTGGGGCTGCCCATGTGCTGCACGCCCGGGGCTGGCGCTACCCCTGTGCCGCACGTCCGGGGGCGGGGCCGGCCCTGATCAGTCGGCGGGTACACAGAAATGTACCGGCGGGTGCCATGGCACCCGCGGGCACTGTGTTGGGGACCACTGATGTAATACAACCTAAGGGAACTAAAATGGTGGGGAGGGCGAATTGAGGTAAGAGCCTGGCATGAAATTACTCAGGACTACTATGAATGAAGAAACAGAGGCGGGAGCTCCTGTTGTGTTGTATCAGGGCTCTCCAGACACAGATAGCTAATAGACACTCTGGTAAGTAGTCATCTTTCAAAAATAAAAATATATTGACTTTTACATTATTAAAAATATCATACTTACTGGCAAGGTTTAAAAAAAGTTGCAGTTAATTACAGTTTTAATCACACTGTTAAACAATAATGGAATACCTATTTAAATTTTTATAAATATTGTGGATGCTTTTCTAAATTTTCAAATACATTGATTTCAATTACGATACATAATACAGAGTATAGTTCTCATTTTGTATTTTTGATTACAAATATTTGAACTGCAAGAAGATGAACAAAAGATACAGTAGTTTTCAATGCACCTCATACAGCTACTTTGTTTGATCTATGACAGGATTGGGCAATAATTTTTGCAGGGGGGCCACTTAATGAATTTTGGTACATGGTCACAGGCCGGTTCCATCCCGGAAGGATCAAAGTCTTAGACTGGCAAGTTCTGGCCTGTGGGCTGCATCTTGTACAGCCCTGATTTATGGGCTTGTAGCAATACTGAAACTCTGTAAGCATACTCTTTCACAAGTAGCAGGATTCATTTGCTGTCAGTGTGTTATGTGCAGCATAAGAACTGGAGATGAAAGCTGGAATGTTTAGCAGGTAGGTGGTACTGCAGACTTGAAGTACCTCAATGGTATTCGATCTCAGCCTTACAATAGCTACAGAGAAATATGCAGAAATTTGTAAAGAACAAACTTCCCATTCAGAAGACCTGAACTTCTGCTGCTACTTTTTTTTCCCCAGTGTTGATAAATGTAAAGTAATGTGCTTTGGAAAACATAACCCCACTGTAAATATCAAATGATAATGTCTAAATTAGCTGTTACCACATATAGATCTTGGAGTCTTTATGGATAGTTCTCTGCAAATATCCATTCAGTGTGGAGCAGACATAAAAAAAGCAAACAGAATATTGGGAATTATTGAGAAAGGAATAGAAAATAAAATAAAAAAATTGCCTTTGCCTAAATCCATGGTACCCTCACGTCTTGAGTACTGTGTACAGATGTGGACTCCTCTATCTCAAAAAAGATACAGCAGTTGAACCTCTCTAGTCTGGCACCTTTGGGTCCTAACTGGTGCTAAACCAGAGAATTTGCTGGCTAACTAAAATCATGCTGGACCACAAATGTTGCCAGACCAGAGCATGCCAGATTAGAGAGTTTCAACCTGTATTAGACTTGTAAAAGCTTCAGACAAGGAATGGTTGCCATATAAGGAGAGATTAATAAGACTGGGACTTCTCAGCTCAGAAAAGAGATGACTAAGGGCATTTATGTGCGCCCGACTAGTGACCAGGGCCGGCCCAAGCCATTCTTGTGCCCTGGGCGCCTGGCGCATGCATGGCACCCAGCAGCCCCAAAAGGTTGGGGACTACTTTTATAGACTAACAGATGTATTGGAGCATAAGCTTTCGTGGGCAAAGACCCACTTTGTCAGATTCAGTGGGTCTGTCCCCACGAAAGCTTATGCTCCACTACATCTGTTAGTCTATAAGGTGCCACAGGACTCCTTGTTTCAAGTGTGTGTATTACAAGATTATAGGTGTCCAAAGTTAATATGAAGAAATGTTTTTCATTATTTTAAACCTAAATGTTTTCTGAAAGGTGTAGATGGGTATTTAAAATAATCCTCTATTGTGTTGGGAACGCAATAATATTATGCCAACATATTATACCAGATAGACAAAATTTGTAGTCTCACAAAGAAAAATACAAAAAAGTAAAGCGACCATAAATATTGTGAAATAAAATTTGATTTTTAAAATATTTAGTTCTAGTGCAATATTTCTTGTGTAGTTGTAAGACCTAACATGAAACTTTTTCAAATCTCCTATGTAGATCATGAAGGGTAAAAGCAAAATCTTCATTTAATACCTATAGTATAACTTTTTTAAGAGTTCTAAAAAACTCTAGTATTTTAAGAGCTCTCTTTTGACACCACACACTTTTTTTTAAATAACTCGTTACAAAAGATTGGTTGGCCTGGGCAGCTAGAAAGAAGGAGATTGCATATGGGATTCCTGTGTACTGCAAAATGTTTTTCAATATTACCCATCAAAATGTATAAATAAAACACTCTATGACAGTAGCATATGCTTAGATTTATTATAAAGAAAAATTAAGTAATGTTCTAGCTTCTCTAAAATACAAAATTTAACACACACACACACACACACACACACACACACACACACACACACACACACACACACACACACACACACACACACACACAAAATAGTCCAACCTTCCACAATAGTGTAAAATATTCCTAAACTCATTGGAAACAATTAACACTAAGCAGAACCCAACTCTGCCCAACTTTCTGAGAGCAGGTCTATGAATAAATAGGTAACTTTAGGTCAAAACTCTAGAGAATAGAAGAAATATATATATTCATTTTAATTAATATCCTTTGTACTTCAGTTTCCTGCTTGAGTCATAATCAGAGTTCCCCCCAGAAGCTCAAAGTAATATAGGCCAAAATGTATGGTGAGATTTTGTTATCCTGACACAGATGTGTTTTGAAAAAGTTAGATAATCTGGTCTGAATCTGAACAGTTTTCCAATACCTAGATTTTAAAGTAAAAACTGTCATAGCTGTAAACATTTTCCTGTTTGTATTTGTGCTGAGGCAATCTAGATTCATCCAATAGTACTAATCAGGACAATTCTGCTTGAGATCACCTGGACATTATAGTCTCTTCCATCATATCACAGCTTCTGCCTATGATTTCAAGAACTCTTTATGCTTCTGCTGGTGAGATTCAGAACCTGATCTCCACCAGTAGTATTCTAGCTTCATCATCTCCCACTACTTTGACAACTAATATTTATAAATCAAAATATGAAAGTTCTACTACTACAAAATCTATTAAATCAGTTTTATTAAAATTTTAAATAGTCCTGCTAAATCAGATCAGTTTATCCCCAAATGTAGCTTTCTGTAGGCATGAGCTTTTATGTAATTTAAGAATATTGTTTCCATAAATTTATTTTCCAATCAAGAAAATAATTGTGGCAGAGAAATATACTACAGCATTGTGCTATGTAGCACATAAAAACCTGACGGAAACTGTCTCACACACTTAATAATTTAAGTTACTCGTTGTAGCAGAGGCAAGGAAATATCTTTTTGAACGATGGCTTTTGAGCATTCCCAGCCAGGTGTCTAAAAGGAATAACAAATTCTTCAGCTGCAAAAAGTTCTGTGTTGAGGAATTCTGTTTCTCAAGCTTTTTCTCACTGGCTTTGTTTAAGGCTACTACAACATTAGTAACTAAAGTCATTAAAATGTTTAAACTTTACAGGACAGTGAAATTATTATTAGTGACAAAAAGACAGATGTTTCAGAGACCTTCTGGAATCCAACTTCAGAGATCAAACAGCGCAGATTAACAAGATACACAGTGAAATTTGATGAACAAGATGACTTTGAGTCAGAGAAGTAAGTTGATGAAATATTAGCTCCTGTTCTGTTAGTTGTTTTTGAATGATGACTTTTGAGCATTCCCAGCCAGGGGCCTAAAAGGAATAACACATTCATACATGCTGATGGACAAATAAAATATGGAAGGGAGCGTGGTCTGTTGTTAAAGTATAGCTTTTGGTCAAAGTGATCTAGATTTCCATTCTGATTTTTTTCCTGAGAACTTATTTTTATGAACCTGAGCAAGTCACTTACCTTCATTGTGCTTAACAATCCCAGTCTGTAAAATGGAGAGAAATAACCTTTAAATGCAAGATTTACAGAAGTTCCATTGAAGGAAAACTTGAACAAAATAAATCTGACAAACACTGCAGTAAATAGTAACTTTATAATTGCTCATCAATGTCATTTTACTTCTGTCAAAGCAATATTTGTAGTTATTTCTGTCATTCTGATTTTGATTCTTCCACCCTTATTACATTTAATTTTCTAGGCTTTGGCAACAAGTGACCCGAGCTATAAACAACAAAGATCAGACAGAAGCAACTAATGAGAAATGTATTCTGGAGGATGCTCAGAGAAAGGCTGCCAAAGAGAGGAAACTGAAGGGTGAAGGATGGACCTGCAAACTCTTTGAACAGGATTTAATCACAGGAGATTGGCACTACAAATACGCAGAGTGAGTAGGGGACTATTTTGTGTACAGCTTAAACTACTGTTCATTTGTTATGTAGAGTAAACTTGTTTTATAGCTTTTATGATTGAAAACATGAAAATGTGGATGAGTCCACACTAGTCCAAGTGGTATTGAGTGGTCTTAAATCTCTGTTTACCTCAAGCCATATCCACACCACAATAAACTGAATGTGTAAACTTTCATGGGATTGGCTCTGGATATGGTTAGTCTCTACAGAGGGCATGGCTGATGCTCAGTTAAGTAATTGTAGCAGATAATGGTAATTTGCTACCAGTAGAGGAGTGGATTGGGTTTTTTTTCCCTTCTTTCAGCTATTTCAGCATGCTTTTTTGAAAAATGAATGAGTGGCCCAAACTGCCTGTGTGACTAGTTTAGCTGGTGTCATCTTCCTAGTTCTTTTATGGAGTATGACATCCTGGCATGCATTACTTTTTGCTGTTGGGTGTATTCTGTGGGCTTTGTTGTCTGGACATTTGCCTTCCTAAGCAACAGGGGAATAGCCATCTGGATTTTCCTAGCATAGCCTGATACAGTTATGTAGCAGGTAGACTTACAAATATAGCTGTGATAACAAAAAAAAACCTTATTACTGGTAAAGGTGACTAACATTGACATGCTACAAAAACACAGTTGCGCTACATAAGGATCCACACAGCTCTAGTCTCTTAACAGCTCTGCCACAAGCCCACTGTTAAAGGCTCATAGTGGAAATGTAACTGCACGTATTCAAACAAATATGAAACTTGAGTCCAGTCTTGTCACTAATCCACATCTTCAACTGCCACTGACTGCCAGGGAGCTCAGCAAGTAACAGTGACCAGTATAGTGATCACAGGATCAGCATGCAGAGTCTATTCCTGTTTATCACACGAAGTATTAATTTCTGTTAAAAAGGGGGGCAAAGTAAATATCCAGGGATATCACACCCAGTAAGAATGCAATAGCCCTGAAGCAAATCTTTTATCTAGCTTTTGTGCCGATAGTTGGTTCCAGAACTTTATTCTATTCTACATTGCAAATTTGCACATCTGACAAAAATACCCTTAAAATAGTCTGTTCACCATATAAACGAGTGTTTTTCCTTATCTTTCTCTTTCAAAGAGACGAAGTAACAAGATTTTTCTTCCCCAGTTAGAGAATATGGTATGTTTATGTAACGTGTCAGGAACTCTTTACATATCTCAGTCTTAGGTGCTAGTATAATAAAAATGCCATCAAAATTGAGTGGTGCTCTGGCTGGCATTCTCCATAACCAGGGGAGGGATTCACTTGTGCATAGAGACATTTTGTCTTTTGGTGTATTAATACCTCCAAGTCATGGCTGAAACATATCAGCAGGGTAATATGAGTAAGCTTACATCACTTATTGTGACGCCCCCATGCTGCCCCGCGGCGTTTGCCCTGAGGGCTCGCAATAGTCCTTGAGTCTCGAGCTCCCTTGGTCAGTCTTATTCGCGTTCTCGTCTTCGGTTTCCCCCCCACAACAAGGCAGGAGGAGAAGGGGGGCCCGGGCCCGCCCACTCTCACGGGCCCCAGCCCAGGGCCCTAAGGGTTCTGGTCCAAGCGACCCGAACCCGGCTGACAGGGTACGACCCCTTAACTCGTCAGCCCACCAGTCATCCCTGACTCTGCCCTGGGCTGCTTCCTTCCCCTTCTGCTCCCGAGCTCACCAACTCGCTGCGGTCCGGGGTATCCGTAAGCCGGGGGGGTGGTCCGCTGCCTCGACGTTGCTCCTCTGGCCGGTGGGGTGCTGTGCGGTGGGGTGCTACGCTGCGCTGCTCTGCTCTGCACTGCGCTGCCCCCCACCCGCGGTCTGCACCCCCTCTCTGGGGCCGCGGGGCCATTTTGAAGTTGGCGCCGGGGTTGCGGCCCCGGCGTCCTGCGCCGTCCCCGCCCCTCACGCCGGGGCGTCTGCCCGTTGCCGAGGCAACGGGGGCCTGGTCTCCGGGGCGCCCGGATGACGTCCTCCGGTGCGCCGGAGGCCGACGCGTTCCCCGCCGCCGCCGAACACCGCGGACAGCGGCGGGGGGCGCTCAGCCTCCCGCTGTACAGGGCGGCTGGGACGGGGCTCTCCGCCACGGGCGGGGCCACCCCGTCACACTTATGTTTGTTCTATACTTAACTTGTAGGGAGTTGTGAATCTTTTGTTTTTCACACGAGTATCTTTCACTTCCAAGTATTGGTTTTAAAGCTTTCCTCAGCTTAACAGGAAAATGAAAATGCCTCTGAATTATCACACATTAGCACAGTGTTTTGTTTTTTATTTCTCTGTAGAACCAGACCATGGGATCCACTGAATGATATGATACAGTTTGAAAAAGATGGTGCCATCCAAACAAAAGTCAGGCATCGGACACCAATGGTACACTTTGGCTTTATAGTTGTTCTCAATAAACAGCAAGTTCAGACACTTGTAGATGTCAAGTTATAAATCTAGAATTCATCAGAGCATCTGCCTAGTTCTTCACCTGTGTCTGAGAGGTGTAGTCCTGTCAGCCCCTTATCGCCCACTGTCCTGCTGTTTGATAAGCAGGAAAAGTGACAAAATTGGATAGGTATTGAAAGTTAAATTACTTTAATGTCACTTACAAAAACATCCATACTTGTTTTAATAATCTAATGGAAACCCTCCAAAGCTTAGGATATCATTTTCATACATTAATTCAGGCTTCTTTTATTGTATTTGACATGCAGTTGTTTGGTTCTCTGCAGATAGTATTAATTATGTGAATTGCAGGTTAGTGTTCCAAAAATAAAACGAAAACCAACCAGTCAGTCGAAGAAAGAATGTGGATTCTCCTCTCCAGAACCTGATAACCAGGACTCCTCTGGAAGTGAAGGTAGGATAAGTGGCATCTATGCAGAAATTTCATTGTTTTTTCTGTTTTATTAGATAGAGTACTGCTACAGTACAGTCATGCACTAACTTTCCTAGTCTTTATTATCCCAGGACAGGTGTGATATGAAATAACTATTGTGATATGATAAGTTGCAGTACTAATGCAATACTGTGTGTCTTTACAGAAGGACAAAAATATGCATAGCACAAGAAATGGAATTAATAGTGAGATCTGAAACTCTCCTACTTTGATAGACATAGTGATGTAATTTAAGTAGGCTTCATTACTTTATATAGTTAATACATATTACAAGCACAGTAATTGTATCATCAAAAGGATTAGTCTCTTTTCAGAACGCAATTCTTTAAATATATAGCTCAGTAGATTTATATAAGAATGTGTGTAAAGAATTGTTAGCACTGTTAAGAATAAAAGTTTTTAAATTATTAACTAAAAAAGACTTAACACTTCAGTTATGGGCTTCCTGTGATATGTCTGGAACAAAGCTGTTACCAGCACCTCAAATTGGATAACTTTACCTAATTGTGTGTTGTAAATAATTTTATTGTAGATTAAAAGGAGTTTAGATTTGGATAAAATAGTCATTTTAACCTGTTACATCTATCTGGTTATATATCTTCATAGCACAACTACTAAAGCATAATACAAGAATCAGAAAGAAGGGGATAGACCTTGGTGAACTACAAAGTGCCATTGAATCTATAAAGGAAACACAAGAAGACATTAAGAGGTAGTATTAGATATTTTAAAACATATCAGGCTTGTTCTGTTTAAAATGAGGTAGGAATATAAACATTCTTTAATTTTCATTTCACTGCTTTAAAATATAAATACATCAATACAGAACCTTGTTTTAAAAATTGACATTTATTATTCTTGTAATTAATTTTGCTTTATATAATATACTCTGGAGTAGTTCAAAGGAATTGATATTCATGAACTAACAAACCTGATTACTTCACCTAGGATTCAGAAACTGGGTAGATACAAGGATTAATGCAAATAAAATCCACGGTATGATTGTCAAAATTATAAGTAGGTTTACTGGAAATAACAGGAATTCCATATATAGCACAATATTGGATATCTGAGTATTTTTTAGTATTTCCATTGTTTTCTAGGATATTTTTTAAGTTTGTATCATTTCCACAGATGAACCAGTACAGTGTTGTTCTTGTAATACTGCAGAAAGATTTAGCCTAATTCTTACTATTAACGTATTAACTCTGAAACCGAAGGATGAGTTTTAAATGTCAATATGTTTATTGAAATAACCAGTAGAGAAATAGTTGAGAGAGCTCAGGAGCCCAACTGCACGCATCTCATTGCAGGATTGGGTCTCACATGTCCAAACAAATATTGCATTTTATTTATTTGTTGGACTTGGGTTCAAAACTATTTCAGGAAGGGGAAGGCAGAAGCTCACTGGGGATCTGTAGTTTACTCAGGTAGAAACAAGATGGAGCTGGCCATTAATTTAAGTGGGAAAGGAAAAGCTCAAGGAAGGAGAAAAATGTAACTAACAATACAGTAATACAAGTTGGACCTCCCTGGTCCAGCATCTTTGGGACCTGACCTGTCCCAAGTGAGGGAATTTTCCAGGCCCAGGGAGTGCCCCTGCCACTGGCCTCCCAGGACATTGCCCCCTCCCTCTGGCTGGCTCCATTTCTGCCCTGCTACTACAGGTCTTGGGCCTGCTGCTGCCTGCTAGCTGGGGCTCTCCTGGAAAAGAACTCCAACTGTCACAGCCCCACTTAGGCCCCACTAAGTCAGGATTCCCTGGGGATTGGGCTTGCCAGTCCTGCTTCTCCCCCACCTTGCTGGAGCACCCCAGGGATGGGGCTCACTGGTCCCAGTGATGGACACTGTACTGAACATATCTATTGAACATGAAGGAAAAAGCAATTCTAGACTAGGTGTGTTGCAAAGCAGAAACATACTTGCAGATTTCAAGGCCTTCAACAAATATGAGGTGTTAAGTTGGGGGTCTTGGCATTGTGTATCTAAAGTTCCAATTAACCTTTTCTCCAAAAGCTGACAGAAAATAGCCTCTTGATATTTCATGGTGTTCCTAACAGAAGACAGCTAATATGTAAAACGGTTTAAATCATCCAGATGTCCACTTACGAGTTTCTTTTTATATTTTATAGGGATATTATGGCTCTACGGAATCGTGTTACTTCAAATTCACCACCCCAGGAAAACAATTTCTTGCAGTTTAAGCACTATGTCTTTATTTTTCTCATGGTTCTGCTGCAACTTATCATCAATTTCTTATTCAAATAGAAGCTCTAAACAAAAGACTCTTTGAACAGAATACTTACTGGGACCACATTTTCAGTTGGTTTGGACTTTAAATGATGCAATATTATCTAGAAGAGCCCTGTAGTTAAAACTTAACTTTGCCTCAAATCTTTATGCGCACATGGATCAAGATCTGTTGTATTCTTGCCTAGCCAGTTGAAGTGGGAAATGTGTAAGTGCCAGTACTCTCTTGCTCTTTGTGTATGCCTCTCTCAAACACAACCATAGTCTTGTATCTATATTATCTTATTGGCTGTACTGACAAATTTCAACACAGAAATGTCACACTCAGAATTCAGAAATACGTTCCCCTCTCAGGGAGGACATGTAATTTCTGTTGAAGAGAAATTGATAAAAGAACTGATCTTTTATCATTTAAATTTACCATTTTGTAACAAAATAACCAGACTTGCTATTTTTTGAAACTATGGAGAAAAATGTGGTCCAAACCAAACAAAATAAATACAGTATTAAGCGCCATAAGTAATATGAATTGGCTCAATACAGATGTTAAGGCTTTACCTGAAATCTTTGTGTCTTTAATGCTCTGATTTAATATATGGAGTATTTTAACTCTAGATTAAGGTGGTGATATACAAATAACTATTTTCTTGGTTGACCACATTATAAAAACTCTTACATTATACACAGAATGAATTGTACAACTATACAATACTCATAGAGACTATTTTGTTAATGGCCTACCTGTACTTTCATTATGAACCCATATGTCATAGATCTATAGAATTGCTATTACATTTTTCTCAGTTTACTAAACTTCAATTAAATTGTATGAGTACTTCCAATAAGTTGAAGATAAAGACTATTGCTATCAGATACTTCATTTGGTGTTTCTGTAACTCAGAAAAAATATTATCATGCAAAGTTATGTTTAGTGTTAAGGACTTGATTTTATGCACCCAAATGAAAGGCAGATTAGAACTAAAAGTTGAGTCCTATTGTTAGGTTTCCACTGATAATTTTAATAAGATACGCTGCAACAACCTTTAGCTGATCTAAGAGTAAGATGAAGTCCTAAATATTCATTAAATTCCTCATTATTGCCATATATACACACTGTGAAACTCATCCCTTATTTCACAATTGTGCAAACTAAAAATATAGAAGTTGGATTTGGATTTCAAGTGTGACTTTTATTCTAACTAGAGTTTTGGTCTTAATTTATATATTTGCAAACAATTAATTTTAAGCAAAATGTAGGTGCCAGCATTTACAGAGATATCTTTGCTCCCATTTTGACCCATCTGCACACTTTAAAAGGAGCTCTAGAATCTCCTTTTAACTCCTAGACCTTCCCAGCAGTATCCCCTCTTAAGCTGCGTGGCAGCACAGCTTCAAAGGTGATTAATCAGCCCAGTCCAGTCAGTCAGCTCTGTGCATGGAGCCCTGAGCCTCTGACTGGGTGGGGCTGATAGATCACCTGTGAAGATGTGCGGCTGCGTAGCTTAGAGTTAACACTTTTCCAGGTGTAGATTCTATGAAAGATGGCCATAAGAATGTTTTCCAGGAAGCCCCCTGAAATCTTTGCATGTGGGGAGCAGAGCTCCAGGGCTGCAGAGGTTCTGGGGCAATGCTGTTGCTGATGAAGCAACCTTTCAGAAACATCCTAGCTTCAACAGACCTGAGGGCTATCTAGGTTACACGGTTGGCCTCTCCAGCCTCTAGAATAGCTCATGATTGGAAGACTGCAAAGGTGTTTGAAAGCCACCTTCCCTTGCACTGAAAGTCCCATGGTCCACCAATTTCATTCAATGTTAATGTTAAAGTAAAATTTAATTAGATTTGTGCTTTGTCTAGCCAACTTTTATCTTTCAGTGTCCCTAACTTATAGGTGCCTCCTCTTCCTGTCCCCTTCTCTCTTTCCTTCCACATGAGATAAATTTTACTCTTTAAGCTTAAATTTGATAATTTCCCATCCTCTTAGTCAATGCAGTTTTTGTCTTGAACCACTCTCTACAGAACAATTATTTAACACAACTGTAATGGACAGTAGTATATTACAGAAAGAGCTTTACCCTAAACAGGCAATAATTCAACACAATAAGTCCCCAATACAAATTAAAGTTGGCAGCCATGTGTAAAAAATTAGCAGATATAACACAAAGGGTAGGTTGAAATATGAAAATAGAATGTTGTAATATTGATTTGACATTGTCAGTATTCAATAGAGGTTGTTATTACACTACCTACACAGGCTACATCTAGACTACATTCCTCTTTCAACAGAAGAATGTAAATGAAGGACTTCAAAATTGCAAATGAAGTGCTGATTTGCAAATTTCATGCTTCATTTGCATAATAGATTCTGATCACTTTTTCGAAAAAGGATTTTTCAAAAAAAAATGTGTTCTAGATGCGGTTCTTTCAGGAAAAAAACCTTTTTTGAAAGAACCTGTAAATCCCCCCCCCCCCTCCCCCCCACTCTCCTCCCCAGGCATTAGGGTTCTTTCAAAAAAGGGTTTTGTTTTTTCGAAAGAACCGCGTCTAGACCATGGGGCGAGTTTTCAAAAAATCCTTTTTCAAAAAGGCGATCGGAATTCATTATTCAAATGAAGTGCAAAATTTTGCAAATCAGCGCTTTATTTGCAATTTCAAAGTCCTTCATTTACATTCCTCTGTCAAAAGAGGAATGTAGTCTAGACGGTAGCCATAGAGAGCTCTTTTTTGCAGATCTGTTCCAAGAACTGCAGTGTAGTTGGTATACTCAGATAATTTTTGCTTTATATGACATGGACCCATGATAATACATAGGTAAATGTGAAAGCTAACTAACGCTACTGCCCAAGAATTTAGACAGTAATATTAGATCCCCGTGATACTCCTACAGTTTTTGTGTTGAACTTCATATTTGGTAATAACATATACATTTAAAAGAAATGTTTGGTAAAATGTCCATCTTCCTCAATATTTATTGGGTTTTAACTGTTTTATTCAAGAGCAGTTAGAGAACCCTTTAGAGGTTTATTTTAAATTTGACTTTAATTCAGTATTGATTGTCAAGCATGTATAGAACTGCGAATTTATACTCATGCAGCAAATGTGTAGAGGTCAAAATATTGTCCTCACTAAGGTGACTTGTGTTTTGGTCAATATTAGAATACATGTATGCACACCATATATTCCATAATTGAGATCCTACCCCCTTCAATTCTTACGGTTTGCTCATTTGCATATGCCCATGTAAGATGAAGCTAGACAAAATACCCTTTCTTACATGCGTGATAATTTTTTCCTCTCTCAATACGTTTTAGAGGCTGACTAAGATATAAGAGTTGTTGGTTTAATTCCCGTCCCAAAAGGCAAAGAGTACACTTCATGAAACTTTTTAATGAAAAAGTACAGCAACAGGTCTGCTCTTCATTCTATTTATTACTCATATCCTAAAAAGCACATGCACTGAAAGCCTGATAATTTCTATTTTGCTCTTCTTTGTATGTAGTTCCCCTGTTTGAGCAGAAAAAGGAATTTGCCTGACTTTTTTTTTTAATAGGTTAAGGTTGATGATAGGTTGATTTGTAAAGCCTTTTCTTAATACATAATTAACTTCATATTTAGCCATGATGTGTAAGTTGATCTTGAAATATTCTGTACTAAAGATTCCGTTTTCTGCATATAGTCACAAAAAACCGTGATTGTACAGTTTGCAAATATCAAGGGCAGTTGCCTCCTGCTCGTTTTAATATTTAAAACACAGCACTTGTTTTCTCACTTAATTAGATTCTTTTTTTTTTTTTGTACAGGAAGTAGGAAATATTCAAGAACTGATGGTTGTTTTTTTATTATTTTTAAAATGCACTCTAAGCCTTTAATTTGCCACTTAACTACTTGTAGTTAGGTATAATTGACCTGTAAGAAAGTAAACCTGTTGTGTGAAGAGCTTAATTCCAGCAATAGATAATGTTTCTTGTAATTCATAAGATGGTTACTTTACAAATAGTTTGCATTATTTATAAGGGTACAGCATGTCTTTATTTTTTCCTTTCAGTTTAAATCCTGAAAACTTCATTCTTATTGTCTTGTAAGATGTTTCATGGATTTTACAGTTCAATGTCCTTCTGTGCCTTTGAGAAATTCTTCTTGTCATTTTAATATTGAGATAAAATTTAGATTCGGTGTTTTTGTCTAGCATAACGTGGTGTTGGTTTTTCTTAAAGACCATTATTTCACCATTTTGTTTTCTTTTTGTAAAAAGCATGTGTAACAAGAATGCTGTACTCTTATAAATGCTTGATCATTGTATTTCTTATATATCCTGAACTCTTTGGACATCATTGAAAATAGATATTTCTGAGTATTGTAAACAGTGCCTTCTTGATGGATTTCACACTGTTTTGAGGTTTATAAAAGAAGACTTGTCAAATTTGTGCCATATATACAACTGACCTTTTGTGGGGCTATGTTTTGGAAGACTACCTTTCCCACTTAGATTTTTAAAATCAGATATCACTCTAGAACACCATTCCATTTCTTTCTCTGTTTTCTAGAATTTCCAGTTAGTGACTAATTTGTCTGAACTTTGCTTTTTTGATTTTCTGTACAATGAAGCTGCAGTATTTTGTTTGTGATATTACAGAAATAGCCATAATAAAAACATCACAGACAATTATTTTGGCTTCACTTTGTACTTGACCAAATTTAATTGATAAATTAACTGATACAAAGAAAAATTGGGGAAAACAGACATTTTCAAGGACACAAAGAACAACAAAGCACCCAACTCCTGTTCGTGTCTCTTAAAAATATTCCCCTTAAAACATTATTCTTTTTAATTTAGTTAGTCATTTTGTACACACTACAAACCAAAGGTATATTCAACTGCATGGGGAAAGTACTCTTTAAAATATATAGCTTGCCACTCTTACCTAATTCTGTTTTTCTCTAGTTTCAGAACTTCCGATAACTCAGACTAGCACATTTTTATTCACTTTTTATTATGTTACATATTGTTTGAATTTTTGTACTGTTACATTTTTTTAGAAAATTGAAAATGGACTGTTATACAAAAGCTGTATAGGACCAGTGTTTCATTAATCCAGTTAACAGAATATGTAAAGAGCCAGATCCCGTGACAAAAATGAATGTGAATGTATGTAGTAAAATATTTATATAGGAAAAATCCTTTACTCCTGTATGGCTTTTGATTTTGCCATATATCATGTTAAAATTGCATTAGTATAGAACAAGTTATTTAAAAATGCTACATGTAATATGATAAGAACCACTATGAATTCTGTAAAAAGATCCAGAAGTTGACCATATTGCATGCCTATATGTACATCTGAGTTCAACGTTTTGTTAAATGGCCATCTGTAAATTAAAGCACTACCACTGGTCAATAGTTTTGTATGACTATTGAATAGAATAAAGAGATGTGATCAATAGCATAAGCACAGCATGCTGAGTCATGTTTGTGCGTCTGACACCTCTGTATTTTAAGCAGATGGTGGAAATGGTTTTGAGAGCAACACTTCATATTGTTTACAGAAGCATTTATCCCTGAGTTTCCATTGTTCTTTACTTAGTTTCTATTTCTGATTTCTGATTACAGATTTAGTATTTGGTCACCCTATGGCAGAGGTGGGCAAACTGTGTCCCATGCATCTGGCCCAAAGGACCTTTTAATCAGGACCTCGAGCTCCTGCTGAGGAACAGGGTTGGGAACTTGCCTTACTCCACTCAGCACAACTCCTAAAAGCAGGGCCAGCCGGGAACTCCACACACTGCCCCTGCCCCAAGCTCCAGCTCTGCAGCTTCCATTGACAGAGTGTTGCTTGCAGCCAGGGTAGCATGCAGATCTGCAGGGCCCTGCCTCTGGGTATGTCTACGCTACAGAGTTTTTCTGGCGAACAGCCATTTTTCCAGAAAACTACACTTACATCCACACTGCAATTGTGTTCTTTTGATAGGGGTTTTTCCAACAATGGTAAACCTCTTTTTACAAGAAAGAAGGCTTTTTCCTGAAAGAGCTTTTTCAGAAAAAGGCGTGTGTGGATGGGGGAAGAGTGGTGTTTTTTGAAAGAAGAGGCCTCCAGGAAAAAGCACAGGGGCCCTGGTGGCCACTCTGTCCACAGTAATCGCAACTTAAATGCGAGATAGTGTCCACATTGATTGGATGCTATCTTTTGAAAAAGCAGATCGCTTTTTCGATGCGCTTTTGCTATGTGGACAAACTCTTTTGAAAAGTTTTTTCAGAAGATCTCTTCCACACAAGCTTCTTCTGAAGGAAGCCTGAAGTCTAGACATAGCCTCTGTGTGAGAGCTCGGGGTGGGGGGAGGCGGGATGAGATACCGCTCCAGGAACCACTTCAGATGAGCACTGCCCAGATACTGCACCACTGATCCCCCTCCTGCACTATAAACCCATCATCCCAAACCCCAGCATTCCCTGTAAGCTGAGAGCATGGGCAGCTGCCCAGGAGAGATTTAAATGCCACCCAGCTGATTAGCAGAGTGCCCACAGCCAGCAGCATGTGTTTATACTGTTGGTGCATGTCCCCAACCCCTTGCCCAAGCTGTGATCTCCCTCCCATCCCCCAAACTCCTTCATCCTAGTCTGGAGTACCCTCCTGCACCTCTAAACTATCATTCTCAGCCCCATGCCAGAGTCTGCAGCCTCAGCCAAAGCCCTCATCCTCTCCCCCAACATGTGCACTCCAGCTGGCCCTCCACAGAGTTTTCATACTGAGCTGTGGCCTTCAAACCAAAAACCCTTCTCATGTGGCATCTATTCTAGGTGTTATGTAGGTAAGAGTATTACAAAATGAAGCCTCTGTAAAGAGACGTCTGGCAATTTAACTTGTACTGTTTATCTGTTCTGGTGCTATGATATCATGATCTCATTTTGATTAAAATTTCCTCAGGGGTTGTGTCTTGGCACTTTAAGTAATTGGACCAAATATTACAGATTATGTGGTAGGTTCTTTGTGGTGGTTTTCTTCATTTGGTGTTAAAGGTTACTATTAAGATGTTGCAGTCATTTTTGTCATTTTTTTAAAAAAAGCAATTAATTGCAACATTAAAAAATAGTTGCAATTAGTTTTAATTGCACTGTTAATTACAGGATACCAATTTAAACTTACTATAAATATTTGTGGATGTTTTTCTACATTTTCAAATATATTGATTTTAATTATAAAACAGAATACAGTGCACATTTCATTTTTATTACAAATATTTGCACTGTAAAATAGTATTTTTCAGTTCACCTCATACAAGTATTTATAGACAGTGTGGCCTGGGGGCAGAAGGGGTGGGCTCAGATGGCAGAGGGGTCATGGGGTGGAGGAGGGTCGGGCTCTGATGGTGGAGGGGACGCGGGGCAGCCCAGGGCGGATGGGGGGTTAAGCTTGGATGGCGGAGTGGACCCAGCCCCAGCGGCGCCTCCTTGATAGCGCAACCTTCCCACCACCCCCCACCGGCATGAAGCAAGTTGGAGCAGCCCATGCCTGGAGGGGACGGTGCTGAGGCTGGCCACAAGAAGCAGCTGAGGATGTGGCATGAGGATGCTGCTTTCATTCTGTAGTCCCAAAGGGGGAAAAAAATTAGAAAGATTTGCACTATAAAAAAGAATTTAAAAATCCAGTGAAATGAAGTACTGTGCACTAATACGTGTAACTGAAATCAATATATTTGAAAAAGTAGAGACATCTAAAGATATTTATTGTAAATGTAAATTGGTATTCTATTTTAAGAGCATGATTAAAACTGATTAATCACAACTGTTTTTTAATCCAGGTTATTTGTTTTAATTGCATGTATTAACTGAGATTGACAGCCCTAATATAAATACTTACAGGAGAGGGTATGAAAAGTTGTTCTTGTGCTTTTTGATAGAAGGAATGCACCAAAATCTGTGATCCTTTTTGTATGGATTGCAGCAAGATATCCAACAGTAGTTCTGATCTGCAGCTGTAGTTTGGAATGTGTCTGTGTGTACATGGTACTTGTTTTGTCCAATGGTGTAATTTGTAATTGACCTAGTTCCATTATTTTGAGATGCCACTGAATTCTACTAATGAATAATTTTGGCAGATAGTTAATAGGGAAGGACATTGGGTTAGGGTTGACAAGCATGTGGTCAGAAAGGAACCCTGGTGGCTCCAGTCAGCCCTGCTACCTGGGCTCTTAAGTCTGGTTAGCAGTGCAGTAGGGCTAAGGCTGGCTCCCTGCCTGCCCTGGCACCATATGGCTCCTAGAAGTGGCCAGCATGACTCTATGGCTCCTAATGGCAGAGGCGGTCAGGGAAGTGTCACATGCTGCCCCTATTCTGAGTGCCAGCTCACCAGCTCCCACTCATTGAGAACCACAGCTGCAGAGGGGCTATATATACCTGCAGGCATAGAGCTTATTGATTGGCTCCCCCTGTGCCTAGGCAATGGACATGCTAGTCTCTTCTGGAAGCTGGATGGTGCCAGGACAGGCTATGCTATTGCCTTATCCATGCTGCATTGCTACCAGGAGCCATCTGAGGCAGGTGCTGCTTGGATGGATAGAACCCACTCCTCTCCCCAAAAAAACCCCCTTCTCCTACACCCAAACCCCCTCCTGCAATGAAACTCCCTCTTTGGAGCTTGTACCCCATCCCCCATCCCAACCTTTAGCTCCCTTCCTGAACTCACATCAGTACACCCTACACCAGCCCTGAGTCCTCTCTCACACCCAAACTTCTTCCTAAAGCATGCACCCCACAAACACTTCCCCCACCCCAACCCTCTGCCTCAGTCCTAAATCTGCTTCTGTAATATAAATCCCTCACCCTACTCTGGAGCCCGCAACCAGGGAGTATGGTCGGTGTGAGGTTCAGTGGGGGAGCAGTGGGAGTGTGATCAGTGCGTGGTTCCGCTGAGTTGCAGGGAAGTGGTGCGAGTTTCAGCTGGGTTGCACATGGGAGTGTGGGCAGTGTACGGTCCACCTAGGTGAAGGTTCAGCTGGGTTGCAGTGGGGGGAGTGCAGGCAGCCTGGGTTCAGTTGGGGTGGTGGCAGAGGCGGTGGAGTCAGCACATGACTTGCACAGCTGGAGAGGGGACACACACAAGCGACTGGCTGAGGGGGGAGTGGTGTGCAGGAAACTGATGTGCTGCTCACCTGGGCTGCAGGGGTGGGCAGGAGTCAGGATGACCAGTGGGGTAGGGAAGAGCAGCAACAACCATCTGAAATGGCCTCCTGGGGACTGGAAAAATCCCTCCTCTGGGACCAGTCATGTACTGAGAGTACCAGACCACGGAGGTCCAACCTTCTATCCCAAGTCCCTGTCATCACCCTACCCCTAGTCTGCTCCTACACCCTCCCTCCTGGCCAGACACCTGTTCCCTATCCACTCCTGCACCCTGTTTCCTGGCCAGACACTCTATCTCCAGTCTGCTCCTCCACCTTCTCTCTTGGCCATACATCCTACCCCCACCCTGCTACTACATCCACTGTTGCTCCTGCACCCTCCCTCCTAGCCACACACTGCACTCTCCTTTGCTTCTCTCTCCCCCTAGTCAGACACTCTACTCTCTGCACTGCACTTCCTGACCGGACTTTGCAACCTTTCCCCCTTCTGCAGCTCCCTCCCAGATCCGTTACCCCCAAACTCTATCCTACTTCCTGGCAGCCCTGTTGTACACACTGAACCCCTAATTTTTGTCCCCACCCCAGAACCTAAGGAGGTCCATAAAATCCACCAGAAAAGTAAATCTGACCTATGAGAAGCCCTGAACCTCAGTCCTTCCGGTCCCTTCTCTACCCTGTGGCACTGGAGTGCCAGAGGAGTGAGGGATCGTAGTTGGGGGGGCATAGTGAGCATAGGGGGTTGTGCAAGGAGTATTTCTGCTTCACACTTGTGTGGCTCCCCAACTGATTTTTCTGTGATTCAGTGGCCCCTGATCCCTAACAAGTTCCCTACCCCTGCTATAAACAGAACTTTTTGTGTTGGATGTGAAGTAAAATAATGTATTTAAAATGAAGTTTGATTAAGCATTTTAACTCTCATATTCGTTTATCTGCTTACTAGTTAACCTGTTCTCCCTCGCTGCAGCACTAACAAAATGGCTTTGGTTTAATTCTGTAATTAATAGTGAGTTTCCTTTACCAGCTGGTGGTCTGTTGACAGGTTTACATTGATCCAGCTGGTTCATGGGCGAGAGAGGCACTCCCGTCTCTCCCCTCCCTGCAGTAAATGCAAGTTGGGTGGCTGCAATTACAGCATAGTTGCATGGTGTCCAAGCCCACCCCTATTGGTAAATGGCAGTGAGAGGTTTTAGAAGGGTCACACGACACCGTTATTTCTGGGCACGTGTCGATCTGGTCACGTCCATGGGACTGGCGGCAGGGGCGAGTGATCCAGGGAGCCAGAGCGCCTGGCTATCAAATTGCTACTTCCGGTTCAGACAATATGGCCCCGTGTCTCTGTACAAGCCCTGCCCCATGGGGCGCTAGCGCGCCGCGTGCAGCCTGACGCACCGCTCGGGCTTGCAGCGCGCGGCCGAGCCCAGGGCCTTACGCGCAGCGGGGCCGCGCCCCTTAACACACTAGCGCTGGCGCCTTTCTAGCGGCAGTTCGATCACGTGTGCAGGTTTCTCCCGCCTCCCCCCGCAGGCCCCGCCCCCTGCTGTTAAATAAAACGAAATGAAAACGCTCGTCCTTCCAGGGAGCGACAACTATCCTGAGCGCGAGCCCGGCCGTAAACGCGCACGTGCCTAACGCTGCCACGCGGAGCCCATACGCGCCTGCTCCTAGCGGTAGAGCGTTGCGGTGCGCGCGCGCTTGGTCGCCCCAGCCACGAGCGGCTCGCTTTCCCAGTTCACAGCCCGGTCCCTAAGCGTAGAAAGCGGTGGCAATAGCCCCCGCCCTGAGACTAGCACGTTACCCTCATTCGAGCGCGCTGACGTCACGGCGCCCTACACCGCCCCAGTGAGGAGCGGTTGCCATGGCGTCTGCGGCGTCCCTAGACCTGGGGCGGCTGGTGCAGGAGGCCGAGGCGCTGGCGGGCGCGGTGCGGGGCGCGCTGGGGCCGCGCGGCGGGCAGGTGCTGCTGACCCGGCCCACGGGAGAGACGCTGCTCACGCGGGACGGGAGGCGCGTGCTGGAGGCGCTGAACTTGGACTCGCCCACTGCCAGGTAACCCCGGCCCGGCGACGTGCCTCGCGCCCCCCCCCCCCCGTGTTCCAGCCGCGGTGGCTGCAAAGCGCCCCACGGGCGGCGTGAGGGGGGCGGGGATCCAGGGTGGCCGGGCCGCAACTGGCCCCTGATGCTCGGGGGCTCCCCCCCCAGCTCCGGGGGCAGAGCGGGGGTGACTCCTCCCCACACGCAGCAGCCGCGAGAGGCCACGTCAATGACACGCGGGGCAGCTGCTCCCCTTGGGCAGCGGCTTAGTTACACCCTTTACACGCACCCAGCTTCATCCTTTGTGCCATGAGCTGGATGCTCATGCAGCGACAAACTGGCCCAGGAAAGCTCATCACCTAATAAACCATCTTGTTAGTCTTTAAAGTGCTGCATTGTCCTGTCTTGTTTCAGCTACAACAGACTAACATGGCTGCATCTCTATCACTTTTCCCCACTCCTTTCAGGAGAGCCCTTGCCGTTTGCAGCACCTGGGGACTGGGAGGAGTTTGGGCTTCTCACTAGGATGCTGTGGCCTTTGGCTGTCTCTTGATACCTGCCTGCCTTTTTTCTGCCTCTGTGTCAGGCATATCTTTCAAGCTCAGGGTGATCTTTCCATTTGTTAAAAGGACATGTAGGAAGAACCTGTCGTCACTGACTAATATTATCTGTGGAAAAGGGAATAATTGAAACGCTTCTGTTAATAAATTGAAACCATTGATTAAAATGTGTTGGTTAAAGCCAGCCTTAATATACTTTGTTTTTCCTTTTCCTACCAGAATGATGGTAGCTTGTGTCTCCCTGCACCACCACATGACTGGAGATGGTGCTAAAACATTCATCATCCTATTGTCCAAATTACTCAGAGGACTTCAGGAAATTCTTGATAAAAGAGAAGGTTCTCCTTTTTGTGAGGCTATTCAAAGGAGAGGGCGATATCAAAAACATCATTGCCTGAAACAAATATCTCAATCTCTTATGACATTTCAGACTCACATATTGGACCAGATCACAGCAGAAGACCTAAGAAAACATTTTTTCTCTGCTTTCTCTAGTTTGGAAGGAGAGATAAGCAGGCACACGATGGAGTCAATATTAGAAGCTTACTTTTGTGGAAGAATAGGAAATAGTCATCAGAAGCTTCTTTCCCAATTGAGTTGTGATTTCTATTACAGATGTGTGCATTTTAAAAATGGTAGAAATGAAATGCTGAATTTGGTGAATGACTATTTTGTAGAATTACATTTTGCTGTACCAGGTCTTCCTGTTTCAAATTCCAGGATCTTAGAAGGACTTGTTCTTCACAGAGATTTTGGTGTGTACTGTCCAGCAGATGGTGACATAAGAATGTTAATTGTAACAGAATCCATCCACTCTGATCTTTCTGCCTCTGATTTAGAGTTTGTTGTAAATGCAGAAGTTCAGTATCAGGCTTCCCAAGTCTGGTTTACAAAAAGAACAGAAACTATAATGAAACACTTGCAGAGCAACAATATAAAAGTATTATTGTCAAGTGTGAAACAACAAGAAATAGTTATTTACTATGCAAAAATAAGTGGTATATCTGTTGTTGAGTGTTTATCGTCAGAAGAAATCTCTCTTCTCTGCAAAACCACAGGTATCTCACCGTTTGTACCTACTTGGGACAATGTACGTTGTGAGATCACTGAAACCATGGTAGCAAAATTTTGTCGTCCTATTGTACTTGGCTCCAAGAGATATGTTCATCTTGGCTTGACAAGGACATGTGCCTTTCAGCCACACTGTGTGATCTTTTGTGGACCAGTGCATGGCGTCACTGAGCAGCATGCCTCTGCTTTTCAAGGAGCATTTAAAATGTTACAGCAACTATTTAAAGCAGTTGACTTGAGTGACAAATGTGCTGCACAACCCGAAAACCCAAATAATACTTCAGAAGCTGTACACTGTAGTTTGCAATATTCATCTCAACAGAAACTCAAAATGGAGAATAATTCTTGTAACGGGGAAAAGATCAACAACCAACAACTGAAAACATTTCCGGCTGAAACAGAAAAACAGTTTGTAGACTCTTATTCATGGGTAGATGAAAATCCATCATGTAGTCAAACATATTTGCAAAAATCCTCAAACCTAGTCATGCCTATTGTAAAATTAAAGAACGATTTTATGTTTTCAGCTCTCATTGATAGAGGTCATACTTTAAGAGAGTTGCAGAAATTCAAGTATCCAAGTGAAATGGGCATAAAGAATAAGAGTGAGCCAGTTGTCAATAACCACAGGATTTGTAATGATGCTATGACAGCAATAGAAAACACTAGTACATCCGTTGTGTCCAAACATCTAAATACTACTAAGGACTATTGGAATCCAGGCAATCCTATAATTCCATTTAAGTATGAGAAGAGTTATAACCACACAATCCAAAGTTACACCAGTTCAGTCATACAGGCAGGATCAGTTTTGCCAGTGGGAGGCAACTTTGAGATGCTGTTACATTATTATCTCCATTCCTATGCAAAAAAGTGCCTACAGCCAAAAATAACTGTTGTTTCTACTGTAATTGCTGATGCATTGCTGAGCATTCCAAAAATCCTTCATAGGACAACAAAAAAGAACAGTTTTACTCAGGTCTATTTCAAAGCCACTAGTGCACTTCAAATTAATAATCAGCTGCACATGAATCAACAAGGTCTAGAATCAGTGTATTGTAAATATCAGTTAGTAGCTTCTGTTCTTCATTGTGTTACAAAACTTCTCACTATTGATTTAATAATTGCCATTAGGAGACTACCTCAAAAGACTGAGGATAATGATTCAGAAGGAGATTTGTGAAAATAACTTTGTTTTTCCTATGTGTTTTGGTTAAGTCTGGATGTCCAAGCTCAGGGCCAGAACAAATGCTTCTTTCTATAACAAAGATGGAAGAAAAAGATCATTGCAGGTTTTTATTGCTATTGAATTCAGTAAAGCAATTTCTGTTAATTTCAAGCATAAGTAAATGCAATAGTATGCATTTGGAGTAAAACTGATTATGGCCCTGTGCACCATATTATGAAAGATCTCTGCCCAATGGTGAATCTCACCTCATTTTTCAAATTTTTAATATTTATGCAAATTAAGTGTTTTTAACCATACATTGTGTTTTTGTGTATATATTTTCCCTATTTTTTGGCCTTATAATCATGTAATGTTGATGTGAAGAGGATTAAGACAGCCATCAGTAGGCTTTAAGCCAATATGTATCGTATCACGCTTAAACAAAACTTTTATTTGCAGATAATTCAAACATAACATCCAGACATACAGAATATCTTTATTTCAATCTATGTACCATATACATTTTTTAAAATATTAGCTTCAATAAAATTTGTATTCCTTTTAAGACTTGTCTGATTGTCTATAAAATCTGGAATTTGTACTCTTCATCTAAAAATTTTGATCAAAGTTGAGAAATTGTAGGAAGTAAATCCACATTATGACTGGCTAGCGTTATTGCCAGTCAGGGCCTGGGGAAGGGGGGAGCATGCAAAGTCTCTCACACCTGCCTTGCCGGGGTGCATGGTGCCTAGACAGAACCACCAACTCTGTTGAACAGCTGGTGGTTTCCTCTCGGCACCAGATCCTCTAGTGGTAGGAGGAGATTTCGCATGATCCCCAGTCCCCAGGTTTCGATTGGCTTGGAGGCGAGGGAACCGTAGAGTGGCCATGGGCCAGATCAAACGGCTTTCCAGGATGGAGTCGACCCCCAAGCCCTATCTTGCCCACCCCTGGCATAAATGGTTGCCTAGCTTTCATAACTGTTTTTTAAGATGTGTTGTTGTATCCATTCCATTATATACCTTCGTGCCCCTCGGTCGGATTTGTCAGCAAGAAGGAACTGAGAGGGCATGGTCTGGTGGCGCTTGGATTCATCACTGTATGGCTGCGTCTAGACTGGCATGATTTTCCGGAAATGCTTTTAACAGAAAAGTTTTCCGTTAAAAGCATTTTCGGAAAAGAGTGTCTAGATTGGCCCGGACGCTTTTCCACAAAAGCACTTTTTGCAGAAAAGCGTCCGTGGCCAATCTAGACACGCTTTTCCGCAAAAAAGCCCCGATGGCAATTTTCGCGATCGGGGCTTTTTTGTGGAAAAAATCTCAGCTGTCTACGCTGGCCCTTTTGCCCGAATGGGAGCAGCATAGTATTTCTGCAAAAAGCACTGATTTCTTACAGTAGGAAGTCAGTGCTTTTGCGAAATTCAAGCAGCCAGTGTAGACAGCTGGCAAGTTTTTCCGGAAAAGCAGCTGATTTTCTGGAAAAACTGGCCAGTCTAGACACAGCCTATGAGTGTAGTGCTCTAGAGAGCCCCACAGCTGGCTCTACAGGTACTGGTAAGGCAAAAATCTTGTGTATGGATGGAATGTAACGGACATGAGCAACACATCTCAAAGAACAACAGTTACACAAGGTAACCATTTTTTCCCATGACTTGAAACCAATGATTATTTTCAGAAGTAGCTTGGGTATTTTAAAACAAAACATAATTCATAGAAACAAAATTGCTTTAATATAGGATTATATTCCTGTTCTATCCTTTTTTTTTAAAGACTAGACTATAGATCAATAGTGCTAAAATCTGCGATCAATCTGGACGTGGCAGTGTTAAATAGAACTTTGTTTAGCTTAAACTGCTATGGCAAAAAGAATACAAAATAGTTCTGTTATAGAAAATGCTGGTTCAGCAGCCAATTTATCCCACATGAAATCACCAGCACATAAAATAACTGCTGCACTGAAGCTCTTATTCAGTGCAGGATTAAGGACACATAAGTAACATTGCTTCCCATGTTGTTTCATCCTTCTCTGCCTACTGCAAAGCTCACTTTATACCAATATATTTCCAGTGTGAGGTTTTTAAAAAATGTCAGTTAACAAAGCAAACTATAGCCTGACCCCGTAAGCTGAGAGTTGTTATTAACAAATGTATCAGGTGACATACTCTTTTTGCATAATAATAATAATAGGGTTTAGAAACTGACCTATATTTTAGTTAGTCTTCATTTTCAGCTAGTGCATCAGATTAAATATTACTTTAAAAGAAGTAACTATACAGAGTATACACATGAAAGAGATTTTACTTCATTAAGGAGAGAGGCTCATATTTAAGAGTTATGTCTATAGAGATTTGAACATTAATTGTCACCTGTCCAATAACATAGAGGAGGATTATGTTTAGGCCATAGGGGCAATGCATATGTTGAGGGTAGTGGACTATGTTAATGAGGAAAATTTGTATAGGATCTTTTTCATAACAGTATAAATATTAACTCAGTCCCTTGAACACACATATACTAATATTTTCCAATATTCTATCACAGTGAAAATTTTGATGTATAATCAATTTCCAGTCCATTTATTAATGTATTGTTTTGGAGGTATCTGTTTTTTTTCCAGCTAACTAACCAACTGTGAAGGCAGAAGCTAATTCTTGAGGGCCTAATCCTGCAATTGTGGTCTAATTGATGTCAATGATAATTCTTAATACAGAGCAGCTGCATAAATAGTGCACTGTCTAAACCTAAAGGAGTTTCAGCCTTGATCTTGACTTTTCCAATATGGACTAGTCGAATGAGGTCGCTTTCGCTAATTTGTTATTCATAGTGTAAAATGTAACATTGCAAACCACTTTTTAGAATATCAAGTGATGTAATCTTATAATATGAGACACTTTAATCTTTGATTGAACAACATTGAGATTCCCAGTAGTATATTTCAATATTGTATGTGGGGTGGCTGCCCAAAATTACCCATTATAGCAGCCTGTATTCAGTAGCTTATAATTTTACCAACATTTCTGTGTGAGTTGACATTTTCCAATCCAGGTGTCTTTCAGGCTTATTTAATTTCAGACAAAATATTTAACTGTTTCTGAAACTGAGGCTAGAGAAAAATATATTGTTACCTTGTTAAAATTCTGATCACCTTTGAGAAAATGTAGCACCTCCATGCTTTGGAGCAAAGAGTTGAAATTTGGCAGGAGGTAGCCAAGTAGGCAATAGGAATGTGCCTT
Organism: Pelodiscus sinensis; assembly: GCF_049634645.1. NCBI lineage: Eukaryota > Metazoa > Chordata > Testudines > Trionychidae > Pelodiscus > Pelodiscus sinensis. The sequence goes on along the minus strand of NC_134711.1, from coordinate 68,198,154 downwards.
TATCATCTCCACATGAAATCTTACTAAATAGGGCTTACAAACAGCAATTTTTTGGTGGCTTATAATGTATGTACTCAGTAGAGACTTACTGGACCTTCACAACTAAAATATCTGAAGACGGTATTTGATGGAAGAGGGGGGAAAGAAACTGAGTGAGAATTAAGGTGGTTAAAGCTTGGATCTATTACCAACAGAAGTTGATCCAATTTAACCCAGGATACTATCCAATCCACCTTGTCTCACTAATATCTTGGGAATGACACAGCTATAAAGCCACTGTATATGGACAACATATGCATTCTTAACTATATGTTGCATCACATATTTCTGGCCTGCAGTTTTAAAATCTCCAGTCCCCTTTGTCAGGTGACTCTCTCTGATCAGTCTCATCACATGATCAGTTTCCCACAGCCTGGAAATCACTGCCTGGATTTCCAGACCACTTGAATACGTTCTGAAAAGTAACCAGCTCTTTGTCAAAGGCAGCTTCTATGTAAGTTGATGATCATCAAATTTTGACATCCTTCCATTGCTAAATTTGTATTGTTACTCATTGGATTTTCAGTTGCGTGTGAAAGTAAAAAAAAATTGGAAGGCAGTCAAGCCCCACTTTCAAAATAGAGTTTGTCATGTGACATACAGTGAAATTACAGTATTAAACTTGATTGTATAAATGGTAAATTGAGTCCCCAAATTGTCAGAAAGGGCTTGAGGGTTATATCATATTTCATTAATGTCTTGGATGCAAGACCTCAGCTTGACTCCTACTGTCACCTGTCTGTTCACATGTGCTCTGATTACAAATTATTTGTAAAGAGGATAGTTATGGACTGGGTTAATGAATACAGAAGTACATCAGTGTTAGATTTGAAGAAGCTTACACTGGGGAGTTTACCCATGAAATGAAGCATTGAAAGCCCTGAATTGGGAATATCCTAAAAATGTCATTGATTTTATTGAGAGGCATTTGTGTGATGGCTCATTGATAGAACTATATTATCATCGGGTCTATTATTTGTTTTATTTGTATTAAGTACAACAAATGAAAATTCTTGTAAAAGAAAAATATAAGAAACAATAATTAGTCATCATTGTGGACTTTTCAGAGAATTATGCCCAAATATGACAGAGGACAAGCGATTCAGTGCTAACAGTAGGGCACTGTGGCAACATTACACTAGGAAACTATTTCAAAATAACTACATTTGACTTAACTCCCAATTTTACAAAATCGAAATAGCATGTCCCCACTACAGGGAAGCATCACAATTAGTCCAAGGCAGGCTCTGTTAGTGTGGATGTACTACCTCAAGTTAATGTTGCCCTAAAAAGATCCTCACTGGAGACCACCCAGGGTTACACTAGCATGGGTTTATTGCCACTAGGTAAAACTAAAGAGGCAAGAGCAGCCACCCAAGGCTTAAACTAAAGAAGATAGAGATCTCTCTCACACACACAAGCACACACACCCCTCCATTCATTCACTCATTCACACACATTCATTCCTGACCTCAAGCACTCACACAGGCATATGGGTTACAGAAGGAGCCAAAGCATATAGATTCTGGAGGGTGTGTTTGCTCATCATGGCTTGGAGAAGCTGGTTAGGAGGAGAGACACTGGCTGTGGAGAGGAGTTTCTCAGGAGCAGGGGAAGAAAGAGAGAGTCTCACATGCACTCCTTCTCTTTATATAGTGTCTGAATAGCTCTTGTGACTTATTCACCTAGTCATCAGGGAGCATGCCCAGACTTCCCTTTATCCAGCAAAAGCAGCAGTCTGTGATGACTCATCACCATGTGCTCCATTGTTCCCAGTCTTCTTCAAACACAAACACACTCTCACTGGAGAATGCAGCTTAGAGCAAGTTACAAGCAAGGTATCTGAGAGTTACAAACGATTACAAAGTTGCAGCTTACAGTAAATTTCTGAGAGTTACAAAGATTACAAAGTTTGACAAAGATCACAATGAGTTTCAGTTTCATACCTTAGCCCTTACAGTTTAGTATAGTTTCAGAATATGCATGTGTATAAATTAAGTAAGCTCAGGCGGAGGCTTTTTTATGCAACACTTACAACCCCAGGAAGCACCGGGGAGTAATTAGTTCACGTTACTCTGAGGAGTAGTTATTTCAAAATAGCAGCACCAGAGCATCCATACTAACATTATTTTGAAATAAATTAGCATTATTCACTGAGAAACGCAGGAGTACAGATTTTAAATGGTGTCCCTTTATTCTGAAATAATGATGTTGCCAGTGTGGATGCTTGGCTTATAAATTTGACCTTAGGGGGGGCTTCAGGGTTCTGCGGTTGGCTTGCCCAGTGACTTGCTATCTCACAATGGGTGAATTACTTAGCCCAAAATTTTCACAAGTTCACCCCCCCACAATTGTAGATGCCTCAATTCTAAAGTTCCTAACTTTAGTCTCTAGGGTTCTAGGTTCTAAGCCCAGACTTAGATCTCAGGTTGGGAGTCTGCAAAACTGAGAGAACCCTAAGTTAGTGGTCATGTGACAATTTTGTTATTGATCTTTGTGTGTGTTTTCCTTTTTGAAAAATGGGAAAATCAGTACTTACCAGTTTTAGAGTTAATGCATATCTTATTCTGACTTTCCTTGTGAATTTAGCAGGAAAATTGAGATTTTGATGAAGAGACAGAAGTGAAATCTCCCTTTTATTGTATTTTATTCCCTTTCATATTAATAGAGAAACAGTACTTTGCAAATCTATGTATTAGGGGCTCTCCCTCAAGACCTTCATTCCATAATACCTTGCAATATAACTAACCATAGAAAAGCTCTTCCTTTTCTTTGGATGTAATCATATTCTTGATTCATCCCCTGGGAGCCATTAGTCTGCTTTTGAACTCTAAGCAATTCAGAACAAACTGTAACTAGAATATCTGGCACAAACAAGTATCCACTGGGAACATTCCCATCTGTTATTCTATGTGTTTGCAATTGTATTCAAGTGCAGAATTACACTTGAATTTCCCTTCTGTGTTTTTGTATTCAAAGGAATGGTCTCAAAGATGAGATATGATTTGGCTGTGGGGGAGAGAGACTTCTTTACAAGTGTTAGGAGAAGCTGCCATGTCTAACCTATAAGCAATGGATCTAGTTCTGTGGTTCATGGACCACCAGTGATTTATGGAGTCTTTCTCAGAGGTCTACAGAAAGAAATCAAGCAGGGAGGGACTAAAGTGTTGGACAAGGAAATCAGGCCATGAAAGAATTTTTCTCTTGAAAAAACAAAGGATACTGTGAAGAGGACATAATAATATTTTTATTATTCGGCAAGTTCAACAGTAATATTCATAAGATGTATTGTAGTAGAAAGAGAGCCTGAGACATGAACTTGGTATAAAAGGGCTAGTATAAGTCCCTTTTATACCAAGCCCAAGGTCAAGCCCTGCTAATATAAAGCTGAGTCTGCAACAGTCAAGCCAAGTCAAGCACTACTATGTTTACAAAGTAGATGCCTGGTTGCAGGTTCACTATCTGACACATGAACTTGTCAAGAACAGGGCTGGTGCTGCAAAATCACAAGCACTCCTAAGCCCTAAGTATTCACATAAGCACATTCCAGAAGAGTGATATCACAGCACCCCAATACAAGATTATGATGCAAAGAACACACTGAACTCTCTTAAAGTTAAGGTCAGGATGACAGTGTGATGAATAGAAATGTTTTGATTGAACCAATATGTATAAGGTAAAAAGGTAGTAACTAGCCACATCAGAAGGGCAGTATTATACACTGATGCAAACAGGTTACAAAGAAGAGTCACAGACATGGTGTCTGTCTGGTGTAGGGAGGAATGGAATGTCCCATTACTCTTGAGCCAAGTCCACTGTAAAGGGCATATACGTGTTAACGTACCTGTAGCACAGTGTTTCTTAAACTTTTTAAGACTGAGGAACACCAAGGATTTTTTGTTGAGCAAAAAAAGGGGGGGGGGAGTTATTGACCCAAAAAAACCCAAAAGGGTTGGGGGGAAAGTTATTAAGCCAAAAAAAGGGTCACCTGCTCCTTTAAGGGTGGCCATTTTGAACTCTGTTGTTCTGCGTGGCACACCTCCGACTGCCTCACAGCACACCGGTGTACCGCAGAACACAGTTCAAGAAACACTGCTGTAGCATGTATAGGATACTCAGACCATGCTTCATCAACAATAAACCTGGCCAAGTGCCTTTGCTACTGAACAGTGTGATGTCAGAACATTAAATGTCAAAACAGTGATGCAACTGTGAAATGAGTTGGCTTTTTTGTTTCTTTTGGTTCTTTGGTGAGAGGCATCAACACCTGGTGCTCCACATCAGGTGTTGAGCACTCCAACACTTCTCGACGTTTTTTTCTCAGCAATGTATTGGGGGCCGCACATGTGCGGCGCACGCGAACCTCCCTCAGTACTATTGCGCATGTGCGGCCTCCCTCCCTTCAGTTCCTTTCTACCGCCCCCCGGCTTCAGACAGAACTCTCTTGCTCTCGCAAAGATTTCTCCTCACAAACTTCTTTCTTCAAATAGTTGCTTAGAGTTAGTTTATTTCCACAGTTCCTGTTAGTAGTTAGCTTTTATACTTGTTTAGAGTTAGTTTAAATTAAAAACAACAACGACAACAAAAACAACCAACCACCTGCAGTTTTGAACTGTGATCTCCAGCCACCCAGCTTTGAAAGCTGCGGGGTCTGCAAGAATTTAATGCCTGTCACCAACTGCGCTAAACCAAAAATGCGCAAAGACAGACAGCTGCAACTTAAAATGTCCTTCTCTGACAAGGGCAAACACCATACCTCTGACCCAGGCTCAGGTCTGAGCAATACACCTATGAGGCAAACGTCCTCTAAGCTATCAAAGGCAGGGATGAGCTCTCTGAGTCAGCAGCCCAGAAAGTGGCAAGCTGAGGGGAGAAAGACACATTACTCAGGTAATAACCGCCTGAGCACATTTGACCTCCCAGGCACTTTGGGTGAACACAAAAAGGACAATAAAAATGAAAAAATGTCTGCCCTTACTGAGGCAACAGGTCTTCCCGTGCCTGCCTCACACTCCGCCCTGTCTGACACGTCAGTGCTTGCCCTACCACGGGCCATAGGAGATCTTCCTGCAGCTATCGCAGCATTGAGGAATCTCTTCACAGACCAGCCACTGGCTGCTGGCCCCCCTCTCCCTGTTTCCAGGGACAACACCTCAGACAAGCCCTGCCTCAGCAGCTCCGGCAACTTGTTTATAGTCAGCAGAGCTATCCATGCTGCATACTCCCCACAAGGACCACAAAGACCTGGCAATCTCTCCCACTTTACATTCTCATAATTTGACTGATAACATACATCCTCAATCTCCATTCTCTGATTACTCTGACTTTTTCTCCTCCCTCCTCCCCGCCCCCCGCTCCCCCAGGACAAGGAGGAATGTTTACCTGCTTTTTCACTTCAGCCATATAGTGACGGCTCTACATGGTCTGCTTATCAGCAACAACCAGATTTTCTTAGAGCACAAATGGCTCCCTGGGCTCCTTATTTTTGGATGCCGCCGCCTATGCTTTGTGCCCCACAGTGGCAAATGTTCCATCAACCACCTCAACAATATAAAAAGAGACCATGTAAGATGAAGCATATGACGAAACCCTGCTCTCCTTTAAACCTGTCACCCCACACCTCTGAGGGGAACTGACAGTGAAAGCCATTGCTCCCCAATGTCGGCTTCTACATCTCTATTACATTCAAACGCAGCCTCAGCCATAGAGCAGGCATTGTTACCACCTGCTACTCATACTACTGATGATCTCTCCTCTTTCCAAGATTTATTTAAGAGTTGCTATTGATTTGAATATATCTATGGAAGAAGTTCAGGTTTCTCAATATGAACTCACTAACATCCTCCAGCCCAGTACAGCAACAAAGATGGCACTTCCTATTAATCCAGCCATCCTGGAGCCCATTTTAAAACCCTATGGCAAACACGTGCATCCATCCCACCAACATGCAGGAAAGCTGATTGAAAATACTATGTTCCCCCCCAGGGTTCTCAATTCCTCTTTTCTCACCCTCCACCCAACTCCTTCAGAGTAGATGCTGCATAGCAGAGAAACAAACAACAAAATCATTCCACCCCATCCAGAAAGGACAATAAACGTCTGGACATGTTCGGAAAGAAGGCTTATGCCTCTGCCATTCTTCAGATGAGAATGGTGAACTATGCTGCTTTATTTAAGTAAATACAACTTCAATAATTATACACAATTCAATACTTTTATTGAAGATATCCCTGACAGCAAAAAGGCACAGTTTCAAGCTCTTGTTTCAGAGGGCCAGATAATATCATGAGTAGCCCTGCAAGCGGCACTTGACGCAGCAGACAGAGCTACAAGGACTACGGCAACAGCAGTCACTATGAGATGAGCCTCTTTGTTCAACTCTTCTGCTTTTCCCCTCCAAGTGCAATCATCGGTAGAAGACCTTCTGTTTGATGGAGAAAAGCTATTTTCTGCAAAGAGCAATGAACTGCTCCAATCGATGAAAGATTCCAGAGCCATATTGCAGTCACTTGGTATCCAAACCCCTATGATGAGACAGAGACTGTACAGGTACCAATCCATATCAGAGACCTAGGTACCAGTATCACTTACCAGTACCAGAGACAAAACCATGCCCCGTACCAACAGAGGGGGCACAACAGACAACACAGATGGTGCCCTTAGACTAATAACCCCAACCGCTCATCCCAACCCAGCAAGCAAATTTGAAACAACAGTCGAGATGTAAAACAACACCACATGCACCAGAGCTTGAAATTGGTTCCAAACCTTTCCTATTTTGTTTATTACCTTTCCTTTCAAATTGGGTATCTATTACCACTGATAAGTGTGTAACTCAAACCATCTCCCTAGGTTATACTATCCCTTTTCTTCCCCCCCCCCCCCCCACAACCACCCACCCCATACCTCTTCAGGGACCCCTCTCACGATATCATTTTACAACAAGAAATTGACCACTTTCTCAAATTAGGAGCCATAGAATCAGTACCCCAAGAGTTCCATGGAACCAGTTTCTACTCACATTATTTTCTTGGGCTGTGTCTACACTGGCATGAATTTCCGGAAATGCTTAAAGCGGAATACTATTCCGTTTTCAGTTTTTCCAGAAAAGGAGCGTCTACATTGGCAGGCTGCTTTTCCGGAAAAGCCCTTTTTCCAGAAAAGCGTCTGTGGCCAATGTAGATGCGCTTTTCCGGAAAAGAGCCCCGATGGCCATTTTTGCGACCGGGGCTTTTTTCCAGAAAAGACTACTGGGCTGTCTACACTGGCCCTTTTCTGGAACAGTATTCCGGAATAAGGACTTATGCCTAAGCGGGAGCAGAATAGTTTTTCCGGAATAGCGGCTGATTTTGTACAGTAGCATCGTTGCTTTTCCGGAAATTCAAGGGCCAGTGTAGACAGCTTGCAGCTTCTTCCGGAAAAGCGGCTGATTTTCCGGAATAAGTGGCCCAGTGTAGACACAGCCCTCTAGAGAAGAAGACAGGTGGTTGGAATTAGTGCCTAGCCAGAGGCATTCACATATTCGCTTGCCACCTTCCTGGGGTCCTCAGTTCCACGGCAGATGTCCTCAGCAGAGCCCTGCCACAAGAGCACGAATGAGAACTCGACTATGCACTCCTCATGGCCATTTTCAACTGATGAGGTTTCCCAGATATAGATTCATTTGCCACCTCAATCAACAAAAAATGCCCAGGTTATTGCTCCAGGGCGGGCATGGGGAAAGAGTCCTCCGGGTTGCTCTTATAACCTGGAATGCACTCCTACATTATGCTTTTCCCCCATTTCCGCTCTTCAACGGAGTCCTGGTAAAGATTCTGAACAACAAAGCAAAAGTTATCCTCAGCGGTGGATTTAGGGCAGGGCGAGCGGGATGGCTGCCCCGGGCCCGCGCTTCCCGAGGCCCCGCTCATGCGCCGTGTTAAAGGAGGGGCCCCGCAGCACTCTCATCTGCCCCTGGTTATCCTTATTGTGCCCTGCTGGCCCTGACAGCCATGGTTTCCCCTCCTACACAGGCTAGTAATACATCAACCAATCACGCTTCCGAACGATCCCAACATTCTCTGTCAACCAGGGATCATGTATCCTCACCCACAGTTTTACACACTCCATCTCAAGGCGTGGTACCTAGATGGTTCATGGGCATAGAAATGCGGTGCTCTCAACAAGTCCATGACGTCCTCTTACAAAGCAGAGCACTGCAACAAGAAAAACATTCTCAAGCAAATGAGCTCAGTTTGTTCACTGGGAAACCTCTCGTAACATACGATCACAAGTCGCTCCACTTCCTGATGTACTGGAATGTGCTACATTGTCCTGCATTTTGCTGGAATACCTGCTACACCTCAAACACTCACATCTCTCCCTCAGCTCAATCAGGGTCCACCCAGTAGCCATTGCAACCTTCCACATAACAGTCGAAGATGCTACAGTCTTCGCACACCCAGTAACCAAGCGATTTTTGAAAGGTCTCCAGGCTCTATACCAGAGGTGGCACCCCCTCAAGAGCCTGGGGACTTACACATGGTATTAACAACCCTCACAAAAACCTCCATTTGAACCCATGGCGACATATTCCCTATGCCATTTATCCTTAAAGACGGGATTCTTGATAGCAATAACATCAGCCCACAGAGTGAGCGAAATGGCTGCCCTGATGGCAGAACCACCTTTCACGATATTTTTTAAGGACAAAGTCACGATGCAACCACACCCAAAATTCCTCTCCAAGGTGCGCTCCCCTTTCCACTTGAATCAGACAATATACTTTCCAGTATACTTTCCAAAACCCCACGCTAATGCATTTGAAGCCCAGATGCACACCCTAGATGTCAGGAGGGCTTCTACATCAACAGAACAAAATCTTTCAGATCCTCTTCTCGACTTTTCGTCTCCATTGCAGATCATAGTAAAGGAAAACAGATTTCATCACCGAGATTATCACATTGGATCTCAGAATGCATTGCTACTTGTTATTCACTAAATGACCTACTTTCACCAATTCCAATTCGGGCTTGCTCCACAAGGGCAGTCACCACGTCTGTTGCTTACCTGAGGAAAACCCCACTGCATGATATATGCACAGCAGCCACGTGGTCATCAGAAAACACCTTTGCAAAACATTATGCACTTACCTCAGGACCCCTCCCACATACCAAACTAGTAAAAGCTTTACTACAGGTGGCATACTTACCTGATCCAAAGTCCCTGCCTCCATAAGAAAATATTGCTTGTAGTCACCTGATGTGGAGCACCCCCAAGGATGTGTCTTGACGAAGAAAAGGAGGTTACTCACCTTCCTGTAACTGACGTTCTTCGAGAGGAGCATCCCTGGGGGTGCTCCACTACCCTCCCTTCCTGCTCTCTACTTTGGAATTCCCTTATGATAACATCTTAATATATTATTTGCCGGGTTCCGGATGGAGAAGAAACTTGAAGGGAGGGGGACCGCGCATGCGCAATAGTACCGAGGGAGGCTCACATATGCCGTGCACCACACATGCACAGCCCCCCGATACATTGCTGAGAAAAATCCATCAAGAAGCCCTGGGGCGCTCAACACCTGATGTGGAGCACCCTCAGAGATGTTCATCTCGAAGAACGTCAGTTACAGGAAGGTGAGTAACCTCCTATTTTGCCATGACCAGAAGAGACAGAATAATCTACCTCCATAGGTTATGAATAGTTGGAAAGCTGCCTCTGCTTCACTAGGTGCAGAAATAAGTTTCTTAGAAGGATTTGTCCTTATAGGTTATAAAATCAAGTAATAACACACAAAGGTGAGGAAAGAGGAGCCTTAAAAATCCACATATAATGTGTAAAAAGAGGATACGGTTTTTTTTCTAGTTTGTGTGTGTATATTAACAGGTACTGTTTTATTTAATAAAAAGCATTCTTCAGGGCAGAAAATCTCTCAGAGAACGAATGTAAAAGTTCTAGGATTGTTGAACGCTTTAGTAATCATAAAACCCAAGGCTAATAGCTTGAACCAAAACTTGAAACTCCCATTGACTTATGGACTTTGAATTAGGTTAGGCCCTAAGTAGGAGAAGTACTGCCCTTTTCCCTTGTTATCCTGACCTGTTGTTAGGGTGTAAGATTAATTTACATATTACAAGCTAAGGCCTATTAAAATGCTGTAAGATAGAAGCTATTAAAGAATTTGTATAGTAGCTGGTAGGCTTAGTAATAAACAGCAGTACTAATGCAAATAGTTTATGAAAGCAATCAGAATCTCAATGATGGGTACCCAGATTGCCTCATATGCATAAGGGGCCAAAACTTAAATAAAATGTGGTCATGGATATGTGAACATAGGGAAAAGGGAGTATAAAATCAAATGCACAAATATGAATGTTCATAAAGTGGGACTGGGAGTAACTAAGACCAGACCCACTCAGACAAACCACCAGGAACAGGCTTTGTCCTGTAAAAAAAACATATAGCAGGATCCCAGTTCAGCAGCCCCTCCTGTCTGCATGCAGCCTGCGCACTGCTTCTAACACAGTCCCTGCTGAATCCCTGCTGAGTGCAGAGGTTACAGCATACAACACAGCCCCCCTTACAACATTTTCCAATTCCCAAAGTAACTAAACCCCACAACAACCTAAACTCCTCTCAGGGTGCTCTATTGCCGTTTTTTGTCCTACCTGTAAAAAAACACAAAACAGGATCACAGTTCAGCAGCCCATCCTCTCTGTATGCAACCTACCTGCTGCTTTTAACTCAGTCCCCTCTGAAACCCTACTGAGGGCAGAGGGTACATCCTGGCAGGAATCAGTTCTCCCAATATGCTGTGATTTGTAGTCGACAACTTGTAGTTCCGAGGGCTGCTGTTGAAGCACACTGGACCTTGGGCTACCCCTATAATTGACAAATGTAGATTTCTTTATCTCTGGTCATTAGCAACTCACATTGAAGTACAGGCAGTCCCCGAGTTACGCAGATCCGACTTATGTCGGATCCGCAGTTACGAACGGGGTTTGCTGCCCATCTCCCTGGTCTGCTGGAGATCAGCAGACCAGGGAGACGGGAAGCAAAGCCTCTGAGGATGCTGGCAGCGGGACAGCCGTGGCGCGTCTGGGCTGTCTGCTGCCTGTGTGCTCCGCGGCTTTGCTCCACGTCTCCCCAGACCAGGGAGACGGGGAGCAAAGCCGGGGAGCATGCGGGCAGCGGGCAGCCCAGATGCGCCGCGGCTGTCCCGCTGCCGGCGTCCTCAGAGGCTTTGCTCCCCGTCTCCCTGGTCTGCTGGTTTCCAGCAGACCAGGGAGACGGGGAGCAAAGCCGCGGAGCACGCGGGCAGCGGACAGCCCAGACGCGCCGCGGCTGTCCCGCTGCCGGCGTGTTCCGCGGCTTTGCTCCCCGCCTCCCTGGTCTGCTGGAGACCAACAGACCAGAGAGATGGGGAGCAAAGCGGAGCAAAGCCGCGGAGCACACGGGCAGCGGACAGCCCAGACGCGCCGCGGCTGTCCTGCTGCCGGCGTGCTCCGCGGCTTTGCTCCGCTTTGCTCCCCGTCTCCCTGGTCTGCTGGTGACCAGCAGACCAGAGAGACACGGAGCAAAGCCGCGGAGGACCCGGGCGGCAGGACCGCGGTGCGTCTCGGTCCCCTGCCCGCGTCTCCCTGGTCTGCTGGGGGGGGGGCGCAGCTAGTACGCGCCCCCCCCAGCAGTCCAGGCTTTTCTCCGGACGCCTGTGGTAGAGCAGCTGGGGCGCTGCCGGTTGGTCCCGCAGCGCAGCTCTGGGCGCTACTGGACCAACCCGGCAACACCCCAGCTGCACTACCCCAGGCGTCCTGATTCAGCCGCTGCTGGTCAGTTTTAGCAGCGGCTGAATCAGAACGCCTGGGGCAGAGCAGCTGGGGTGCTGGTGGATTGGTCCAGTAGCGCCGAGGAGCGGCGCTACTGGAGCAACCCAGCAGCACCCCAGCTGCTCTGCCCCAGGCATCCCCAAGTCAGCCGCTGCTGAAACTGACCAGTGCTGACTACAGGAAGCCCGAGGCAGAGTTGCTCTGACCCGGGCTTCCTGGAATCAGCCGCTGATTAGTTTCAGCAGCAGCTGACTTGGGGACGCCTGCGGTTCTTAAGTTGAATCTGTATGTAAGTCGGAACTGGCGTCCAGATTCAGCCTGTTGAAACTGATCAGAGGCTGATTCCAGGAAGCCCAGGGCAGAGCAACTCTGCCTTGGGCTTCCTGTAGTCAGCCGCTGGTCAGTTTCAGCAGCGGCTGAATCTGGACACCAGTTCCGACTTACATACAGATTCAACTTAAGAACAAACCTACAGTCCCTATCTTGTACGTAACCCGGGGACTGCCTGTACCTGGTCACATACAGGCTGTTGCTTGCTTTGGGTTCCTGTTAGGGTTGCCAGGTGTCTGGTATTCACCCAGACAGTCAGATATTTTCAGCTCCTGTCCAGTGAAAAAATGCAGAGAATACCGGACACCTAAAATGTCCGGTATTTTCTGAATTTTTCCCTGGCCAGGAGGCGAAAATGCCAGACACTCAGCCCCCGGGCTCCCAACACCCCAGCCCCCATGCTTACCTGGTTCCCCAAGGCTGCCGGCACAAAATGACTGCCAGCTAAAAGACCTAGCGGAAGCAATGATTCCCCTGGGTCTTAGTGATCAACTTCTCCCCTGTGCCTATCCCTGCGCTCACTCTTAAAGGGGACATGCTGTTTTAATGCTGTTTTATTTTAATTTTTTTGGCTTAATAAGTTCTTGGAGTCCCTTTTTTTTTTTGCTCAACAACATTGGTCTCCTCCCCTCTCCCCCTTTTTTCCCTTCAACAGAATTTTTTCCCATTTTTTGAGGGGGGGGGGGAGTGTTCAGTATTTTTGTTTCAACCAACTGGCAACCCTAGCTCCTGTAGCCCTTGAAGGTGTAGATAGTACAGTCATATACAGATGAAATTTTAAAATGTAGAGAGCTTTTTTCTTCTGCTTTTTCATGAATGCTTTGATAGGCTTGTTGCTAATGAGTTCTGGTTTATAAACTCATAAATATAGAATCATCGAATAATAGAACTCAAGAGGTACAGATAGAAGCAATTTGAGGTATGTCTACACTGCAACATTATTTTGAAATAACTAGAGCTATTCTGAAATAACTTAGTCCACGTCAGGCAGTTATTTTGAAATAATGTTAAAATACTGTCAAGATGGAGGATTTACTCTGACTCCTGTAACCCTGATTTTATGAGGAATAAGGGAAGTTGGAGGAAGAGGGCTCTATTTTGAAATACGCTATTTCAAAATAAGATATACAATTGACGTAGAGTGCATCTGCCTGTCTGTCTGCAAGTCTGTTTGTTCAAGAACTCCTCCTAATCAGTAACAGCTCGGTCCACCAAATTTGAGATGCAGTTTCCTCGTCTTCTAAAATAAAGCAAGCTCAGGGATTGGCTGTGCCAGGACAACCAGAAGCCCCAGGAAATGGACTGCTTTCCATAATATGCAAAGGGAGAGACTGAGGTTCGAAGGAATGCAATATGAGAGTGGCCACAGGGGAAAGCAAGCTTTCAGGGGAGAGCTATCCTGCAGAGTGTCCACTGGGAGCAGCTGTGCCACTAAGGGAGTGGCTAGCAGGGCTCAGACTTCACCACCTTGCCTGCTAGAACATCTGGTAAGGAGCCCCCTTTGCCTCAAACCCTTTCCTCCACCTCCTGGCCCTTGACTGCAGCAAAAAAGAAAGAAAAAAGGCCCCTGGTGGCCTCTGGCAACTGGAGGGAGAATAAAGGCCCTTGGCAGCTGGGGTTAGGGTTGCTAGGCAGGGCTGGCTTTAGGCCGATTCGCCCGATTCCCCCAAATCAGGCCCCGCGCCTAAAAGGGCCCCGCGCCCTAAACCCGGAAGTGTGCCAGGCACGCTGTGGGCGGGAGTGTCAGCACCCGAGGAGGACTGTGGCGGCTTCTGTGCGCTATGGGAGGAGGAGTTGGCCCCTGGGTTTGGCTGGAAGGCAGGACTCTGCCCTGTAGCTGGGTATTTTTAGGGGCTTGACTTGTTTCTTTGTGTGCTGGTTTTTTTTTGCTCAACCAAAATCTGTGTGTGGGTTTTTTTGGGGGTCAACAAAATATCCTGGGTCCCAAGGCCCCATCGAAATGGTTTGAATTGGGCCCCATACTCCACACTTCCTAAAGCCAGCCCTGTTGCCCGGTGTCTGGTATTGAACTGGATAGTCCGGTATTTTTGCTTCCTGTCTGGTAAAAAAATTCAGAAAATACCGGACACCTAAAATATCCAGTACTTTCTGAGTTTTTCTCGGACAGGAGGTGAAAATCCAAGGCCCTCTGGCATACAGAGGCAGCCTGGCAACCCTAGGGTATGTCTACACTACCCCCCTAGTTCGAACTAGGGGGGGTAATGTAGTCATACGGAGTTACAAATGAAGCCCGGGATTTGAATTTCCTGGGCTTCATTTGCATAAAGCCAGCCGGCGCCATTTTAAATGCCGGCTAGTTCGGACTGCGTGCCGCGCGGCTACACGCGGCACGAACTAGTTAGTTCAGATTAGGCTTCCTAATCCGAACTAGCTGTACACCTCGTTCCACGAGGAGCTGTCCGGTCTGGTGTAGGGAGGCAAGATGGCGGGCGGCCGCCGGCAGCCTGTTAGGGTATGTCTACACTACCACCCTAGTTCGAACTAGGGTGGTTAATGTAGGCAACCGAAGTTGCAAATGAAGCCCGGGATTTGAATTTCCCAGGCTTCATTTGCATCTTGCCAGGCGCCGCCATATTTAACGCCCTGCTAGTTCGGACTCCGTATACATGTGGTACGGAGTAGGTAGTTCGGATTAGGCTTCCCATTCCGAACTACCGTTACTCCTCGTTCCACGAGGAGTAACGGTAGTTCGGAATGGGAAGCCTAATCCGAACTACCTACTCCATGCCGCGTGTAGCCGCGGGCACGGAGTCCGAACTAGCGTGGCTTTAAAAATGGCGGTGCCCGGCAAGATGCAAATGAAGCCCGGGAAATTCAAATCCTGGGCTTCATTTGCAACTTTGGTTGCCTACATTAACCACCCTAGTTCGAACTAGGGTGGTAGTGTAGACATACCCTCAGGGCCAAAAAACCTCAGCACGTGGTTTTTAAAAGGGGTCAGAGTGCTTGCTTGCTTTTTTTTTTTTTTCCTTAACAACTCTCAGCATCCTTTTTAAAAAAAAAATTTCCTGGTGTGTTTTATTTATTTATTTATTTATCGGTATTTTTTCTGAATCCAACTGGCAATCCTAGCAGGGGCGGGCAGCTTGGGTCGAGGAGGCCCATGGAGGCGGGAGGGAAGAGAAAAAAGCCTATGGGAGGGAGTCTGGGAGGAGAAAAAAGGCCCATACTAGATGGACCCCCCCTGCCCTGAGCCACTCCTCACCCCCCAACCCTCACTCTTGCATTCCATCTCCTGCACTCCTCCTCCTTATCCCCAAGGCCCTGTCTTGAGTCCTGCCCCTCCCCCCCATACCACCAACCCTCTGCCCTGAAGGACCCAGACAATGCTGGGTAAGTCTGCTAGTAGTTACATAATCTTTTATCATAAAGATTTTTAATTGGTTTGGATACTGGATTTTGTCATAGTGCTGAAATCAGTATTTTATTGGTATTTAGTCAGCCTGCTTTTCATGCTACATTACGTTATATAAGAGTAAATGGCACAGTAAATACCATATGAACTACAGACATAGCCAGATATGATTGACAGTAGCTAAAGAAGGGGATGAGAGAGTAAAGGAAACAGATCACGCAAATTAGAGATGTCATAACTGATGCTCCCTAACAGGTTAAAGCCATCAAGGATATATATTTTCTGCCAGTCTTGTAACAGATTATATTTAAAAAAAAACACTTGTTTTAAAAATCACACTCCTGTTTTTACCTGCTAGTATTACAAGTATCCCCTGAAATTACTCTAATTAATGTATAATAAAGAGAAAATCTCTTCAATTTATCTACTTGACAGCACTTTTGTGAACAGTCTGTTGCATTGTTTCCCCTGCATAGTTAGTTCAGTTTCCCTTTAGTTTGTGCGGGTCTTTCACAGAGCATTACTTACTCTGGTCCTGTTATTGCCCATCATGTACTAGTTCCTTTTCAAATGTACAAAAAAACAGAGTTCCTGCCTCCAAGAGCTTAATAAATGCAGACTGTTGGCTGAGGCTGTTACATCAGTTTCTACAACTGCCTTTATCAACTAATTTTCCAACACTGACTATGTCAGACTGATGTTGGTCCTTTAACTATGATGTTGGTATTACCTAACAAATAGTCTATATCCTTTATCAGATGTGTTTGATGGTTTTTGCGGTGTCGAGGCGTATGTGTCATCTTGTTATGTCTGAGCCTCCAGTAGGAGGGAAACTTACTTGTGCTTAACTGAGTATCAGCTTCCTGACACCACCAGACTATTAGCCATCCAAACCATCTCTTTGGCTATGCCAGTTCTTACTTTGTCCTGTAGGTTAACAATAGGGGTACCTTAGTCGCCAGGCCCTTTGAAAAATTCCTCTGTAATGTCCAGCTCCTTCTTCACTGAACACTCACAGAAATACCAGGTCTCCTGTCTCCAAGGGAACAGTGTAGACACCAGGTTGTATAATTCAACTCAGAATCATCACCTTGATATATTTCAAGATATACACAGAACCAAGATATATTTGCAATAAACAATAAATTGTATTATCAAACTTCAAGAGATAGTGAGCAAAGATAATGGAAACAAAAGGTTTCCATATAAAATAATCATAACATGTTTCTAGAGACTAACCTTAATTGCTAATCTCCTGTCAAAGGAAGTCTTATCTCACCCAAAGGCTTTTGCAACATCTTCCCCCCAAAGTTGGCAGAGATCCTGTTTTCATTAATGTAAATGTGCTGTCCATTTATGTCCTAGTTATGAGAAAAAGGGATGTCTTTTTGTCTTTTACTAAAGTCCATTGTCTGTATGCAGCCAGCAAACCATTTTGTCACTTATTTTTCCTGTGTTCTGCTTCTTCCCTATTGATTTCACACTCCCACTTGATTCTAGATGTACATGTGCAGCCATTGTGTTAGCTTACAATGTTTAATTTATAGGTAATAGTCACAAGTGATAGAAACCTTGTTTGTTAACTCTACCTATATACAGACTTTAAAACACACTTTCTGCATACATACATAACTCTGTACATAGTATCTGTACATACATTTCACAATGATATTAATGACTAGTGTGACTCTGCCTTTCATTTACGTTCTCATATGACATTCTTTGAACCAGTACATACCAGGATCAGGATATTCCTGTAACTCTCTCGCCAGCTGTCATTGAGGGGTTTCTGGGTGTCCCCATGTCTTTTGAAATAATAGTGCAGCATGATATTGAGGGAAGTTGGTTTATAGCAATAAGGGTAAAATATGTAGCCTGCATTTTAATTATTCTACAACAGTTTTATAGCACTGCCTCCAGCTGACGGCAAAAATGTAGTGGGTCTGGATTCCGATCTCATTTTCATGACCGTGAACCTGGAGGCAGGCAATGGAGTCATTCCAGATTTGCACAAGTGTAAATGAGATAAAATAGTTGCCTCCGAAGTATACTTCCCTCTTAATCTTCATGCCTAATTTTAATTAGCCTCTTGATGTGGATGGGTAACCCCTGTTGCCTTTAACAAGTTACATCTTCTCATTATCAGTAGAATAGACTCCTACTAATGGAAAGCTATTTTAATAGAGTCTAATGCAAAAACAAAACAAAAAACCCTAAGAATTCTTCAAATCTGATTTTCAAAGTGTGATGAATAAATATAGCATCTATTCCATGGAAAATCTGAGTGAAGGGTATTAGTAATTCATGAATGAACTGGTCCATTTGTGAGCTTTGCAGCCCAGAACTCACAGTAGCACAGAGAACTTCAAACAAAATCCCCAGCTGACTGTTGTGCATTTAAAACAGAGGAGTAAAGGCTTAATCTAAGCTAAAAAAAAAAACCACACAAATATTCCCCATGATTTAGTGAACAGAGATGGAAAAGTTAACTACTTATTGGGACATAAGTTGAAAGATGAGCATAAAAAGGCAGAATTATAACTAATGCAAATACAAAAGGATTGCAGAGGAAAATGACGTTTCGATATGTAAGGAAGTTGTTATTCAAAATTTCAAGATTCATAGTCATTGTCTAGCCCAGAGGTCCCCAAACAGTGGGGTGCCTTCTCTAGGAGGACACAGAGGAAATTTGGAGAGGTGTAGCAGGGCTGGGCCAGTCCCCATGAGGGGTGGGGAGACAGCACCACTCAGCCCTGCTTCTGGCTCCAATGAGGTGGGGGTCACACACAGAAATAAAGGAGAACAAACCTCTCAGAAGTGTAGGCATCATTGATCTCGCCTGACATTCTGTGCAATACACACCATAGAAGTCCCTAAAATAATTGCCAGAATGCATCTTTTAAAAGAAAACTTCCTCTCTTCTTCACATGACACACAATCCACCGGTGGAACTCTTTGCCAGAGGATGTTGTGAAGGCCAACACTATAACAGAGTTCACAAAACAAGTAGTTAAATTCATGGAGGAGAGGGCCATCAATGACTATTAGCCAGGCTGGGCAGGGATGATGTCCTTACCTTCTGTTTGCCTGCAGAATGGACAACAAAGGAGGGATCACCTGATGACTTCCTGCTCTATTCATTCTCTCTGTGGCACCTGGCATTGGTCACTGTCGGAATATTTTTGGTCTGACTCAGTATGGCTATTCTTATGGTCTTGATTGTTCTTGGGTGGAGGTGTGGGTTGGGGGAGATTTGAGTTCTAGCCAGCCCACAGCCCCAGACTCTGACTATGGGGGGCAGAGAGAGGCAGACCTCTGGCAGGCAGGGGACAGAGCCTCCAAGCAAAAGGGGCAGAGCTGGAGCGGCTAGCCTCCCGGGAGGAAAGGGGAGGGATCCATCTGCCAGACATGCCTAGAGCTCTATTCATGGGTGCTTGAAGTACTGGGGTAGGTTTCTTCCTCTGACCTTAGCATGCAGAAGCTAAGAAGTGACACACACATCTCATATTTGTGATACAGGATGCTCCCCCTAGCAGGAGACATTTATAGTCAATATTTTATTAAAATAATTACTTTATAATTTCTTCTGTAAAATTATTATGTGAAATTGATTGTCATTGCTATAAACCAGTGCTAGCCTTTTTCTTTTTAAAACAGAGTTATACTAGATCCTGCAATGTGTATTGGTTGTTAAACCTTTTCACTCAGGGTGTGTTTTAAAAGGATATGAATTCTGTGCTGAACACAGGATTACAAGGTGTGCTCTAATCTCTATGCATACAATGCCAAAATATCTCTAGATCTCTAGCGAGCTGCTGAATCAAATGACCTTTAAACCTATACCAATCTGCTTACGTTCATCTCTGAATGTACAGTAGAGGCATGTTTACTGAGTTGCCATGATGTGAAATCATTAGCTTTACCATGAACTACTATTCTTTCCATCAGAGCTAATGGATATGGGTTTTTATGATGAATAGTACAACAAAAGAACTAGACCCGTTCATGGCCCTGTAAATTGAATATTATCTTTTCTCAATATGACAGAAATTGACACTGACATTTAGCTCTAAGTGCACAACCTTTTCCACCCAGACTACTGTCTGAAAGCACTACTCCCTTTTAAAACCAGCTTCCACTTTTATTCAGCCTTACTTGGCAGCAGTGTGATGGTTCTAGAGTGTGTGAAACAATCCAGATGAACTTTAAAGCATGAAGAAAGAAAAAGATATTTATTTGTTACCTTCTGATGCATAATATAGGTTGAAACTCTCTTGTCCGGGATTCTCTGGTCTGGCAGCACCCAGGGTTCAGCAGGCCCACAGATATTCCAGGACCAGAGAATCCCAGTGGAGGGCTAGCGCTTGGGAGTCCTGCAAGCTGGCAGGGGCACCCAATGATGATGTCATGCCATTGAGGGCTGTGAAGGCGGGGACACAGATCGCACATTCCGCCTGGGGCGCAGGAGCACCGATCGTGCATTCCGCCTGGGGTGCCAGCTGCTGGCAGCCTGCCTCAGGCTGCCGCTGGCCCCACACACGGCTGCAAGAGCCTCATTCGTGGCAGCAGGAGCCTGGAACAGAGGCTGCAAGCAAGGGTGCCGTTTTGAAGGGGTAGGAGGGCAGCAGCCATGCACTCTAGGACACGGCTTGCTTTTCATCCCATTTCCCGAACTATCAGGGAGAAAGGGGAAAGTGCTTGCATTCTGTGCATGCTTCTGAATAACTGATAGAACTAAATAACATCAGTTATTCTGAAGTAACACTGCTGTGTAGGCATATCTGAAGTGACTTACCACCCCTGAAAATACATATTTTTGTGACCTTGTCTTCACTGGGAGAAAAAATGTATTGTTGACCTATGTTAGCTATACCAATCAGCAAACATGTTAAAATTACAACTTGTTTTTCTTCCCTAGGACTTTAACTTGTTAGCTCGTGTGTGGCTAACATCAGTTAAAATACAATTTTTTCCTTATGTAGACCCAGCCTTCAAGTTTGCAGGCCAACAACCACAGTCTTGGAAAATTCCATGAGCAGTTTTTTGTTTGTTTGTTTGTTTTTAATCTCTAGGTAACCAGTTTAAGACCTTGCTCTTGCTCTGGGATCTGTTACTATGACACCCTGTGTATCTATGTTCCAGTGAAGCCTGGAAGGAGGAGATCTATGATAGTAAATCCTCATGTAATAAAGGGTGCTAATTCTGGCATAGGTCAGTTAACAATTAAAACCATTGGTCAGTGATATTATGAGAACAAATTGTGTCCAATTACTTGTCACTCACAACTGTTACACAGGAAATGAGAGCAACTCACTGGTTTCCATCAATATTTTAGGAGTTTGTCACTACTGGACTGAAGTAGCCCATGGTATTTTAAATGCACGAACACACATATTACTCAGATCTTTGAACTCTGATTCATAGTGATGCTTTGCCTTGGATTAAGCAACAAGAATCTGGCCAAGAAGCATCAGAATAGCTTCACAAATAAGAGGTTAATTTAAATAATTTTCAGATTCTTAAGTGAATAGCCTTCTTGTATGTTCATTATCATTTTACTTTCCTACCCGTGTCTCCTTACATTTCAGAAAACCAATTTTCTCCTTTCCATAACATCAGTTACCTTGTCTACATAATCATAATCTGAGGACTCTGCTAGCCAAACAGCCAACACTCTCTTGAACACAGACCCAATTACTAAGTGAGACATTTACTGTTTGAGGTTATTTCTTCTGTGAATTGAACTAAGCAAACAGTGAAAAAAATGCTTTCTTCAAGCCCTTACCCACCCCTGTTTCTGCCTCCTATTCACCATTGGAGAGAGGAACAACACAATCATGGCAACTAGAACAGCTGTTTCTGGCCATTATTCTTAATGTAGGTTTTAGTAGATTCCCTTGGTTTTTTTCTGGTTATCATAAGAACAATGACTTGCTTTACTACAGATTCTTCACCCTGTGATGGGGTTTACCTACCCCACACTGAGGAGCAGGGAGTTGCCTTGGTCTAGTTGGCTGAAAAGACCCCACCCCACACAGCCCTGCTGGGCCTGCTCACAGGAGAGGCTGGATATAAAAGCCTCTGGAGCCACTCAGTTGGAGCTGACCACCAGAGGGGAAGGAGCTCAGGCCTGAGATCCAGAGCAGCCCCAAAAGCCTCAACCACAGTGACAGCTGCAGCAGCCGCAGCAGCTGCAGCCACAGCTCTAGCTAGGGAGGCCGTCTGGGAGGGTCCGACCCGCCGAATGATGCTACAAGAGCTGAGCAGTGAGGTGGGAATGGTAGGAAGTGGCCCAGGGCGGAGGATTGTCCTCTGGGCACTCAGCGTGTTTTGGTAGGAATCCCCACCAAGTGGGCAGTGGAACCTGCCACTGCCAACAGGGCCCTAGGCTGGGACACAGTGGAACAGGAGGGCGATACTAACCCGTGGGCTGGACACCCGGGGTGGGAGAAGACCCTGCAACTAGTGGCCCAGAGATTCTTTTGGCCAGGAATCCACCGTGAAGTACGTGACTTCTGTGAGTCCTTCCCTGAATACCAGTGGACCAATCCAAAGGGCGTACTGAAAGCCCCATTGGTGGCATTGCCCGTGGTGGGGGTCCTCTTTGAACAGATCGGCCTAGACCTGGTGGGACCCTTAGAAAAAGCCAGCCTGCGATGCAAGTACATCCTCATTATAATAGACTATGCAACTAGGTATCCTGAGGCTGTGCCTCTAAGGAATACCTCCACCCCCTCCTTAGCGTTGGAGCTTCTCAAGCTGTTTTCCTGAGTAGGGATACCTACAGAGATCTTGACTGACCAGGGAACAAATGTGTCTTCTAGACTGATGGCTGAGCTGTGTCTGCTCCTAAATACCCGGGCCCTCTGGACCACAGTGTACTACCCCCCAGACAGATGGCTTGGTGGAACCTTTTAATCAAACATTAAAATTGATGCTCTGGGAGTTTGTGGGAAAAGGCCCCCGCAACTGGGATAAGCTCCTCCTGGCTCTACTGTTCGCAATATGCGAGGTGACTCAGGTGTCTACAGGCTTTTCACCATTTGAGCTCTTTTATGGGTGACAACTGGGCATGGATACTCAACCTTGTTGAAAGAAAACTGAAAAGAACAGGAGTCCTGGGTCATGGGCACCGTCCCCTATGTAGAACAGCCTGTAGAAGCTGAGGGATTTCACCCCCGCTAACCTCTTACAAGCACAAAATGTACAACCCCGGTACTATAACCGAGGGCCAAAGCTCTGGACTTTTGAACCGGGAGACCACATCCTCCTCCTGCTGCCCTCGAAAGAGTCCAAACTGCTAGCAAAGTGGCAGGTAGTGTGATGTGTGGGGCCGGTGGACTACGAAGTGAGGGAGGAAGAGGAGGTGTGGACTTATCACGTAAACCTCTTGAAGAAGTGGAAGACACAGGAAGGCCTGTTGATTGCCCCTTACCCACCAGACCCGGAGTTGGGACCCTTAATCAAGGATTCCCCTGACTCATCCCAGATCACCATGGGAGAGGAGTTGGGCCAGGAACAAGGGGTGGAGTTACAGCAGTTGGGCCAGACCTTCTCACACATCCTATCTACCCGCTACATCACCACACACCACAAGGTACGAGACCAACATCGTCTGCTACCCAAGAAGATGTAAGGGGAAGGAACTCCAAATGATGATAGCGATAGGAGTGGTTGTCCCAAAACCAGATGGGACGATTCAATTTTGCATTGATTTCCATAAAGTAAATCCTATATTGTGTTTTGATGCCTACCCAGTGCCTCAGGTCGACGAGTTGTTAGAGAGGCTGGGCAACGCGAGGTACATCTCCACTTTGGATTTGGTGAAGGGATACTGGCAGATCTCTCTGACACCTCTAAGGAAAAGACCACCTTCCCCACCCTCTTTGGGCTATACCAGTTTATTACCAGGCCCTTTGGGTTACACGGAGCCATGGCTATGTTCCAGTGGTTGATGGACCGGCTGTTATGCCCTCACCACCCTATATGCAGCCACATATATAGACAATATAGTGGTCTATAGCCAGACATGGCACGACCACCTCCAACACCTAGAAGCCATACTGAAAATGCTGGGCGAGGCAGGTCTCACAGCGAACCCAAGGAAATGTCATTCGGGATGCCGTGAGGTGACCTACTTGGGGTATATGGTCAGACGGGGGACACTGCGCCCACTAGTAGACCAGCTGCAAGCCTTGAAAGAGTGTAAAGCCCCCACCACTATGAAGCAGGTACGTCAGTTTTTGGGACTAGCAGGATACTACTGCCACTTTGTGCCTGACTTCGCAACACTCGCAGCACCCTTGTCCGATCTAACCAAGAGTTCCGAGCTGAAAAAGGTACGATGGTCTCAGGAGTGTGACAATGCTTTCCAGACCTTGAAGGACAGTCTAACTAAGGCCCCGGTGTTGTTCTACCCAGATTTCTCAAAACACGTCATTCTGCAGACCGACTCATCCAAAAGGGGACTAGGGGCCGTACTGTCCCAGGAGGTTGAGGGAGAAGAACACCGCGTACTTTATCAGTTGCAAGCTGTTTCCATGTGAAGAGAAGTACTTGACCATAGAAAAGGAAGCGCTGGCAGTGAAATGGGCGGTCGACACATTGAGATATTATCTCCTAGGGAACCCCTTCCAGCTGGTGACCGACCACGCCCCTTTGAGATGGTTGTACAGCATGAAGGAGACCAGCCCCAGAATAATGAGGTGGTACTTGTCCCTGAAGCCATATGACTTTAGTGTGGCCCACCATCCAGGTAAGTCCCATATAAATGCAGATTTTGTTTCTCAGAGGGGGAGTAGCCTGAAGCAGAGCATGGGCCAACCACCCATTTAAGGGGAGGGTGTGTGATGGGATTTACCTACCCTGCACTGAGGAGCAGGGAGTCGCCTTGGCCCAGTTGTCTGAAAAGGCCCCACCCCCACAGCCCTGCTGGGCCTGGTCACAGGAGAGGCTGGATGCAAAAGCCTCTGGAGCCACTCAGTTGGGGCTGACCACCAGAGGGGAAGGAGCTCAGGCCCAACCCCCAGCAGCAGCAGCCCCAGTGACAGCCCCAGGGAGGCCATCCTGGAGGGTCCAACCCACCACGTGATGCTCCGAGAGCGGAGCAGAGTGCCAGGAATGGAAGGAAGTAGCCCAAGGTGGAGGATTGTCGTCTGAGAGCTCAGCATGCTTTGGCAGGCATCCCCGCTGAGCAGGCAATGAAATCCTCCTCTACCAAAAGGGCCCGGTGGAGCGGGAGGACCTAGGTCCCCCTACCTACCCACCCCACGGTAACCCTGCTCCCTAGCAATCTGGGTGGCTTCCCTGTGGGCTAGATCTTCTATGGTCTGTTTGCCCTGGAAAAAGGGGGCAATGATCCAAACTTTGAGGACTTCTGGACCGTCGAGGGGGCCTGCCCCTTGACTTACCCAAAGAGCTGAAGACACTTTGCAGGAGTTAACACCCATATGATGTTGTGCATTATATACATTTTACAGATAGATAATTAAAGGTACAGAAAAGTTTAAGTGATTTGCTTGAATTCAGTGAGTCATAGTCAAAAGAGGGAACCGACGCCAACAGTTTTGACTCCCCAGGTCCTGCTCTCAGGGCTTATGCTACTTTCTTCCTCCATTCCAAATTGGAGCTTCATGCAGAAAAAGATTGTGCTGAGAGCTGAAAACAAAACTAAAAACATCCTGAGACTAATGCAAACAGACTTGAAACCCCAGTGTATGAGGAGGATTACTGGATAGATTTTGCTTCTCTAAAGCACAGTACCTCTAGGATACCAGATACCACTACACCCTTCCAAAGGGTAAATCAGATCGTCAAATATATACCACGCCAGCTGTGTGGGATAGACTTTATTGCACGCAACCTGGCTCATTGTGTCTGGCAATTATGCTGGAGGGAATTCTGTGCCAAAAATTTAAAATTTGCCAGCAATATTTTAAAATTCCATGTATTTTCTTTGTCAAATAAAGAACAGAAACTCTGGGTCAGACCAAAGGTCTATCTAGCCCACTGTCCTGTTTTCTGATAGGGGCCAATGCCAGATGCCCCAGAGGGAGAGAGCAGAACAGGAAATGATCCCTCTCCTGTCACCTATTTCCAGCCTCTGACAAACAGGCTAGGGACACCATTTCTACCCTTCCTGGCTAATAGCCATTGATGGATCTAATCTCCATGAATTTATCTAGTTCTTTTTTGAACCTTTTTAAAGTCCTTGTCTTCACCACATCCTCTGGCAAAGAGTTCCACAGGTTGACTGTGTACTGTATGAAATAAACTTCCTTTTGTTCGTTTTAAACCTGCTACCTATTAATTGCATTTGGTGACCCCTACTTCTTATATTATGGGAACAAGTAAAAATTTCCTTCTTCATTTTTTCTATACCATTCATGATTTTATAGACCTCGATCATATCCCTCCTTAGTCTCCTCTTTTCTAAGCTGAAAAGTCTCAGTCTTTTTAATCTCTCTTCATATGGGGCCCGTTCCAAACCCCCTAATAATTTTTGTTGCCCTTCTTTGAACTTTTTCCAATGCCAATATATCTTTTTTGAGATGTGACCACATTTGTACACAGTATTCAGTATTGGGGTGTACCATGGTTATATATAGAGGCAATAAGATGTTCTGTCTTATTCTATTCCTCTTTTAATGATTCCTAACATTCTGTTTGCTTTTTTGACTGCCGCTGGACATTGAGTGGATGTTTTCAGAGAACTATCCACAATGACTCCAAGATCTCTTTCTTGAGTAATTATAGCTAAATTAGTCCCAATAAACTGACCATTTATTCCTATCCTTTGTTTCCTGTCTTTTAAACAGTTATTAGTCCATGAGAGGTCCTTCCCTCTTATCCCATAACAGCTTACTTTACTTAAAAGCCTTTGGTAAAGGACCTTGTCAAAGGCTTTCTGTAAATCTAAGTACACTATATTCATTGGATCCTCCTTGTCTACATGTTTGTTGACCTCCTCAAAGAACTCTGGAAGATGAGTAAGGCATGATTTCCCTTTACAGAAACTATGTTTTCCCCAACAAACTATGTTCATTTATGTCTGACAATTCTATTCTTAAATATAGTTTCAACTAATTTGCTCAGTACTGACATTATACCTACCAGTCTGTAATTGCCAGGATCATCTCTAGAGCCCTTTTTAAATATTGGCCTCACATTAGCTGTCTTCCAGTCATTAGGTACAGAAACTAGTTTAAAGGATAGGTTACAAGACACAGTTAATAGTGCCACAATTTCACATTTGGGTTCTTTCAGAACTCTTGGGTGAATACCATCTGGTCCCGGTGACTTGTTACTATTAAGTTTATCAATTTGTTCAAAAATCTCCTCTAATGACACCTCAGTCTGGGACAATTAACACAGTATAATCATGCCAGTTGCAATTATTTTGGTAATTTATTTCAAAACACTTTTCAACAAGTAGGTCTGTATTAATACAGACAACGAAAAAGAGTCAGGAAATGTTTTTTGATGAATAGATTCCCTTCGGGGCATATTAATATGGAAAGTTGAGTAATAATTCATTTAAATTACATAAAGAAATGGATTTCCTGTGCTCCGCAAAAGCAGTGCAAAAGCTTGGGGGAGTCATGGGTAATGTTGGGAAAGGCAGAGAACTCAGGTCAGTGGCTGGTGGTAGAGGGTAGTGAAGGGGTTGGGCGCTTTAGGGGTTAGGGCTGGCACTGGGGGCTCTGGATCCTGGGCTTTTGGTGAACCGGTAACATTTTATTTGCATAATTTCATATTCGTCATTTGCATAATGAATATGCAAATATGCAAAACTGTCACCAGTCCACCAAATGTTTGTGAATGGGTTTGCTAGTCTCTGGTATCAAAATGGTTGGGAACCACTGTGCTAGACAACTTTGACTCCTCCAGTATTATTGAGTGGCCATTCAATAATAATAATAATAATAATGCCAGACATGAAGGGTAACTCATTGCTCAAAGAGCCTTAAGACTGTGATCTTAGAATTATTTGTGACTCTGCTTTTTAGACTCCTTCATAGATTATTTATGTTGTATGTACTTCCCTCCATTTTGTAGGCTTAACTAATTGCCTTGTCTTTTAACATCATATTTCACTATATGTTATTTGATATTGAGTTTCTAAAGATCATTTGACTTTTATAGCCTATATGGGAAGGGGATTCTGTTGAGAATCTAAACAATCTCATTTGCAGAGCTAGTGCTGTACTTTCAAAAAGGAAACCTCTTCTCATCAATGATGGAAAATGACACTTCCAAACACTGAGCTGGCCTTTCTTAGGGTATGTACTGTTTGAGTATGATTACCTCAATGGTCAAGTTTGAACACCTACCTTACAATAAGGATTGCGATGGGGAAATAGCATCTACTGTAGAAGAGAGAAAGGAAGGCAGGGCAGAAGCTCTAGAACAGTTTCACCCCCATATCAAACCATATCGCTGCTGGTGGAAGGATAGAGTGCCATGCGGGGATTAAGCTCTTTGGAGCACATGGAGCTGTTTACATATGTTAGTGTAACCCACATACCTCCTGGGTGTGGTTCACTGTTCCATGTAGTGGTACTTAGACCACTTACAGAGAGAAAGAATGAGTTTCTCCTACAGCCTTAGCTGAGAGCTGGCTGGCTTTATAGTGCAAGTTGTAGAGCAGGGGCGGGGAGCCTCCGGTCCCACAGAAAATTCAGTCCAGCCCCTGGGGGTCCAAAGGCCGTGTATAGAGTCCTCTCTCCAACCTCACCTGCAGCACTGGCCAGATATTTCTGTCTCCTCATCCTGTGCGTAGGAAAGCAGGCATGCACAGGTGAGGTGGTCAACGTAGAGTTGCCAGGTGTCCAGTTTTGAACCGGACAGTCCAGTATTTGAGCCTTCTGTTCAGGAAACAAATTGAGAAACTATAAATGAGAAAATATAAAGGTCCAGTATTTTCTAAACTAGATGTAATGTAGATTGCGATGTAATATCAAGTGTGTCCAGTATTTTTGTTGAAACCATCTGGCAACCCTTGGTCAGCGGGGAAAGCCACATGGCATCAGATGCTGGAGCCCTTCCCTGTGCCAGGTGCCAGGCAGCAGCAGGGAAACAGCTGGAGCCCCTTCCCAGCCTGGGGCAGCTGCAGCAGAGAGCCATGCTAGGCAGCCACTTCCTGCAGTGTCCAGCCCAGCTCCAACCCCAACCAGCAGCTCCTCCTCCTGCAGATAAGGAGTCCTGTGGGACCAGGAGGCTCAGCATGGAAAAGCAAACTCAGACATCACACTAAGAGTATGTCTAGACTACATGGCTCTTCATTTCACGAGGCATACCGGAGCAGTCAACAAAGGCTTCCCTTGTCAACCGTGGCGCGTCCAGACTGCCCTGCTGTGCCGCCAAACAGCTGATCGGCACAGCGCGGTGGCCATTTTGATGTAAATGAAACGACGATTATTTAAATCGCCACTTCATTTTCCTATGTCTAGTAAACTCATCTACATGGCTCTGTCCACGGAGCCATGTAGTCTAGACATTCCCTAAAATACGAAATAAAAAAGAACATCACATCACATCAAGTGATTTTGTGACGTTTTTGTGTGTGTTTGGAAGTGATTGTTCTGTGGGTTAGTGGTCCCCGACCCAAAAAAAGGCTCCCCACCCTTGTGTAGAGGCTCATGTACTAAGCTCCAGAGGTTGCAGATTTGGTTCTGCCTGTTGGCGCTACATTGGTACAGTAGTTAGTACCTAGTAGAGGCCTCGAGGCATTACCTCACTATAAAATGTTTAATAATGAGCAGATACCTCAGCATGTGCATCCTTCCCTTTTCATAATAAAGGAAAAAAGTCACAGCTACCAGTATTCTGCAACCAGTGGAATGGATCAGCTTTTCAGCAATAGTCTTGCAATCCAGTTTTTCCTTCTCAATTTGTTATAATCAGAAAAATAAAATTAAAAAAAATGGTTTTACAGAAATCTAAATTAAATGGGGGGGGAGGGTAAGGAATGACTATCCTAGCGTCTGAATAGGGAGCAAACTCTTGGCTCATCTGGAAATTTAAAAATATTTACTCTCCAAGTCCCATCACAACTTATTTGCAGAAAATGTAAGTCTAAATGAATGATTTAAACCTAGATGCTAAATCCCCTTAGAACATATATAGGTTAAATAAGCATCCAGCAGTTTCTATCTTTGAAATACCTGGGTTGGCTGTTAATTTTCCTCACTTCCTGAACTGAGTCATCTTACCTTTACTGACCTTTCATGTCACCACTTTGATACTCTTTAAGAGTTTATGCTTGGTTTAAATTTGCTACTTGATTTTTTTCCCCATAAATACCATTCTCCGCATGCAGCAGCCTGTTACTTTCGCCTGAGTTTATGGTAGGAAAGGAGTTTAGAGTTAATTGGATAAGCTGTCCCCTGGCATAACTCTGCTGAAGTCACAGGAGTTAACACAGGGGTTATACTTGGCCCACTGTAACAGTTTCGCATGAGACAAATAATGCAGTGCCTCATTGTTCACATTAAGCCAAAGAGATGATGTCATTGCTGCATTACCGGAATCCCTGCTGCAATATTCACTGATTGCAGTGAGAGCTCAAATGAAGAGAACAGCATGTTTTGTTTTGCTAGTGTAAGGGTGCCAACCATGTTTTTATGAAACCCGCTCTTTGAGATGTATTCCAGCAATAGTCATGTACCAAAATGATTGACAGAAGTCTGCAGATCAAATCTGAACAGCAGCAAAAGCAAAAACCCATCAGTGAAGTATTTTAATGCTAAAGTGTTGTGATTATAGGACTATTGATCTATAAATTCCAAAACAGAGGAACATAATTCAGAAAAATTAAATGTTTTGGTGATCAGGTAGGTCTCCTTAACACACATTTTCTTCTAACTATGAAGATATGTTTGGGATTTCTCTTGAACCAATAGCAGAGTGTGTGGTCGGAATTGTGGAAAGCGTGGGATTGGAGAAGGTTTCAAGCAGAACCAGTACAATGAAGTAGAAATGGAGACAGTAACTTTGGGGATAATATTTTATTCTAATTTCCGTATTCCTCCATTTATTTTAGATTTATGTGAAAGATCTTTGCTTTGTTAGAAGAAAGCAACTCCTTTGTGAGTCCTCACAGTTATCAATTCTATAAGCCAAATACACAGAGAAGCATTGGAATTATAATTCATGCACAAATTCTGTTCTCACACTGATGACCTCCTCAATAGAGATAATGGATGTCTGGGACATTATCAACCTAACATTCAATGCAGGTGCCACCAGTTCTTTATCTGTGTAGATTCTTGCATCAGTACCCTTCCTATCTAATTGCTATCCTGTGATCTTATCTGCTTCTTTTAACTATCCAATCTTTAGGTGCTTATAGTTTACCAGTTCTGTCTACTTGTTTTTCCCTTTGATATTTCCATACCCTCTGCTCCTTGTTTCCCGCCCTCCCTTTTTTCCCTCCCCCCTCCCTTCTTCCCTATTTATTTTGGGTCTGCACATCCTAAACTCAAAACTTTGATCATCTAAAGAAGTGGGCTGTGCCTATGAAAGCTCATGATACCATCCACATGTTTTATTAGTCTATAAAGTGCTACCAGACCTTTTGTTGTTTAAGTATGTACTGTACAGACTAACTCGGCTACCCCCTGAAGCTTCACAAGATACTAGTTACTTGTTTCTTCTCAATCTCCTGTCCCTAGTTACATGATTATCTTAAATCTCTAAGTATGCACTTTATGTTGTTGTAATGGGGCAGCACTTGCCTCCTGCAAGCACCCCCTTGGCCAAGTATGTGTGCCTGCACTCTGAAAGCCTCTTCATCAACTCAACCCTCTGGCTGAGTCACACTGTGTGAGAATCAATCAACCCCCTTCCAAGGTACATAACTAGTAGGGCCCATCTTAGTGACCTCTGTAATGTCCCTCTGAGTCTGTTCTCTCAATCTATTTCCCCACTCTGGCAGAGAGTGGTGCACCCAGGACTCTCCCTTCTGGAGGCAGCATCCTTGCCCTTACCTCAGGACTTTATCTCAGAGTCTCAGCATAGTCTATTTGTCTCCCATAAGCACTCCACATGGAGCTCTCCGTGGTGCTGCCATTCTCTTTGCCAGGCAGTCTCCTACTCTGCCCAGCTTGAGGTCTCCAGAGGAACTGAACTGCCTCTTCACCTGCAGCTCCTCTTAAAGGGCCTTCCTGGCCTCTGAATGGCTGCATCTCCTGTAGGGATGTGAATGACCAGTCGACTAGCCAATAAGCAAATGCTTATTGGCTAGTCGACACACTAGTCAGATAGAGGGGGAGGGGAGGAGAGGAGGTGCTTCAAAGTGGCAGCCCGGACCGGCCTCCATGTGGTGCTGCTGCTTTGAAACACCATAGGGAGCATGGGGCCAGAGGGAGACTGCTTGAGTCCCCTGCTGGCCCCATGCTTCCTGCAGCGTTTTCGCCTTTGAAGTGTAGCAACAGCCCTGCGGCTAACACTTTGAAGGCAGAGGTGCCCTTATCGACTAATCAAACAGTTGATTAAAATTATATCAACTATTTGATTAGCCGATTAATCTAAATTTAACATCCCTAGTGTCCTGCAGCCATTCTAGTCTCTTTGGAGAACCTCTCTATTGTCTCTTTGGGGACCTCAGAGCCTGGTCCACCCTGTCACAGTTGTCATTTGTTTCTCTGTACTGATTCTCTCTCCTCTATTTATAGTTTTCTCCAAGCTCTTGGAGACAATCTTTACCTTCATACTAATACCAGTGGAATTCAAATGGTCAGTACTGCATTTTGAGAGACTTTGTAGTAAAACTGACATGAATGCACCTGTCTCCCTGTACCTGCATATCTCACTAGTAGTCAGCTCTGTGTGAGCCCCTTCATATTCAGCATCATAGTGGAAGGAACAAGAGTAATGTAATGTGATTTCCCCTTTTGTTTAGGTCAGTGGCAAAGAATAGCATGAGTTGAACTTTGCAGATATGGTGGAGAAAAGTTAGTGGCCTTATTCTGGCCAGTGGATACACTCCTGGGCTGTGTCCAGACTCCATGCCTCCTTCGACGGAGGCATGTAGATTAGCCACATCGGAAGAGGGAAATGAAGCCGCGATTAAAATAATCGCGGCTTCATTTAAATTTAAATGGCTGCCCCGATCTGCCGATCAGCTGTTTGTCGGCAGATCGGGAGAGTCTGGACACGATGCCCCGACAAAGAAGCCTTTCTTCATCGACACAGGTAAGCCTCGTGAAACCAGGTTTACCTGTGTCGATGAAGAAAGGCTTCTTTGTCGGGGCATCGCGTCCAGACTCTCCCGATCTGCCGACAAACAGCTGATCGGCAGATCGGGGCAGCCATTTAAATTTAAATGAAGCCGCGATTATTTTAATCGCGGCTTCATTTCCCTCTTCCGATGTGGCTAATCTACATGCCTCCGTCGAAGGAGGCATGGAGTCTGGACACAGCCCTGGAGAACAAAATAGAAGGAGGAGTGAAGTGAGGGAGCCTGTCTTAAGGGCTCATTCAGGGGACTAACAGTGTGTTTCTGGTTGAACAGATGCAGTGACAGCAGGGGGTTAACCAAGAATCTTTTCTGGAAGCAGATATGCTGCACTAGAGCACTACAAAATTCTCCAGGCAGTGAGTCTTTTCTTCCTTGATGATCAGATATCATCTTGTCATTAAAGATTAAAGACTAGATTGTGCCTTTAGGCACAGCTCTGAGTAAAGAGTCATGCAAAAATAGCACCATCCCAGGAGTAGCCCTGTGCCTCAGAGAGACACCTCAGATTCCCATTTCCCTCTGGCTTTAAAGCAGTAATAATTTGTTGTTGGCCTTTACTAGAAGAAATCTGACCCCCTGATTGTCAGCTCTGCTGTAGTGGAGCTGACCTCCCACTCTCTTGTGTGGAGGGGTGGAAAGGAAGTGAATGAATGCACAGGTAGGCTAGTCAAGGTCCAGGTAGGCTAGTCAGCAATGGGATTTTTACTCCCCCTTGCTCTGCTGCAGTATACAGGCAGTCCCCGGGTTACATGGATCCGACTTACATCGGATCCCTACTTACAAACGGGGTGAGGCAACCCCGCACTAGCTGCTTCCCCCCAGTAGACCAGGGAGACGCGAAGCTAGCGCCCACCCCCCAGCAGACCAGGGATACACGGAGCGGCTTTTCTCAGCAGACACCTCAGCTTGAGAATAAAGGACTGAGGGAAGTGAGGTGTGGGAGAATAAAACTGAGCTCTGGAGAAATGTTGGCTAGAGTTTCCCTTACAATATGTACCAGTTCGACTTACATACAAATTCAACTTAAGAACAAACCTACAGTCCCTATCTTGTACGTAACCCGGGGACTGCCTGTAGTTCAAACCACAATCTAGCCCTAAGCATGTACAGTAAATATACAAGTGCGCCCAATGCTCTTCCATCAGCTATTTCACATGGCGAATGTGTGCTGTAGTTCTCTGTACTTCCAAATGGTTTACAATAGGGGGAATGGTAGGAGAAGAGCAACTCCCCACACTGCTAAATGATCCACAAGAGAGTCCCCTCCTCTCCATGGCTTGGGTAAGGAGTGCTTCCCTGGGCATGGAGCAGACAGCCTGAACGGGCTCCTGGGCAAGGTTGGGGTGGAGGACATAGCTGGAAGGGGCAGATCTGGGGACAGCCAGCCTTCCATGCTGCCCAGAGCACAGCGCGCGCGCACACACACACACACACAGAGTCCTCAGAGCTGACAGCACTCCAGCAGAAATGCAAAAGGTTCAGAGATCCAGCTCACATGACTGCCATAGTAGCAGTGGTAGCGGCTCCCCTTTGAATCGCCAGGCCCCGGGGCAATTGCCCCCTTTACCTCTCCCCGTCATTGAGCCTGCCCTTGGGGCTTCCTTTCCTAGGCTGTGTCCAGACTCAGGGGTTTTTTCGAAAAAAGTAGCCTTTTTTCAAAAAAACTTCACCTGCGTCTAGACTGCAGCCGCGTTCTTTCAAAATTAAATCGAAAGAACGCGGCTTTTCTTTCGACGGCGGTAAACCTCATTCCACGAGGAAGAACGCCTTTTTCGACGGAGATCCGTCGAAAATAAGTGAGTGTGGACGGGGGGAGGCCATTTTTTCGAAAATATTGGCCTCCAGGAAGAAGCCCTGGTGGACAATCTGGGCCATGGGTTGCATGTCTGTGGTTCCTGTCTGCAGCCATTTCTTAAAGGGACAGGCACCCTCACAGCCACTTGTTGCAGCAAAGGAGCCAGAGCACATGGCTACTTTGGTGCAGCATGTCCCAGCCCCAAGACCCTCCTGGCCCTTCCAGAGAGCCTTCTGGGGACCCAGCCAGGGGCTCCAAACGCCGGGCACCATCCTGGTCTGGGCCAGAGCTCAAGACCCTTCTGGAGCTCTGGGGAGAGGAGGAGGCCTTACAAGCCCTCAAAAGCCGGCGGCGAAATGCCGACATTTATGGCCGCATGGCAGAGGCCCTGGCCCAGAAGGGACACTACCCCCGCACCCAGGACCAGGTGCACTCCAAAGTGAAGGAGCTGCGGCAAGGGTACGTCAAGGCCAGGGAGGAGAGCTCCCGTTCTGGTGCAGCCCCCTACTACTGCCCTTATTACACTGAGCTGGACCAGATCCTGGGTGGCAGTGGTGAAGCACGCACACCACGGCGTTTTGTCCAGTCAGGATTGGCAGACCCTGTGGTGGACGCTCCCGAGCAGTACCCAGAGCAGTCTGGAGACGGGGACATGGTGCCAGAGGAGGAGGACAGTGAGGAGACGGCAACCCTCACCCTGGAGCCAGTCACCCAGACCCCAGAGGCCTCCCAGGTGTCATCTGGCGCAGGAGAGGAAGCAGCAGGTGAGTGCAGTGAGGTTGTGTAACACCCGGGGGGGGGGGAGGTAGGTGGATGCACAGTGGGTGATGCACAAGGGAAACCTGTCATGCTCAGGCTGATGCCCAGGTCACACACAGTGTTACCTTCAGAATGTCTGATTCCCCTGTCTCAAGGAGAGGGCATGCCCTTTTGGACAGCTGTTGCACACATGACTGATTGTGATAGAAATGTAGCCGTGTTACTCTGATCTGAGGAAGTGGGTCTGGCCCATGAAAGCTCATCCCCTAATAAACCATCCTGTTAGTATTTTAAGTGCTACAGAGTCCAGTTTTTTAGGACTGATTGTGTCTTCTTCTTTTCCTCCACAGCCGGACCAGCCGTGCAAGAGGGCCGCGGCACCCCAGCCCCACCTCCATCTCCATCTCGGGGACATGGGAGCCGCAGACACAGGCGTGTCTATGCGGACATCCTGAGGCAGCACGTGGAGGCCGTGCAGGAGCTCAACTCCATCCTGAGAGAGAGGGCGGAGGCAGAGGATCGGTGGCGTGACCCGCTGATGGAGGAGCTGGTCCAGCAGCGCACATCCCTGACTGCCACTCTCAGGGAGGTCTGCGGCTTGCCTGCTACTGTGCCTGGTCCTGCTCCTCCAGCACCCCATGACCCTGCCCCACCAAACCCCCCTTCCACAACAGCATCCCTTTCCCCCCCTGGCCCTCCTCTCCCCCAGGCCTCCACGTCCCAAGAGCACCCCAGCCAGCCAACCGACAGGTGCACCACCCGATCCCATGGCCATGGTGCACCCCGAACACGAGGCCCAGGCAGGAGAGGGAAATCAGGCAAGCACCGTGCAACCTGATCCCCTTCCCCCCTCCAGGTTTCAAGTCCCCTTCCCCCCTCCAGGTTTCAAGTCCCCTTCCCCCCCTCCAGGTTTCAAGCACCCCCATCACCCCAGTTAAATCACAAAGAAAGGGTTCAACAAGATGTTTATTGTACATAGTTTTGTCAACATCAAAAATGAACAAAAGCTTTTTTATGTTTGCAACAGTTATACTATTTTTTGAGAGATATTTAAAAAAATTAAACAGAACATATTATTTTGAGACAAACCCTGGTGTTAATGATTTGTCCAAACAGGGTCAGGAGATGGGTTGTGGAGGGAAGCTTCTATTGGGCCAGGGCCCAGTCCCCAGGCAGAAGCCCCTCAGTAGAGTCAGTGGCCTCCACTTGAGAATTGCTCCCGTAGGGCCTCCCGTATGCCAACAGCAGACCGGTGAGCCTGGCGGATGGCAGCTGTCCGGGGCTGGGCAAAGTGCCTCTCCTGGCCATCAGCACCTCTACCCCACCCTGGTAGGAAGGCCTCCCCTTTCCTCTCCACCAGGTTATGGAGAACGCAACACGCGGCCACCACCTCAGGGATGTTGCTCTCCCCCATGTCTAGGCGTGTGAGCAAGCACCGGAATCTGCCTTTTAAACGTCCAAACGCACATTCCACCTGGTTGCGAGCCCGGTTAAGGTGAGCATTAAACTGCTCCTTGCTCGCATCCAGGTGGCCGGTGTAGGGCTTCATCAGCCACGGCATCAGGGGGTAGGCGGCATCAGCCACTATGCACACCGGCATGTGCACATCCCCAACCGCAAAGTCGTGATGCGGGAAAAATGTTCCTGCCTGAAGCCTCCGGTAGAGGTACGAGTTCCTGAAGATGCGGGCATCATGTGCCCGCCCTGACCACCCAACACAAATGTCAGAAAACTGGCCACGATGGTCGACCAGGGCCTGGAGGACCATAGAAAAGTAGCCCTTTCTGTTAATGAATTGAGCTGCTCGATGGGGCGGTGCACGGATTGGAACGTGTGTCCCATCGAGCGCTCCTCCACAATTCGGGAAGCCAAGGGCAGCAAAGCCGGCCATGATTCTGTCCAGATCTTGTAGACAGATGAGCCTGTTGAGCAGCTCCGAATTGATGGCCCTCACCACCTGCAGAACGAGACAGACAACAAAATGTTAGAAGGGGTGCCTTATCTCTTAGGAGGAGAACCCACCACCCACCTTCCCTCTCAAATACCCCGGGAATCCCCTCCTCAGAACCCCCCCCCCAACAATTCAGGGTGAGTGGAGGAGCTCCCTCCCACTCCCACTCCACTTGGCCCTTCCTGACAGTCTCCCTTCCCCCCACCCCAAACTGTGACTGTCCCCAGACAATGACTTACCTCCATCAGGATGGATCCAACAGTAGACCTGCCCACTCCAAATTGGTGTCCCACGGAGCGGTAGCTGTCGGGGGTTGCCAGCTTCCAGAGGGCAATGGCGACCCTCTTTTCCAGGGGGATAGCGGGCCACAGGTGGGTGTCTTGCCGTTGCAGAGCAGGGGCGAGCCAGGTACACAGCTCCTGGAAAGTGGTCTTTCGCATCCGGAAGTTGCGTAGCCACTCTTGGTCATCCCAGATCTCCATCACGAGCCGGTCCCACCAGTCAGAGCTGGTGTCAAGCCTCCAAACACGCCTGTCCACAAAGAAGTTTGGAGGCAAGGGCAGTGCGGCTGCTTGACGGAGGAGCCCTTTGTACCTCTGGTCTGGGTCCAGATGGGGAAGTAGCCTCATGACTGTGTCATGCAGATGCAGCAACAATTGCAGTATGATGGTGTGGGGCCATCGCCTGCCCAGGGGCAGCTCTGGCTCCATGCCAAAAAAATGGGTCTCAAACAGAAAAACCTCCACAGAAAAAAGCTGCTGGGGTGTCCCAGGAAGCTGAGCACTCCAAACCAGCACTGCAATGCCTTGCTTACCTCCTAGAGGGACAGCAAAGGCAGCTGCAGGAGCAGAGCCGCGGGTGTTCAGGAGTGTCCCTTTAACCACGCCGCGTCTCTGCAAAGGGCAGGCAGGCAGCAGCACCCGGAAGGAAATGCTGCCCCCATGCCCTGGCAGAAGCGGTTCCGGGTGGCTTTGAATTTCGAAAGGGCGTCCAGCAGTCAGGATGCTCTTTTTCGAAAAAGCGGATCGATTTTCCGATCCGCGTATTGTAGTCTAGACGCGCTCTTTCGAAAGAGGCTCTTTCGAAAGTATCTTTCGAAAGAGCCTCTTTCGAAAGAAGCTTGCAGTCTAGACATAGCCCTAGTTGGCTGATGCCAAGAGAACTGTTCTTGTTTCAATCTACTTGAAACACAGCCTACAAATGTGCTGCTCACTCATTCCTGCAGCTGCGACTGAACCTGTAGTGTGAGCGACTCCTGTGACCTGCCAGAAGTTAGTTAGTTTTTAAGTCACAGCTTCTTAAACATTGTCCCAGTGTTTGTACCTTAATGGATTATGAAATACATAGGCCTTTGCTGACATATACGTCTTAAATTGGAGTCCTTTCCCCACCCTTTTTCCTCCCATTCCTCAGATAAGTGGGGGAAAATATTGTGCATCTTGAACAGGCTGCCTGGTCATATTTGTCTCTTTTGCTGGGTCATTTTCACATAGTAGAATGGTCTCGATACAAAATAACAGCTTTGCATTTGAGTGTCAAAGAGAAGGGTATAAGAAAAGAAAAAAATATTCTATTTTATCTTCCCTGAGCTTGTTTGAACCATCCAGATTAGCACCTTTCCAGGAAGGTACCTCAACAATTTGAGAAGCAGTGGGCCAACTGGATTTGAATACTTATTGGCCTTTAAACCTCTGCAGAATTGCAGCAGAATGCCTTACATCACAGTGTATTGCATCAAATCCTTCTGTCCTATAGGTTCTTTATTGCTAGTGTTACACTAGCAATACATATTTGATCTGAGTCTTAAAACGTCCCAGTTTGAACTCATTTGCCTTTTGGAAAAGATAAAAGTGATAGTTACCCGCTTTATGGAACTAATGAAACAACAAACATGCAGATTAATCAGAATATTGATTTTAGTGTTAGCAGACGCTTTTGTTTTGTGCGGTTTCATTTCCTTTTTGCCTGTACAGTATTTCACTATTTCCAAGCCCTTGGTAGTGGCTTCCCTAGCTCTTCCTGTGCCCTTCTCTAGCAGTAGCTGGGAAACAACTTGCTTTTTTGTCTCCATTATGCATTCACTTGTTTTTTATTTGCACATTCAGTCCATGGACTCTGCAGATTAACACCCTGATCCTTCTGCAGTCTCCATCCAAGCCTTGGAGAGACCTACAGAATTCAGCAGGGCACAGGGGCTCTCCCTGTGGTGCTCAGTGAGGCATGTTAACATAGTAATTTCTTCCACTGGGAAAAAAATTAACGTTACAAAGACTGCAGGTATCATTTTCAAATACACCTCAGTCTCATTTTCAAAAGTGACTTAGGGTATGTCTACATTGCAATTAGACACCAGTACATGGGCAACAGGTATACGAGGCAAGGGAAGGCACTGCCTTCCCTGGGTCTTAGTGGCCACCCTCTCTCCTCTTCCCATCCCTTTTCTGATTTTTTCTGCAGCTCCCAATGCCTGGAGAGTCTTCGAGCTAGTAACTTAAAAGTGAAAAAGCCTTCTAGCTTGTCAGACCTATTAGCAGAATATTTATATTGTTAAAGAGCCATTGAAGTGGTAATGAAATCATTTAACAGACATTTGCCAACCCCTAGTATACACTGTCAGCCTGTCAGTATGCATTGCATCACACTATCAGTTTTCTTTTTTGGAGGAGGAATCCTTCATTTCATGTATCATGCACAACTTGCTATAGTGAGGCCTCAGTATCACCCATTCGCAAGCACACAATAAAAAAAGAAGAGAAATATCTATTTGTTTTACATTTCATTTCACCAGAAGATCTTTAACAATAACCAGATCCTCAACTGTGCCAGATCCTCAACTTGTGTAAATTGTTGTAGCTCCATTCAGGAGGTGTGGCCATTTAAATCAGCAGAAGGACTGACCTTCAGGATCTGTAGATCTTGGCAAGCTTTGCAATCATGAGTGAACTGAGCCTCACAACTACCTTATGAGGAAAGGTGTAATGGTTCTTCAGGCTCAGAGGGAGGCCACTCTGACTCAGGCAACAAGCAACAGTCAATTAGCAATCTATGGCTCTCCCTATCCTTTGGGGCGTGGGGGAAGAGTGGTCAGCAGTCATTAGCCCACCTCCTGGCCAAGGTAGAACGCAAAGACAGTCTGGAACTCTGACCCTCTGGGTGAGGTGGAGTAATAAGCAGTCTTTAGCTCAGCCTCTGGGTGAGGCCAGACAGCAAACACAGTCTAGGCCTAGGGCTCATGGTGAATGTGTGGCCAATCTCCAGCAGTGGGGTTGGTGGCAAAGGAGATAGGGAAATCCAGACCCACCCTACTCCCCAGAACTCTACTATTGGTGGGTAGTCCTGCCACTGAGTAGGCTGGGAAACTGAATGCCACTGCCTCAATTCCTGGCAGCACAACTTGACCAAAGCCTGGTTTCCTTGGACTACCTCCTTCTACCCTTTGTTGGCGTGGCTCCACCATCGAGTTCTCGCTGCATCAGGATAGATGGGCAATGGCAGCATCTGGTAACAACACTGTGCTCTTGGTCTCCTCCAGAGGGAGGGCATGGCTACGGCCACCTTTTCAGAATGCAAAAGTAGGATACATGCCATCAAATGGAGATTGCATTACAAAGTGAATACAAAGCTGTTGTAAGCCATGTGGCTGTCCTGATATTTTCTTCTCCTCCCATGTCAGCACTCCTCATTGCTCCCCTCCTGTTTCATCAGGTTGGGGTGCATACTAGGAAATGGAGTGGAAAGCCACTGAGCTGTTGAATTGGGTTCAGAACATTGGTGCCAACTGGTTGCCATAGGTTGAGTCTGAGGACACCGCTGGTGTGCATGCAGAGTCAGTAATGGAGCGGGGAGATGGATGGGGTTGCTGCTTGGGAGGGCTGCAATGCCCATGGCTTTCTTGTGACTTTTGTCTTTTTCCCATGACTAATGAATGCATTTTAAAGGTTTTGACCTGTGACTGAATTAGATCCTTAATCATAAGAGTTGTCAATTCTAGTAAATGGTCTGTATTTGAGACCAATTTGTCTGCTGCTAAATTTGTATTGATTTATTTTCCAAAATTCAAGTAGCTAAGAATCCTGCTTTATTTTTATACACCGAGAATGTCAAGGTTTAGATTTTCCTCACAGTAATATCTGTTGAATCTGGAGAAGATAGTTAATAAGTAAGAAGAGACAAGATATGCCTCAAAGAAACCTAAGCTGCGTGGTTTTGTTATTTCTGTTGTAATTTGATGTTGTGAACCATTCTGTGGTGATCATGTATTTCCAGTGCAGTGGTGTCACTTTATTCTGTTTTGGGACCCATACTGTTCAATATCTTCATCAATGACGTAGATATCGGGATAGAGAGTACGCTTACTAAGTTTGCAGATGATACCAAACTGGGTGGGGTTGCAACTTCTTTGGAGGATAGGGACATAATTCAAAATGACCTTAGCAAGTTAGAGAAATGGTCAGAGGTAAACAGGATGAGGTTTAATAAAGAGAAATGCAAAGTGCTCCACTTAGGAAGGAACAATCAGTTCCATACATACAAGGTGGGAAGCGACTGTCTAGGAAGGAGCATGGCGGAAAGGGATCTAGTGGTTATAGTGGACCACAAGTTGAATATGAGTCAACAGTGTGATGCTGTTGCAAAAAAAGCAAATATGATTCTAGGTTGTATCAACAGGTGTGTTGTAAGCAAAACTCGTGAAGTCATTCTGCCGCTCTACTCTGCACTAGTTAGGCCTCAGCTGGAGTACTGTGTCCAGTTCTGGGCGCCACATTTCAAGAAAGATGTGGAGAAATTGGAAAGGGTACAGAGAAGAGCGACAAGAATGATTAAAGGTTTAGAGAACATGACCTATGAAGCCAGGCTTCATGAACTGGGCTTGTTTAGTTTGGAAAAAAGAAGATTAAGGGGGGACATAATAGCGGTTTTCAAATATCTAAAAGGGTGTCACAAGGAGGAAGGAGAAAATTTGTTCCTCTTGGTTTCTGAGGACAGGACAAGGAGTAATGGGCTTAAAGTGCAGCAGGGGAGGTTTAGATTGGACATTAGGAAAAAATTCCTAACTGTCAGGGTGGTCAAATATTGGAATAAATTGCCAAGGGAGGTGGTGGAATCTCCCTCTCTGGAGATATTTAAGAACAGGTTAGATAGACATCTGTCAGGGATGGTGTAGATGGAGCTTGGTCCTGCCTTGAGGGCGGGGGGCTGGACTCGATGACCTCTCGAGCTTCCTTCCAGTCCTATTATTCTATGATTCCGGCAGGGCATCAGAGTAGGACTTAGAGTGTGGAGCTGCTGTCTCAGGCTAGCCGAGGGCTGTGCTTAAAGGGACATCAGAGTAGTCTGATATCAGAGTGTCACTTTATTCTGGCAGGGCATCAGAGTAGGACTTAGAGCGTGGAGCTGCAGTCTCAGGCTAGCCGAGGGCTGTGCTTAAAGTGACCCGACCCCCACCCCGGACAGATAGTTCTCAGGGGTTCCCCGCTTGCAAAGCAGTCCTGGCTTGGAGTGCCCTGAGTGCCCACACTCAGCACATCACAGCACTCGGCCATCAGCCCGGCTGCACTTGCCGCAGGCTGCCATCCGGGGGGGTCAATCGGAGGGCTGCAGGAGAGCTTCCACCCCGAGGAGCCCACAGAGCCACCCCAGTCCTCCCCATCAGGATCTCGTGCCCCATTCCTCCCTCTCCTCCTTCCATTTACCCCTCCCTAGCCCCCCTTCCTAATGTACAAAATAAAGGACACGTGTGTTCAAAAATAGAAACTCTCTTTATTGAACAAAACTCGGGAAGACTGGGAAAAGGAGGTGGGAGAGGGGAAGAGAGAGGGTGGGAGAGGGCAGGGCAACTAAAATGATCAGGGGTTTGGAACAGGTCCCATATAAAGAGAGGCTAAAGAGACTGGGACTTTTCAACTTAGAAAAGAGGAGACGGAGGGGGGATATGATAGAGGTCTATAAAAGCATGAGTGGTGTGGAGAGGGTGCATAAAGAAAAGTTCTTCGTTAGTTCCCATAATATAAGGACTAAAGGACACAAAATGAAATGAATGGGTAGCAGGCTTCAAACTAACAGCAGAAAATTCTTCTTCACAAAGCAAATAGTCAACCTGTGGAACTCCTTGCTGCAGGAGGCTGTGAAGGCTAGAACTAAAACAGAGTTTAAAGAGATGTGAGATAAAGTCACGAAGGTTGGGTCCATGGAGTGGTATTAGCCAGGGGGTAGAAATGGTGTCCCTGGCCTCTGTTTGTGGAAGGCTGGAGATGGATGGCACGAGACAAATGGCTTGGTCACTGTCTTTGGTCCATCCCCTCCAGGGTCCCTAGTGTTGGCCACTGTCGGCAGACAGGCTACTGGGCTAGATGGACCTTTGGTCTGACCCAGTATGGCCATTCTAAGCTCAGGGCTCAGGGTCGGGGGTCTCAGTGGACCATCTTGATTTTCATTCAAACCTGCTCCTGGGTGGCCAGGCTGGCAACTATCCTGCCCTAGATGGCCACTTTCCTGTGCCTAGTGCGGAGGTCGTGGATGAGGTCCACGATGTCCGCACTAGACCAGGTGGGCACCCGCCTCTTGCGGACCTGTGCAGGCTCCCGGGAGGGCTGGGTGACAGCGGGTGGCTGGCTCGAGCCATGCCAGGTGCAGGATCTGCTGGCTGGGTGCTGGCACGCTTGCACCTGGCATGGGCACTGTAGCCAGACCGTGCCTCTTTAAGGGCTCTGGGGCAGGGAGGGGGGGCAGACGAGTTTCCCTGGTGGTGCCCAGAGTGGCCACCAGGGAAAGCTGGGGAGGGCTAGCCTCCCAGTAGTTCGAATTAAGTGGCTACACAGCCCTTAATTCAAACTAGTTAATTCGAACTAGGCGTTAGTCCCCGTGGAATGAGGTTTACCTAGTTCGAATTAAGCGCTCCGCTAGTTCGAATTAAGTTCGAACTAGCGGTTTGCATGTGTAGCGCCTATTAAAGTTAATTCGAACTAACGTCTGTTAGTTCGAATTAACTTTGTAGTGTCGACATACCCTCAGAGATTAGTGGGTCTTCTCTATAGCCATAGCTAAGAGCT
Organism: Pelodiscus sinensis; assembly: GCF_049634645.1. NCBI lineage: Eukaryota > Metazoa > Chordata > Testudines > Trionychidae > Pelodiscus > Pelodiscus sinensis. The sequence goes on along the minus strand of NC_134711.1, from coordinate 68,153,809 downwards.
CTTAGCTCATGTGGTAGTGTTTTATGCACTAACCTCCAGAGGCTCCTGGTTCAGTGCCACTGACCATTGTGTGTCAGTGTTACCAGAGGTGTGTGGGTTACATTATTATTTTTTATCAATTTTCCACAGTTCCTAATGGATTGACATAACCTGGTACAGAGTAGGAGCAAAGAATGATCATAAATGGTCTCTTCTGGTTTGAATTCTAGGTCATGTTTTCCTCCTCTGCTTCCCTACCATTCCCCTTAAAACATAATTAGCCAGCCTGTCAGTCCACCATGAAATGAGGCTGTTGACATCATCCAATTATGGGATCAGCTCCAAAGTTCTAACAAGAAAGTTACCCCATGTATGTGAGCTGTTATTGTTTCCTTGAAGAGGAGCTTTCGTCTTCTCCACCCACAATCCGAAGTGTAATTAGCTCCGATGTCACAAAGACAGCATGCAAAGTAACATCCCATTTCAAGAAGCTGTCAGGTAACTAGGTCACTGTTTTGAAATCAACCCTGTCATCCTTGACAGGATTTTACCAGGCCCAGTTTCTCATTTGCATCAGAGTTCCACATAGCTGTAAAACACCTTTTCCTCCTTGTGACAGGGTGAATCAATCCCGCACTGTAGCTGACAGAGTTACCTTGGCTCAGCTGGCTGAGAGGGCCCCATTCCTACAGCCCTGCTGGGCAGGTATGCTCCTACTGGGGGCTGGCTATAAAAGCCTCTGGAGCAGCTTGGCCAGGTTTGACTGCTGAAGGGGAAGGAGGTGCTGCGGGAGCTCCAGGGTAGGAAGCGCAGCTGGACCAAGCAGTGGCAGCCAGTCTGAGAGGTGCTGCCAGAGAAGCTGCAGGATTTAAGTGAGCATACAGAGAAGACAGGATGTCTGCCAAGATCTGGTAGGAAGTAGCCCAGGGCGGGAAATTGTTCCCTGAGCACTCAGCATGTTGTGGCAGGATTCCCCGCTGAGCAAGGAATGGTTGGTGCCACTGCCAACAGGGTCCTGGGCTGAGACCTGGTGGAGAGGGAGGGCCCGGGTCTCCTTACCGCCTCCTTACATACTCCCGCTGGGGGGAGCTTTTCCGGTGCATATTGACTGAGGCCGCTGGGCCGTAATACCCTGAGTAGAGGGACTAGCATATTGACTGAGACCATTGGACCATTCTGTAAATAGACTGGGTGGCTGCTAGGCCACTCAAAGAGAATAGATTCAAGGGGCCTCTGAGAGCCTGTTGTCCCTCAACACTCCCTCAATTTCCAGGGCTACCAGGGGGCTGGTCCAGCACCTGGCATAATATGAAGCATCCTGAGAGGGCATTCTACAGAAAAGGATCATTGGCCACATCCTAGCCTCCTCAACATCCACCTCCCCCAATTCCCACACTCCTTCCCCTCGTGGGCTGGAGAGGAACTGGGGCAGGTGATGTAGCGTTGATAATGTTTGTAATATGTTACCTGGTTAGGCAGTGGCTTTTAGGCTACTTTGCACTACAAGCATGACACAAAGCCTGATTATAGACTAGGATCTGGTTCATTTTTTTTTAAATCCCATCACAGTCACTGGTTTGGAGGATGCACACTAGCAATTTTAGAAGGGAATTTTTGTCATACAAGTAACTTTAACAGGAGAAATTCTGGTTTTACACTGGCATAAGTCAGATCAGAATTTGGGCCAGAAAATTAAATGTATCTAGAGGACGGGACATTATAAAACATGCCCTGGTGCAGCTATTGAATATAGGGTCTGTTGCACACTTATCAAGTGGATGAATCTTCTGAATAAACTTCAAAGTGGTGTTATTCGCAGTGTTAGTAAGAGAGGCTCTTTCAAGCTCTGTGTTTGTAGCTCTTACAGTAGGGATTTTCTGGCATATGCCAGCTCCAGGGATGCTGCCTTTGTTAATCAAAGAAACTGTTTGCTTTAGGGACAGAAAAATAGGCTAAGCAGTTTCTATTGGTGTAGAGTGTGCCTTGCAAATCAGGCTACTCTCAAGATGACAAATCAGCAAAATTGAATTTACCTCTAGAGCTAGCATGATGCAGGCCCCGTTTCCCCCACTTCGGCAACAAAAAAGGACACATTCTAGGTGGTATGTGCATGCCCTACTTTAACACAAAAGTAACAAAACTTAGGCCTGGTCTATGCTTAAAATTTAGATGGGCATAGCTCTGACTCAGGGGTATGAAAAATTCACTGCCCCTGAAAAGCAAAACTGTCCTGGTCCAACTGAAACTATCTTGGCAAACCTATTCCTAGCTTCATGGAAAATGCTTCAGCTGACTTATCTACAGTGGTTCAGGATGGTGGCATTCATACATTGATGGAAAAGTCCCCTGTACCAGTGAAGGATGTGTCTGCACTGCGGGGTTGTGCCGACATAACTATAGAACTGTGGCTATGCTGGCATAGGCCTCGTAGTGTAGCCATAGGTATAGATTTTGGATACAGTCTCACAGATTTCAGCAAAAGAGCAGATCAACTCTTCTGTCTTTTCCCTCCTTTAACCTTTCTGCACCATGGGCCAGCTTGCTTATTCTCCTGTACGTTTGTGTATCCAAATGTCACTGCCAAAGAAGCTGCACTCTGTTAAGACTTGGATCCTGCTTCTGTTAAAGTTCATGCAACCAAGACCCTCACTGAAATCAGTGGCAATTAGGAGCCCAAATACCTTTGGGGATCTGGACCTGGGAGTTTTTCCACTAAGTGTAATGGTAGCTGGGAGACCAGACTGGAATGGAGTGGCAATTTTCCTTTCATAAGGGAAACCATTTAGCACCCACTCCTGTGCAATACATATTGCCGTACAAGTACGTGAGGAGCTGCGATTATGGACTCCACAGCAGATCTTAGTTTCAGTTAGGCCATGTGCAGCAGGCTAACCCAACGCAGTAACACTGCGTCTCTGCAGTAATGAGTGCAACTAATCTCCCAGTGTCTGTGCTTTGCATTGTTCAGTTCTTAGCCTAATTTGTGACCTGGGAAATCTGCAGGGAGTCAGTCCACTGCTAAAGGGGTTGTGTGACGGGGCAGTCCTGCCCCGCACTCAAGCCCAGGGAAACCACCTGGTGCCGGGGGCGATGAGGGCCCCACCCACACAGCCCTACTGGGCATGCTCCAAGGGGAGCACAGGTATAAAAGGCTGCTGGCCTGCTCAGAAGGAGCAGACTGCGGCCCGAGCTGGAGCTAGCGCCCACTGGCCAGAGAGGGAGTCGCCAACAGGGCTGAACGTGCTGCTGCTGGGCTCGGCCCCAACGCCGGAGCCGCCAACTGACCAAATTAAAAACAAAATTAAATGACACCATGAGTGGGTGGTGTCTCCCACTGTTCAACCTAGTCCAGGATGTGCTGAGGGAAGCATTGTAGCCTAATGTATTTATGGAAATGCCCAGGGGCCCAGTCTACTGAAGACCCTGTGGTAGTAGATGCTGTACAAGCACTGAGACAAACTCAGTTGTAATCAATGTTCCCTCTAATATTTTCCATCCATGTGCAGAATGAATTTTGTTATGTGCACTGAGGCATGTGCAGATGTGCACCACCAGCAGAAACATATGCTGCTGGCAGTGGATGCTCTGATAAACAGCTGGGTGGCATTTGAATCTCCTTTGGGCGGTCACCCAAGCACTCAGCTTATAGGGAAGACTGGATGCAACCCTGCAGAGATTTCTGATTGTGGTGCCTGCTCTGCTGGAGTGGGGAGTTGAAGCCAGATGGGCCAGCGACAGTAACCGCACCATCATCTGAAATTATGTGGTGTCAGAGCATTAGCAGTGGTCTGCTATAGCAGCTGATTAGTAGGAGGGGGACAGTCACTGAAAGGACTCTTTCCAAAAGAAAAAGGCTGTGGTTTAGCTGAAACTAGGAGACACTGTGCAGTTGTCTGGTGTGCATTGGCAGCTCTTGTATCACCCTGAGGCAGAGGGTGAAGCAGCAAGAGATTTCTGGAGGGAAGGTTCAGACATGAGAAAGGAGCTTAATTCAGGGAGGCATGTCCATTGCAGCTTTCCAAATGCAAAGAAATGAAATGCAGACTGGATACTGAGGTGACACGGAAAAGGACTCTGTAACAACGTGGGAGCAGAAGAACTCAGAGTCTAAGGAAATAAAAATCTATGTTTGACGCTGCAGAAAACTGAGCCCCGTGCTAAAGCCTCTGGTGAGATTTCTGAATGCCAAAATCAGCTGGGCACACTGGACACATCCCTCACAGAGTGTGGTGCTTCCCTGGTGATTTGATTAATTATAAAGAGCCAGCATCCGGTGTCTCCAGCTGTTGGGATGAGTGTGCCACTGTGAACTCTTCAAATCTGTTCTGCTTATGCAGCTTTTTATACTATGCCCACCCCATGATAGCCGAGTGCCAGTGTGCGGTAAGCAATGTGACCACATATCTGAACGATGCAGTGTTGGTGTAGCTGGGGTGGTCCCAAGATATCAGAGAGACAAGGTGGGTGAGGTGATCTACATTGGTCCAATACAAAAATTCTCTCTCTTCTATACATCTGAAGCAGCAGCCTCATCGGTTCAAACCAGCCTCACCCAGGCTTCCTTACACTGTGCTCAGTGGTTGGTAGGCTGGAAAAAGAGAGGAGGAGGGGATTTATTTATTTATGTTTTTTATTTATTTGAATACCCTGTCTTTACCCTGAGAGATTAATGCACCTTAACCCCATAGTCTCCTGCAGCTCCTCCAATGTGATGTTAGTTGAGTATCCGGAGAATATGTGTAAAGATTCAGCTTGATTGCAGGACAGCCTGTCAGTAACTTCACATCCACACAAACGAATGCAGTTGGGAAAAGCAGAGATGCACAATTGCATACATGCCTGAGCACCAGCGTGAATGCTGAGAAATTGCTGACTAGGCACGGAGACTATTACATGCTCAGTTGGGCCCCAACACTAACGTAGCAATTCCATCCTCCAACCTTAGGCCAAGGTTACACATTTGTCCAAGTTACACATTCTATCCAATTTGGTTTCTCTCTTATTTACCACTCTGTTGCTGGGATTGCTGAATGTTTGCACAGCTGCTTTGCTTTGCTTTGCTTCTCCATTTGGACTAGCTTTTTCCTTACTGGGCTGACCCTGCATCCCTTCGGCTCACTTGAAATCAGCGGGAATTGTATGTCTGCAGGAGTTGTAGAACAAAAGTTACATGTTGGGCACAAGGGAATTCAGACTGTTCAGAGAATGAACATGGCAATGCTTTCAATAATCAACCAAATCAGAGTCTTAAGAATGAAAGAAAATCATAACTAACAGCTATGATCCCTTTGCTTCTAAATGAGAGTACCCATACCCCTGGGAAAGGGGTGTGTGTGCTAATGTGTTACAACTTATGTGCATTAACTTCACAGCTTTAGTTTCTTTATCTTAACTTCCTGTGCAGACAAGTCCTTGCATTTTTGAAGGCTTGGGCCTAAGGGAAGAATATACTGAAGAGATGACAGGTTGTGATCATACTAAGTGAGAACTTGGCCCAGCTTGACGGAGAGCATCCAAAATGAGAACAGCTCCTTTTGAAGGCGCCTTAGTATTGAACAGGAAGCTGTGCAGAGAGAAGACCATGGGATATGAGGCTTTTTTGCTGCCCAATATTGTTCAGCTTCTGGGCTGCTGGATTTGGAGCTATTTGGCTCAGTACGTTACACTACTCAAGCCTGGAGGCACAAATGATGATGATTATTATTTATTTTTGTCTTACAGTGGGAACTGGAAGCCTGAACCAAGATGTCTACTTGTGAGGGGGTGTGCCAACTTGGCACTAGATCTGCAAGGGTTAACAAGGGTTACCTGGCTGAGAGTCCTGCCCCCACAGCTCTGCTGGTCATACTCCAGCTGGAGACCAGATATAAAGGGTGGAGCAGCTCGGTCTAGGCAAAGTGAGCAATAATTTTTGAACGAGGACCACTCTAAACATTTTTTTAAGTAGCTGTGGGCCACTCTGGAAGGGGCGGGGCCTCTGACGGAAGGGGCGGAGCCTTGTGCGGAAAGGGTGGGCCTTTAAATAGCAGGAGTTGAAAGGGCTCGCGCCACCCCTGCAGCTCCCAGGCATCACGTTAGCAGGGGACTGGAGCTGTGAGCCCTTTCAATTCCTGCTATTTAAAGGGCTCGCTGCTAGTGTGTTGCCAGGGATGCTAAAGCCCTTGTAACTGCTTCTATTTATTTAAAGGGCTCGCACCTTCCCCATGCCTGTTGGGCAATGCATTGCCTGGCAGTGGTGGGGAAGGTGCGAGCCCTTTAAATGGTAGCAGTTGAAAAGGCCCGTGCATCCTGGACAAAGGACAGATGTGCACAGGGGGTGAAGCATTCTTTGAGAGGCTTTAGAGGCCTAATGCCCTGTCTCGGAGGGAGCTGTGTACCCACCCCATGACACTGCTGCACAAGCATTTCATAGGAGATGGCCCTTAGCTCAAAGAAATTCTAGACAGGTAAATGGATGAGGGAGAGAATTATTTTTCCTGTTTTTACAGGTGGGAAACTGAGGCACAGAGCAATTAAAGGCCATGCCCAAGTTTACTCATGGAGTGTGTGGCAGGGCTAACAATTAAACCCAGTTACATTGCATCCCAGTCGAGCGTCTTTACCATAGGGACCTTCTCCTGTACAAATGTAGAGGGAATATAAAAATGAAATATTTTTGGCATTTCTGCTAATGAAAAGCATGACTCTGAGAGGTGCTGGACACCTGCAATTCCCATTAACTTTAGATTGGGCCCTAAATAATACAGAAGAGAGAGAGAAAGAGAAATACCTTTCAGCATATGTAATATTAGTGACAGAAAAGCATAAAATCTTGTGAAACATAAATTAGAATTTCAAGCCATATAATTAGAAGGTATGGCAATAAAATACTGTAAAGTGCATTTATTTCCAATGGATGTGTCAAGACATGAACCTTCAATTGCCTGCAAACCAAAGTGCTTTCTCTAGCAAAATGCTGGGAATCATTTTGGATGCATTGCGTACAACAAATATTAGAAATTGGATCCAGGAGGCCAGAGTCTCTATTTACATATACCACTGTCTATTAAGAGCGACTCTACTGGCAATGGAATTACTCTGTTATGCAAGTAGAATTGGGTCCAGCATCTCAAATTCTTATACTTTGTTCCTTTTGCTTATGCAGCTGGAAACTAGCAGCTACCCTCTCAGCTTTTTAGATCAGTGTTTCTCAACCAGTGGTACGAGTAACCTTACAGGTACTTGAGAGAAGTCGGGGGGTACATAAACACAACTGAAACTTGGAGAAAACTGAATTTTTGTTTTTAAGTTTTACAGTGCTTTATTATTTTTGTACTTTTTACACCCAAAAATGTCATCACCTGCCCGGCTATGATTAAGTTGTTTAAATAAATGTGTTGCAACAGAAGAAAAAAAAGTGTGTGTCTGAAAACTGTAGATACTGGGGGTATTTACTTTTTTTTTTTTTTAAAGGAGAGGGTGTGTGTGTGTGTGTGTGTGTGTATGTATATAATTTTTTTTTAAGGGGTACTTTAGAATCATAGAATACTAGGACTGGAAGGGATCTCGAGAGGTCGTTGAGTCCAGTCCCCTGCCCTCATGGCAGGACCAAGTACTGTCTCTAGACCATCCCTGATAGACATTTATCTAACCTACTCTTAAATATCTCCAGAGATGCAGATTCCACAACCTCCCTAGGCATTTTATTCCAGTGTTTAACCACCCTGACAGTTAGGAACTTTTTCCTAATGGCCAACCTAAACCTCCCTTGCTGCAGTTTAAGCCCATTGCTTCTTGTTCTATCCTCAGAGGCCAAGAAGGACATTTTTTCTCCCTCCTCCTTGTGACAGCTGTTTTCAGGTATCTAAAAAGGTATCATGTCCCCCCTCAGTCTTCTCTTTTCCAAACTAAACAAGCCCAATTCTTTCAGTTTCTTCCTTTATAGGTCATGTTCTCTAGACCTTTAATCATTCTTGTTGCTCTTCACTGGACCTTCTCCAATTTCTCCACATCTTTCTTGAAATGTGGTGCCCAGAACTGGACACAATGCTCCAATTGAGGCCTAATCACCACAGAGTAGAGTGGAAGAATGACTTCTCGTGTCTTTATAAAAAAAGGTTGAGAAACACTGGTATAAATCACCTTTCAATCACTGATGCTTACAGCCTGCCTCCATGGTCATCCACTGGTAATGGTGGAAGCAGTTAAGGACACTCATCACTCTATCATGCGTGAGGGTGGAGCCCCACTGCTTTGACGCATTGCAAGAAGGTGTGGGATGAGCCATTCACCTCTTTCCTGTTACCACAGCAACACCAATTCCTGTGAAATAGCCATGGAACAACCACCTTTGTGTTTCACTGCCATTGTCTGTCAGTCATTGTCAGGGTTGTCGCTAGACATCTTGTATTCTGAGTTCTGTATAATGTGTTATTATTTATATACAGCAGGACCTAGAGGCCATAACTGAGAGTGGGGCACCATTGTGTTAGGTGCTGTACAAAAACATAGCGAGAATGTCTGCCCCAAAAAAGTTTATGATAAATAGAAAAGGCAGACAAAAAGTAGGAATGTAGTTAGCACCATTTTTATTTATCTGATTGGGTACATCTACATTTGCTCCCTCAGTCGGACTAGGGATGCAAATGCAGACGAGCGAAGTAGCTAATGAAGCCAGGATTTAAATATCCCATTCTCCATTAGCATGATCTTGCCAGTGCACTAGTTCGAATCACAGCCGATTTGAACCAGGAAGTGCACGCCGGGATGCGCTTTTTTTTTTTTTTTTTTTTTTTTTGAGGAGTAACGTTAGTTCAGACCAAGGGCTTTGGTTTGAACTAACGCGTCCCGGCGCGCACTTCCTGGTTTGAATCAGCTGTGATTCGAACTAGCACTCTGGCAAGATCATGCTAATGGAGCGTGGGATATTTAAATCCCGGCTTCATTAGCTACTTCACTCATCTGCATTTGCATCCCTAGTCCCATCTAGGGAGCTAATGTAGACGTACCCATAGGGAAGCAGATCTCCAATCAGTGTAATCTGTCATAGTTCTATTGGCACAGCTTGGAGCTAGTGAATATTCTAGAATTATAGGATATAACAGAGGTGCTGGTTCTTCCTCCCATTTCCAAATCACTACCAGACAAATGCTTGCTAGCTAAGTATCCACTACAGCTATGAGATCTCATGCAGGGCAACATGCAAATATAGTGGCCAACCATTTGCAAAAGGGATCTCTTTCTCTATTTTAAAAACACTGCTATTTTTTTGTCAGTTACTTGAATTATTTTATACACTATATATTTCTGTAGCATCGAGGGGCCTAATACAGAATTATTGCAGTAAGCCCCCTCTTTCCTACTCCCTAATAAAACCGTGTACGCGGTTCCACGCTCCCTGTTATATAACCTGTGTTGTCAGATGAATATAAATATTAACATGAGCAGACTCTTTTCTAAGGGTCTGATCCTGCAGTCCTTATTTACATGAAATCAATAGATTACTCACATGACTAAGGGCTGTCAGACTGGACCCAATGAATGCCTTGCCACTTCTGTGTTGCTGTGCAGATGAGAAAAGCACCTGGCAATTGGCCAAAAGGGGGATACTGAGATTAAAAAGCATAGAGAAAGAGTGTAAATCATTACAATAAATGTGGGCCATGCTGCTGAGTACATCTGAGTAAAGGAGCAGTGAAAACAGAAGTGGCAATTGATAGGGAAATGTTAGTATACATTTGGAAGGGGAAACTGCGGAGTTTAATCATGGCAGAAAAGTGGTATGTCATCGAGCTGTGGTGGAGAAATGTCTTATGTAAGGCTGGCTGTATATGTGTGTGAGACAGAGATCCATCCACTTAACTCTCATTTTACTCATATCATCTTGTTCATCCCAAGGTGCACCTGGGCATCTGTATTATTTTTTAGCCGAGTTGTTTATGCTAACTTTAGACTATTTAGATGCTCATTTCTGTTTAAAGAGCATAAGGAATTATTAGGAGCAAAGGCAGTGCTATGCAGTTTCTATGTCGAGCTGTATGTTACCTTTAGGAAGGGGTTGTTACCTTTAGGAAGGGGTTGCTTTACAGAGGAGTCAGCATGATCTTTCTCCTAGCACTCTACTGCGTTGGTTCTTGAAATATCATCTCTAGTTCCTGTTTGTGAAGCATGTCCAGACATAGACATCCTATCCTTTACCTTCCTTTGAAGAGTATTACTCTATAGAAAATGGAGTTATGGCAAATTTGAAGAGAATGTGAATATACAAAAGATAATACATGTTTAAGTATAGACGTCTACTACAAATACCCCAGATGGTGCTGAGACCTTACCCTTTAGCAGCAGATGTGATATTCACCTCTAGCCTTTTCATGTGGCACAAACTGGCTGCAGCTGCCAAAGTTCCAAAGTTCCCTGAAAATCAGTGAGGTGCCTGTAAGGAATGTGTTGCATTTTTTTATAATAAAAAATGTGAAAGTTGTCTACAGTGACTGTAGTACATCAGTAAGATTTACAATTTAGCTGTACTAAGATCTCTGTTAGATGGATGGGGGAAGGACCCAGGCTTGAATTAGAACCTCAACTCTAAATTTTTCACCTTTCCAATCTGTTTCTTGCTAACATTCTGTAATATTTTAAAAGTACAGATCTTAATAATCTCCAAGTGTTTTTTTCCTGCTATATTTATTACAGGCATACTACACCACATGTTCCTAGAGCAGGGGGAAAGTCTCTTATAGGGGCCCAGGGAACCAACATGCATGATTTGCATCAATGTTAATGGAAAAAAAACTTGTTAAACCCTCTGCCATGAGATAAGAATAGCTCCCATTTAATTTAGTCATATTTAATCCTACTGTGCAATGCTATTCTCTCAGAACTCAGATCAAGTTTTTTAGCCAGATGTTTTCAAATCTTTGTCTGCATTCTCATCTGATTAGTTTTTCATAATCTGACAAGGTGGAATAAACTATTATGTGCTTATTTTTAATAAAATCCTCATGAGATAGAACTGACACCTTATAAGACAGGAAAAAGTGTTTTGTATCTGTATCGTATTCAGCTGCAGTTTCGCGACAGGTGATGGAACACAGATTTACAGTGTGTGCAAGATATCTGCATTCTAGAATGTGGCATAAGGGAAGTCAATGCCATAAGCAGTTCTCTGAAGGCAGGTAGTAGCCTGTCTGAAGTCAGGGCATGCCAAGTTTTCAGCATAGTACATGCTGCTAAAATGTCCCTGAGATGCCTTTTCAGTGTTAGCTGAGAGTATGTAACTGTCAGGGAATCACTTTAACCATTCCTGGCATCCTGTCATTCAGGTCTTAATTTCCCCCTCAGACAAGCTCCAATACACAGGCCTTTCAAATAATGTGTCCTCCCCACGGGGTTCCTATTTATTAAAGCCAAACAAACACATTTCCTTTGGCCCACCCCCTGGACAGCAAGGTTTCACAATATTTTTTTATTCCTCTGGGTTTAGTTCTTTCTGCCTCACATCAGAGCAAGTTCTTTTCTGAATTCCTACTACCATGAGACTCTTCCTCAGGCCCATCACTGTTCTTTTCCTGGGATAAACCATTCCTTCAGCCCTGGATACCTTCATCCTTTTTCCTGGCCCTGCTAAAATCAATGACACAACTCCCACTGACTTCAATGAGGACAAGATTTCACTCAGAGGTCTTTTTCACTGTTGCTGTCCCATAACACCTGGTCACCCAAATTATTTGTAGACCATAGTCTAAGAATTAATCCCTTACAGGCCTGGCTTATCCTGTGGCAGCAGCACAGAGATTTTCCTATTAAGAAAAATAACTTGTGGGAGCAAAAATGTACAGGGGGTATTTTTGTAGTCATACATTTCTCTGTCCTCTTTGCATTTTGATATACACACAATGAAAACATCCTCAACATTATCATCCTGATCAGTTTCCTAGGTTAGACATTAAAGTCCTGCACCTGGATACTTCTGAGCATATTAGGACTCAAGAACAGCCAGCCCCACACAGAATCAAGCCCTATATCTACATGGCGGAGCTATTTCAGGATACCTCTGGTATACCGAAATTGCTATTCCGTGTCTTAAAAGCAAGCCTATTATATCAAAATATAACAGGCTTTCTATTCCGACAATCCTGTGAACCTCATTGCATGAGGGATAAGGGACATTTCAGAGTAGTGCCTTATTTTGAAATTTGGCACTGTGTAGATGGTGCCACATTTTGAAATAAGCTATTTCAAAATAGCCTATTTTCATAGCTTATTTCAAGATAAGGGTGTTGTGTAGATGCACCCTAAATGACAGAGGAATGTAGGAATTGCCATATTAAAACAAGCCAAAGGTTCACCTAGTATGGTATATTTCTCCAGTAGTCGCCTATAGGTAAAGCAATGAAAATTTAAAAAACCCACTGTAATCATTTGGAGAATTTTGCATACCTATGGGCCACAAATGGAATTTTCTATCTAATCCCAACTGGTGATCAGTTTACGGGAATACAAACATCAGGATTTCCAAGGAACTTGGAAAAATGTGATCACTACTTTATCCATCAGGAAATGTATTTCTTGGTTGAAATCCAGAACAAACCTTGTATCTTGGTATTAGCTATAGGAAATAAGCTAATCGCTTAAGTATTTATATCTGATCATCTAAGCATTATGTTTTGAAATTCACGGCCTGCGTAAGAGGACTTTTTTGCTCTCATGGAGCCTGCATTGCTTTCCATTGTGAAAGAAAACCCAGGGCAAAGAAGTGCATCGGTGGTAGTGAGTTCTTGCTCTAAAAAATCAAATTCCTGTCAGAAATACTGAAAAACTATTTTTCTGCACAAATTACTTCATAGCATCATATGTGGGAGCAGCCTGTGTCAGGAGGGAGGCCTTGACTGAATATGGTTTCAAGATCATGGAGCCAGCTGATTTATATGGCCCAAAGCCCACTCAAGTCTTTCTGCCGATCTCCGTGGCCTTTGGATCCAGCTTTGAGTAAAATAGGTGTGTGTAAGACTGCCATTGATCAAAAAGGGGCTTTGAAGGCACAAAGGGTGTGTATATACCCCACTCTCCACTGTCCCTAAAGTTTAGGGGACAGATGAGCGACCACCCCAGACTTCCTAGCACTCTCCAAAATGTGGCTACTCTAGCCTTTTGTTCTTTGGTGCCATGTGGGAAAACTTGACTGTCCAGAGGACAAAGAAAGTCAGCCCATGGGAGTCTAGGTTCTTTTGGTGGACTCTCAGTGGGGCTGCATCTAAACAGCAAAGCAATAGGGCAGTGTTTCTCAAACTGGGGTCTGTGGACCACTGGAGTTCCATGAGGAAACTCTGGGGGTCAGTGGGCCCTGCTGATCAAGTCCTCTCTCTTCCCCTCTCCCTCCCAGTGCTGCAGCCCAGAGCTAAGGCAGGCTTCCTTACCTTGGTTCTGCATGGCTGTCAACTCCATGCAATCTGTAGACACATGGGTAGTCAGGGAGGCTCCACATGCTGCCTTTGACTGAGTGCCAGCTCTGCAACACCCAATGGCTGGAAACTACAACCAATGGGAACTGCAGGGGCAGTACTTGGTGGGTGTGAGGGCAGCACACAGAGCAGGACTACTCAACTTTGGAAGCCCCAGGGGCCTCAGTGATACTAATAGCACATGCCGAGGGCCACAACTTTAGTGTGGTTGCATATACATTAAAATATATATGCAAATAGCTTCTTTCACACTGATAGGCATAAATATAAAGAATAAGCCTTAAGCCATGGTGCCTGACCCAGTGTGAGCCAGTCGGTGCTACTCAGGCTCTGCCTACAAGACAAAGCTGCCAGCACTTCCCACAATGCCCCGGCACTCCTGGCACCTCCTCCCTGGGGGCTAGAAACACCAGCACCCTGTACCTGTTTCTTCCAGACAGCCTGTCTGCTTGTGTCTTTCAATGCTCACCCCCCTAGGAGACGCCTTGCTGGGAGGGTAGGCTTGAGCTTGAGTTTGAACCCTAGGTTTATACAGCAGTGTAAATATAGCTATAGGGACCAGTAGAAAATTGAAATAGAAGGCTAGGCGAGCGAGGTCTTAAGGGTGCAGTGTGTTTTCAAGAAACCTGAGGTCAGGTAAGAGAGGCTGAATTCTCTTAGGTTAACTTACTATTTAGGCATTCACTTGAATTTCATGGACTTTATTTACAGTAATTGTGTATGTTCCACCATTGAATTGTATACTATTAAGTGACCAACCTGAACAAAGAGCCTTCAAAGAGCCCTTAATACCTTTACCTCATAAGGGTGCAAATCTACAACAGAACTGTATTATGATGTACACTGATTGAAATATACATGTCTGAATACCAATGATCAGATAGATACACAAGAACACTCCAATGATACGCAATTACGTATGAAAAAGGAATATATTTAAAGCTAAGTTATCAGAAGGGGGAAACCAAAATGTCTTGTGTGTGTGTGTCCATGTTAGGCAGTCAAATGCCCCTTTGTGTCCATTCACACTGGGGTATGGATATAGGCACAGTTGTACATGGACCAGCCCCAACTCTAACAAATGGAGCAGAGTACTTGTGTACCTCAGTTGACCTTATACAAATTTGTCCTTTAAAAACAATTTCCATTTTTATTAATGGCAGTTCTCTTAATTTACAGATTCTCATAATGTGCACTGAGAAGCCAGGCAGAGAGACATAGGTTGAGCCAAATTCACTCCTGAGGTTACTGCAGCAGCTCTGACTGTCTTGCATACAAATTGTACTTGTTTACTCCAGGGCTTAATTTGATCCATTATCTCCATCTAATAATCTTTTTGCATTTTGTTGCTGACAAAAAGGGGGAAAACCATCTCTTCCCTCCCTTGAGCTTGGTTCCTGAGGATAGGCTGATGCAAGGGTAAAGGTAAGTCAGAAGAATGGGAATCACAGGGAATGTTTTTCCTTTAGGCTGTTTTGTACAAAGTCCTTCAAATCTGGAGATAACTGTGTATCAACATACTAGATTCTTCTGACAAAACACCTGTGGTTTTTTAAAAACTGACATAGTGCCAAGGACCCCACATGACTTGTGCTCAACATTTTCAGTTTTTTTGTTTAAAAAAGCCTGGTTTTTTTAGTGTTTCTTTTCCAAACATTAAAACCAGAATGAAATTGTGTTCTTAAAAAAAATCAGGAAAACATAAAACAAAAAAGTTCATAATATACAAACTTTACTCCTGTACAATCGATGCTTTATTTATGTACAAAGGTAGTAGTTTTTCCAGATATCCAAGCCTCCTGACTCATGTTGAGCATCTTGTGTTCTTTGAAGTAGTCCAACTTTGAAAATAAGCACTCTGTATTAGTAAATTAAAGGGTTAACTCAAAGCTCCCCATGCCACATTGCTGAAATTGGGAAGTGTGTCTTCATGACTGTTTCCAAAAGTCAGCACGTCTGCTGTCCCATTTTCAAAGTTGGGCATGTTCATGTAAATAGTAAATTTCCTTTTCAGATTTGAAATTTCACCTTTCGGGGCAAAAAGTTGAAATACTTTGGCTTAACAATTATAGTCTGCTGCAAAAATCACCTTAAGGAAGGGGTTCAACACCTGGATGACATTCCAAAAAACACTCAAAGGCTGTGTCTACACTGGCGCCTTGAATTTCTGAAAAAGCACTGACGATCTGTAAAATCATCGGTGCTTTTCCGGAAAAACTATGCTGCTCCCGTTCGGGCAAAAGTCCTTTTCCGGAAAACTGTTCCGGAAAAGGGCCAGTGTAGACAGCACAGTAGTGTTTTCTGCAAAAAAGCCCCAATCGCGAAAATGACGATCGGGGCTTTTTTGCGGAAAAGCGCGTCTGGATTGGCCACGGACGCTTTTCCGGAAAAAGTGCTTCTCTGGAAAAGCACCCTGCCAATGTAGACGCACTTTTTCCAGAAATACTTATAATGGAAAACTGTTCCGTTTTAAGCATTTCCGGAAAAGGGTGCCAGTGTAGACACCAAACACTTTGAGGTTCACATTATGGGCCACAGTCACATCCCATTTCTCACTTAGATTGTGTTGAAAGTTTTGGATGCTTTTTTGGTGTTCTCGCGTTCTGAGGTTAGAGGAAACAGATGGATTTTCTTGCTGTACATTTCCACTGCAACTTTCATACTCAATTCAGCTGAGATTTTGGTATCCAGGATCTGGCAAACATTTATATTGGCAAATGAGTTGTCAAAGAAAACTTCGTTGTTTTCTGTGTGTCACTGTGATTCCAAGTTTAAAACAATGAACATCACCTTGGTGTGCAGAATCTGGCAGTCATTTTGGTTATTTGCCAGAGTTTCTGCTTTAGATCCAACAGACTCAGGATGATCTAGCAGACACATTAGTACTGTCCACATGTTATTTACAAGACAGACAATGAAGTACAAACTCATTCACTGATGTGGCATAAAGGGGTAGCTAATTGGCAGTCAGATCTGCACTCACCTTCACCTTGTACTGTGTAAAACAAAGCCTTCAGCTTGTCTGCATGCTTGAAAATGGTCCTAAATGATGCAAGATTTCACATCTTTCATTTCTTCTGTCACGGTAGCAGCTGGCAGCACAACATTAATCAGAGTAGCAGGACAGGTAACATGGAGCAGTGCCAGTTTCTGATTGCATTTAATCTCCTGTGCACATTTAGCCATATAGAAAGCAGAATCCATGTTAGTTGTGGCCACACTTTCCCATATTAGTTGGTACATCTCAAACATATCAGTAACTGTTGAATAGACAAAACGAGTATCAGCAGAAGGGATGAGTGTCACAATCAACACAAAACAATGAGAGTTTATTCACTTTGAAGTCAAAAAATGATAACAAAAGGCCAAGAACTGGACAGTGCAAACCATCAGGCATAGATTAGACACTGCTACATTTCTCTCAATTTGTTCCACCTATTTATATTCAAGTCATTTTTGTCCAGATTCTTATGAGTAAGGTTGCCTGCATTATGAAGGGGTTTTGCTGCTGGACTCTCACAGAGTCATCAACAGGTCCCTTGGCAAATTAACAGTGGTTGTCCAGCAAAACAAAGAGCTTGCACAAATTCATTGACACAATTGTGCAGTGTGCATTCTTTCATTAAAGCCCTGGCAAAAGCTCCTGATAGTGACTGTTTATCTGGAAGCTCACTTTCTTTTTTTAAACTTCTTACTTGTTTTTTGACATACTCTGTCAGGGTGAGTAGTGACCTCAGTGCTCCAGGATTTATAGCACAAGGCATCCTCTTCACTTCCATCTTTACTTTTCTTGAAAATTTCTAAGCATTAATTTTCTTGTGGGCATTCAGGCCTATATTTGTATTTTTGCTCCATGTTTATCTTTTTTACCTTATCTTTGTCTGTGGAGGATTGATTGTTTACATTCAGCACCACACTAAATGGCTGCAAAGAAATAGGTGGGCTGTCTCTCCTTGTGAGCCAATCACAGTACACTATTGCATGTTTGATTTTCCAACCTCCATGGTGTGTGTGTTCTGTATTTTACACTTCAGAACTGCTTGAAATACAAAGGACACATCAATTGCATAAAGTTAGTGTTTAACAAAAATAAGTACCTCGGGGAAAAAACTGAGTGGATTGATAAATCAGCAAAAATGAAATGACTTTGACAAATTGCCAGCTTTTTATTAGCGAAAATTGATAAAAATTGGAAACGTGGAACATTACATGTGAAACACATGCAAAATCCTGCCTTTAAAAGTACCTGTTTCATTCATAGAACAGGAGAACTGTTTGACCGGGAGCCAAAAGGAAACATTACTTTTTGGGAAGCTCCCCTGAATTGGAGAGCCAAAGAAATACTGAGAGAACCTGCCCTGCCTGCAGGTGAGGGACACTGAGCAGGAAACCTGTGTGTGTTTGTTGTTTTTAGCCTGTGCAATTGACCGGGTGCAGGGAGCAAAATGCTACAGCAAAATTGTGCACGTTGTCATTGCTAATTCTCTGCATATCACTCTGGACTCTAGTATAGGGCAAAACAACTATTGCCGGGCAGCCAAGTTGACAGAGAACCACAGAGTGCACAAATCATCTGTCTAGTTCACTTGCCTTTTATAACGGCTTTCAAAGTATAACTTGTTAAAATTAAAGATCATGAAGAAATTTCAAGGAGAAGTAAAATCACCACAGAAGAGCTATTTATAAAAAAATAAATCTAGACCTGATAAAGTTCTAATTGTCCTCTTGGTCACATTTTGTGCACAACTAACAGAAGCAAGGTTTAAATAATGAAGGATCTAAATTAATGCCATGTGCTGTGGGCCAAACCCTATGCAGATGTTAATCAGTGTAGCTCCGTTAAAAGTAGGGAATTTGGCCAATGATTTTATAAACAGGCTAATGAGAGTTCAAAACACGGAAGTGAACTGACTGAAAAGTGCTGCAGGCTGAATTGTGCCCCTCGCAATGTCCTGTCAAAATATCTTACATTAAACAATTGGAGGGGATATTGTGCAGCTGGCATAGCCTTTCCTACCAGCTTCATTTCAAGAAAATAAAAATAACATTGATGTATATTGATTTTGCATGGTATTTTATAATTCCAGGGACTGGCAGGGCAAGCAATGCGTCAAAAGGACAATGGCGGTTGAAAGGAAAATGAGCTGTGTTCTCCTTGTGGCACCACAAACATTGCACTCATGCCAAAGGTGCCTCTCACACTGGAGTGCTTGCACAACTGTGGCTAGAGATGCTGCTAAGGCTGACCTATCATTCAGTTCTAACCAATTTCATAGCAGCCACTATCTGCCTGTCACGTTTTAAATTATCCAAAAAAGGGGCAGGGGAGAATGAATCAAACAGAAACCAAGTAAAACCCAGGTATTCAAAGTGAAGGTGGGAGGTTTGCTCAGTGGACAGCCCCCCTCTTGACTCTCACGGAGAAGGCAACAACTGTAATTTGCACTTGTAACATTTCCTCAAAATTCTGCTGTGGAGGGTTGAGATCCATTCCTTTCTTTCCACTTCAAAGAAGTAGCAGAAAGTTCCAGGCTCCAAATCAATGATTCTTCTGAGATCTAAGTAGGCCCTGAGTCTCTGATGTGACTCTTTGCTCGATGCTGCATGTCTACGCTGCATGTTATTTTGGAATACGCTATTTTGGAAGAAAACATCCAAAATAATTTATTTTGAAATAGCATATCTACATATCAAATGCCTATCGAAATAGCACTGAGCTATTTCAAAATAGCGCGTCCACATGCATTGGTGCCTCAATCGCATTTAAGGCCATCTGGAAGCACTTCAGGCAGGGCATCAGGACAGCAGTCGCTTCCTGTAGGTGCTTCCCGAGGCTCGTGCTTGCAGGGACCCTCCAGTATAGCCGTGTCTCAGGCTCTTCTCTTTCGCCTACCTCCTTGAGGGACAGCAAACTCATTCCACTGCCTGTCTGGTTGCCTTTGCAGACACCACAGCACTCCAGCCATGGAGCCAAACCTGCTGGAAAGCAGTTGCCAGTTCCTGGATCTCATGATGCACCACCTGGTGCAGTTACTGCAGACTGCTCTCATGGCACTGCAGAATCTTGACCCACAGTGCCCTGCGGGGCACCTCTTCACCTCTCTCCACGTGCAGCACAGCCCCTCCCACCCTCTCCTGTGCACCGTGCATCGCTGCTTCTGGTGCTGGGACACCAGTTCCGACTGGTGGGACCGGATCGTCATGGAATGGTGGGATGATCAGCAGTGGCTCCAGAATTTCCACATGTGGAAGGACACCTTGCTAGAGCTTTGCGCATGACTCACCCCCACCCTCAGACACATGAAACCCATCACCCCCCTCCAGAATTGGGCGTGTTGAGATTGACTGTCATGGTCATGCAGATATGGCGCGCTTACTATGTTATTGGGCAAGAGGAGAACTGCTGGAATGGGGTTTCCTAGAGGTGATGGTGGAAGCTCTCACCCTGGAAGGTTTTTCAGTCCCGCCTTCACAAAGCCCTACCAGGGGATGGGACAAGCTGGGCGTTGGTCCTGGTGTAAGTGGGAAGGCAGGTTGGGCTCAGAGACTTCCCCAGGTCCCTGGCAACCCAGTGCTTCCCTGTTTGTCTTCTTTTCCATGTGGTGAGAGCCATCAATACCATCCTGCTGTGCCGGCTCATCTTCCTGAGCAACGTGGCACCCACATCCCCATCCGGGACCCCAATCACTGGGCATCCAACTACATTAAGTGCAAGGAGTACTTTTCTATGGTCCTGCAGGCCATTGTGGGCCACCAGGGTCACTTCACGCACATTAATGTTGGGTGGTCGGGGAAAGCATACAATGCCCAGATCTTTCGCAACTCCAGCTTATTACAGAAGATGCATACTGGCACATTTTTCCCCAACTGCACCATCGGGGTTGGGGATGTGGACATGCTGATATGCACAGTGGGGGATGCAGCCTACCCCTTGCTCCCTTGGCTTATGAAGCCCTACACTGCACACCTGGACCCCACAAAGGAACATTTCAGTGGCAGGCCCAGTAGGGCCTGCATTGTGGTGGAGGGTGCCTTCAGGTGTCACAAAGGGAGGTTCCGCTGCCTCCTCACCCAGCTGGACCTAGGTGAGTGGAACATCCCCCAAGTGGTGTTGGCCTGCTGTGGCCTGCAAAATATATGTGAAAATAAGGGGGAGATATTCCTACCAGGGTGGGGGACAGTGGCTTGAGCAGCTGCACATGGCTGCCACCCATCAGGTCCATCAGGGGGCTGTGCATATCCAAGAGGCCCAGAGGGAGAGTTTCACACAAGGACATCTGAGAGACTCTCCCCTGGACCTCCCCACAAGGGGGCCCTGCAGTGCCTCAGTGTGCCTTTCCTCCTTCACCCCTTATTTCCCCTGTCCTTCCTTCCTTCCCCCTCCCCCGCTGATAAAATAAACCAGAAATTTTTGTTTTCAAAGAATAAACTGCTTTTTTATTTGGGGGTAAATGTAACTGGGGAAAGAACCTGAGATGGGGAGGAGCGGGGAAGAGAGGCTCAGGGATGAGGCAGGGACTGGCACCTGACTTGGGCAGTCCCACTGCCTCTTGCGCGGGGCTCCTGTTGGCCACGGCAGCGGGAGAATTAGGGGGAGAAGCCAGAGGAGCAGGGGAAGAAGCTGTAAGAGCAGAAGTGGAGGGATGGCTGCTGGACCGATCTATAGCACCTCGTTCCACGAGGAGTACCGGTAGTTCGGATTAGAAAGTCTAATCCGAACTACCTACTCCATGCCGCGTGTAGCCGCGGGCATGGAGTCCGAACTACCGGGGCTTTAAAAATGGCGGCGCCCGGTAAGATGCAAATGAAGCCCGGGATATTTAAATCCCAGGCTTCATTTGCAACTTCTGTTGCCTACATTAACCACCGTAGTTTGAACTAGGGTGGTAGTGTAGACATACCCCTGCAGACTAAACAAACCCAAATCCCTCAGCCTCTCCTCATAGGTCATGTGATCCAGCCCCCTAATCATTTTGGTCACCCTCCGCTGGACCCTCTCCAATGCATCCACATCCTTTCTATAGTGGGGGGCCCAGAACTGGACACAATACTCCAGATGCGGCCTCACCAGAGCTGAATAAAGGGGAATGATCACTTCTTTAGATCTGCTGGCAATGCTCCTCCTAATGCAACCTAATAGTCCATTAGCCTTTTTGGCTACAAGGGCACACTGTTGACTCATATCCAGCTTCTCATCCACTGTAATCCCCAGCTCCTTTTCTGCAGAACTGCTACTTAGCCAGTCGGTCCCCAGCCTGTAACAATGCTTGGGATTCTTCCGTCCCAAGTGCAGGACTCTGCACTTGTCCTTGTTGAACCTCATCAGATTTCTTTTGGCCCAACCCTCTAATCTGTCCAGGTCACTCTGACCCTTATCCCTGCCCTCCAGCATATCTACCTCTCCCCCTAGCTTAGTGTATCTAGGGACAGTCATGGAGCTCACCTGATGGACCCTTCCCTGTGTTGTCTGATCCCTGGGCGATGTCCTGGGAGGGTGGTACCGGCTCCAAGGACAGGGTGAGAGCCTGGCTGGTAGGCATTGTGGAATCTGTGGCCTGCTCCTGCTCCTGCTCCTCCTACTCCTTAGCCACAGGCCTGCCCTCTGTTAGGGTGACAATAAGCATCTCCTACCCAGAGTCTACAACAAGGGGGAGAAGGGATTGCCCCCTCCCACCAGGATACAGTAGCTGCTCGTAATATTAGCAGGTCTGTGGTACTGCCCCTGAGTGGGAGCTGCACTCCCTGGCCTTGGTATAGACCTGCCTGAACTCCTTCATCTTTATCCACACGGCTGTGTCCCCTCTGGCCCAGGCTGTCAGCCATCTGGCTGTAGACATCAGCATTCCCGTGCCTGGTGCAGAGATCCTAGAGGTTTGCCTTGTTTCCGCAGATCTCTATGGGTATGTCTACACTACAGCACTAATTCGAACTAACTTAATTCAAATTAGTTAATTCGAACTAGTGCATCTAGACCTAAAAACTAGTTCGAATTAGCATTTTGCTAATTCGAACTAGCATGTCCACATTGAGTGGACCCTGAACCGATGTTAAGGATGGCCGGAAGCAGTGCCGGCAGGGCATCAGATTAGGACTTAGAGCATGGAGCTGCTGCCTCAGGCTAGCTGAGGGCTGTGCTTAAAGGGACCTTAGAAAAAACGAGACTGAGGGGGGATATTATAAAGGTCTATAAAATCATGAGTGGTGTGGAGAGGGTGCATAAAGAAAAGTTCTTCATTAGTTACCATAATAGAAGGACTAGAGGACACCAAATGAAATGAATGGGTAGCAGGCTTCAAACTAATAACAGAAAGTTCTTCTTCACAAAGCAAATAGTCAACCTGTGGAACTCCTTGCCACAGGAGGCTGTGAAGGCTAGAACTATAACAGAGTTTAAAGAGAAGTTAGATAAAGTCATGGAGGTTGGGTCATGGAGTGCTATTAGCCAGGGGGTAGAAATGGTGTCCCTGGCCTCTGTTTGTGGAAGGCTGAAGATGGATGGCACGAGACAAATGGCTTGGTCATTGTCTTTGGTCCATCCCCTCCAGGGTACCTAGTGTGGGCCGCTGTCGGCAGACAGGCCACTGGGCTAGATGGACCTTTGGTTTGACCCCGTACGGCCGTTCTTATGTTTTTATGTTCTAAGCTCAGGGCTCAGGGTTGGGGGTCTCACTGGACCACCTTGATTTTCATGCAAACCTGCTCCTGGGTGGCCAGGCTGGCAGCTATCCTGCCCTAGACGGCCACTTTCCTGTCCCTAGTGTGGAGGTTGTGGATGAGGTCCACGATGTCCACACTAGACCAGGCGGGCGCCCGCCTCTTGCGGACCTGGGCAGGCTCCCGGGAGCCCCCAGCCTGGTCACGGGAAGAGGCGGAGGGCTGGGTGGTAGCGGGTGGCTGGCTCGTGCCGTGCCAGGTGCAGGGTCTGCTGGCTGGGTGCTGGCAGGCTTGCACCTGGCACGGGCACCGTAGCCAGCCCGTGCCCCTTTAAGGGCTCCGGGGCCGCGAGGGGGGCAGACAAGTTTCCCTGGTGGTGCCCAGAGTGGCCACCAGGGAAAGCTGGGGAGGGCTAGCCTCCCACTCTTTTGAATTAAGTGGCTACACAGCCCTTAATTCGAACTACTTAATTCGAACTAGGCGTTAGTCCTCGTAGAATGAGGTTTACCTAGTTCGAATTAAGCACTCCGCTAGTTCGAATTAAGTTCGAACTAGCGGTTTGCATGTGTAGTGCCTATGAAAGTTAATTCAAACTAACGTCTGTTCGAATTAACTTTGAAGTGTAGACATACCCTGTAAGATCCAGGATCTCTGCACCTGTTCAGCATGGGGCCCACCTCCTCCGCCCTTGGGCAGGGGCTTGGGAGCTGGCTGGAATTGTGCTGGAAGCTGTGGGGGGCTCAGATTGAGCACTGTGGTCTGCCATGGCAGCAGGGAAGGCAGAGCGGGGCACTACTGTGTGCGACACACTTTTTCCCTTGAGGCTGCACTTTTAAAGCCTGCAGGGGAAGGGAAACTATAGAGTCCTGATGAGTGTGGACAGAGTGAGCAGCAAGGAACCTGTGGGAAGCCCTAGAGGCCACTTATTTTGAAATAACCACAACTACTTCATCTACACATGGCCTATTTCAAATAACTATTTTAATATAGGCATTATTCCTCGTATAATGAGGGTTACTGATTTTGGAGTAAAATGCCCATTATTTCAAAATTATTTCAAAATAATGGGTTTGCTGTATAGATGCTCACCTAATTATTTTGAAATAATGATGCTGCATACGCATGTGCTGGCAGTGCAGGTGCTAGGGATTTGATCCCCTCTGAGGCTGAGGAAAACCTTGCATGGGAACAGACGTTTTGCTTTTCAATGCTGCATGTAACACCAAAAGGCAGAATTAAACTGGCAGTCTCTGGAGCTTGGTGGGTGAACCACCACATGAGCTGAAAAGCCAGCTGGCCCTTAGCTGAGGCTGTAGAGAAGACTCATTATTCTCTCTCTCTAAGTGCCACTAGGTGGGATAGGACATCACACCCAAAAGGTGTATGGGTTTCACACAAACAAACATTTTGAACAGTCTGTTCTGCTGAGTAAGCAAGGAGGGGGACGGTTAAGTGTGTTTGGATCATACAGCACGATGCATAAATTGTCTGATTTTAAAGATGGCTTCAAATTGTGCAGCTTCCCTGAAATAGTGCTGTACCAGACAGGAGCTGAAACAAGAATAAAACAATGCACTCATCAGTCTGGTTTCTTTTCAGTGTCATGTTTAAGAAACAGGTGGCATGAGAAGAAGAGCAAACTATCATATAGTACAGTCTGGTGCCATAGAGTTGCCTGGAAGCATTTCTGTCCTTCTTGTCATTCTTTGGCAGGTGGCTCCTGCCAACAGAGAGATGCAAGAGTTCACATTTTGCACCTCATTCAGCAGGTCACATCGTATCTGAGACACTTCAATGGCATGTCGTAGGAGGTAATAGTTGCAATGGCACTAGAAGCAGAAATGTTCACAGTGGGCTACTGGAGGTAATTACAGCAACATCTCACATGAAAAAAGAAGTGAAACTAAAAGTAGACACTCTGCAGGTACATTACTGTAATTGCCTTGTACCAACCAGGAAAAATGGTAGGGCTGGAACAATTAAAAAAAAAAGCAATATCAATGAATAGATGCTAAAAGAAAACCCACCCATATTCTGAAGGATTTGGAACTAGTTGGGCTTTTTCACAGTAGAACACATTACAGGGAAATTACAGTTCTTTGACATTCCAATTTTTTAATGGATTCTTCATTCTTTAGCACTCATTACTGTCGTAGCTAAAGGCTCCTCTAAACAGGGAGTTGGTACAGTTATTCCAGAGTAACTTGCTATGGGGATGTTTTTATTTCAGAATAACAGCAGCCACAAGGAATTAACCAGCAATAGACATTTTGCTTTAAATTCATGCTCTACATAAGAACATAAGAACGGCTGTACTGGGTCAGACCAAAGGTCCATCTAGCCCAGTATCCTGTCTACCGACAGTGGCCAGCACCAGGTACCCCAGAGAGGGTTGACCAAAGACAATGATGAAGTGATTTGTCTCCTGCCATCCCTCTCCAGCCTCTGACAAACAGAGGCCAAGGACACCATTTTATCCCCTGGCTAATAGCCTTTTATGGACCTAACCTCCATGAATTTATCTAGCTTCTCTTTAAACTCTATTATAGTCCTAGCCTTCACCACCTCCTCTGGCAAGGAGTTCCACAGGTTGACAACACGCTGTGTGAAGAAGAACTTCCTTTTATTAGTTTTAAACCTGCTACCCATTAATTTCATTTGGTGTCCTCTAGTTCTTCTATTATGGGAACTAATAAATAACTTTTCTTTATCCGCCCTCTCCACACCACTCATGATTTTATAGACCTCTATCATATCCCCCCTCAGTCTCCTCTTTTCTAAACTGAAAAGTCCCAGTCTCTTTAGCCTCTCCTCATATGGGACCCATTCCAAACCCCTAATCATTTTAGTTGCCCTTTTCTGAACCCTTTCCAAGGCCAAAATATCTTTTTTGAGGTGAGGAGACCACATCTGTACACAGTATTCAAGATGTGGGTGTATCATAGTTTCATACACGGGCAGTAAGATATTCTGGGTCTTATTTTCTATCCCTTTCCTAATAATTCCTAGCTTCCTATTTGCCTTTTTGACCGCTGCTGCACACTGTGTGGAAGTTTTCAGAGAACTGTCCACGATAACTCCAAGATCTCTTTCCTGATTTGGCGTAGCCAAATTAGCCCCCATCATACTGTACGTATAGTTGGGGTTATTTTTCCTGATGTGCATTACTTTACACTTATCCACATTAAATTTCATTTGCCATTTTGTTGCCCAATCACTCAGTTTGGTGAGATCTTCTTGGAGTCCCTCACAGTCTGCTTCTGTCTTGACTATCCTAAACAGTTTTGTATCATCTGCACACTTTACTACGTCACTGCTTACCCCTTTCTCCAGATCATTTATGAATAAGTTGAAAAGGATTGGTCCCAGGACTGACCCTTGGGGTACACCACTAGTTACCCCTCTCCAATCTGAAAATTTACCATTTATTCCTACCCTTTGTTTCCTGTCTTTTAGCCAGTTCTCAATCCAAGAAAGGACCTTCCCTCTTATCCCATGGCCATGTAATTTACACAAGAGCCTTTGGTGAGGGACCTTGTCAAAGGCTTTCTGAAAATCCAAGTATACTATATCTACTGGATCCCCCTTGTCCGCCTGTTTGTTAACCCCTTTAAAGAACTCTAATAGATTAGTAAGACAGGATTTCCCTTTACAGAAACCATGTTGACTTTTGTCCAACAAATTATGTTCTTCTACATGCTTCACAATTTTATTCTTTACTATTGTTTCGACTAATTTGCCCGGTACTGAAGTTAGACTTACCGGTCTGTAATTGCCAGGATCGCCTCTAGAGCCCTTTTTAAATATTGGTGTCATGTTGGCTACCTTCCAGTCATTAGGTACGGAAGCCGATTTAAAGGATAGGTTACAAACCATAGATAATAGCTCAGCAATTTCCCATTTGAGTTCTTTTAGAACCCTTGGATGAATGCCATCCGGTCCCGGAGATTTGTTAACATTAAGTTTTTCTATTTGTTCCAAAACCTCCTCTAATGACACTTCAATCCGGGACAGTTCCTCAGATTCATCACCCACAAAGGACGGTGCAGATTCAGGAATCTCCCCAACATCCTCAGCCGTGAAGACTGAAGCAAAGAAATCATTTAGTTTCTCCGCAATGGCTTTATCGTCCTTGATTGCTCCTTTTATAGCTCGATCATCTAGGGGACCCACAGGCTTTTTAGCAGGCTTCCTGCTTCTAATGTACTTAAAAAACATTTTGTTATTTCTTTTTGAGTTTTTGGCTAGCTGTTCCTCAAAATCTTTTTTTGCTTTTCTTATTATATGTTTACACTTGATTTGACAGTGTTTATGTTCCTTTCTATTTATCTCACTAGGATTAGACTTCCACTTCTTAAAAGATACCTTTTTGTCCCTCACTGCTTCTTTTACATGGTGGTTAAGCCACGGTGACTCTTTTTTAGGTCTCTTGCTATGTTTTTTAATTTGGGGTATACATTTAAGTTGGGCCTCTATTATGGTGTCTTTAAAAAGTTTCCATGCAGCTTAATCTAAATTAATTTCCCTGTGTAGAGAAGTGCTACCAGCATTAATTAATGGTCTCTGACAACAACCTTGTGAAGTCAGGAAGTCTAGTAAGCCCCATCTTGGAGAGGAGAAAAGTGAGGCAATGAAGAGCAGATAATTTACTCAGGGTTGCAAAGGAAATGTCTACACAGCAGGGCAAAAGTTGAATTAAGCTATGCAACTTCAGCTACGTCAATTGCATAGTTGAAGTGGAAATAACTTAATTTGACTTTTGGTTCTGTCTTCACAGCAGGAAGTTGAAGGGAGAGCACTCTTCCTCTAATGTCCCTTACTCCTCATGCAATGAGGGTTACAGGAGTTGGAGTGAGAAGTCCTTCAGATTGACATTATTTCAAAATAATGGCTTGCCGTGCAGATTCACATTTTGTTATTTTGAAATAATGTCAGTTATTCCAAAATAATGCTGCTGTGTAGACTTACCCTAAGGGAGTGTGGGACAGGGCTGAGACATGAACCCAGATCTCTTGGTTCCTACTCCAGTCCCACAGAAACAGTCCCTACTTGGGTTAGCCAAGTATTTATTTCATTTATGAAAACTGGAGCATTCTAAACAAGTCATGAAAAAGGCCATGGGTTCAGGTTTTGGCTCTTCAAGCTGTGGTATGGCAGATCCACATGGGCTGTTGGCCATTCCCCTTTCCTCCTTCTACTCATGATCAGACACCCATGATCAGAGAGGGTGTGTGGCCCCTAATGGATGAAGGAGGTAGCCTAGTGACAGATGATGTGGGGAAAGCTGAAGTACTCAATGCTTTCTTTGCCTCTCTATTCCTGGACAAGGTCGGCTCCTGGACTTCTGTGCCAAGTGACGCAAGATGGGATGAAGATGGACAGCCCGTGGTGGGTAAAGAACAGGTTAGGAACTATTTAGAAAAGCTAAACATACATAAATCCATGGGTCTGGACTTAGTGCATCCGAGGGTACTGAGGGAGTTGGCAAATGTCATTGTGGAGCCTTTGGCTATTATCTTTGAAAAGTCGTGGAGATCGGGAGAAATCCCGGATGACTGGAAAAAGGCAAATGTAGTGCCTATCTTTAAAAAAGGGAAGAAGGATGATCCAGGGAACTATAGGCCGGTCAGTCTTACCTCGGTTCCTGGAAAAATCATGGAAGGGATCCTTAAGGAATCCATATTGAGGCACTTGGATGAGAGGAAAGTGATTAGGAATAGTCAGCATGGATTCACAAAGGGCAAGTCGTGCCTGACCAATCTGATTAGCTTCTATGATGAGGTAACTGGCTCGGTGGACATGGGGAAGTCAGTGGATGTTATATACCTTGACTTTAGCAAGGCTTTTGATTCGGTCTCCCACAATATTCTTGCCAGCAAGTTAAGGGATTGTGGATTGGATAAATGGACGGTAAGATGGATAGAAAGATGGCTAGAAGGCCGGGCCCAGCGGGTAGTGATCAATGGCTCGATGTCAGGATGGCAGTCGGTTTCTAGCGGAGTGCCCCAAGGTTCAGTTCTAGGACAGGTTTTGTTCAATATCTTTATTAATGATCTGGATGAGGGGATGGATTGCACCCTCAGCAAGTTTGCGGATGACACTAAGCTGGGGGGAGAGGTAGATAAGCTTAAGGGCAGAGCTAGGGTACAGAATGACTTAGACAAATTGGAGGATTGGCCACAAGAAATCTGATGAGGTTCAACAAGGACAAGTGTAGAGTCCTGCACTTATGATGGAAGAATCCCAAGCATAGTTACAAGCTGGGGACCAACCGGTTAAGTAGTAGTTCTGCAGAAAAGGACCTGGGGGTTACAGTGGATGAGAAGCTAGATATGAGTCAACAGTGTGCCCTTGTAGCCAATAAGGCTAATGGCATATTAGGTTGCATTAAGAGGAGCATTGCCAGCAGATCCAGAGATGTCATCATTCCCCTTTATTTGGCTTTGGTGAGGCCGCATCTGGAGTATTGTGTCCAGTTCTGGGCCCCCCACTACAAAAAGGATGTGGACGCATTGGAGAGGGTCCAGCGGAGGGCAACCAAAATGATTAGGGGGTTGGAGCATATGACTTATGAGGAGAGGCTGAGGGACTTGGGTCTGTTTAGTCTGCAGAAGCGAAGAGTGAGGGGGGATTTGATATCAGCCTTCAACTTCCTGAAGGGAGGTTCCAAAGAGAATGGAGAGAGGCTGTTCTCAATAGTGACAGATGGCAGAACAAGGAGCAATGGTCTCAAATTGTGGTGGGAGAGGTCCAGGTTGGATATTAGGAAAAACTATTTCACTAGGAGGGTGGTGAAGCACTGGAATGGGTTACCTAGGGAAGTAGTGGAGTCTCCATCCCTAGAGGTGTTTAAGTCTCGACTTGACAAAGCCCTGGCCAGGTTGATTTAGTTGGAATTGGTCCTGCCTAGAGCAGGTGGCTGGACTTGATGACCTTCTGAGGTCTCTTCCAATTCTATGATTCTATGATTCATGTAACCTTTGAGTGTCCAGAGTTCACCTCATTGCAATTCTCCAGTGCCTAAAAAATAACCCCCAGTTCTTATAGAACAGTAGCTGGAGAGTCACAGGTCAGTCTCCAGGGCTACATCTACACTGGCAGCTTCTTGCGCAAGAACGGCTGTTCTTCCGCAAAAACTTGCTGGCTGTCTACACTGCACGAGCATTCTCCTAGAAGTAAATTTACAGTACAGCGTTGTAAAATAGGGCTTCTTCTGGAAGAGTTATTCCTCTCCCCACAGGGAATAAGCCCTCTTGCGCAAGAGCTCTTCCAGAAGAGGCCAGTGTAGATAAGCAACATTAATTTCTTGCGCAAGAAGCCCCCATGGTTAAAATGGCCATTAGAGCTTTCTTGCGCAAGAGAGCGTCTACACTGCCATGGATGCTCTTGCACAAAAACACATCTCTTGCACAAAAGCACATGGCAGTGTAGACGCTCTCTTGTGGAAGAGCTTTTGCACATGAATTCTTCCACAAAAGAGTTCTTGTACAAGAAGCCGCCAGTGTAGACGTAGTCCAAGGGTTTTCAGTCAGGAGCGCAAAAGGGCAAACTTCCCCACCCAAGTCCCAAAAGATGTGCATTTAATTAAACAACATTATGAAATCTTATGATGAAGAAACAAAAATCTAAGTTTTACAAAATAACTTGGCTATTTTTAAACTATCCTCACAGTTACACAGAAACATAATCAAAGAAAACAAATGAAAATCTGAACAGTTCAGTTCCCACAGAAACACACCGAGAAGAAACTGAAAGTTCCTAAGAGTTTAGGTTGAGTTCACCTAAGGCCTAGTCTATGCTACACCTCCTTTTCTCCTGTTGATCTAACCTATGCAACTTCAGCTATGCAAATAGTGTTGCTGAAGTCAAAGTACTTACCTCAGTGTCTTCCATGCAGTAAGGTTGGAATGGGCTGCTCTATGGTCGACTCCAGCTACACTTCTTGACTGATGGGTACCAGAGTCAACGGGAGAACGCTCAGAGACGACATGATAAATCGACTGCTGGTGGATTGAGCTACCATGTAGTGAAGATAAGCCCCAAGCCTCAGTCTTTGATCACCAAATCTATACAGTTTGCTGTGTCTGAAACATCATCACCTCCACTTGCTTGTAGGAATCCTAAGTTGGAATCCATGCAGACTCTTCCTTTGCTGAAAGTACTGTTTTAGTCAATCTCGCAGTTAAGTGTACAGATTACAAAAAAAAACCCAAAACCCTGTTACAAGAAAATACTAAACTGAGAATAACAAAATATAAATGATTCTTTCCCCATTACAATGTTTAAAGAAAAGTTGGTGAATCATACTGTTTGAGCCAATTTAACTTAAACAGTCTGGCCAAAAATAAATAAATTAAAACCCTAGTAGCCAGACGATCTGGATACTAGGGTATCTATCTTAGGTATATAAGTGGCCCCCATCACTATAATATCTTAGTACTTAATGATTTTCATATGTATTCTCTCTCACAAACACCCATTTGAGATAGTGCAGTACTGTTATCTTAATTACACAAGTAGGAAACTGAGACACAGAGACTCTAAGTGACTCGGCCAAGGTCACACAAGATGTCTGTGGCAGAGCGGGGATTGACTCTCAAGCTATTATTCCAACCACTCAGCCATCCTTCTTCTTTGAAAGGACTAGCTCCTTGCCTTTAAAAAACATAGGCATAACCACTGTAGGGATATGTCTACACTACAGTGTTATTTCGAAATATCTTATTTCAAAATAGAAATAGCTTATTTAGAAATAACACATCTGCACACAAAATGCATTTGAAAATAGCATTTTGCTATTTTGAAATAGCGCATCCACACTGAGTGAACTCTGAATAGCATTTAAGGCTGGCTGGAACCAGTTCCAGCAGGGCACCAGGTCAGGACTTACTGTGTGGGGCTGCTGCCTGAGGCTATATGAGATCTGTGCTTAAAAAGACCCCCCCGCTCCCCTCCCCGACAGCCAGTTCTCAGGTTTCCCTGCTTGCTTGTCTACCTCAGTGAGGGACAGCAAAGCATTTTGTCTCTGTGTGCTCTGATTGCCCTCACTTGGGACACCACAGCACTCTGCAACATGGAGCCAGAGCTGCCTCTGGGCACTCTGGTGCTTCTCGTGGACACGTTGCTGCGAGCCTGGCTGCACTTTCTACAGGCTGCCATCCGGGAGGTCCATCGGAGGGAGGAGGCGGGGGAGGGGGGCTGTCAGTATCCAGGAGGCTCTGCGGGAGTGTTTCCACCCTGAGGAGCACTAAGAGCCTACCTGGGCTGCCCCACTGGGGGCTTGTGCCTCATTCCTCCCTCAGGTGCTTCCACTTACCCCTCCTTTGCCCCCCTTCCTGATGTCAAATAAAATACATGTATTTTCAGAAATATAAACTCTGTTTATTTAACAAAACTGGGAGTAGGGGGGTGAAACTTTGGGGAAACTGGGGAAAGGAGGTGGGAGAGGGGAAGAGAGAGGGTGGGAGAGAAAAAAGGGAAACCTGGGAGGAGGGAGCTGCAAGGGGGAAGCAAGGGAAGAAGTGGGAGGGGAAGCTCAGGGTTCAGGGGTGGGGGTCTCACCGGGCCAAATGTCTCCCAGCACGGCGGGTGCGGGGGCCTCAGCATCCCTGGGGGGATGGGGAGGAGGGTGTGGAGGTTGAGGAGGGAGAGGGAGGAGGAGGAAAAGGAGTGGGAGCAGGAGCGGGAGCTGGGGCGGCAGCAGGCACTGGAGCAGCACAAGGCAGCACGCTCTGCACCAGGGTCTGCAGATGGGCACAGATGGCATGACCCTGGGCAAGCAGCTCCCGCTGGAACTCCCGTTCGTCCTGCACCCACTGCTCCATGGTGCGGTGCAAGGTTCACAGGGCCCCCAAATGCTGGTCTCCATACCCCTGCAGTGTTGCAGTGGACCTGCTGAGCCCTCGGGTGCGGGAGGATGTCCTGGGCGGGGTGGTGCACACTGCATGTGCAGCTGGTGCAGCTGTGGAGAAAGAAGAGAAGTGGACAGTTCTCCCTGGGGACATAGTGAGTGAAGCCCAGCCCCCCTCTGCAAGGTGAAGATGACCGTGCCCTGCTCCGTCAGAGCCGATGTGCTTGCACAGAGGCCATGGTCGGAATGTCCAGCTATCCCCAGGAGTGGGAGCTGCCCCGAGACCGCATCCATACCTCTGTGCTGTGTATAGTGCAGCCAAGGTGGGGGGGAGATGTCCCCTGCCTCTGTGTAGAGGAAGATTGCGAAGGGAGGGCATCCTGCTGTGTCCTGCCCTGGGGTCAGGAGCATGTCAAGTCTCTTCACACACGTGTGTGGCTATCAGGCCACAGTCCCTGTATGTAACGCAGCTGGAGCCACCTGCCCAGTGGTGGCACCGCACATGATAGCAAGTGCACAGGTTGCTGTATGATCCGTGGTAAGCAAGGCCCACGCACGCGCTCCCTGGTCTCCCTCCCCACACCCTGCGGGAAGGGGACAGTGATGGCACTTACACCAGACAACCCTAGTGACTCCGCTGCTGGGACAGCTCAGGGATCCAGCCAGCGTGGTACCCTCTGTGGCAGCTCCTCCTCTGAGCCCTGGTCAGGGCCCTCCGGTCCCGGATCTCTGGTCCCGGGGTGGCACGAACCATCCCGCCCTGCATGATGAGGTCCAGGGCGTCGAAGTAGGGGCAGGTGTCTGCCCCTGCTGAGGAGCTGCCCTGAGTGGCCCTGGCGTATGCCTGCCACAGCTCCTTGATCTTCATACGCACCTGTTCTTGTGTGCGCATGTGGCCTTTGGTGGCCATGGTGCCAGCTATGCATCCGTAGATGGCAGCGTTCTTCCATCTAGTGCAGAGATCATGGAAATTGGAGGCCTCCCCCCAAACCTGAATGAGGTCCATGATCTCCGCACTAGTTCAGGAGGGCTCCCACCGTCTCCGGTCCCTGGCTGGCTCCTGGGAGCTGGGGGACTGGGTGGGGGACAGATGACTGGCACTGGTTGCCCGGCTCATTCTCTGGCCACTGGGTGAGGGGCAGCAACTGCTGGCAGGCCTGGCTCTGGCATACAGTGTGGCCAGAGTCTACCCCTTTAAGGGCTCCGGGCCTGGGGGAGAGGAGAAGAGTTTTCCTGGTTTGGCCCAGAGTGGCCACCAGGGGAAACTGGGAAGGGCTGGAGGCCCCCTATTTCGGAATAAGCGTCTACACAGCATTTATTTTGAATTAGCAATTTCAAATTTGGCATTATTCCTTGTAGAATGAGGTTTACCAAATTTGAAATAAGCGCCCCGCTATTTCGAATTTATTTCAAAATAGCGGTTTGCCTGTATAGCTGTTATTTCGAATTAACTTTGATGTGTAGACATACCCTAAGAGTATAAGATAATTCATCCCTCCATCCCACAAGACATGTGAGGACGCCTAATAAGGGTGGTGGGGGGG
Organism: Pelodiscus sinensis; assembly: GCF_049634645.1. NCBI lineage: Eukaryota > Metazoa > Chordata > Testudines > Trionychidae > Pelodiscus > Pelodiscus sinensis. The sequence goes on along the minus strand of NC_134711.1, from coordinate 68,119,343 downwards.
GAAAGGTTTACCCTCTTCCTTCTAAAATCTAGAGGTAAATGAGCATACTATTTCCTCACCTTGAAAGCAGGATAAGGAGTCTCCGCCAAGAAAGCCGATGAGAATGGCAGAGATTTTTGTTGTTGGTCGGCGGGGAGCGGTAGAGGTGGGTCTGAAGGAGCATGGAGGCTCACGTGAGTACCCTCTGTATTTCTGGATGAACATCCACACTTCTTGGTTTATTAAAACCCTGAGACTTTGGAGGCCCAGAATAAATAAGGATAGTCACAACAGCCTGAAAGTAAGCAATGGGCACCAGACCTCTAGATTTTCCAGAGATGGGTCTCTGGAAAAAAGATTCCAAATGTTGGCAGTTCTGGAGATGTTGAGAGACAGATGAAGACGTCTAACTAGACTCTTGCTTATAAAAGATCAGTGAAAGATGCTGACACGGGTACTATTTTAGGAAATCAATTCAATATCTCTTTAGGATCACTCACATTTCAGATGGAAAGGCCTATTAGGTCATCTTGTCTATCTCCATGCCAGCACAGGATTATTGTGGTTGTTTGTTTTTGAATTTGTGTCATCTCCCCTCCCGCACATACCTTCAATGCAGCCACATAAAACCATTGGCTTCACACTGTTCATTAATTTGAGCTTCTGTGACACACAGTTGCAAATCAGTAATTAGGAAAGCCCAGGGGACAAGGGAGCAACCAACTTGTGTGAATCTGCAGGTGAAATTTTCACTCTAGCTAGTTTGGTACATGTGTATCAATGGGATGGAAATTATAAAAGGAAGACTCCAATTACTGATACCAAACTTCATGAATGTATATCTCATCACACCTCATCGTCCCAGCAAAACAAGTAGCCATCCATTGTGCTGGAACAGCACACACTGAGCTTAAATCTGCATGGAGTTGAGATATGGAGGAATTGCCCTGCTCCACCCACACACCTGGAGCCCCTAGGAAGATGGCTGGGGAGCATAGAGCCCTGTTGGGGTACATAAGAAGCCTGCATACCCCACCCCCAATTATCCCAGCAGGAGTGCTGGGGGATGGAGGGACAAAAAGTGGAAACAGTAAGGCAGGGCCCCCACTTGCTCTGGCCCAGTGCCCCACAAACTCCTAATCAGCCTCTGGGCTTGCAAGCGAAGGTAGAACTGCTAACCTGCAAAGCAAAGTAAGAGCTGTCACCCACCAAGGCACCAGCAAGGCTCCCTCTGAGTGGAAGCTGGGGTGGAGGGAACAAAGTAACTCAGGCTACGTCTACACTGGCATGATTTTCCAGAAATGCTTTTAACGGAAAGTTTTCCGTTAAAAGCATTTTCAGAAAAGCACGTCTAGATTGGCAGGACGCTTTTCCACAAAAGCACTTTTTGCGGAAAAGCGTCCGTGGCCAATCTACACGCGCTTTTCTGCAAAAAAGCCCCAATCACCATTTTCACGATTGGGGCTTTTTTGCGAAAAACAAATCTCTGCTGTCTACACTGGCCCTTTTGCATACAAGTTTTTCGGAAAAAGACTTTTGCCCAAACGGGAGCAGCATAGTATTTCCGCAAAAGCACTGACAATCTTACATGAGATCATCAGTGCTTTTGCGGAAATTCAAGCGGCCAGTGTAGACAGCTGGCAAGTTTTTCCAGAAAAGTGGCTGCTTTTCCGGAAAAAGTGGCCAGACTAGACACTGCTCACTGTCCTGGTCACTCGGAGAAAGCATCACAGTACAGTTCAATTGATTCCTAGGGAAAGAGAAGGATGTGTATGATTTGAATGATAATTGGAATATGCTATGTTCTTGCGGGAGAGATTGCACACTGACCATCTGCAGAGAGAGGGCTGTCTCTCCAATTGCATTTTAATGCAAACTAATCAATAAGTAGGGTTTGAATGGAAGTGTTTCTCCACTAGTGCCATCACTGCAGTCTGACGTGAGCAGAGCTATTTAAATGATTTGCAGCCTCGTATTAAGCCCAGCATCCATCTGTCATCCTGTCTGTAATTTAGTTCTTGCTCCCAAGATGAAACATCTCTTCAAAATTCATCTTAGTTAGTGAATCAGAAATAGCTACGTTTCCATTCAGCCTTTAATTCTTTTCTTCAGATTTTTCCTCCATTCCGAGTATAATAATAAAGTGAAAACAATCAATTTAACAAATGGCCTCTTTGTCCTGGAAACTCCATATAATCCTAGACCATGCAGTTGCCTTTTCTCTCCCCTCCTTGTGATCTGCTGAGGAATAGGATTTTATTAATACTTTCCCTACAGTATGGGGATTTTTTTTTTACACTTCCTGCCTTAGTAAAGTCACATAAATGGTGACTGGGAAATGACTTTTCTTTGTCTATTTAGCAAAAAAATGACACTGCTTACTAAGGAACCAAAATGACCTTGTATCAGCTGGATAGCTCTGGATCCTGTGTTTGACTTTACTCCTGGGAATATTGCAAAATAAGCAATATCTTTATGTCCGTATACCTATCACCAGCAATGGAGGGGCTATGCATACACAGCAGAGTTTTGTTGCTATAAATGGGCAAATAATTAGCTTTGTTGGTGAGGAAAGCATATCCCTTCCTCCCATCGCTTGCTTTCTAGCCAAACTCTTTTCCTTCCTCCTTCACCAGTCGCACTGACCCCACCGACCAGTCATCCCCTTTATGCTCTTCTTCAAGAACCCCCCATCCTTCACATCCTCAAAAGGCCATTCCCCTGGGCTGTGTCTAGACTGGCCACTTTTTCCGGAAAAGCAGGTGCTTTTGCAGAAAAACTTGCCAGCTGTCTACACTGGCCGCTTGAATTTCCGCAAAAGCACTGATGATCTCATGTAAGATTGTCAGTGTTTTTGCGGAAATACTATGCTGCTCCTGTTCGGGAAAAAGTCTTTTTCCGAAAAACTTTTGCGCAAAAGGGCCAGTGTAGACAGCAGAGATTTGTTTTCCGCAAAAAAGCCCCGATCACGAAAATGGCGATCGGGGATTTTTTGCAGAAAAGCGTGTGTAGATTGGCCACGGATGCTTTTCTGCAAAAAGTGCTTTTGCGGAAAAGCATCCTGCCAATCTAAATGCGCTTTTCCGAAAATGCTTTTAACGGAAAATTTTTTCGTTAAAAGCATTTCCGGAAAATCATGCCAGTCTAGACGTAGTCCTGGTGCCTACACAGCCCACTGTGTGGCTGCTCCTCAGGGCCAATCTGGGGATTGGTATGTGTGTGTGTGTGTGTGTCTGTGCTTGTCGGCCAGTGATTGCTCCCTGGGTGCTGTTCCTCTGTAGTCATTTTGGGGTATGACTGTTCCACAGCCTCCCTTTCCTTTTGATGGGAAACAATCACATTCCAAACCCATCCCACTGTCCAAGCACACCCAACCCCAGACCCTGTTTTAAGTTATGATAAGAGGAAGCTACATGACAAATTTAGTGGTCCTGACTCTTATCCTTTAGGAGGAATTCTTGAAGAAATGGACTCACGAATGAACGGACAGACAGAGTAAGATTATATAGTATATAGTAAGATTTACAGTTTGACTCAATATCTCTCAGCACACCCATTATAAAAATTGTCCTAGCATTCCTACCTAGTGCTAGCTTTAATTGTTAGACAAAGCTTCCTTAATATTTAGCTCTACTGTCTGGAATAGGATCATCATACAACGTCAAACCCACAGAATCGGAGGGTGAAATCCTTGCTCAAGCAGCTTTAGGGGTAGAGTTCCTATCAACTTCACTGAGGCCAGCATTTATCCCTTGTGATTATTGTGATATAACTATCAATAGAGGCACTTTTACTTGTGAGATCAATCTCTGTGTAAGATCACTGATATTCTTCATTTGTTCATTAACAGTTTGGTAGGCAGAGCGCTGGTTTCTCAGAATAAGCTCATGAAAAAAGAAACAATAGATATAGACAAGCAGAGTCCTTAACCCCATCCTCAACAGATCACTTTATTAGTAGATAAATTCACTCCTTATTGGGGCTTGCCTTTGCTGGTACTCAGACATTAGAACGCATAATATAAGCACCATGTTCTGAGACAGTGTGGCCTACTGAATTGGTACTCAGGAGACCTGCATTCTATTCCCAGCTCTGCCATTGCCATACCAACTGACACTGAGCCAGTCACTTCCCCTTGGTGCCTCAGTTTCCCTGTACTTCGTAAAGTGCCATGTGATTTATTGGTGAAAAGTGCTTTTTAAGAGTTAGGTATCATTTTCTTAAGTTTCTTCCTTGAGTCAACTCTCCTTCCGTCCCAACTTCTTAGTTTCCAATCTTGGCTCCCCTGTACTCAGGAGTGACAAACAGGCAGAACTTCAGCAGTGTTAATTCCAATACCTAATGACGGCATGGGTTTACAACAGAGGCCTTCCATTTTATGCAGAGGAACCATGGGCATAGAGCTACCCCATGGCTGTGTCTAGACTGGCATGATTTTGCGGAAATACTTTTAACGGAAAAGTTTTCCCATTAAAAGTATTTCCGCAAAAGCGCGTTTAGATTGGCATGGATGCTTTTGCGCAAAAAGTGCTTTTGCTCAAAAGTATCCGTGGCCAGTCTAGACGCGATTTTGCGCCATCGGGGTTTTTTTGTGCAAAACAGTTCTTCCCTGTCTACACTGGCCCTCTTGTGCAAGTATTCTTGCGCAAGAGGGCTTTTTCCCGAGCGAGAGAGTGAAAGTATTTGCGCAAGAAGCTCTGATTTTGTACATTACAAAGTCTTGTGCAAATTCAAGCGGCCAGTGTAGACAGCTGGCAAGTTTTTGCACAAATGCGGTTGCTTTTGCGCAAAATCTTGCCAGTCTAGATGCACCCCATTGTATTCAGGCTAAAGCCTTGTTCTAAGTACTCCAAACTTTAGCAGGTCAGGCCTTTCTCTAGGAAATACAGACAATGAACATGAGAGAGTGCTGTGAAAGCCTGCCTGGCAGTTCTGCTTGTGAAATATACAGCAAATGAGACAATGCCTAGTTCAAGGCTGTCCCTGTGGGTGTTCCACCTTAGGTGTTTGGGCGCCCCAGTGCTGCCCGGCCAGAAGATTTCTACAGCAGTGCTTTGGATAGGCTGTTTGTGCATGCGCAGAAATCCTGATATGCCAGCAGCTAATGCGCATGTGCGAATCCCGCGTGGAAGCCAATGGATTTGTATGTAGCCATTTTGACCTTTTGGTTAGCCTAACCCATGCTAACTCTGAGACCTAACAACGCAGAGTACTGTGAGAGACGCTGTTTTCGCCTCTCTTGTGCTTGAGATAAGGATAGAATGCTGGCTCTAGTGAAGACCTTGAGATAAGGTGGCATCTGAAGGAAACTGTTATGGAAAGGGGAATAATTGTTTATTGTTATTATATATAAACAGTCAATATATATATTGGCTTCTAACTGTTTTGTATTTGACGATCTGCCTAGCAGCAGCTTCTTCCCTTGCAATATTGCTCGAATAAACTGTCTCTGACTATTTGTTGCTTACAAACGCAGAGTGAAGGCCTGTTTTCTTCCACACCCGATCCCCTCAGTTCCTTCTCTGCTACATCCGGTGCTGGTCAGAACCCGCCGTGAGCTCTGCATTGAGCTCTTCAATGCGCTAGATAGCCTTTTTACTTCACCTTTTAGTCAGATTTAGCCTTTTAAAACCTTTCTCCTTCACTCTGCATGAAAAAAGATTTTTTTTCTTTGCGTCACACCGCGGAACTGCGAATAAGCGGAGGCTCACTGCCTGCCGCTTTCTGCCTGCGAGGATCACCCCACATGGGCTCGCCCCTTTGTAATATTACTGATTTTACTGGTTTTGACTATTTTTACTGTTTTATTCTTTTTACTCTTTTAATCTTTAACCGCCTGAGGAAATCGTCCCAGAGTCCTCCTCAGACCTCTCCCCCAACCTCAGGCATACACAGCAGCGGCTGGTGCGCACAACGCCACCTATTTGCCACTTGTATATTTCCCACCCGGACGGGCGTTCGCTTATCTCCGCTGCCTATGGGAGGAACATGCAGTACTTCAGGGCTTTTTTCACAGAGCCCTGACGGCTGCAGCGAATACAGCGAGACAGCTGTTTCACTTCAATAGTGATCAGACCAGACTTAATCTCTGGCTTTTTCCTGCATCCCCGCTTACACTCTCTCAGCGACGATGTCAGACAAAGCTGGGGCACGTGCCTCTGCTGCGAGTTCTGCAACCTCTAAACAAACTAAGAGGGTAAATGCAGATACTAGCAGGGAATCCCCTTCACCCAAGAAAGGACAATCCCACAATTCCAAGCCAGTTCCGTCCTCTGTGGGGGCTCTGGACAAGAGCTTACTGGGGCTGCAATCACCCACTGCACCCTGAGGGTCCTAAGACCTGGTTTCAATGCTGAAACAGGTTAGCAAGCCTAAGCCCCTTGTGGCACAAAAAAACTCAAGACAGCCACAGCACCACCTATGCAGACCTTGCACACTGCCACTGATAAAAATAGCTGGTCTACTAAAGCCCCACACTCGTCTCTGTCAGCGTGCGAGCCTACCCTATGGCCTGGCAAGGCAAAAGGCTCACAGCTGCAGTACTCTCTGCCGCCTATGCCTCAAACCTATACTTTTACATCTATGGACCAGCTAAAGGTTACCTCAGTACCCACTACTCCGCTTTTCGGTACTAACGCCCCTCCCACACTTGCCAGGTTCTCTCCAGCAAATGTAAGAGCTTCTGCGCCTCCTTCATATAACGAGGAGGAAGCTGTGTCTCTTTCAAATGCTGTCCCACCCCTCCTCCCCTAGGAGGAGGTCACCTCGGCCACAACCAATGATGCCCCAGTGGCACCCTGGCAGTGACTACTGCCTCTCATGCCCATGCCTCCCACTTGGCCCTACTGGAACCCCATAGCACCTCTTTGAACGCACCAGCAAGCTGGTCAGACTCACCTGAGACACACTTTGGTGACCTCCCTAGATGTGTCCGGGGACCAAAATGACTCCGATCATCCCTTTTGTGATGATGACTCACACCTGCCAACCCAGTTCTCCTTTTCTCCTTTGGAGGATGCCCTCATGCCACCACCTCCCTCAGCAGGCGATGATCCCAGGGGTTTTCAGGACCTTTTTAGAAGGGTGGCTGAAGTGTTAGAAATCTCATTAACTAAACAGCCAGACACCCAATATAAACTTACCAGCAGGGGCGGCCCTAGACTAGTTGCCAGCAACTGGTGTCCTAGGCGAACGATGCAATCGGCGCCCCCACCTCCAAACCCCTCAATGATATTGCGCCACCATTTGGCGCCCCATTTAACTTCGCGCCCTAGGCGACCACCTAGTTCACCTATATGGATGGGCCGCCCCTGCTTACCAGCATCCTGCAAGCTACACCACCAGGAAAATTAGCGCCACCCGTGGACCCTGCCCTCATGGATCCCAGTAAACACCTGAGGCAAACACCAGCCACCATATCGCCAGTGGGTAAAAAGTTGGACAGAAAATATTATGTCTTCTCTCAGGGTGTGGAGTTCCTTTTCACACACTCTCCAGCCACTTCCCTCATAGATGATGCTGCCAACCAGAGGGCCAAACATACTTTACCAAAATCTACTCCCCTTGATAAGGAGTGGAAAAGATTTGATCTCATGGGTAGGAAAACCTACTCATCTGACTCCCTCTAGCTACACATCTCAAATTACAAGGCTATTCAGGTAAAATACACACATCACATTTTTGAACAGATATCCACCTTTATTAAGAACGTGCCAGAACACAAAACGGATCAGTTTAAAGCCAACACAAATTAGGGCTCCTTCATAGCCAGGACAGCCTTACAGGCCTCCTTTAACTTTGCTGACACTGCTGCTCATTCCACGAGGAGTACAGCTAGTTCGGATTAGGAAGCATAATCCAAACTAGCTACTCCGTGCCGCGTGTAGCCGCGCGGCACGGGGTTCGAACTGTCGGCATTTAAAAATGGCACCGGCCGGCTTCATGCAAATGAAGCCCGGGAAATTCAAATCCCGGACTTCATTTGCAAGTGCGGAATTAGGAGGGTAGTGTAGACATACCCCTACAGAGCCAGAGCCCAGTTCTGCCACACCTTCTTGCATGGAAGATCTATCCATGGCCAGATTTCAACTAGACTAACTGAATAAAACACAGATTACTCATGTGAGTTAAGGTTGCAGCATAGAATTTGGCTATTCATATTTCTGTTGCTCCCATCTTCAGTAGTCTATTTGTGTAACCCAGTATTTGCGTATATAGAAGATTTTGATCTGTTCTGAATGGAAAATTGCATGCAGTTCTCATATGTTGGAAAATGGGGAACTTGTAGCCAAGTAGCAGTTTGCATGAGTAGGTCCTTTTGTTCTGTTTAATGAGCCTGCATTTCTTTCACTTCAGGGAGCAAAGTGGAAGAGAGAAGAGTAGTAAACAAAGAAAACTACCTATGTTCCTCTCACTCCTGGCTAGAAAGGGGTGGCAGCAGATAGTATCCTGCTACCTTAGGAAATCAAGGGGGGGCTGCAGCCCCTACCCCCCCAAATGACACACATGGGGGGCAGGCAGCACCACGGAGCCGCTGCTGGGGAAAGCGGCTTTTAAGCCGCATCCCCCCAGCACTGGCTCTTGCCTCTCCCCTTCCCTCCCCCCCGCCCCGCAACCGCCTCTGTAGTAAAAAATCAATTTGTAAACACAAAGGCTGTGTCTAGACTGGCAAGTTTTTCCGGAAAATCATCTGCTTTTCCAGAAAAACTTGCCAGCTGTCTACACTGGCCGCTTGAATTTCTGGAAAAGCACTGACGATCTAATGTAAAATCATCAGTGCTTTTCCGGAAAAACTATGCTGCTCCCATTTGGGCAAAAGTCTTTTTCCAAAGTGTAGACAGCATAGTACTGTTTTCTGCAAAAAAGCCCCGATCGCGAAAATGGCTATCGGGGCTTTTCTGTGGAAAAGCGCGTCTAGATTGGCCACAGATGCTTTTCCGCAAAAAGTGCTTTTCCGGAAAAGTGTCCTGCCAATCTAGACGCGCTTTTCCGAAAATGCTTTTAACGGAAAACTTTTCCGTTAAAAGCATTTCCGGAAAATCATGCCAGTGTAGACGTAGCCCTAAAGGATAATAGAGTTATAGGTATTAGCCAACATGGATTTGTGAAGAATAAACCAATCCAATTTCCTTTTTTAATATAGTGTGCGAGTGCGTAGGAAGTGATAAAAATATTTCTTGGTTTTAGTAAGGATTTTGACACTATCCTTGTCATGAAATGTTCTCACAAGCAAACTAGGGAAATATGGTCTAGATGATACTTTTATAAAGTAGGTGCATGACAGGTTGCAAGACTGTACTCAAAGAGTAGTTATCAATGGACAGACTTGGGGATGGATCTACTGGGCTCCTATAAAGCAGCAGTTCCTAACTGCATCCCACTGTAAGTCCATGAGCCCTTTTGGGTGGGGGGAGATTGTGCACCTGAAGCCTAGAGTTGTGGGGTTGAAACCCCAAGTACCAGCTCTCGCTGTGGGGATAACCTGGGAGATATGGGACTGAATGCTGGAACCCCGAGTTCTATTGCTCCCTGAGAGGCAGAAGCCCTGAACTCATGGGCAGAGTTGGGAGCACAAGAGCATGCCCCATCCCCAAACTGCAGTATCAGAAAGGGGCAGCCCTGCAGGCATCTCCACATCTCTCTCCTCTCCCCTGAGGTGCCACCCCTTCATCTGATCAGAGACAGGAAACTGGAACCAGGAAGTGTGGGGTGGGTGTTGCACTGGCACTTTTAATTGAATTCTTGGTCCAAGTGTTGTGTGGTTCAATTTATTTTAGATCCAAGGGAAACCAGGACACTCCAGGGCTACTTATCCACTTTCTTATTTATTGCAAGTATAACCCTTCTGCCAGGTAGGCCCAGCAGCAACCAGGGCCAGGTTCAATATCTAGGGGTCCATCTCACACAGAATCAGCTCGAGCCCCCACCCAGTAGCCTGGGAAATTCACACACCCATGGGCGCCTCTGAGAGGCCATGCTTCCCCACTCGCAAGCACAGAGTCTGAGTGTAGGAAAGAAACATTTAATGAAACAGAGAGAGAAGTCACATGGCATTAACTTGGGAAAATACCACAGAGTTCATAGCTCAAACCATGAGCAAAGTCCAATACCCCAAGACTCTCTGGAGTCCAGCAGCCCAAAATCTCCCAGAGTCCAACACCCCAAAAATCTCTGTCCCTGGTCCATGCCACCCAGAGTTCAAAAATTCACCTGCAGGGTTCTACCTCCCAACCTGGGTGGAAACGGGGGCAGCGAGGTTGATAGGGGGACCTTATGTGGTCTGAGGCCGATGGCGCCACTTCTCCATACGATTCTCCTGCAGCCTTTACCACGAGCCACTCCACCACGCTCCAACAGCTGTCTTGTACCACTCCACCGGTCACTTCGCTAGCCACTCCCATCGGCTGCTCCGCTGGTCACCTGCTGCCGCTCCTACTGGCCACCCGCCAGTCATTCCCACCAGCCGCTCTGCTGGCTGCAATAGGTCTGGCTCCCAGCCCAACCAGTGATTTTAGCTCTTAGTGATTTCAACTCTTTAGCCATCACCTAGACTGGCAAAGGATTCCAGCTTCCACTGGACTAGCAAAAAGACTCCTCATGGAGTCTACTTCAGGTCTGTCCTTAAAACAAAAGGGAGAAAGAGGCAGGTTGGGCCAGTCTTACCACTCACACCTGGCAGGCATGAAGCAGGCTGACCTAAGCCCTTTAGCCCTTCCACCCAGCCTCATTCACGCAACTCTGGAAGAGGGGAGGCTTGTTCCTCGGAGACCTCTTACAGTGATGGTGTCTCACCTGCAAGTACTGGTGCCATGTTTTATAGTCCCCACATTTAGGGGTAGTATGATTTGTGACCCCCACAACAGCCTCAAATTATTTACAATATACCACATTCCATTCCAACACTGATCCTCCATCAGTCCTGGCTTAGTTGGATTTACATAACCACACCTCGGCTTCCTTCCCCCTCCTGGCATGAGCTGTATTTACATATCAACAGTTAATAGTTACTTATCTTGCAGAGCTAAACAATTGGAGTGAGCACACCCACCCCCAGAGCAGCTCCCTCCTGTTAGCTGGCTGATAACAAGCAGTAGTTCAGCCCTTGCTTACACAAGCTTTAAGCAGTTAATACAGTTGTTTAAGTTTTACAAGCCTTAAAAACAATTACTATACAATTTAACCCTTAAATACCATAGACTCTAAAGCAATTACTACAGTACGAAACTATGCAAAAGCAATTACTAAAAGATATACTATCATACAATAATAAAGCCTAATTCACTTACACTTCACTCATATGCTATCTACAGTACCAGGCAGGAGGTCGTGGTTCCTTTTCTTCCCATGCAATGGACTGCCATGCACTGGGTCGCTGGTGTGAAGGGCCTATTTACTTCTAGTTACCTCGAGCAGGATATGTGGGTCAATCCTGCCCATTCCCTCCCATCAATTGTTCTTACTAAGCCCAATTTTATAGCAAAGAGAGACTTGGTCGTTCTAATAATATTTACCAATTGATTATGTATCGTGTAGGATATGTAAAATGCCCAATGCCCCTATTTAGAGTACATTATACTCTGGATGTTGCTGCTATGTGCGTAACTGACAGTTTCATGGCTGCATCTGTACTTTTTTGCTTATCAGAAACAGAAGTACCAGTACAAGGTTGCTTGTCCTGTGTTCTTGACATGGTCTTGTGTACCATGCTTACTCTGCATTGTTCTTTAAAACATTTCCTGACTCTCACAGCTTCCCTTGACCATGCCTGCGTGCTTTGGTGCACCAGACTTGAGACAGGTCAGAAATCCACACTTTGGACAAGACAGACATCACCATTTATTGCCAAGGCAGAGTAGTCCAGGCAGGGCTGGCTCTACGGAGCGCGGGGCCTGATTCCGGAGGTGGGGCCGCATATGCGCGGGGCCCCGGGCAGCACGGCGCATGCGTCACGTGCCGGAGGAATGATGCATGTGCTGTGCATCCAGGATGTCACGACGCATGCGCAGTATGCCTGGGGGCCCATGCATGCGCAGTGCCCCGGGAGTACAATGCATGCGTGGCCCCACCCCGGGCGTACGGCGCATGTACCATGCACTGGGATGTCACGAAGCATGTGCCGTGCGCCTGAGGGCCCCATGCAAGTGTCGTGCTCCCGGCGCACTGCACATGCTTTGTTTCCCTGGATGCAGGGCCCCCTCAGGTGCGGGGCCCCACGCTGGGGAATCAGCTGAATCGGCCTAAGGCCAGCCTTGAGTCCAGGCTCCCCTATACCAGGTACTAGTATTTGCACAACTACCATGATCTGCTAGCACAAACGTTGCAAGTCCAGAGAAGGGAGTTCAGGGCTCAACCTTTGGAATTTTACCTCAAAGTACTGGAATGGCCTATTATATCAAACTAGGGGAGGAATACAAGAGAAAAAAATAGGTCAGTTAGGGTGTGTCTATACTACACTCTAACCTCGAAATAAGCTACGCAATTTGTGCTAAGCAAATTGTGTAGCTTATTTTGAGGTAATTCCAAAATAGCTTATTTTGAAATGTGGTGCTGTCTACACAATGCCAGATTTTGAAATAAAGCGTTATTCCAAAATGTCCCTTAACCCTCATGGAAAAAATTTACAGAGACATCAGAATAGCGAGCTTGTTATATTGGGCATGCTCAAAAGATGCAGAATAGCTATTTCAGGATATTTCTGGTATCCCAAAATAGCTCTGAAGCGTAGATGTAGCCTCTTAAACTAAATATAACCTTACAGGCAAATATTATCTCCCAGGGTATGTCTACACTACCCTCCTAGTTCGAACTAGGAGGGTAATGTATGCATACCGCACTTGCTAATGAAGCCCGGGATTTGAATTTCCCGGGCTTCATTAGCATAAGCGGGGAGCCGCCATTTTTAAATCCCCGCTGCTTCGAACCCCGTGTAGCGCGGCTACACGGGGCTCGAACTAGGTAGTTCGGACTAGGGTGCCTATTCCGAACTACCGGTACTCCTCGTTTCACGAGGAGTAACGGTAGTTCGGAATAGGACCCTAGTCCGAACTACCTAGTTCGAGCCCCGTGTAGCCGCGCTACACGGGGTTCGAAGCAGCGGGGATTTAAAAATGGCGGCTCCCCGCTTATGCTAATGAAGCCCGGGAAATTCAAATCCCGGGCTTCATTAGCAAGTGCGGTATGCATACATTACCCCGCTAGTTCGAACTAGCGGGGTAGTGTAGACATACCCCCAGTGTTTAAAAATATGCTACTGATTATCTGAAGTGATCAGCCTTACTCTTCCCTTCCACCTCTGCCCCTTAAAAATCTGATTAATTTGAATGGGAAAATATCAATGGAAGCAATATTGTTTGACAAGTTTGTTTTCTTGGCATCCAGACCACCGCAGGAATCCAACCTTGCTAAAGCAGACCCAACTAAAGGAGACTGTGAGATTCTGCAGCTATCCCCATAAAAGATTTGAACCTTTACTTTTACAGGATCAATAATTACATTATCTAAGTTAAGACTATCCCATTAGTGTAACCCATAACTGGCATTATACCCTACCTTAAGCTGCAAATGTTTGGCCAAAGAATGTGAGATGAATACTAATGATGTAAACTTAATACAGGTACAATGAAACATCTTTAGGGACCATTCTAGTCTCAGGATTTTTGGAAAGAAGATATGTAATTTTTTTTAGATGCTGGATTATAAAAAAAAAGAGCTTTCTGATTAATCTAACTCTCCAAGGTGGAGAGGGGCCACAGTGGTCACAGTGGTTTCCCTCTCCCTGAAACCCCCATTGAATTTCCCTCTACAGCTTTAATCTCCTCTGCACCATATGGCAGCGGAAGCAACTGATTTGTAGTGATCAGTGTCATCTTCATCATCAGCTAATATGATCTCACAATAGGTAGAATGTAAAGTTAAATGTAAATGATGGTTCCCTGAAGTTTTGACAAATGAAAATCCCACTCATCTTGAAGTCAGCTGGGCAGCTACTGTCCTCCACCCCTTTTCCCAGGAAGTCTAAAGCTTCCTTATGTACCACATTTTCAAGTCTCTCAACAGACAGCAAAGCTCTTTGCCACCTCAACAGTGTCAGCCACAATGGCTTCTCGGACTGTTTTGTTGTTGCTATTGCTAAGGCTATGTCTACACTGCACACTTATTTCTAAATAACTCATGATATTTTGAAATAACAGTGTGCATCTACATAGCAAGCCCATTATTTTGAAATAATGGGCTTCTTACTCTGACTTCTGTAGCCCTCATTTCACAAGGAGTAAGGGAAGTTGAAAGAAGTGTTCTTTCTTTGACATCCTGCTGTATAGACAGCATCAAAAGTCGAGTTAAGGTACTTCGACTTCAGCTACACAATTAACATAGCTGAAGTTGCGTATCTTAACTCAACTTTAGCTCGCAGTGTAGATGTATCCTAAGAGATTTATTAATCTGCTCACATAGTGCATAAATTCAATCAAATTTAGGCCTTTTCAGTGTATCAGAGAACAACCTCAATATTTCATCCTTAATCTCTCATATATGAACTTTGAGTCCCTGATCAGTTTCAACGTGATGAAAAAAGCAGGAAGGTTCCATAAACATGTCCATACAGTGACACAAGTGTGTGAATAACTGACGTGGGTCCAGATTCTGAATGAAATATTGCAGGCCCCGCTGTGTTGTGTACATAACACCCACCAAGACTAGAGAGCAATGCAGGATCCATGCTTTCAGGCAGAGATGGCAGGTGCAACATTTACTGGAGCTGTTGAAAAGCAGCATAAAACATAGCTGGAAGCCCAAAGAATGATAGGATGGAGCAAACAGCATCATGAGATGGTGAGCCTGCCTCCCTCAGGCACTGCAATCCCTTCCCAGAATTCAAAGACAGAGGCACAAACTAAATCTACTGGGTGCTTAGTACTCACCTGCAGTACTCACCTCCTTCCTCTGCCCAGCACTTATTCCTGCCAGCAGCTCTGATGATTAACTCCACCCCTTGCCTTCTTCCTCCCCTCCCTCCCAGGGTCTACCACTCACTGGAATCAGCTGTTATGTGGTGTTCAGGCAGCTCTGAGGAGGAGCAAGTACAGGGTGTAAGCAGGAGAGGGGGTGGGAAGAGACAAAGAAGAGATGAAGCAGGATGGGGACCTGGGGAAAGAGTCGGGTAGGGGTGGATCCTGGGGCAGAATGGGGGCAGGAAGAGATGAGATAGGGGTAGGAACTAGGCGGAAGGGGAGGTGGCGTGGAGCCTGGGGTGGATCAAGGGTAGGAACAGATGGGATGCTCTCGAACAGCACCATCCTGTGTCCATTGACATCAATGGTGAAACTTCCATTGACTTCACTAGTTCAGGGTCTGCCTTAAGAGTGATGGAAAGGAAAGAATGCTGTACCAGCTAGTGGTGTTGAGTAGATCTGGTTGGGAAATTTAGTTTATAAAAACTGAAATGGTTCACAGGAAAGGGTTGGGTGTGACTAATTATTTGACTTCAAAATGTTGAAAAAATTGTTTTCAGATTTTCTAAATGAAATATTCTAGTTTTCCAGTTTGAAAGGATTTTTCATTTTGAAATTTGAACTAATTATAGTAGAGATGTTAATAGTCAAAACTGAAATGAAATGTTTTGAAATTCTCAAAAAAAAGTTGTAATTAACCTGAATCAAAATATTTTTTTAATATTCAGATCATAGATATTTTTAAGATTTTGAATTTTTGTGCTGATTCAAGATAGGGTTTTTTTAATATCAGAAACATATTTACAGGATAGGAAAACTGTTTCCTGCCCAGCTCTCATGCTGACCTTTCCAGGGTGAAGTACACACTGCATTCTCTTTCATGTTTGTGCAATGACTAATCTAACTGGGAATCCTGCAGCACAAGCTTACCATGGATTCTGTTACTGTGCAAAAATTGAAGGTCTACCCTGAAAACTTAAAGTGACATAGTTATGTCTCTCAGGGGTGCGAAAAATCTACACCCCTAAGAGATGTAGCTATGCTAACTTAGCCCTTAGTGTAGCCAGTGCTAGAGCTACTGCCTTTTGGGAAGGTAGATTGCCTATGCTGACTGGAGAATCCTTCCTATCATGGTAGTGTCTACACTGAAGCACTACAGTGTAGTATCTAAAGCACAGCAGCTGTGTCACTGTAGGCTATGTCTACACTACATGTTTTTGCCTGTCCTGGAGAGGCATAAGGATCTTATGCAAAACAGGGTTTTTGCACAAAAAGGAAATGTCCATACTGCTTCTTTTTGCGCAAAAACCCCTGGCACAAAAAGAAACAGCAGAAAATATGCTAATCTTGTCACAGTTTATGCTAATGAGTCGCTCATTAGCATATTTTCTGCCACAAAAATGTGTAGTGTAGCCGTAGCCATAATGTTTAAGTATAGACCTACCCGGAACTAGTGAGATTGTTCTTTTCAGTTTAAAGCAAAGTGAGAAAGCTACATGATCCTCAGTGTTGCCATACTTTTGACCATATAACACACAAATCAGATGAACCTTAACTGCATCACAATAACTACCCAAAACAATAAGGACACTGACTTTCCAGTACATAGAATTTTCTGTGAAACTATTAAGTAAATTTGGGATAGTTACACGCACTCCAATGGATACAGCTATTTCTCTTCCCTCACCTCCTTTAGGCCCATTTTTTCATGTTCACTAATAAAATTATTTGTCCTATACTTTATTCTAATGATTTTATATAGCAATGGAAATAAACTACTTAATGTGGAATTTCTATCCAAGACTGATATTTCATTTAGGACCTGACCTTTCATTGCTATTTCCTATGGCTATGTATGCCACAACAAACACAGTTATTTACAAATTTGAATTCCAATCCATTGTTAGTTTGTGATGCTATATGGAATATGTGTGACTATATATAATATTATTGATGCCAATGTTACAAAATTGCAGTGCTTCTTACAAGATATGCCATGTAAGGTATCAGTGGAAAAGTTATGATGGCTAAATATGATAATCATGTTTATATGCACATATCATCTTTGTCTTGTAGTTATAAATGTGTGTGATATATTGATATTTCCAGCTTGTGCTGTGTATCTGGGTGACACCCTCAGACAGACTGGCATCAGCACTATGACCAGCATGCTCAATGACCTATTGAGTGCAATCAGATATACAATGAACCCATTGAAAGAAACATGGGGCTACACTTAAGAGTCAGCCAAACATGTCATGACATACCTGTGGACAGGGGACTCATGCTTTTTCTATGCCACATGCTGTGAGTTTGTGTTTGGGACAAAAGATATAGACACCACTGGCAAAAGATATAAAAAGCAGCTGCATCTTCTCCATTTTTCTTCACTCCTGTTTCTTACCTCTGGAATAACTTCTGTACAACTAAAGCTCTGAAAAAAGAACTGATAGACTTTCCATACTTTGGATATGTTTCAGAAAGACATTGCAAGCCAGAAAACTTACCAATGCAACTAAGAATCTGAAATACGTAATCTGAAGTCATATATATGTATCTGATTTCTCTGACAATTCTCTACTTGTTTTTTTTATATAATAAACCTTTAGTTTTATATATTAAAGGATTGGCTGGTAGCATGGTACTTTGGGTAAAATACAAACTAGTATTGATTTGATAATGTGGCTGGCCCTTTGTGGATCCGAAAACATTTTGTATGGTGAACAGTTTTAATAACTCCTCCCCTTACTGAAACTATTTGCTAATTGGGAGACAGAGAACTGAATGCAATAAAGGGGTTGTGTGATATTTTTTTTAAAAATTTAGCTTCTTGATAACTAGCATAGGGATCAAGAGCTCACTTTGGGTGCTATGCAAATTGCATAGCTTATTTTGAGGTAATTTCAAAATAGCTGTGTCTACATAGCACCAAATTTCAAAATAAAGCGCTATTCCAACAAATTCCTTAACCCTCGTGGAACAAGGGTTACAGGGATGCCAGAAGAGCACACCCATTATTTTAAAATATATTTAGAAATAACGGGCACGTTTAAAGATGCAGAATTGATACTTCCAGTATCCCGAAATAGCCCCGCTATCTAGATGTAGCCTTTGTGACTAGATGGTGAATCTAATCACAGTTTGTCACTAGTTTTGGGAGAATTTGCTCTCCTTTTCTCAGCCTACATTTTGACATTTTCAGTGTGGGTTACTCAAGGTCCCCCTCCAGTCACATAATAGTGTATTGTATGCAATCTCTAGTATATTTCATTTTTGAAATTATCACTATAACCAGGGGCGTCAGATCTTAACTTTTCTTCTCATATTTAATCTTATTTCAATTGTTTTCTTTTTTTGAGTTTATCAACTTTACATTATATCTTCTCCACATCCTGAAATTTATTTGGGCTTATGTCTAATGCCAATTTCTAGTTTATTACTTTTTGCTTCTGTTTTCTAGCTCCATGAGCAGCCTTTGTAATGTAAGACAAAAGTCACAATTTATCCTTGGACAGTTACAAATATTGAGAAATGAAGGATACTGAAAGTCTCTTATGTCAACAGGTGCACAATCACATCTCAGCATTTCATTTTATTCAGACCATGTCATTTTCTTTTGCCTTCTTCTACTGTATTCCAAAAGTTCCATACAGTATATTTCTTTAAATTGCTATCTTGAAAATATGCTTCTTGTGAGGAAATTTGTTCTCATTTCACAGAAGCAGAACCAAGTGCAAAACAAAAAGTTAGGAGGGAACTTCATTCAAATCTACACAGCAATTTGCATGCGTTGGTTGCTATCTCATGTGACAGTTCAACAGCACTTCTGTTGTGTTATCTGCAGAACTGTTTATACACAACAGTTTGTTTTCTGAGTTAGTGTTTTATTCTATGCAGGAGGGGATTGGACTGTGTTTGTCACCCTTTGGCTGGTGGGGTGTATGTTGTGTTTTGGCCTGCAACAGAGTGCAGGTGTCATGCGTCAGCCTGGAAGGGACATGACTAGCCTTAACATGAGGCAGAAGCGGCCTGAGGCCAGCTGTGACAGCTGGCGCCCCAGACGGAACGCGTGATCGGCAGGGCCATCAATGGCCTGACGTCATCGTCGCGCACCATGGGCGCCCCTGTGACGTCATCATCGGGCGACCCGGGCGGTGGCGCACTAGGCAGCGGCCAAGTCCGCCTATAGCCACAGACCGCCCCTGCCATGAGGTGAACTAAGGCAGCCGCCTCCGGTGCCAGACTGGGGGTGTGTGTGTGCCACTAGCACCCAGTGTAGAAAATTGTGTCTGCTGCTGGTACATGCGTATTCTCTCTGCAGTACCATGAGAGGAGTAGAACAGGAAGAAGGCAGAATTGAGACCTTTCAAAGTTTTGGCCCAAGCTAGGGACATGAGGGTGTCATTTGAGCTCCCTGCCTCAGGTGCCAAAATGTTGTGGGCCGGCCCTGTGAAGGGAATTTGTGTGTAGTATGCTCAGCCTGCGCTGCAGTGCACTGGTGTGTGATCACACTTGGGATTTGGTGGGATGGCTGTGTGAGCCAGATCACACTCAGGCACGTGTTTGCACTCACATTGTGCGTGTCTGTGAAATCTCAGGTGGGACCTGGGGGGAGGAGGCTGTGGGAGAGATCTCACGCGGCCCGGGCAGCTGCGGTCAGGGCGTAGGCGATGCCCACATGTGGGGTCTGGGGCTGTGCGCGCTACGCTCTGCGAGCTGCTTCCCATGCTTCGGCCGGGCTGCCCGAGGCTGTGCCCCGCCCGCGAGCCCGACCTCTTCGCGCGCCCGGTTGTCCGACCCCTCGCGGGACGGAAAGGGGCGGGGCCGATGCCGGACAGCTCCCGCCCAGTCACTCATCCCGGCGCGCGCGCGCGTTGCCTAGGGACAGGCATAGGCGCGCGGGGGAAGGGGGAGGAGGGGGCAACGTGGTGACGTTATTTCTATATGAGCGCGAGCGGCGGGAGCTTGGGTCTTTTTTACCGCCAGTCGCGCGGCGGCTTCTTCCTCGCTCCTGAGTCACTGCGAGCCCCGGCCCGGCGCAGGTAGCGGGGAGGCGGCTGGCGGGGGCCGTTGGCGGGATGAGCGGCCCGGCTGTGGACGGGCGGGGAGAGGCGGGCGGGCGAGGGGGGACTCGGCCGGGCCGGGCCCCTGTTCCGGGGTCGGCAGGCAGGGGCCGCCACGGGCAGGGCCGGGCCGGCAGCGGATGCGGCTGGGCCGGACGGAGTCTGCTCCCCCGGTGTCTGCGCGGCGCGGGGCCCCTCCCCTTTTGCGGGGCCTTTCTGCCCCTCCCCAGGGAGCAGCGCCGGGTCTGCCCCTCCCCCGGGGCCGCCATGCTGCTGGGGTCGCGCTAGGCCGCGCTGCCTCGGGCCTGGCGGCGGGGAGGGGGGAGGCTGCCTGCTCGCAGCACGTGGGGATGGCGCTGCTCCGGCCTGTGCCTGCGGGGAGGGATGGGAGCTAGGGGGCGGGGTGGGTGGATGGGGGAGGCTGTTCTTAGGCGGACTGGGGGGGGAGAGTGGGCTATGTGCGGTGGGGGGGGGGTGGGCTGAGGAGTGTCGTGGGGGGTGTGCGCCTGGGGTGGGTAGCGAAGGTGCCTTGCTAGCTCTGGCTCCTTGCGCTCTCCCTGGGAAGCGTGGCGGCTTCTGTGCTGCGCAACTTGTTACTGACAGGCGGACCCAGCGATTCAGAGCCTGGCGACAGATAGCTTGTTCCCCCTTCCTCTTCTTTCCCCCCGCCTTTCGAAGAGCTGGCTCTAGTCACTTCATAGCTTCCCCCCTAGTCATGGTACCTAGTGAGTTGGGCGCTGCATGCTCCTCCTTCTTGGTGCTTACTCACCATTCCAAGTAATGGTCTGGGTTATGGAGTGGTCACTTGTCAAAACGGAAACTTGATGTATTGGTAACCTCCATAACCTGAGCACGTGCCAAGCAGTGCAGAGGGGTTGTTTTTATAATGTTGCCAGTTGGGTAATACTACTTCTATCAGAATATATTCTCTGGTCATCTGAAGAAGTGGGCTGTGCCCACGAAAGCTCATGATACCATCTACATGTTTTGTTAGTCTATAAAGTGCTACCAGACCATTTATTGTTTTTTAAGTTTATCCCAAGAAACCAGGAAGGCACTTACAACATGAATTTCTATGGCAGTTCAGCTTAATAACATACACACAAAACCAAACCTTCTTTGGTTGGTAAAATAACTCTCTGAAAGTAAACGGAGGATAATCAATGTACTGATATTTTCCTTAATGCGTAGCCAAAAATTCAATATCTTTGCAGTAGCAAAGTGAAATTCATAAGATTTGTTAGCTGTTTGGAGCTTGCTGGATGGAACATTCATGTATAAACATCTTCATAAATGTGTAAATGATTAAAACAATTTTTCTAAGTTTCTAAGGGACCTAAAACAAGTCTATCTCCTGTTTCAATGCATTCATGTATAGCATGCTTCTTGGGAAATGTTAAGACCACCAACAGCAGAGGTAAATACTGAGATCCTCAGGGAAAGAGGAATCAAAAGACCAGAAGACTGGAGTACAGGCAGTCCCCGGGTTACGTACAAGATAGGGACTGTAGGTTTGTTCTTAAGTTGAATCTGTATGTAAGTCGGAACTGGCGTCCAGATTCAGCCACTGCTGAAACTGACCGCCAGTTCTGACTTACATACAGATTCAACTTAAGAACCCCAGGCGTCCCCAAGTCAGCCGCTGCTGAAACTGATCAGCGGCTGATTCCAGGAAGCCTGGGGCAGAGCAACTCTGCCTCGGGCATCCTGTAGTCAGCGCTGGTCAGTTTCAGCAGCGGCTGACTTGGGGATGCCTGGGGCAGAGCAGCTGGGGTGCTGCCGGGTTGGTCCAGTAGTGCCCAGAGCGGTGCTGCGGGACCAACCGGCAGTGCCCCAGCTGCTCTGCCCCAGGGTCCACAACAAAAGCCTGGTCTGCTGGGGGTCTCCAGCAGATCAGGGACACCAGGAGCAAAGCCAGAGGCGTGGGACCCCGCCGCGGCTGCGGCTTTGCTCCCGGTGTCCCTGGTCTGCTGCGGACCATCTCTAGCAGACCAGAGACACTGGGAGGAGGAGGAGAAAAGTAGACTGTCTGGCTTAAGAGAGTAGAGGCTCTGGAAAGTGTATGGAAGCACCCTTTTTAGCAGGTAGAGATACTAGGTTTCTTACTTGGCCTTGCCTGGGGGGGGTTGTGTCTGGTAAACTTTTCAAGCTCTTACCAGAATTATACTGAATTTAAATTGAAACAGGAGATGGACTTTTTAGGTCTCTTAGAAATTTAGAAAAATTGTTTTAATCATTTACACATTTATGAAGATGTTCGCTTATGTGAAAAGATGATATTGAATAGAGGTAGGCATTGTGCATTTGTGTGGCAGAGCTCTCCTGCAGCTCTTCTTTCTTGATCTGAGATTACTATTCTAGGTGGATATCACATTCCTGAGAATGTAACCAAGTGTTGCTAAATTAAATTTCTGCAGATCATTGACTTTGGTAGGAAGTTGTCCATTATCAGATTTTCCAAAGTACAAACTAACTACATGAAATAAATTCATTCAGAGATGTTAGAAATTAAACAGATGCCAAAGGAATAAAAACAATGTTGGGATCTTGTGTCGAATTAGTCTGTATTATCCCTATGGATGCAAGAGACCGCTTCCATCTCTGATGCATCACCCAGGAAAAGTCAGTTCTGCTCCACTGGATGTTTCAAAAACGTTTAGGTATTTGTCTATGGTAAACTGGGCTATGCATCTGTCCATCTTAACCTAAATTGGTCAGTAGTTGTATGGTGAACTTAAGGGAGAGCTAGGTGCTCCAGAAAGTGATGGAACTTGTTGGATTTTGAATGTGTTCATCTGTGGATTAATCAGATTTTGCACATGCTCACAAAATAACAAAGTGGGCAGTATATTCATTTCTAAATTGATACTGAACCAATACTTCAGGCTGTCACTAGGATTTAAGGAAGTGCCATCAGATGAAATATTAAAGCTGGTTCCTAATTTGTGGTTAGAGCCCGTGACTTTTAAGAGTAGGATATTGAACCAGTTGTCTGGTCACTTTCTAGTTTGGGTAAATAAGTTCAATTTAACTACTTTCCATCTGTCTTGGACTGTAGATTTGCTCTGCAGTATCTTACAACAGCCACCCATTTTACTCTAAGTGTGATGGTTGATAGTACATGTTATAGATGAGTTTTATTTATAAATTGCTTTGGGATTCTCAGAGCTCTAAAGTAGTGTATAACTAAAATTTGTTAATCAAAAATAATTTTTTAATGCTACTTAGCTGACCGTGGCCTGCAGATGCATAAGGTTAATGAATGAATGCTCCTTACCACCTAAACCCTGTCTAGGTTTTAGCTTTTACGTACAAATGTATGGAAAATTTTTACAAAATGCACTTGAAGACTTCTGTGTTTAGCTCCTGACTGACTTGGAAACCTGTTGAAGATTTCTTGCATGCATTTAACATGGGTTGGCAACCTATGGCTCACTAAGGAGCCAGATATGGCTCTTCTGGAGTTCTAACCCACAATTGGTGACCACACAAGTGAGAAACAAAAACAAAACACAACCCCTCCCCAACCCTCACTGATGGTGCCCTCTCCCCCCCACTAAAACACCTCACTCCCCTGGTACTCTTCTGGAGTTCAAGGGTTAATGGATTTTGTGCCCTCCATTTTCCCCCGCCCCCCTCCACAGGCTCTAGGTGGGGTCCAAAATGAGAGGTTAAGTGTGTGGGACAGGGCTGCCAGTGAATGGGATAGGGGTGCAGGACCTAGACAGGAGTGGGGTGTGCAGGAGGGTGTGAAGGTGCAAGGTCTGGGTGGGAAGTAGGGTGCAGAAGCAGGCTCTCTGGCCATGAGAGAGGGAGGGGGGAATAAAGGTGTGTGGGTGCAGGGTCTGAGCATGAGAGGGTGGGGGGGGGGCCACTTACTGGATTTTGCACCATGTCACAGACACCGTGTAACAGAGCCTCCCACTGCTCCCATTCACCAGAAGGAAGCCCTCAGGAAGGATTTGCAGGAGAAGCCTCCATGAAGTGTCGTCAAGGGAACGAAAATGGTAGCATGCACAGAGCCATTTTTCTCTCTGTTTGTTCCCCACACGTCCGATCCAGCAGAGAGGCAGAGGGCTCTCTTCCCCTGCACTCCACCCCTGCAGGAAACTGGGCCAGATGGGGACAGACCACAGGACCTGCCCCAGGATCGGGGCCCAGGGCAGGACACTGTGGCAAGGTGGGGGCTGGCGCCTTGTTGGCCAGGCTGCTGCAACTGGAGCCTAAGCGGGGATGCTGCAGCCTGGCTGTTGCCAGAGTTGTGAGACTGCCATGGCCAGGCCGCAGGGTCTGCCCCAGGAGCACAGCATGTGTGGACAGACTGCGACCATCAGATGAGGCCTGGAGCCTGGCCACTGCCTCCAGATGGAAGCATCTGCTGCCTGCCCGCCCCTCTCACTGTCCCAGCTTGGAGTGCGCATGTATCCCCTACAGTGCGACCTCAGCCAGCCCTTTAAATGAGCAGAGTTCCACAGCCGTCTCTTGCCAGAGTGCAGCCTGTTCTTACCGGAGTGCACCGCCTTACATCACTTCTGGTTAAACGTGAAATAGACAAAAAAAAAGACTATCTTGATGTCAGTAATCACACATTTTAAAATTTTTGAACTATTTTTTCATTTTAATTTAAAAAGTTGGGTGTATTTTGGGAATGACAAAAGAGCCAAATTTGGTTCCATATTGAGCCATGGGTTGCTGACCCCTGCATTAGATCATTCCACTAATCTGGAAAGAACCAGTTATTCTAGAATCTCAGGACTCCTTTGCTAACAAATAGCTGTGAAACCGATTGGCAGAATGTCTCTATCCCCCTTTAGTGGCAAGTTCACAGAAAAGTTAACAGCTTTCTGTTGCTCCCAATTACTCTGTTAGCGTAAGTAATAGAGGACAGTGCTGGGGAATCTGATGATTCCAGTCCTGTCGATGATCCATGATGAGAGGCATCAGTGTGGTTCTGTACGACTTACACTTTTGTTAGTATTTTAAAATCTTCACATAACAAACTACCTTCATTGTGCAGTCTCGGCTATGTTCTTAAGAGGAATAAGGGTTGAATAGTCAATCATCCTTACTTTAGTTGCAGAAGTTGAAAAGTATCATGAATGAGGTGATGAACTGTAGAAAGAAAAGATTGTTTCATAGAGGCTGTTAAATGCTGCTCTGAAGACCCATGTTTGCCCAGTACAATACAGAAATTGTGCCAGAGGCAAGTCACACAGAGTAAAACTTTTCACATGCTCCTTTGTCTGTCCTCCCTCCCCCCCCCCATGCATCCAATTTGGGGGTAGGGGTGTAATTGACTAGTCGATTATCAGTTCAGCAAAAGCTTATTGGATAGTCAGTAGTGACTCAACTAGTGCCACCCTTCCCCCATCCCCCCCCAATAGTTGCCTCTGTCAGAGGCAGCAAGGGTGGGGCACAGGAGCCGGTGTTGGGAGAGGGGGGGAGCTGGCTTAAAAGCTGGTTTTCTCCCAGCACTATCTCCAGGGAGCAGGGGAGGCAAAGGTACAGTGGGGAAAGGGTGCAAGCTGGGACTGAAGCAGTCCCACTCCTGCCGGTTCCCACTGTGGTGCTTCAGCCTTTGAAATGTAACAAGAGCCTGGAGCTACCTCCATTGCGACTCTGCAGAGTGGTCTTATTGTCTTATATGATTAGTTAAACCACAATTTAACATCCTTACGGGGAGGGGGGGGGAAGCATTTACAGAAGCACCGCACACTTGCAGCTTCAGCCAAAGTCAGAGGGAGCTTTGTTGTGTTATGGATGTTAA
The DNA here is from genome assembly GCF_049634645.1 of Pelodiscus sinensis. Classification (NCBI taxonomy): domain Eukaryota; kingdom Metazoa; phylum Chordata; order Testudines; family Trionychidae; genus Pelodiscus; species Pelodiscus sinensis. Next base: position 68,093,586 of record NC_134711.1, on the reverse strand, counting down.
AGTGTAACTGTCACTATTAAAAATTCTGGTGGTTACATGTGCTGTGGGCTTTGCAGTATAAATCTTATATAAAAGTTTTATACTGCAGAGGCCACAGTGAATCAAGCTCCTCCGGAGTGGGGCCAGCTGCCAACCATGCTTCTGGGGAGCTGACTTCACTGTGGTCTCTGCAGTATATCTTTATAGTGCAGAGCCTGGGAGTGACAGCTGACTCCCTGGAGCAGGAACCAGTGCGAAACCTTAACAGAAACCGATAAGCTGATGCGTATAGGTTAGCCGTTTAAACAGTTACACTTTTACATACCTACTGTGAATATATGGAGTGCTATACAGTTTTAGGTACTCCATTCAAAAAAATCAGACACTGGGTACTTCAAACTGGGCACCCCAAACTAGTAGTGATTTCATACAGTCTTGGCTTTTAGCTCGGTCAGTTCTCCCATGTGTAGAATCTAGGTAATGTCACTTCATATCAAGGGACATTTCGGAGATAAAAGTATTAATGTTTTTAAAGAACCAATGTACTAAAATGCGTACCATAAAGCTCATGAAGCAATGAATAATTGCAAGGTTTGGATGGTATACTGGGGACACACTGAATGATGAGTAAGACGAAATATAGGTAGCTACCAATTCAGTGAGTACTGTTCAGAATGTGCACTAAACAAGGTTTAAAAGTTCTATGGGAAAAAACAATATGAGATTGTATAGTTGAAGACTGTCAAATAAACATGCCCAAGGGAGCTGTGTGGGCTCCTCTAACTCTGGCATTTCCTAGTTTTTGAGTGTTTGACATTGCAACCTTTAATGTCTTCCATTGACTCTTTTGGATGTAATATGAAAAAGCAGTCCCCTGCAGCAAAACGGTCCTGGCCAGAAAAACCCTTCAACGGTTACTCATTAAAACTGTTAAACAATTAAGCAATTAAATGATATAATTTTATTTGCATCCCTAATTCATGTCTTTTAAGAGGAAAAGGACAACATAAAGGGGAACCAGGGACAGAGTTCCAATTCTTGTTAGTTTTTAATGTACCATAGCAGACTACTGCTACTGATTTTTTTTAATTAATTTTTTTAAAATTCTGGAATTTTGAGGGCAATGCTTGCATAATCTTATGCCATCTTGTAATTACAAGAATCTATGGTGTCTTGGTGAAATGTGGAAGTGGTTTTCACAGGTTTGACTGTGTGGCTATTTCTGCATTTATGGTAGGGTGTGGAATAGAGAGGTTACATGGTCTGATGTATATGCTGTAGTCGTGAAAGCAGGCTGCATCCATAATTTCACTGCAGTGTATAGCTATGTGGTGTGATGCTCCAGTAGTGGAAATACAGTAGAGAAGAGGTAGAACAAGTGGAGATGAAAGTTGCTCTTCTGTTAAGTTACATGGTTTAGAATATCTTAGGCACTTGTTGGCATTCCTGAATAAGAGCAATTCGATGAGATTTATAGAACATGTGACAAGATGTGTACTCTTTTCTTGACACCCATTCCACTGCTGGTGGTAGGTAGGTTTTTCATGAATATGACTACAAAGCCCCTAAGTAAGAAGCCCTTAAACAGCTACTAAGATGCCACAGATCTGTGCTAAGTGCACTGTTTGAACTTTACTGTGTGTTTTGCCAGATACATTTAATACACAGTACAGAGGGCTTCATAACTTCTACAGCAGATTTCAGTTCAAAATAGGGATGTGAACAGGTAACTAGTTAACTGTAACCTAGGAGAAGGCCACAGCCTGTTGCCGAGAATTTAGTAGTTTCCCTCCTTAATATCATGGAAGGGGAAAATGATGTGAAACACAGACATTGTAAGGTGAATTGTGATTGGGATTCCCAATAATCTTAATGTGTTTGGATTTCTTGGAATTTGTTTTAATTGTTAAAGTCAAACATGAACACTCAACGGGAGTCTTAGAATGCTGCCATGCAGTATTTCTAGTGATTTGAAGATATGTAGTTATCAACCTTATATAGCTGTTTATTTTGGTTCTTAAAGACAGTCACTGACATGCTGGGAGGTTCTATTTAAATTGGGCTTGCCAAAGGAATAAAAAATCCCATTTAACTGGTTAACCATTATGTTTAACTGGTTAATCGATTAAATGGGAGGGAGTTGCTCCAGCCCAACTGGGTTACAGTTGTATCACCAGGGCAGTTGAAAACAACTGGAATGTAATTGTGAATCTGGCCTGTTAGTTTGCTGTTGACTTGTTGGTTTATGAGAACTAGCACAACTCAAAGGAAAATGGGAGCATGGGGAGCCCAGTCATAAGACCTATCTCTGCACTTTTAAAAGGTCCTCTTATTCTTTTGCTTCAGTTCACATGTCAGTGCTGCCTTGGTGCACAGTGGAGCCAAGACAGCACTGCAGGGTCATATGAAGTCTGTAAGGCACTGATGACTAAAGCTCTCATAGCCATGGGCTTTAAGAAGTTTAACAATTGCTGCTGTCTGATCTGTCATTCAAAACTCTTGACATGTTGTAATAAGTTAGTGGTTAGACTAGACAACTAGAAGTGTTGCATGCAGGTTATCTGTAGAGCAGGGGCGGGGAACCTTTTTTGGGTCGGGGCTGCTGACGGCTCTTAATACATTTAAAAGGCAGAGCTGCAGTGGGAGCTAACCCCTCTGTGGCTCTGCAGTTTTCTTCTTATTGATTAATCGAGTAGTCGATGGAAATTCCATCAGCTACTTGATGAGCTGATTATCCACAATTTAACATCTAGTTACCGGCACATATTGGGAGCCTGCATGTAAGCATGTATACAGTTACTTACACATCCCTAGTTATGAGCACCACATTTTATCAAAGATGGATGAATCGGAGATAGTATAGATGAGAACAACAAAAATGATGGAAGGCTTAGGCAACCTAACATGAAAAGGGGCTTAAGAACATGGCTAGTCTTGTTTTCTTAAGTCTAACCATGTCCAGAGGCCAGACCTGATGGTAATCTTCAAATATGTTAAGACCTGTTATTTTAAAATGGTGATTGGTTGTTCTCTAAGTACACCAAGAGTATTGTTTCTTGGCATAGGTTTTAGGGAATATTGGGCGGAGGGGGGAATGGTTTAAAGAGTAACGAAAGAGAGGCATATGATTCTATCACTGAAGATTTTAAAAACAGGTTGGGTGATCTAGGTTAGTTGGTCTTGTCATAGCACAGGGAGCTGGAGATGGCTGGCAGGAACTTCAAGAAGTAACCCTTTACTTTTGTGATTCTGTGCAGAGTACACACCTAAGAAATGGGTACTTCTGTGACCTCAGCATAGTAACAGTGTTACTACAATATCGTAAGCTACTGATAAGCTTTGACAACTATGATAGTATGTCTTACGTGGTTCCTAAACTTCATTTTTAATTTGTGATATTTGATGTGCAAGTCTCTGTACATAAAATCATAATACTGTTTTGTTTTTGTTTTTTTAAAGGCTTTCTGAGGTTTAAGAACATGGCAGACATTGATAAGTAAGTGTACTCTTTTGGACATTTACTTTGACTAAAACGATTATAATATGTATTGATTAATCCCATGCTTTAAACTGCTGTGATCGTTAAATAGTTTTTTTTTCCTTAAGGTATGTATTAGGTTGGTGTAAAATGTGCAAACGGATTCATGTTTGGAGACTGTAACAGCAGTCATTAAGCAAAATATAAACTAACAATATTCTAATTACTTCAATTTTATTTTGTAGGTAATGTACTAAATTATGAAAACTAGCAGCATCACTCACACCACTGTCATGTTAAACATGACTTTTCCTTTCCTTGTCTTTCTTTTTTTGTCAGTGGTGCCGAGCCAAAATGGAGGGCTGTTGGTCAGTCTTCTAACTATGTAGTGTTAGTTACTAAGCAGTCTTCAAAAGTGATATTGTAAGTTTAAAGTGTTGCAAAACCTTACAGGATAAAAATGAAAACTTCTATGTATAAAACAGTTTCTGTGATTTAACCTCAATAACAGTGCTGTTATTTAGACGGAGTAATGCTGAAGCATAGGTAGAGAGTTAAATGATTTGACCAAGTTCACAAAGGGCATTTCTCCAGGATAGGATTGGAGTTCTGATTCCCAATTATTAGACTTGTATGCAAACCACTAAACTATTTGCGCTTCAAGATGTTGGAAGTGAAATTTTTGGTAGGGAAAGGGTTTTCTCCACATTTGAACATCACTATTTTGGTCAAATTTGCCAGTGGAAAAAGTTACAGAAGTTCAAAGAGCAAAATACAAACTGCAAAACAGAGTGCCTTAGTTTAGACAACATCTGTAATGGCAGCTTTTACAAGTGTATCTTTTTCAGTTGTATTAATATACAAGTTCTTTAGTTTAAAATTTAAAACCTAGAAATCCTCACTTCTTGAATTGACTGTTTCTACTAGCAAAGAACAGGCTGAACTTGACCAACAGGATATGGAAGATGTTGAAGAAGTAGAAGAAGAAGAAACTGGTGAGGATGCCAACAGTAAAGGTAATGCTGTAATTCACTTGATTGGGAAGACATGTTAAATGGATTTCACTTCTCAATTTAAACTGAATGTAAATGATAAAAATATTATTTTTAAATTTTGAAACCAGAAGGATATTTTGCTCATTCAAAGGGATTTTTAATGATCATTCAGTTCATGCTTGTGTCTGGTCTCATTCAAATGAGCAACAGCAGTCCAAGAAATGTTACCTATGTTAACATCAACCAGTCAGTGCTTCTGTCAGTAATCGAATGAACATTACTGCCCACTTAATTTCATAATCAGTCTGCTTCAAAATGATTCCATCAGAATTACAGTAAAACTCCAGTGGTCCGGCATCCAATGGTCCAGCACTCCTGATATTCTGGCACCATCTGCCCCAGACTTCCCCAAGTCAGCTGCTGCTGAAACTGACTAGCAGCTGACTCTGGAAAGCCGGGGGCAGAGCACCCCAGCTGCTCTGCCCCAGGCTTCCTGGAGTCAGCCGCTGGTTAGTTTCAGCAGCAGCTGACTTGGGGAAGTCTGGGGCAGAGCAGTTGGGGTGCTGCCGGGTTGGTCCCGCAGCGCCGAGGGGCGCATCTCCCCAACTCCATCCCAGACCCCTCATAGTTCTCTCCCCCCCCCCTTCCAATAGTCCGGCATATTTGATAATCCGGCATCCCGTGGGTCCTAAAGGTGCTGGATTATCGGAAGTTTACTGTAGTACAAATACCTGAAATTGGTTAAAAAATAGAAACCAGCATATACATTTCCATCTAGTTAATACAGTATTCAAATATGGATAATGAAAACACAAGTACATTAGACATGACCAATTGTTTTTAGGACATAAATGTCCATGATTTGTCCAGTTAGAAAGAAGCTTCTCTACTAAGTTATTTAAAAAAAGCTGGGGGGGGGGGGGGCGGGGGGAGAGCGGTGTGAAGGGAGGAGGGCTGAGTGAGGGGGTTGCAGATTTCTTATACCTACTTCTGAAGAATCTGGTACTGACCAGTTATAGCTATCTTTATTGATTGCTATGGCTTAGGTGCATTGCTGGACTGGTATGGCAGCTTGATTCTACTGCATGTTATGTTTTTTTGATAAGTCCCATCTTTTACTAGCATTTTTCAATGCAATCTTGTAGGGCAATTACTGAATCCAATTCCAGTTTTGACTGTTGTTCAGAAACCGAATATGATTTTTTGAAGAACATTAACTTATTGCACAGTCCCTGCCTTTTCCCAAAGCATCAAATACAAATCTCTGTATCCTGTATTTCTTTGCATCATTTAGTCTGAAATTTGTGAGACAACTTTTTTGGGGGCTGCATTTCTGATTACCTCTTTTAAAGCTGTGTTTTTGGCAAGAACTTATTTTAATGACTGGGACAACTTTTCATAAAATGAGAATTTCAAAGTTTTATCTTTCTGGAATGGTCAGCTTTTAGATTTTCCAAATACAGAATAAGATGGATCGTCACTAACTATTTAAAAAGAATATTTACGGCACAGTCAGTGGGGAAATGGAAGTGTGAAATGCTTCTATTTGTGTTGCACTTCCTTTGCAAAAGTTTGAATATCAGGGATTATCAACCTGGCATCTTTCCCTAGTACTAAAATATGTTCCTTTCCAGGTTGGCTATAAGATTAGCATAATGCATTTGCAAAACCTCTCCTTTTCATGGTTTTACTTAGCTCGACAGCTGACTGTCCAGATGATGCAAAATCCTCAGATTCTTGCAGCCCTTCAGGAAAGACTTGATGGCCTGGTAGGAACGTCTACAGGATATATAGAAAGGTATAATTTGTTGTCATTCAGAAGTTATAGTATCTGTGTATTATAATCTTGCTGCTTGTGGAAATGGCGACACCACTCAGTTTCTTCATTTTCAGACACATAGTATTAATACAACTTACATTAGGCCACAGGAGGTAGTTTATCAGAAACTAACTTTGAGAAGAAATCAGGAACTGAATTCCCTTGAGGTGTGGGGTTTTTTACTTGCGGAATCTTGGTAAAGAGAATTAAATAGGGTTGACATGTTAAAATGTACCTTTGGAAGTTACTTTAAGTTTGGCCTCTGAGGTTTTCAGTTTTGTGGTATTTATTGATGAAATAATTGGAACTGCTTTACAGAAATTGATTCACACATTTCAAAATCTGGTTGCCTAGTGGCTTTTCCTGGTTTCTGTTTTACAGTATCATCAAACTTGTAGAATAGCAAAAATGTCATTAATGACGTGTTAAGGTTGCCCGGTTGATAGCTCATGCACTTCTAGAATGTAGAGTTCAGCAAAATTAAAACTTCAGAAAACCAGGAAATAGAATTAGACTGTACAAGCATTTTACGTTTTAACTCGGTTGGTATTTAGCCTGGACCTAGCAATAGACCCTGGGAATTACTTGCATGGACTAGAACTCCTTTCACTGTTCAGTGTAGATGTACTGAATAGTGGAGGAATAAGCTAGAACAATTTAGATGAGCTGTGTAGTTTTAGGAGGAGATCAGGGTCTGTATCCCTTCTGCCCCTTCCCACCACATATACTATCAAAGGAAAGATACACATGTGCCTTGAGATGCATCACTTTGATACAGAATTTGATAAGTTGTCAGTAGCTGTGTTCTAGGGTCATCTTGCTATGGATGTTGTCATCAGATGGGAAATGAGAGCAATTGGTTGATGAAGTGATGGGTTGGTGGAAGTTTAAGGTTTGGGTGATATATGTACAGGTATTAGTGGGTTGTAAAAGGGTATGAAGTGGTTGGTATTCTGTCCAGGAGGAGTATTAGTGTAGGGCAAGGGTAAGTAACCTGTTCACTGCAGTAACAAGGCAGAGTGCAAATAGGTATTGTGGGACACTTAGTCACATCAGTAGGAGTTCTTAAGTTTTGTAAGAGCTTGCTGGAAATGGAAGTACCTTGTCTGTGGAGAACTTCAAAAATTCCTTCTATTTAAAACAGCAGCAAACAATTTTGAAACTTTCTGCAAAGAACAGGAATTTCAAAAATTTGGATTTAGTTCACTGCTCTGTTATGGAAAAAGTGGTGTAATTTTGTTTCAACCTTTTCAGAATGTGTGAGATTAAAGACCGCTCTCTGTTTCCGGGAGTCCTAACTCAGAGGCAGTCTGTCTGGAACTCCAGGCTTCTAAGGATCTGAGCAGGCCAGCAATCAGTCAGGAAACCAAGCGAGCTTCCATTGAAAGTCTTGAGTTCAGCTGAAATCAATAAATTACTGTGAAATGTTTGGATTTTGACAAATTTGTGTTTTCTGGTAGAAAAGTATTTTCTTTTGCCAAGTTTAGGTGTATCTGTTGCAACCAGACAGGTACTCCTGTGTCTATGTTTATTCCAGTGAAGATGGACTTCATAAGCTGATCTGAAGTCTTTTTTTAGGTCAGACAAACTTCCTAAAGACTCACCCTGCTTCTCATTTGGCCATACGTTCATTAAATTAGCTTGCATTCAGAGGAACAAATGTTAACTTAGTCATCTTGCATGTGTTCTATTCCTTCACTTTGATTCTTTTGGACTGCTGCCTCTCTTTAGAGCTATTGCAAAATGCTACCTTTTATAAAACTGCTTATAGATGACGCTTTGTAGATAATGGATATATAAATCTCAGTTAAAGTTTGAAATGAGCTGGCATTAGCAGGTCTGTATTTTACTTTTATATTCAATGTGATTTATATTAAGGAACCAAGATGCTGCTGAAAAAGGGGTTAAATTGCATTAAATCATTCTGGGTGGAATTTGCATTAGATATCTAATACTAGCTATAGCTCAGCCTTGGGGGCCTTAATATTTTTATTGTACATTATTGGAGCCCAATATATAAGGAGAGCACCTAGTTGATTACCAGTAAAGCTAATAGCTCAATGAGTTGAATCTGATTTAGTGTGTACTATAATCACGGTTATTGCAACACTTTTCCCTGCAAGTTCACTTAATACATTGGTCTTCTTTAGGACAGGGCTTGGCAACCTTCAGCAGGCACTGGGAATTGCGGAGGGGGGGAGGGAAGTGTGCCTGTGGATGGTCAATATCAAGGTTCCCTCTAAGTTGCGCAGTCAGGGTGCATATACACAGCACCCGTAGGTTGAAATAAGATCACAATTAGCGTAGCTCAAATTGTCATCTTATTTCGATCTAATTTTGAAATAAACTGCTATTCCAAAACATCCTTTTGAAATAACGGGCTAGTTCAAAAGACGTGGAACAGCTATTTTGGGATACATCTGATATTGCAAAATAGCACCGCGGTCTAGACGTAGCCCTACAGGGTCAGAGGAGTGTGCTGTTCTCACAGCCAGGGCAGAGGCACACTCCTCCAGCCCCAGAAGGGAGCTGTCATGTCCAGGAGAAAGCTTTGCTGCTCTAGCCTGAGCAGGAAGGCTGGATTAAGAAAGGGGGTTTAGGGGGCTCATGAGACTCTGTTAGCCTGGGACCTTAGACTACAGCCTGTAAAGCCCCTGTGTTCTGGGCCAACCCTTCGGGGGCGGGAGGGGGGAAGGAGAAGACAGGCAGCTCCAAGTGCCTCCCCATCCCCCAGCTGGAGTGCCAGGAAGCTCTGTCCCCATAGTGCCCATTGGCTGGGAATTATGGCCAATGGGGGGGGGGGGGGGGGGGTTAGGGTTAGGGAGGAGCTAAAAGGTGGTGAAGTGGTGCAATAATGTTTGCTCCACCCCCTCCCCCCCATCAGTGCCATAGTGGGGGAGGAGGGGCAGTTGCCCCTGGGTACCAAGCTAGGGGGGCGCCAGGCTGGAGTGGAGTACACAGCCCCACACGGCGAGCCCAGCGTTGGCGGGCCACTTGTTCCCTGCAGACAGGCCACTGAGGCAGGGCTGGGTGGCGGGAGTAAGCACTTCAAAGGTAGGGTTACCGTTGGTGCCTGGCTCTGGGGGAGGGGAGGCACATTGGGTTAGAGCGGGAGGGCTGGGGGTGCCTGGCTCTGGGGGTACTTATAACTTTTTATTTTGGAAAGAAGGGTACTTTATATTAAAAAAATAAAAAAACAGTTGAGAATTAGAGCAGTGGTCTTCAACTTTTTTAAGTACAAGATCACTTTTTGAATTTAAGTGCAATCAAGGATCTACCTCAAACCCAAATATCCTTGCCCTGCCTCCTTCTCTCCCCTTCTCTGAGGCCCCACCCCTGCTCACTCCATCCTCCCTCTCCTATCCTCCCTCAGTTTTATCAGGCTTGGGGCAGGGGTTTTGGATGCAGGAGAGGTTCAGGACTGGGGCAGGAATTTGGAATGCGGGCTCCAGCTGGGCACTGCTTACCACAGGTGGCTGCTGGGTGGTGGTGGTGCATGGGACTAAGGCAGGCTCACCCCTGCTCTGGCTCTACACCAGTCCCAAAAGCATCCAGCAAACTCTCCATCCCTGCCCCCCTCTGTTCTGTGGAGATGGGGTACAGGATGGAGGGAGGGGCTCCCTGACATCAGCACCCCCTCTTCCTCTTCTTCCCATGCCCTCCACACCAAGCAGGAAGCTGCGGGGGGAGAGGGCAGGCAGTGCCAAGGCAGAGGGCAGGAGCAGCACGGTAGTGCTGAGAGGGGCAAATGCAGTCCTTGCATTTGATAGCCTCCTGGCCAGATCTCTCATGATCACCTGTCAGAGGCTCCAAGATCTACCAGTATCTACTGGGTGGTGACCACGAATTAGAGGGAACACTGGTCAACATAAGCAAAATGTCTCACGGCCCACCAGTGGGTAACTGTGATGGGCCACGTGCTGAAGGTTGCCAATCCTTGGTCTAGGCAAAAATCTTTTTAATTAATGAAAATGTTTTGAAGTGTTGACTCTCAAATGGTTAATATACAGATGTAAATCCTGAAGCTACTTTATTTCCTCTAAGAAAATAGGAAAAACAGTAGTTTGTCAGGATACTGCTTTCTCCCCCTTTACAAAAATTGGCCAGTGCATCAACATGACAATCATTTAATAAATAACTTTTTAAATTCAGTTAATGTTTTTAGAAAGCAGTCTAGTATTATTGCTTTGGGTCTTTAGACAAAACTTTTTGTAAAAAACTTACTTTTGTCTCCATTCTTTGGAATGCTTTACCCCTAGCCTTAATGAAAACTCAGGTTAGTTTGAGTTTGCACTACCCTTTAATCTCAGTGAGTCATGTTTTCCATTGTTCTTCTTTTTAAAGCTTATGAATGAGAAGTAATACAGCATAAAACAAAATCAATATGTGCCATAGAAGATGGCTGAAGGGGTTGGAGAAAGATTGAGAAGGGAATCGGTGTGTGTTATGAAACATTTTTGTTCATATTTATAATGCTGTAATACTGAAACTTTCAGCTTGCCTAAGGTAGTTAAGAGACGTGTGAATGCTCTCAAGAACCTTCAAGTTAAATGTGCACAGATAGAGGCAAAGTTCTACGAGGAAGTCCATGAGCTGGAAAGAAAGTATGCTGCTCTCTATCAACCTTTGTTTGATAAGGTAATGACTGCTAATTTGACTTATTTGAAAGCTCTAGTTAATTAAAATCCCCGAAGAAAAGATTACGGTGGGAATGAATATCTGTGGTGATAACTGTAGCTGTACAGTGTTAGTCCCATGTGGGGCCAGACTGTGAACCTCTCCATCCCCTGAGTGAATTAATTTCAATAGGACCACCTATGAGAGTACTTTCTAACGAATCTGATTAAGTGTCTCATGACCTATAGCTACCAAAACAATTGTTTTGAGAGTCCTGTCCAGTCCTTTGTAGTTTGATATCCAAATCAGGCCTCTTAGCAGTGAGTGGCTGTTTTGAGGAGGATAGGAGTAAAATGTAAGGTTACTGTTGCGTGGCAGATGAGGTCAAGAAGCAAATGGAATTTCTTCCCCAAAGGGAGAGCTTTGATTGTGATAACTTACAACCTACTCGGAAGAGTGGTTTTTTTTTTTTTTTTTTTTTTTTTTTTTTATGGGCATTACATACTTCAGATTCAATATTAAAGTTATACAGATTTAAGTAAACCTGAAAGACTTTATGGCTTTATTTTCCAGCGAAGTGAAATCATCAATGCAATTTATGAACCTACAGAGGAAGAATGTGAGTGGAAAGCAGATACTGAAGAAGAAATTTCAGTGAGTATCTTCACTGTAGCTGAAGAGAACTACTGATGGACCATTTCAAGCTTTAACACACTAAGGCTACGTCTACACTGTGCATTGTTGTGCAAGAAGATATGCAAATGAGGCATGGCAATGAAGGAGCTGTCTATGCTGCTCCTTCTTGTGCAAAAAACCCCTCTTGCGCAGGAGCCGTTCTGCTGCTTATTTTCAGGAAAGAACGGCTCCTGTGCAAGAGGGGTTTTTTTGCACAAGAAGGAGCAGTGTATTCAGCTCCTTCTTGGGCAAAAGCCCCTTGCGCAAAAATGGTGGCTCATTAGATATGCAAATGAGACGCGGTGATATACATCGCTGTGCCTCATTTACATATCTTGCTCAACAATGCGCAGTGTACGTGTACGCTGCCTAAGGGTACGTGTACACTGCAACACTATTTTGAAATAACTAGCACTATTACGAAATAATGTAGTCCAAGTCTACACAGCAGGCAGTTATTTGGAAATACAGGCAGTCCCCGACTTATGCGGATCCGACTTACAAACGGGGCTTTCTTGCCCCGGAGCTCGCAGGCAGCGGTCCCGCCACCTCGACCTCCGGGGCGAGAAAAGCTGCTCCCGGTGCCCCTGGTCTGCTGGGGACCGTCTCCAGCAGACCAGGGGCACCGGGAGCAAAGCTGCAGCCGGGGCGCGGTCCCGCGCCTCTGAGGCTTTGCCAGAGCAAAGCCTCAGAAGCGCGGGAATCCGCCATGACTGCAGCTTTGCTCCCCGTGTCCCTGGTCTGCTGGGGGGGGGGGGGCGCAGCTAGTGTGCCCCCCCCCCCCAGCAGACCAGGCTTTTGTTGTGGACCCTGGGGCAGAGCAGCTGGGGCGCTGCCGGTTGGTCCCGCAGCGCCGCTCTGGGCACTACTGGACCAACCCGGCAGCACCCCAGCTGCTCTGCCCCAGGCGTCCTGATTCAGCCGCTGCTGGTCAGTTTCAGCAGCAGCTGAATCAGGACGCCTGGGGCAGAGCAGCTGGGGTGCTGCTGGGTTGGTCCAGTAGCGCCAAGGAGCAGCGCTACTGGAGCAACCCAGCAGCACCCCAGCTGCTCTGCCCCAGGCGTTGCCAAGTCAGCCGCTGCTGAAACTGACCAGCGCTGACTACAGGAAGCCCGAGGCAGAGTTGCTCTGCCCCGGGCTTCCTGGAATCAGCCGCTGATCAGTTTCAGCAGCAGCTGACTTGGGGACGCTTGGGGTTCTTAAGTTGAATCTGTATGCAAGTCAGAACTGGCGGTCAGTTTCAGCAGCGGCTGAATCTGGACGCCAGTTCCGACTTACATACAGATTCAACTTAGGGACTGTAGGTTTGTTCTTATCTTGTACGTAACCTGGGGACTGCCTGTAGTGTCAAAATACTGTCAAGCTGGAGGACTTCTTACTCCGACTTCTGTAACCTTGTACAAGGAGTAAGGGAAGTCAGAGGAAGAGTGCTCTATTTCAAATAAGTGCTGTGTAGATGCTTCCTATATTGAAATAAGCTATGCAATTGACGCAGCTCAATTTGTGTAGCTTATTTTGACTTAAGCCCTGCAGTGTAGAAGCACCTTAAGCAAGACCCACTACTGTAGCAATATTTAAAGTGCCAGCAGTGAAATTTTCATGGAAGCTTTGTGTAGTTCTGCAAAGCTTGGCTTTCAGTTGTGGGCTCAGTGATCTTAGCATAATGTTCTTTAACAGAGTACATGTGATAAAACTCCTGTTAAATTTTAGAAAGATTAACATTTTTATTTTATCAAGGAGGAAATGAAAGAGAAGGCCAAGCTTGAAGAGGAGAAAAAAGATGAAGAAAAAGAAGACCCTAAAGGAATTCCTGAGTTTTGGCTAACAGTATTTAAGAATGTTGACTTGCTTAGTGATATGGTTCAGGTAGGTGGTGACCTGAAGTTTAAATATAATCATAAGTCTTTAAATTTGTACTAGTGTGCTCCTAGAAGTTGTGGAAGTAGTGATTTGATTTGTCTGTTTACTGGTAGAATTAAAATATCTTGTATCCCATTTCAAAGTGCTTTGTCAATGGAGTGATGTACCATGCTCCCACGCCTGTTCAGCCTGACGCATCTTATTCTTTAGTTGCCAGTTAAATTACTTACACATCTTCACATATTCAGCAACTAATTGACTAACAAATCATGATTGAATAAGAAGCTTGTATTACAGTTGAAATTCTTTGCTGTGCCTATTACTTGACTATTTGCCTTTGGTCAAATATTTTTATAAAATTATTCAAATGACCATCATAGGTTATTAGCTAATGTAAAACAAATATTAAATGTATCTGAGCAACTTCCACCCCAAGGCCTCTTTTATTATATAACTAACTTCACTCAAATTCTGTTTGTATGAAAAATACTATGCATTAATTTAAAATAATTTATTTAAAGGAACATGATGAACCTATTCTGAAACACTTAAAAGATATTAAAGTGAAGTTCTCAGAAGCTGGTCAGCCTATGGTAAGCTTACATCTTAGACAAACTGTATTTTTGCATAAGATTAAAATTGACACTGGGTACACAGAAGTGGTCTGGGCCACTCAAATATTTGATGGTGCCTTTTGGAGTCTGAAAAATGTTTAGTTTGTTCTTAAAGAGAAATGACACTAACATACTGTTAGCACAATCATGTATAAAATGGGCATGTGTGTCTCTTGTATTACAACAGTTTAATCAGATACAAAACCTAGCATTACTTAGTATTTGCAGATAGATATTTCACTTTCATTTTTGGACACCATTATCAGCACCTATTTTTTTTAATTATGTCCTTTAACTGATAGTCTATATGTGGATTGCAAAGGAGTTAAAAGGACTATTTCTTTAGTAGCCCCCAGGCTTAGTTCTGCATTATAGTGCACAGACCACTGTTCATCAGGTAGTCTCACTGCAAACTTCAAAAAGGTATGAGGCAGAAGATCAAAATCATAATCTAGATGCCGGTATGAAATTAAGAGAACTTTGTTGTAATTTGGGGAAAATATTGAGAATTTTCAGTGAAATATATTGAGCAGAATTGACATTAAGCCAAGAGATATACATTAATTTGAGATCCGATTCTTGGATGTTAGGTGTTTAATAGTGATTGAAATGAAACATGAATAAATAGTGCTCAGTTACTAATGACACTATTTCTGCAATTGTTTTCAGAGTTTCACGTTAGAATTTCACTTTGAATCAAATGACTTCTTCACAAATGAAGTGTTAACAAAATCATACAGAATGAGATCAGAGCCAGATGATTCTGATCCCTTCTCTTTTGATGGACCAGAAATTATGGGTTGTACAGGGTAAGTATTTATTAATATTGAATTCTAACATAGCTAACCTTTTTTTGTGGCTGCTCTTGAATATTTGGGTGAACTTTCAATGGCCTTATATTCAACTTCCTGGTCATTTCTGCTTGGTTGCATATGAAATGTATTAACTTTTGAACACTACATCCAATCAGCTCTAAAATTTCAGACAATGTGTTAGGCAACAATGGTCAGAACCTTGTTTCCCTCCAAGTCAACAATGGGGAAGGGCTAAATGAGGGATACATGAAGCCCTTCCCCACTCTTTAGTACAGTCACAGCCTCAAACACGCCTGCAGTTATGTAAAGAAGAAAAGCTGGCCCCTACACCTGTGAATAGAGTTTAACTGATTTACATTTTCAGGCTATATCTATACTGCATTTTTCTTAATGCAGAAGCCTATGCACTTCATATGCATAATTAATTAGGGGCTGCTTTTTCACAAAAAGGAGCTGGGTAGACAGCTCCTTTTTGCACAAAACCCTCCTCTTGCACAAGAGCCGTTCTTCCTGGAAAAAATGAGGAAGAACGGCTCTTGTGAAAGAGGGGTTTTTTTGTGCAAAAAGGAGCAGTCTACACAGCTCCTTTTTGTGCAAAAGCCTCTTGTGCAAAAACAGCCCCTAATTACGAAAATGAAGCTTGGCAATATGCGTTGATCTTAATAAAAAACACAGTTCAGGATGATGGCCATAGTTAAATTGAGACTTTTCAAACTTAACTTCTGAGTGTAGGATCACCAGCAATATTCTCCAAATATGGAGATCTTTGCAGTCAATGCTTCAAGAATGTTCATTTACTGACTTAATTTTTGCTGTTTGCCTGAACTCCCTGCCTTCCTTCCCAACTATTTTTGGGTCTTAAGTTCATTTATGTAGCAAGTAACTGAGTGGGGTCTCTTCTTGGCAGATTGTGTACTTAATTTCAGTGATTACGATCTATAATGTACCATGAGCCAATATGCAAATTAGTGTGCAGGTTTGCAGGCAATCCTTACATTAGCAAGTAACAAGTCTTAGCATTTGAGACTCTGCGCATCTCTATTCCTTCTAATTTTCCTCCTGTGTGTCTCCATTCTAGCTTAGAACCAAATATGCTAAATGATACCTTTATGTTTCAACTTTTTTTTTATTTTTATTTTTTTTTGGTGGCCTTTGATTGAAAAGCCCTCACACCTATCCCTGGTGCCAACTAAACTAATACCCCCTATTCAAATCATTCCAGGAAAAAGTGTTTTGTCCATGCAGTGTTTCAATGGAAAGTGGCATCTGGTCAGCATTGACAAGATTTGTGGGATAGGCACTGTCCTCCATCATCCTGTACAACATTGAACAAATTAAGTGTTGGATAGTCCTTTCCTAGAGTAAAACTGAGCTATGCTCTTGTCCTTCCATCTGCCAGGCTTAAGAGTGAAACAATAATGTATATGAAGGGTTCCAGAAATTATTAATGCAGGAAATAAACGTAGTGGTATACTTTTCTATAATTTCAGTTTCTATTCTTCATTTCTGATGTAAATATTTTCAGTAAGAAAAGCGTGTGTGTAAATTCTCTGGATTGGAAGGAATTTGGGGAGTAGAATGAGTATACTCATGAGCGGTGTGGTGTGGCTAGCCCACAGGCTTTTCTCCAAATACATAATAATGTTCAAGATCACCTTAATTATTCAACTGGCTATACTCAAATATTTATTAACTATATCCTTAGGCAAGTAATAACTTTAGTATGGAAGAACAAATGTTAAGTTGTAAGCATGTCCCAATTTTATATCTATTTTCCTTAATTTCTTGCAGGTGCCAGATAGACTGGAAAAAAGGAAAAAATGTTACTTTGAAAACCATCAAAAAGAAGCAGAAACACAAGGGACGTGGGACGGTTAGAACAGTGACAAAAACAGTGTCCAATGACTCTTTCTTCAATTTCTTTAGTCCTCCTGAAGGTAAGTATTGTGTGGATTTATTTGAAGTGAAATACATGAAGTATCTTTTAAATTACTTATTTTTTTCCCTGTTTTTTCTTATAGTTCCTGAAAGTGGAGACCTGGTAAGTTGAAGAAATTCAGTACACCAGATTTGAACATAAGAACGGCCGTACTGGGTCAGACCAAAGGTCCAGTCCAGTATCCTGTCTGCCGATAGTGGCCAGCACCAGGTGCCCCAGAGAGGGTGGACCGAAGACAATGATCAAGCGATTTGTCTCCTGCCATCCCTCTCCAGCCTCTGACAAACAGAGGCCAGGGACACCAATTCTATCCCCTGGCTAATAGCCTTTTATGGACCTAACCTCCATGAAATTATCTAGCTTCTTTAAACTCTGTTATAGTCCTAGCCTTCACAGCCTCCTCTGGCAAAGAGTTCCACAGGTTGACTACACGCTGTGTGAAGAACTTTCTTTTATTAGTTTTAAACCTGCTACCCATTAATTTCATTTGGTATCTTCTAGTTGTTCTATTACGGGAACTAATAAATAACTTTTCTTTATCCGCCCTCTCCACACCACTCATGATTTTATATACCTCTATCATATCCCCCCTCAGTCTCCTCTTTTCTAAACTGAAAAGTCCCAGTCGCTTTAACCTCTCCTCATATGGGACCCGTTCCAAACCCCTAATCATTTTAGTTGCCCTTTTCTGAACCCTTTCCAAAGCCAAAATATCTTTTTTGAGGTGAGAAGACCCCATCTGTACACAGATATGGAGAGAATGTGTCTTAACTTTATTATTTTCCCAAATAGCTTAACTGTTTCAGCTATTTCTTTGTAATAGGGAACACCTTTAGCTCATATTCTGGCTTATTTTACAAGAAGATATTGAGGTTGGCTAAGAACACTTAGTAGTAAGAGTTGTAATGAGTGTATTTTGGGATTGTTGATATTTATGAAGGATAAACTGGAATTTTCTAGTAAATGTAAATGTTAAAAAGCATATTCTAAATTGAATAAATAGGAGTCTTGTGTAAGTGAGGAACCAATAATATCAGCCTAAGGTGAGTGTCAAACTAACTTGAACTTAAATCTCCAGAGGAGAGAGGTTAAATCAAATCTATTTAGCTATTTACCCCCGTCTCTGTATCTTCTCTATCCACTTACCCTTTCCATCACTACTAAAACTGGTGATGCGTCAGATGCCCACAAGTACTTTGTCAGCTCTGCTGTTCCACTTGACTTTCAATAATTGGGGGGAGGGGAAGCTATATCTACATGACAGATGTCTTAATCCTATTGTCATAAATATTTAATGACCTGCTTTTTAGCACTGGAGAATGCTGCCAGAAACTCCACTAGTACAAATTCAGTTTGTAAGTGTTTTGGCTTTTTTTTAAATCTAGCCCTTTTTGGGTCTCCCCTTCCTCCCCCACATGTAAATCAGTGAAGTTCCATTTGCCTGAATCTCTAGACACTTGATGTCATTCCTGTTGCTCCCATCTCATATATTACTGTCATTGTGGTTGTATTAATTGGCAGATATTCATTATCAGGGCTTGACAAATAATGTAATCTACTCGCCTGTGGCGAGTAGACTACAGTCCGGAGGAGCCGGCACAGAGCGATTCGCGCATGCGCGGAATGATCTGCGCATGTGCAGGACACAGAACCACACGAAACTGCGCGGCTGGCGACTGGGGCTCGCTGCCACTTGGCAAGCCCTGTTCATTATACTGAAGGGGTTTTAGTGCTAAGTAATTTTAGGAAAGTTGTGAAGAACTCTAAAATGATCTGAAGAAGCTAAACATTGGAAAAATGGGGAAACTTTCTTTTTAATAAGTCTGGGTGAAAATTTTGACTTAAACTAGGGTATGTAATGTATAGAGATTTCTGTGTCTTTTAATTTGCACAGTATGTCAGACTTTACACAGGTTTCTTTTTTAATGTGGGCAATGCATACGTTGTCTGCTTATCATAGTTTGCAAGTTGTCCCTTAGTTATGATCTAATAAATGTAGCAATCACTGGAACATATCCCATTTGTGCTGAATTCTCTTGAATATTTGGTCACCTCAGTCCTCATGAGATTAGTTTGTGTTCAGACTCCTAAAACAAATGAGTTATGAATGTATCACTTTACTGTTTCTTTTAATATTTTATGCAGGATGATGATGCTGAAGCAATTCTTGCTGCAGATTTTGAAATCGGCCACTTTTTACGTGAGCGTATAGTTCCACGATCAGTATTGTACTTCACAGGGGAAGCTATTGAAGATGATGATGATGATGTAAGTTTTAAACTGGCTAAAAATGCTCCAACAATTAATATTTAAGATTTCTAATGTATGAGATTGCTTTAGTAGTGTTTGTGGGGATTTTCTTCATGAATCTATTCTTTCTTGACACTTCTTTCAGCTCTTTTCAGGGTAGGCCCCTTCATCATGTTACAAAATCCTGAGAGCTATAGTAGACGCTCCAAGGTACGTCTACACTAAGACTACAGCAACACAACTATAGCTACTCTCCTCTAGTACTTTAGCATATGTCTACGCTATTTAGCAACAGAAGGAATTTCTCTGTCACTGTAGTAAATCTCTTTGGGAAGCGGTATCTAGGTTAACAGAAGAATTTGGTTAACTTCAGTGCATCTACATTGGAGTTAATCTTAACTGAACTGTTTCATACAGGGTGTGCACTTTTTCATCGTGCTAAAAGATGTAGACAAAAGGTCTTAAAGTGTGTGTGGTGGTGGGGGGGGGAGAGCCGAGGCAGACTGGCCCAGCAGGATACCGGGAATTTCCTGGTGGGCTGTTGTCCGGTGGGCCGTTGTGTCCGCACACTGTTGCCCCTCATTCGGAGTGGCTCTGCGTCCGTGCTGTATGTGGCACGTAGAGCCCAACCTGCCGCCTGTGCTGTGTGCCGGACATGACGCAGGGGTTGGGGGGGTGATGTTATGGGAAGGGCTGTTCTCAACCCATTTCCTGGGCCCATTTTGATTGCCAGTATGCTCCGGGGGAGGGGAGGGCACTGACCCACAGAAAAATCAGTTGGGGGGCTGCACACAAGTGAGATACAAAAAAACCCTCTCAGTGACTGGGCCCTGACTGATATGGAGAAAGACACTCCAAACATTCCCCTCACACACAAGAGCCTAGGGGGGACCCAGCCTCGTAGATTTTTGTGTGCTCCAGCCCCATGTTGGGATGGCAGATGAGCTATAGCGCCAGCATGGACTCCCACTTCCAGCATTGGGGCCATAAGCCTTGGGTTGGATTTCCCATCCCTCCTTACAGGTTTGAGGGTATAATGACATTGATTCTGTGCCATCCGGGTATGACTCTTACACAGTGGCATGAGCTCCTCCAAAGATGCATATGGGTTCAGAAAATACCAACTACAGAATATGGTCCAAAGAAAGTTAAGGTTCAGAAGTTAAGGAATGCCACAGTTAAAGTTACTTTGGTAAAAGTAATCTGAAAAATCAGGTCCTGGATTACTCAAATTGGGTACATAAAATTAGTGTGAATTTGTGACCTTAATCTCTATGCTTTAGCTTCCCGTCTAAAATGAGCGAGAAAATATTCCATCTCAGATGTGAAAAAGATTGATGTTTGTTAAATACTTGGTTACTGTAGTGATGAGCACAGTAGAAAAGCATGTGAGGAGATAATTAATTTTGTTTTCAAAGCAGGGGTCAAATAATATAAATGAGGCCCATACTGAGCAATTAGGAGAAACCAATTTTGAAGTGCTGCTCATTAAATGAGCATAGTTCATTGTATTCAGAGAATGAAACAGATCTTAAAAACTAGTACTGTGTGTGATTAAGGCTGCACACAGAACCGTAATTCTGTAACTTCCTAACCTGAATTCTTGATATTTTTGTTTGGTTGGTTTTTTTGTTTCAATCTGAAAGTTCTCTTTTTACAAGTTTTTAGTTCAGACTTCCTAAGCTTTCCAAAGAGCAAACTGGGAAGAAAATGCATCATACTGAGACATTGATCATCAGTAGTGCTAGAACTTTTAGTTCTTCTTCGAGTGATGTCTCCATGGGTGCTCCACTGTAGCATTAGAGATCCAGATCTCCACCACGGTCAACATATGGGAGTCTATCTCTTGAACATTCCCCTTCTCAACCTTCATCAGTTCTGGAACAAACACCGTCTCTCCTCAACCTCCTCCCTCTGACATCAACCAAAAACAGCCCACTGCAGTGCAAGTACAACCACCTGGTATATCTCCTACCAATCAGTCCTCTTCGTCACCTGACGAAGCAGTTATCCTGGGAGATGCCTCCTCCCTCTCCCCCCCCCCCCCCCCCCGATGATTTAAAACCATTTCAGGAGTTGTTCGAGAGGGTGGTGGTTACTCAAGACCTACAGTTGTCTGAGATTAAGGAGGAGATTTTTTCCTTAAGAATCTCCAAATGTCCCAATCCGCTAAGCTGGCTATCCCGCTTGACGAAGCCATATTGGAAGTTGCGGATGAGATCTGGCAAACACCGGCAGCTGCCATTGAGAGCGGATAAAAAGTACTTTGTGCTACCCAAGGGGTCTGAGTTTTTATTCAGTCACTCTCAACCCAACTTCTTGGTAGTGGATGCAGCACAACGAAGGGCAAAGACACCCCAATATAGGAATTGCACTGTAGACAAAGACTCCAAAAGACTTGATTTATTTGGCAGGAAGATTTACATGTCATCCACACTTCTCCTTCGTATAGCAAATTATTTAGTGCACCTGTCAATCACAATTTTGACAATTCTACTAAATTGACACAGCTCATGGAATCACTGCTAGAGTCCAAGAGACCTGTTTTGAGAGTGGTCATCCAGGAAGGGTATGCCCCACCAGAGCTGGTCTGTGGATAAAGATGGATGTCACAGATACGGCAGCGAGAGCAACAGCTACAGCAGTGGTCATGAGACGAGCCTCTTACCTCCAATCTGCATAGGAACTGTTGAAGGTGGAAGAGGGGAACGTTTGAGACACTCCCATATGTTGAACGTGGTGGAGATCTGGATCTATAATACTACAGTGGAGCACCAAATGGGGAGGGACATATCGAAGAACGACAGTTACTGCACCAAGGTGAGTAACTTTGCTATCCCCTGCCACTTGTGTTAAGGAATTTTTACTGATAGAGGATGACAATCTATTGCTGCTGTGTAAACTTACTTAAATGAGGATGAGACACTTTGCCATTGGAGTTCACAGATGTTTGACACTGACTCTCCCTCTTCCCCCCCACCTATCCCTCCCTGCCTGCCTCCTTGCCCTTTCAGTTGTCCCTCCACATACCCAAGCTTTTTGTCCAACCTGTGTTCCCCATCCCCTGGCTTGCAATTCTTTTGCCAGATAGTCTCACTCTTTTTTCCTCTTCTCCTACCTTTGATCTAGATTTTCTTCCCCTTTGCATTCAAATTAGACTGTTTCTTAAGCAATAGTGCCCAAGGGTGGGACTGCCACTGAGGCCGCCTCCTGTTCTCATCCTAGTGATTCTCTCCTCCCTCCCTTGCCCCCCGAAACAGCACTTCTGGCGAAAGTTTGGCCTCACTCCTGTAGCCCTAATGTGGGACTGCACAAGTTTGAGCTATGCTCAGTGAAGACAAGACTCTTTGGAAATTCTACCTGTTAAACCTGTAGCAAGCCTTTACTCATTTTTTTGCAGACTTCACTAAATTTGGGTGTATTTTTATGGAGACACTGAAGGGCACATCCCAGACATACCCGCTTCCAAACTTTCAATCGCTGTTCTAAAGTTTTGAGAGCTATTTGGAGAAAAGATTACTATAACTTAGTTTTGTCCATATTAATATCTCCTTAGCTATATTCTTTAAAAAATTGAGCATGAGGCTGATACTTGGCATGGAGACTTTCAACCCAAGCTGTTAGAATTTTGCAAACCTGTAAGCAACCGAAAGTGGCTTCTGATTGGGGGATGTGCCAGACATATGCATGCAGAATAAATGTTAATACATAACTATAGATTTTATTCTTAAAATAGGAGAAAACTTTATCTGTCAAAGCTATATTTTAAATTCTTATCTGTTTAATAAAATGGATTCAGTATTAACGATATTGATCACTTCAACCCAGATCTAGAAAGGTTTTTTGACAAAGTTAATTTGCCTTAAATGCCCCCCTTTTTGGAGTACTTAATTTTAACATGGAAATTCTTTGGTTGCCATATAATTTAAACAAAACCATTAGGAAGATGGTGTTCACAATGTTTTACAATAAACTATTTTTCTTTTAGTATGATGAAGAAGGTGAGGAGGCAGATGATGAGGTGAGTTACAAGATGGGTTAGACAAAAAAAATTATACATGAACACACTTCACTTATGGAGGCAGCTTTTCCTCTTTGGGATGGTAGCTGAACAGTTGGCAAGTTTAAGTTTCTTGTTTCATTAACTGTAAATGACAAACATTCTGCAGTATTTCTCTAGTCTATGTAAAACTTTATTGGTTCAGATATTTTATAAATAAGTCTGAAGTGATGATGAAAGCAAAGATGCCAATTATTAATTTGGTGTCAGATGCATACAGAAGTTGTACTAGTTTCCAAGTATATTTAAGAGCCAAACTTTATGCTAAATGCAGTACAGAAATTTACTCTAAAAGCTGAATATGGGTAAACAGAAAGATACCCAATTCAAAGCTTTTAATTCAAATCCTTAGTTTTTGTTAGTTGCAATTAGGTATACGCATGCTGCATGTACAATTGTTAGGAGGTTTTTCCTTTGTGGTACCTATTTGGCCAGCTGTGGAGCCCCTGGAGTGAAGGCGGTTTATATGCTTCCCTGTTGACCTGCTGCCTTTCTAGTTCCTTTATACCACTATGATGGCATTGCGTTACTTACTTTCTGTGACTGTTGAAGATTTGTTGCTTATATCCATTCCAAGACCCACCCACCCACCTTGCCTCTGTCAGAGTATCTAGCAAGAAAGAACTGAAGAGGTGGTGGGTCAGCAGGGACCTAATATACACGGCCACCACGGTGCCACTCCAGGGGCTCCACAGCTAATCCAATGGGTACTGCTAGAAGAATAGCTTCTGATGATTGTATGTACATGCCTGCTTGAAATGCATATGAGCAATGCATCTTCAACAGTTACTAAAGGTAGGTAGCAAAAGCAGCGAGGAGTCCTGTGGCACCTTATAGACTAACTGAAGTGTTGGAGCATAAGCTTTTGTGGGCAAATGCATCTGACGAAGTGGGTCTTTGCCCACAAAAGCTTATGCTCCAACACTTTAGTTAGTCTATAAGGTGCCACAGGACTCCTTGCCACTTTTGCAGATTCAGACTAACACGGCTACCCCTCGATACTTAAAGGTAGGTAATCCATTTATTTTTGCACGGATGCAATCTTACACATATCAGAGGAATCTGTTAACTGCACCAAATCCTATTTAATCTGAACAAAAGCATTTTCTATTTGATATTTCTATCTTTCAGGAAGGTGAGGAAGAAGCAGATGAAGAAAATGATCCAGATTATGACCCGAAGGTGGGTAATACCAATGTATGTATTTTATTAAAATAGTTTACACAATTAATTTAAAGCAACCATTTAATCTGAAATAAACAATTCATAATTTCTGTAACTTGTTTTGAGTAAATTGTTCTCTGAGATGGTTTTAATACCCCACTTTTTACTTCTAATATTTGCCAAGTAACATGGTTGTCACTCTAATTTTGTTTCAGTAATACCTTTTAAAATATGTGGTCAGGGATCTTTTTCTTTCCTCCACAAAGAAATTGAAGTATTACAGTAGACTTCTGATAATCCAGCACTTTTGGGATCCAGGGGGTGCCGGATTATTGGATATGCCGGAGTATCAGGAGGTACTCTGACAGAGGGGCTGTGACAAGTCTGGGGAGGGGGGTCGGCTGGGAACGGCGCAGCATGGGGCAAACCCTCCGCCATTTTGCACGGAGGCGGGGGAAGCCCTGCGCAGCTGCTGGCGACAGGCCAGCTGGGGCTTCAAGCAGCAGCGGCAACTTGGGGAAGCGGCAGGGCACAGCAGGGCAGAGCAGCTGGGGTGCTGCCCGGTTGGTTCCGCAGTGCCGCCCCTCACCCCCCTGCTCAGCACCCGGCAGCACCCCAGCTGCTCTGCTCTGCAGCTTCCCCAAGTCCACCGCTCGTCAGTTTCAGCAGCGGCAGCAGCAGACTTGGGGAAGCGGAGTGGAGCAGAGCAGGTGGGGTGCTGCCAGGCGCCAAGTAGGGGTGCGAGGGGTGGCTCTGCGGGACCAACCGGGCAGCACCCCAGCTGCTCAACTCCGCGCCGCTTCCGCAAGTCCACCGCTGGTCTGTTTCAGCGGTGGCAGCAGCGGATTTGGGGAAGTGGCACGGAGCACCTCAATTGTCCGGCTGGCTGGAGCACTTCCGGGTTCCAGTTGGTACTTTAAAGTAGGAATAAGATCCTCCGGAAAAGGGCGCTTTTTCCGGAGGATCAGGGCCAGTGTAGACGCTCTTTTCCGGCTTTTCTAAAAGCTGGAAAAAAGCGGTGGACATTTTTATTTAAATGCCGCGAGGGATATTTAAATCCCCCGCGGATTTCCCTATTACGATCTCTGAAATTACCATGCCCCTTTCGGAAAAGGGGCCAGTGTAGACGTAGCCTTAAAGTATATGGGCACCTCTTCTATTTCTGTGGCATGCTAGTTTTGTTCCAATCCTCTTTCTCTTAAATTTTTGAAGATACCACCTTGCTGTAATCAGAAATGCGGTGTTGCTTGCTATCAATGGCTAATGCAACCTTTACCCAAAGGCAAAAATCAGGTATCCTCTTGAATGTAGCTATTGAAAGATAGCTTTAAGCTTTAGTTGCTTACTACATAGAGAGGTTTGAATGCAAGGTGGTATAGTATTATGTACAGGGGGATAAAAGAGAGAAGCAAGATTCTTAATAGCTAAATTGTTAATTCTGAAGAGCTTTAACGGAAGTGTGATTTTTTTTTTTTTTTTTTTTTCTTGACAGCTTTAAGTGGTTTGGAAAAATAACTTGATGTGACATCTGTACACTGACTTTTTTTTCCATTCAACAGAAGGATCAAAACCCAGCAGAATGCAAGCAGCAGTGAAGCAGTGTGTATGTGGCCTTGAGGATTACCTGCACTGTAATAGCCTAAACACAACTATTAGTTACTTACAGCCTTATGTTTTGTATCTTCTTGGTAGAACTAAGTAAATAATTTGTTAAAATAAAATCAAACACAAGTACCAGTTTAAAATGTAGGTTCATTCATTCTACCCAACATTTTAATAGTATAATTTTCTGCCAATATGTAGAATGCAGTAAATCCCCTAAAGCATGAATGTTAATTCATTGCTACATAGTTTGGTTCTTGTGAAGTCTTTTGTCATGTAGCTATTAGACTGCAGCTGTGAAGATTATCAGAACTGTTAACTGAGACCAATATTTGTTTAGAGAAAATCCTCTCCTGAAGAACCAACCAAAGTATTTTCAGCCCAGTAGTTTGAAAGGGTTTGTCTGCTTGCACTAGCTGTGCCCTCATTCCTTGTTAGAGAAATGGCAGTGACTTGTACTAACTAGGAGATGATGCATTTTTGGATTTGACTACTTCAGAAGGCTAGTATAATTTGTTTAACTTCCAACAAGACCACATTAAATGTTCATAATTGTCTGCTTGTTTATGCTATGGGTTTTGTATTTTATGTGACAGTGATCTACAAAAGAAAACTAGTAATCATATTAAGGTTGTTTACCACTGGGGTGTGAATAAAACTTAGTATTTTCAGAAATTAGTCTTGTTTTATTATGCTGTATACATCTGTATATGTAAGATGTTAACAGTTTATATGCTGCAGTTTTTTATTAGACAATCATTTTGAGAACTTATAAGCAAATAGTTTAATACGCTCAGTGATTTAAAACATGAACTCAACTGCACTATTCTCCTTCCTGGGTCATCTTATCCAGGCTCTTCATAGCCAATATAATTGGGATAATACAGTCATGCTGCCACTTGTGAATTTGAGCTACCTATTTAATTGACTACAGTTTGTCATTTGGGTGAACAAATTCAATTTCAGCTGCAGTTCTGTATCTATAGGCAAACCTGGAACCATGGAATAAAGATGTACAATACTCTTTTTTTTCATAATGTTTTAGTGATTTAAAGAGGTCTCCATTTTGAACACATCAACTCTGGTTTATATTTTAAATTGCTGTACAGGACTAATGTGTTATTTCAAAGAATCTATACAAGTGTAGAGGAAGTAGTAATCCTTTTAATAAGTCAGTCTAGACAGTTCTCCAAAGTGGAAAGCTCTGAGTTTTTTGTTTTTTCTTCAAACTATGACTCTGGGAAGTTGAGCTTGAGGACTTCTTAGTGCAAACTGCTTGGTCAGTTTGGGACCAATATTCATGTATAGCAGGTACAAGGGGAATAGACAACTGTTGGTAAATAATGGAGACAGGTAACAGGACTTAAAAAAAAATCTAGATGAGGGTGCCACCTCAAAGAGAAGGAGTTACTCTCCTGGGTGGTCCTTGAGAGGAAATGCTGGTATAACCAAATCTGGCCACTTTGTCAGCTGAAGTCCGTGTCCAGGACCAACCATCAGCTCCCATCTGATTAAACCAAGTCACTTTCATATCCTGAACAACATCCCGGGTCTCTTTTTGCTAGGCCACATTGCAACCAGTACTACTGTAATGGGTTTGCTAGGTTCCAGCTCCATTGTCTGGAGGCCTGGCTCTGATCTCTGTCTGTCTGTCCCAGACACAGCATGAACAGTGTAGTGACAATTGCCATCCGCGCCAGGATGTTGATCATCTGGTAGACAAACCAAATATGTGAGCATTGGAGCGTTTCTTGCCTCCCAGACCTGACATGACAATCATGGACATATTCCTCGTATTTGTGCAAGAGGGCTTTTGCCCGAATGGGAGCAGCATAGTATTTCCGCAAGAACACTGACGATCTTACATGAGATCGTCAGTGTTCTTGTGGAAATTCAAGTGGCCAGTGTAGATAGCTGGCAAGTTTTTCCATAAAAGCAGCTGCTTTTGTGGAAAAACTTGCCAGTCTAGATGCAGCCATTGTGTATAGAGGCAATCAGTTTACAGAACTAGTATATCCAGAGCCATACCCCAGCTTCTGTTGTGTACCTTCCAGGGGTTCAGAACTCACTAGCAGATACCCATAGTTGGCATTTTGCCACCAAGCAGTGGAAGTTACACAATTCAATACTGAACAACCTCTTACACAGTGGAGCACATCATCTCAGAACTAGTTTGCCTCTCAAATGGAAAAAGATCAGCATAATTGGTCCAAGCAATGCAACAGCAAGAGTCTAAGAGTGATGCTTTCATGCCCTGGATGGGCCACTTGAATATGCCTTCCCTCACATCCCACTGTCACCTCACTTATGGAAAATTCATTATGACAAAGCATGATCATTCCATTGCAGTCAGTTGGTCCTGACATGGCCCGAACTATGGATTTTTTCTGACTCAAAAATGTCCCCCTTAATAATAATTCACTGTTCCAAGCTTCCGAATGAGTGTCACTTCTGCTATCAGTGCAGCTCTTCTGGTGTTGGTGGGCTAGGGCAAGCTTAGCAGGTCCAGGAATGTGGCCTTTCACATGCAAAAGTTCTGCAGCCACCGATTTTAAAAAAGTGCAAAAATAATGGGATATGGCTGGAGAATGTTGCATGCTAGGACATTGATCCCCTAGTTCAGAGATCCTTGGGTGACTCATTACTGTTCCACGACAGATTGTGAAAATTTCCCAAAAGGCATTTTGCCTGACCAGAGAGCATGGCATGCTGGGATATCTACTTGTGATGCATCACTCTGCATCAGTACAAGCTCTCTTAGGGTACATCTACACAGCAGCATTAGTTCAGAGTAACTGATGTTGTTCTGAAATAACAGTGCATAGCTATGCTACAATCCTTTATTTCAAAATAATGTCAAGCTGGAGGACTTCTTATTCCAACTCATGGTAGCCCTCATTTCACAAGGAGTAAGAAGTCGAAGGAAGAGTGTTCTTCCTTTGATTTCCTGCTATGTAGATGCCACCAAAAGCCGAATTAAGCTATTTTGACTTAAGCTATGCGATTGACACAGCTGAAATTATGACTTTAACCCTGCTGTGTGGATGTACCCCTAGTAAGTAGGTGTGTCAACCAAATTTAGTAGTATAGATGTGGCCTAAACATATGTTAAGAATTTCTCTTTTGCTTTTTGGAGTGACTGGGCATGGAGGGAATATTAAAAGTTGCCTAGATTACCTAACCTCTGCATAGCTATATTTCCTTCATATGGTTTTAAACATAGCTGACCTTATTTTGAGAACTACAGTATTTTGAAGGTATTTTCCCAGCTAAATAATAGATATTGTAACCATCTTTTTTAAACTTAGGAACTGCCTATGTTAACATTCAATAATTGCTTTGGGAAAAGTTGCTATATGATATACAGAAATTAAACCTGCTCCTGCAAAACTACCCTCATGTTCTTTCTGATGCTTTCTCTTTCATTTGCCCTGAGACTTACAATCCTGGGCCAGATTCATAATCTGGGTTATTAAACACTCTTCTCTCTCTCCCCCTCGCCCCCTTTGTACTACAGAAGTGGTGCAAAAGCACTATAATCGAGCTGCAAATGCCCAGCAGAGGAGAACACCTAGAGGTGCATCTCTGCCATAACTCCCTCCTCTGCCTCAGTCCCAGGTGTGTGGGGAGGTATGATGGAGCTCTGCTCGGTCACATTTCTTCACGGTCTTAAGGAGCCATTTATGGAGCCTTACGATATGTGCTGTGCTACAATGTAGCTGCTTCCTTCAGTGGTGGTCAGGGTTATCCCAGTGCTGTAGGTAACCACCACCATGAGCACCAGTAGCTAGGTCGATGGAAACATTGTGTACCTAGTCATGTCTACAAGTACTAGGTTGTCATAACTTTGATGCCGGGAATGTGAATTTCACATCCCAAAGCAATGTGGCTATGTCAATCTAAATTTTAAGAGTAGACCAGACCTAAATTGTACATACTAAGGGTATGAGAGTTCTAAAGAGGAAGGGTCCATTGAGGTCTCAGAACTTACAATTCTAGTAGCAACTTTAAATTGTGAGGGTCTGGGCTGGTCATAAAAGTCAGCGTGTTGGAGTCAGAACCAACTCCCACTACTTCCAGTGCTGAACAAAGCTTGATGTGAAAGAATCTAATCCCACAGGGCATGGCTTCCTCCCACTGGGATAATCTCTGTATAACTCCCTCTACATGGATTCTTGTAGTTGTTCCACTCAGCTGGAGGTGTATTGGCTTCCAATGAACATTCAAGTAGAATTCAAGGTGTTGGTTTTAACCTGGAAAGATCTAAGTAAAACTGAAATAAAATTGTCTTTTGTGAACAAGCCCCAAATGGTTGGGCACGTGGTTACCTCAGAGACTGCTTTTTTCCTGGTGCCATATTCGCACTGCTGAGAGGAACACCAAAGGTACTTAAGTTGGAGCCCCTTGAATGTAAATAAGCGGGTGCTGC
This sequence comes from Pelodiscus sinensis, assembly GCF_049634645.1. Taxonomy (NCBI): domain Eukaryota; kingdom Metazoa; phylum Chordata; order Testudines; family Trionychidae; genus Pelodiscus; species Pelodiscus sinensis. Next base: position 68,063,290 of record NC_134711.1, on the reverse strand, counting down.
TAGAAGGTTATTCTTTGTGAACGGATTTTAATTTTGGAATGTTTGTCCCCACCAACCCACCCTTGCTCTGGCTCTGGCCCTGGCCAGTTTTTATCTTTCTGAACTCTGTGACAGTGGGATCAGTCCGGGAGGGGTGGGGGTGGGAGGGGGGGGGGAGTGTGGGGGAGGCTGGGCTGCTCGCTTGTTCCTCCTGGCCTGGCCAGGTGACTAGGCAAACCTGAGCCAGCATTGTCCCCAGCTACCGGGGAAGGTGTGGCTGGGGGCCTGGGAGCTGCCCTGCACTGGGGCAGGTGGGAGGGCTGAGACCTGTCCTGCTCAGAGAGGAGAAGTGCTGGGAGCCTGGGAGCTCCAGACTGGGATCTACCCTGCAGTGGGATGGGGAGGGGTGCGCTGGGAGCTGTCTTGGCCGGGGGGGGGGGGGGCGGTTAGCTGAGAGGAACACTCGTCAGGGAGTGGGGCAGGGAGCTGCCCTGGCTGGGGAGCTGGGGGAGCTGCCCTAGCTTGGGAGGGCTGCCCAGGCTGGAGTAGAGCAGGGAGCTGGAGGGGAGGGAGTGCCATGCCTCCACTCTGCCAACCCTCTCCCCCAGGATTGGGAGCCCCTCTATGGCAGGATTGCCCCACACATCTGTCTCTGGCTTCAAAGTTGAGAGTCTTGTAATATTGTGTACACAGCTGTAGTGTCTGTACCACTGCACTCTTCTATTAGCAACCTCACTGGGCAAGCAAACAATAGGGGGAAATACAAGAATAAGAAGGTCTATCATTTATATTTTCAAGGATCAAGTTAAAAATTCTTCCATCTTGCAGTTTTAAATTTTGGCACTAGGAGGCATCTAAACATCAGCTATATCCAAAGAGCTTGCAGAATAGGAGAGTATAGAAACCGTTCATAGGATATCAGAACTAGTAGACCAAGTAGATATACATTTGTGACACAGAGGTCCCTTGGTCGCTATTCCTTGCAAACAGCTCTCAGTTCAGACCCTACAGACTTATTACACTAACCACATCATACAGAATATTTATCCATAAAAAGTAACATCTATCTACAGAAAACTTATAATTTGTCAATAGTCAGAATCATTGCAAGATGTATGTATGGTATGGGCAATATTTAAGGAATAATGTATTGAAAGTGTGCTTTATGGATTGGAATAAAAATTAGTCACTAGGGATACTGTGGCTCATTGATGACCCATTCATGCAGGGAGAACTATCAAGACACCCTGATTTTATCTGGCCTTTCTCCCTCCTAAGCTTACCAACAGGAAATGATTAGAGATAACTACAATTGAAACCACTTGGGGATAGAAAAGGAACACTACAACAGATAGAGGTTTGCCCTGTCTGAATAGGAAACAAAAGGCCTTTTTCAGTATAACACACAATAGGGGGGAAATATTTTGGATTCATTCACTTAGGAGCAAGGGAGCTTTTGTGAATTTGGATTCTGGGTCTTGTGAAACCAGCCAGCTCTAAAGTCTACTGGGTTTGCAGTTTATGGTTTTGGTTGCATTGTGCCCCTTGTTTCAATCACTTTCTTTTTTTTTTTAGTTATTTTTTTATTTTCACTTACAATAAAACAAAAGTTGGTTTATTTAAGGGCTCAAGAGTGTTGTGTGGTTTCCAAGAGTGATGTTTTAAGATAAAACCTGTAAATGGGGGTATGCTGTACCTTTGGGTGGAAAGGATCTGGAATTTCTGTAAGTAGTCAGTATCAGAGGCTAGAGATCATAGGAATAAGATTCAAAGTGGACTGGGGTGCACCTCTTGTTAACCTGCAAGGGGAAGTTAGGGCTGGTAATTGCCAAATTGAGAGTTCTTGAGTTTCTGAATCCTGGTTGAGTGAGAAAGCTGACACAGTCTGGAATAAGCAAGACAGACTCCTTCATGCTGGAGACAGGGTGTACCATAGAAACTCATAGCCCTGGGTGCCCTGAGAACCATCACAATATTTACAGTAGTTTGAATGGATACTGGTGCAGGAATGACCCTATATATGTCAAAACTCTTACAGCATCCCATGTAATTCAGCATTATTATATCTTGTTCTTCTCAAACAATTCAAAGAGCTGTAAAGGAGTTTTGTTTCATAAAGTCACTAATCCCAATATATCAGTCTAGGAACTTGGATATTGTTCCATTTTAAAAGTAAATATTTGGATCTTTAACTGTTCAAAATTTTATTATTTTACTGTAAGTCCAAGTTCCACAGAAGGGCTGTCTACATGACACCTGCTACAGCAATACAGCTATTGTAGTGTAGATGCTTCCTTTGTTGATGGGGAGGGATTTATCTCTTGCTGTAGTCGAGCCCACAGTAACAGCAATTAGAGTCCCACGCCACTTTGAATCCCACTGGAGTGCTGCTCTGTGCGACTCTGGCTATGTCTAGACTGCAGCTCTTTTCTGAGATACCAGAGGTATCCCGGAAAAGCTATTCTGAGTCTAAGGAATGCATCCGCTTTTCCAGAAAAAAAATTCAGAAAAGCAGATGAGTTCTTTTGCCATCCCTATAAGCCTCCCTTCATGAGGAAGAAGGGATGGCTCAAAAGAGAAGGTTTTTCTGAAATTTGGCGTCATGTAGACACACCAAATTTCAGAAAAGCCTCTTTCAAAAGAAAAGCAGAAAAAGATACTCAAATTGCTGTTTGCAATTTGTGTATCTTTTTCCGACTTTTCTTTGTAGTGTCCTACCCTTTGAGAGCTGGGTGTGTGTGTCGGGAAGGGGGGGGGGGCTGCAGTCCAGGTATCACTGAGGGCAGGCTGCTCCTGCCCCTGCCCCTTCTGCCCAAGGCCTTCCAGGGCAAGGGTGCCCCCCATATACACACACTTTGCCCAGAGTTGGCCCTGCTGGTGGTAATTATTTCACCTGTCTGAGGCCAGGTCTACACTACACCCAGAAGGTCACAGCTAAGGTGTGCAACTCCAGCTACATAAGTAACATAGCTGGAGTCAACATACCCGAAGCCAAGACAGTAGGAGGTGAACTGGAAAAATGCTTCTGTTGACTTCCCTTACCACTCATGGCAGAAAGGAGTACTGGTGCCAATGGGGGCACCCTCAGTATTCGATTTAGCGGGTCTTTACTAGACCTGCCAAATCAGACTTCAAAAGATCAATCACCAGCATGCTGATCATAGTTCCTGCTAAGGTGTATGCCCCCACCCACCTCCTCTGGAGATCCACACGTCCGCACTTGGGCAGCAGGCGGTTGCTCTAGCAGGCGGGACTGGCTGAGACAGTGTGGTGAGGGAGCCACTGGGGCAGGAGGCCAGGATGTGCCTCAGCCACATGACAGGGCAGGAGGGAGGCCTGCTCCAGTGGCCGGAGCTGCCACATTACAGGAGGAGCTAGGGCGTGTTCTGGCGGCTGAGACTGGGACCTGCTGAACGATGGGGGGAGATAGGCTCTTCGCCAGAGGCTGGGAATGGAACATGCCACATGGTGGGGGACAGAGGGAGTTTTGCTCCAGCAGCCAGGAACAGGACATGCTGCATGGTAGAGGAGGCGGGGTCTGCTCCAGAAGCTGGTAACAGAACATACTGAATGGCCAGGGGAAGGGGGTTCTGCCCCGGCATATGGGAATGTGTTAATAAATTGGGTGCCACAGTGGCACACATCCAAACAAGAGCACATGACCTCAATATTGGTGCACAAGCCAAAACTCACTCCACTCATGATTGGAAAATCTTAGAGTGAATATTGGTGTTGCTCCTCCAAGAAGTGAAGAGGTGGCCTGAGAGGTGATAGCTGAGTCAGCAGAAGAATTCTTCTATTGACCTGGCCTCCAATGCCTACAGCAGAGGTTAGGTCGACATAACTGCAGTGCTCAAGGCATGTCATTTTTCACAGCACTGAGCACTGCAGCTAAGTTTAATCTAATTTTTAAGTGTAGACCAGCTCTTAACTAAGTTTGTATCTATTTTTTTCTCTCTCTCTACTTTTCCATTTAGGCTATGTCCACACTGGATTTTTGGTCTTCTTGTAGTGTATGTTAGAATGCCAGTTAATGTGTTCATTAACAGCCTTGTCAGTGTTTCTGGCCATACATTACGGTTTGTTTCTTATCAGTTTTCTAGGGTGAACAAGCCTCAGGCACAAAGGTTTGTGCTGTGAGTATACTTTTAATGAAGTATGTCCATTAGCTTTAATGAGCAGTTGACCTTTGCATGTTTTATGGTAGGGGTGCTGAAAGCCACTGGACCGTATTGTGACCCATGTGTATGATGGACACCTATTCAAGTTGCAACCCCAGTTCCAGCATCTATAATTGTAAATGGCTTGAGACTTGCTGCTTCATAATAATAAATAATTACTAAGGACACTTAGCTTTTATCTAGAGCTTTTCATCCCCTGATCTCAGAGTTGCTGGTGCGAGCCAGGCGCTTAGATGAGGCTGCAAGGATAATAAATGAGACTGTTGAAAGCTGTAAGCCGAAGATAAAATAGCGCAGATCAGATTTAACCATCACTGCAGCGGGGAAAGTGATGTGCTGAAGGCGGAGTGCGAGGCGACTCCTCAGGGCGCTTGACCCGTGCTGGGCAGACCTGGAGCCAGCCCCGCCGCTCCCGGCTGACCCCGAAGGGAGGCGCCTGCAGGAAGCGCGCAGGGCGGCAGCCCCATATTTGGAAGGGAAGCCAGGGGCGCGGGGGCGTGAGAAAGGAACGTGGCGCTCGCCCGAGCTGGGCTTCCCTCCGCCGGGTGTCACTCTGGGCTGGGCAACTCGCGCGGCGCCTCGCAGCAGCTGCCCCGGCGGAGCGGCCAGACCGATCGCCCAGAGCCGGGCGCTGGCTCCGCACGGCCGCTCGCTGCCCCCGCCGCCTCGCTAGACCCAGGATCGTCCCGGCGCCCGCCCGCTCGCCCGCCCGCCGCCATCCGTTTCGGAGCAGGGCTCGGGCGCGGGGAGGAGAGGGCCCGGCTGCTGCCTGCCCCGGCGGGAGGTGGCTGCGCGGCCGGGCGGCGCAAGGCGCCCCCTGGCAGGAGGATGCTGGAGAGCGGCTGCAAGGCGCTGAAGGAGGGCGTGCTGGAGAAGCGGAGCGACGGGCTGCTGCAGCTGTGGAAGAAGAAGCGCTGCATCCTGACCGAGGAGGGGCTTCTCCTCGTGCCCCCCAAGCAGCCGCCCCCGCCGGGCCCCGCGGCCGCCGAGCCGCCGGCCGCCAAGGCCAAGGAGCTGCACTTCTCCAACATGAAGACGGTGGACTGCGTGGAGCGGAAGGGCAAGTACGTGTATTTCACCGTGGTCATGGCCGAGGGGAAGGAGATCGACTTTCGGGGCCCGCAGGAGCAGGGCTGGAACGCCGAGATCACGCTGCAGCTGGTGCAGTACAAGAACCGCCAGGCCATGCTGGCCGTCCGCTCCACCCGCCAGAAGCAGCAGCACCTGGGCCAGCAGCACCCGGGCCACCGCCTCCGCAGCGCCTCCAACTCCGCGTAGGGCGCCCGAGGTCCCAGCCGCGGCACGGCCCAGGTACCGCCAGCGGGGAGGGCGCGCCGGGCTCCCCGCTACCCTGCCTCCCCTCCCCCGGGCTCATCAGCGCGGGATGGAGCTGCGCAGGGCAGGCCACTGGCGGGAGGCTGCCAAGCCGTGACCAACCCGATCCCCTCCCCCCCAGGCTCCCAAGCGCCCTCGGAGCATCAAACTTTAAACACCAAACCCTGGCTAACTTGCCCGCCAGGGACTCCCTCCGGCCGGGGGCGCGGGCGGGAAATAGTTTCCTCGAGGAGTTTCATACACTACCGGGGAGTGCTGGTGCCTTTTGTGCCGACGGAGTGCCGGGCAAGAGAGCGAATGGTCCCGAGCTCTGGACTGTCTTCCATGCTCCACCAGCTCCTGTGATCTTCCATCTCCTGCCCATCCATTTGTGCCTGGCTCACTGTTGCAGGAATCTCTCTCTCTCACACACGCGCGTTGACTATCTGTGCACCTACCATTTGGCATTCAGAGAACCGGTTCCACACACACAAGCAGCTTAGCTTGACTCTGTGTGCCCACAACCTGTGTCAGCTCATTCCCTTCCTTCTGTGTTCTTTTCTTCTCACAGGTTGAATTCAAGCAGCACTTCAGGCAGCGAGACTGAGCACATTTCTGCGGTGAACATGTTTCAGTGGATCAAAAAACTTGGCAAACAAAGGAGAGCAGCAAGCAGGGAGACTGGGGAGCATCAGTTTAACCCAGCTATTTTTCTGCACAGTCCCTTCCTCTGTAAGGGGGAAAACATTTCAAGTCATATGGACTCTAACTACTATTTATGAACCTTGGAAAGGATCATCTGGCATGATGGGACTTCTAGGACACATGGCGTACTGTACATTTATTTTATTTTATGGTTATTTATTAGGGATTTTTAAAGGCTTGTTTGTTTGCAAGTTGTTTCTGAATGTAGACCATTATCCAGAAATCGAATTTCAAATCAAAATTCAAAGCACACCTTAATTTCCTACTGAACTACAACCTTTGGAGAGAGAGAGAGGTTTTGGGAGAAGCCAGTGATTTATATGGCCATGTGAATTTTAGGTGATTTTCCACATGGAATACAATAGTTTATATTTGTATCCAAAATATTAGTTTAGGAACTGTTGTTATATTAACATGGAAAGTATAATGCATGGTGTAGAACTAGGATAAAGATCTTAATGCACAACCAATAGCTTCTCTCCAGGGGTTGGATGTCACCAGATGTCAAGGGGAAGCACATTAAAATATGGAAGATGAATGTTACATTTTATATGCAAATCAGTATGCAGAAAAATAATCCAAGTCATTAGCATGAGATAAAATACCTTTGTTTAATTTATCACGTACAGCAGTTAAAGTGGGAACTCTGACCAATTTGATTTGTGATATAAGAGTGTCACATTAAAATTATATCAAATTTATGTGCTCGCTTATTTTATGTTATGATAATGGTTGTAAGAACTGAGAACTATATATTAAAACTTCTGTACATTTGAGTTCAAAGCTCTTTTGATACAGAAGGTTTATGAAAGGGCCATGTTCTTGAACTTTTTATGACTGATTTTAAATGTCTTGCATTGAAAAATCCCACTGTTTAAAGTCCATCTTGTAAATGTCTTAAAGTGTTTAAATGAATTGTTTCAGTCATAATTTTCATAAATTGAAAATTGCTGTATTGCTGAGATAAATAAGTTTATTTGGGTGTGTAATATAAGCAGATGTTGAGAGATGTGTTGAGATCTTGTCTGTATTATGTTAACGAACCCCGTAAATTTAGAAAACAAAGCATTAGGCATACATGTCTCATTTCTCCTGTTGAAATCTTTGGGGGTTTTGCTGTTGATTTCACTGGGAGCAATACTGGCTAGTAGGCCCTGATCCAAAAAAGCAAGTTATGCCAGTGCTGATGCACTTTGCTGAATTGGGCCCTTAATGTAGTGGATTATTTCCCATTTTGCATGGCTAAAGCTCTCTACTTTGAAATAAATGGTGAGAAGTCCTTTAAAATCTGATGGTACCATATGGCCTGTTATCTATAAGTCAAGGTACAGAGCTTCAGCCAGGGAACTATTTCTTTTTACCATCTAATAGGGAAACTGCGCTGCCCATGTAGAAACTATAAATGGAAACAAAGTCTTAAAAGTAATATGTTTAGGACTTTTTTTTGAAGCTTTAGCTTTACTTTAAAAATAGATCTCATTGGTTTTAGTTGCATAGCTCATATAGTTTTTAGTAACTTCATAAAATGAAATATGAAAATGATATGAATGTGAGATCTTAAGCAACTACTGCATTTGAAGGGTAACTTTTAATTTTCTGTCCATCTCAAATAGGAGCCCCGTCCTGCAAGGTGAAAGTTCATTCTGCTCCAAGGTACTGAGCCTCTTCCAGGGTGAAGGAACTTTTTTCTAGCCCTGATCTTGCAAATGTATAAGTGGCCCCATTAATGTCTTTGGGACTATTTATGTGAATAAAGTTAAGCATGTGCATTAGACAGGTCTACACTAGGGGACAAAGCCAAATAAACATATGCATCTCCAGCTACAAGAATAGCCTAGGTGGAGTTAACATACCTTCCTTCAAATTTCCGCACCATTCCCACTGTGGAAGGTAGATGGGAGAAACTCTCCTGTCAACTTCCCTAACTTCTCAGGACCTGGTGGAGTACCGGAGTTGATAGGGGCACAATCAGTGGTTGATTTAATGGGCCTTTACTAGACCCACTAAATCAACCCACGGGAGATTGATCTTCTGGTTAGTGGAGACAAGGTCTAAATGTTAACAGAATTAAAGCTGAGCCCTGTAAACCCTCATGTGAACAGTCCTATGGGGCTATTGGAGGTCAGCCCCTTTATAGGGATATATATTGACTGAATTGTAATGATAGGTTACAATTGACTTAAGAAAGTAATTCCTTTCGAGGCTCATTGAAACTGAGGATGTTCAGTAGCTTGCAGGAATGGGCCCTCAGTCTGGGAGATGGCAAAGAAGAGATCAAAAGATCTCCTGCAAGTACAGGAGCTAGTTTTCACATCTCATTCCATTTGCCATTTTCATTCTGTCACCTCGTAGATGATTGTGCTGGAAGGGGAAATTACAAAATAGATTAATTTGTAGTGGCTTCTTCAAAACCATTACCCTTGACTCTGTAAAACATCTGCCTTTTAATAAGTGCCTAAATATTGGTTTCTGGGAAAATGTAATCTCTTTTTCAGAGCCATTAACAGTTTGTCAGGTAGCTAATCCCCTTTCAGATATATACTTCTAATACAGAAAATTTACCATTCAAAATATGTTTAGCTAGGTACAAATAAATGCAATTATTCAAAATATGTCTCTCTCTGCTCCAAGTTTCATATTTCACTAGGAGATGCAATCTTTCCTAACCTACACAAGCTTGATCCAAAGTCCTCTGACGTCAAGACTCCTGATGCTAGAAGAACATCCATTGTCTTCAGTGGGCTTTGGATCAGGCCCTAAATAATTAACTTTGTCACTTTTCCTTGATGTGTTTGGGCTTTAAAAACAATTAAGGACATTTTTAAAGGTTTAAATGACATTACGGTTCTGTCTCAAACTGATGAAGGGCAAGACTTTCAGAATCAAGTCTGATGGTATCATTAGCTCATGCTTTAATACTTTTTTCCGCCAGGTTGAAATCAAAGTGTCCTCTTCTAAGTTGCGTTTCTTGGTTTATGTTGGTGTGAAACAGACTCTTTCTGCATTATTTGAACATTATTTAAATGTTAATCTTTTATCATGAACAAACTATTGCTTGTTGATATTGCCAAATGCATTACTTATTTCCCATTATGTTTTTAAAACATTGCTGTTAGCCCAGTTGCTGGTGTGGCTGGTGAACATATCACAAATTCCACTTCTGAGTTGGTATCTGTGCTTGTAGTGTAAGTAGATGGTCCAATGGATTGTTGGAATGAGAGTGTTCATTCCCTCTGCTCAGCAGTGTGAGGATAGTCTCGCACATGCTACTTGTGCTGTCCCAGTGTCAATAGGGCTTCAACTTCTGGGGCATTCATTCTGTTATCTTTCTCAAGTACTAAATGTACTACCCTCTTCTTGAGAACAGTAGCAATATAGACCAACTTCAGCTGGGCTTGTAAAGATTTATGTTTGTTTTGTTCTTTTCCTTCTGAACAGTCTTCATTGACTCTACTTGATTAAGTAGTGATTGTCCTTGTCAGTAATAACTACTCAAATAGGTACAATGGATCCTGCACCATCCATGGCAGAGCAATGTATTAAATCCTACTGCAGGTTCATGAGGAAAGTAACCATGATAGCCCCTCCCTTTAATGGAAGGATAGAAGGGGTGTAGAACTCAAATGAATGTAATAGAACACAAACAGCAGTGCCAGCAAAACAAAAAGAGATGCTCCATGTATCAAGCAGCAGTGTGGAAAGTTGGTTAAGAAAAGGTCAGCCTTTTATGTCATAGTTGAAGACATTGGTGCAAACAATCAATGTGCTTGCATATAAGGAAGGGCAGAATTCAGCAGGGAAATTCAAGCTGTGACACCATTCTGTAGGTCAATAACTTCATATTCAGAAGTAAGAAGTTCAACCAAATGTGATCTTCATTACATCCTGAAGTAGCTGCTCTTCTTTAAAGTTCATGATCTGTAACTGCTGGCTTCTGACCATTGGCTGCAGTGATGTACCAGATGTTTTCTAGCATATCCCATCATGAGCTGAAATATCAGTGTTGTCAGATTTGTGTGTAAATACGACTCATAAATGATTTCTGAGAGATGTGATTTATTTTTCATATTTTTCAAAATGCATTCCATTTCAAATAAAGAGGTATCTATTGAAATGAACTGGTGCCATGTTGAAGGGACTATCTTTTGGGGCTACAGCTTCTTAGCGTAAAAATTTGTAAGAGGCTAATCTATATCCCACTGAAGTTAATTAAAGTCTTTCCATTGAGTTCCGTAGGCTCTAAAAGTGGTGTGTGGGGTTTTTTGAAAGAAAACATGAATTCAAAACAACCAAAGGTTGAACATCTCTAGTCTGGCACCTTTGGGACTGACTGGTGCCGAATCAGATAATTTGCCAGACCATGGGAGGTCAGTGTTGTCTTCTAGCAGCATTACTAGCATGTCCGCTGCTTGCTGGACTCTGAGAAGGTATTTAGGGGTAAATTATAGCTAATAATAACAGAATACTGAGAGCCAGGACTGGTGGCTGTAAACAAACTTTATGAGACTGTGGGAAATTTGACCACACATGATAAGTGGATATTTTACTAACTAAAATCATGCCAGACTATGGATATTGCTGGACCAAAGAATGCCAGATTAGAGAGGTTCAACCTGTAGAGCTTTCCTAAAAGAAGGGCTGATTGAAATAACATTATCATCTGGTTACTTTTCTACATAAAGCAGTTATAAGGTATTCAGTCAAGATCTTGTAGCTGTTGCAAGGATGGACTGCTCTTTGGTTTCAGCATTGTCATAGATGTCCACCCACATGGACAGAGGCCTCATAACTCTTTTATCAGTGAGTATGGTAATTGCTATGTATGAGGTTAAGAAGCTGGATAAGAGTCTAAAAAGCAGCCTAAGATTTGCCATGTTGCTTTTCTATCAGTATCTAAAAGCCTCTGATGGAATTTCAAGCAACCTTAAATAGCCCGGAAAAGACACTTCAAACATTAGGCGTATCCTGTTACAACTGCACTGGCTCCTTATATGAGCAAAGGAATGATGTATGAAAATAAAAATGTGCAACTGCCACTGTTGCTTTTGGGATCTCTGTGGAATGATAACTCTTCAGGTGTGTCCAGCTGCCCCAGTGAAGTGAAGCTGTACTACACGGAGTGTCGCGACGTAGCACTTTATAAGTTATGTTAAGTTCAGTTGCATAACATTCATTCTCTGTCTGGCTCTTTCGTCAGTATGTATAACAACACATGTTCACCATTCTCTCTCTCTCTCTTTTGTGAGAAGACAAAAAATATCTGCTCTAATGTATATTTCAAGAAAAGTTCAGGCCAGAATATTCAGCTATAGGTGCCTAAAATATAAGCACTTTTGATCCATAAACAGCTTTATTTTTTTAGAGCTACTGAGCGACCACTTCTCCTTCTGAGCTTCTGGGACTCAATTACTTTTAAAAATCAGGCCACTGTAAAGTAGGTGTCTGTCGTTTTTGGTTGCTTAAATCTTAAGCTTCTAAGGTTGAGAATGTTGCTCACAGCTTTTAAAGGCTGAGATCAGCTGTTACCTTGTATTTGTAGCTTGAAAAAATGTTTAAAGAAAACTAGATAACAAAGGAATATGAATGTATAATACAAAAAGAATTTTTAAAAGAACTCAATCTATTAGCCTCACAAAGAGAAGGTTAAGGGGTGACTTGTCAAGAGCTTACAAGTATCGACCTGGGCTACAAATATTTAATAATAGGCTCTTCAGTCTAGCAGACAAAGGTATGACGAGAGCTAATGGCTGGAAGTCAAAGCTAGATGCATTGTTAACTGCCAGGGTTATTAAGCATTAAAACAATTTACCAAGGATTGCTCATGATGGATTTTTGATCACTAGCAATTTAAAATCAAGATTGGCTGGTTTTCTAAAAGATCAGCTATGGTTCAAACTAGAATTATTTTGGTAAAGTCCTATGGCCTGGGTCATACAGAAGGTCAAATCCCCCGCAATTCCTTTTGGCCTTAAAATCTATGAATGGTTAGTCATACTCAGTATCTTCACTAAGGTTGACATTAATTTCTGTTTGTAAGGCACAACTTCTAAGAGCTATGTCCAACTGAGTCTTAAGTAAATGCTATCATGCTGCCTTAAGTCAGACTTCAGTGGTAGATAGGCCTTGTACGTGCATTGTGCACACAAATGAAGTTCATCCGAGGTGAACTGGGCTATTGTCTTCCTCCATAAGGGCAATCATTTTAATAATGCCTTCTAGAACAGAGGTTCTCAAGCCGGGGCTTAGGACCCGTTAGGGGGTCATGAAGATATTGCATGGGGGGTCGTGAGCTGTCAACCCTCACCCCAGGTCCTGCTTTGCCTCCAGCATTTATAATAGCATTAAATATATTTGTAAACCTGTTTTTAATTTATAAGGGGAGAGGGTGTCGCACTCAGAGGTTCTTGCTATGTGAATGGGGTCACCAGGCTGAAAGTTTGAAAACCACTGTTTTAGAAAGAGCTTACTTTGATGTAAAGCAGGAGTGGGGAACCTTTTTTGGGTCGGGCTGCTGACCCACAGAAAAATCAGTCGATGGGCCGGAGGCTGTGGGAAGGTGGCAGGGGTGGGGTGGAGTGCCAGTGAGGGCTCACTAATACTGGGGGAGACCCTAAGCCTTGGTGGCCAGATTCAGGCAACCTAGGGGCTATATGTGGCCCCGAGGCCTTAGGTTCCCCACCCTGATGTAAGATAGAAAGAATGCTATATGGAAACACTAGCGGGAGTTACCCGGCTTGCTCGGGAAAGTGGAGGAACAAAATTTAGAAAAACAGTAGTCCATTATCATTTTTTGAATGGTAGAAAAGTTGCACTGAGGTTTATAAGGATTAAAATATATTTAAAAAATATAAAACAACCAATTTTACATGTTATCATCAAAAACTTTATTATAAACTGTATTTTTTGTTTCATTATTCTTAACAAATATGTACACATTTTTTCCATTTCCAGCTCTTGAGCATGCAACAGAGTTGTCCATGTGAAAAGCAAAATGTCTCCAAATGAATTCCAACTACTTTCAGTGACTGTCCTTGCGCTTTGTCAGTATACATTGTTGAAATATAAGTTGACAGTTGATATGACTAAGGTGAGGAGCCTGAGGGGAGAGAGGGGGAAGGGAGTCGCATGCCTGCTGCCGGTGCCCGAGCCCGCCCTCAGCTTCCTTGTCCCTCCGCTAGCCTTAGTGAGTGACTGGCCTTGCCGCTTCCCCCAGGAAGCCACTTCTCCCCACACTGCCAAGCTCCATGCAGCTTGGGGGAGAGGCATCGGTCTCTCATATCTTCTCTCCCACAGTCCCTTAAAACCTTCTCCTGGATGACATGTTATCCCTCCGCCGGCCTTAGTGAGCGACTGTCCCCGCCACTTCCCTGGGAAGCCGCTTCTCCCCGCACTGCCAAGCTCCGTGCAGCCCCGGGGGGAGGTGTTGGTCTCTCATCTCTTCCCTCCCACAGTCCCTTAAAACCTTCTCCTGGATAAAAGGTTATCCCATGCAAGGTTTGGTTGCGGTAGATCTTATAGGGTCCAAGTTATTAGCGCACAAATATACAAACATTCTCCTTTGTATATTAGATTAGGAATCATTGCAAGATAAACGCAGGATTTATGGGTCTGATCTGCAACCCACTGAACTCAATGGGAATCTTTTTACAGATGAAAATAGATTTTGGCTTGGGCTCCAGAATCATAAATTACTATGCATAAATGCATATGCACATTTAATTCTTTGTGTGTGGGTGCGTTGTTTTGTTTTTTAGTACCTTTGTGAGAACTTAAATTATTAAACCATCTCTTAAATTCAGTCATTTTTTAAATGACTGAATTTAAAAGAGTGACACTTTTGATTGCTTTCAGTATAACTTTCCCATCATCGTGAAAATACTGACTACCTTTTAAAAAATACGTCACTTTTCCAATGATTTACTTGTTTGCAATTAGTTGCTCTGATGAGAATAACTTATCATTATTCTGGGTTTTTACTTTCAATTTCTACAGTAAAACTTGGGCAAAGATAATTGGAACATGAAATGAGTCATGTTATTTTCTAAGTATAAATTACTTTGTGCTTTAAAAAACATAGCTCAACAGGAGTAGTACAGACACTGAAACTCTTCAGGTTCAAGGAAAATGCAGTTTTGGGCACAACTTCTTAGAATACCACTCCCCAAATGGGATCAGAACCTCAAATGAATTATTTAGGTTGCATCTTACATTCCCCTTTAACAGTGAAAGGAGGATGTACAGACTGATTGCTCTCCCAAGTAAGAATTATTTATACTGGGCTTGATAGTACATACAAGTGATTTTTTATTAAGTACAAGCAGTAGGATTTAAGAGGTTGTCAGTGAAAACAGAGCAAAGTAGATTACAAATTTAAAATAATAGAAAACACATAGCTAGTTCTAACATTAAAACCTCAGTACAAACTTATTACAAGCTAACCCTAAAATTGTTCTTATTCCAGCTAAGCCTCTAAACCAGAGAAGTTTCTCTCCCTCCGGTCCCTGGTTCACTTTCTTGGGAGCGTCACGCCAGCCAAAGGCAAAGAAACTGCTAGCTTCCCATTGTTTTATAGATTCCACCTTTGGGCAAGAATTCTGTTTCGACATTCCACCCTTACATGGAAAAATCACAGCTGGTCAAACCCTACCAGTGGCAGGGTGGGGGTGTCAACTGACTTCTTAGGACCAACCCACTGCTAAGACTTAAAGGACAAAAGGGGTTGTTTACAGTTGACCAGACCTTGAGGGAAACACCCTTTGTGGCTTGCCTTTGCACTTTTAAAACCATAATCCATTTCATACTCCATATATCTAGCTTTACACACAAGAATGATACATACACCAAAATAAGAGATACAAATGCAGCAGATTATGATGTTAAGATTGATAGATTGCATGAGGCAGTTTGTCCAAAGCATCTTTGAGTTATGTATTTTTGTGTCCATAAATCCATTTCATAAAGAATGGGGAGGGAGTGTCCGTCATACTAAGCACCACACAGGAGTGCTCTGCAACCTGCAGGATCTTTCCCTAATTTTGCATTCTGAATTTATAAAGGAAATCCTTTAATCCTGTGTCACGGTGGCATAATTCCATAAACAAGTGCAGTAAAATCACTCTGCTAGATATAACAGTCCAAGTACTTGCACTGTAAGCTTATGCCCAGGCTTGATAGCTACACTTTCATTAGTGTTAGAAGATTTTGTAATAAAACCCAAGCAAGATAGTTCTCTGCCATATTGTTAATAAAGAAAAAAAACAAACCCAACTGGAATCATTTATTCCTTTATAGACAAACTACTGTCACTTAAAAAAGAACAATTGTATACAATTGTATATGCTTTCAAATCATTTTGACCATAATCTACTAGTGAGGTCCAGAGATTGGCAGGAAATGTCTGTTTGGGATATTCCTGTTTGGATGATTTATAATTTACTTTTTGTACAAAATGTACTATGACAACACTGAATCTAATCTATCTGTCTACGTTTTAGAGTATGTCTGTGAGTCTGTCTGTCTGCAGGTCTGTTAGTACAAGAACTCCTTCTAAACAGTAAGAGCTAGGGCCACCAAATTGGGTATGCAATTTTCTCTTACCCTAACTTAAAGCACGGTCAGGGTTTGGTTGTGCCAGGAAAATGGGAAGTGCCAGGAATGGGAGTGTTTTCCAGAACAAGGAAAGGGAGGGGCAGAGAGGAGGGATGTGATATTGCAGAGGGAGCACTGGGGACAGCTGCAATACCAAGAGAGTGGGCAGCTGAGGCTGAGGCTTACCATGTTGCCAGCCATCACATCAAGTAAGTAACTCCCTGCTCCAAACCCCTCCTCCTTCCCCCTGGCCCTTGACTGTAGTGCTAGGGGTAAGGAGAAAGTCCAGCTGGATGGGAGCTGAGTGGAGATAGAAGGGCCCTGATGACTGAGGGAGATGGGAAGGGGAAAGAAGGTCCCTGGTGGTCTGGAAGGCTGGGGAGAGAGAAGGCCCGTGCTGGACAGCAGGGTTGGGGGAGAGATAGCTCCCCCCTTCCGCCCTGAGCCCCTCTCACCATCCAACCCTCACTCTCATATGCCCCCAGACTTCTATCCCCCCATCTCCAAAGTCCTACCCTGACACCTGCACTTCCCTCACTGCCAGCCCCCTGCTCTGAAGGATCCAGGCAAGGCCAGGTAAGTCTTTTAGTCTCCATATAAACAAAACAATTTGTATCAACCCCGCTTTGCAATTTTATCTTTCAATGGCTGATTTAATTTACTAATGGTGATTACACCAGTAAATATATATGGAATGACTAACCACTACAAATAAAACATACAGTATTTTGTGGTTTACATGTAAAGGAGCCAACATTACAACACAATTTGGCATAATTCATTCCTGGTTTACAGCAAGATGAAGAAATCACTACATTTGTATTAAAGGTCTTGGCACTATTTGTAAATATTGCTGGTATATATCACTGGACATATGTTTTATGTTTTATCATTTATTATAGTCAAGTATTGGGTCAGGTTATGTGTAAGATGGGATCATCAAACTGACTGTAGTTTGTTTCTGTGTGGTAAGTAATGAAAAGCCCCATTGTTTTCTCTATTAGCACCGATTGCAATTTACGAAGATAAAATGCATGCTATAGTAAAAACAGTGGTTCTAGAATACTTTGAATTAAAGACCAGGAACAGATTAAAGGGCCGATCTGAAGCTGATTAAGGAAAAGACTCCCGTTTTCTTCACTAGCCTTTAACTCCATGTGTAATTCTTACAGGAGTGCCTCATTCTACTGTTTTATTGTATCACCGTTTTCTGGTGAGGGATCTTGGATACAGAGAGCTTGAGCCACTTGCTCAAGGTATAGGCAGGACTAGATCCCAGATCTTTTGGCTATCCTGTTTTGAGCCTCTGATATGAGATGACCTTTCCTCCCCAGTCCTGGTAAATAAAATCACCTCTTTCACCAGAGAATAATGCGAGCTTCCTCCCCAGTATGCCGCCATCAGAGCGAGAGCGAATTCTTCTTTCAGCGATGGAGTCGTTCATTCATTCTCATGCTCATAAGAGGACTGTGCCTTAGATAATATTGAAGTCAGTTGAAAGACTCCCGCTAACATCAAAGGTCTTTAGTTAGGGTCCTAACTTACTTGACTTTCTTCTACTTAGGTGCTAGATGTGATAGACATGTATCTGCATCACAGGCTGTTAGAAACTGGTGGCAGATGAGACTCAGAACAAGCATCAGATGGCTTTAGGCTATGAATTCAGCTTCTGGTTTATTACCACCACTAGTCACTTTCTGACCAATGAGCTAGAGATGATAGGGTCTGCAGATGGTTACCAGTTTCCTGAGTTATTAAAGTCCCTCCATCTCCCTCATATTTCAAAGACAAGTAAAGGTTCTGAGCAGCATAATAATTTAAAATGTTTTTTTTTTCAGAAACATTTCTTATCCTAGCTTTGTTTTTTCAGTCATTGAACTGATTGAACTAATTAAAAAGAAAATAGTTAAATAATAAAGACGTAATATTTTCCATATTTGTTTTGTTTAAAACACCTGCTAGGCAAAATGTGTCCAATTTGCTTTGAGTTATAAATTTAAAATATTGAGCCAAATTAATTTTGACAGAAACATTCGTTATATATCTTTACCCTTCTCCCACATAAATAGGTGATGGAAACGTAAGTAGCTCAAAGACAGCAGGTTTATCTAAATCCACGGCAGAACATTAATGGAATTCTACAAGGCAAGCTTGTTTGCTTTTGCAAACAGCCCCTTAAATTGTTTGTTGAATCGAGAAAAAATACTTCAGACTTTCTCCTGTGCCTGAAATTACTGCAATGTGCAGATGACCTTTCTAGGAGCTTTTTTATTTTTTTTTCACATAAAGTAAGATGAACACAAGAAAAATTATTCTTGACACAACCTTAAAGAAAAAGTTAAACTTTTTTTCTGCTTTTTAGCAGTATTTTATTAACATTAGCAAATCATGCAATGATGTAGTGAAACACAAATGCAAATAGTAGTCTGTCTCATTTTATCATAAATTGTTGACATTTCCTGTTTCACTAAGTTATGTTTTCCTGATATTCTTTCCTAGTGCTTGGCTCTTTAACAAAGTCACCACTCTTGTCACAAGGCAGTGGGCTGCATACTTGTCCTTTATATAAGTGATGACTGAAAGATCAGCAATAGGGAAGTAATGCTGACAGTCCCAGGCTTTGACAGCAGATTGTCAGCATTCTTAACCAGGGCACTGAGAGAGCCTGAGAAAAGTCTGGTATTTGTGTGGGGTTTTCTACAGAAAACTGTCTATTTGGAGCACATGGATATAGAGAAGGATGAGCTACCAATCAGTTTTCAAGCTGGAGATTGAATCATTCCGAATGTATTAGTGACACTGTAGAACTAAAAGTGGACGATCATTTTAGTAAATATAGTTAGTAAATATAGTAGTAAGGAGTTAGCCACTCATGGTTGGCAGAGTATTTTCATGAATCAGAGAAGAGGTAATAACTTGTAAGAAAGGGGGCAGGAGGGCTCAGTTTATTTTACAATGTATGTGCCTGAATTAAGATGCCATCATTAGTAGATCCCTGTTAAATCACTTCTTCCTCTCAAGCAGAGGGGGAACTGAACCAGGTGTCCCTGTATCCCAGGTGAGCATGCCAGCTACTGTGCTAAAAATTACTAGCAAGGGCCTCCTACTCTCTACAGCCTTCTGTGTAAGCACAACCAGAGGGGCCTGATTCAGTAGGAGAGCTCTGAACTCATTGGGGTAGACTCTGTGGGTGAGTTGCATGGAAGAATGTCATCATCCCTCAGCTCAAGCATTGCACTGGGGCTGCGGCACCCAGTGCCCAGAGTGAGGCAGTAATGCATGTCCCCCATGGGCACTTAGGGAACTTTTACCCTAGAAACTTACATGGCAGACGAATTGAGGTGCCTACGTGGTCCAGTGTCAGCTGAGTGGGGGATTTGCATCTGTGATTTAGGTACCTAAAGTGACAGGCTCCTGACTCCTTTTATGAATCTAGCATTTAGTCTGTATTTACATATTTTTAAATGTTTTATTGCCTTCTACCTTCAGCTTTCACTCTGAATTGTCTGGGATTGTAATAGTTAATTTTCCTAATTAAATACCATTATTGTAAGGATTTTTAATCATGATCATTTAATAGGCACTCATTAAGATTAGCTAGGAATCTCAAATCTAGCGAAATTATTATTATTTGCATGGTGCAAATAATTCAGTCCCCTCCTAGATTTGGATATGTTGCTCCTTCCCCCCCCATTCCTTCTCATTTTGAGCTGAACACACAAGGTACAGGGAGATGTCTGTGATCCATAATGCTAATGACTGTTCAGCAGTCTCTTCCTGTGTGTTGTATTGATGAGATTAGTGTCCCAGAAAGAAATCGTGCCTTTTGATTGGCCTCAGGTAGGCTGTGTGTTAGGTTTGCCCTTGAAAAATGAAACTTCAGCACAGCTGGGGCTTGCTCTGAATTCAGCTGTCACAAGCCTCCCACGCTTAAGGCTGGCCTAGAAAGTGGAAATGTCACTTTGTTTAATGGTTGGAAGGTGTTGAAGTTGGTTTGGAATCAGTGCTTAATTTGTGCCAGGGCTTGTCAGGGCTGAACCCGGGTACCTCTGGGGCATTTGCTGCACCCGTTATGAATGCAAAAAAAAAAAAAATGTTTTTGCTCGAGCCCTGACATTACAAATTAAGCACCGGTTAAAACAGCCTTTTGGCATTTCCTCCACTTAGAGATGTCATTCCTGAGCCGTAATAACTACACTGTCTTTTAAAAGAAGAATCAAAACCCTGCACAAGGATACTCTGGTGGAGGTAAAAATCCTACAGTGACAATTATGTGCTAGTGTCTTTCAGCAGTGGCCTATTTTCTACACCTTTATGTTAGGGATTTTTAAAAGCTTTTACAAATACTACAGAGACTGCCTTACTCTTCCTTTTTCACAGCTGCAAAATGTTGCTTCCTGAACACTATTGATGAAGGTGTAATCTGGTTTGCATTAACAACAATCCTATCCATTCTTTGCTTTACCAGTGCCTGCCATGGGCAACAGTAAATTAAAGGAAACGGAAAAACAAGGAAGATATTCAAAGCACTGTTTATTTGGTATGTGGTACTTTCAACAATTCTTCTATTTGTGTGCCTTATTCTTGCCTTTCTGTAACCCCTTGCTTTATGCAGCAGTAGCACAAGAATCAGAAGGTGCCTGCTCCAAAGCCGGTTGAAGTCAGCTGTAGTCAGCATCTCTGTGCATAAGGTTTGGGGTACATTGTGGAAAGAGAATGCTGTTCTAAGACATGCTACTTAGTGGTTTATTTAGGCATAGAGAAATACTTGATCTGGTGTAGCAGGAATAAGGGCCTGATCCATCAAGGTACTTAAATGTGAGCCTAACTTTACACATGCAAGTACTTCCTTTGAAGCCAATAGAATTATATGTATATATCATGCTGAATTGGGGCTGAAGAGTTATAAATGCACAGCTCACCTATGCTGAGGCCCAAGGAGAGGCCACTTCCAGAACCCATGAGCTATCTATGAAACGTCAAAAAGGCCACATTAGCAATTCATTGTTGCTGTTTTCCAGTCACTTACCTAATAATGTATCTGTAGGCCATTCTGACTTCTGTGGGGGTGTAATAACTACACAGCAAAACTTTTAATAAGCTGTTCTAATTGCTCCTCAGTCTAAACCATCACACTGTGTATTAGACAGATGCAATAATTAAAATAAACAGTGGACGGGCTGGAAAGACACAGCAAAATAAAGTATTTCTCAAGGGATCTCTCTAATATATACATTTCCAAATATTATTGTCTATTTGTATTGCAGTAAATTGTACTCAGAAGGTTGTCTGAAAGAGCAATTTGTTCTGGGTGGGCCATCTGGTTTTCCAGTGCCACTCTTAATTTGCAGTAATCTGGTATGTAATTATTGTGTAACTATATTGCAGCAACTAACAGGACATATGAAGATGTGTAATATATAATAAGTGATAGGCAAAGATTTTGGATGTTTATTTTAACCTATGTAGTCTCCCTAGTAACTAAACTATTAGTCTTCCAGAAATATTCACACACACACACACACACACACACACACACACACACAGATTTTAGCCATGGTGGGTTTGTTGCAGCTCATGAAAAGGGAAGAGAGTTTTTTATCTTAATATATTCAAATGTTAAAATAATAAATATTTGGGGATCAATGCAGTGTTAGATTAATCCTGAAGTTTAAACTATAATATATATAGTTTATACATTAAACTATTTTGAAGATTTTGCTGAAAATGACTTGATGGGGATCCTCAATATAAATTGTACTTGGCAAATCCCTCTGAAGTTTAAGAAGGACTGTCTGAGAGATAAATCACATTAAAAGTAAACCAGAAGCAGACAATAATGCCAGTGACAAGTTCCTTTGACACTTTATGGAGATCACAGCCTATTTGGCAGTTTAGATTTTTCTGTTTCATGCTGTTTTTCATAGGGCAACCCTATTTCCTGATCTCAACAAGTAGTGTTCAGTTCATTTAGTATCTGTGTACTATTTTCTGTGCAACATTTTTTAGATAGGGTGACAAATGTTTAAATTATTTCTGGAATTTAGAATGTCCTGCTGCTATGGAAGGCTCTACAGATAAACGACTTCTGCAAAAGCAGGTAGTTTGGATTGTGGTGAGTCATGGTGCAAATGAATCCAGACAATACTAGTGAGGAGCCACTCCAGATGCCCCATGGGGCAACTGAACGGAGGGCAGAAAAGAGACTGTCAACAGTTTCACTGATGGAGTAATTGAAAGCTCTCCTGTGTTCTGTCACTGAGTTCTGCTAACCTCTAGTTTCACACATTTTTAAGAGGGTGACATTTCTGTTAGCAGTTTTATGCTTGTGACAATAAGGTTAACAAATAAGGAGGCTGAAGGCACCCACTGCTCTGACTAACCACATGGCATCCATAGTAATTGAATCTCCTATTCCAGCAGGCCATCTAAGTGGGAAGGAGACTCTGTTAGCAGACACAAATGTTTCCTTTGCTAGGCACTTCTTCCTCCTTATAATCCTGCAGCATATGGAGTATTTCAGTTCTGTGAGAGGGGAGTGGTGCATTTGTCAAATGGCTTAAGAAATACTGAGACTCCAGATGGTGGGACTATTCATTCTGAGCCTACAGGAGCCCTGGGCCTGTCCCTCTCACTTGCTATTAATATAATTAGATCTGGTGGTAGTGTAAGAGGGAGCCTGCCTAAAGGACGTCAAAACAAATTACAGAAACTGCTGGGCCTTTCAGTCCTGCTTTAACTCCATTGACTTCAGTAACGCTACTCGTGATTTACACCAGTGTAAGAGAAGAGGACAATCATGTATTGTATTGAGGGTTGAACCAATCCACAGTTGCTGGCCTTCCAAGTACCACTGGGATGCTATATTAAAATGACAGTAATTTCCATTCTACAGTAAGGTGATTTGCTCTTTATACAGAACATCTCAAAACAAACAGAGGAGGCTTTTACTGCAAAATGCCTGCAGCTATTTAACAGCAACCAGTCCACAAATGTGGGACTTGCAATCTCAGAACAACAAAATGTAAAAGAATCAACAAGAGAATCATACAAGAATTTAATATATAGATTTTTCTTGTACAGATCTTATGTTTGAATATTTCTATATTTTAATCATAAAATATTTCCTATATTTTGGAGAGAACTAGATTAAATGAATATACCTTTCCAAATCCTTAGGAGGGGCAGCTAAAGAAGGCTAATTGAGAATCCAGGAAAATACAGATTAAGTTTTAAAGTCAATGGCCCCATTAAAGTCAATAGCAAAACTCCATTTAATTCAATGGGGCAGCCTACGTATTGATTTCATTTTGAAATTTGTGATATGGCGTGTTCTCTGCCTCTGTAAATAATACATTATCTCAGATTTCTACTGTTAAATTTAATTTCATGGCACAGAAAAAAAATGGAGAATGTAATGGGGGATTTTCCTGGGCTGTGTAACTGAGATCTTTTCTGTTCAGATAAAAATTATTTAATTTTGTTAAGAAAATGTCTAGACAGATGCAGAGAGCTGTATTTTCTCAGCCAAAACTATACATTTCACTTTGTGTCCTGGAAAGTGTCTTTTAAAATCTGCACATTGGTATGTAGATTTGGCTTTCTAATTTGAAAGCTGATTAGAGCTTATTTGCACTGTTATTTTTGGTTTGGCTTTCGTTATGTGAGAGACTTACTTTCACTCGAGGGTATTTGTGAAAGCTAACCAACCTGCATACACTTATTTATCCATTGTCGAGAACATCCCAGTTGCTTGAGAAATGTTCTCCTGTTAGAACTTCTGAGCTCTGTAAACAAGATGTGCAGAGGAGCTACTCACCAAAGTAAGTTGTTAGATTTTAAATGTTCAGCCTCCAACATGATGAATTCTTCAGAATATCTGGCCATACATGTCACCCGGGAAGCTGCTGGAGGTTGAGCACTTTTGAAAATCTGGCTCCTCTTTTGGTGCCTAAGTAGGAGATAATTTGAAAATCTCTGCAGATGTGTGTGTGGAGCACTTGAAAATCCAGCCCTGCATTGTTGTTCAGACAGCACCGGAGTGTATGCACCACTGAGTTGCATTTTCCGCATCTTCTGATAATAATAGGCACATGGCTCATAAATGATTAAATCAGGTCCTCTTTTCCATTATTCATGGCCTGCAATATTAACAGGCTTTATCGTCTTTTAAAAGGCAATATAGCCTGCTGCTGATATAATGTCATGAGTTACTTGCCACTTCTCTGACAAATAATAGTGGTAACAACACGCAGTAGCTTCAGATAAGCTTTACTATAAGGGAAACTTTTGTACTGGGATGTGCCCTAAGCAAAGACTGAGCCATTTTGCTCCCATTAAAGTTAATTCCATGCAAATCCTAATGCAACATCCCCCTGTTCCCTGATAAAAATTTTTGAATGCAGTCAACTCTGTGCATCTCAGTCTGCTATATACCATTGTCCAGGTGCATGCATTGTTTGCTTTCATATTATATAAATTAAATACAGCTATGGAGCAAGACTTGTGCTGAAGAAAACCAGAGGGATGCGTTTAGTAGTCTTCTGAATATTATATCAAAATGGACCTCTCCATGGGGGTTGGATCACATGTGGAATTTTTCAGTATTTCCTACATAACGCGGAATGATTCTGCAGCCTAGCTTCAACCTTGTCACTTGGGACACATAAAACATGTCGATACATCTCTATAATATAGTGTGGAAGGATGGGGATTTCTAATGTACTGATATCAGAGGACTGCAACACGGAGATGTATTGAATAAAGGGGAAGAAATGCTACTAAAGCTTTAATCCATTCGATATTATTCCCAGCCAGCCTGCTCCTGCAGTTTGTCCAATATGCTTTAGTTTTCCAGAAGTCACCCTTAAAATCCTGCTCCCCTCTCCTGCCCCTCCCCCAAACATCTCAGGAGCCACCTCCTACGAGGACCCCCCTCTCCAGCAGCAGGGCTGTGTGAGGTTGGGATGGCACAAGCCCCTGGGGCCAGGGCTTCTCCCCCTCTCCCACTCCATCCCCCCACAGCTCCCAGCCCTCTTTCCCAAGAGTACCCCTTATACAACACTATCCCCACCCCCTGCAGGGATTGCAGCCCGAGAGCTCCTTACCTCCATGATGACGGCCCCGATGGTAGACTTCCCCATTCCGAACTGGTTGCCCACTGACCAGTAGTTATTGGGGTTGGCAAGCTTCCAGAGGGTGACTGCGACCCGCTTCTCCAAGGGGAAGGTGGGCCACAGGTGGGTGTCATGTCCCCGGAGGGTGGGGGCAAGCCAGGTACACAGCTCCAAAAAGGTGGTCTTCCGCATTCAGTTTTGGAGCCACTGCCAGTCGTCCCACTGTTCCAGGACCAGCTGTTCCCACCAGTCCAAACTGGTGTCGAGCCTCCAAAAACGCCTCTCCGCTGTGGTTGCCAGAGTGGAGCAGCCGCAGCCATGGAGAGGGTCTCTAGAATGAGTGTGGGGTCCAGGTTGTGCAGGACCAGGAAGGCAGCTGGCAGAAAATTCTGCAAAAACTGCAGCGTGGCCATGTGGGGCCATCGCATGTCCAGGGGCAGCTCTGGCTCCATGGCACAAAGAACAAAGCTGTGGCATCCAAAAAGAACAGGGCAAGCGCAGCAGGAATTGCGAGAGCTTTGCTGTTCCTTGGAGAGGTAGCAAGCATGCAGCAGAAGCAGAGAAATGGCTGTCCAGGGAGGACCCTTTAAGCATGTGTCTCTGTAAGGCTCTGGAACCAGCACTCAGAAGCAACTGATGATCTAAAGCCCTGCCTGAAGTGGTTCCAGGTGACCTTTTATGCGAGAGAGCGTCCATTCAGTCTGGGTGCTCTCTTTCAAAAAAGTGCATCACTTTTTCGATGCGCTTTTGTGTGTGGACGCGCTCTTTTGCAATCAGTTTTTTCAGAAGATCTCTTCCGAAAAAAGCTTCTTGCGCAAGAAGCCTGAAGTCTAGAAGTAGCCTGCGGAGTAGGCTGTACAATTTACTAGTCTGGTCAGACCAGAAGTCTGCCGTTGTGGTCAGAACAGAATCATAGGGCAGAACCAGAGGAATGGTCTGGAGACAACGAGAGAGACAGGAGTCAAAACCACAAGACACAGCCAGATTTGTCATCAAGAGGCAAACCAGTGACAAGAAAGCAAGGGCCAGACAGGAAGTGGGTCTGGCACAGCTGGGGAGGAAAGGAAGGCACTGAGCAGCTATAGTACAGCTGTTGCAATAAGGCTCAAATGATTATCTATTGCCTCTTCTATTGACTATCAAAAAACACAGTTACTTAGTGAGAATGTATTGGGCCCAGCTGAGTTCATAGGGTTGCTAGGCAACTGAGTAGGGGGCATCTGTGTTCCTGCCAATATTTCTGTAATCTCATCTCCTTCCAGGCTAAATAGTCTGTTTTTTGCCAGCATCCCCCATGTTACAGCAAACAGCAGACCCACTATTCCCGTGGAGTCTCTGTAAGCATCTGGTTTGTCTAGTCGTGATTGTCATGGCTCCAGTTCTGCTAGTGCTGATGCGTGAGGTTCATTTTGCCAGGGGGACAGGCAGAGGTAAAGGTCAGGGATTATGAATCATTTCCTTCTCATTGTGGTAATGAGAAGGGTTTGCAGAGTGAGTCAGCAAGAAGCAGCACGGAGCAGTGATATGCTGCAAGCGGAGACCCCAGAGCCACAGCTAACCTGTGGACAACACGGCCAAGGTCCTGATTTCACGTTGCCTTTCTGGTCACAAAAGCTTTTTACCCCCTCAGTACTATAGGGTGTTACAAGTGTGGTAAAGAATCTCCCTCTTCTGGACCGTTCGCTGACATTCACCGATGTGGGGGAATTGGCTCCTAAATTCAGCACGGCTAGCAGCAGGGAGCCAGTAGAGCCTTAAGCCCTTCCCTTTTTCCTCTTAGATGCCCTTGTCTCATTGAATGTGAAAGCTGCATGTATATGGACACAGGGGAGGGGGATGGTAATAGCGGTTGTTACCACACTTAGATAACTACAGCAAGTGTACAACATGTGGCATGTTATGTCCACTGTCACAAGTGGGCTATTCAGCAATGTCTCTGACTAACCCACTGCACGACAAAGCCTCCAATTTAAGAAATTTGATCTTGCGTTGCTACACTATGCTCATTGTGTGTACATCCTCACTAGCAGGGCTTACGTTGACTCACAGCACTGCATGGTGGGTAGCCATCTCATAATGCATGCAGCTGAGTGGAATTTTGTGGTGGGCTCACGATACCTTACAGGACCAAAACATTGGTGCACTTACCTCCTTGCTTCCCTCCCTGAAATCAATGGCAAACAAACCAAGCTTTTTTCACATCTTTTTTTGTAAGCCTGGTTGGGTGTTGTATGGATACAAAATGTGTAACCACCTCCACATCTGTAGCCACAAAAATGAGCTGCACATAATTAGAATGATATCAGTGGATGCAGATATCCACAGATATAAAGTGGATTGGCAGGGCTCTAAAACCCGGATTACCCTTGCGGACACCATATCAAAATAAGCATGGACCCCACTGAGCTATACACTGTTGTGAGCATTACAAACACCTCACACTTTATCCTGAAGTATTTACACAGCCAATACAGGAGCTGCTGCATGGAACAATGTGATGCCACGCAAGCAGCCCTGCTAGAAGACATAGAGCAGAGCAACTGGCAGTTGGTGGTGAAAGTCAGACATTATCTTGAGATGGCTGAGCGCTGTTTCTGGGCTGGGAAAGAAGCGCTGTCTGGTGGGATTGCACTGTGTGTTGTACAGTTATGGGTTGCCAAGCAGTGGCTGCAGAACTTTTGAATGCATAAGGCCATTTTCCAGGAAATGAGGGAAGAGCTTTCCTCAGCCTTGAAGTGTAGCAATAGTAGAATGAGAGCTGCTCTAACAGCGGTGAAGTGAGTAGCAATAGTTCTGTGGAAGCTTGCACTGCCAGACTGCTACCGGTCAGCGGGGCATCCATTTGGAGTGGGTGAATCTACAGTGGGATCTGTTATGATCCAAGTTTGCAGGGCTGTTACCAGACTTCTGCTAAGAAGGGTAGTGATTCTGGGCAACATGCAGAACATAGTGAATGGTTTTTCTGACCACCAGACCACTTGCCAAACAGTACCTACACAACAACGGGTACTTCTCAATGGTGTTGCAAGTGCTGGTGGATCACTGAGGCCATTTCATTGACATCAATGGGGGATGGTCAGGAAAGGTGCATGACGAACTCAGGTTTGTTCAGAAAGCTGCAAGTACGGATTTTCTTTCCAGGCTACAAAATAACTATTAGTGCTATTGAAATGCCAATAGTGATCCTGAGAGACCCAGCCTACCCCTTGCTCCTATGGCTCCTGAAGCTGTACACCTGCAGCTTGGACAGTGGCATGGACAGGTTGTACCACAGGCTGAGCAATTGCAGAATGGTGTGAGTAAGGCTACGAGGCATGGGTGAGAGGTCTTATGCTGCTGCATTTGTGAAGACATCCTTGGGATCACAGGTTGGAGCTTGAGAAAAGCCCCCTTTTCCTCTAGCAACCTGCATAGTGCTTCAGGACAGGCACCAGGGTAAAGGTCCCCAAACAGTGTGTGTGTTACAAAAATGGAACTGAGCTGGGCAGGGGAAGGGAAGGACACAAACAGGAAGGCGATCCTTTTCCCCCTGAGCTGCTTACAGTACATGGTGATCCCTCCCAATCACAGCCACAGCACATTTGAGAAGGGAAAGTAGTTTGTGTGACCGATATTTCACCAGATGGGGATGGGGAGGAGAGAATTACCTGTTGAATTGTTTACAGTTTCAGGACTAGCATTGAAAATTTACCCTGGGAACACTGCAATATCACTGTCCTGGGGTTAACAGAAGCAGTGAGGAAGTAGATTGGGGTGGGCAATAATTTTTGCAGAAGGGCCACTTCATGATTTTTGGTTCATGGTCACAGGCCGACTCTGCTCCAGGAAGGGGCGGGGCTTTGGGTAGAAGGGGTGGGGCTTTGAGCAGAAAGGGGCGGTTGCCTTTAGGCACTGAGCACCCCTGGAGGCGGGTGGGAACTATCAGCCGCTTTGAACAGCGAATGACTTGGCGCACTCCTCCACTCCTGGGTCTCAACTGGCCTAGGGGCGAGGGCACAGCAAAGTGGGCCGTGGACTGGATCAAATGGTTTGGCGAGCTGTATCCGGCCTGCGGGCCGTGTCTTGCCCACCTCTGGAGGAGATGCTGCAAGCGTCTGGGGACAGGCTTGTTCCTTATGCTACAATGCTGTGCGCTGCAGGGATGCCAGCAAAGTTAATAATGGTGTGGTGCAGGAACGTTTCCTTCCGTGGTGGACAAAATAAGGCAGCCCTTCCCAGAAACCTTCTGCAAAGGATACAGAGCTCCTCCTGCAGGGCTTCCTAGAGATCTCCATGGAGGATTCCTGGCCATCCCCCTGCACATCCACAGTCTGTTTAACTGGAGTGGCCACGGAGAACCCTTACAACTATATTTTTGTTCAGATTAAACATCTAAAATACTAGCATGTAACCACTACAGTTTAATTGGAAATGTGTTCTCACCAGAGATGCCTTCCTTAGCATCATGCTCCGCCACCAACTAGTCCTGTGAAGAGATGGGCTCCAGGATTAAAAACAGTTCTTGGATATGGACAGTTCAATGTCAGGGATATTGGATCCTCGCCTTGGACTCTGCTTCACATTCTCCTACCCATTCTTTTCCTCCTCTTCCACAATAATCCTTCTTGCTGTTATTCAGAGTTGCCCAGGACTCCTGGGAGGTACCCACAGAGCATTTTGAGGTAGTGATGGGGTTACTGCCAAGAATTGCATGCAGCTCCTCATAAAAGGGGCTTGTCTATGGGCAGAACCAGAATGACTGTTCATTGCCTTTGCCTTCCTTCTGGCATGCTTGCCAAAACTCCTTTATTTTCACTCGGCACTGCTGTGTGCCCCTGGTGTAGCCCTTGTTCACCATGCTCTGTGCCATCTTGGCATAGATTTTAGCATTTCTTCAGCATTTTTTTGCTCTACCTGAATAGATTCTTCTCCTCGCATAGCAATAAGATCCCCCACCTCCTGTGTACTCCATGCTGGAGCATGTTTGTGACCTTGAATCTCCGTGATCAGCTGTGCAGACAAGTTCTCCACACTGATTAAACAGGAAATGTAAAATCAAAAGTCCTCAGGGCTTTAATGGGGGAGCAGCTGTT
This sequence comes from Pelodiscus sinensis, assembly GCF_049634645.1. NCBI lineage: Eukaryota > Metazoa > Chordata > Testudines > Trionychidae > Pelodiscus > Pelodiscus sinensis. The sequence continues at coordinate 68,033,335 of NC_134711.1, read as the reverse complement.
TCCTGTGTATCTGGCTGACATGCAGTGGAGTTGAAAGTGCTCTCAAGATCAGTCACAGCAGAGCATTGTGGGATACCTACTGGAGGCCAAATCATGTGAATTACACAATGCAGTGTCTAGATGATCTCCATGTCGACCAGTGAATGTCAAATCAAGGGCTACACCTCTCGTGGAGGTGGAGTACTAAAGTTGACTTCCCAGGTCATTTAGATTGATGGAAGGGATTCGGAGTGTTTTATGTCAACCAACATGTAGACATGGCTTTAAGCCTGCAGTTCATTCCAAGGTAGATACTAATTTACACCGAATACTAACATAACTAAGTAATTTTCACATGAAAACTGCTGAATAAATGCAAACAGCATTGTTGTTTTTATGTTTATTATGATAGTGCCCCAGTGACAAGCATGAATGGGGTTCTATCATGTGAGGTGCTGCATAGATACAGGTTAGGACAAGCCCTGCTCTGAAGAGTTTACAATCTAAACAGACAAGCTAGATACAAACTAGGGAAGAGGGACATATCATACAATTTATTTTATTACTTTTTTTATTGCTCCGTTGCCATAACACTGGTTAATTACCATCAAAGAGATGCTTAGAACAAGTTCAGAGATGCCGCTTTAGTTCAAATATTGTCAGGTGAGGCAAAAAGTTTATTGATTTTTTTTTTCCCAGAAGATTTTTTTCAGAGACCTGAGCTTCATAGACTATATGCAAAAGGTGTCAGTCACCTGGTCACATACCCTCTCCCAGTCTCAGGTTACAGAAAGCATCAGCCATTGTATACTTGAGGAAGAAACTCACACCCAAATTTCCATCACCATCTCGCTATTAGTGCAGGGCCCAGGGAAATTGAGGCACACACAAGGTTTCTACAGGATAATAGAAATCACATGCAATATAAGAAAGCAAACAGAGTGAATACAATCTGCACTTTGTCACATAATGGATCTTGCATTTGCAGCATTTAAGGGTACATGTTTAAGGTGCCAAAAGCAGACGGGAAGTATATTGACTAAGTAAAGTATTAGAAAAGACTCGCCCATGAGCTTATAAGTAACGTTCTCAGCTGTTTCCCAGACAGGACATCAATCAAAACTTTGTTCAAAAGCCACCCTCGGCTTTCCACTTGACCTTGCACTCCAGCACCATGAGGACACTGTCCTACAGCAGTAATTGTAAATGTGAGACAGGAAATCTAATTAGAAGGGAGATGAGGTACCATGGAATCCCATCAGGTGTGTTCAATGTCAGCAAGTGCAAAAGGGCAAGCAAAGGAGAAGTCAGTTACACAGCAAGCATCGGGAAGTTCCTTTTCCTCCCTCTCCATTGACACTGTACAACCAGCCAGTGTTGAAGTGAGGCTGGACAGTATTCATTTGTAGTGAATGTTGTGCTCATGTGAGGTGCAATTTAAAAATCCTCTCCCTGCAAGCTTTGCTGCAATTCCTGGCTAATGGGCCACTTCTCTGATCTCTAGGAGTGAGAGGATAACTCAGCCCAGTCTATGCCCAAACAGTCTTTGGACACATTCAGTACACCAACAGGGATGGTGATTTGGGCAGCTGTCCCTTAAGGCCAGTAGTGGTTTAAATGCCCATCAGCTGTGAAAGGGGAGGGCCAACCCAAGGGGGAATCTAAATATGGCAAAGAAAGTGAAAGTTTTTATTTTAAAATGGAAAATAGAAAATGAAATCAACATCTGTGATCTGTACAAGCTGGGGGTCATCTAGTAATGATCCCAGTGAAAGAATGCAATTTAACACTGCCCTGTTTAAAGACTGGCACGTCTTTAAAAATACACAGCAGCACCAAGTCTCAGTATTTCACAGCTCTGAAGGCCAGATCATGCCACCTGAAAGAAACCCAAGCCAACTTTGCTTGCTATAGACAAACAATGATTACAGTAGTGAAATAATGGCCCACCTGGAATAGTTTTAATACTGGTGCCTTCACTATGATTAACAAGAAATAACTCCCAGTTATAACTATAATTGACACTAAATACAGAATCATAAATGTAGGGCTGAAAGGGACCTCAAGAGCTCATAAATCAGGCCCCCTGCACTGACAATGCCAACACTGATGGCTAAGGATATAGGGGAGATTCCCAAACCTGAGCCATTCTTTTTAGGTGACAAATCTGAGGAATTGTCACAAATTGAGGTGTCATTAGAGGAAGTTGTAAAAAAATTGATTAACCGTAACAAGTCACTGGGACCAGATGGCATTCACCCAAGAGTTCTAAAAGAACTCAAATGGGAAATTGCTGAACTATTAACCGTGGTTTGTAACCTATCCTTTAAATCAGCTTCTGTACCTAATGACTGGAAGATAGATAATGTGACATCAATATTTAAAAAGGGCTTTAGAGGTGATCCTGGCAATTACAGACTGGTAAGTCTAAAGTCAGTACAGGGAAAATTAGTTGAAACCATAGTAAAGAATAAAATTGTCTGACACATGGATGAAAATAATTTGCTGGGGGAAAGTCAACATGGTTTCTTTAAAGGAAAGTCATGTCTTATTAATCTGCTAGAATTCTTTGAGAGGGTCAACAAACATGTGGACAAGGGGAATCCAGTGGATATAGTATACTTAGATTTCCAGAACGCCTTTGACAAGGTCCCTCACCAAAGGCTCTTAAGCAAAGTAAGTTATCATGGGATAAGAGAGAAGGTCCTTTCATGGATTGATAACTGGTTAAAAGACAGGAAACAAAGGTTAGGAATAAATGGTAATGAATGGAGGAATGAATGGAGACAGGTAACTAGTGGGGTCCCCCAAGCGTCTGTTCTGGGACCAATCCTATTCAACTTATGTATAAATGATCTAGAGAAAGGGGTAAACAGTGAGGTGGCAAAATTTGCAGATGATACCAAACTGCTCAAGATAGTTAAGACCAAAGCAGAATGTGAAGAGCTTTAAAAAGATCTCACCAAACTAAGTGATTGGGCAACAAAATGGCAAATGAAATTGACTGCTGATAAATGTAAAGTAATGCACATTGGAAAAAATAATCCCAACTATCCGTACAATATAATGGGAGCTACTTTAGCTACAACTATTCGAGAGAGAGCTCTTGGAGTAATTGCGGATAGTTCTCTGAAAACATCCACTCTGCGTACAGTAACAGTCAAAAAAGCAAACAGAAAGTTAGGAATCAGTTAAAAAGGGATAGAAAATAAGACAGAAAACTTTTCTCTACATTTTTGAGTGTCATTTTCAGCAATTTGGACACAATATTTTGTGCTTTTTGTTTGAAATGGAGAATCAATAGAATTAAATGGAATCCATTGTCTTCTGTATGCATGGTTATAGCCATTGTCGGTCATTTTTCATGTTGGGTCGATTATCTTGCATAGAAATAAATGTCAATTCTTTTAGTTCTTCCTTTCATTTTTCTTTTCTTCATATGCAACTCTAGTGGAGTGGTCTTCAGGTTTAAAAATCTCTGGAGGATATTCAAGTTGGAGAGTTTCACCTGTGTGTGTGTGTGTGTGTGTGTGTGTGTGTGTGTGTGTGTGTGTGTATGAATTAGACAAGTGAATGTTTCTGTGGGAATTAATCTTAGTATTCTACCCTTCATTCTTTTTTCATCTTGATACTTGGCACTTTGTGTGTGAGCTCGAAGAGGAGTTCTGCTTAGAGCCATGTGGAATATGGAAGTTACATTCTGTGGAGGAGTATAAAAGTTCAAAAGCTGAATTTAAATGAATCCCTGACATTTCAAAAGTCTCTGGAGGAAAATTCCCTTTTACCAAATATTTTGCAAATATTTTGCATTTATTAGCTTGTATATTGTAACAAAAAAGAAAAATCCCTAAACAAAGAGTCATTTAAAATTGAAATTTCAAAATGTTTCAGAATGTCAAAAAGGAAGAGATTTTTATATTGTCAGGACATTTCCCTCCTGGTTATTTTCTGAAATGAAATTCCAGCAAAATCAGTCAGACATTGCAAAGTGGGTTGATTTTTATGGCATCACATATTCTAAAAAAATGTCATTCCATTCAAATTTCTCCAACCAGCTCTATTTCTGGCTTAAAAAGCCAAAATACCTATGGATTTTTGCTTTCTAAGTCAGACTTCAATGAGTCTTGTGGCATGGTGAAGCCCAAGGGTATGAAGCTAGTGATGCTATTGACAATACTTACACTTAATAGCAAAGAACATGGCCATCATCCCCAAACAGCTATTTGTTTGCTTTTTTTATTTATTCTAATAATGTTTAATCCCTAGCAATGGTAAAGTCATAAAACCTTTACAAATTAACCTTCCATAGTAGGGCCAATGTAATGCTTGTTTTACCCACCAGAGCATAGGTAAGCCACACTGACTTGCATATTGAAATTAACAGCTCTTGCAGTCACTTCCTGTATCAAGATATGGATGATGGGAGTTGCTATGATGGCTTCCATCTACATTATGAGGGGCTACGACATTTAAAATTCATTCTTAAAATTAAACAATCAAATGCATGCTGTTTAAAAACAAAGAGAAGTAAACATTTGGTGATAGATGCTCTTTCCCTACTAGTAGGGAGAGAGCCTGAAACCAGGTCTCTGTGTTTTAGGTAGATCTCCACTGACTCATGGGTAAACTGCTGTGCCACTGTTAGGGGCCTGGGTTGGGACATGGTGGAATTGGACTACCTCACTGTGTGTATGTCTACTCTACAGCGCTAATTCGAACTAACTTAGTTCGAATTAGTTAATTCGAACTAAGCTAATTCAAACTAATGCATCTAGAACTAAAAACAAGTTCGAATTAGCGTTTTGCATTAGCGCGTCCTTCAAAGTAGGAATAAGAGATCCTCCGGAATAGGGCTTTATTCCGGAGGATCGGGCCAGTCTAGACGCTTTTTTTCCAGCTTTTCCCCAAGCCGGAAAAAAAGCGGCGGACATGTTTATTTAAATCCGCGGGGGATATTTAGATCCCCCGCGGATTTCCCTATTCCCACTTTCAAAATTAGCATGCCCCTTCCGAAAAAGGGGCCAGTGTAGACGTAGCCTGTGTGTGTTGCTCATCCCAAACCTAAACCCTGTAGATTGGACTGGGGCTATAGCTCTTCCTAATTGTAGGCCATAGCCCTAACTGTTGGTTGCTCCACTCTGGTTAAAGGCTCGAGAAACAGCCTACCACAGCCAGGCCAGATAGCAGGCCCATGCCTCAATTGGTAACTGCCCACCCTGTGTAAAGGCTGGGTGAAGAGATGGTTGCATCTTGCCCTGGTCACCAGCCTGAGCCCCGACTGTGTATGAATGGCCTGCCTTGCGTGATGGATGGGCCCCCCTTGTGAACTGCTAATTCCTTTACATTTGTTCTGATTAGAGAAATCTCTTGTAGACCCAGCTTGGAGGAAGCATGGGCCACCTCAGATGCAGATTGAGACACAAAGGAACAGCCTCACTAGCCTACAGTCTCCCATAGCAAAAATCACTCCATGAGAAATATTCCCTCCAGTTAGCCCATGTTTATACCATCATGCTAAGGCCAGGCATATTTTTCATATGGTTAGTGACTAATTTCATCTATCTATTTGTAAGGAAGGCATTTAAAGAGAGATTCTTCAGTCAAGTCATAGAGCTCAATAGCAAATGTTTTCTTTTCCTTTTTTTGTCACTACACTGTACATTGTTTCCTTCTACTGAGGAAAATGGTAATGCAGTTGGTTGGTAGAACACCTGTTGTGTAAATCTTTGTGATGCTTATAATATAAACTCTGCTGGCAGAGACAACTGTGCCTCACATTTAAACCCCAAGGTATAAGATATCAGAGAAGGAAGAAGAAAAAAGGTTTAGCCCTGTGAAAATAATATATCAGTAACCGGAATCTGTTATCCAGATTTATAAGCTAAATGAGTTACAGTTTATCCGGTATTAAAAATCAGCCGCTTTGTTCCTAGAAGACAGAGTATGTTTTCTTATACACATTTTCATAGGATTTCATGTTTCTGACAATGGACAGCTGGTCTGCTCAAAATTGGACATACAAATTAACCTATCAATCGTGTTACAACTTGAGAGCATTTAACAAGCAGAGAGTGAGAAATCATTGAGGAATTTTGGCAGAACTTGTGCGGATTTCCCTGGATAGAGCAAAATCCTGCCTCAGTCCCACTGGCTTCAGCAAGCTCACTTGAATGAGTAGGGCAAGCAGGGTCTGGTCCCTGATTTGCAATGCAGGTTGAACCTTTCTTGATTGGTACTCTCTGGTCCTGCATCATTCGTGCTCTGGCATGTTTTTAGTTAGCTGGATGTCCACTTATCATGAGTGAGGCCAAGTTTTCCACGGTCCCATAAAGTTTACAGCGTCCAGTCCTAGATCCCAATGTTCTGTGCTGTTATTTAGCTCTAATTTACCCCTAAATGTCTTCTAAAAGCCTAGTTAGCAGTGGAAGTGTTGGTAATGCTACTAGACAATACTGACCTCCCATCGTCCGACAAATTCTCCGGTTTGGCACTGGTCAGGTCCTGAGAGTGCTGGAGTAGAAAGATTCAACCTATAATCTTCAAGGATTTTGTCTAAAATGCATGGAGCTTTTCTGTGATTTTAATTCTACATCGTTTTGTTCTTAATGTGAATGGCTGGCATCAATATCAGAACACAGTGCCAGATTTTGCTACCAGTAGAACTTCATTTCACAGATTGTCCCACTGGCTTCACTAGAACCACTCACAGAGAAAGCTCCTACTCAGCATGTGTAGCGAGAGTGGTGGATTCTGACCCATGGCGAGAATCATAGTAACATTTATTAAGGGCTAGATTGTGCCCCTGTCTAATACAGGCTGATAGCAGGGTCCTTTGTGCCTCCTGAATCACCACCATGGTGACTTGAAGGAACACAGGCAGGGGACCCTGTATGTTTTCCCTTGGGAGCAACTAGGCAGGCAGCTGGTGGAGTCATGGCCCTGCCCCACAAGGATCCAACCACTGTATCTGACTAACCAAACAGGAGAATATGCTGCTTCTCATTCAGCACAATCAGGGAGCAGGAGTAAAAGGGAGCAAGGAGAAGCACTGATAAAAGCTCTGGAAGAACTTCCCTCTCCTCTCCTTGGCTTCAGGATCAATGTATCCGCACCCATAGAACTCCCGTCTACTCGGCTGGTTCCGTAAGAATTCTCTCTGCTGTTTCAGACTACTGTAACTACTGTCAGGGAATCCTGGATGGGATGTGCTACCTGTACTCTGGTCAATGTTATTTCCTTACACTGGACAATAATGACGCAAAGGGTGGAAATATGAAAAATGGACGTGCCTTTTAAAAACATTTAAATTAATCTACGGCTACAAACACCTGACTACAGTATATGGTTATTGCCTGGTGCCACTACAGGGCAGAGTTAAGATTGTCTGGATGCCTTAACTCTGTATTTCCGCACTTTAACACATATTTGGATTTCCTTCAAGTTTAACCTTCACTCTGAATGTCCTAGGTTTGTGATGCTTGTTTTTCAGACGATTACAACTTTCTCGTAATATTGTTACCCTTAGATGACTAATACGTCTTCTTCATGCAGTTTTTGTTTGCAAATATTTTTAAAGTTTTCGTCTAGAGTTATTCATTGATGTAAATGCTTTTATAAAGTTGTTGATCCTCATCAAAATAAAAAGTATTCCTCTGGGTAAGAAGAATAGCTAGTAGTCCCTAGAATTTATTTAACTGAGGGTATGTCTACACTGCAGCGTTTTTCAGGAAAAATGGTTATTTTTCCGGAAAAACTATACTTATGTCCACACTGCTATTGCATTCTTTTGACAGAGAGCCGAAAGAACAGAGGTGTTTTTCTGACAGCGGTAAACCTCTTCCTTTTTCCAAAAGGCATGCGTGGACATGGAAGAGGGAGTTCTTTCGAAAGAAGAGGCCCCCAGGAAATAACACAGGTGCCCCGGTGGCTACTCCATCCATACTAATCACAACTTAAATGTGAGACCGCATCCAATCAATGTGGACGCTATCTTTCGAAAAAGCACATTGCTTTTTCCTTGTGCTTTTGCTGTGTGGACGTTCTCTTTTGAAATAAGCTTTTCCAGAAAAGCTTCTTCCAAAAGAAGTTTGCAGTCTAGACATAGCATGAGTGGCTAGGAACATCAGGCAGATATCTGCTGAGGCTTGTGGGAAACCGGAAGGGGCATCATGGGGCATCTTGTCCCAATCCCCCATGATGCATTGGTGCTTATGTGATTTTATCAAAGTTGACTTTACAAAGTGCTCCATAATTAATGTATTATACTGTCTTTATCTGAATTCTGGACTGTGGTATGGTGCAATGTATGTGAAATTGTGGAAGACTTTGGACAAATCGACTGAGAGGGAGATAGGTGGCACATATATTCCAATTCTGGCAACAGACCGCTGAGCCTCCAAGCACATTAACTGGAAGGGGTATTTCCCCATGGTTCTCCAGGTGCTTGTGGATTGCCATGGGTCTTTCACAGACACTAATGCAGGCTGGTCCAGAAAGGTATATGAAGTTTGCATCTTTCGGAACACTAGTCTGTTCAGGAAGCTGCAAGCAGCAATTTTCTTCCTAGACCAGAAAATCACTGGGGGAAGTAAAAATATCAGCTGTGATCCTGGGAAACTCTGCCTATCTTTTAATGCTGTGGTTCATGAAGCCATACACCGAGAGCCTGGTCTGTAGCTAGTAGTTCAACAACAGGGTGAGAAGGGTGCAGCATGACTGTGGAGTGTCCTTTTGGCTGTTTAAAAGCCTGCTGGTGATGTTTGTACAGGAAACTGGACCTGGCCAATGACAACATCTCTATGCCTATAGCCATATGCTGTGCCCTCCATAATATTTGCGAAGGAAAGGTTACACATTTCACTCAGGGCTGGATCAATGAGGCTCAGCACCTGGAGGCTGAGTTTGAACAGCTTCAGACCTGGGCTATCAGAGGAGCACAGCATTGGGCATAAGGATCAGGGAAGCCTTGAGGCAGCAATTTGATGCTGAAAACCAGTAGTATTTGTTGTCAAGCACAGGAGAGCACTGGCTGTGATGCTAATGAGGGCTCTGATTGGTCCCTACAATGCACTTAGTACAATAGTGCCTGCTGCTTTGCTTGGGGGGTGCTTGCTTGTTTTCATGTATTGGAATAAAGATTGTTTTCAAAAACCCCATGTTTCATTTATTGAAAACAACAAACATAGAACACGCACGCAGCGTGACACATCTGCAGTTTATAGGGAGTGGGGGGAGAAGAAGGAGGTGAGAGGCTGCAGCATGTTGACAGATTTGTGTATGTCCAGAGTTGTGTCTGTATGTTGTGTGATGTGCTGTGTGGGGCTAAACTGCACAGGGATGGAGGTGGAGTGCACTGGGTGCTTGTGGCACTCTGCAGGGAGGCCTGGATGGTGAAGGGGCAGGTGTGGAGTGCAGCAGGTGTTGCCTGGGGAAGGATAGTGGCTAAAATGTGTTGGCAGTGAGAGGGCTGGTGCATGGAAAACATTTCTGGAACTCCAGCTGCCGGGGTGAGGGAGGAGGAGGAGGTGGTCACAGAATGCTCTGTCTGGAGTGCTACCAGTGTTTGAAGTGTGTCAGCTTGACTCTCCGTAATGTTTAAGAGCCACTCCATGGCTTCTTTCTGGCACTCTGTGGTTTTTTCCTGCTCCCTCCTCTCATCATCTCTTCACTCTTTTAATTCTCATAACCTTGCACGTCAAGTCATCTTTACTTCTCTGAGGACGCTTCCTAGCCCTGTGCAGGTATTCATTAGTTGATAACAAGGAAAGCCAGGAGCCCAAGCAGGGTTCCCTCTAAGGTGTGCACCTGGGCAGGCATGCACCAAGAATTTGACTCCCACACATCTTAGAAGAGACACTCAGAGGCTACTTAGCTCCTCAGGGCGGGCTGCATGGTGAGTGACTGTCCCACCCCAGGAGCAGCTGGGTAGACACTCTGCAGCCCTGTCCCTAGCCTCAGCCCTTTACCAGGGCTGGAGCTGCAGCCAGAGTGGGCTGCAGGGGGCCGCTAGAGATGGAACCTGGGCCGTGGTACTAAAAATAGCACCACAGCCCCAGCCCAGGAGCAGCTGCAGTGTGGCCCTGGCTCCAGTCCTGGCACATAGGGCAGCCAGCTGGCATGCAGCCATGCCCCATGTGTTGGGACTGGAGCTGGGGATATGGTGCTATTTTTAGTACCGTGGTCCCAGCCCCTGAAGCTGCCATGCAGCGTCAGCCCCAGCTGTTCCAGGGGTGGGACCGCATAGTGGGTGGCTGCCCCACATTCTGGGATTGGAGCGGGGATTGCCCATGGAGCTATTTTTAGTACCACGGTCCTGGCCCTGGGATCACAGTACTAAAAATATCATTGCAGGCTACCCTGGCTCCAGTCCCAGCACCTGTTCCCATCTTGAGAGCAGCTGGGGCTGCATGGCAGCTTCAAGGGCTGTGACTTAGGTAGTAAATATAGCTCCTCAGACCTGCCTCCAACCCCTAAAAACTGTGCAGCTGCCTACCGTGTCAAAGGAAGAAGGTGAGGGAAGGGGCAAGAGGAGAACTAAGGGGAAAGTGGACTGATGAGAGGAAGGGGCTTGTGCTGAGGGGAGAGGGCACATGGGCAGGAGAAGAAAGGGGAAGGCACCAGGGGACAGGGTGGAGGAGAGACAAATGCCAAGGGGCCAAGAGGAGACAATGAGGGGAAAGGGCAGGAAGGGAGGGAAGGTGTCCATGGGGATGTGAGAAGGGATGGGACAGGGTGATGCTGAGAGAGGAAAAGGGATTGTGGGGGTGAAGCAGAAGGGCAGACACAGGGAGAGACAATGAGGGCAAGAGGAAGGAAGAGGAGAGGGGAGGAGTGGGTGCCAGGAGAAAAGGGGTTGAAAGGAGGGGTGGGCATGAGGAAGGATGGGAATGGAGCAGGTCATGTGTGGGGGCACAAAGGGGCATGAGGAGAACTGGGGTAAAGGGTGGTGAGGAGATGGGTACCAGGGAGAAAGAGGGCAAAGAGGACAGGGGCAGTGAGGGAAGGGGGAGGTACCAGGAGGGTGCAGGTGGTAAGGGAAGGTGCAGGTGCTAGGGGGATTGTGCTTATTAGAACATAAGAACATAAGAATGGCCGTACTGGGTCAGACCAAAGGTCCATCTAGCCTAGTAGCCTGTCTACCGACAGTGGCCAGCACAAGGTGACCCCGAAGAGGGTGGACCAAAGACAATGATCAAGCAATTTGTCTCCTGCCATCCCTCTCCAGCCTCTGACAGACAGAGGCCAAGGACACCATTTTATCCCCTGGCTAATAGCCTTTTATGGACTTAACCTCCATGAAATTATCTAGCTTCTCTTTAAACTCTATTATAGTCCTAGCCTCCACAGCCTCCTCTGGCAAGGAGTTCCACAGGTTGACTACACGCTGTGTGAAGAAGAACTTTCTTTTATTAGTTTTAAACCTGCTCCCCATTAATTTCATTTGGTGTCCTCTAATTCTTCTACTTAGGGAACTAACAAATAACTTTTCTTTATCGGCCCTTTCCACACCACTCATGATTTTATAGACCTCTATCATATCCCCCCTCAGTCTCCTCTTTTCTAAACTGAAAAGTCCCAGTCTCTTTAACCTCTCCTCTTATGGGACCCATTCCAAACCCCTAATCATTCTAGTTGCCCTTTTCTGAACCCTTTCCAAGGCCAAAATATCTTTTTTGAGGCGAGGAGCCCACATCTGTACACAGTATTCAAGATGTGGGCATACCATAGTTTTATACAGGGACAGTAAGATATTCTGGGTCCTATTTTCTATCCCTTTCCTAATAATTCCTAGCATCCTATTTGCCTTTTTGACCGCCGCTGCACACTGCGTGGAAGTTTTCAGAGAACTGTCCATGATAACTCCAAGATCTCTTTCCTGATTTGTCGTAGCCAAATTAGCCCCATCATACTGTACTCATAGTTGGGGTTATTTCTCCTGATGTGCATTACTTTACACTTATCCACATTAAATTTCATTTGCCATTTTGTTGCCCAATCACTCAGTTTGGTGAGATCTTCTTGGAGTCCCTCACAGTCTGCTTCTGTCTTGACTATCCTAAACAGTTTTGTATCATCTGCAAACTTTACTACCCCACTGCTTACCCCTTTCTCCAGATCATTTATGAATAAGTTGAAAAGGATTGGTCCCAGGACTGACCCTTGGGGTACACCACTAGTTACCCCTCTTCAATCTGAAAATTTACCATTTATTCCTACCCTTTGTTTCCTGTCTTTTAACCAGTTCTCAATCCAAGTTCTCAATCCATTGTATTAATAACACAAAATACACACATGTTCAACCAGAGACTTTGCGGCTAAGAACATGGAATTAATGATCAGACAGCAGTTGTCTGTAGTGCAGAACCACCAAGGTAAATGGTTGCATAATGTATAGAAATGTTACTCAATATCTATTTTAAATAAAAGAGGACCATGAAAGTTCTTGCCCTACAAGAACCTTTATCAGTTCTTGTTTCTATCTACTGTATCCAAAAAGGTAGAGAAAATATTTTTCTAGGAATACTTTGAATGTCTTTGTTAGAGGACATAAAATGAAGTAAATACCATAATACATCACTCTTTTTAGTTAAATAATTTACTTAAAAACAATTTATTTAAAATAACAGCTTTAAGAACCAGATCCAAAGTCCAATGAAGTTAATGGAAAGATTCTCATTCACTTCAAGGAGTGTCGGAACAGGCCTTAAGTGTCCTTTGTTTTCTTGTCTGCTTGATCTATTTTAATTTAAAACAGCAAGACATTAATTAAACCCATCCAGTATGTGCTTTACTTTACACAAATTCTTTTGATAACCTTTCTATGAAAATACACACTTCTTTGCTTTGAGAAAAAATAAGAACTCTTCTAGTTGAGTTGATCACTTGAAATGATACTATCAAGTACCTGTGCACTCTGGCATAAAGCAAAGAATATTATTTGTTACCTTTTTTACACATTATTTTTATTTATAGACATTCAAGCTTTAAAAAATGCTTATGAGTGGCTCAGATCAGACAAGGGCAATCTGCACTTGATTCATCAGAGAGCTTTAGCTCTGATTTATATGTCTTGTGTTCAGAACAAGCATCCCATGTAACTACTTTTTCTAAGTTGGCTATTTATCTGTAATAAAAAGAACTGTCTAGAATTACGCTGGATTGACTTCACCTCTGATTTAAAATAAAGTATAGCACTGAGACACAATGTGAATGGGTAGACATTTTCAATAAGCTGTTATCTAGACGTGTGCCTACACGGTTCCCTAAATTTGAAATAAGATATGCAATTTGCACTATGTAAATTGCGTATGTTATTTCGAATCTATTTCAAAATAGCTTATTTTGAAATTTGTCACATCTACACAGTGCCAAATTTTGAAATAACATGCTATTCTGAACCATCGCTTAACCCTTGTGCAATGAGGTTTACTGGGATGGCGAAGTAGCTCACCTGTTATTTTGAAAAATATTTCAAAATAATGGGCGGCTTGTGTAGAAGTGGGGTAGCTATTTCAGGATACCTCCAGTATCCCGAATTAGCAATGATGTGTAGATGTACCCTAAGGCTGTGTCTAGACTACATGCCTCTGTCGGCAGAGGCATGTAGATTAGACACATAGGCAAAGGCAAATGAAGCCGCAATTTAAATGTTCGCGGCTTCATTTACATTTGCATGGCTGCTGTGCTGAGCCAACAAACAGCTGATCAGCTGTTTGTCCGCTCAGCGCGCTAGTCTGGACGCTCCCCTGCCGACATCAAAGTCCCATTCCTCGTGGGATGAGGTTTACTGGGGCTGCCGACAAAGGGCTTTGATGTCGGCAGGGGAGTGTCCAGACTAGCGCGCTGAGCGGACAAACAGCTGATCAGCTGTTTGTCGGCTCAGCGCGGCAGCCATGTAAATTTAAATGAAGCTGCGATCATTTAAATCGTGGCTTCATTTGACTTTGCCTACGTGTCTAATCTACATGCCTCTGCCGACAGAGGCATGTAGTCTAGGCACAGCCTAAGTGTGCAATGGAAAGTGTATCCTACATAAGCTCAGAAAGACCAATTAACACAGTTCTCTGAAAGGAGAGCCAGATTTAATTGAGGAGGAAGCCCAGCAGGGGAAGGGCCTGGGAGAGGGCTATAAACAGAGGAAGTTGGCTACTGAAAATTTTTCAGGATTAATTTTCTTTTTATTTGACTTCATAGTAAATAAACATTTAAAATCATGCACCTTATTAATTATCCCCTGTTTTAGTATTCTTTCTTCCATAACATTTTAAAAAATATTTATAAGATATTTGTTAATTACATGGGTGCCATGGTGGCACACATCCGAACAAGCGCACATGACCTAAAAATTGGTGCAGAAGACAAAACTCACTCTGCTCATGGATGGAAAATCTTAGAGGGAACAGTAATTGCAAAGTTAATTCTGGGAAATCAAAAGGCTACATTTTACAGAGGGCCTGTAGTTAACACTACACAGAGCACAGACACCACCCAGTTTAAACTCAAGCACTGTTCACATACCTATCACTGACTGGCTGTCTCAGGGTGAGTGCACATAAGACAAAAGACCCCCAAAATGGTGAGTTAACCACCAGGGCAGAGGAGTTCATTGGGGCAATTACCATGAAGTGAGAGAGTCCATCAACTTCCTGTTCTGCATCTGACTAGCCTTGTGTTGATACTCGCACCACAGAGACCCAAGCTTGTTTTCTGCAACCCTCCCACTCTCAACAATAGCTTCAGCACTTCCAGAAATCAAAGCCATTTATGAGGCTTCCCCAGCCTTGGACTGCTGCAACTGGTTACCCTCCTCCAGAGTAGAAATAGTTCCTGACTTCATGCATCTGTGGCTCTTGAGCCATCCTCTGGCTCCCTCCCCCTTGGCACCCTTGTTAACAATTTCTTCCTCCAGGTTTGGTCCACTCAGCCCAATAGTATTTCATCCAGCTTTTAGTAGAACTGGCAGGTCATAGGCACAGCACCAAGGTGGTGGTTTGCCTCCCACATATTATGCCTCCCACATAAAGTTCCTTCACTTTGACACTACACTGCATTGCATCCCAGTCATGGCCACTTTAGGTCATGCATCTGGAGAGCTGCCTTAGGTATAATATTTCTTATGGCTTGTCTGCAGATAAGACTGGACAGCCTTCTCTCCCCAAACACTGATGAAGTTCAGCATCTCGTCATTGCTCCAAAGTAGGGGATCTCCTGGTGTGTGGAGCAAGCATGGTCACCTGAAAAGATGCACTGGGAGCACACCATATATTCCTGAGCAAACAGGAAGAAGGCTTTCAAAATTCCAAAGGAATACAAAGGGCGGATCGGAGGATTGGTCATCTGAGGGGAGGGCAGTAGAGCTCAAACCAA
This sequence comes from Pelodiscus sinensis, assembly GCF_049634645.1. Lineage (NCBI taxonomy): Eukaryota > Metazoa > Chordata > Testudines > Trionychidae > Pelodiscus > Pelodiscus sinensis. The sequence goes on along the minus strand of NC_134711.1, from coordinate 68,017,990 downwards.
TGACCAGAGAGGCTAGAACCAGCACAGGTAGGGAGTCCTGTCACAGTGCTGTACAACACCATGGTGTCCACACTGGCACTCTAGCTCTGTATCCAGAGTGCAGCAAGCTCTATGGGTACGTCTACACTACAGCGCTAGTTCGAACTAACTTAGTTCGAATTAGTTAATTCGAACTAAGCTAGTTCGAACTAACGCGTCTAGAACTAAAAACTAGTTCGAACTAGCGTTTTGCTAGTTCGAACTAGTAAGTCCACATTGAGTGGACTCTGAACAGGGCTTAAGGATGGCCGGAAGCAGTGCCGGCAGGGCATAAAAGGAGGACTTAGAGCATGGAGATGCTGTCTCAGGCTAGCCGAGGGCTGCGCTTAAAGGGTCCCGACCCCCACCCCGGACACACAGTTCTAAGGGGTGCCCCGCTTCCAAAGAAGTTCTGGCTTGGAGTGCCCTGAGTGCCCACACTGGGCACATCACACCACTCGGCCATCAGCCCGGCTGCACTTGCCGCAGGCTGCCATCTGGGGAGAGGGAGTAATTGGGGGGCTGCAGGAGAGCTTCCACCCCCAGAAGCCCGCAGAGCCAGCCCAGTCCTCCCCATCGGGGGCTCGTACCCCATTCCTCCCTCACCTCCTTCCACTTACCCTTCCCTAGCCCCCCTTCTTATTGATGTACAAAATAAAGATAACGTTTCTTCCAACATTGACTCTGTCTTTATTGAAAAAAACTGGGGGACACTGGGAAAAGGAGGTGGGAGAGGGGAAGAGAAAGGCTGGGAGAGGGGAGGGCAACTAACATGATCAGGGGTTGGGAACAGGTCCCAGATGAAGAAAGGCTACAGAGACTGGGGCTGTTCAGCTTAGAAAAGAGGAGACGGAGGGGGGACAGGATAGAGGTCTCTAAAAGCAGGGGTTGGGTGGAGAGGGTGCATTCAGAAAAGTTCTTCCTGAGTTCCCATAAAGAAGGACTAGAGGACACCAAAGGAAAGGAATGGGTAGCAGGCTTGAAACTAGTAAGAGAAAGTTGTTGTTCTTGACAAAGCAAATAGTTAACCTGTGGAACTCCTTGCTGCAGGAGGCTGTGAAGGCTACAACTAGAACAGAGTTTAAAGGGAAGTGAGATCAAGTCATGGAGGTTGGGTCCATGGAGTCCTATTAGCCAGAGGGTAGGAGTGGTGTCCCTGCCCAAAGTTTGTGGAAGGCTGGAGAGGGATGGCACGAGACAAATGGCTTGGTCATTGTCTTCGGTCCATCCCCTCCAGGGTCCCTAGGGTTGGCCGCTGTTGGCAGACAGGCTACTGGGCTAGATGGACCTTTGGTCTGACCCAGTACGGCCATTGTCAGCTCAGGGCTCAGTGTCGGGGGTCTCAGTGGACCCCCTTGATTTTCATGCACACCTGGTCCTGGGTGGCCAGGCTGGCAGCTCTCCTGCCCTAGACAGCCACTTTCCTGTGCCTAGTGCGGAGATCGTGGACGAGGTCCACGATGTCCGCACTAACCCAGGAAGGTGCCCGCCTCTTGCGGTCCAGGGCAAGCTCCCGGGAGCCGCCAGCCTGGTCCCGGCAAGAGGGGGTGGGCTGGGGGGCATCGGGTGGGTGGCTCTGTGCCGTGCCAGGTGCAGGGTCTGCTAGCTGGGTGCTGGCAGGCTTGCACCTGGCACGGGCACCGTAGCCAGCCCGTGCCCCTTTAAGGGGTCCGGGGCCGGGAGGGGGGCATAGAGTTTCCCTGGTGTTGGCCAGAGTGGCCACCAGGGAAACCTGGGGAGGGCTAGCCTCCCACTAGTTCGAACTAAAGGGCTACACAGCCCTTAGTTCGAACTAGCTAGTTCGAACTAGGCGTTAGTCCTCGTAAAATGAGGTTTACCTAGTTCGAACTAAGCGCTCCGCTAGTTCGATTCAAATTCGAACTAGCGGAGCGCTAGTGTAGCACCTATTAAAGTTAGTTCGAACTAACGTCCGTTAGTTCGAACTAACTTTGTAGTGTAGACATACCCTGAGATTCTTGTCAAGGTGGTTTACCCAGAGCAGTGGTTCTCAAAAGTTTTGGACCACTTGGCTCAATGCAAACCTTTCTGTGAGCCACCAGTTGCTAATGGAAACTAACCATTAATTACATAATTATGCCCGAGCCATTTTACTAGTGCGGCAGCTAGGGAGAGTGGTTTAATTTAAATGATTAAACAGATTAAGCATTTTAACTTTCTCGCGTTAGTTTATCAAACTTTATTTTAAATAAAGTAAAATATTAATTTATGTCCAACACAAAAAGTTTCAATGTTTTCTTTATTTATAAAACAACAAATGGTCTGGTAGAACTTTATAGACTAACAAAACTTGTAGATGGTATCGTGAGCTTTCCTGGGTAAAACCCACTTCTTCAGATGACCGGCGTATAATGCAGGGGTGGGGAACCTTTTTTGCATTGGGGGCCACTGACCCACAGAAAAATCAGTTGGAGACCACACAAGTGAGAAGCAAAAATACTTCTCCAAACCCCTTCAACCCTCATTGATATGACCCCCAACTGAGACACCTCATTCCTTTGGTGCTCCAGTCCCACAGGGTGAGGGGAAGAGACAGGGAAAACTGAAGTTCAGGTCTTCCCATAGGCCAGATTTACTTTTCTGGGTTTTGGAGTTAGTGGATTTTATGGACTCCCTTAGGCTCTGGGGTGGGGACAAAATGGGGGATTCAGTGTGCAGGATAAGGCTGCCAGCGAATTGGATAGGGATGGGAGTGCAGGATTTGGGCAGGAGAAGGGATGCAGGAGGGAATGAATGGTAGGGATGTAAGTGACCAGTCAATTAGTTGCTTCCCTCCCTCCCTTGCTGCCTCAATTAGCTTAAAAGCCAGATCTGAGCAAGAGTTGGGGTGTGGGAGGAGATGAGGGTGCAAGGTCTGGGTGGAAGGTAGGGTGTAGAAGCAGGCTGGGAGTAAGGTGTCTGGTGAGGGGAAGGGCACAGGGCAAGGGAGAGTGTAGGAGCAAGGTAGGCGTGTGGGATCTTGGCACAAGGAGAGGGGCTAAGTGAGGAGGCTTGAGGGACATGGGTCTGGACATGGAGGAGGGCACTTCCAAGCCCTCTCCCTCCCACCACTCCAAAATAGCTTATTTCGAAATAGCACGTCTACACTACAGAGAAGCCTCAAAATTAGTCTGAAGCAGACTTCCCTAATGTAGAATAGTGATAGAAATGTAGCCGTGTTAGTCTGGTGTAGTCTGGTGTAGCTGTGCTACCTCAATTTAGAGCCCCAGAAGGCACTGGGGAGGAATAACTTAGAATGGCCCTAATGAGGGTCTGTTTTGAAATAGCAGTAGTGGAGCATTTACGCAGGCCTTATTTTGAAATAGCTATTTCGGAATAGGTGTTATTCCTGTTAGAATGAGGTTTACAGAAGTTGGAATAAGTTGTCCATTATTTCAAAATGATTTCAAAATAATAGAATGGCTGTGTAGACGCGCACATAGTTATTTTGGAATTACAGCCATTATTCTGAAATAACTTTGCTCTGTAGATACACATGGGGTGTTTTGCCACAGTCTTCAATAGGGCTAGAATTTCATCAAGGGATTTTAGTTTTGTGAAAGACATTTACCAGCTTCTTATGTTGTCTAAGGACCAAATTCCCATAAGCTACTGCTAGACATGCACCTCTTGAGTAGAACTAACTCTTTGGGCCTGATTCTTTACTTTTATGCAGTAGGAGTTTTGCCTCTGTAAAACACAAAATTGGGCCCTAAGAGATTAGCCTTAAAAGGAAATTAAAATGAGAATGTGGCTTTCATGATCATTAAGGAGAAGGTGATGTATGAATGACTTTAAAATTAACAGCAGAATTATTGTGAACTTTTCCAAATTTTTTCCATTGTCTGTGCAATTATTTAGATCTTTGTGTTTGTCAAGATTACCGAAGTATAGTCAGATAATTGGCTCTGCAAGAGGATCCCAAATATTAAAATACATTTATTCCTTTCATCTGCTTTCCTTTTCCCCTTCTTCACTAGTACCACCACCAACAAATACAATACATGGACACACCGGGGCCAAGAGCCACTGTGGGCCCAAGGACCAGGCCTGGGGGTGGAGTCTTGGCCAGAGAGGGCAGGGCTGAGGGCAGTCAGCCCTTAGAGCCACCCAGAACATGGCACTGGGCCTCACCGTGCCCCAGGCCTCAGAGCCCTGAAGAGGGGTGCAGGGCTCCCGCTGCAATTTAAAGGGGCCACCACGGCTGTCACAGTAGTGATCACTTCATTTGCCTTTCCCTGTCGATGAGCCTGCCTGGGCAGAACAATGAAACTATTTAATTGAAAAAATTATATATTTTCCTGTTATTGAAATAAAAAGAAAAGGCCTTTTGTACCTCTTATATGAGTGCGTGGAATAATATGCCTGTATACCTCCATCTCCTTATCTTCAGAGGAAGTGATTCATATGGGAGATTATCTAGGTTTGGAGGACTGACCGGATACGGTGAATTTTTATTTACCTCATAAATTCCTTCATGTAAAAGAAAACAATTCTCTCCTTGTGAATAATGCATCATACACAACCTGTTTTTCTCTACTAATAATTCTAGTTGTCTTCCAGGAAGCCACTAAGAGCTTTCTACATGTTTGGGGTTTGATTTTAGATATGCTCAGTCTTCCTGCTTTAATCAATTTTCATATAATCTAGTTTTCTTTAGTTTGTACCGTCTGATTTTTTTATTATTATTTTTATTTTTATTTTTGGAACAGACAGGAAGGAGGGATCCTGTATGTAATGTATTTGATGTAGTGAGTTTGTCAGGTTTGAAATGAGATTTGGTTACAAAGAACAAGTTTGCACAGAGGAGATCAAACCCTCTTCTGATTAAATTTGAAAAAAAAAAACGGGTGTTTTTCCCATCTGTCTAGAGAAACCAGTTGTTAGACAAATAGACCTTTTGATAGAAACTGCTATATTTTCAGAGTTGGCAAGGCAAGGTCATTTTTATTGCTGCGCTAAATATTGGCTGTAAGATCAAATGGTGCCGGCACCCTGATAACATGAATTATAATCAGCAAACACTTTGATTTCCTTTGCCTGTGCATCGAGTGACATTCAGGTTACTAGAAGTATGCCATTTTCCCTGCCGTTTTTTGCTTTTTGTTTGTCACAGCTGTCCTTCCCTCAGCCTGCTGGGGCGAGTGTCAGACGATTTATCCAGCTTAGCTGGGTGAGCAGGGCAGTGAAATAGTTTTGGTCAAGCCCATTGCCCTCCCTGCTATTCACTTGGCCCTTTTCCACCTTAACGACAGAGCTCTTTGTCATAGTTTATACCATTCATTTGACTATTGTGGGCAAATGGAAGATCAGACATCCATCCAGGACAGTGGAACATTTTATACAGCAAAGGAGCGCTGTACTGTAGAGTATTTTGGTACTAATAATAGCTTTGCAGTGGGGATACATTCTTGTAGCAGGAGAGGCAGTAATATGGTAGTGGAATAAACTATAAGGTATTAGCAGTATTGCTTTACCTGAGCATGATTATCCAGAAGATAAAACCCCTGAGGTGAGGGATGTCACAAATGCCTCTTAGCAAAGGGTCTCCTTTTCTTTCAGATAGCTCTCATCTCTGACCTGAGAAATTTACTACCTCTGATACAGTGCTTACAGGATATTTATCCATAAAAGGTAACATGTAAGGTTTCTAGTGAAAGCTTGCAATGTACCGAGGTTCATAATCATGATATGTCTCTACGGCTAATAATTAAGGAATAATGCAGTTGTAGTGAAGTGTATGCCCTTATGGATTTAAATGTAAAAAAAGTCATTGTGGAAGAATATTACATGGTGACGGCCTATTCTTGCAGATGGGATTTGCCACCCATCACTGGCTGGCTCAATTGTCTACCTTTGCCCCATCCCAGAACAGTCATTGGAAAATCAAAGACAATTGCAAACCATCAAAACATCTCGGTGGTCACAAAGCAACATTATAATAGACAAGGTATTGCCTGCCTCGAGTAAAGGCGAAAGACTGTTTCAGGATCACACCGAGTGGAGATAGGAACTCTGCAGCCAGTCACTGAGGAGATATATTGTAGAGCCAGGAGAGTTATTCATGAAAGTTTGGTTCCATATTCAAGGGAAGCTAGCCAGCTCTGCAACAGATTGAACGTTGGGGGAAACCTCCTTTATTCGCTAGGAAAGGTGACTATTAATATGTGTAGGCCCTTGTTCATCTTTTTAGGATTTTGTTTTATATTGCAACTCTTTGTTTCCATCACTCTCTTTAGTTTCCAGATGAATCTCTAATCTTTCTTAAATAATCCTGGTTTCATTTTATTATGAGTGTGGACAAGTGCTACATAGTTCGCAGGAGAGGTGGTTTAAGGCGAAAATGCAAAGCAGGGTACACTACTGTGATAGGGGCAGAGGCTCTGGGATTTCTGAGCGTATCCAGTGACAGGAATTGATATCACAGGGGGATGCTTAAAAGTGGTTAGGGAATTAGTGGACAAGGCAAAGACTGGGCTGGCGTAGCCTGTAGGAGAGTGCTGAAGTGGTTAATAGGTGGTGGTGTTAGGGAGATAACAGATAGCACAGGCAAGTCTCCCTCTTGCTAGTGGCAGAGGGTAACCAGGTGACATAGAATCATAGAATCATAGGACTGGAAGGGACCTCGAGAGGTCATCGAGTCCATCCCCCCGCCCTCAAGGCAGGACCAAGCTCCGTCTACACCATCCCTGACAGATGTCTATCTAACCTGTTCTTAAATATCTCCAGAGAGGGAGATTCCACCACCTCCCTTGGCAATTTATTCCAATATTTGACCACCCTGACAGTTAGGAATTTTTTCCTAATGTCCAATCTAAACCTCCCCTGCTGCACTTTAAGCCCATTACTCCTTGTCCTGTCCTCAGAAACCAAGAGGAACAAATTTTCTCCTTCCTCCTTGTGACACCCTTTTAGATATTTGAAAACCGCTATCATGTCCCTCCTTAATCTTCTTTTTTCCAAACTAAACAAGCCCAGTTCATGAAGCCTGGCTTCATAGGTGTACATGCTCTTGGGTACACCAACACCTGACGGCTATTTCACTTGTGGACATACCTGATTTTCTCAGCGTTCTGTTCTTTTGTACGACCTCACTGGAGCTTTAGCTCTGACTATGATGCCATGTTCAATGATATATTTTGCCTTCGTATAGCTCCTTCCCTCCCAGATCTCTTCACTGACTGTTTACTGGAGGGTAGTCACTGCACAGTGGAAGTCAGGAATTGCCTATACAGTAGGTTTCAAGAAGTCATGTCAGATGAAAACAGCTGCAGCTGAGAGTTATCTGGAGGTTGAACCTCAGAATCAAGTGGGGATCCTCCTATAGTTCTAATTTTATTGCAGTTATTTGACTTTCTTCATTATTAATTAACTAATTGATATAGTGCCTAGGAGCCATAATCATGCACCAGGACTCCATTGTGCTAAGGAGTGTACAAACCCCCTGCCCCAGAGAGTTTGTTCTGATCCAAATCATGAGAGCTGAGGAGACATATTTGTCTTAGCAGATTGTAGGAGACATTGGGACAGATGCACCCCACATGCAGTGCCATGCTGGGAAACAGCACGGTGAGGGGAAGCAGGAGGGAAATGTGATTAAGAAGACTGGGGCAAACCCTTCTTCATAGATGTGCCATTGGTTCTGTAACACAGGAGCAGACACCAGGAATTGGGTCACCTGCCTGAGCTGTCTTCTCTATGTTCCCTCACAAGGAGGTTGTCACTGATGTTCTTTAGCATTTTGGTAGCCACTGGTTCAATCACTATGGGGTAGGAATTACGTAAGGAGCTGACTAGGAAGGATATTACTCACAGGCATACCACAGAGTTCTGAACAAAACTGTCATGGGCTATTTTGAAAACAGTGTCTCACACTCATTTCCTTGTACATCAGAGTTTAGTCTCAACAATAATCTACTAAAACAGATTGATTTCTAATGGAGCGTTATGAATATTTACCTTCATATGAGCATTCTTTACTTATGAAAAACACACTTATCTATACTATAGGCCTCCTAATAGGCCACGGGGTAGCAAGTGTTTTTATACAGAGCTATTTGGTATGACTGTCCGGCTCTGTAGCTATTTATGTTGATTGAGTGACCAAAGTTCACATTGCCCTTCTTTTGGATTCACAAATAGCTGAAGAGATAGTAGTTTTTGGCAGATATTCTAAAGTCTCATTTATGAATGTTGAGGATGGTTGAACTAGCTACAGCTAACCTCTCCTCCTACCCCAACAACTCCTCCCATTTCTTATTATTACTATGTTATGTATTTATTAGTGTAGCACCTAAGGAGCCCCCATCCCAGACAGGTCCCCATTGTGTCAGGCACTGTACAAACACAAAACCAAAAGCTGGCCCCTCTGCAAAGAGCTTACAAGTTAGGTTTATCACTATCCCCATTCATAGGAATAAATACTTTACTTTAACTCTGTCCTATAGATTAACCCTCCTGGCATTAAGGTGCTCAACTTTGGGAATACCAGCATGAGGAGAGTAAGGGAAGGAAGCAGGGTGCACTTCAGAAAATCCAAGAAGAGGATTTGACATGAATGTTTCTGAAAACAAGAATCTACATTTTCAGAGGGCCAAACAATGGAAAATGTAACCCGTCTCTAGGGCCACCCTTATGCACAATAAGGGTGTCCCATGACATATCATTTTCAGGGCTTATTGACTGAGACATTCCAGGGACATTTCCAAAGGTATCTTGCACCTCGAGACATTCTACTCGTGGCACCATTGAGTAGTCTTATGGATGTCAGTGGGGCTTGCGGAGTTAGATATTATTCAGTGTGAATGAGAATGGCAGAATCTGGGCCTTAATGATTTAATATCTTTAAATGAAAAGAAAATTCTAATACTCTGAATATTTTAAATCATATCCCTGTCCTGATCATTTTATCTTCTCTTAAAGTGTGGCCTAGAGTTAAGTTCATGGGACATAATCATATGCTTATGTGCAGCCCTGAATGGGAATACACTAAAACCCACTCCTATGTGCTTCCTCAAACAGGGTGTGGCAGCCTGGTCACTAATAGTGCTACAGCCTGGAGAAGGCTGCAGGCCCACCTGAGGGAAATAATACACTTTCTGGTGGTGGGCTGTGAACACCTGGATGACAATTACTGAGTTAACAAGGTAATTGGGGGGACACTATAAGGGGAGGAAACAGGTGGCAAAGGCAGCTAAAGAGCTCTGGAAGTGAGTGTGGGCTGGGGGAAGTGATGGCTAGAAGGAAGGGAGCCTGTATTATGCAAGAAGGCAATAAACACCCTCTATGGTGAAAGATAAACAGTGTGGTGTGCGTGTGACTGCAGAACTCTCTGAACAGGCCAAGCAGTGAGGTTCACTGGGTAGCCAAGGCAGTGCCTTGTCAGAAGGGCTTAGGAAGATACTGTAGCTAGAAGTCACAAATATTTTGAGAGCCATCTAGCCACAGGGATAAGTCAGAAACTCCCTTTAGCAGTGGAAGAGATCAGTAAAGGCAATAAAGAATGGAGCCCTGCCCTGAACTCCAGGCACCCAGAGAATATGTTGCAAGAACTCCAGTGTAATTGCTGAGAAGTGTTTAAGCAATTTGGAAATGTCCCTGGAAAGTCTCAGTCAAAAAGGCACTGAAGATGACATGTCATGGAACAGATGATTTTTGTTCAGTGTGTTGCAGGGTTTCATCCACAAGGAGTGGCCATAAACTGACTCCTAATACATAAAACAATGAGCATTTGGCCTACAATTGTGCACGTACTTGAATTCATAACAATGATAGTTTTACAGTCAGGAAAACCCAGTTAGGAGATAAAATAAAAATCATCTTCCAGTGAGAAGTGATGTTCCCTTTCTACTGACACAGGAGAACCCCACTCCTTCAAACTCCCAGTCTGCTCCTATCTTTTGGAGAACTCCTTATTGCAGGGGCGGGGAGCCTAAGGTCCGGGGGCTGGATGCAGCCCCTGGTTTGCCTGGATCTGTCCCCTAAGGCTCAGGGCTACCTCCAGCACTGCGGACCCTGCACTGGTGCTCCAGTCCCTGCACACTGCCAGCAGAGCTGGAGCACAGAATCTACTAGCCTAGGCCCCACTAGGCTTTGGTGTGCGAGGGGAATGTGAGGAGTGTCTTTCTCCTTCTCAGTCAGGGGCCATGTCAATGAGGATTAGATTTTGGGGGTATTTTTCTTCTCACTTGTGTACAGCCCAGACTGATTTTTCTGTGACTGTGGCCCCTAACCCAAAAAAGGTCCCCTACCCCTGACTTACGGCACCCTAATTTCCTCCACTAAGGCCATTACTCTTGATAGAGAACATCATGATCCTCCCCAGATTCCTAGCAGCTCCATGAGCTTATCCCTCTCTTGCTCATTCTTTGCTTTCACGTCGGAGGTATCTTGCCTTCAGGATTTTCTCTCTTTACCAGGTTCCCTTGTGTATCCATTGAGGCCACTGCTTCCCTTTCAGTCCTGGCACTACTTCCATTGCCTTGTCTGCACTACAAAGGGTTGGTGACAAAAGTTATGCCACTTTAATTAAACCCTCTGTTGCATGTCCCATTAGCTCCTTGCACTGGCAGAGTGCATCCACAGTAACAGTGCTTGCATTGACACAGAGAGCAGTGTCCTGTGGTACCTATCCCACTGTGCAACTGGCTGCAAGGTGCTTTTGGCAAGGTTTGCAATGCCTTGTGGGGCAGGCACAGTGACACATGATGCAGGTTTTTCCAACTGAAATGTGGCGGGGGGGGGGGGGGGAGGAGGGAGAAGAGAATGGTGTGTTTGGGATGGGGGATACAGCAGGTGGACCAACCTATCCTGAAGCAAGGAGAGGGGAACATCCCTCCCTCCATCACCCTCTGGCTCTGCTCGACGTGCAGGGCCAACCTAGGGATGGACCACTTTGGCAACTGCGCAGGAGTGCCTTGGTTTAGGGGGCTCACTGTGGCAGCACAATGTAGTGTCAGAAGCTTCTCCAAGCTAGCAGAAAAGTGTTGTGTGGGGAGCACTCAAATTTCTCCCTGCTTCCTTCTGGCAGAGGAACATGGGGGGAATGGTAATGCACAGGCACTCCTTGTCCCCAACCCCCACCATGTTCCTCCTCTCTCCCCCCCCCCCCACTTGAAAGTAACACCAAAAAATCTTTTTGAGTCCTTTTCCCCCTGGTTATTGGTACAGACGTCATGGCAGGGCAAGAATGGACCCCGTCCAGCAGCGAAGTGCCATGGCAATCATAGCAAACATCATGTGTCTTATGCTGCAGTATGTCCAGAGCTTATCCTAGATTTTCTGGAGCAAGGCGGCAGGGCAGAGGCTCAAACCATGTTTTGCTGGGGATGAGCAAACAGAGGTATACTGCTGTGGTATCCATATCATGGCTTCCCCTGCTCCATCCACATTGCCACATGCAATATTGGTCTTCTCCAAATCACAAAGAGTGACAGGGAGCAGATACTGACTCAATGTGGCCAGAAACCTGGATCTTATGTGGCAATGCTTTGTGCTGCAATGACACCAGACCACTTACTGCTGGCTGGCTGGCATGGAGGATGGATTAAAGATGGATCCTACCATAGGGGATGGATGAAAGAGTTCCTCTAGGAGAGCTTTCTGGAGATATGCAGGGAGGATTCCCACTCTGTCTCCAGACACGTTAACAAGCTGTTCTGGGGAGCCCCCCCACTATGGAGGCAGAGTGGCCACCACAGGTCACACCCGATTGCCTTAACCCACTTTTATCACGATTAAAAATGTGATGTCACCAGAAATTCCCTCAGGGCCCAGCAGCGATATGTCCAGGGAGGAGGGGATGTCTCCAAAGTTATAAAAAGGTCTTGGTTGTTGGTGAGATCAGATGTTCTGCTTGCCTACTGACCATTCTCCTCCTCTTCCTCTTCCTCACCCACGCTGTCCTCCATGCTGTTGCCTGAGGTTGCCTGAGGAGTCTATTGGGAGGGATCTATGGACTGGTGTGGGAAACTGGTTGGGTGCCCCTCAGAATCCCATGCAGCTGCTCATAGATGCAGCATGTATGTGTTGCTGATCCAGACTGTCCATGTGCCTCCTTTGTCTTCTGGTACACCTGCCTCAACTCCTTTATTGTCACATGCCACTGCAGGGTGTCCCTGGTGTGTCCTTTCTCCTCCATGCCCTGTGCAATCTTGGCCTAGATACCAATGTTTCTTTTGCTGCTTCATAGTTCTTTGTGAACATATTGCTCTCCCCATACAGCAATCAGGTCTAGGATCGCCTGCAAGCTCCACGCTGAAGTTTGTTTGTGACACTGGGCACTCATGGTCAGGTGTGCTGCTGAGGAATGCTGCCTGCTCTGACATCTGCTCACCATGTTGGCCAAACAGGAAATGAAATTCAAATTTTCCTGGGGCTTTTCATGTATACCTGGAGAGCAGCAGAGCTGAAAGTCCTGGCCAGAGCGGTCACATTGGGGCACTGTGGGACACCTCCCAGACGTCAAGAATGTTTAACTTTCACAGCAATGCATCTGTACTACCCTAAAGCCAACCATGCAAGGTCCATTTTACCGTTACTCTTTGTGAAAAGCAGAAGTACCAAAATCAACTTTTATGGTCCTTAAAGTTGGTAAAATGGGTTTGTTGGTGTGACCTCATTGTTTAGAAAATTGTCAATGCAGCAAGTTCAACCTAAGCTCCTAGTATAGACCAGGCCTTAAATGGCACAGTGAATGTTGAAAAGTAGACAAATAATTTCCTTTGATTCTTCTCAATGAAAGAGATTTATTAGTTTTTAAAAATGCATGGTGCTCTCTCCACACATTCCCTCAGAACCCCCTTTTCTCTCCTTTTCCACTCTGGTTTCACATGTGTAGTTGCAGAGATTAGGTCAATATGTGAAGTGGAGAACATCCCAAAGAAGAAATGAACAAGACTGGCATTTTGTCCCAAAGAGATAAATTTATTGCAGAGATAAAACTTCATTACCTCAATGTATTAAGCACGTCATCTTTTGTTACAGTTTCCCAAGAACTCCCTTTAGTGGATGGAACCAATTCCTTATTTCAGTAGATGTAATTATAAACCCATAGTTCTGAATGTCACATTCCAATGAGACCTAAACATATTGTTTAATATCTTATAATCTGATTTATGCATATACAGCTATGGAGCCTTTTAAGTCTTCTAACTGGTGCTTACATAGCTTAAATACAACTTTTACGGCAATTAAAAAACAGTGTTGTATTGCTAGACTGTTTGGCCCATTATATTTTGCAGGGCTCAGAAAATGCTGTCCTGGTGTAGCCATATAGTTCAGAGCCATTACATAGGAAACACTATAGCTGTGTCTAGACTGGCAAGTTTTTCTGCAAAAGCGGTGGCTTTTGCGCAAAAACTTGCCAGCTGTCTACATTGGCCGCTTGATTTTGTGCAAAAGCACTGACGTTCTACTGTCCGAAATCAGTGCTTCTTGCGCAAATGCTTTGACGTTCCCGTTTGGGCAAAAGCCCTTTTCCGGAAATGTTTTTGCGCAAGAGGGCCAGTGTAGACAGCTAAAAACTGTTTTGCGCAAAAAAGCCCCGATGGTGAAAATGGCGATCAGGGCTGTCTTGCGCAAAACCGCGTCTAGATTGGCATGGACACTTTTCCGCAGAAAGTGCTTTTGCGGAAAAGCCTCCGTGCCAATCTAAACGCTCTTTTCTGCAAATGCTTTTAATGGAAAAACTTTTCCGTTACAAGCATTTATGGAAAATCATGCCAGTCTAGATGTAACCATTAACTATAGAGCAAATTTTATGGTCTGTGAATTTTACAGTGATTACTCTTGATTATTGCATGTAGGTAATAATCATGTTTAATATAGTTGTTAGCACTCAGGGCATTGCTTTAGTTTAAAGGGAGACACAATCATTTATTATGGTATTTCAGTGTGTCCATACAGAATTTAAGGCAGTCAGCTGTGAAATACAGGGCTGTACATAATCTCATTGAGGTGTTTTGTGGACACCATAAAGGATAAGTGCAGCTATGTGGTTTATGCAAGTGGCCACTACTAACCGGTGAAATTATATCCCTAAATTTTAAAAGGGCCAGTTTATTTTATATGTTACTAGAAGATTTACCCAGTGTTGTGCGGGCCCTTATCTCAATTAATTTTTAAAAAATAAAAAGGTGGTGCTGGGGATGAAGGGTTCAGTACGAAGGCTGTACCCAGGGAGAGAGGCCAACACCAGCCCTCTCTCACTGCAGCAGCTTGGGGCCAAGTGAGACACACCTTTGCATGGTCACTGTAGCTTCAGTGGGCACACCAGGGGGAGGGGTGCATATCCTTCAGCTGGGGCAGGTCTAGGTTCATCAGCCTTCTGTGCTCCCCATTCCCAGTATAGAATGCAGCAAACTGTGTACTTTCCCCTCGCTCCCTGACGAAAGGGAACAGTCAGCAATGTTCCTGTACAAATTGGGAGAGGAGGGAAGCTAAAGGGCTCGGTGTTGCGGAGGGGAGGCTCGGTGTTGGGATAGTCCTGGAGGAGGGGGGCATGCCCCTAGCCAGCCTCTTTCGCCAGCCTGGTGAATCTGTCTCTTTTCTGTATGGTTTTATGCATCCCCATGTAATGGGGGGGCCTTAGGGTTGGGGCACTCTTAGATGGGGAAGGTGTGCCCCCAGCTAACTTGTTTCACCTGCTTGGTGGATTCTGTCTCTTTTCTGCATGGTTTTATGAGAAGCAATCCCATTCCAGGCACATCCCATTTTCCTGGGATAACCAAACCCAGACCTTGCTTTAAGTTGTGATAAGAGGAAGCTACATATCAGATTGGTGGTCCTCGCTCTTGTTTAGGAGAAGTTCTTGAAAAAACAGACGGATGGACGGACGGACAGACAGACAGACACGCATGCTCACAGACAGACAAACTCTCTCAAATATATAGTAGATGATATGGACTCAGGTCTTGGAACTCTCTTTTGTTTTCTCCTTTCCATGGATGCTGCTTTGTCTCTTCCTCTACCCAGCTTCCCAGAAGTGGGGTTTTTGTTTTGTTTTGTTTTGTTTTGTTTGTTTGTTTGTTGTTTAGCTTTACTTCTCATCTCCTTCCCAAGAGAGAAATGGAATTTTTCTGGAGTGGCAAAGTGGGAGTGTGGCTGGATATAATTAGTAAACTACTCTTTAATCTATCAGAAAAAAAGTATAATACAATCCAATGGCTAGAAGGTGAAGCTAGACAAATTTGGATTGGAAACAATATGCACATTTTTTAATAGCGAGGAAAAATAACCATTGGATCAGCTTTACCAAGGAATATGGATTTTCATCATTTGCAATTTTTAAATCAAGACTGAATTTCTTTCTCGGTGACAAGCTACATGTAAACAGAAGTTTTGTGCTTCATGCAGAAATTATTAGGCAAAATTGTATGGCCTATTATATATACCAGATCAGACTAAGACAATCACAGTGGCCCCTCCTGGCTTTTGAAATGATTACATTCATTTTAAAGTGAGTATTTTAAAAAGTTGCCACAATCATTTTTATGCAGTAATTGGCCTGCTGTTGAATGAAACGCAGAAAAGATTGCCAGTGGCTGAACTTCATTCTACATACTGGCAAAATGCACTAATAGAAAGGGTCCCGTCTTGTAGTCCACACTCATGTGTTGTCCACAGGTTTCAAGGAACAGCTCATATAAGTAGGGATCTCTTATTTTCTATTTTCATCTTTGTACATAAGTGATGCTTATAGCTTTTCAGATGTGCTTACCCTGTGTTTCAGATGTGGTGCTGTCAATGTAAGTGATACATTGAATCTTAAGAACATGTTTAACTTTAAGATTATGGCTAATTTCATTTCATTTAATAGAAATACTCAAGGGCTTAAAGTTGAGCATGTGTTAAGCCTTGGCCCCAATCCTGCAAATACAAATGCATATCAGTAACTGCAAATGTGACACTGGCAGATGGGGGTTATTATGGGGCTACTCATATTTTGAAAGTTACACACCACATTGGTATCTGAAGTATCAGAAGTTAAATCTGATAGGAGAATTTGTTGGATCTTATCTTTGGATCTAAAGCTATAGCTTAGGTTACAATTTCCATTATAAATTCCCGCTTTTTGAAAAATGTCATCTTTGAGATTTATACTACTATGCTTTGTCTCTGCACAAAAGTGATTTTTTGGGGAAGATTTGAGTAAAAATCACTTCACACACTTGTTTAAAGCTCTGTGACCTCAAGGGAGATGAAGCATATATACCAATTGTATGGATGTATGTGTGTGTGGTCACTTGCTTGTATGTGCACAAATGCACACAGCATGTTTAGAACACCTTTATATAAAATGGTTTAAAACATATCTTCATAGTAAAATTTGCAAATTTTAGGGAGATTTTTCAGGATACAAAGTTCTGAATGTTTGTTAGCTATTACATTTTGAGCATTCATATATGCAATATTTATATGTCTGCCGGATGGGTGAAGGGTATCTGTTAGGTGCAGTAACCTAGAGGGAGAACAAAAGTATTTTCCCATCAGTCCCTCCTAAAGCACAACCAGTGCAGTTTATTCTGCTCTGATCAATGATAGCAAATAGGTACTTTTTGCCTCCGGGTTTGGTTTTATTATAAAAAAGCAACATTCAGATTTGAAAAATAAGATGGAATTCTATGTATTTCTACAGACTGCAATTATTTTTTTATAATTAAAAAATTACTCCCTTGTTGTTTCTCTCCTTAAGGATAATTATTTAATGTAAATGAGCCTTTCTTTCAGAGACACTGCTTTGCTCTCTCTCTGGCTTTCATCTTTGCCAGGATGGATTAAAGAGCCTGTTTATGGCTGCTTTCAGCTCATATTTGGGAATAAAACTGAAATCCAATGTTGCAATTACTGCTTCATAAAGGGTTTCTTTGTTCCTCATCACATGTCTGAATGCTGAAACCTGACAGCCCTAGAGGCACACACCCATGGGTCAGGAGGCCAGGATATGCCCTTTTCCTGTGTTCCACACTGGAGCACGATCATATGCAACCCATCAGGGTATGAAAAAGCAAACACAGTTTAGCCTGGAGCAGTTTAGCTTGACTGCACTATCTGGTGTATCTCTGATCTACTTTACCCCTTGAACAAAAGATTAGAGGAGCCGTTATCTACTTAATTATAAGGTTTGCTTTATTTATTTTCTTTGCATGGATAGCAGATTGTTGTTACAAGGAGACTACAGTAAGCTGCCTTTAGGCAACAGAACAGACACAGTTGTCTCAGGGCAATTAAAATTCAGTGTATAACTGACAGCATTTAAGAACATAAATGCAGCTGGTTGTTTTCTGGGTGTCGAGTGACATGAAAACCACTGGTGAAACACATTCATACTTTCTCACTATAGTCCCTACTTTGTATTAAATTGTATTCACTTTGCCCAACTACTTCTCCTCTTTCATTGCCAAGCTTACTGATTCTCTCTTCCCTCCCTTGTGCTTATCATTTATGTTAACTGTAATGTGTATCAATAACATTAACCTTCCAGATGCCTTGACAGAGCTGATTTTTAGACCTCTCCCAGCCACACGATTTGTGCAACAGTCCTGGGTGTCATGTGGGACTGGGAAGAGTGGGGCTGTCTTCTCTCTGCGCATACCGACCAGTGCTTTGCTAGTGGAACCTTATTGAAGTAGCATGCAGATTACCATGGTGATGAGTGAGGTATACAAATCCTGATCAAATAGGCAGAGAGAGAGAGAGAGGTGGTATTATTCCCCATGAATAAACTGGGTGGATTCTCTCAAATTCCTAAAGCCTGACCTGTGCCTTGAAACAGTATTTTGGCCTTTTATAGTGTCTTCCATCTAAGGCTATCAAATATAAATGTATGTATAAAGGGCACAATTCAACTCTCCCTGGGAATTTTTCCATTGATGTCAGGAGAGAAGGACTAGACACTAAACCTCACTCTGGCCTTGGGAGGTAGGTGAGTGTTGGTACCCGCATTTGAGAATAGGATACTGGAGGTGCACAGAGGTGGAATGGCAAGCCTGAGATCATACAGAAAGTCTGTGGCAGAAGTGGGAGTAGTTGCCAGATGTTCTGACCTTCCCCTCCCCCCACCAGGCCTGAGTTTAGCCACTAAACCACATTTGCACCTCAGAAGCAAAGAGCGATAGGGCAAAGTTTTTAAAAATAGGAGACTGCAGAGAGGTTCCCTAGACTAGAGAGAGTGCCCTTGATGAGTTGCTTCATTTTCAAATGTATTGAGCACCCAGAAGCTCCATTCATTTCAACAGGAGCTAGGTGGCAACATGGCTGGTGCTTATGTGTGGATTAGAGAGCCTACCTGTAGGATTTTTTTTTTAATTCTTTGCCACATCATGTAGCAACTAACTTATCTCACTGACTTTGTCCTCATGACCCATTACATTTTCTTAGACCATTGGCAGGTGTTTTGGTTGTAAAGACACGTTGTTGTCCACATTACTCTCTCTAATTGGTGCATATATAGAGCATTTAAAGCTTTGAGACGAAAACATTTTTCCTGTTTCTGATAGTCTACATGACAGTTACATTTTAAAGGTACTATTTTACTTCTTATTATGCAATATTTAGATGCGTAGACAGAAAATTAATGCCATATCAGATTTCCTTTTTCAGCAGTGCTCAACTGTTGTCACAGAATTCCTTCTCTCAGGAACAAAAATAGTTTAACTTTCCCTCAGGGCAAAAAGTTTTCAAAAGGAAGGAGCAAACACAAATCTTTTCCTTGAATGAACTGGCTGTATTTTAATATTAGGTCCCTGTTGCCAGAGCAAAAAATCTTTAAGAGCAACAGGTTTACCTCTGGGCATGCTGGGACAGAGGTCTAACCACTAACTATTAGAATCAAAATTAATTACAAAGTGAGCATTACTCACCAGATCCAGAGGAAAACTCCTTGAAATTCTTTCTCAGATTTTACTCATTTGTTACCCAAATAGAAACTCTAATTAATTTAAATGGATCCTTTCACTGAACAGGAACAAAGTAAAACCAGAGTAATTACTTCAGGATTTGGCCCTAGATATTTGCAGTTTAGTTAGAAAAAGGTTCAGATGCCATGCTCTTTAATGGATGTTAATTGGCTATATCCTTTGGATAAGGTTTAGAATACTATATTGGTCAGAGTACTAAACAGTATTAAAGGCAACACTGAGTAATTCTACCAAAAATATTTCCTCAAATATTTGAATGTTTAAATGAATTTGACTTCGTTATGTCCATCCCTAGACTTCCCTTTTGGATAAATATGTCACGTGACATGTTTCTCTATTCTGATTGGATAGGTGAAATCCCTTAGCATCTGATGCAAATACTTGCAGTTACATATTTCAAATTCCAATTAGTAAACTAATTCACAGAATGATCAGAGGAAGTGAACATTAAAGGGGCATGAACCCAGCAAAAATGAATTAATCTTCTTGCTCGAATTAATATTCATGAAAGTTTTTGTTTAGCTATTGTTCTGGCTCTCATCTTTCCTATGAGAAGATGGCCAGAATTATATATGCCAACAGATGTGTACCAAACAATACTTTTCACAGAAAAAAAATCACTCTATCTTGTGATTTAATCCCTAATCTTGTGTACATTTAGGCCTGATCTACCCTATAAATGTACATCAGTACAACTACATTGTTTGGCGGGGTGTTAAAAATCCACATTTCTGAGCCATGCCAAACCCCCATATAGACAGTGCTATGATGATGGGATGGCTTCTCCCGTTGGCATAGCTACTTCCTCTTACAGAAGTGGATTAACTATGCCAATGGGAGAAGCTCCCTTCTATTATAGTAGTGTCTTTATGAAGAGCTACACTGGTGCAGTTGTACCGATGCATATGTGCCACTGCAAAGTTTTAAGTGTAGACCTGCCCTGAGGTCCAGACATTTAGGCATCTCACAATGCAGAGGAATGCCTCGGGGGAATTTTAAAAGCACCTATAACAGGTTAGGTATCTAACTCCCATTGGTTTCAATGGGAGTTTGACATCTAGTCTGCTCAGGTGCTTTTGAAAAATCCATCTAGTTGTTTAGCTACATGTTTAAGTTCCTAAATAACTGTGCAGATATAGCCCATAAGCACAAAAGCAACTTTACTCAGACGCGTAGCCTCTTTGAGCTCAGTGGGACTATTTATGTCCACAAGCCTTTGCAGGATCATAGCCTTTGAGTTTGTCCCTCTACTTGATATCTTGGCCAAAAAAATATAAATAATAGCCACTATTGATGACTTGTAGTTATCATAGAATACTAGGACTGGAAGGGACCTTGAGACCTCAACATAACAGGATCCCAGGATCTCAGGCCACGACTTCCTTTCCTTATTCCTTGGAAATGTAAGGTATTTACATAGCCTTGTTTTGATCCACATAAGTTACAGTCTTTTCTTTTACAATCAATCATATATATCATTTAGTATTATTTTTTTCTCAGCTTTCTTCATGTATTTTATTGCAATAGCTTTTCCTGCTTAACTGGTCTACTGAATAGAGATTGACTGGAGGAGCAATTACTAAAATAAAGAACAACTGGAGAGGAGCTAATTTTATTAGTTAATTAGCCATTTTTATAACTAGGTTTTTAATAGAGAGACTGTTACCCCTTATCCTAGTCAACCAGTCCCAGCACAGCTTGTTATCACATGATATACACAATGATCTCACACACGCTATTGCATTTATTTCTGAATAATCACCAAGCTATTGTTCAAGAATGATGGCATGTCAGAACTGATCAACTTCTAATCCTTTTGCAGAATAGCCTGGTTAGGAGAGTGTTAGTATGCATTAATCACAACATGTATATTAATTATTAAAGTAACTCATTCGACAGGAAAACCTCAAGTGTGACAAACAGCATTAATGCAATAACAACTTCTGAATAATTCCCTCTTAACTGATGAAGATAAGTTTTCATAGTTAGGAGCTTTAGACAAAAGCAGAGGGGCTGTAATTGTTCCCAAACCAGTCAATGTCACGTGAATACTGCGTGGTGGGTGTTTAGTTCAGTCTAAGTCCAGGTCTACATGCAGATTTTGACCTGGGATAGTTATGTTGGGGTGTAATTCCTCTCCAGCCCCGCCGAAAAAGTTGTGCCATTCCATAGTGTGGATGCAGTTAGAGAAGCAATGGGCACCCTAGGCTGGTGAGTGTGCTGCATGAGTGACCCTCCCTCTCCTCAGTGGTCCACAAAGATTGCTGTGACCATGATGATCTCCCAGGATACGATGGTTTTGCTAGCTGTGCTTGCATTTCTTGAATTTGTGAGGTGTGCTGATTGAACCATATCAGCACTTTTCCTGGATGCAGAGGGAGCACATAGCTCTCACAGTCAATACTGTGCGCAATCCCCATGCAACTCACTTCACGTGATCCTGCTTTATGTGCGGGTTACTTTAGTAGTATCAGTAGGGAAAAAACGATGCAGACGGAAGCCAGAAGAATCTGACAGTCCTGTGTGGGCAGCAGTGAACAAAATGTCTTGCGGGCCACAAACAGAACCACAATGGCTTGCACGTGGTCCCCAGGTTGCAGGTTACCCACCATTGAGTTGGAGTGACATAAGGGTGCAACATACCAGTTTACTTATTCTCTTTCCCTTACAGGAATACATTTCAATGGCATAAGCACTTTTATATTGGTATGACTATGTCCATACTGCTTTAACTACACCAGTAGAGGGAAAGTGATTCATCTCTTCTGGGTAGATAAGCTCTGAAGTTCTGCAGCGTTGCTGTATTTGTTACTTGTAATTTGCATACTGTTGAATGAAGCAACGAAAAAATGTTAGGACATCTGTTCGCATCAGACTTGCTTCAGTGTGCTCTGTTTCAGGAGTATGTCAAAGCATTCTACAGGTCTCTGAGTAGCAGAGAGTAGGCCCACATGGCCAGTTAGTGGGTGCTATACTTTCACATCCCAGCTTGCCATGCTCTCGCAAGCTGCGTAGAAAAGCCTTGTGCCATTCCAAGTCATCCAAGCAATGGAAGATTATGAATGTTAGTCCTATGAAAGGCAAACCTACAATGGAAATGACTTCACTTTGGGTTTGTATCCAAAACAAAAAACATTCCTTTGACTGAACTCTGCACTGCAATGCTGTAATTATATTCCTGCCAACATCGGGGACAAACTCTCTGGGTTTTGTGTAGGTGTGAGACGAGAAGCAATTACCAGCCACAGTCATAAGGGATATAAAAGAAATCACATTCTCCTTTTCAAACTATATAATTAATGCCATATTCCCTATCTACTGTTTTTCTGTCTAATGCTGTTTTTGATAACTCCACTGTCATGTAGTTAAGGGAAAAGTAATTGTAGATAGTCATAAGGGTAGAGGCTGTTGTAGTGAAATGAATTTTTCTCTGCAACTTTTTGGACTTAATTTTATTTAACCAAATCTGCAACAGAATTATAGAAATTTAGGCCTGGAAGGGACCTGAAGAGCTTATCTAGTTTAACCCCCTCAATTGAGACAGGAGTAAGTATTATCAAGACCATTCCTGATAGGTGTTGGTCTAACTCTAACAGTGACAGAGATTCTACAACCTCCCTACGCAATTTGTTCCAATGCTTAACTGGAATGGGTGATTACTTTGATTTAAAATCTTTTCCATTCAGACTTGTTATTGCAGAAATTTAAAATGGTAATTCATTCATTACAAGATGTCCAGCAGTGCCAAGTATCATGGAGAGGTGTCCAAAAAAAAAAAAAGTTTTGATAACACTCTATAATATCATCACAGGGAAAAGGGCTAGTAAAAGAAGTTAAAGTTAATTTTCAGGGGAACTTCAAGATAAGATTTGTTAGGCTCCCCAGTAATGCACCAGTGGGCCCTGCAGTTTAACATCTGGATAGTGCTACAACACATGTATTTTTAATATATGCACTCCACTTAGCATTGAAATGCTATCTCTGGGATGAAACAAGATGGCTGTGTCTAGACTGGCCAGTTTTTCTGGAAAATCAGCCGCTTTTCCGGAAAAACTTGCCAGATGTCTACACTGGCCACTTGAATTTCCGCAAAAGCACTGACCATCTCATGTAAGATTGTCAGTGTTCTTGCGGAAATACTATGCTGCTCCCGTTCGGACAAAAGTCCTTTTGCGCAAAGCTTTTGCGCAAAAGGGCCAATGTAGACAGCTCAGATTTGTTTTCTGCAAAAAAGCCCCGATCGCAAAAATGGCGATCGGGGCTTTTTTGCGGAAAAGTGCATCTAGATTGGCACGGACTCTTTTCCGCAAAAAGTGCTTTTGCAGAAAAGCGTCCTGCCAATCTAGATGCCCTTTTCTGAAAATGCTTTTAACAGAAAACTTTTCCGTTAAAAGCATTTCCGGAAAATCATGCCAGTCTAGACGTAGCCGATAACTGCCCTTTCACCTCTCCCTCTCACTCAATACTCTGCAGTTTCTCCTCTTCTGGTTCCTCACCTCTTGCAGTTTGCCTCCCTCATGAAGGCTTTCAGCATTGTCTTTGCAAGCCTTGTCATGTGATCTGCCTCCCTCCCTCCACTAGTGAGTTCAGCACCATTACAAGTGTACCATGAGGGAGTTATGCTCAATAACAGGCATCTGCTAAGCTGGGAAGTGAAGCCTGGGGACTATAGCAGGGGCAATACTAAATGCTGCAAAGACAACAAGCCAGTCAGGGAGCCTTTGAGGGTATGTCTGCCCAGCAAACTAGATCCCCTCAGAAGCTGACTTGGGCTTGTGGACTCAGCTCTAACACTGAGGCAGATTGGATGGGGAGAATATCTTATCTGCCAGAAGACCACTGAATGCCTCAGGGTGTGGAGTTACTCAAAGTTCATTGAACTGATTTGGCTCTTCTCTTGTTTATATGCCATTGCGTTAAAGTGATGTGCTATCTCGCAGCTTCAGATCACCTCCCACTTGTGGCATCTTAACCTCAAAACTTCTATTTCGGGCCTTTGTTTCCTGCTCTAAAGGGCTACTTTTACCTTGCGAAGACCTTGGATCTGATTTGTCTTAAGAATGATTGATTTTATTTGAGTCATTAACCTTTGTATTGGCAACTTCATCCCCTCTTGCTCCCTTCTGCCAGCCTGGTTCTTAAAACAAATAGTCTTTTGAGTGTGGAGAAACTTATCTGTAAATGTTCCACACTTGTGCAATCTGATCTAACTTCCACTAAAGTCAGTGGGAATCAAATCAGGGCCAAAGTACACTGGCTATGTAAATGCTCCTAGTCTGAGTAAAGGCACGTATGTGCTAGGACAGGGTTGGGAGATCTTTTTTGCATTGGGGGCCACTGACCCACAGCAAAAACAGTCGGGCACACATAGGCGAGAGGGAAAACAAAAGCAAAAACAAACCCTCCCTGATGTGGCCCCTGACCGAGAAGGAGAACGTCACTCCCCTTGCACACCAGAGCCTAAGGGGCTCCAGCCTAGTAGATTTTGCATAGTCCAACCCCGCGGTGGGGTGGCAGGAGGCTGAAGTGCCAGTATGGTCTTCCTATTGCTGATGGGTGGCCCTAAGTATTGGGGGCCAGATCCAGGTGAACCAGGGCCACATCTGGCCCTGGACCTTAGGTTCCCCACCCCTATATTAGGAGATCAGAGTGAGTCCAAGGGAGATTTAATCAGCGGAGAATCAGGAGCATCTCACTGTTGAGCCACATTGGTGGGGTCCTGTGGGGAAACTTACATGTCACTGCCCAGATGTATTTTTGATTGCAGTGTTTTTGTAGCCATGTTGGTCCATGAATATCAGAGAGAGAAGATGGGTGAGGTAATATCATGTATCGGACCAGCTTCTGTTGGTAAGAGACAAGTTTCTGAGCTGCCCTGAGGTCTTCTTTAGGTTGAAAGTGGGTCCAGTAAAAGACATTACCTCACCCACTTTTTCTCTCTCATGATGTATTTGTTCAACTGATAAATACAGGATGTCAGCCTCCAAGATGATCAGGAAGGCGTATGCTCACTTAAAAAAAAAATCACTGCACACCTTCATTTGATAAATTGTCCCCCAAAATGGCTGTAGGTTGATTCCACCAGATGTGGAAGGAAGCGCCATGTCATTACAGCTTCCAAAAATGTCTCCTTGCAATAATGCTGGCAGAAAGGCTTGAAAAGGGGGTTTACTGCAGGTCCAGAGAGGCAGTCCCTCTCCTTTCAGCTGGCTATGCTGTATGCATTTTTATTTTCAGTTTATACTGATGGTGGGAATATGCATTCATTGTGGTTTCAAACAGCTGGATTCTGGATTTGAATACAGGCCCACAAAGTTGAAACCAGGCATATTTGTAGTTCTATATAAACAGAATGAATGAAATAATAAATAAATAAACTATACATTGAAGCATGCCCTGACATTTTCAACCCTCTCTTTCTCTATAAAATACTCTTTTGTTGCTATCTGATTTCCTGGTGGTGCTATGTTAACTAATAAAATGCCAAGAAGGCTTAGATATGGCAGTGTTTCCTTCTGGTAAAGAAGCAATAGCTGCACAGCTTTGGAAAGAGCCTGAGGCATTGGACTCAAAACTGTGCTAGGTCAGTGTGTTTGTTAGTGGGAAAAAGAAACAAACACATTTACAGAGTGATATCACCCATACAGCACCCAAATGAATAATCAATGTTAAAATGTTAAGGGAGAAATCATATTTAAGCTATTTCCCCAACCCCCTTTCATCATTCATTACAATCTTTAGCTTCCTGTATTTGAGAACATAATGTTATCATCTCGTTCCAGAAACAATCTGGACACATTTCTTCTTGGAAAACCTTCCCACGCATGTATATTTTGATGTCCTTTATTTCCCAGGCAGTCCGTCAGATCCTACTGAGAGCAACAGAATGCCGTAGCTAGGGATAGCTTGGTGTCCCTCCACCCATCCACTTCCCACCACCATGGCATGAGACTACTTCACACAGTGTGTTGCAATTTTGAAATATCAGAAAGAGGTTTCAAAATCACGGTTGGGGAAATGTGCATTTTACAGAAAAATCAGCTTCTTAAAGCATTAAAACCAAATTTACAATCCCAAAGATGTCTCAAGACCCAGCCCTCCTTGGCTGACAAGCTGTAGCAGAAGCATTCCTAAAGCCATTCTGCTTGTAAGTCGTGTTAAAAATATTATATGAACAATAGTTCACAATTGAAGGCCTGATTCTGCCATCAGATCTGGGGGGGGAGGGTGGCAGCTTCCACTAATGCAGAGACCCACAGATATAAGTGAGGCTCATTCCACATACTCTGGCTGTCAGAACAGGGAATGAATGGTGTGGGAGGCAGACAAGTAATTTTCATTTCTCTTCTGGCAGAACATACCTCATGTTCACTGATCCATGGTTCATGTTAAAATGATGGATTATTACCTCATTCAATTAAGGGGCTAATAAATGCTTTATTGTTGATTTTTTTCATCTCTATCTTATTCTTTTTAGTGATGATGAATGGGAGATGATTCTTTACTGCCTTGTGCCCAGTGTAGTTGTTTACTCCTGCACAGTGAAGGCAAATGAGTGTAAAATACCACAACATTGGAACCGTGAGGGACAGATGTCTCTGCAAAGAACAGGCTATAAATAGGGGCTGCTAGACTAGGACATCTCCCACAAGGAACTGTTCTTGCTCCATCCCCTGGTTTGGCTCAGGACCTGCTGCTTCCATAGAAGATTGCTTTGCATGGTGAGACTAATTCAGGGGTGGGCAAATACCATGTAGGCTGGATCTGGTTCTCCAGGGTTAGCCCCTGGTGGGCCACTGCCGCTATATTTACCTGCTCCTCTACAGGTCTGGGCAATTGTAACTCCTGTTGGCCATGGATCGACGTTCCCAACCAATGAGAACTATGGAAAGCAGTCTCCTGGTCTGCACCCCTTCCCGCAGCTCCCATTGGCCAGGAATGACGAACTGAGTCCAACCAGAGCTGCAATCACGCATACCTGTGGATGTGCAGGTAAATATAATGGTGACAGCCACAGGGTTAACCTTGGGGAGTTGCCACCATTTTATTGCCCACCCCGGTCTAATATCACCAAGTAAGGATGAAGAGCAGCCCCCCCCCCCAAGGTATGGTGAGGGAGAAGGGGGAGCCCTTCTTCTATACTAAGCAAGAATGGAGATCTGAGCTGGCCAGGACTCCATCTTCAGCTCCTGGTAATATGTCCACCTCTAAATAGATCATTCCCACCTCTCCTCTCATGAATCCCCTAGTTACAAATAGAATCTGCATTTGGTATTCTGATTGTGAGTGTTCTTCCCTGAGCCGTGGTAAATGAGCCACCAGAAGAGAAGACGGCGAGTTGTTCTGTGCCCAAGCTGGAAGTATGGAGCACTTGGAAATTCCACAAGACAGGGGTTTATTGTCTCAGATAAAAGGCAAGCTCCACCTACTCCCCTGTTCTACTTGTTCGAGGCTGGCTTGTAGCAGTGTGGCGCTCCTGTGAAGTTTAGCTGTATTGCAAAGTTAAATCGGAAAGCCAAAAGACATTTTGTTGCGAAGGGTTCTTATTTTTAAACCTTATCCTTTTTTTCATATCTTGGCTTTTCCTTTTCCCATTCCTTCCCTCCTTGCTGGTTGTAGATTTGCTAGAAAACTTTAGCTGGGCGGTGATAATGAACAAGCTTAGTAAGCCACATTTTGGGAACTCAGATTGTGAGAGCACTCTAAATCCAAAAAATTACTCAATTTCATTTTTTTGGTAATGCGATAGGGCCTCTGAGACTTGACATAGCTTAGGGCCTCAGCATGTCTTAATCAGCACTAAGTGCTGCATAAGAAAAACACCCCGATTAGCAGGAATGGTGGCAACATTACATTGCCAAAGAGGCATAGTATTAAACCACAATCTTAATAATCCTGTGTGGGACTGGCCTTGGATGTTTTGGCTCCAAGAACCAACAGATGCTCTCATTAAAGAGGAACTCTGCAGCGGGATCTTAATTGTGGCTCATCCAAGTCATTTACCTAGAAATCTCCTACATAGGCCATTCATACAGACTCTCCTAGAGAGATTACAGCTAAATTATAAATTTACCATATTATAGATCTGAGCTCATTGCATACCTAAAATAGATTGCATGAGCAAAACAAAGAATAGCATAGCCTAGATGGGTACATGTAAACAGGCAGAGTGCCCTGCTTCTTAAGAAAAGCATTACTCTCCCAGGGGGAAAAAGATTTGTTTTGTTTAATTCACGGAATTAAAATAAACCACAGGAGAAGCGGAGAACTAGTGAGCTGATGTTGCAGATACAGGATGGGAAGAGTCTTTGACCTTGTGAGGTATTTCACCAGAGAAAGGAATAGCTTCTTGGCTGAACAGCTGCTGTACAGAGGTATTTTTATTAGCTAAGTCCAAAAGGAAAAGGCATGACTGGAGAAAGTAGATCCTTCCAGTTTTAAACCTTGTATTTTTCCTCTAGAACTAAATCTGAAGCAAGTGAGTTTCAAATACTCAGTAAAAAGTCCCCATTGGTCTAATTTGCTCAGCAGTTTCTATCTCCATCATTATATTCTCATAAAGCGTGTCAGTCTCAAAAGTTAAGGTATATAAGAATATACAGAAGCAAAAGCGGCTAGTTTTTTTATTTCTGTTTCCTGTATGTTTCCAGTTTGCTTGGATGGTAGCACTTGAGAAAACACAGTATCGAGGTGTTCTTATTTTCAACTCTAAGTCCCTATGGAAGGCAAATAAACAGCTGACATTTTATGACACAAAGTTGATTAAAAATAGACGCTGCAGGGCTAAAGAAATACAACTGCTCAACACAACATCCAGAGGTGAACCAGGATATACAGCCGGTTACAGACTCTGACCTAAAGAAACTTGAATGACAAGGTTTGTTTTATACTGTAATACTTTTGATGATACAGTGGTCAGATGGTAAAATGTATTGTTGGTCTTCAAGATATCTGTAAGTTGTGCTGGATGTTGGGTATGGGCCTGTGAGGTCCTGAGCACCCTCAGTTTCCACTGATGTCAATTGGCATTCAAGGCACTCAGTACCTCACAGAATTGGATCCTTAGTGAAGATCAGTATCTGAGAAGGTATATAATCCATCTGGGTAGGTATGACTGGCTGTCCAGATAAAGCCAAAGCCTCCTCCTCTCCTTCCCCATTTTTTTTGTCAGGAGGACTGCAGTGATTTGAAACCAACCAGGCAGGGAGCTAAGTGGCTGTTGTGGAAGTGCAGCTGAAACTTGTTAACCCAAGCTCTAGCTTAGGTAATAGAGGAGAGGCAATACCCAGCACAGAGCAGAGTCCGGACTTAAGTTAGGGAGCCTTGCTTGGATTTCAAAGCAGCGAAGCTGGCTTTTGTTGGACCATCCTTCTGTTCCAGAAAGAGGAAGCTTTTTATTTGGATTTTGCTTATAGTCTGAGAAAGGGGATGAGCCTTTGGGTCTCTTTTGAGAGTGGGGTAACTGTACCCTCAGGGAGATGGAGCCCAGCCCATGATATTCAGCATAATTGAAGATACACTGATTGTCTGGAAAAACCCTGATTTTCATTCTCTCTGGCTATGTCTACACTCGCAACTTCTTGCGCCAGAAATATGCAAATGAGGCTAAGTGTGGAATATCACTGCACCTCATTTGCATACCTAATGAGCTGCCATTTTTGCAGAAGAGTCTCTTGCACCAGAAGGAGCTGTCTATACTGCCCCTTCTTGTGCAAGAAAAACCCTCTTGTGCAATGCCACTATGCTGATTATTTTCAAGAATAACGGCATTGCGCAAGAGGGTTTTTCTTGCATAAGAAGGGGCAGTGTAGACAGCTCCTTCTGTTGCAAGAGCCTCTTCTGAAAAAATGGCGGCTCATTAGGTATGCAGATGAGGCTTGGCGATAGTCCACGCTTAGCCTCATTTGCATATTTCTCGCGCAAGAAGCCGCGAGTGTAGACATACCCTCTGTGTCTCTTATGTTCCTCAAAGGTGTCCATACCATGAATTTCTTTCAAGTCCCTTCTAAAAACTGTGGTAATGGGAAGTTATGTCTTGTTTCTTAAAACAAACTTTAAAAGGCGTGATGGCAGATAAAGGAGGCACTTAACATACTTTAAGGTGAGTTCCTAATGCCTCACTTTGTAGCCTTATCAGAATGAGCAATAACATTGTGTCTCAATCTTTTATCACAAAGAATGTGCCTCTTTAGAGTTTGTCCTGTAATACACTTTATGAAAAGGTACATTACATTCCCTTAAAGAGCCAGCTTGGCACAATGGCTAAAAGTAATAATCTGTACTGTTTGGGAACCATCCTGCTTCAGCTGCTGTTACAAAAGGGAACTTGCTCAAACTGATTTGATGTCACTTCCAAGTGGGGAAACCCTGCAAAAAAAATGGTATCCTTCATTTTGCTTATTCACCACAGTCGTCCCCTCTTTGGCAATGGTGTATTGCCAGAGGCTGATTTAGCTATAGATAAGCTAGACAGCTTCCTTGAGTGGCAGATTTCTGGGCGGTTGCCTAGGGCAACAAATTTGGCCTGGCTGCTCTTCTGTCATTAGGGAAGGGCAGTTGGGCCAAGTGTGAGTGGCAATGCAAGCCTGCATGCCAGGTTAGAGTGCTACAAACATTCGCCAAATATAAACTTATTGTACTGGCAAATCCAGTGGTGGAAGTAGTGTAACTGTATTTTTATTTTCATTTTAGGTAGGGTGGGTGAGGAACAGGATATGTGGGATGTGTGCGCATCAAGGGCAGTTTGCATACTGCCATGCAAGCACAGCTTGTTGGCAGGTCTCTGGACTCACAGGCCTGGTGGAACCTGTGCAAATTGGCATCACTAGCCTCTTCCGTCAGCCAAACAGAGATAGAGGTAGACTGGATGTTGTGTGATCCCTGACTTGGCAGTAACTGCCATGGAACGGCTTGTCTATAGATCAATGGTCTGGGAGGAATGACTTTCAGCGCACAGCCTGACTGCTGGGATTCTGTGCTAGGGGCAAGATCTGGGTCAGGCTCACAATCTATGTATGTCTTTCTTATGGCTAATATCTACTGCTCAGGGGCTTTCAGTCATATTTTTAAACACTTACACTGAACTCCTGTGTCCACACTGTATTTATTGGTGCTGGAACTAGGGATGCTTCGCCCCCTCCTTCCCCCCATCCTCCCCACTTGAAGTGATTTCCATTATGTACCGAGTTTGCAGTTTGGTTCTATGGCTTTCATCAGCCTCACTATAAACATTGTTTCAGCACCAATAACCATATGAATGTCCGATACCAGGACTCTGACATTAAACTGTGCAACTAAACACTGCAATAATGAGTTTTGTTTTTGTATTTTGTTTTTCGCATAGGATAAAAACAAGAGTATTAAGGAACTGGAGACACTCAGTCATAACAACCCTATTACTTATTTCAGCAGTCTTTTTGAGCCAAGTGGCATGCAATTCCATGTTCTGTTTATTATAGGAACATAGATGTGTAAATATTTATTACATTCACCAAAAAGAAAAACAAGAGATAAAAACTTGGCAGTGATATAAACTAGTGCAAATGTTTTGTTTGCCTGAGTGCATTCTTATAGCCTCAAGATCAACTGCTATGAGCAACAAGATCTGATGACTAAAACATTGGCGTCTTAGAATGGTGATCACAGATCCTTCCATTTAGTGTCACTTGTTGCCAAGGTCTATCAAACAATCAAGGTCTATCATACAATCTAGGGATAGAGCTTGTGTTTCAGTACAAATACTCCTGCATGAGTCGTCCCCTTCCTCCAAATCACCCCCCAATCCTGTTCCTCACCCACCCTACCTAAAATGAAAATAAAAATACAGTTACACTAGTTCCACCATTGAATTTGCCAGTACAAAAAGTTTATATTTGACGAATGTTTGTAGCACTCTAACCTGGCACGCAGGCTTGCATTGCCACTCACACTTGGCCCAACTGCCCTTCCCTAATGACAGAAAAGCAGCCAGGCCAAATTTGTTGCCCTTGTCAACTGCCCAGAAATCTGCCACTCAAGGAAGCTGTCTAGCTTATCTATAGCTAAATCAGCCTCTGGCAATACACCATTGCCAAAGAGGGGACGACTGTGGTGAATAAGTAAAATGAAGGATACCATTTTTTTTGTAGGGTTTCCCCACTTGGAAGTGACATCAAATCAGTTTGTGTATACGTTATCAATAGACTCTCTAATGATCATTTATTAATATCTTCCTCTGTCTGGTATATTTGAAGTAACTTTCATCTGAAGGTCTCAAAGCACTTTATAAACACTAATTTTACTTCACAATCCCCATATGAGGCAAGGACTATTTTTCCCACTTCAGTATTGGGTAAACCGAGGAACAGATGCTGTTATGAGACCAAAAATCACAGAATGAATCAGTGGAAGATCAGGGAGCAGGACTCTTGATTTCTGGAAGCCACTACTCTGCAATAATCATTAGAACATGGAGACTGCTTTCATGACATGCTGCTTTTATTCCAGAGGTGGTCAGAGACCAACTCGCAGGCTGAATGCAGTTCACCAGGGTTAGCTCCTGACAGGCCACCACCACTGTATTTACCTGTGTTTCCACAAGTATGGGTGCTTGCAGCTCCCGTTAGCCACGGATTGCCATTCCCGGCCAATGGGAGCTGTGGAAAATGGTGTCCCAGTCCACGCCGCTTCCTGCAGCTCTCATTGGCTGAGAGCTGTGATCTGCAGCCAATGGAAGATACAAGCACCCAGACCTGCAGAGGCACAGGTAATTAAAATGGCAGCATCCCACCAGGGGCTAACCCTGGTGAACTGTCTCCATTTTATTGCCCACACCGACTTTATCTTCTGTTCACACATCTGCTTGATTCCCTTTCCTTATTTAAATGGAGTTGTCATCTCATTACTTAACATGCTGATTCATCTTCAGCAATGATGAAATGTTGGAACCCATTGAAAGGTAATTTGCATAAAGCTAAGGGAAGATTGCAAGATCAGTCTAGCATCCTAGCTTATTTTGAAAGTGAACCAGGCTAAGGTGAGGAAAATGAAAGAGATAATGGAAGGCTGGCTACAGCTGAACTATGAAATAACAATTGGGGCTCTATAACTAAGCTTTGCACAGCAGCCTGTTTTATAGGCATATAAAGTGAGAAACAGAGATTATAGACTTGGTCAAACTATCACAATTAGTCAATGGTGGTTCTGGGAACAACCTAGAAATACTAACTCCCACTCCCTTGTTCTAATGTCTAGTTAACTGATCTGTTATAATGACTGGTATTTGGGGTAAAATGAAAGCAACTGCATTTACATTTGCCAACATGAAGTCCAATCTTGGGAATTAGCTGTTTTTGGATCCTTGCATCCTTGTGGGGAAGAGGACTGTCCACTTCTCCTTAACTGATTCGGAAGATTCCTGTGATTTGGGTTTACTGCATGGAGTGCATAGAGAAAAAGAGATCAACTGCAAAATCTGAATCCCCAAGTGAACGGCTGTGGGTCTCCCCATTCACAATATTTATTGGTTACATCTTAATAAATATGGAGATATACCTATCTCATAGAACCGGAAGGGACCTTGAAAGGTCATCTAATCCAGTCCCCTGCCCTCACGGCAGGACCAAGTACCATCCCTAGATGGCCCCCTCAAGGACTGAACTCACAACACTGGGTTTAGCAGGCCAATGCTCAAACCACTGAGCTAAGAGGATCAGAAGTGCTCATGTGTATTGGAAAAACATTTGAGTACAATCTGCTAGGTGTGAAACACCCGACAATAGCTGTGAACATTCTTTCACCAGTCCTCCAGAGTGTGTTGTGTGTGTTTGTAAATATATAAATAACAGCAGCCAAATGCTGCTGCTTAAAAGTGTTGAGTCTCCTGCCTGAACACTTTTCACAATATTCTTTTGTCTTTTCTGAAGCTAAATAAGGTATGGACCTAAGAATGAATTTGCAGCTTGTTGAAATGACTATGACTAATGCAACATGGCTTTGTCCCCTTCTGGTGGCTAGATCACACAGTCCTGTTTAAGAGCTAGTTATTCAGTCCAGTTCTTTAGTCCAGGTAATAGAAGCTCCCGTTTTTAGGTCCAGCCAGCGTACATTTAGTCCCTTGAAGAGTGACCCATCTGAGGTATTATTACTACAGTGCCGAAAAATAATCTGTTCTATTTAAAGATCATGTACAGCACTGTCAGTAGCAGGATATCTCAACTATGACCTGGACATGACCTCTCTCAGAGAGAAGGATATTCCATTTCTTTGCCCACCATTGTCTTCTCCAGTGAGTGTTCAGAATTGTAACCATGAGGTTATATAGGAAAATGATGTCAGATAAACCATGTAGGTCAGACAGCTATTCCTGTGAGAAATCGCTAACACTATTACGACTACTTTCTCTGGGCAGTTTAAATAATTTAATGCAGGGCCATCATCAGCAAACCCTGCAACTGTGCTCCAGTTATGAAGAGACTTAATAGTCTGTTTCTTGGGTCATTAACTCTCGGGTTTCTGTGGGCTTTCTAGTTTCCAAGTCAGATAAATGCACTAGGCCTCTTCAGTCAGAAAGCTAACACACAGGGTGAAATTATGGTTCCACTGATATAAATGGGAGTTTTACCCTTGACTTTCCTCAGGCCAAGACTTTTGTTCCCGGAGCAGCATCTTCTGGGATGAATTCTGCGTGTACACAGGCTTTAGAGCTGTCCCTCCATCAATTTCAGTGACACCAGCAGCATAAGCGAGAGGTTAACCAGCTACTGGATCAGCGTATTGTTACGGTAAACTTCGCAGTTTTTGTAAAGAAGTGATTTGTACTATTTCCTAAGTTACCATGATATCTTTCCTCTTTCTTCATTACTAGCCTTGCCATACTGATAGGGCAGGTGAGGGAAAAAACGTAAGAGAAAAGCAGATGATGGACTGGTTTGTCCCCCCTGAAACAGAGTTCCAGTCTAATCAATGGCCTAGAGCGAACTTATTATTTCACTTTCTAGCTGATGGTTGCTCATATCCCAAAATCCCAACAAAGAAAGGTTTACAGTAGTTCTGTTTGAGAATGTGCCAGTGGTGGCCTCAGACTGAATCTAATTTCTCTGCTTGGGGGAGAAAATGCTAGGCTGCCAACAGCAACACAGTTTAAAGCAAGAGAATCCAAAAGATAGGGTACTTCATAAAGGAAGAAAAGAAGTTGTGCTTGTTTGTGCCATTTGCCCAGCTGCTGCTTTCTAGGACGTGTTGCCTGAAGGAAATCTGTCTTTGTTGAGCCCTTTCAGGTAGGGCTCAAGGACAAATATAAACACCCACTAGTTTCAATTTCATAACAGTTGGAAAATCTTCTCTTGGGATGTGAGTCTGTGACAAAAAATATTAAATATGTTAATTTAGCATGTTAGCATATTTGAGTCCTTTCCTTATAAGCTTTACAGTGGTGTTAAAAGAAAAAAATCATTCTTGACTACTGTGCTCACTGGGTTTTGTCACTGACTGTCTTTTCTGACTACCACAGACTCACTGGGTAACTCTGTATATATAACTAAAGGCCTCAGCCAAGACCACTGAAGTCAGTGTGATGTTGGGCATCAATAGTACCAGGGTTTGACCTGATGGGTCTTTCAGAGGACATCAGTGGGTTCTGGATTGGGCCCATTATCTCTGAGTTTATCCCCATTTCACTGATGATGATGACACCTACCTCTAATGTGCTGCACAGCTGCATTAATGTTTCACCAAGA
This sequence comes from Pelodiscus sinensis, assembly GCF_049634645.1. Taxonomy (NCBI): domain Eukaryota; kingdom Metazoa; phylum Chordata; order Testudines; family Trionychidae; genus Pelodiscus; species Pelodiscus sinensis. Next base: position 67,982,343 of record NC_134711.1, on the reverse strand, counting down.
AGCTTGATAATAAGTCCAAAAAAGTGCAGGGGGGTTAATATTTTCAAGTAGCTAAAAGTGAGGCCCAGCTTCCCCATGGATCTCTGAAAGTGGTGATTTTTTAAAAAAGAAAATGGAGGTGACATAGCAACATATTCACCCCACTCTTCATGGGTCATGCCATTTCCATTCAAGAGGGGATGGGATATAGATATGATGTCCATAAACTATTTAAAACATCATCTCTTTAATTAGAAAAGGAAAACATGCATGGACAGGTGAAATGAAATACCCCCATTAATAGCTACTAGTCCGCTGGATTCTTTATCCTACCTCAGGACATACCCTGTCTATACACTGAATATATAAAAAATCTTTACCTCTTTGATAATTAAGTATCAAACACTGCCTTGATATAAATAGGCATTACTCCCCTGGAGCAAATTTACACATGAATTGGGCCCAAAGCGGAAACTGAAACCAGGTGCACAAATCAAAAGTGAATGTAGTTTTTATTCAAAGGGGAATATGCTAAGAGTGCATGCAGTTGCCTTGGTGATAGAAAACAGTGACAGAAATCAAATGAAGCCAATACCACCTGCAACTTACACAAAGGAGACTTATCTATATCGTCATACTCTTCATTTAACCTTTAGGGGGTCAATCTCTGCATCAAATCCATAAGAGGACCTGTATTTCAAATTCCCACTGCCCTCAACAGAAGAAGTATGGCTCAAGATTTGGCCCTATTTGTTTAAGCTTTTGGCTGAATAAACGTTTTTCTTCTGTGCAATAATAAAACTAATTCCGTATACCCTGCCCCACAATAAATAAATAAAATAAAGTAATGTTTTCTGATAGTGATATTTGTTTTGTTTTGCTAAACTACATCATGGCTAGAGTTTCTAGCAATCTCTGTTTGCTGTATTTTAAAGGCTAAGTGCTTGTTATTGGGTCTGATCTTCAGGAACTATAAATCCCTATATTTCGGTTTACCTACTGGAGTGACGCTGATTTACACTACCTGTGAATCTGCCTGAATTGACTCTGTTTATGAAGCCAGTTAAGTATCTTTTATTATTTTATAAGTTACGTGTTACTTATTTAGATATCAGTTGCGAATGGATCAGACATACATTGGTTATTGTAAGCAGTTAGTGAGTCAGAAAATCAGACAAATTGTAGCACACTGAATTATTCATGTAATTTGTGGGCCGACACTGAGTGAGTTAATTACTAGCTTTCTAAAAGCCATCGCTGAGTCAGTCTGAAGTGTAGACTAATGAAAACAGACAAATGGATTTTTCTGAATTTAAGTGAAAAGTTGTGAATATATGCTGATTTCTCTTAGGACTTGTGAATGCTTTTCTTTTGCATAGAAGCTGAATCCTGCCCTGCATAGCAATTGCAGCTAACCAGTTATGGTGTAAATGTAGATCAAAGTTGTGCCTTGAAGCGCATCCCACCATCTGCTTCAGTTGGGGTTGACGTGATCAGCGGTCTGTCCAACAGAATAGACACCAAGCTCAAAACTTTAAAGGCAAACATATGCTTTTGGAAACAGAAATATATAACATTGGCTTGGAGGAAAGGAGAAATGTGGTTGGCATGAATATGTAAACCACAGTGTATGGCTTTCATGTACGCTTTAAAACAAAGCCATTTAGTTAGTTTCCCAGATGCTCAGAGAGTGTTAATGAAAACTACAATTTCAGTAAGAGCTACAGTATTCATTCAACTCTCTTCTTCAGTTTAGATACAGTTGTAATATTGACCAGCAAGCACTGAGATAGACACTTAGATTCAAATATTACCTTTATAAGATCATTTTATCTCAGTGGTGCTGGAACAATTTGTATTGTGGGGGTGTTGAGAGCCACTGAACCAAACAGCAAACCCTGTATGTGATAGAAACCACTCCAAGCAAGAGGGTGTTGCTGCACCCCCTGCACCATCCGTTCCAGACCTATGTTTTGCCTATACCGTGCAACTCTATGCACATCTGTATATTGTGCACATGAAGATAGGATAACAAACCAAAGATGATTGGCGCAAAAAGGAAGAGAATTAGACATTCCCATATGGAAATTTGGTTCTTTCAGGAAATTAGGGCCAAGGTTTCTTAGAAAACAATTCCAGTTAGACTCGAAAGAGAGAATCAAGCTCAGACAGGCTGGCGTTGATTTGAAATGCCTAGCGGGGAAATGAAGAAAGCAGTAAAGAACTGTTAGTGTAGCACAGAAGTACTGTATAGACATACTCAAAATGTCTGCATACTAGAGAACCTGAGGCAACCCCTGATGGCCCGTCACCTGCACACACTGTTGCTGGAGACTGGTGATGTGGTATCACGGTGTCTAAAAATGCACCAACAGTGACCAGAGCTTCTGCACACGTGTGAGGGGGCAGGCAGAAGGAACCTCTTCTTGTACCAGGGTCATTCCTACCTGTAGTTATCTCCTGAGAGCAGCAACAGCTCCCTCCTAGTGTCCCCTGGGCACAAATTACTCTAGAAATTGTTTGGGGGAAGGCAGACCATGGCCCGGCTTCTCTGTTCCCACCACCAACATTGGCCAACTGTGCAGGGGTAGCTGAACTACCCCATCCTCAAGGAATAAAGTACCAGGTGAAATCACCCACAGTCCTGAGACGCAGAATTGATGAGGCACAACCTTTTCCTGAATTCTCACTGTAGTAGTGTGGTTCTTCTCTGCTCCCACCTGGGTCATGTGCTAAAGGACGCACTTGAATTCACAGAAAACAGTGACTACATTTGGACTGCCACTGGTTTGCATGTTAGATTTGCAACCTGATTCCTGAGGTAATTCCTTTCAGATTATTCCAGACACACTCAATGAGCACATCACCGGCATGTTTGTATTAACTCTTAACTTCCCAGTGACTTATATTTTGCATTTTATTGATTTCCTCGGGTGTCATTGAGTTCGCACCTTTCAAAGCTTATATTATAACATATCTGCAGGGTAAAGTCAGCGATGCTGGCTCAGTTTCATGGTTTTCATCATGAAAAGGATCAGAAATTAAGCTTTTATATTTTAAAGTATCTTTAAAGTTTGTGGAAAACCCTGAAAATAACCACAATCCACATAAAATCCCTATGCCTTCCTCCAAAGTCTCTTGACTTCAGATGGTGCACCCTGTGCTCCTAACAGTAGCAAAATTATTAGAGCCCTATACAGATACAAAATTTGTATCTGCATCTGTATTGGCAGAAATGAACTGCAGATATCCTCAGATTTGCAGGGCTCTAAAAATGTTTGCTCATGCTTGATTGTCACATGTAAAACTTTACTTGTAGGATGCCTGACACTTCCATGCTGGATAAATGCCTCTTTGGAAAACTATTCAGCCATTTCTGAGAATGCAGTAAAAAATGCATTGGTCTGCTTGTGTTTAAAACATCTTTGAGAAGCTCTCTCTCCCACATAATCTGACGCAGTGACTTGAAGAACCAGGAGAAGAGTCCACATGTGATCTTTGTTTTCAGGATGTGCATTTCAACATATTTTTTTAAACAATACAATTTTTTAAAAAAGCCCAAGTCTGGATAAGCTATAAGCCTTTGAAAAGTCCTAATTCTCACACGCGCCATAAAGACTTGCTAGGGCTTCACAGATGAATTCCCTGAAGAGCCTATCTGCATGTGATATGCTCTAACCTAAGGTTGTATGGGGCTGAACAGGACTATCCCTGCAATTGTAGAGCTGGAATTCTGTGCACTGGACTGGGGATGGACATTGGGAAACTTGAGAGCTGGAAGCTTTTCTCCCTTATCCACTCGGTGACTCAGGATGAGCCCAGAAACGCATGGAGGAAAAAGTTGGCTGATTCAAATACATGAGAGAGAAGAACCAGACCAGAATGGAGAATGTTGATTGGAACAGTGACTATTAGCCAGGATGTGAACGGCTATTGACTATGATGGGCAGCAATGCAAAACCATGCCTAAAGTGTCCCTAGCCTCTTTTTGCCAGAAGCTGAAACTGGGCAATGAGGGATGGATCATGTGAGGATTACCTGTTCTGTTCATTCCCTCTGGGGCACCTGGCATTGGCCATGGTCAGAAGACAGGCTACTGGGCTACATGGACCTTTGGTCTGACCCAGAATGGCCATTCTTAGGTTCCTTATAGTCTTAATTGGGAATAGGGGGTTGAGAGAGGTAGATAGGAATGGGAAGCCAGTGGGCACAGCAGAGGAGATGCAAGGAGGTGAGAAAGCAGTAGGTAAGGGTGAAGGAGGGAGTAAGCATGGTGTTGGAGACAGATCTGACAAGGATGGTAGGCTGTTTGTGGAGAACTGGGATTGGCTGGACAAAATGATTGAGAAGTTGTGGAAGGGAGTAAAGGAGGGAGAAGAAGATTAGACAGTGTACAGACCCTAATAGGAGGAGAAGGAAGCAGCTCTGTATGCTGATGCTCCCACTCTTCCCCAGCTGGGGGAACAGTTGCACAGGAAAGTGCTTTGCTGGAGGTTTTTCCCCACCACTACCATACTGGCAGAGGGTGGTGCCTGGGAGCAGCAGGCGGAGCAGAGCGGAGATGTGTGTGTCCCCAGGAGCAGGGTTCCCTGTGAACTCCCCATCCCCCTCATTCACTCTCTCTCCGTCTCTCTGAGACCCCTCACCCCAGTGCCCTCCATAGTTCACAAAACTTTCTTAATCCGGCATGCCCTGTTTCCCACAGTTGCCGGATTAAAGAGGTTTAAGTGTATGAGTAAAATATGTTCTCATGTAGAGCTTATTAGCAACTGACCTCCATTATATTCAGTGAGAAATTTCAATGTACCAGAAATTCAGGAATGGGTGCCATGTAAATCAAAATAAATGATACATTCTCTCCATTAGAACTACACCCATTCTATAAGTACTAGGAGAGCGAGCGAGCAATAGGGCTGTGTTGTAACACAAGTCAACATCAATGAACATTGCAACAGCAGACCCTTTGGCAACTAGTCTCTGCACTCAGGAGGTTGGAAGGCCATTCAGATTGAGTGCATGGGGAAAATTTGGAGCAGAAATAACTTTTTAATCACAGTGTATATCACCCTGCCTTAGAAAATTAGTACAGATTGCCAACAGCCTTCTGAGCCAGCAATATATCTTCTCCCACTTCTAGGAGTTGGGCAGGTGAAGACCTAAATGAAACATGTAGTGGTAGCCATAGCAACCATCAGGCCTATAAAGCAACCGATAGGATGTGCTTCCTTTTATAGCTGAAGGGGAAAGCAGCACATGGGAAAGCAGGTATGTGATCAAACAGTGAGTTTTAGTGGGGTTTTCCAGTCTCTGAAGTAATCATTTTCTAATAGCATCTAGCTGATTTTCACTTTGCAAACTATTAGCTTATTCATATTTAAAGGGAACTATTAGTGTATCTGTATCTACTATTTCATAATGCATTACAAAGTGCTCTAAGTACCTGTATCATATATTAAAATATCAGCTCCATGGACAGTTGGTGCAGCTAGGACTGGGGAGGCAGGACCTCCAGCCCCATCTATAGCCTTGCCCTCTCTGCTGAGTCCCCACCCTCACAGGGAGGGGAGGAGGCAGGACAGCATGCCAAGCTTGCCCCCCCCCGGGGGGGAAGAGATAGGGGAGTGTGCTGAGTGTGCCCCCTGGGAGGGGAGCAGGTGCGGCAGCATCTGAGCACTCCCCAGTCTCCCCAGAGCACTGGGGAGGGGAGGAGAGGCAAGGGGGCACGTGCCCCAGCCACATTGGAGCAGTGCGGGAGGGGAAGAGAGGTGAGGGAGCACGCGTGCACAACATGGCTCCCCAACCTTCCTGGAGCACTGGAGGAGAGGAAGAAGCCATATGGTTCAGCTCTCAAAACACCGGGGAGGAAGGAGACCATGTGGTTCCAGCCTCTCTGGCCAAGAACATGGGGAGAGCAAGCGCTGGGGGCAGAAGCACTCCACCCCCAGACCACCTGCAGAGGCATTCTGGGGGCAGAGTGTGGGTGTGGCCATGCCTGGTGGTTTGGGAAGACAAAGCCCCCCTGCCTAAGTCACCAGACACCCATGGTCTGCTCTATGGGTACAAACAGCAGCCGATCCAGCAGCCTCACAAGAATGGGAAACAACCCATTCTGCACACTGTTCCCAGTCCTCCATGTACCCCCTCTCTCCCCCAGAGAGAAAGAGAAAGATTTTAATGTGTGCCCTGAAAGTCAACAGATCTGACCTAATTCCAACCAAGGAAAGAAGTAAATTCAGGAGAGCAGCATCTCCCATTGAAGATGCTATACTTAGCAGGAAATTGGCACTGTGGGGATCAGTTAACCACTTGATCTTGTTCCCATTGACTCTGGAACTCCACTAAATCAAAAAGAGGAAGGGAAGTCAGTGGAGATGCCACAATAGCACAATCTAAGACAGTGCTACTCAACTTTGGAAGCCCCAAGAGCCACAATGATACTCACAGCACTTGCTGAGGGCCACAACTTAAGTGTGGTTGCATGTACGTGCAAATATTTATGCAAATATACGCAAATAGCTTCTTTCACACTGGCAGGCATGAATACAAAGATTAAGGCAAGACTACACAACATTCAGGCCCCATTTAAGTCAGTTCTGCTCATATTAATAAAATGCAATATTTACCCGATTTCCACCAATATGACAGCACTTTTAATAATCAATGACAGTCCAAGAATTTAACTACTAAAACGCATATCAACAGAAGACTTATATTGACTATTTTTTTGTTTTGGCTCCCACCCACGGGCTGCGTGTTGAGTCCCGCATAAACCCGAAGCACACCACGGGCCGCAATCAAAGAGGCCATGGGCCACATGTTGAGTAGCCCTGATCTAAGGTATGTTGACTCCAGCTACACTACTCATGTAGCTGGAATTGCATACTTTAGTTTGACATTGGCCCTTAGTGTAGACCTGGCTTTATATCTGATCAGAAAGCTGTCACCTATAGCTACTAATAACACTGCATAACCATTGTATGTGTGCAGTATTTTATAAACAATCAATGAGCATACTTGATGCTAATGGTGAAAAGACAGCTGTTAAAGGAAGTGAACTGAGTTTATTTTATGTATTGAAAATTTAGTTTACTAGGAAACTACTGTTGAGATTAACAAATTTAAATAAAGGGAGAGTTGTTGAGGAATTGGATAATAAACGTAAATTGTTATACGTATATAATAAAAGAGTAAGTAGCTTCTCCATGGCACTGAAATCTATCATATTACTGCCATCTACCTATGTGCCAGATAGTTCATTACATTACTTCCTCATTTCCTCTTTTTTTCCCCTTCTCAGGCTGGATTCTCAGATGAGTCAAATTAGGTCTTGTCTATACTTACCTGAAGATTGACACTCCTGAGATTGCTCTTCTGGGATTTGATTTAGTTGGTCTAGTAAGGACCTGCTAAATTGAATGCTGATGGTGCCTTCGTCGATCCCAGTGCTCCACTGGGTTGTTAGGAGTAACTGAAGTCGATGAGAAGTTTCTCCTGTCAGTCTCCCACAGTGGGGTTGATGCAGAAATTTGATTTAAGGTACGTCAACTCCAGCTATGTTATCTTCATAGCTGGAGTTGTGATCTTAAGTTGAATTTATCCCATACTCCACCTCCATGTAGACCTGCCTTCAGTATAACTTCTCTAAGGGCACGTCTAAACTACATTCCTCTTCCGAGAGAGGAATGTAAATGAGCCCAATCAAAAATGCAAATTAAGCACTTCATTTGCATAATCACATGCGAGCGCTTTTCAAAAAAAAAAAGAGGAGTACGGGTTCTTTCAAAAAAGGGATTTTCCCCCCTGAAAGAACTCTGTCTAGACTGTGGTTTCTTTTTTGAAAGACCCTTTTTTGAAAAATCGCTCACACACAATTATGCAAACGAAGTGTGAGATTTGTAAATCCGCACTTCATTTGCATTTTCGATTGGGCTCATTTACATTCCTCTTTCGGAAGAGGAATGTAGTTTAGACATAGCCTAAGTGCCAGGTTCTTCTCAAGAGACATAGCTGGCTGGAAGAACTGAGATCTCATCTACATTAGAGATCCATATATAACTGCATCATTCACAGGTGTGAAAACTCCACAGGCCTGAGCGAAATAGTCTCCTGTGTAGATGGTTCTATGTGGACAGGAAAGTTTCTTCTGCTGACCTGACTAGCCCCTCTATAGGAGGTGGTTTAACTAAGCCAATGGGAGACACTCTCACCCATCAACTTGAAGTGTATTCATTAAAACGCTACATCAGTGCAGCTGCACCAATGCAGTGTTTTAAGTGTGGATGTGCCCTCAAAAAAAAGGATGTGTTTGTAGTGCAAATAACACTAAGGCCCGGACTACACTGCAAACTTGTATTGGTATAATTTATGCCACTTAAGGCTGTGAAAAATCCATACACCTGAGCAACATAGCAACCTAATTTCCAGTCTAAATAGAGCTATGTTGACAGGAAAGCTTTTCCCATTGATATAGTTGCTATCTCTTGGGGAGGTGGATTAACAAGGCCATGGGGAGAAGCTCTTCTATTGGCACAGCAGCATGGTCATTGAAGTGCTATAGTGACACAACTGCACCATTGCAGTGCTGTACGGAAAGACAAGTCCTTTAGGGGAAAGACAATTATATGGTGCGTCTGGCCTTTCTGAAATTCTATATCATAAAACACTGTCTACAAAGAATTACAGTGCCTCCCAGGCAAACGTATGTAATCTGGCTATCCAAGAATATTGTTTACTTGAATAGCTGCAAATGTTATTAAGAGTCCTGAAAACATCCTGGAATTTCCTTGAAGTTCTTTCTTTAGCACTTGTTGGCCTCAGGGTTGTAAAAACACGAACAGTGTTGGGAGGGAGAGTACTGAGAATGCAGGAAGGCTGCAATCCCTTCAAGAGGAGAGACAATAAGATAATAAACCTGTTATAAAAGAAGCTGTTTCATTGTCCTTGCTCCAGCCGGGCTCTTTGTGCATGAACACTTGACTGCTTATGCTCCTAGAAGACTCCTCTCTAAAAGTATTTGCTCCTTTGTGTTGGGTGACTGGGTTCCATTAGCTTGCCTTTCTCTACAGCACACAGTAGTCATTTCCAATGTAAGGTCTGGCAGCCCAGGCTAGAAGAGGGGAGAACTTTTACTTAATGAGGGAGGACTTGTGTTGAGGTTTGAGATCAGGATGGGTTCCACAGAACTGAGGTTTACCTAGCCTATTTAATGACCTCATCTAGTGTTTCATTTCCCCTAGTAGTTTGACATAAATGGCCTAAAGTCATTTCACAAGCCATGCAGGGACATGGCTACTCTGCTCCAGAGGGAGTTAATTCTCAGGTCAATTATTTTAAACTTAATGGATGCTGATGTGAACTAGCACCTGTGCAGTGCTGAGCACCCTCAACTTCCCTAGGCTTCACAGGATCCTGAAGTGAAAGTTTAACAGCATTGCAGGGTATTTAAATGTGTGTTTCCTTAGATAATCTTAGAGGGGTAGCCGTGTTAATCTGTAACTTTAAAAACAATTAATAGTCATGTGGCACCTTATAGACTAACAAAAATATGTAATATCATGAGCTTTAGTGGGTAAAACCCATTTCATTAGATGAATAGTAGTCCAAATAACAGAAATATATATATATATATATATATATATATATATATATATATATATATATATATATATATACACACACAATATAGCAAAAGTAGTACCTGTCAATTTTAGGGCCCATGTTAATGAGGTTAACTAAGTGGGCTGGATATGTCCCATACATAGCTTTTGATGAGGAAATGCAGATGTTAATGGCAGGAGAAATTGACTTTGTAATGAACTAACCAGTTAATGTTTTTGTTCAAGCCCAAGGTAACAGTGTCAAATTTGTAGATTAGTGATAGAAATGAATTTCAGTTCTGCAGTTTCTCTCTGTAATTGGTTAGTAAAATTCCTTTGCAGAAAATGGCTATTTTAAAATCCATGATTGAGTGACCAGGCATGTTAAAATGTTCCCTACAGGTTTATGTGTGTTACCATTTCTCATGTCTGATTTGTGTCCATTTACCTTTTGTCACAGAAACTATCCAATTTGGCCAATATACATGGCAGAGGGGCATGGCTGGCATTACTGGCATATATCACATTAGGGGATATGCAGTTGTATGAGCCCTTAATGTGGTGGCTTAGGTGGTTAGGTCCTGTGATGATGTTGCGTGTATAGATATGTAGACAGAGTTAGAAATGGAGTTTATTGCAGGGGTAGGCTCCTGGATGAGTGTACCTGAGGTTACATCTAGACTACAGGCTTCTTGCACAAGAAGTTTTTTTTGGAAGAGATCTTAAAAAAAAAAAGTATTGCGAGAGAGAGCATCCACACTGCAAAAGCGCATCGAAAAAGCCTGGACGCTATCTTGCATGTAAGCAGTGATTGCTATAGACAGAATGGCCACTAGGGTACCTGTGCTTTTTCCTCTTCCCTCCTCTCTTCTTAAAAAAACTCCCTCTTCCCCGTCCCCACATGCCTTTTTGTGAAAGAGCTCTTTCGCAAAAAGTTATTCTTCCTCATAGAATGAGGTTTACCAATTGTGGAAAAAGCCCTCTGTTCTTTCGATTTACTTGCAAAAGACTGCAATTGCAGTGTGGATGTAACTCAAGTTTTGTCAGAAAACCGGCCGTTTTTCTGACAAAACTCTATAGTTTAGACAAACCCAGAGATATGATATGTGGCTGCTGGAAAGAATTTGCTTCCAGATGAGTGGTTGTCTATAGGGGAGAATGAGATCCTGGTCTGTGAGACCAGTGGTGTAGTATTCTGTTATTTTCCTTGTTGGGCCTGTCTTGAACTAGTTGACTTCTGTCATCACCTACATATCCCAGCTTAAACCCCTCCAGCGCATCATGAACAATCTACCACCTATCCTAGACACTGATCCCTTACTCTCACAGGCCTTGGGAGACAGGCCAGTTCTCACCTACTACTCATTTCTTAGTTAAATGTGTGGCTCAGTCTCCTGGTCTTCTCTGAAAAATCTCAGCTCTTGTGTCTAGTAGTGTCAGTGGACCTCCCTGGGTATCTTACAGAATAAGAGCATTTTAGGTATCTTACAGAATTGGGTCCATGGAGAGGACCAATGCAACTTTGTGTTGTAAAAACATACTCTACAATTTCACCCCTTACAACAGCTGCACATTTAGGCAATAATCATAGCTTAAAAGGACAAAAAGGGGCTTTCAAAACATAGCTTTCCCAGCACAGTCTTTTATTCTTAAATGGCAATCTGCCAAAGCTTTGAAACCCGACAACTATTATTTGACAGTTACTGGAAATGTTGTGTTAAATGTCTGATAACATATGCTGTGCTGTGTACTAGAGTACTGACAGTTCTACAAAAGTCTCTTAGGTAATATTTCCTTAAAATGTCACTGCTGGGAATTGGTTGGTTATTGATGCACATTTTGTAGCAAGAGATACTTTAGTATGATCTTAGACTACCCCTTTCTGCGTAGGCAGGTCTGGCTTTTGAGCTTGACCAAGTCCAACCAGTTTTAATAACTTCATAGTGGTTTGTTAGTGCATCTTTCAACACACTGAGGAATTCTGATACTGACACCAGTTTATTTCAGTAACTTCCCTGATGGAGCAATTTTCAGTGTGCTGATATAGCCAACTAGTCACCATTTTTGATAGATATACAACTCATGTATTTCAGTATTAGACTTTTAATAGTGCTGTGTCAGCAAAATAGGAAACCTATGACTATTACCTTATGAGGATCACCTTTATTATCCTCTCATAGCTTCATTACAAAGGTGTATTTTGTATATCATAGCATTTCCAACAACAACAACAACAACAAAAGCTGCTCATTCCTTTTAATGTCCCCCTGAGAATTTAGTCACAGTATATGGCAGTACGATGGAGAGAGGGGCTGGTGTTCTTATTAATCTCATATCAGTGTATAGTACATACATGCCGATACATTCTTGTTGGGAAATCACTTGTTTAGTCCCACAGTACTGAAATGTGTTTATAGGACACTAACGAATGCTGAGTCAGATTTCTCCCTTGTGTTACTCCTGTGACTTCAAGTGGCGACTAAGCAGGGATGAATCAAAACTTTTCCCCCTTATGTGGGCTACGTACAGCACAAACAAGTCAGTATCTGAAGCCATTTCATTAGTAGAAAGCAAAGGCAATGATTCTAAAGAATAAAAGACAGCAATCTGTGTATATATCCCTAGTGTCTGCAGACCTATCTCCAAATGAAAGTACATCTGATTATCCATTATTATCTCTGATGGCCATGGGCAATCTCTACCTCTTGTGCGGGTACATTATAACAGGGTCTTTCACTGTGTGATCATAGCCTGATGTTGTATTTGAAGAACTGCTTGGCAAAAGTTAACTTAATGATGTCAGTGGTTACGGCATGTGTGACTTTTTTGGGGGGTGGAATGGGGGGAGGATATTGCTTGATTAGTAGTTACTGATGCTTCATCCCCTTTTACAGATTCGTGTTCTGTAAGCCCAGTGATGACAAGTGAAAGCATACTAATATTTTAAATGTTATATCAAAATTTGCCAGAACCTATCCAGTTACTTTTGCTCACGTTATTTGTACAAAATGTGTAAAATAACACCTATGCAAACATTCTTCTTTCTGCCTCTGAGGACTTGGCATCTCAGTAGAACATTCAAAGAATGTGTCAGTTAATGTTTCTTAGTAATCTGAGAAGGATTCTTCATGTGTTCAGTGACTTGGAAGGGAATTGAAGCAAAGTTCCCTGCTATCACAACCCTCCCTTTTTGTTTGGTGGGAAACAATCACATTCCATGTACATCCCATTTTCCTGGCCCAACCAAACCCTGACCTTTCTTTTAAATTATGATAAGAGGGGGCTACATACTTAATTAGTGGTCCAAACTCTTATCCTTTAGGAAGAAGTTCTTGAACTGATGGATGGTAGACAGACAGATGCACAAACTCTTTAAAATATATAGTTGATTAAATCCTACCTTTTATACTTAATACATCACTTTTGTTTCTGAATAAACCTTGTGTAAATAATTGTTACCTGTGAAGTAAAGAATCTGTGTGCATCTCCTTACACTGAGAAAAAGGGCGATTTCCATAAACTTATAGGCTATGTCTAGACTGGCCTGATTTTCCGCAAATGCTTTTCACGGAAAAGTTTTTCCGTTAAAAGCATTTGCGGAAAAAAGCATCTAGATTTGCACACACGCTTTTGTGCAAAAGCACTTTTTGCAGAAAAGCGTCCGTGCCAATCTAGACGCGGTTTTGCGCAAGAAACCCCCGATCGCCATTTTCGCCATCGGGGTTTTTTTGCGCAAAACAGTTTTTAGCTGTCTACACTGGCCCTCGAGGGCTTTTTCCCGATTGAGAGCAGCATAGTATTTGCACAAGAATACTGACAATCTTACATTAGATCGTCAATGTTCTTGTGTAAATTCAAGACAGCTGGCAAGTTTTTGCGCAAAAGCAGCTGCTTTTGCGGAAAAACTTGCCAGTCTAGACGCAGCCATATTGTGCAGATCTCTATATAGCATTGGACAGATTTATCCAGGGTTCAGCTACCACAGGGGCTGGGTATCTGAGTGCTGGAGACAGGTGTCACATTGTACTGTTTTCAGGTATGGTCTGCAGCTTTGGAAGCTAGACTCCAACCCCGTGTCTGTGTTACAGTAGGCTAGTGTTTCTAACTCCAGGATAGAATACTGGGGGCCCAAATTGGCAGGAAAAACAGTCTCAATGGGGTTTCAGCCCATTGAGTTACAGCAGCAAAGGGAGTCCTCCCTGTCACACCCACACTAGGGTTTCTTTGCTTCTTGGGTGTCTCTGGTCTGCTGATCTAGAGGCATCAAATTATCTAGTAGGTCATGGCTCCTGATCGTGTGACTACAACACAAAGTTTTAAGGAGTCCAAGGCTGTAACAGGCACACTGGGGATACGTCTAAACTACATGGCTCCGTCGACGGAGCCATGTAGATTTGTTGTTTTGGCAAAGGCAAATGAAGCCGCGATTTAAATGATCGCGGCTTCATTTAAATTTACATGGCTGCCGCGCTGAGTGGACAAACAGCTGATCAGCTGTTTGTCCGCTCAGCGCGCTAGTCTGGACACTCCCCTGCCGACATCAAAGCCCTTTGTCGGCCTCCCCGGTAAACCTCATCCCTCATCCCACTGATCAGTTTCAGCAGCGGCTGACACCAGTTCCGACTTACATACAGATTCAACTTAAGAACAAACCTACAGTCCCTATCTTGTACGTAACCCGGGGACTGCCTGTACAACATTTCATTGTATTTTGAGGACTTTGAAAACACCACAGATATATAACTCCACTAAACAAATGTTTTAATAATATATTCTAAGTGAATTCATTGGTTAGATGGAGTGCTGGAGACTTAAACAGTCACTGGAAAGTAATTATCAACCCGTCCAGGTTGTTGTTATCAATAATAAAATTATTTGACCTGCTAAGTAAGAGAGATGATGAATAATTGCAGCTTGAATAGGAACTTTGAAACAGAAGATTTTGGTAGCTGGGGAACAAATCAGTGAATAATAGTGCAAGTTATTATTTTAATAATTGCAATATTCTTAGTGCCAAAAAGTAAATATTTTCAATTGTGTAGAAAATTGTCTTTCAGGTACGTATCATGGAAAAAATAAGGCTGACATGGTTCATTCTCTGTAAATAAGATAACTATTTATTTATAGATTGACAGACTATAGCACACCAAATGAATTATAGGCTTTGCCTATACTTGAATTTATATATGAGTTTAGAAGTTGTGTCCCATCTATGACTGAGTTTAAACATAGTCACATGCTAGTAAATTCTTAAAGACTTAGTCCATTTTAGGAAAATAGATCTTGTGTCTCAGTGTGGATTCCAGCTCCCGAATTCACCTCCATTTGTTGATTAGCACTCCCCTACTGTACCCAGACACTCCAGGAGGATTCAGAGAATTTCTAACACAAGGTGGGAAAAAGATACTGTAGACTGGGTATTAAGGTATCAAGAGAATACGATACGGTTGGTTGGTGGACAATGTTGCCTCCTAGGAATCACACACATCCCTTCTCAGAAGAACTCCTTCAAGTTCTAGGGGAAAGGAAAACATTGCTAAGAAGGCTGTGAAGATGTGCAAGGTGCAATTTGGCCCCAAAGTCCTTTACAAATTGAACGGATATTTTTAAATAAAAGTGGCACATGGTGTAGCACTGAATTCTTCATGGCAGGGACTTGTTCATCTGAAGTGCCTAGCAGAGTTTTGGGTGTCATATTAGTAATGAATATTAATAACTTCCCAAACTGAGTTGCTGCCAACTGTGTTTATATGTATTCTGAATTCTTACTGCCAATTGCTGACACTAAGGATTTGCAAAAAAAGTCCAATTGTTTTTGGTCTCTTGTCTCAGAAGAACTATGTCCACATCCATTGCCCTTGTTGAATACTTTTGAAGTTAAGCTAGTGAGGCTGTCCTTACTTTTCTTTTTCAGAAGAGCAGTTTGGTTGATGCAATTTAGTTGACAAAGTTTGTATGTGGCATGGGAGAGAGTGTTGTGGTTCTGAATTGGAAATAATCCACTTTTTCCAGATAGACTGGCAAGTTATGTTCCAAGGTACAGGGAAACAAACCCTAATTGCTTTGATTCCATCTCAGTTATGGTGACTGCACAATTCAAAAACCTTTAAATCAGGGTACGCCAAAAATGTTAAATTCTATGCCAGGGATGGGCAGCCAGGAATGGTGGGTGGGCTGCATGAGTGGTTCTCCTTCACCTCAGTGGGCTGCAGCAGCCCACGGTCCACTGGGGTTCCATCTCTGTGGGCCCCGTCTGCCTCCTTCCCCCGCATACTCTCATGTACTGGGGCATTGGAGCCCCATACTTACTTGCTTCTCCCCCTCCCTCCCAGCACTCTCAGAGCACGTGAATCACCTGATTCATGCTCCATCCCCACTCCTTTCCCTCTCGCACAGAACTGGAACTACATGAACAGCACAACATTCCAGCTCTGAAAGGGTGGTGGTGGGGAGCAGGGACAGAGCAAGAATCAGACAATGTGCAGAACTCTGAAAGTGCTGGGTGAGAGGGGAAGGAGCAGGTAAGTGAGGGGCTCTAGTGCTTCAGCGTGAGAGAGATGCATGGGGGAGGGAGGGAGGCAGCCAGAGGGTCCACAAGCTACAGGTGGAGCCCCAGTGGGCCCCATGCAGCCTGTGGGCCACATATTACCCACCACCATTCTGTGCAATCTCTGCTTAGAAATTATACACTACAGCTGCTGTTTAAATATAATGATTGAATCTGTTACATTTATTGTGCTACCAAAAAGATTTCAGATGGTACAATCCATTCCCTTCCATAAAGCATATACGAAGATGTCTTTTAAATGCCCGTGGAAATGCCGGAATTCTTTTTATACCAGTGTCATCAGGAAAATCCATCTGAAGAAATTATCAGCCTTAACAGTACCTCTCCTGTTCATTTATCATACGCTATTCCCTGCAATGAAAAGGTATTACAAGCTATTAAGAGTCCATGGGAACACTCTTAGTTTGAATTTGCATCCAAGATGATTGAATGCTAATTAGACAGAACTTTAAGTGCAATAAATAGGACATTTGAAGACAGCTGGGAAGATTGATGGAAAAGGATAATGGCCTTAGCTCAGACTATGGGAAAAAGGCAATCAATTAACTGAACTAATCTAAATAAACTAAGGTACTCTCTCTGTAGAAGCACTTGTGTTTATATAAGATTGGACTCAGAGGAAACAGCTGTTTTTTTTTTTAAAGGGCCAATGTGAGGATGTATATTTTTGCTTTAAATCTGTAGCATGAAGCTAGGAGCTAGCATCTGCAGTGATGTTCATTGAGAGAGAATTTATGAATTACATGATCATTATTCATAAAGCTTTAATTCCAGAAAGGCACACAGTCCATGAAAACAGGCATGTTGTTAGCAGAGAATGCAGAGGTCTGAAGAATGTGTGAAACCCTTTGTAACATTTCTAAGTGACTGGGATAATAGTAAAGAAGATCACATCTAGTCATTGGGATTTCATATAGAGAACTTTCAGAAACATCCTCCTTGCTGTATTGCTAATTCCAACTGTTGCAAAAATGTGATTTGGGTGCCTGAAATCAGGAGATTTTTACAAAAACAAAGTCTGGGTTCTTTTCATTTGCCTTCTGGTGTTTAAGCCTTTTATGATTCATGTTGTCAGGCTTCTCTGCAGCTGTGGGGGTCAGAAACTTTCAAAAGAAAGCAGAGATTCACATGTAAATCTGGGTCTGCAGGACTTGGGGATTTCAGAAAAATATGAAAACTAAGACTCTTTATTTATTATTTGTACTATCATAACACCTAGAAGCCCTAGACATGGACTGGGATCCCATATAGAATAAGACATGCCTGCCTCAAATAATCTAATCTTGTGATTTAAATCACAAGTGTTGGCAACACTGCATTCAGAACTTGCTTGTTAAAAACTGATGACAGGTTTCCTCAGCCTCAAAGCCTATTCCACTGCTTAACTACACTTATAGTTAGACGGTTTTTCCTAGTATCCAATTTAAATCACCCTTGCAGCAGATTAAGCCCATCACTTCTCACCCTATTTTCAGTGGACATGGAGAATAGTTGATCCCCATCTTGTTTATAAAAGCCATTAACATATTCAAAGATTTATTATCTGTCTTCTTTTTTCACGACTAAACATAACTAGTTTTTAACCTGACCTCACAGATCAGGTTTTTAAAACTTTTTATCATTTTTGTCACTCTCCACTGTACTCTCTCCAATTTCCACATCATTCCTAAAGTGTAGTGCCCAGCATTGGCTGCTGGGCTCCAGCTGAGTCCTCACCAGAGTGAATAAAGGATCTATTGAGAATTTTGAGAAAAGGATGTATCCCTGAGACATCCAGTTGGAAACTATTCAGGCTGCAATGAATGTTGAAGCTGCTCATCCTCTCCTAGATCAAACCATGTAGTGCAGAGATAGGGAAGACCGCATAGCCCTTACCCATTTCAATTATTTTACAACCCCTGGGAGCATTCTCAAGTAGTGGGGTGGGTGAGTATAGCTCTCTTGAGGCAACTGACTGAGAACTCTGTTTATAGGTTAAAACTTTTTCTCCCTTTGGAGAATTACCTTTTCAGACTTCCTTCTTCCTTTTTTCAAACATCAGCTAGCCGAAACCATCCCATGGGGTGTGTCTAGACTACATGGCTCTGTCACTGGAGCCATGTAAAGTAGTTTACTCGACATAGTTAATGAAGCGGGGATTTAAATAATCCCCGCTTCATTAAAATAAAAATGACCGCCGCGCTGTGCCACCAATCAGCTGATCCGGCACAGCGCGGCAGTCTAGATGTGGCGCGGTCAACAAGGGAAGCCTTTGTCGACCACTCCTGTAAGCCTCGTTAAATAAGCAATATTACCAGTCCCAATTATGAAAGTATTTTATGTTACCTAAACTGTGCTAATCACTTTACAGAATATAAATAGCGAGGAATCCTGAGGTACCTTAAAGACCGAGGGTATGTCTACACTACCCCGCTAGTTCGAACTAGCGGGGTAATGTATGCATACCGAACATGCTAATGAAGCCCGGGATTTGAATTTCCCGGGATTCATTAGCATAAAGCCGGCTCCGCCATTTTTAAAAGCTGGCTAGTGCAAACCCCGTGCCGCGCGGCTACACGCGGCACGGGCTAGATAGTTCGAACTACATAGTTGTTCCGAACTATCTGTACACCTCATTCCACGAGGCGTACAGATAGTTCAGAACAGCTACGTAGTTCGAACTATCTAGCCCGTGCCGCGTGTAGCCGCGCGGCACGGGGTTCGCACTAGCCGGCTTTTAAAAATGGCGGAGCCGGCTTTATGCTAATGAAGCCCGGGAAATTCAAATCCCGGGCTTCATTAGCACGTTCGGTATGCATACATTACCCCACTAGTTCGAACTAGTGGGGTAATGTAGACATACCCTAACAGATTTATTTGAGCATAAACGTATAGATGCTCTGACAAAGTGGTTTTTATCCGTGAAAGCTTATGCCCAAATAAATCAGTTAGGATACGTCTACACTTGCTCCCTAGTTCGAGCTAGGGATGCAAATGTAGCCGACCGAAATTGCTAATGAAGAGGGGATTTAAATATCCCATGCTTCATTAGCATAATCTCATCCACGAGTTGTTCCACTCAACAGCTGATTTGAACCAGGAAGTGCTTTCCAGTATGTGTTAGTTCGAATCAAACCCCTTGGTTCGAACTAACATTACTCCTCAAAAAATGAAGAGTAACGTTAGTTCAAACCAAGGGGTTTGATTCGAACTAACGCGTCTCTGAGAGCACTTCCTGGTTCGAATCAGCTGTTGAGTGGAACAACGCGCGGGCGAGTTTATGCTAATGAAGCGTGGGATATTTAAATCCCCTCTTAATTAACAATTTTGGTCGGCTATATTTTCATCTCTAGCTCGAACTAGGGAGTATGTGTAGACATACCCTTGTTCTTTAAGGTGTCACAGGACTTTTTGTTATTTTTGCAGATACAGATTAACATGGCCATCCCTCTGAGACTTTACAGAACATAGATGCAGTTCCTGCCCTGGAAAATGTACAATCTCAGCCAACTTGCATTTTATCCTAGTTAGTCTCAGTAATGTTCTTGAGATTTCCCAGCATTTATACATTATCGCATAATGGACTTCATTAGTAATCTGGGGACATGAGAAACAATATATTATGTAGGAGTAAAGGTATGCAAAAGCTATGTAAAGAAACCTTATAAATCTGAAGGCTGGGCCAGCTCACAAAAAGGTTTGTGAATCTTCCAAAACAACAAAAAACGAACTAGGTTATTTCAAGTGATTTTAATCTGATTTTTGGGGCAGGGAGGAAGCCAGGTAGAACTTGATGCCATCGACTGAGGTAGATTTAATGCTTTGCACAACTTATTTCAACTTGAAACTCAGCATGGGTATTCACCCCGATTAAAAGCATATTCAAAAACCCACACATGAACTTTTATTAACCAAAGCTGCATTTACTTTAAATGTACATAAAATAAATATAATTGGGTCTAATTCTGTACTGTTTTCTACCCTGAGCATACATCTATAGTTGTGGCTGTAAAATGCTATCAGTCAAATTTGATTTGAATTTTTAAAAAAGGTCTGCCTCTTGTAAAGGTGAAATGACTATACAAGGTACAAGGCTATAGAATTCAGTGTTTCTCAAAGTAGGTCATGGGCCCAATCGGTGAGAGCTGCTAATGGGCCGCTCCGGTTCCCACGGCCCCTTGGCTGCAAATGGTGAACTGGAGCCAATGGGAGCTGTGAGGCTCCATGGCTGTGGAGTCGGTAAGTAAAGAAACTGGAGCAACCCATTAGCAGCTTTCTCAGAGTGGGCCTCTGGCCCACTTTGAGAAACACTGCTCTAGAAAATCAGGTCCATTGTTTGTTAATGGGATTTGGGTGCACAGCTCAGGTATACATCATTTAAAAAGTAAAGCAGTGTAATTGTAATGAAAATAATACAGGTATAGAAATCTCCTATCACTCTGTTTCTGCCATTGGCATACTGCATAATTTCAGGAAACTCATTTGACTTCCCTTTCTCTGTCTATAAAATGGGGATAATGTGGATTACCCATAATCTGTAAAGTGCTTTTAGATCTTTGGTAGAGAACTCTCTATGGACAAAATCCAAAGATCATGGGATTCAGTGGTAAGACTCTGATCCATGACTGGGATTCCTAGGTGCTACAATTATACAAATAATAAATAATAATATTGATTTAATGAACTCTGCATCTGGCTATTAGTACTATAACTATTAATGGACTTCCTTATCTGTTTTGGTTTTGTTAGTAAATTGATACCAAGTTCTTTAGGTTATTTGTTGAGTATAAACCCGGTGTTTTCTTTCTGCAGGACTAAAAGTACTCTGACAGTATAGCTTGTAACATGCAAGAAGAACAACAGAGCCCTGAAGGCTGCAATGCAAATTTAATCACCAGAACAGAAATAGTTGCAGACAAAAACATGTTGTTTGGCATAAGGATATTTTGGTTCATGAAGGATGCTAGAGAATGAGAGGTTTTAATATGCTTAGCTCTGTCAATTGAAGTGTTTGATAAACATCTCTCTTTGTCCAGAAAAAGATCTGAGTTTTTGAAGTAATCTTTCTAAGCTATTTGAATAGAAGATGTACTACAACAAAGCAGTTCTCAATTTTCCAATCCATTCAATATCTCCTGAGGCTTTATGTAATAGTTGTTTCAAATGGCCCCAGGGTGAAGTCCTTGTCAACATTGCTACAACAGCAATAATAGCATAGTACTGTCACCTTAATGACTTTATATATTGCTAGATTTAATGGGAAAATGTGCCACTTCAGTGAGGCCAAATATAGCAGAAAATAAGGTTTGGAAAATAACACTGGCGCTGTGGAAATGCCAGCTTCTGGTCAGCTGAAGAAATTTATTTAATTAAGTTATAAAAATCCTCATAAATATTAGACAGCTTTATGCTGCTGCAATAAACCAAAATCATACAGAGATGCAGAGAAACTCATTTTGCACGATGATGTGAAACAGTATTATATTGCTGATGAGGACAAAATGACCTATAAATGCGAAACCCATAATTTAACATATAATAGGCGAGCAGCACCATTAGTAGTTGGGCACATGCAATATTTTGAAGTTGGGGACAATGTGAAAAGTAAATGGGGATGGGGGACCCAGCTTATGTTCCTCATGAGTAAATGCTAAACTTTGTGGTCTGAGAGACACTTCAGCCAGAAGTGACCAAGAGAAGAAAGATGAAATGTGTTAAAAGGAGAGCAAGGTGGACTTCTAGGTCAAAACATACTTCACATTTCCCATCAGGAAACATAAAAATGAATTGGATGTAAAGCCATGAACAGGTCACTAAAGGTAAACTGTGGACCCAACTGCTATTCCCATGAAGCTAAGGGTTAAATTCCCAAATCTCAAAGCCAAGTCTAGTCGAGTGGGACTCTGGGGGTTGTCTACACTGCACCCATAGCTCAAAATAAGCTATGCAATTTGATCTATGCAAATTGCATAGCTTATTTTGAGTTAATTTCGAAATAGCGTATTTCAGAATTTGGCGCTATCTACACAGCACTTATATTTTGAAATAAATTGCTATTCCAAAACATACCTTAACCATCATGGAATGAGGTTTACAGGGATGTCAGAAAAGCAAGCCCGTTATATTTTGAAATAATGGACGCGCTCAAAAGATGTATAACAGCTATTTCAGGCTGTTTTGGGATACCTCTGGTTCTGTCAAAAGGATGCAATAGCAGTGTGGACGTAAGGGCCTGACTGTTTGGGCTGGTAAATGGTGAGGTACTGGTAGGCCTTAATTTCTACTATTGGGGTGTGTCTAAACTACATAGCTCCGCCGACAAAGGGTTCTGGGGTCGGCAGATCCCCGTCTAGACTGCTGCACTGAGCCGACAATCAGCTGATCAGCACAGCGCGGAAGCCATTTTGGTGTAAATGAAGCCACAATTATTTAAATCGCGGCTTTATTTCCCTTTGCCGAGTAAACTAATCTACATGGCTCCATCGACGGAGCCATGTAGTTTAGAAGTAACCTTGGTTTCACTGTTTACTGGAGTTGTGGGTCAGGAGAGGCTGTTGGTCTTCTTCCTGTTGTGATTGTATTAATGGGTATGTAAGTGCTGGAAGTTCTGATAGACATTCTTTCCTGTGTCCTTATTATAAATATACATGACTAAAAACCACCAAGAGCCAGAATATCCACTTCCATTTAAAAGTCATATAAACTAACACATTTTTTGTGAGAACACTTTAAAGAGGAAATAAACAAGGTACAAGAATTTTTTCCCCCAACATAAAAAACATCCTATTTTCTGTTCACTTTATTTCTTTACTCTTTAGCCATTGGGAGAACTTAATCTGTAGTCTGCAGAACACCCTTATGTGGTGTGCTTCTTATTTAAACAAACAAACAAAAACCCCAAGAGAGGTAAATTTATCACTATTTCTGTGTCATTATACAGATTGTAGTTAAAGGGATAGAGAATTGCAAATCCAGTTGCAGAAAAAGATCTGTGTTATTATCTTTCGCAAAGGGTTGCTCCCTGTGGCAATAGTTGATTTTCATGCCAGACTAAACCCCGGAGCGTTTGACATTTTTTCTTTTGAAGGGATTCCTGAATTCTGTAGCTGACTAGGAAAAATATGGTAATATGAAGGCATGAAGATCATCTTTTTCTTAATAGGATACACATCATTAGATGAGAAAATCAAGAGGGAATTCCAAGAAGTAGTGCTATGTTTAAGATGCACTCTATGGAATCAATAGACATGGGGTGGCCACAGCTCTTTAGCTAGTTGCACTGGGTCAAGATCACTTGGGTAGAATTCCACCAGAGATTTAACTTGGGCCATTAAGAGTACAATTGTACCTGGAACCAATCACTGTTCATATTTTCATGCCATAAATAGCAAACCAAACTTTCTTTGGGGGATGTCTCTCAGTGAACATGGAATGGCAACAGAGACAATGTTGGAAGGAATCCCTCTGAGGTGAAAATGTCATATTTTGCACAGCATTAAGGTCCTGAGGTAAGATATTGCAATTCTGGGCATGGGTGTGTAGAGAACAATATTGCAGTGCCATCAGGTGCCGTGGGCCAGATAGTCAAGAGCTCAGAACCAACAATGGATGTCTTCCATGGAGACATAAATACATTCATAAGAAATTACAACTGGAAGGATGAATGCAGGGGATAATGGAAGTCCTGTCCATCTCCACTGGTATCATTGAGCATAATAAAAATATGTGCCATTCAGTAGGCGAGTGGGGAGAATGTTAGATGATGGACACCATCTCTGCAAGCCAAAACTAAACAAAAGGCCATGCTTGTGCAGGATTCCCCTCCCCTCCCACCCAAAAAAATCCAACAAAAGAAACTTACCGTCCCTGGGCTTTCCCCCCCAATCTCACTAAATAGCACATGACCTTTCTCCACTAGGCTCTGCCTTGGAGTAATTTTTCTAAAACAAGGGACAATGTTTGTAATATGAGCCAATCAAACCCCAATTTGGGTTTCCTCCTCCTCCTCCAGACATTGTTTATCTGTGTCTTTTCCTCTGCGCTCGTTATCAAGTTGGCCAGAGAACTGCACTTCTCAGCAATCTTTCCCTGCTGAGGCGAGAACAGTTCTAGTTCTTTCAGTACTTTGAACTGTGGCCTTGGGGGACATAGGCTCTAAAGAGATTTAGTTCTCAGTTATTCATGAACAATAACTTGTCACCCTGAGACCTCTTCTCCTGCTCCCTTAGCAACTCTTCTCTGTCCCACAGGTGTGTTCCTTGGAATGGGGGGAGGGATATTCTTTTTACAGTCCCCTCACCATAAAGGAAGGGCTGATACCCCCCACTAGAGCACCTCTGAAGGGGATAAATTAAAGTGGGTTGTTCTTTAAAATCAAGACACTTGCTTATGCCATGAGGTGCTCTGTAAATGCTATTTATTGTCATGGCTCTCATTTTTGGTGGGGGAAAAGCCTCATACTATTAGTTTTGGCCTCTTAGCTGTAATCTAGTAGTTATGGCACTGCAAGTACCTTATGTGCTCACTTCAAATTAAAAATTGTGAGGATTTGAGCATCTTTATGCCTTTGAAAAATGTTAATCTGAGAATTCTTGAGGGCAAGGATGATACCTTGCTATATGTCTGTAAGTAAGCATTCATCACAACAGGGCTCTAGTCTCAGTTGGGTGGCCACTGAATGCTATTTATAATACAAATAAATAATAACTAGGTTTTTTTCCCCCCTGCTCGCTGCGCTCACCAACCCCCCCTCTCCTGGTGTAGTAGGCAACCCCGGCTCTTCCCCACCCCCGGCCACCTGAGAAGTCTGGGCTGTGGCCGTGCCAGCCTGGGTCCCTTTTCCCTCCCCTCTCCATCAGTCTGGGCCCCTTCTTTCTTCTCCCTTCCCCCCGCCAGCCTGGGCGCCTTCTCTCCCCCTCAACCCTAACCCCCCCTCTGGGCCATGGTGCACACCAGGCCCAACTCTAACCCAAGTGGCCGAGGAGGTGCAGGGGTGCCTGCCTGCCCTGCATAGGACACAGCGAGGTCAGGAAGTGCCATGTGCATGTGGTGTTCCAGTGCACTGTGTGGCCTGCTGAGGTGGGGAAAGGAGCAGTATGGGGTGGCCACTGTCCCAACCTCTCCTCCATGTAGTCCCATCTGCACTGCTCAGCACCCCAGCCCTGCCAGCAGATCTGAGGGCCACCCATCCGCCCACCATGAGGGAAGGGAAGGAGCAGACAGATTGGTGTGGCAGCACCCCTGGGCAACTTGGGGAATGCTCTGGCAGCCACAGTGAGTGCAGCGGCTGAGGAGGGGATGAGTCTCTGCAGGGGCAGCTGGACTCTGGGTGGTCTGGCACCGCATTTCGGCTCCCCAAGAGCCTGGCAGCAGGGGAGCACCCAAGAGCCCGCTGCTGGCACATAAGCCTGGCTGGGAGCCCCACTCCTAGCGCCTGTACCCGGGCTGCTGTCCCAGTCACCATATCCTTCCCCCATAGCCCTGGGCTGTCACAGCTGCGATGTGGAGTCTTCCAGTTACTGTGCCGTGTTTCTTGGCATGGAGAGCCCTCTGGGGTGGGAGTGGAGAAAGGGGAGCAGGGGCTTGGTTTAAAATAGCAATTCCAAGTGGCGAGGGGAAGCAGCGACGTTGGGTTTGAACTGGGATACGGGGGAAGGTAGAAGAGAGGGAGGAGGCAGGTGGAACACAGATTGACATGATGACATCACTCTCATCCCGCAGGAATATATATTTTTAATATAGATATATATATATAGAGAGAGAGATAATGCAATGTATTTCCAGTGCGCAAATGGAAGAACAACCAAGAAGGAAAATTATGGGGACAGCAAAAAGCAAAGAAGGGAGAAGCAAATACAAGGAAGGAAAAGGTTATAGAAGAATGACAGAACCAAATGACAAATATGGAGGGGAATAGAATGACAAATAAGGGAACAGAATGACAAAAGGCCAAGCCAAACAGGATGGCCGAGAGAACTAGACACTTGCAAAGCCAGGAAGAAGGAGAAGTAGAAGAAAAATGGGAAAATGAAGCAAAAATAGAACAAAGAAAAAATTATAAAAAAGTAAGATGAAAAAATTAATTAATTCAAGTAAAAGATAGCAGGTACAGGAAAAGGGACAATGGAACCACATTTTTAAAAGAGAGAGGAGAAAAGAGAACACTGTGTATTGATTGTTGAATGTTCAGGAAAATACAAATTAGAATGCTTCTGCCTCTGCTGTAGAGTTGAGAGTGAAAGTCAATTTTCTTTGATCTGCTCCAGTGGTGCAGATGAACTCTGAGGGAATGGATCAATTAAGAAAATACTGAAATTGCTAGTACAGCATTTTAAGTATCTTAGGTTATTCCAGAAAGAGGATGCATTTGAAATTCACTACATCAGTTCACTCCATTTTGGAACAATTCGCTCAACTCTGGAAAAGGGGAGGAAAAGGATTTCCCTCATTCTGTGGATCTTACATATTTATTACATTATAAAACAGAAATGATTTTGTTGTGAGGTCTTGACACCCAAAATATCAATCAGTTATGAAACCCGGAACTTCTTTTCCTTGCCATGAAACTCTTGTCAATTAATTTCCCATTACTTTATCTCCTGAAATGTCAATTGTTATTAATGACACTTCTGGCAACAATCTTAAACAACAACAATCCTCCTTTTGTGCAAAAAAAGTCAACCAGGATGAAAACAACTTCTGAAAACTGAAATTGTTATAGAACTGAACTTTGGTTTCATGGCCAGTTCTTAGGGATGAAGATCAGGCAACGATCTCTCTCTTTTTAATGGCTCTCTGTATTTTCCATTGGATAACATTCTTTTGTTATAGGAGCTCTTCCATCTGTTGAACAGCTGAATTCAGGGTGTGCCCATTTCGTTAGCCAACATTCAACATGACACAATAGTTTCAACACAGAGTAATGAAAATACCTATTATCTAACTGGCTGACCATTCTGTGCTGCTAGAATTGTTAAAAGAAGCTCCCTCAAAATTTGTCAATTGGAATTGGTGAAACATATAATATTTCCTTGGTCAAATACTCTTCCTCTTTGTTCTCTCCATCAAAAATTAATCAGTATGACACTGTTTTCCCCAACCCCACATTTCATTCTCCTTTCCCCATTCCAAATGCATGACTCCTTCCACTCTTCTGGTGCTTCTTAGCTTTTCCTTATGGCAAAAGTAATAGGGGAGAAGTCGTGCTGTCTCTGCTGGCTGTAAATAGTGGTACAGGTTAAACCACATGACTCCAGCACCCTTGGGACCTGACTGGTGCTGAACCTGAAATTTGCTGGACCACAGGAGGTCTAGCAGCATTAACAATACAGTACTTTCACTGTTTACTGGGTTCTTAGAAGACATTTAGGGGTAAATTAGAGCTAAATATCAGCACAGAACACTAAGAGCCAGGCCTGGTGGCTGTAAGCAAACTTTATGGGACAGCAGGAAACTTGGCCACATCTGTGAGGAGTGGACATCAAGGTAACTAAAATCATGCCAGACCATGAATGCTGCTGGACCAGAGAGTGACAGACTAGAGAGGTTCAACTTGTACCAGCCATGTTTTAATCTCAGAGAGAGAGACTGTTCCTTTTGGTGGGGGGCTTGGTGATCACTTAGAAATATACCCTAAAACTACCACCTCCTTCTGAGGTTCTGATCCATACCTTCCATTTTATATGCTCAGGACAATTTAAACCACTCAGACCCATCTTCATTATTCTCCATTGGAGCCCAGCCACATACGAGACAGGTGAAATTATCCTCCTGGTTCTGATGACAAAAACAAGGTCCAATACCTGTCTTTCAAAGGTCTAGTTATCTTTGTTTTGCTCCTCCTCCACAATCTGCTTGACTGAAAGCCCAATATAGTCAATAAAATGACTCCCAGTGACTTTCCTGGGATTTGGATCAAGTGCAATACACACAACACAGATTAATTACCTAAGGGTATGTCTACACTACCCTCCTAGTTCGAACTAGGAGGGTAATGTAGGCATACCGCACTTGCAAATGAAGCCTGGGATTTGAATTTCCCGGGCTTCATTTGCATAAGCGGGGAGCCGCCATTTTTAAAACCCCGCTGGTTCGAACCCCGTGCAGCGCAGCTACACGGGGCTCAAACTAGGTAGTTCGGACTAGGATTCCTATTCCGAACTACCGGTACACCTCGTGTTCCACTGACTGGTGCCTAGTCCGAAGCCTAGTCCGAACTACCTAGTTCGAGCCCCGTGGAGCCGCGCTGCACGGGGTTCGAACCAGAAGGGTTTTAAAAATGGCGGCTCCCCGCTTATGCAAATGAAGCCCGGGAAATTCAAATCCCGGGCTTCATTTGCAAGTGCGGTATGCCTACATTACCCCGCTAGTTCGAACTAGCGGGTTAGTGTAGACATACCCTAAGAAGCCTGGCTACCTCTTTCACTTACCATACAGGCATGTGACACATGTTCTGTGTGTTGTTGGGAATGTGTATGCAATATTCAGCCTTTTTACTGCTTTCTATTCTCTTACAGGAGGCTTTGTAGCTAACAGTTTTTGAAGGGTGTTAGGGGGACTCTTGCAAAATTTTACTTGAACACCCTGTATCAGTAGTAAGGAGTGACCTTTTCAGCGTGTCACCAACCTATTCTCATTCTGCTGGTCTATGAATCACAGCAAGAGCTTTGATCAACTGTGTGTGAAAATTATACCATAAGGTCGTATATCTCTTTGAAAAAACAGCTGTTTCATTTTTTCTCTGTTTAATTGAGTTTGTCCTGCTGCAAAGGACATGGCGCTTCGCTCATATTTCAAAGAGATTAGTTTTTTGCTTGAGTTCACTGCCTTCTTTTTGAAATACTTTTTCTGGTGTCCCTACTTCATCTCTTCACAAACTCCCAGAGGGAACTGTTTGTCTGTATTTACTAGCCTAGTTTAGTCTACATCCACCAATCTGGCAGTGTAGTGCCAGTACAGGGCACAGTCATCATGGTGCTCTGAATGCAGGCCATTGCCCCATGGTTGGCACTGGTGGGGACTGCTGTGGAGGCAGCATTAAGATTCCCCTGGAGGAAGAAGAAGAAGAAGAAGAAGAAGAGTATATCTCTTTCCTACTTTGCCCCCTCGCCTCCCGTTTGGCTGATGGCATAGCAGTGGTGACTGGCCCTGTTAAGCTGTCATTATGTGAGAATAGGGGAGACAGAAAAGTGAACGGGTTAAAAAAGAGGGATTGCCAGCATGATCCTCTTCCCCACATGTGCAACAAAACAACATACTTATAATGGGTACTAAACCAAGCTGAATCACAGTGACTTCTTTCTCATCGATCTACACATAAAAATAACACACACACATGCCATTAAAGCAAGGCTAAGGATGTGACTCAAGCCTATTTCCATTTATGGAGCATGATCTGCAAACTTCTTTAGAGTTATAAGAGCAATAAATGATTCAAACAAAAGAAATGTCTCCCTTGTATTTGTTTACTCTTGTTTAACTAAAATACTGCTGATAGATTCCGCGCCCCCCTCCCACCCATTCAGTCAGTTTTCACGGCCTTGTGTTAATATGCTAAGTTTCAGCTAGGTGAATTGTTTCTGAATGACAACATATGAACATAAGGAGCTTACAGTGAAGATGCTGGCATGAGTTTAAATGCAGCTTGGTTTGTGTATGGCTGTAAGTGCCAGCGCTGTTCTTAATTGGAGAAATCTCCCTTTGGATGCTGGTTATCTTACATCCTACCCTTTCCACAGGCAGTAAACATCAGGGAATTGTGGTCCACATATTGAAACAGTGGTGATGCCCACTAAGGAGCCAGCTCTTCATTGAGCTCCATTCAGCAGTGCTAAGCTAAATAGCTAACAGGCTCAATCCTATAACCTTCCTTCCTGAGACAGAACTCCCACAGAAGTCGAGGGCAGTTAGGGCTGAGTAAGAATGCCAGGATTGGGCCCAGTATTTGTAAAGACCTTTGAAGCTGGAACATGTTAACCTCCCTGTTATCCCAATGTAATTATTATGAAATGGGTGAGTCAGATATAGCGACACCCAGTTGATACTGAGGTAGAACACAAATGAATTGTTTCAGCAGACTGACTCATTGCATGTCAGAAGCCTTAGCCTTGTTGGCTTGTATTAATTTCTCCAGTATGGGGACTCATCTGGAAGAAATTAATTTTTATTGTGGATAATTGGTTGGCATAAATACATGTTGAAATAGGCCAGATAACTTCAACTTCCTTCCAACTCACTAGGCACTTGGATGGCTAATAAGCTCTTCCACTGAGTCTCATTAACAGCTAAAACTAGTCAGAGTGATAATGAAAGCTGAATTAACTCACATCCTGTTATTTGGCACCACGGTTACAAAACTGAAATGACTGGACACAATGCAGCAACATGCATGGTTCATCAGCACTGCTGCCAACTGTTCTTGGCATAAAAATAGGTTGACTCATCTTGAAAATGGGCTTCAGTTACTTAAAACACTGGGGCAGAATGCAAATGTTCATCTGGTGGCTATAACTGACATTACTGGCAGTATGTGATGAGCATTGCTGAGCAAAAAATTCACGGGCATTGCAAATTTGTGGATAGGGTCCAGGCTGATGTGTTAAACTATGAGAGAGAATAATACCTAATAAACGTGAGCAGGAAAAAAAAAACCCTGGTGATATTTTATATCTGCAAATGCCTCAGGAGATCTATGAGATCTATGAGAAGAGCTGCCCATTCTTTCTGACAAGTAAATACACAGTGCAAGTTGTCTGATTCCCTTGGGCAGTGCACTGCATTATCTTGGCCTTGAAAGTAACAGGTGTGTGGGCAGAAGGCACATATGGGAAACGGAGGGCATTGGAAGGGTTACTAATGAAGGCTATCATAGTGAAAAGGCTCAGTCTGGTCAATGGATGCATTGCTTTTCATTTCATTGTAATCGTAGCTAAGCTATGCAGTGTGAGAGAATAGATTTACATTTTCCCACCCGATTTTATGCAAACACGATATTAGTTACTTCATTTTCCATGGCTTTCCTTTTATTATTTCATGCCACAGAAGCCTAGAAATGTAAGCTGATAACACAGAAGGTTTGTAATCCTACCTGCATTGATTGTTTGGCTTCAGACTGGACAGGACGTGCAGTATCCTGTCTCGATGGATGATGTGCAAAAGATATGCTATCCATATACAGCAATCTTTTCACACTAAGTAATGCTGTAGCTAATACTACAGATTATTGGGCTGTTTAGAATAATCCTAACAGAAAAAGATTCCTTTGTAACCAGCTCCCAAAGGCAACCTTGCTCTCCTCTGTGCTTTCTCCCAGTTCATTGCCTCAAACATTACAGCAGCTGCATGAGAGCCTGGAGATTCTTTCAGGAGCAGTCCTCACAAAACCCTGCAGAGCAAGAATATCAGCTCTCTGAAAATCCCTGAACCAGCTTAATAAAAAGAGACTGACTATTGCTTACATTACACCAGACACCCTTTTAAAAATGCACCATGTAATTATCCAACATTGAACCAGTCTAGGCAAAACAGAAATGGAGGGGATAGTCCTTTACCAGAGGCTTGAAGCTAGGGTGGGGATATGAATGGGTCCTGGTTTTCAGCTCACAACCTCTATTAGGGCTATGTCTACACTGCATTCTTTTTCCGGAAAAATATATGCAAATTGCAAACTGCAATTTACGTACCTTTTTCCGCTCTTTTTGGAAGAGGTTTTTCTGACATTTGGCCCATCTACACGGGGCCAAACATGAGAAAAAACCTCCTTTTTCAGAAGATCCCTTATTCCTCATAAAATGAGGAATATAGGGTTTCTGAAAGAACGCACTCACTTTTTCGGAAACTGTTTCGAAAAAGCGGACGTGTTCCCTGGACGCGGCAGAGTTTTTCCGGAGGTATCCCGGAAAAACTCTGTAGTTTAGACATAGCCTGAGTAGTCCTGGTTACATGTGCCTAATGCAAACAATGCTGCAGGGAACATATCTGGGAAAGGGAGACATGAATTAGTTGAAAAAGCTGGTCACCCAATCTCCAGGTAAAGTCAATGGATGCTGCAGGTGATCAGCAAGCACCTCTGTATATCAAACCACAAGTAATTGATTTTAAAGAGGCTAGGTCATTGGACAGTTTTAGGAGAAAGCTCACCTGCCATTTTGCAAGGAATAGGAGGATAGTCTTGATGATGAAAATAAGTGATTGAGAAGAAGTTTGAGTCTGAGTAAAAAGGGGAGAAAGTAGCAGTCGTCTCAACTCAATGTAGCTCTTGGTTCTTGTGGTGGGACATGTTCCTGCCAAGCAAGAAGGGATTAACGAGTTCCTACAGGCATAACCATTCCCAGCCTGGTGCTCCTGTAAGGCTGATCAAATCTGGAAATGGGCAGGTCCTTAAAAAAGAGGATCCAAGCCCAGTGAATGGTGGCACTCTGAGGGAGGCAGGACTAGAGCTTCCTAGCCCCACAGGGCAGGGACTGCTCACCAGGAGAATGGCTGAAGAGCTACCTGGACCTTCTGTAAAAATAGAGGGACAATCTTTAATTTTCTTCCCTTTTGTTGAGTACCCAGTGTGCTGAGCCTTTGTCCTTCAAATTCGAGGAGGAGAGGGGACCAGACCCTTTCACAGAGTGTTGTCACCTCTTACCCAGACTGTTTTGTGAGCTGCACTATGATTTGGTTTGCACTTATTGGTTTTGGACAGCTTTCACACATGCAGGAGAGGCTACTGCCTTCTTAAGACTAACGGCTACAAGGCAATAGTCTCGACTGGCTCTACAGTGACACGGACAGTCAGGAAGGATGTTTGTGATGAGGGAGGTGACCATTCTCAGCCCTAGATTTGGAAACCATGATAAATGACAGAGAATGCAAGCACTTGGTTGCCCTACCTTAATAAAAGGATAAATTAGACTGAGACTAAAAGTCCCTATACATGAGAAACCGAACCCAAACAGTGTGGGTCCAGAGTAGTGGTGCAAGTAGCAGATAGAGATCCAAGGACAGTAACAACCTAGTAACAGCTGGTCCAACAACAGCTATTGCAATAGTGGGCCATTCAACAACAGCTGCAGATAACCCAAGAGCAGCAGCTGCTAAGCGAGATGGTGGCTTGGTACAATGGTTACTGAGAAGGCTTCAGGTTGTGGTGGCAACTAGGGGTCCATGCTCCCAGGAATTACGCTATGACTAACAAAGGGCCTGACAAAATCCCTGAAACGTTCTTGACCACTTTTGAGCGGGAATAAGTGCCATCTTGATGGGCACCAGGACATTGTAAAAGTTTGTGGCTGATACCAAGCTGGGTGGGGTTGAAAGTACTTTGGAGGATAGGATTCTAATTCAAATGATCTGGACAAACTGAGAAATGCTCTGAAGTAAATAAGATGAAATTCAATAAAGACAAAAGCAAATCAGTCCTCTTCGGATGGAACAATTGGTTGCACATGTACAAAATGATCTGCTTAGGAAGGAATATGGCAGAAAAGGATCTAGGGGTCAAAGTGGACCACAAGCTACATATGAGTCAATAGTGTAACCGTGTTGCAAAAAAAGCAAACATCATTCTAAGATGTATTAACAGGAGTGTAATAAGTGAGACACAAGAAGTAATTCTTTCATTCTACTCCATTCTGATTAGGCCTCAACTAGAGTACTTTGTCTGGTTCTGGACACTACATTTCTGGAAAGATGTGGACTATTAGAAGGAGGTGCAGAGGAGTGCAACAAAAATGATTAAAGGTCTAGAAAACATGACCTGTGAAGGAAGATTGAAAGAACTGGGTTCATTTAGTCTTGAAAAGAGAAGACTGAGAAGAGATATGTTCAAAGCTTTCAAATATCTAAAAGGTTATTAGAAGGAGGAGGGAGAAAAATTGTTCTTCTCAACTCCTGATGATAGGACAAGGAGCAACGGGCTTAAATTGCAGCAATGGAGGTTTGGGTTGGACATTAGGAAAAATTTCTTAACTGTCAGGATAGTTAAGCACTAGAATAAATTACCTAGGGAGGTTATGGAATCTCCATCACTGGAGATTTTTAATAGCAGATTAGACAGACATCTATCATGGATGGTTTAGATGTTGCTTAGTCCTGCCATGAGTGCAGGGACTGGACTTGAATACCTCTCAAGATCCCTTCCAGTTCTAGAATTCTATGATTGGATTTTTGCACTGGCCCCCCACATCCAGCCAGCCTACTGACAGCTTAACTCTGTGGCCACATGGGATTATGGACTGGTTAAGGCTGCTCTTCTTTCCTGAAATCAGTGAGGACTGCAACACTGCTGCTTCCAGTCAGAAACATGTCCCTGGGGAATCAGGCCAGGGGTAGTGGCCCAAAATCTGAAAGAGCATTTCTGGTGGTGATCATGACTGGGTAAATAGAGAGAAACCCAAGTGGCTGAATTAGTTCCAATCTAACAACTCATACCAATATTCCCTGCAAGGGACTGGAGGGGGTACTGAGGCATTGCCCAGGGTCTCTAACAGATGTGGTGCAGTTGATGGAAAATATCATACTTACTAATGGAAGGGGAAGGGGACAGACTGCAGCTATGAAGCTGATGCTGCTGACATGAAGGTCAGTCAGTGGATTGCACCCATTGCAGGCCAGGACAAGTATCTTTTGTCTTCAGCTTTCCAGCACCTGGCCCAAGCACTCAACTCTGGGTAAGTCACAGGAACATGCTAAGAAATGCCAGGATGGAAACTAACCAGAGTGGGTGACTCCTAGCCCCATTCCGCAAGATACCAGACTCCTGCCACATCCAGGATTATCATTAGACAAGAGAATGGGCTCAGTTTACAACCTGTGGGCAATCAGGACAAGACCAAAGAGGTATGTCCATCATGGAGTCATGCCTAGAGGAGAGTAAGGCAGAGTAAGGCATGGGAGAAAAGACTCATCAAAATAATTGTCCCTGTATGGATCAATGGGATGAAAGTGCAAGGTCTGTTGGACTCTGAGTGCAGTCACACCGTGGTGCAGACTCTTTTGACTGTGGCATAAAAAAGAAGCTCCTTCATGAATCAATATCTAGAGCATTCACAGGGATGTGAAAGCCTACCCTCAGGAGAGAGCTACAATTAAGTGTGCGATGGCAAACAAAGGTGCTCCTGATGGCTGTAGCCTCAACATTGGCCTGTCATTACCAGATGGGATTGCTAGTGCCTTCAGAAAATTATCATTGAGCTGGAAAAACCAAAGTCTTGAACTGGCAGAACCAGGCAGAACAAGAAAATCCTTGAGGGGAGCTTGAGGCCCACAAGGCACCTATCCATGTAACAGGCAGGAGTGGCAGCTGGAGGATTGCCAGAGCCAGATTTAGAAGCCTTGACTTGTGATACAGATTTCTTCTGACCAAAGAGGGGCTCCAGTGCTGAGCAAGACCTGCAATCCAATTGCTACTGAGAGCAACAAGGTGGTGGAACCTCATTGCCTAAGGTATTGGCTCCATTTTGTATTCTGGTAAGAATGTATGCACAACTGTTATAGCTGTGAATGCTCAAGAGTGAGGCCTGAGATCAAAGCCAGGGAAAGCAGGCAGTTAGGGGAGGTAGCCTAAGGGGCAGGAGTGAGATCCTGGGCTGCCCCCTGCTTCCTCGAAGCCAGGCCTGCCATCACCGCCGCCTCAGGAGCTAGGCCTGCTGATACAGCTGCCGAGGTCTCGGGACATAGCCTCAATCGGGGGAGAGGAAGGAAGCAGCCCAGGGCGGAGGAAGGACCTCTGGGAGGTCAGCGTGTTCCGGCAGGCATCCCCGCCGACCAGGCAGTAGATCCTTTGACTACCAATAGGGCCCTGGGCTGGGACCCAGTGGAGTGGGAAGGCCTGGGTCCTCCTACCTTCCCCTCCCACCCCCTAGTAGCCCAGCCTCCAGGACTGAGAAAAGGGCTGAACTTTAGAGACTAGGCTGAAGGGCCATATTTCCCCTGACCGAGTGGCACTGAACTTTAGAGACAAGGCCTGGAGGGCCGTATTACCCCAGAGTGAGGGGCATTGAACGTTGGGCCAGGAAAAAGGGATTGTGTATTCCCAGAGCAAAAGGGAATCTGCTCTGGGACTGGGGCCTACCCCTTCACAGTATCCCAATTGTACCGATAGGCACTCCTACAGCTAGCCCATGACAGTCCTTGTGCGGAGTGCCTAGACCAGGAGAACATCGTGCCCAGCATGTTGGCTACTTTCTATAGGCCCAGTGTCCACCAGGAGGTCAGAGAATTCTTTCCTTTTGTCCCGCGTGCTAGATGACTAGCCCAAAAGGCAACACAAAATCCTCCTCATCCTGCTGCCACTGATCAACACTACCTTCAAACAAATTGGGATAGTTATAGTAGGCCCCCAGAGAAAAGTACACTGGAATAGCAATATGTTCTTGTGATTGTAAACTACACTACATGGTACCCAGAGGCAAAGCTGCTGTGCTCTGTAAAGATGACAGTTGTCTCCCCAGGACTCAGGAAATGCTTCTCAATTAGAGATTGCTTGGGGGCCCAGTTTTATATCCCAGGTAATGAAAGAGCTACGCTCCCTGCTGAAGATCAATCAGCTAAAATCTATCATCCACAAATGGACACATGAGTGGAGAGATTCAACAAGAAACCTAAAGGCAATACAAGAAAGATATTAGGTTTCCAGTCCCATGCACTGGATCCAGCTACATCTTTCCCTTGTTCTGCATAAGGGAGGTACCACAAGCTTCTATTAGTTTCTCAGCTCCTGAACTGTTTAAATGGGTGACAACCTTAAGGAATATTAGCCATCCTATGATGGGTTCTAGTCCTTCCTAAGCTGTGTGTGTACAACATGGCGGAGTAGAGCCCTTAAGAAAGCCGGGGGAGGAAAGTGTTGCTCATGAAAGTCTGCAGGGGCAGGGGGAAAGAGAGAGGGAGAAAGGGGCTCAGGCACAAGAACAAACATGCAATCAGGGTGCATGTCTTTGTTCTTTCCAGCCCAGACTGAGAACTGTTCCTATCGCCCAGGCCAGAATCCAAGTTGCTAGCTGAAACGGCAAGGAGCTTTTTGAATTGGTTTGTCAGGTTGCCTTTGTAGGACTATGAGGTTTGCCTGCCCAGGAGGTGGAAAGAAACTAAGCTTTACTATGTGAATCTAATGAAGCCTTGGAAAACCAGAAAAGGGATGTTGATAATGCCTTCACCTGAGAAAGCCAGAATTGGAACTCAAGCAGTTTTGCTACCAGGATGGTCCATCAGAGAGACTTAATCAAAGGTAGAATACTAAAGAGGATAACTGGTTGATAAAGAAGCACTAGCAGGCAAATGGGCCATAGGATCCCTTAGGTATTACTTGCTGGGTAGCCCTTTTGCTTTTGTTATAGACCATGCCCCCATCAGTGACTAAACATAGTGAAAGAGGTGAACCTGTCATTACGCAATGGTACTTAATTTTCCAGCTCTAGAAATTTTAGGATGCATCATTATGCAAGACTAGGAGCACCAACAGCCTTTGCGGACCCCTAGGCAATTGGGGAGGAGGTGGTTTCGCACTCCCAGAACAGACAGGGCCTCAGACAGAATGGGTGGGGCCAACCCTCCATGCCACCCAGAGCACAGAGTTCCACCTGCTAGGCCTCAGAGCTGCACAGAGCATGTGGCGCAGCACTCTGGTGGTGATTTAAAGTGCCTGGGGCTCCAGCCAGCGGCAGCTCCAGGCCCTTTGAATCACCTGCCCCCAGGGCAACTGCCTCCTTAGCCCCCACGCCCCATTGGTGGGCCTGTGTCAGAGGCAATTGAAATACCATACACTTCTTTATGCAGGGAATGGGGGAGTCTGGACTGGACAATGGATTTTGGGTTCTGTATTCAATGGGACAGTTTGTCAGCCCAGTCTGGGAGGGGTTAAACAGCTCCTCTGGGCCCAGTCAGCTTGAGCTTGGTGCAGCTGTGAGGCCTGTCAAAACTGGAGTTGTACAGGTCCTTAAAAGTGAAGATGCAAGCCCACTACAAATGGCCCTCAGATGGAAGCAGAGTTGCAGCTTCCGAGCCTCACAGAGCATGGGCTGCTTCCCAGGGGAATGGTTGAAGAGCTTCTGCCACCTAGACTCTCTGGAGAAATGGAAGGACTGCCTTTACTTTGCCTTATTGTTTAGGGTGCTGAGCCTGGGTCCTTCAAAATCAAGGGTTCAAGAGGCCTAGATCCCTTTCACAGAGACTTATCTGGTGCAGCACTGCTGGGTGAACCCTGACTGTCTTTTTGTGGCTGCAGTGCTATTTGTTTGCTCTTCCCAGTTCTGGACAGCTTTACAGCTAGTACTTAACTCTCCAATGCTAGAGTTTTAATGTGCATTATGCCAGAGCAAAGTGGCATGATATTAGAGGGGACCAGCTTAGCATGCCTCTTCTCTCCAAAGGTTCCTCAAAGACAAAAACCAGAATTCAGAATCTGAAGGACTAGGCTGATCATTTAGCATTTTTATACTTGATAGTGTAAATCCTCTTTGGGTGGCCTTTGTTTAGCATTCTGGTATCGACAGAGAATGATTCATATCACATGCATCCATAGCCGTACTAGAGATTTTAAAAAGTGCCCTGAAACTGTTTCAGGATAAATAGAGAACCCAAGCTTTCAGAACAGCTCAGAGAGGATAATCCTTATGACTAACTCAATATTGATTTATGGATTATTTCAGTCAAAATTTGCTGTGTGCTAGGAGGACATTTTGCAGCAAGAAACATGAAGGGACATTGAGAAAACACAATGCCGGATTTTAAATGATTTTGTGTTCCGCATCAGGAGGTAGGTTGATTGCTTTGTGGTAGGCCTACATTCATTATCCCTTTATGCTCAGAAATTGAAGCTATAGCAGTTATACTACCTTTAAGACTGAATGATTATTTATAAAGTTCTTTCACTCTAGCTGTGTATACCTCTTCATCTCTTATGCAGCTGTTACTCTCCACCTGGCACACAGACAGTATTCCCCCTTTGTCGGCCTGCACTGTAAAACTAAGAACACTGGAAGCAACCTCTTCTCTTACAAAAAGGGCAACAGAATCTCTGTCCTTGTAGGGCAGAGTGGACCTCACTTTAAAACCCTATCCCAGAACTTAGTTTGCCTGCTGTGGAAGAATAAAGGGCTGGGACAGAGATAGTAACCTGTAGATAAAGGGTTTTTTCTCAGGTACTGCAGGCAATTTTGACTTGGGTCACGTCTTCATGTACTGGGTTGGTGCAAGAAAGACCTGATATCTTGCGACAATAAAACACAGTATCAACAAAATGAATCTGTAATACTACACAAAGTAGGGCATACCAACACTTTCAGATGTGGACACTGTTTTTTGGGGTGCCCATCTTGAGGCAGCTTGACATTTTTGGAAGTGCTTAGCACCCACAACACCAACTGAGTCAGAGGTAGGTATGTAAGCATTCCTGAAAAGGCCTAACGTGTCTCAACCTGGGCCTGCAAAAATTGAAGCATCCAAGAAACAGAGGCTACTCCTGAAAATTGTGACCACACAAACTCTCAAATGCGCTTTTTTTGAAGTTTCAACATTGTGTTCTATGAATGGCCTATTAGCCTCTTTTTCTAACTTAGAAAATGTCTATACTGCAATTAAAAACCTGCAGCTATTCTGATTCAGCTGACTAGGGCTTGGGCTACAGGACTATTCAATTGTAGTACAGATGTTACAGCTCCTGAGATCCGGGACCTTCCTCACTCTCAGGATCCTAGGCTATGTCTACACTGGTGGGTTGTTGCGCCAGAAGTATGCCAATGAGGTTAAGTGTGGAATATCGCCAAGCCGCATTTGCATACCTAATGAGCTACTATTTTATGGAAGAGGCTCTTGCGCTAGAAGGAGCTATCTACACTGCCCCTTCTTGCGCAAGAAAAACCCTCTTGCGCAATGCCGCTACGCTGATTATTTTTAGGAATAACGGCATTGCGCAAGAGGGTTTTTCTTGTGCAAGAAGGGGCAGTGTAGACAGCTCCTTCTAGCGCAAGAGCCTCTTCTGCAAAAATGGCAGCTCATGAGGTATGCAAATGAGGCTCAGCGATATTCCATGCTTAGCCTCATTTGCATACTTCTGGCACGACAACCTGCCAGTGTAGACATTGCCTAGCTAGAGTCCAGGCTTAAGCCCAAAGCTGAGCATCTACATTGCAATTAAACCACCCTGAGAGCTTGAATCAACTGGCACTGGCCAGCTGTGAGTGTCTAATTGCAGTGTAGACATACCCTGTGATAACACTCTGACTTCCTAGTTCATTAACAGACCTGATATTCCAGACACAATAAAGCATTTCCTTTTGACTGACCTGAAAATAATTGACAGGTTTGAGAGCTGGCAGTCTGCTGACCACAGTAGGCTACTGCAACCTAACCTGCTATTTTGGACTCTTAATGGAATAAACAGCCCATAAAATATCTTTTGGGTTGGACTGATGTTAATTAGTGTGAAGATTAACTCCTCAGTTTTTCTGTTCTCCTAAAGAAGGGTTAGCCCTTTTCACGTTGTGGCAGCAAACTGTGATCCTGTCAGATTACATTGTTTCACTCTAATTAAATTCTGGGCATGGGGAACAAGTCACAACATAGGGAGGCAAAGACATGGTGCAGTAAATACATTTGTTAAACTGACCTCAAGTGGGTAGACAGCTTTGCTGCCCAAAAATACTTAACGGGTGCAAATCTGCCAGACACCAGTGATGCACAATATGTTTCTTTAACAAGTAGAAATCTCTATGGGCTGTTTTTTAATAGCCGTGACTCTTTCCCATGTGCTTCTGTTTATTTATCCTGATATTTCGAATGCTGTTGCTCACAGCTAGACTTGACAATGACATAGCTCATAGATCTTTGCACATTCCTGATTCTTACTTACATACAAACATTTTTACAGTGATCACTGAACTCATTTAAACTTAGAAGATGCTCAAATTTACTGGAATTGAACAGTGGACTCGAACATGGGGGGGGTTGTGTTACATTTGAGCAAGTCAACAAAAAAAAGGGGAGGTAGTGAGAAAAAAGCCAATGAAAAGGTAAGATGAGAAATACAGCATAGGCAGAGAGGAAAAGCAAAAGCAGGGACTCTGGCTAATGTATAAAATGGAATGACCCAGGGAGGAAGAAACCTATTGGTAAATAAGGAAGGAAGAGTCCCAAAAACTCAAACTAATTAGCAAGGTGCAACCATCATCAAGGTGCAACCATCATCACCTGGAGACAAAGACATCTCTGCTCTTTGTATTTCATTACTGAATAATTCCAGCATCTCTATTTAAGATGTTGGTGTATTTCGGGCTTAGGAAGATGATTGTGAGATCAAGCATGAGAATGGTGGGATGGGAAGGGGACTATCAAGCTGCAGAATGATAGGTTCCTCATAGATACATTGAACATATTCCAGCCTCTGCACCTTCAGTGTGGCTAGACACTGAGACAAAAGAGATTGTTTCTTGGGGACAACAATAAAATGCCCACCTCCTCCTAACGTGGAAGGTTTGAGATTGCAACCAAGTGCCCTAGCACTACTGCTATCATAGAGGAGAAATGGGAAGTGAAAGGGGAGCAAACAAGCAGCAGAACCAGTTAGGGAGCCGAGAGGTAGGGAATCAACAGCAAAAGCCACAAAGGCAGAGTGCAAAATTAGCAAAAGGTAGCTACAACCCAGTGCTTCAAAATGTCCAAGCATGCTTCCACGCTTCTCTCTCTCTTTCTCTGTCTCGTGCTCCCCATCACCTCCCTGGCACTTCCACTAGTGACGTCTTCTGTCACCTGTTTATAAAAATCTGAATGTCCAATCGGAGCACATGATATATCATGTGACTTAGGTAATAACTCAAATACTGTATTCTTATTGTTGAATCATAGAATCATAGAACTGGAAGAGACCTCAGAAGGTCATCAAGTCCAGCCCTCTGCTCTAGGCAGGACCAATTCCAACTAAATCAACCCGGCCAGGGCTTTGTCAAGCCGAGACTTAAACACCTCTAGGGATGGAGACTCCACTACTTCCCTAGGTAACCCATTCCAGTGCTTCACCACCCTCCTAGTGAAATAGTTTTTCCTAATATCCAACCTGGACCTCTCCCACCACAACTTGAGACTATTGCTCCTTGTTCTGCCATCTGTCACTACTGAGAACAGCCTCTCTCCATCCTCTTTGGAACCTCCCTTCAGAAAGTTGAAGGCTGCTATCAAATCCCCCCTCACTCTTCGCTTCTGCAGACTAAACAGACCCAAGTCCCTCAGCCTCTCCTCATAAGTCATATGCTCCAGCCCCCTAATCATTTTGGTTGCCCTCCGCTGGAACCTCTCCAATTCGTCCACATCCTTTTTGTAGTGGGGGGCCCAGAACTGGACACAATACTCCAGATGCGGCCTCACCAAAGCCGAATAAAGGGGAATGATGACATCTCTGGATCTGCTGGCAATGCTCCTCTTAATGCAACCTAATATGCCATTAGCCTTCTTGGCTACAAGGGCACACTGTTGACTCATATCTAGCTTCTCATCCACTGTAACCCCCAGGTCCTTTTCTGCAGAACTACTACTTAACCGGTTGGTCCCCAGCTTGTAACTATGCTTGGGATTCTTCCATCCCAAGTGCAGGACTCTACACTTGTCCTTGTTGAACCTCATCAGATTTCTTGTGGCCCAATCCTCCAATTTGTCTCAGTCATTCTGTACCGTAGCTCTGCCCTTAAGCGTATCTACCTCTCCCCCCAGATTAGTGTCATCCGCAAACTTGCTGAGGGTGCAATCCATCCCCTCATCCAGATCATTAATAAAGATATTGAACAAAACTGGTCCTAGAACCGAACCATGGGGCACTCCGCTAGAAACCGACCGCCATCCTGACATCGAGCCATTGATCACTACCCGCTGGGCCCGGCCTTCTAGCCATCTTTCTATCCATCTTACCATCCATTTATCCAATCCACAATCCCTTAACTTGCTGGCAAGAATATTGTGGAAGACCGTATCAAAAGCCTTGCTAAAGTCAAGGTATATAACATCCACTGACTTCCCCATGTCCACCGAGCCAGTTACCTCATCATAGAAGCTAATTAGCTTGGTCAGGCATGACTTGCCCTTTGTGAATCCATGCTGACTATTCCTAATCACTTTGGGTATGTCTACACTACCCCGCTAGTTCGAACTAGCGGGGTAATGTAGGCATACCGCACTTGCAAATGAAGCCCGGGATTTGAATTTCCCGGGCTTCATTTGCATAAGCCGGGCGCCGCCATTTTTAAATCCCGGCTGGTTCGAGGAGTAACGGTAGTTAAATCCACGAGGAGTAATGGTAGTTCGAACTAGGAAGCCTAGTCCGAACTACCTAGTTCGTGCCGCGTGTAACCGCGCGGCACGGGGTTCAAACCAGCCGGGATTTAAAAATGGCGGCACCCGGCTTATGCAAATGAAGCCCGGGAAATTCAAATCCCGGGCTTCATTTGCAAGTGCGGTATGCCTACATTACCCCGCTAGTTCGAACTAGCGGGGTAGTGTAGACATACCCTTTCCTCTCATCCAAGTGCCTCATTA
The DNA here is from genome assembly GCF_049634645.1 of Pelodiscus sinensis. Taxonomy (NCBI): domain Eukaryota; kingdom Metazoa; phylum Chordata; order Testudines; family Trionychidae; genus Pelodiscus; species Pelodiscus sinensis. Next base: position 67,938,720 of record NC_134711.1, on the reverse strand, counting down.
TGGATTCCTTAAGGATCCCTTCCATGATTTTTCCAGGAACCGAGGTAAGACTGACCGGCCTATAGTTCCCTGGATCATCCCTCTTCCCTTTTTTGAAGATGGGCACTACATTTGCTTTTTTCCAGTCATCCGGGATTTCTCCCGATCTCCACGACTTTTCCAAGATAATAGCCAAAGGCTCCACAATGACATTTGCCAACTCCCTCAGTACCCTCGGATGCACTAAGTCCGGACCCATGGATTTATGTACGTTTAGCTTTTCTAAATAGTTCCTAACCTGTTCTTTACCCACCACGGGCTGTCCATCTTCATTCCATCTTGCGTCACTTGGCGCAGAAGTCCAGGAGCCGACCTTGTCCGTGAATACAGAGACAAAGAAAGCATTGAGTACTTCAGCTTTCCCCACATCATCTGTCACTAGGTTACCTCCTTCATCCATTAGGGGCCGCACACCCTCTCTGATCACCTTCTTCTTATTAACATACCTGTAGAAATCTTTTTTGTTATCCTTCACATCCTTAGCCAGTCGCAATTCCATTTGCACTTTCGCCTTCCTGATAACCACCCAGCATTCTCGAGCTATACCTTTAAACTCCTCCGTGGTCATTTGTCCAAGTTTCCACTCTTTGTAAGCTTCCTTTTTGTGCTTAAGTTCACCAAGGATTTCCCCTGTAAGCCAGTCCGGTCTCCTACCATGTTTGCCTCTCTTGCTACGCGTCGGGATGGTTTCTTTCTGTGCCTTCAATAAGGCTTCTTTAAAATACTGCCAGCTGTCCTGGACTCCTTTCCCCTTCATGTTAACATCCCAGGGGATTCTGCCCATCAAATCTCGGAGGGAGTCAAAATCTGCTTTTTTGAAGTCCAAGGTGTGTATTTTAATACTCTCTTTTCTTCCTTTGGTCAGTATCCTGGAATCTACCATCTCACGATCACTGCTTCCCAGGTTGTCACCCACCTCCACTTCCCCTATTAGTTCCTCCCTGTTTGTGAGCAGCAGGTCAAGCTGCACACAGCCCCTGGTCGGATCCTTCAGCACCCGTGTCAAGAAGTTATCCCCAACATTCTCCAAAAACTTCCTGGATTACCTGTGTACTGCCGTATAGGTTTCCCAGCAGATGTCAGGGTGATTAAAGTCCCCCACGAGAACCAGGGCCTGCGATCTGGAAGCTTCGCACAGTTGTCCGAAGAAAGCCTCATCTACCTCATCCACCTGATTCGGTGGCCTGTAGCAAACACCAACCACAACATCAATGCTGTTGTTTGCTCCTTTAAACTTAACCCATAGACTCTCAACAGGTTTTTCTCCCTCTTTATACTGGAGTTCAGAGCAATCGTAGTGCTCTCTTACATATAGTGCAACTCCTCCTCCTTTTCTCCCCTGCCTGTTGTTCCTGAACAGTCTATACCCTTCCATGACAGCGCTCCAGTCATGCGAGTCATCCCACCAAGTCTCTGTTATCCCAATTAAATCATATTTCTTGGTCTGGGCCAGGGCCTCCAGTTCTTCCTGTTTGTTGCCCAGGCGTCTCGCATTAGTGTACAAACACTTCAGGTAACCAGTTGATTGTCCTATCTTCTCCATTCGAAACATGGGTCCTCCTTTCTTGCCCCTTCCTCTCTGCATTTCTTCCCGGTATCCAACTTTCCCACTCCCCTCAGGGTTTTGGTCACCGTCCCCCGACAAACCTAGTTTAAAGCCCTCCTCACTAGGTTTGCAAGCCTGCCTGCGAAGATGCTCCTTCCTCTCTTCGTTAGGTGGATCCCATCTCTTCCTAACAATCCTTGCGCCCGGAACAGAGTCCCATGGTCAAAGAAACCAAAGCCCTCTCTGCGACACCATCTGCGCAACCACGCATTTACGTCCTCAATTCGACGATCCCTGCCCAGTCCTTTCCCTTCAACAGGGAGGATAGAGGAGAGTACCACTTGTGTTCCAAATTCTTGGATCCTTCTTCCTAGCACTACATAATCCGCAGTAACACGTTCAAGATCATTCTTGGCTGTATCATTAGTTCCCACGTGGAGAAGCAGGAAGGGGTAGCGATCCGAAGGTTTGATCAGCTTGGTAAGCCTCTCAGTGACATCCTGAATGTGAGCTCCCTGTAAGCAGTACACCTCTCGAGATTCCAGGTCCGGACGGCAGAGGGATGGCTCAGTCCCTCTTAGGAGGGAGTCCCCGACCACCACCACCCGTCATTTCCTTTTGGGCGTGGTGGCCGTGGAACCCCCATCCGTAGGACTACGCATCCCATACCTTCCAGTAGATGGTGTTCCCTTCTGGTTTCTTCATTGTGAGGTCCCTTCCAGAGCTTTCAGCACTGCAGAGCCTGTGGAGAGAGCTTGAAAGCGAATGCTTACCTCTATAGCATCGGGGGATTCCCATGCTGGCCTTTTTCCCCTTCTAGAAGTTACATGCTGCCAGTTCTCTTCTTGGTCACATACTGCCCCCTCTGGCTCTTCTGCCTGCCGTGCTTGAAGGATTAAATGCTGCCTTCTATCGAGGAAGTCTTCATCCTCTCTGATCAAGCGTAGGGTCGACACTTGGGCCTCCAGTCCTCTAATTTTTTCCTCCAAAATGACGACCAGCTTGCACTTGGTGCAGATGAAATCCGTTCTTTCTTCCGGGAGGAAGACAAACATGGCACACGCTGTACAGATAACAACAGCAGACACATCACCAACCATCGCTGCAGTCCTGGAAAAGGGATTTAAAAAGAAAGGCAAGAGAACCTCCCGCCCTTCCCTCTCTCCTTCCGAACTCCCTCTCAAAACTCCCTGTTAGCAATCACCTGTTCACAAGCTCCTTGGTCACTTGCCCACTGCCTTATAAAGCCCCTCCCCCTACCAAGGCTCAGCGAATCAGCAGAGGCTTCTAGAATTCAAACTTTAATTAGAAGCCAACAGTTTCCACCTGCCAATCACAGCACAAACTCCATCAAGGGGAGGGGTAGGGCAGAGGGAAGGTGGGGAAAAAAAAAGCCTCACTCTCAAACACAGGGGAAAATAAATAAATAAATAAACAAAAAACAAAAAAGAACACACACCAACCCTCACTCACAAACACAAGCTCAGCACACAATGTTCTAAGGCTCTCTGGCAATGCACCAGAATGATATTTAGTCTTGTACAATTATACTAACACTCTTTTCATAATATTGCTCAAGTCAATTCTGAGACTCTCAAGCTAAAACAAGGACATTTTAAAATTATTATGCATCATGTTTCTTAGAGTTAAATTGAACTTTTAGGCTCAGCCCTGCAACTGCTTCACAACCCTTCAAAAATTATAACCTAGTCATGTTTACTATTGGAAATAAGATTTCTGAAAGGATCATACTTTCCCTCTCATGCCTAGCCAATGACTCTGGCTGAAAAGTAAGGGGAAGTAGAGATGAGGTCAAAAAAGTTGTATTTGGAGATTCCAGGTCCAGTTCTGAGATTTGAGGGTGGGAGTGGAGGGAATGACTTTGTTGATGCTCCTTTTCACCCAAGTTCAAATAGAGCATAATCTAGCTCTTGCAACATGTGGTGACTTTCCCTGTATAGACTTGTTTTCGGGAAACCTTCCTCACAGTTTCCCTGTGTCAATAAGTGTACTGGTTAATAGTTAATCTTGTACCAACAGATCTATGATTTGAGCCAACTGTACTTATATAAATAGATAGAAGAAGCTTATGGCCAAGCATAAGGAATTTACACGACTGCAACAAACTAGCAATGAATAAGAAAACAGAGCTCCCTTTGTTACATAAGAAAAATCTCAGAAGTCAGGCTCATGGGCTGTGTCTAGACTGGCCAGTTTTTCCAGAAAATCAGCCGCTTTTCTGGAAAAACTTGCCAGCTGTCTACACTGGCCGCTTGAATTTCCGCAAAAGCACTGACTTCTTACTGTAAGAAATCAGTGCTTCTTGCGGAAATACTATTCTGCTCCCGTTCAGGCAAAAGTCCCTTTTGTGCAAAGCTTTTGTGCAAAAGGACCAGTGTAGACAGTTCAGATTTGTTTTCCGCAAAAAAGCCCCGATCGCGAAAATGGCAATCGGGGCTTTTTGGCGGAAAAGCGCGTCTAGATTGGCACGGACGCTTTTCTGCAAAAAGTGGTTTTATGGAAAAGCATCCATGCCAATTTAGACACTCTGTTCCAAAAATGCTTTTAATGGAAAACATTTCCGTTAAAAGCATTTCCGGAAAATCATGCCAATCTAGACGCAGCCATGATGATTATCTCTATGCCCTGCCACCTTCCCCTTTTATTTCTCAAGTTACGAAAACTCTTTTGAAATTATTATAACTCTTGCATTTATAAGAAACCCGATCCAAGTTATTATAGCCAGCTAACATTTGTATATCATTTAACAATGAACATATGTGGGAGGTATTTTAGGTCATGTGGTGTACACTAGGAAATTATTTTGAAATAACTTATTATGAAATAGTAACTCCTGAAATAACTATTTTGAAATAAGCTTATTCCTCTTCACAAGTAGGAGTTATTTCAAAATAATGGACTTGTTATTTCAAAATAATAACAGGCCAAGTGGTGTGGACGCTTGCCTTGTTATTTTGAAATAAGGGGAGTTATTTCATATTAACTCCCCAGTGTAGACATGCCCTGAGGATTCATGATGGTTAGTTCATTAATGGTCCTGAAGTGTTTTGAAATCTGCTATAGACTTCCAAAATATTAGAGTACCAGTAGGCATTCATATTCTAAAAACTTTTAATGATCAACAGCTTTTTAATTCAAAACTGCCATTAAAATGTGTTTCCTTTATTAATCCACATTCTGATGAGTTGGCAGTAATATTTACTCATGCCTGTCAAAAATAGGAGAAAAGATTTTTTTAAATCCTCCCAGGTTACATAGCAATCCTTGAATTTTTAAACTATTTTTGTACTAAGACCTTGTCTAATCAGAAGCTGTACAGTATTAACTGTTATAGCTGGCCCTTACACTCCATTTGATGGCATGTCTCTGAATAGAAGGCTGCCCATACGGGATCAGACCAATAGTCCAATTAGCCCAGTATCCTGTCTTCTAATAGCCACTGAACTTAGGCTATTCTCCATGAACTTAGGGGGTTTTTTTTGTTGTTTTTTGTTTTCTGCACCACATTCTAATTTTGGCGTTCAAAATATCCTCTGGCAAGGAGTTCCACAGTTTGAATGTGTGTTGTGTGAAGTGCTTCCTTTTGTTTGCTTTAAACCTGCTGCCTTATTAATATAATTGAGTAACAATATGTGTTTGATGTTGGGTGACAATGTTATAACTTTTGAACACTGCATTCAATCAAATCCAAAATGTCCAGGAATGACCTAGACACCATTGAGCAGAAATATATTGATTTTAGTGACAATTTGAAAAACCAAAAAATTTGACATGGGGGTCACATGGAACCCTGGTATCTAGTTAGCAGAGTAACAGCTTCAACTAGCTCTGTAATTCTCTACAGAATCATAGAAATGTAGGGCTGGAAGGAAGCTCTAGACATCGTGTAGTTCATCCCCCTCCCAAAATCTGAGCTGAGACCAAGTATATCTAGACCATTTGTGACAGGCAGTTCTTAAAAATCTGCAGGGAAGGGCATTCCACAACTTCACTAGGTAATCTGTTCTGGTGCTTAACTATCTTTATAGTTAGAAAGTATTTCCTTAAATCAAACCTAAATCTCCCTTGCTGCATTCTTTGCTGATTATTTTTTGTCCTGTCCTCAGTGCACATAGAGAATAATTGATTACATATTTGAATCCTTTTGGCATGTCCCCAGTCAGTCTTCTCTTCGTTAGACTACATATCCTTAGTTTTTTCAATCCATCCTCATAGGTCAGTTTTTCTAAATCTTTTATCATTTTTGTGGCTCTCTTCTAGACTTGCCAGATTGTTGATGCCATTTTTAAAGTGTACTACCTCAAACTAGAGACAGTACTCGATCTGCGACCTCACCATTGCTGTGTAGAGTGGGGGTAAGTATCTTTTGTGTATTGCATAAAATACACCTGTTAATACATCTCAGAATGACATTCGCCTTTTTTGTAACAGCATCACATTGTTGACTTAAAAACATAGGTGCTAGAACTAAGAGTACGGGAGGTGCTGCAGAAGGCTTGAAGTTAGTGTCCATCATATACAGAGTTTACAGTTTGGTTTGATGGCTCTTAGCACCTCCACTATAAAAATTGTTCCAGTTCCCCTGCTAAAATAACCAGTTGAAGGCAGAAATTAATATTCCAGCATAACAATATACCGCATTCTAGCTCAGCAGTCTTTGGAGTGTTTTGATTATTTTTCTTAAAGCCCTGGTCCCAGGAATCTTCTTATACATGAGAATGTTAGCTTTCAATTAAAAAAAAGCTAGCTCTTGAGACTGTGGAGAGAAGATTGAAACTGTGACCCAAATCACAAAGTATGCCCTAAAGCCTAAAAAATTCAGAATGCAAATCAAAACTCTCCACATTTTATTATTTTTATAAAATAATCAATTAATCATTTGATTAATTACATGATTTTGAAGGCATGCATCAAAATTTCTGAACACTTGGAACTGGCAATACTGCATGTATAATTGTTTTTTATCTATGTTATCCTCTCTTTACAGGTGTGTTTGTTCCAGCTGGATGGCTGTCTGAAAGCCATGTACTACCTCCTGCCAGCATTTCTAGAGCAATATATTCATCTATTTAAAAATTGTTTGTATTTCTGGTGCAGAGATTTGGTGTGGGACTATCTCTAGTTTTAAGATGTCATCATCCCTGGCTTCTTGGGTAATGATTATCGAGAGGTAGGAAATGCCAGCCTCACTGACTATCAGATTCTGCTAAATGAAATTCACTGCATGTGCTCTGCTTGTAATATTCCTACCTGTCTGGTCAGGTACAACTTTCTTTTGTTCCAACTGTTGCTGAGCACATATTAAGCAGTTCCAGTCATCATTCTAGAACCTCCTACTAATGTTACAGCAGCTTGTTATTCTGTTGCAATTCAAACAGGATTGTTCAGACTTTAAAAAATGACTGCTGTCCATAGACTTGATACTCTATCTAATGGGCTTTCAGATTTCAAGAAGCCTGTGATGGGGTGGTGCCGGCCCTGAAGCCCCCTGCTGGAGGCTTCAGGACGCTGCCCCACACTGACCCACAGAGGAGCAGTACAGAATTCCTCCAATCAGCCTACAGTGGTTGTGTGGACGCAGACAATAAGAGACGCAGCAGGAAACAGCTAATCAGGGTCAGTGGTGCCTGGAATTGGAGGAGTGAGAACTGTGTTCTGGGCTGGCAGAAGGAGCAACAGCAGCACTAGCAGGACCATGGACAGAACTGTTGTTGCACGCACCTGGGAAGCTAGAAGGAGCTCCTGACTTGTTTCTGGTCCTCAGAAAGAACCAAGCCTAAGGCGGGCTAGAGAAAGACAGCGTCTCCAGAGAAGAAGTCCTAGAGGTCCATTACCATTGCAGGCCAGGACTATATAAAGACTGATCCCAGGAAGGGCTACAGATATACCAGCAGAGGGGTACTGGGTTAGGCCCTGGGTGGACTGTATATGCTGGGAGGGGTGTGACTCGACTGGAGGGTTGAGTCATGGCAAACCCATCTGAGAAACCTCCATTAGGGATCACCACAAATGGGAAGATTGCAGGGGCACTTAATCAAGCAGGAGGCTTGCAAGGGGCACTTAAGCAAGCAGCAAGCTTGCAAGGCCGCCCTGTCACAAAATAATTTGATGGTAATCATTGATGCAGAGCATCTTTCCACCAATTGTTGCAAAGTGCTTGACAAAGAATTAGTGGAGTTCCCCTTTCACAAATAGGAAAATTGAATTACAAAGACAGAAAGTGACTTCCTCAGGCTTGCATAGAAGGTTTCTCCAAAATAAGTAAAAGAACCTAAATCTAGCAGCTGACCTAACCACTGGATAAGGCTGCCTACTATGGTCTCCTTTCAGCAAAATATGTCTTTTGTATCAGCTATATTTTGTTTCCACTATTGCTTTATGATAAAATATATGTGTGTGTGTTCAAGCCTGCAAGCACTCCAAAAAAAATGTAGTAAGGACATACATGGCTTGCTTCTGCCCTCATCTGTGGAGCTAATTTTAACTATATTGTGGCATTTTAATATAGATGGCTGTATGTGTCTATTCTGTTCTGAAGTTACTTATGAGTACAAGGAAGATCACAGATTGGAAATGCCTTTCAGTAATGTCCTGGTTTTTCTATTTCAGTAATATATTTCCTGCACAAAGCTGCTTTTAACCGGCAGCACCCGAGGAAAACTGCAAGAGCAGTGTGTCTGCATTACAAGCACATACCGATTTTTAATAAGGTCATCTTTTCGTGTTAATATCTTTATTGAAGAATGAAGCCTCAGATTTTTAATGGGCAATATATTTTGCTAATTACTTTTTCATTCTTTTTCTTTAACCTTGTTAACAGTCTGCATATGTGCATGTGTGTGTGTGCATGCACATGCACACATATGTATATTGATCCAAACTACCAACAAGAGATTGAAGATCCAGGAAATATCTCTGTAGAATAATACAAAGTAATACAACACATTTCCCCAATTTAGAGTCTGAGGCATCCAAATTCTATATTTTCTTCCTATGACAAAAGTTGGAAAGAAGCCCTAATATCATCTCTTCATAAAGACTGTCACACATGGTAGTGGACTAAGCTAAAGAGGTTGTCACCAACATAGTAGTAAACAAAGGCAGCCAGCAATAAATAACACAGAAGCTGACCTTCACTGCTTTTTTCAGAACAAATGAGAGCACTCCTATTGATCTGGTTAAGTGCTGAGGATTATGCAAAGACCTCTTAAAACTTGGGAGCATGTCCCCCCTCCCATTCCAAATTCTAACCTTTCTGGCCAGTAACCAGCACAGTGTGACAAAGACAACACTAAATTAGCTATTGAATATTTTGCCCTTTTTAAAAGCACTTCTGTGAAAGATTCCTAGTTTGTATCCATGAATATTTCATTTGCTCTGTGTTTTTCTGGGGCTGGTTTTTTTTAATTCTGGATGTCAGTGTAAACCAGTGCAGCATTCAGTGATACAATCACAAGTTCTGAGTAATTTTGTCAAATAAGGCTGGATTTTGTCAAATAAGGTCTCTTATCTGTGTGGGGAAGCTCAGGAGAATCAGCAGAAGTTATTTCACCTTATTTCTGTGAGGCTACGTCTAGACTGCATCCCTTTTTCAACAGAGGGATGCAAATCAAGCACGTCAAAATTGCTAATGAAGCAGGAATTTAAATATCCCGCATTTCATTAGCATAAACATGGCCGCTGCTTTTTTTCAACACGGATCTTTTTTGAAAAAAACTCAGCAGTCTAGATGTGGATCTGTTGAAAATAAACCCTTTTTTGACAGATCATGTAAACCTCGTTTTTTGGGGAATACAGGATCTGTCAAAAAAGGGTTTATTTTTGACAGATTCACGTCTAGACTGCCGTTTTTTTTCTGAAAAAGCTCCATGTAGGAAAAAAAAGTGGTGGCCATGTTTATGCTAATGAAGCACAGGATATTTAAATCCCTGCTTCATTAGCAATTTTGACGTGCATGATTTGCATCCCTCTGTCGACAGAGGGATGCAGTCTAGACGTAGGGTGTGTCTAGACTACAGGGTTTTGTTGATAAGTGGGCTTTTGTCGACAAAACTATACCTGCGTCTACACTACCGCCACGTTCTGTCAACAGTAAGTCGACAGTGGTACATATCATTCTATGAGGAATAACGCCTTTTTTCGATAGTACTCTGTTGAAAAAAGGCACTACTGCATGCAAACTGTGCTTTTTCAAAAGAAAGCATCTAGACTCTCTTTTGAAAAAGTGGTTTGCTTTGTTGACAGTACTGGTTGTAGTCTAGATGCTCTTTTTCGACAGTATCTGTTGAGAAAGCCTCTGTTGAAAAAGGCATGCAGTCTAGACATACCTGTAGCCTGAGGGCTGTGAGCCTGCATTTTATGTATTGTCTGAGTTACTGGGGGGCTAGGGGGGGCAATAGTGTCTATTGGGTCTCCTCCTCCATCAGTGTTTGGGATTCTAAATATCCTCACCTGAGAAACTGATTTATTTTTTAATTTGAGTGGCTGAGATTCTACTCTAACATCAAATGTTAGCAGTATGATGTTTTACAAAGAAAAATTCCCCCAAGACACTGTCAGATACCTGAGCTATGGCAACTTCCCAGTCAGATCATTCTGCCTACAAATCTTAAAACTGTGTGCCAAAACTTGAGTGCTAATTTACCAAATGTAATCAGAAGGACCAACCTGTTGTGGGAGACATCTGCCTGTGGCTGAAGTGCAGGTGTTCCACAGTAAGGCAGTGACAGTTGCTTCTTCTGCTGAATTTGGAGAGTTAGTTAAAAAACAATCAATAGTCCTGTAGCACCTGAGGGTATGTCTACACTACCCCGCTAGTTCGAACTAGCGGGGTAATGTATGCATACCGAACTTGCTAATGAAGCCCGGGATTTGAATTTCCCGGGCTTCATTAGCATAAAGCCGGCGCCGCCATTTTTAAAAGCCAGCTAGTGCGAACCCCGTGCCGCGCGGATACACGCGGCACAGGCTAGATAGTTCGAACTAGCTAGCTATTCCGAACTATCTGTACACCTGGCTCTCCCCAGGACTGGGAGCTGCCCCAAGACTGCACCCATGCCCCTGTGCCGTGTAGAGTGCAGCCGAGGCGGGGGGGGGGGGGGGATATGTCCCCTGCCTCGAGAGGGTGTGTGAAGGGAGAGCGTCCTGCTGGGTCCCTCTCTGGGGTTGGGAGCATGTCAGGTCTTTTCACACATGCATGTGCCTATTGGGCCACAGCCCCTGGGTGTCATGCAGCTGGAGCCACCTGCCCAAGGGTGGCATAGCACGTGCTCACACGTGCACAGGTGGCTGCGTGATCCATGGGAGGCATGGCCCATGCACGCGGTCCCTGGTCTCCCTCCCCGGGTGGGGACAGTGCTGGCACTTACCCAGTATGGCCTCCCTGGCCAACCCTGCTGACTCCGGTGTCGGAACAGCTGGCGGTGGCCCCTCCGGTGCGCCCGGGTCAGGGCCCCCCGGTCCCGGCTCGCTGCCTCCCAGGCTGGTGTGGACCGCCCCGCCACCCAGGAGTTGGTCAAGGGTGGGGAAGTAGGGGCAGGTGGCAGCCCCTGCTGCGGTGCCTCCCCTGGTGGCCCTGGCATATGCCTGCCGCAGGTCTTTGACTTTCAGGTGCATCTGCTCCTGGGTGTGCCTGTGTCTCTTTCGGGCCATGGTGGCTGCTATGTGGCCATAAACGGCCACATTCCTCCTCCTAGTGCGGAGATCATGGACGTTGGGGGCCTGCCCCCAAACCTCAATGAGTTCCATGACCTCCACACTAGTCCAGGGGGGCACGCGCTGTCTACAGCCCCTGGATGGCCCTTGGGTGCTGGGGGACTGGGTGGGGGATGGCTGGCTGTCACTGGCTGCCTGGCTCATCCTGGGGCCACTGGGTCAGGGGTAGAGACTTGCTTTACCAAGTTCGAATTAAGCACTCCGCTATTTTGAATTAAATTTGAACTAGTGGTTTGCATGTATAGCCGCTATTAAAGTTAATTCGAACTAACAGCTGTTAGTTCGAATTAACTTTGTAGTGTAGACATACTCTAAAGTGTCCATGCTACTTTAGGTACTAACTGTTCTTAAGTATTCATGGTTTGGTTTTTTATGTCATTAGGATGTGCAATGTAGTGGACCATCTAGCCAATGTCTTTATTCATACCTCTGTTACAGGAATCAAACTTGTAAATGAAGTTACGTTCTAAAGCTTCCCTGTGGAGTTGGCTTGTGAAATTGGCCTGAAACAATACTGTGACTTTGAGATGCATTAATGAGTGCCCAGGCAAGTTAAAATGTTCCCCAACCGGTTTCTGTGCATTGCCTTTTCGGATATCTAATTTGCGTCTATTAATTCTTACATATAGCATGGACACTCTAATTGACTATTTCTTCCCCCACCTTTTTCCTTTTTTTTTGCCTTCTCTCCCCCCAGATCTCCTATTTATTTAGAAACTGGACCTATAATAACTCCATTCATCTGAAGAAGTAGGTTGTGCCCACGAAAGCTCATGATACCATCTACATGTTTTGTTAGTCTCTAAGATGCTGCAGGACTATTCATTGTTTTTTAAGTTTTTTCAGTTACGGACTTATTTGGCTACCCCCCTGAAGCTTTTGGAGAGTTAGTTCATCTGGACAGAGATGAGCATGTAGCCACAAGACTATTCAGCTATGCTGAGGAGGAGATGCAAGAGTTTACTAATAGCAGCCATTGAGAAGATTCCTGGAGTAATGTCAATGAAAAGTTAAATGTTGGGCCCAGGGCCGGATTAACTCTTCTGAGGACCCAGAGCTAGTACATTTTGTGCGGCCCCCTAAGGTCCAGAATGGCCAGAAATAAGGGATGTGGAACGGGGCTCCAGGCTGGGGTAGAAGGTTGGGATGTGAGAGGGTGTGAGGGCTGGGGGTGCTGGTTCTGGGATGGGGCCAACTATGTGGGGTTTGATGTGCAGGAAAGGACTCTAGGCTGGAGTGTGGGAGGCAACTCAAGGCAGGCGGTGTGGGGAATGAGGTCCAGGAAGAAGTTGGGATGTAGGAGGGTTGGGGAGTGGAGCATTTACCTGGCACAGCTTTCTTTTGGTGGCACAGTCTTCAGGGAGTGGAGCAAGCAGATGACTCTACATCAGGGGTAGGGAACCCAATGCCTGGGGGCTCGATCCATCTTGCCTGGATCCAGCCCATGTGGCTCAGGGTTCCCTACCCAGCAGTGGGGCATCCACGCTGGCGCTCCAGCCCCTCTGCTGCCTCACCACGGGGCTGGAGCACACAAAATCTATTAGCCTGTGTCCCCCATACTTCTGGTATGTAGTGTAGGGATGGGGAACTTTTCTTGAGTCAGGGGCTGCTGACTCGCAGAAAAATTAGTCAGCAGCCACATCAGTGGGGTTTTGTTGTGTTTTGTTTTTGCTTCTCACTTGTGTGCGGCCCCTGACTGATTTTTCTGTGGCTCAGCAAGCCCCCGACCCAAGAAAGGTTCCCCATTCCCGCTCTACACGTTACGTCCATTGCCCCTTGTAGCTCCCATGAGCTGTGATTCCAATGGGAGCTGCAGGGATGGAGCCTGCATGCCAGGGAAGTGCACAGAGATTCCCAGCACTGCAGCTCCAGTCCGAGTGGGAGGAATTAGAGCACACAGCGCTGTGTTCTCTCCCCACCCCACCGGGCAGGGCTGGACCACAAGGTCTTTAGTGGCTGTGGCCTTGGGCTAAGGGGGTCCTGCAAAATGATCTGCAGTTTTGGTGGCCGGGAGATCTTTTTGCTGGGTCCCTTTAGCCCAGGGCCCTGAGCTGCAGGCCCTAAAGACCTCTCCAGAAAAGGAATGCCAAACAGAACTTTCACACACACACCGTCACTGTTTGAGCTCAACTGTAGTCATAACTCTCTCATTATTACATGCCATCTTTTTGTCACATCAGTTGGTGTCCACGCTGCAGGCTTCATTTTGGTCACAGAATGTTTGTGGAAAACACTTTAGCTTTATTAACCACAAAATTAGCATTCATATAACAAACTATCTGTCCCAGAATGGTTTTTAAGGGCTTACGAAGTTGTACAATCTACTGCCTAAGGCTGAACACCTGACACCAGACACCATAGCATTCATGTCCTAACTTTTCTGTACCACACATGAATTTCACTAACCCTTGTATTTACAAATTAGACATATCAGAACCCATTTGTAGGTCATGCGTTCCTTCTAGGCAGCACAGCTATAAATAATCAAGTCATGTCTGGTCACATACATATCTCTTGGGCAAAAAGACAGCCTCGTAATCTCCTTCTGTTTTCCAATAGCTACTACCATAGATTTTTAGTCTCTTCAAACTGTCCTGAGCAGTGACAATGATCAAAAGAATCAGTGTGCCTTTGAGAAATGCCTTATAATGCTGCTAGAACTTTTACAGCTGGTTCCTCTGAAACGCAGTCAGCTCACTTGTCCCATGTGGATTGCCACTGAGGGAGTGGCTGTTGTCATGACAATTCAGAAAGAATGGCAGCTTCTGCTCCCAAAGTATCTGCAGAATATTCTTTTATCTTACAGAACTGGATCGCCTGCTGAGTGACATGAGGGTGAATCTGGGCTCAGAGAAATTAATGACCATAATCCTTCTTTTCTATTGCTAGAGCTTTAACACTCTCACCTAAAATAGAGTACATTTTATATTAGAGCATGCTATTACATTAAATGATATCCCTTTATTCTACCTCATTGAGTGAGTGTACAGCCAATATCCTGGCCATTGTCACATCCTGATTTTTGGAGCACCTGGGCATCTTTTTTTGGCTACCACTGCTACCCCTATTATTGAAAAAGCGAGTCGAGAAAAAACAAGGAATGACAATGGCATGTTCTCAAAATTAAAAAGCCACCTGTGTGTGACTTTCAATGTACAAATATATGTACGGGACCCTAGAAACCTTATCCTAACCTGCACCTGGTGATAAGGCTAGGAACCGCCTAGTGGTTAGATCCAAGGGCTCTGTTTTGGGAGAACAAAGGTAAGGGAAGCAGCCGTGCATACTGGGATGCGGCTTGCTTTTCTTCTCATTCCCCTGATGGTAAGGGAGTGAGGGGAAAGTACACGGCTTCTGTGCATGCCTCTCACTCCTGGCTGGTGAAGGAAGGGGGCAAAGGAGTAATTCACAGAACCCAAGTACTTTCCCCTTGCTCCCTTATTGTCAAGGGAGTGGGAAGAAAAGCAAGCCATATCCCAGTACGCTTGGCTGCTGTCCCACCTGCTCTCCCGAAATGGCACCCTTGGTTAGATCCCAGGGTCACTACTCTCCACCATCTTTAGTACCCCTGGAGTAACAGAAGTTGGAAAATTCTGAAGAGTCTAATGGGAAGTAATCTGAATTTGATGCTAAATATGAATACATGTTTCAATTTCTGGAAGTTGGGAAAAAATCCTTTAAAAAAAAAAGAAACTTTAGACTCTAGTACTGCAAACACTTATGTACTTTGTTAAGTTTTTGCATAAATGAAGGATTGGACAGGGTCTATATCTCCTCCATTCAACTATTAAAAGAGTTTCCTAAATGCTAATTTTATAGAAAAAAGAGATTATGCATATACCATACGGTCTTAAATGCAATAAAACAACAAAAAGATTAATATGGTAGAACGCTTCAAGATTTCACAAAACGTTTTCCTATTGGTTGAAATCAAATCTGCTACCTATCTCTTGTGTGAATTCATAAATAGTCAATTGTTTGTTTCACTCAATATAAGTATGTGAAACTTTGAACATGTATCAGAACCTGTTTGATCTGGAAGATGGGATGGGGCATTTGGACGAAATACTTGCTTGTGAAATTTACCAGTAAGTCCAGTTTGACTGGACTGTATATACCACAAGAACAGACTTCCTAGTGGTAGTCCAGTCCTTCAGCTTCTGGTTAGGGGTGAAACGACGATGTGTAGAGCTACAGGAAATTAAAAAAAAAAAAAAAGCTAATTATCATCCTAAATCTCCAATGACTCATTTGGGATTCTGACCTATTCTCTTTTTGTGTTTACTTATGACCAACCTTTAAAATTCAGTACAACTCTTGGACATCATGAGGAAGTTGATGTTCAGAGCATTCAGTCAGATACACTATGGGGTTGAACATTACCATTAGGGAGCTATGTATGTATACAGGGATACAGCAGAAAATATTAAAAACTTAACATTTAAAGAATTGCTTTTCCCACCCTGTACTATTGAGCTCAGGTGTATCGTTGATGCCTTCCCAATATTATCAGGAATTTCCAGGTGCCAGAAGATAAGCACATTTAGGCATGGTTGTCTATCTAATCCAAAGAATAATGGTGAAGATAATGTGGCAAGTAATTTCCCAACTCTACCATTAAAGCAATTCTCTTAGCAAGCTTAATGGCTGGTATTAGCAGTGACTAACTCCAGAGGAAATTCATAGCTTCTCTGTTACTAGAGACCATTGCCAGAGATACAAATGTATAAGGCATGGTGAGAAAGTGAGGAGAGAGACTGGAGGACTAGGAGAAAGTAAAAAAAAAAGGGAAAATGGTTTTAAAGCAGCTTTCTTATAAACACTGTGCATAGGGAAATGTAGGTATAGGTGTGTTTATGGTGGTGATATACTTATTGCAAAATGTGGAGCCATGTTATAGACTCACAAATTCCAAAGCCAGAAAGGACTAATGTGATCATTTAGTCTGACCTTCTGCATAGCACAGACCATCATGGGCAGTGGGTGAAGCTGCTGTTCGAGAAGCAAACTCCCCAGTCTGTGGCCCCACCCATACTCTACCTCTACTGCTTCAGCCCTGTCCTGCCCCCCACTTTGCCCCCTCCCCCCACTGTCTCCCTCTTCTCCTTCCTCCCACTCTCTGCTCACCCCTTCCAGCCAAATACCTGAACTCAACTGTAGCAAATACTTGGGGGAAAAACCCACTCTTTTGAAATTTCTTTCTAAAGAAAATGGAGCAGATTGTGAAGTCTGGACATTCAGAAAGTATCTAATTAAAACACTAAATTTGGGAATAAAAAATGTCAGTCAGAGGTTCTTGATATACTCTGAAGTTTATCAGAGGTTTATTAGCAAAAACTTTGTAATGAAGGCAAGTCAGCTGTCCTGCTGAATACAACATTAAATATTATCGAATGCAGATGCAACCCTTCTCTCTTTTTCATTTTCTTAATCAGCCTTTCTAAGATGATTTCATATTTCAATTGTACTCTTAAGCCTCCGTAAAGAAATCATTCCAGGTTACTACATATTTAACACACTGAAACAAAGACATTATTTAAAATTAGTCAGAGTGATTTAGTGTGTTCATGCCAAAGTTCAGAAAAAGGAACACTATTTTATTGTGTGTGATCTCCATAACAATAGACATGTTTATGAAATTTCACCATATGTTTATGTTAAAAGTATTTTTCCAAAGATTTTAGGCATAACAAAGGATTTTATGTCTTAGTAAAGTACCAATTTTGGTGGAGGGTTCCTAAACTAGTTCATCAAATAGTCAGAAGTAAAGAAAGGGAAACTCAACTTTCTTTACTTCCCAACTATCTGGAAAAAAATCAATGTCGTCCCTTTAAGGGCTCTCTTCAACAGGAGAGTATGGATGAATAGAAAGGACAGGAAGACTTTGGAAGCAAGTTTTTGTACTATAGTAATTAAAATAAAAATATGTATTTTAGATAAGGGTGGTCTTTTGAAGAATTTATTTAAAAAACTGTATCTCTGAAGATCCAAGCATTTTAAGCTAAAGCTGAATATTCAGACCATATCTAAAAATCTATGCAAGGATTATTTAGAGATGTGGTCTTGTTTTTTTTGTAAAAATGGGGTTATGACTACACTAAGCAGCTATTAGCAGCAAGGCTGTGTCAACATAGCACTGTGGCTAAAAGTCAGCTTGTGTGAATGCTGTTTGTTGCCACTTTTGCTGACAAAATACAATATGAGCAGATTTGGCTTTGTTGGCAGGAGGACAGTCTTGCTGACAAAGCAGCATTCACACATGCACTTGCTGTGGCAAAACTTTGTTGTTCAGAGTGTGGAGGGGTGTTTAAGCACCTGCGAATGACAAATGTTTTGTTGAACAAGCCCAAGTGAAGACAAGGCCTGGGAGAAAGAGGGCAAACAACATGAGCTTAAAACTCATGCATAAAACTGTACAGAGTTAAGACACGTTTATCTGGGGTTTAGGTCCCACTGGGGCTCTGCACCTAGGCACTGAGGCAAGTCCCTTTAACTGAGCCTTCCCAGAGCTGATCTGATCTCAAGGTCTGCATTACACTATACAGGGCTGTGATCCCATCTCTCTGTCAGTGCTGGAGGAGGCCAGAGGGCCTCACTCAGCAAGATAGAATAAAGGGAGTACCCAAGAAACAGGAAAATGGGCTCGGTGGTATTTCAGTACATAAAGTGACAATCACAAGGGGCTTTCTATGACTAGACCCATCACACCTCATTTCCAATCTGAAGGTGCCTAGCTTTAACTTCCAGCCATTGGATCATGATAGACCTTCCTCTGATAAATTAACAAATACAGGTCGAACCTCTCTAGTCTGGCACCCTTTGGACCTGACTGGTACCGAACCAGAGAATTTGCCAAACCACGGAAGGTCGGTATTGTCTAGCAGCATTACCAACACTTCCACTGTTTACTAGGCTCTTAGACGACATTTAGAAGTAAATCAGAGCTAAATAACAGCACAGAACACTGTGAGCCAGCCCTGGTGACTGTAAACAAACTTTATGGGACCACAGGAAATTTGGCCACACCCATGATAACTGGACATCCAGCTAACTAAAATCATGCCAGACCATGGATGTTGCTGGACCAGAGAGGTTCAACCTGTATTTGTTCCTTGTGTAGGTATTTATAGATTGTAATTGAGTCATCCCTGGATCTTCTCTTTGTTCATCTATATAGATTGAAGTCCATGAGTATATCACGGTGAGGCATGTTTTCTAATCTTTTAATAATTCTTGTGGCTTTTCTTTGAACTCCCTTCACTCTATCAGATTCCTTTGTGAATTGTTGACACCAGAGCTAGACACAGTATTCCAGCAGTGATCACACCAGTATCAATTAAAGAGGTAAAATAATCTCTTTACTCCGATTTGAGATCCCCATTTATGTATCCAACCATTACATTAGCTCTTTTGGCCACAGTGCAGTACTCGGAGCTCATGTTCACATCATTATTCACCATGTCCTCCAAATCTTATTCAGTCATTGCTTCCCACATAAAGTTCCCTATTCTTTAAGTCTGGCCTTTATATTTTTCCAAATATGTATCAGTGATCACTTTGTTTTCCTCCGAGTCATTAATAAAGCAGTTACAATCGTAGGGTTAGACAGGACTTCAAGTGTCATCTAGTCCAATGGTTCTCAACCAGAGGTCCATGGTCCTCACCTACTTCTTGGGATCTGCCAAACAGGGCTGCATGGAGCCAAGAGCCCCACACCCTCTAGGGAAGAAGCACCAATCTCAGGTGCCCTGCTGGGCTGAATCTGGATCCCCCCAGTCCTGTGGATCTTGAGATCCAAATTCTGGTGCTCCAGCTGAAGTTACCTTGTATGACTGAAGCCCTGAGTCCTGACACCCCTCCTCAAAGGGCAGAAGCCCCTCTCTCTCATACACGCACATACACATAGCCGATAGCTTGCCCCATTGGGCCATAGAGTTTTTATAGCATGTGGGGGTGAGGGACCTCTGAAAGAAAAAGGTTATGGACCCTGGGTCTAGTCTTACCACATGCCAAGCTGCAGGTATGTTGTGTCTAAACAGCAGTCTGTTCCATCGTCCTGTTGTTGTAACCGTTAGAAAGCTTTTTCTCACACTTACTCTAATGTTCCTATGCCGAGCAGGTTGGACTCCCTGGTCTGGCACCCTTGGGACTTGACTGGTCTCGGATGAGGGATTTTGCCAGACCAGGAAGGTCATTTCTGGCTTCCTTGCTGCCAGCCCCATCCCCAGCCCTGCTGCCCCACAGGGCTTCCTGGCTCCCTTGGCAGCCCAGCTGGGTCACACCAGCTTCCTCCCATACCCTTTACTGCACCAGTTCAGCTGGGTAGTGTACACCAAGCTTCCTATCCCCTCCTCCCTAGCCAAGCTGAGCTGTGCACCACACACTGGCTCCTTTCCCCCCACAGCATCGCACTGGGCTCCTGCCCTCCTCTCCCTCACATTGCACCGGGCTCCTAGCACCCTCCCACCCTCTGCGGCATGCTGGGACTCTCTGATCCTGGAACATTTGCAATCCTTGTGGACCACAGATGTTGCCAGACCAGAGAGTTCCGATTTATAGAGGTGCAACCTGTAGTTTGATCCCATTACTTTTTGTCCTGCCCTCTGTGGCAAGCGAGAGCAACTTTTCTTCATCTTTTTATGGCAGCCTTTTAAGTATTTGAAAATCACTCGCCTGTCCCTCCCA
This sequence comes from Pelodiscus sinensis, assembly GCF_049634645.1. Classification (NCBI taxonomy): domain Eukaryota; kingdom Metazoa; phylum Chordata; order Testudines; family Trionychidae; genus Pelodiscus; species Pelodiscus sinensis. Next base: position 67,918,715 of record NC_134711.1, on the reverse strand, counting down.
ACACACACCTTAATCTCCTCTTTTCCAAACTAAATGCACCCAATTCCTTCAACCTTTGCTCACATGGCTTGCATTCCATCCCTTTGACCATCTTTGTCACTCGCTCTGGATCCTTTCCAGTTTCTCTACATTCTTTCTATGCATGGGTACCAAAACCCGACAGTGCTGTGTCTGAGGCCTAACTAGCACCAAGTAGAGCAGCAGAATCACTTCTCATGACTTGCATGTGATGACTCTCTTAATGCAACCTAAAATTTTTTACAACAGTACTGCATTGCTTTCTCATGTCAAGGTTGTGGTCCACCACTACTCCCAGATCCTTCTCAGCAATGCTTCTGCCAACCCAGTCAGCCCCCATTCTGTATTTTTGTAGTTGTTTTTTCTTCCCCAAGTATAGCACCTTGAATTTGTCTTTGTTGAATTTCATAGAATCATAGAATCATAGAATAATAGGACTGGAAGGGACCTCGAGAGGTCATCGAGTCCAGCCCCCCGCCCTCAAGGCAGGACCAAGCTCCATCTACACCATCCCTGACAGATATCTCCAGAGAGGGAGATTCCACCACCTCCCTTGGCAATTTATTCCAATATTTGACCACCCTGACAGTTAGGAATTTTTTCCTAATGTCCAATCTAAACCTTCCCTGCTGCCCTTTAAGCCCATTACTCCTTGTCCTGTCCTCAGTAACCAAGAGGAACAAATTTTCTCCTTCCTCCTTGTGACACCCTTTTAGATATTTGAAAACCGCTATCATGACCCCCCTTAATCTTCTTTTTTCCAAACTAAACAAGCCCAGTTCGTGAAGCCTGGCTTCATAGGTCATGTTCTCTAGACCTTTAATCATTCTTGCCGCTCTTCTCTGTACCCTTTCCAATTTCTCCACATCTTTCTTGAAATGTGGCGCCAGAACTGGACACAGTACTCCAGCTGAGGCCTAACTAGTGCAGAGTAGAGCGGCAGAATGACTTCATGAGTTTTGCTTACAACACACCTGTTGATACAACCTAGAATCATATTTGCTTTTTTTGCAACAGCATCACACTGTTGACTCATATTCAACTTGTGGTCCACTATGACCTCTAGATCCCTTTCCGCCATGCTCCTTCCTAGACAGTCGCTTCCCATCTTGTATGTATGGAATTGATTGTTCCTTCCTAAGTGGAGCACTTTGCATTTCTCTTTATTAAACCTCATCCTGTTTACCTCTGACCATTTCTCTAACTTGCTAAGGTCATTTTGAATTATGTCCCTATCCTCCAAAGAAGTTGCAACCCCACCCAGTTTGGTATCATCTGCAAACTTAATAAGCGTACTCTCTATCCCAATATCTACATCATTGATGAAGATATTGAACAGTACAGGTCCCAAAACAGACCCTTGCGGAACTCCACTTGTTATCCCTTTCCAGCAGGATTTAGCACCATTAACAACAACTCTCTGACTACGGTTATCCAGCCAATTATGCACCCACCTTATCGTGGCCCTATCTAAGTTATATTTGCCTAGTTTATCAATAAGAATATCATGCGAGACCGTATCAAATGCCTTACTAAAGTCTAGGTATATGACATCCACCGCTTCTCCCTTATCCACAAGGCTCGTTATCCTATCAAAGAAAGCTATCAGATTAGTTTGGCATGACTTGTTCTTCACAAACCCATGCTGGCTATTCCCTATCACTTTATTACCTTCCAAGTGTTTGCATATGATTTCCTTAATTACCTGCTCCATTATCTTCCCTGGGACAGACGTTAAACTGACCGGTCTGTAGTTTCCTGGGTTGTTCTTATTCCCCTTTTTATAGATGGGCACAATATTTGCCCTTTTCCAGTCTTCTGGAATCTCCCCTGTCTGCCATGATTTTTCAAAGATCATAGCTAAAGGCTCAGATACCTCCTCTATCAGCTCCTTGAGTATCCTGGGATGCATTTCATCAGGACCTGGTGACTTGCTGACATCTAACTTTCCTAAGTGATTTTTAACTTGTTCATTGTTGTCTATAGTCCAGATCTCCATTTATCAAGATCCCTCTGAATTTTAGCTCTGCCCTCTGCAATGCCCTCACCCCTGCCATCTGTGATCAGTATGCTCTCCATTTCTACATCCAGGTCTTTAATAAAGAGGTAAAGCAACAATGGACCCAGAAATGATCCTTGTGGAACTCCACTTGAGACCTCCCTCCATTCTGACATCATTACATTAATACTTACTCTTTGTTTGCGGTTGTTCAACAGATTATGTATCCACTTACTTAATGGTAGCTCTGCCAAGCTTGCATTTCTCAGGATGTCATGTGGGTCTGTGTCAAAATCCTTGCTGAAGTCCAGTTAAATAGCATAAGACTAAGAACAGATCTTCCTGGGCCCCATTAGAAACAAAGCCATTTACCGGTGATTCCCCATTTACAGTTACATTCTGAGACCTATCAGTTAGCCAGCCTTTAATCCATGTAATGTGTGCCATGTTGATTTTATATCCTTCTGTTTTTTAATCAAAATGTCATGTGTTACCAGGTCAAATGACTTACAGAAATCTATTACATCAACACTATTACTTTCTCAACCACACTTGTAAACTCATCAAAAAATGAAATTAAGTTAGTTTGACAGGATCTATTTTTCCATATTCATGTTGATTGGCATAATTATATTACCCTCCTTTAATTCTTTGTTAATTGAATTCTATATCAGATGCTCTGTTATCTTGCCTGGGATCAATTTCAGGCTGACAAGCCTATAATTACTTGGGTTGTCCTGTTTATCCTTTTAAAACTTTGCACAACATTCACTTTGGGTATGTCTACTCTGCACGGTTATTTCAGGAAACCGGAGGTATCCCAAAATAGCTACCCCGCGTCTTCACAAGCCACACATTATTTCAAAATATTTTTCAAAATAACAGGTGCGCTATTTCAGCATCCCAGTAACCCTTGTTCCATGAGGATTAAAGGATGTCTCGAAATAGTGCGTTATTTGAAATTTGGTGCTACATAGCACAAATTGTGCATATTATTTCGAGTGTAGGATGCTGTGTAGATGCACTCGTTGGGTATGTCTAGCCTACACGGCTCCGTCGATGGAGCCATGTAGATGAGTTTACTAGACATAGGAAAATGAAGCGGCGATTTAAATAATTGCCACTTCATTTACATCAAAATGGCCACTGTGCTGTGCCGATCAGCTGTTTGGTGGCACAGCACGGTAGTCTGGACCCGCCGCGGTCAACAAGGGAAGCCTTTGTCGACCACTCCGGTAAACCTCATTTCACGAGGCATACTGGAGCGGTCAACAAAGGCTTCCCTTGTTGACCGTGGTGCATCCAGACTGCCCCACTGTGCCACCAAACAGCTGATTGGCACAGTGCAGTGGCCATTTTTATGTAAATGAAGTGGCGATTATTTAAATCGCCGCTTCATTTTCATATGTCTAGTAAACTCAACTACATGGCTCCGTCGATGGAGCTATGTAGTCTAGACATACCTTTTGTGTCTATCTTCTGGAACATCCACATAATTCAAAGACTTACAGAAAATCTATATTAACAGTGCAGCAAGCATCTTACCCTGCTCTTTTAAAACTTTTGTGTCACAGTTCAGGGAAATTGCACCCGTATTTTCTACCTATGGTTCAGCAGGGTAACCACGGTAGGCTCCCACATCCTCAGCTGTCACCTCTGTAGGAGGGAGTCCCTGATCTCTCTTCCTCCTGACTGAGATTTTTTCTAGCCTCTGCAGAGTTTCCTGCCTGCACTGCAACTTCTTCCACAAATCAGACTATCTAAGCAATCCTGCCTTGCTTTCTCCTCTGAGGCTATGGGCAGCATAATTATACTCACAGCCAGTGTTCCCTGTAAGCTATGTGTTTGTGCAGCCACTCAGAAGAGATTCAAATGCCATTCAGCTAATTAGCAGCTAAGTTTTGTTTCTGTTGGTGGTGCACATTCACATGTGCCTCAGTGAACATAAAAATTATTCTACACAGAGGTGGAAAAGATTAGAGGGAACATTGCCCACAGTTAGATGTTATTGTGACCATAGGCTTCCCTGTATTAACAACCTACACAGACTGCAATGATTTTTTTAAAACAAAATATGCCTTCTGAGGAATCATTTAAAAACCAATAACACACTGGTCAGTCGTGTCATTGTAAAATTATGAATAATCACTAATCGTATACTTTAAAAAGTCTCAGGGATAGCCATGTTAGTCTGTAACTTTAAAAACAATGAGCAGTCCTGTGGCATCTTAGAGACTAACAAATATACCATGAGCTTTTGTGGATAAACCCACTTCATCGGATGAGTTGGAGTTCCACAGGACTATTTGTTGTTCTTTTACTATGTTGTTCTTTTAGTCTATGACTAAAAAATGTTTAAACCAGACAAAAGAAAGAGGCTGACACCTCAAAGTAGGTGAGGCCCAAATTCAATGGGTTGTTCATTTGTATTGGAAGTTGCAGCAGGAAGAGATAATTTGCATAATAGTTAGCAACCAACAGTAGGGAAGAACCAGCATGGAGCCTTGTTTTCCATCCCTCATGGCTCCTTTCTCAGCATGAGCTAATGACCTTTATCTGGGGGTACTCTTCAGAAGAATACACTTCACAGTTTCATTGAACTATATATAAAGAGGGGGGAAACAAACCTCTAAATTATCCTTCATTTTAAGGAGACAAAGAAACCAAGACATTTGATCTCTGTGATGGTTCCTGGCCAGATCAGCCCATAAAAAGCTGGAAAGACTGGGGGTCAGAGAAACTATCGTGAGCGAAGACAGTATCATGCAAAATTAAATTGTAGACATTTCTATGCATGTTTCCATTTTTATTTGCTTGTAAACATCTCTACTTTTATCTCTGGGTATGTCTACACTAGAAAGTTAGTTCGAACTAACGGACGTTAGTTCGAACTAACTTTCCTATGCGCTACACTAGCGCTCCGCTAGTTCGAATTTGAATCGAACTAGCGGAGCGCTTAGTTCGAACTAGGTAAACCTCATTTTACGAGGACTAACGCCTAGTTCGAACTAGCTAGTTCGAACTAAGGGCTGTGTAGCCCTTTAGTTCGAACTAGTGGGAGGCTAGCCCTCCCCAGGTTTCCCTGGTGGCCACTCTGGCCAACACCAGGGAAACTCTATGCCCCCCTCCCGGCCCCGGACCCCTTAAAGGGGCACGGGCTGGCTACGGTGCCCGTGCCAGGTGCAAGCCTGCCAGCACCCAGCTAGCAGACCCTGCACCTGGCACGGCACAGAGCCACCCACCCGATGCCCCCCAGCCCACCCCCTCTTGCCGGGACCAGGCTGGCGGCTCCCGGGAGCTTGCCCTGGACCGCAAGAGGCGGGCACCTTCCTGGGCTAGTGCGGACATCGTGGACCTCGTCCACGATCTCCGCACTAGGCACAGGAAAGTGGCCGTCTAGGGCAGGAGAGCTGCCAGCCTGGCCACCCAGGACCAGGTGTGAATGAAAATCAAGGGGGTCCACTGAGACCCCCGACACTGAGCCCTGAGCTTACAATGGCCATACTGGGTCAGACCAAAGGTCCATCTAGCCCAGTAGCCTGTCTGCCCACAGCGGCCAACCCTAGGGACCCTGGAGGGGATGGACCGAAGACAATGACCAAGCCATTTGTCTCGTGCCATCCCTCTCCAGCCTTCCACAAACTTTGGGCAGGGACACCACTCCTACCCTCTGGCTAATAGGACTCCATGGACCCAACCTCCATGACTTGATCTCACTTCCCTTTAAACTCTGTTCTAGTTCTAGCCTTCACAGCCTCCTGCAGCAAGGAGTTCCACAGGTTAACTATTTGCTTTGTCAACAACAACAACTTTCTCTTACTAGTTTCAAGCCTGCTACCCATTCCTTTCCTTTGGTGTCCTCTAGTCCTTCTTTATGGGAACTCAGGAAGAACTTTTCTGAATGCACCCTCTCCACCCAACCCCTGCTTTTACAGACCTCTATCCTGTCCCCCCTCCGTCTCCTCTTTTCTAAGCTGAACAGTCCCAGTCTCTGTAGCCTCTCTTCATCTGGGACCTGTTCCCAACCCCTGATCATGTTAGTTGCCCTCCCCTCTCCCAGCCTTTCTCTTCCCCTCTCCCACCTCCTTTTCCCAGTCTCCCCCAGTTTTTTTCAATAAAGACAGAGTCAATGTTGGAAGAAACGTTATCTTTATTTTGTACATCAAGAAGAAGGGGGGCTAGGGAAGGGCAAGTGGAAGGAGGTGAGGGAGGAATGGGGTACGAGCCCCCGATGGGGAGGACTGGGCTGGCTCTGCGGGCTTCTGGGGGTGGAAGCTCTCCTGCAGCCCCCCAATTACTCCCTCTCCCCAGATGGCAGCCTGCGGCAAGTGCAGCCGGGCTGATGGCCGAGTGGTGTGATGTGCCCAGTGTGGGCACTCAGGGCACTCCAAGCCAGAACTTCTTTGCAAGCGGGGCACCCCTTAGAACTGTGTGTCCGGGGTGGGGGTCGGGACCCTTTAAGCGCAGCCCTCGGCTAGCCTGAGACAGTATCTCCATGCTCTAAGTCCTCCTTTTATGCCCTGCCGGCACTGCTTCCGGCCATCATTAAGCCCTGTTCAGAGTCCACTCAATGTGGACTTACTAGTTCGAACTAGCAAAACGCTAGTTCGAACTAGTTTTTAGTTCTAGATGCGTTAGTTCGAACTAGCTTAGTTCGAATTAACTAATTCGAACTAAGTTAGTTCGAACTAGCGCTGTAGTGTAGACGTACCCTCTTTTATTTGGTATCACTTAATTCAAGCACTATTGTTAGTAAACTTGTTATTTTGTGTGCGCTTCTAGAGATCTGACAGGTTGGAATGTTAACCTGTCTTTGTGGAGGCGGCAAACCTAATACCCTTTTAATTGTCCACTGGAAGGGAGTGGATCCTTTCAGGAGTACAATTTTGGAGTGAATTCAGGCCTGGAAGGGTACTAAGTTCAGCCTGCCAGGAGTAACCAAGTTGGGAAAAGCCAGGATGAGGATTCTGGGCTGCTGGTAGGCTGTTGGGGTTAATACTTTGCACTCTGGATTATAACACAGACATTGTTTGAATCCCCTACTGGTCTGGATGAATCCCAAAATGTCCCAGCTAGCACACAACCCTTTCTAAGCAAGCACATTTATTTTTAAGGCAAAAGCATTAGAGAAAACCTATTCAAACAATTCTTGATCATTTTTTCTCTGATAGCCACAGCCTGTCAGTCCTTATCTGCTTGCACTCTTGATGAATGTTGATGTGATCTCGTGCTTTGGCTGTAGCCAGGTCTCCTCTTAGACTTCCAACCTGACTCCTTGGTGGCCAACCTCTGACTTCCTTGAACCTGGGGTACTGGCATTGCCTGAACCAGGTTGTCTAAGAACTTTTCAGTGCCTCTGATTATCAGTATCATCTCTACTTGCCCCTCCTAACCAAGATTTTTTTCCTCTAGTACAGCCACCAACCTGCGCTGAATACACAGAAAGTTCCTTCAGGCATGAAAGAAAATATGGCCTATCGATTGCAGGTTACTGCTACTGTTCCATCTCTTGTCTTCTTGAAATTGCACATAGGGATGGACCTGGAAGGAAAGCCTTTCACACTCCCTGAACTCTCCTGCTAGCTGCCTAAGGCTATGTCTAGACTGCAGGCTTCTTTCGAAAGAGGCTCTTTCGAAAGCATCTTTCGAAAGAGCCTCTTTCGAAAGATTGCGTCTAGACTGCAGGCGGATCTTTCGAAAGAAAAATCCGCTGTTTCGAAAGAGAGCACCCAGCGAGTCTGGATGCTCTCTTTCGAAGACGGCCTCTTTACATTGAAGAACGCCTTCTTTCGAAAGAGGAACTTTCGAAAGAAGGCGTTCTTCCTCGTGAAATGAGGTTTACCACCATCGAAAGAAAAGCCGCGTTCTTTCGAAATAATTTCGAAAGAACGCGGCTTGAGTCTGGACGCAGGGGAAGTTTTTTCGGGAAAAGGCTACTTTTCCCGAAAAAACCCCTGAGTCTGGACACGGCCTAAGTGTGGGGTTTTCAAGTTTGTCTAGCAAGTGACTTTTTATACCAGGTTTCACTGTTTAGGTCAGAACATCTCCACCCTTTACCACCAGAGACTTCAAACAACATGCCTGATCCAAGTTCCCAGGATCAGAGCTTCTGGCCTATACTAACACATCAACAAACAGATTTCTCTCAGCTGCTTCTGCAGTAGCCCACAGCCTCACTGCAGTCTGTTGAAGAGAACAAATAAACAAACTTGTCACCAAGGCCCCCTATCTCTAAGGAAAGAGTCTACAGCTATTCCCCCTCCATCCACACCTGAAACTTTCCTGTTAATTGCCTCTGTTTATGGCCCAGTTTATGATGGTCCTTTCAGCACCTAAATTGCACCCTGTCCAATAATTGCTCTTTCATGATCACTTCTAACATCCCAAATCTCTTAGCAGCTGGAAACACTGGCCTTTTATCTTGAACCACAAGTGACTATTGCTTCCCCCACCATGTGCCAAAACAAGCAGTTTATACTACAGAGAAGAGCTAGAATCTCCCCCTTTTCCATATGTATTTTTTAAAAATTTCACTTTTATCTACTAGACATTTATAAAGTACCAAATAGTGTTAATTAGGAACAGATTGTAAAATCAGAGGATACCAAACATTTTCCATTACGTACTCTACAAGGTCACTTAGTTTAGCTACTGTTTATATGAGGCCACCACTTAAGAGTACACTAGTTTCTGAAGCACCAGATGGAACCTCTAGCAGACACACCTGAAAGGACTGCAACTAAGATGGACACCAGAGTCCCCTCACACTGTTTCCTACAGTGGTTTGAGTCAGGGGTGGGCACAGAAAGAACAAGAAACTCTTTCTGAGGCTTATGGGGAGACTTCTGGATGGGGTCATCTGCACAGCCCCTAGCAAAAGTCCAGCTTGATTGAGAGACTATTTCAGTTTTGGAGGCTGGGCAGGAGACAGACCAGCTCAGGAAGGCCCAGCTAAACTGCCACTCCTCTAAAGGGAAATCTAGGTGTGTGAATCAGCTGCATCCAGCCCTGCAGCAGGGGCCACGATGTGTACAGTGTGACCTAGAAATTAGAACTGTAATCTCGTCTAATGGGTAGAGCCAGAAAAAAAGTGAAAGCCAGAGCTAAGGATCAGAGCGTCAGTTGGGGACCTGGAGACAAGGGTCAGAACAGGAGTCAGAAGCCAGGTGAGGGCAGAGGGGTAGAGCAGAACAGGAACAAGGCATAAGCACTGAGCAACTCCTGGCCTGCTGCTGAGTTTGAATGCAGACCTGCTGGCTTCTTATAGCCATTTAGGTGGTCTGGTCAATCAAGTGATTTTGCTGCAGCCCAGATGGCTCATTAGCCAACCTGAAGACTGAGTGGGCTAGTCCCAATCTCAGTTGAAGAGCCTAATCAAGTTCAGAGTTCCTGATAGCTTTGTTTGATAAGATAACAAGCCTTGTGGATAAGGGTCTACCTAGAGTCCTGGGCTACGTCTAGACTGGCATGATTTTCCGCAAATGCTTTTAACGGAAAAGTTTTCTGTTAAAAGCATTTGTGGAAAAGAGCATCTAGATTGGCACAGACGCTTTTCTGCAAAAAAGCCCCGATCACCATTTTCACGATCGGGGCTTTTTTGCGCAAAACAAATCTCAGCTGTCTACACTGGCCCTTTTGCGTAAAAGCTTTGCACAAAAGGACTTTTGCCCAAACAGGAGCAGCATAGTATTTCCACAAGAAGCACTGATTTCAGACAGTAGGAAGTCAGTGTTCTTGAGGAAATTCAAGTGGCCAGTGTAGACAGCTGGCAAGTTTTTCCGGAAAAGAGGCTGATTTTCTGGAAAAACTGGCCAGTCTAGACACAGTTCTGGACTTTAGTAAAGCATCTGATACACCTACCCAGCCCTGGTTACTGTGAGCCAGCCAAGAGAGCCACAGAATTACAGACTAGGGACACAGTGACTCTTGCACTGAAGTCTGCCCCTGCCCTGAGTTGAAGACAGGGGCATTTTGTTTAAGCTGATTCCACTGTACTGCAACAGAAGGTTGGAGGACTCACTCTGCAAATCATCTGCCTGAGAAGGTGCCAGGGATGGAGCTGGGAGTATGTATGAATTGGGAGTGTTGAGAGGTGGATGATTGCATGTTATTAGCTAATTCTTTCCTTCCCTCGGTCCTATGTTCCCATTCTCACTAAAGTCATCTTTTGTTCTGCAGTTACTTTGGGTGTGTCATCCCTTTGTTGATGTTTGTATTATTGTATTTTGTTGTCCCTTGAGCACTAGCCTTTATGCTTCTCACGGGTTAGTTGCATCCTCAAGGCTCAGTGAGGAATAACCTTGGATGGAGGCTGCAGCTTCCAGAGCAGAACCCAAGGCCCAATCTAGGTGAAGAGAGGGGAGAAACTGCTTCTAATATTGGTGATAATAAGCACTAGGAGAGAGAAGGAGGCAGTGTAAGCCACACCAGATCGAGTGGCAATGTATATACTTATTTTCCTCCCTCTTAATTGATATACAATCTTAATTACAGAGGTTATTAATGGTGACCGCTACAACATAAGCAGACCCAGGTGCATATAAGAATGATATTGCTGAGGAACACATCCTTCTGTTTCATGGCTCACGGGTCAATAGTTGCCGTGCTTTAGGCCACAGAGAAAGAAATGATTGCTTTTCCCCTTTGCTCCATCACAATTCATTTTCTGATTCTTCCAGATTATAATTAGAGCCAACGATTATATCTGCCGTTCTCATTCTGTCTTGTGCTGGAACAGAATTAAAAGGAATCTGTACTAAGCGAATGCTGTTGGCTCACAAAGCTATTTGTAATTCTTTCTGCATCCATCCAGAATGTCTTAATGAGAGAGGGAATTCAAATTGACATGCAAAAAGCTAATTTCCAAAGACTTTAAGAAAGATGGTTGTTTAGTACTAGCACCCAACTAATTCCTGGGAACTCTAGATTCTCTTCTCAGATTTTCTGCAAAGGCCTGTGTGACTTTGGGAAGATAACTTACTCTTTTTTTGAGACTCACTGATAGTAATCTCCTTTGACGGGGGACTGAGGCTTGACTGATGTCTCTAAAGTTCTTTCAGATTCTGAAGTGTTAGATAAATATAAGTATTGGTTTACAGATGCTGACTTTTCTTTAGTGTGATGACACCAACAAAATAAACTTCTCTGAAGTGCCACTGAACAATGTATAAACCTGCTGATCTGAGGAAGTAGGGTTTGCCCATGAAAGCTCATGATGCATATTTATATTTTTGTTAATCTCTGAAGTGGTACAGGACTGCTTGTTGCTTGGAAATCAGAACAGACTACAATCTCCTAATACTAAATGTCCACCTGGAGGCTGCCTGAAAGCTTCCTATCTTGTCTGTCCAAGTGCTGGCTCATTCCAAAGGCTGTGCATATGAGAATTCAGTCTCCACAAATATTTGAAAATGATTATGTGTCTGAACTGATTTATTATTGCACACACATTTCTGTTACTTCTTACAGTCTAAGTAGGTGTGAACTGGTAACTAGCAGTTGTATATTACAGTTCTAAAATGGTTAGGCAGTTAGGATCTTAAGAAAAAGAAAAGGGAGAGGAAAGAGAAGAAATAGTGGGGATGGAAAAATACACATGAGCAGGCCCACCAATGTAGGGAGAGGGGAGAAAGGGGGCAGTTGCCCCAGGGCCTGGTGATTCAAAGGGGACCAAACTCCTGGCCGTCGCCGCTGCTACTGCAGCAGCAGCAGTGACCGGAGCCCTGTGCCCTTTAAATTGTCACTGGCTAAGGGGGGGAAAAAGGCCACATTTTATATGCCAAATGGGAATGAGCAGTTGGTGAAAGTAGGGCTGGGGGAGCCAAGCCCCCAACCCCACCTCAGCCCTGTCGCTTCTGCTGAGGCCCCACCCCACACAAGAGCCAAGCCACCTTCCTGTCCCCTCACCACCACTGAGAGGCTAGGCTGCACGCTGTGTGCCCCCCTGAGATGGGGAGTGTGGGTAGGCATGCATGTCCTAGCCTGCCCATCCCAGAGCACAGGGAGGCGGGAGGACGCATGGCCCCAGTATTTTACATGGCTGGAGTTGTATACCTTAACCCAACCTTTCAGGTCTAGTGTAGACCTGTCCTAGTTTTGCCCCCAGTCAGTCTTGTGCTGAGCATAGTTTGGCCAGACCAGAGAGTCTGAATTATGCATACATCATTGCTGTAGCTTTTAATACAGTAAATTGATTTTTAAAAAATCTAGTAATAATCTAGTGGCCACAGCTAACATGTGACGCTTATCCTTTGAAAGGCATTAGCCAAGCATAAGAGTCACCATTAGAGTGAAATTAAATGTCCTATTCCAGTGTTGACCACTTTAATCACTCTTGTTCTATTATATTTAATAGAAACTAACCCCTCAGTATTGTTGTCTGGATTTCTCACTGATATGTCCCCTGCATGCTTGTAAAGACTCTCCTGAAATCACAGTGTGACTTGCTGAATGTATTGACTCTGAAGAATGGTCATATTCCTTTCCTGGACTGGGCAGGAGATTAATCTCCATCTAGTGTTATCACAATGGAGTTGTGAAAGAGCCACAGATTACATGGAAAAGAAAAATGTCCCTTTTCATTCCTTGACAGCCACAGCAGTTCTGGTTGTTTGGAATGGCTAACATGGGAGATTTCCTCTTTTGTGTAATTGTTCTACCTTTTTATAGTCAACTCCCATGTTGCATACTTACTGGACAAGTAAACATTGTCAACAATGTTTGAAAATGTAAACACTAGCCAAACTAGTTACTATACTGTCTCAACTACTTGAGCAACAGTAACATTTATAAATGTTGATAATGAGCTGGTATGTAATGGAGGACATATGTGGTTATCTATTTTATTCTGGAGGTAAGAGAATGTCTATTTTTACCTTCAATTTTCCTAATCAAAGTAGTGCTTCAGTTATGTAGATTCTGATCTCTTTGTCACAGCTAAGTTCATGTCTATTATGTTGCTACAAAGCTTTCCTTGAGCCCTAATAAAACCTAACTTATTAAAAGACCTCAGTTAGTGATTTATGTGATCAGTGAAAACAAAGGATAGTTAAAGGTCTAGTCACATGGCTTGAGCCAGTCACTCTGTTCATGTTTTCTGCCACTACACCTTCAGCCTAACATGTCTGTTAGGCCGTGTCCTGACTCAGGGGTTTTTTCGGGAAAAGTAGCCTTTTCCCGAAAAAACTTCCCCTGCGTCCAGACTCAAGCCGCGTTCTTTCGAAATTATTTCGAAAGAACGCGGCTTTTCTTTCGATGGCGGTAAACCTCATTTCACGAGGAAGAACGCCTTCTTTCGAAAGTTCCTCTTTCGAAAGAAGGCGTTCTTCAATGTAAAGAGGCCATCTTCGAAAGAGAGCATCCAGACTCGCTGGGTGCTCTCTTTCGAAAAAGCGGATTTCTCTTTCGAAAGATCCGCCTGCAGTCTAGACACGATCTTTCGAAAGAGGCTCTTTCGAAAGATGCTTTCGAAAGAGCCTCTTTCGAAAGAAGCCTGCAGTCTAGACATAGCCTTAGGCTTGTTTTGGTCCTCTGCTGGACAGAGTTCAACATTCATGCCAACCCATGGCCTTGTCACATATATATCTTTTTTACTGGTGGTTATGTTTGCACTACAAAGCCATTTCTCGAGCCTTGTTATGTTCCATAACCCCAAATTTGAAAGATATGCTTTCCTGAATAATTCATGCATGGAATCTAGACTCCTTTGAAAATCTCCTATAAGGCTGTATTCTTGATTTATGTATTTGTGTGTGTTTACCTATTTAATAACTATAAAACTTTAAAGTGTTATGGACCAGCAGGTTTTAAATTCTATTTCTTTTGTAGGAGATTTCCTATCTGGCAGGATAAATAGCACATTCTAAACTTGTTTTACAAAGTTTAAATTAGAGGTCTTCCTACCTGAAATATAACAATCTATAAAATTTCAAATGCACCCACTCTATTTCTATTTCCAAACTAGCCAATTAGCCCGTCATAAGACTGGATTTTCAGGTTTCTCCTCCACATTGGTCTTCTCTCCTGTGCCTCTGGTCTCTTGCTCTCTCTCTCTCTCTCTCTCTCTCTCTCCCCCCCCCCTTCTCCTACTGCCTCCCCCCCTTTCTCTCTCAGCTCTCCTCCGCCTCCTGCCTCTCTCTTTCTCTTCTCCTCCCCACCCTGCCTCTCCCTCGGGGGACCACGGAGCCCAAGTGGCCTTTTGGTTCCGCTCTCCCCGTGCAGCATGAGGAATGTGGAGCCCAAATGGTTGCTTGCACCACTTGCTCCCACGCGGTGGCCTGGCTGAACGGCGCAGAAGTCAGCCCAGCGGCACAGCAGGAAGCGAAGGGGGTGGGGTGGCGACATTCACGGCCAGGGGGCAGGGCCTGGAGCCACTGTCACACCACACATAAACGCCCTGCCCCCCTTTGCCTCCCGCCGTGGCACTCGGCTGACTTTTGCGCTGCTCAGCCGGGCCACCGTGGGGGAGCAAGCGGAGCAAGCAGCCATTTGGGCTCCCCCATGGCGGCCCGGCTGAGTGGTGCAGAAGTCAGCCAAGTGCCATGGCAGGAGGCGAAGGGAGATGTGAATGGGGGTGGGGCGGTGACATACACGGCCAGGCCCTGTCTCCTGGCCGTGTACGTCACAGCCCCGCCCCCTTCCCCTCCCGCCATGGTGTTTGGCTGACTTCTGCACCGCTCAGATGGGCTGCCACGGGGGAGCAAGCAGCACAAATGGGAGTGCTGCATGGGGACAGTGGCACCCAAACAGCCCGGCTGAGCGCTGCAGAAGTCAGCCAAGCGCCATGGCAGGAGGCGAAGAACGTGACTCGGGCAACAGCGCTGCCCAGAGGGAACAGCCAGCATTTCAGGCAACAGCGCCACCTAGAGAGAACAGCCAGCATTTCAGGCAACAGTGCCCCCCAGAGGGAACAGCCAGCATTTCGGCATTACAGACTCTCAGACACTGGGCTACTATATATATGATATCCAGACCAAAAGCTTTTAGGGGTGCTTGTCAAATGTGATTACCAATGGTTAATTTAAGGTTCTTGTTCAAAGGGAGATGTCCTTAACTTCAGTGTATTTTGGTAATGAATACTTGCTCATCTATAATAATTTCACCTTTACTTCTCTGTGAATCTTTTGAAATTTTGAGTAGCCTTCCATTGATTTGTTTATCTATCCCTTGAAATGCATGGATAGATTCATAACAGGACTTTGGCACCTACCTGTCATTTTAGGCACCTAAATCCCAGAACCAAGCCAAACTCTGATTCACAAAATTTGCACTCAGCTGCCCCTAAATCCTGTAGGTGCTTAAACTCATTCAGTACCTAATATTTTGTAGCAGAAATTCCCCGTGTGCCTATGTTTCTGTTTTTGAATGGGTTTACTGCCATCCAATGCCAGGATGCCTCAGCCCAAAAGAGGGGCAAAGAGGGGTATGGGCAAAGATTGGTGTTTCTCTGCATAAAATGCCTGTAGGGCCCAGTCTAATAAACAAGCTCCAATCCCGCTTATGGGGTTGCATTCCTATAGATGAGACCCAACCCATATGTACGCAAAACAGCTGGCTGGGTGAGGAAGGACCCAGCCACTCTGGGAATTACCTCAGTCCTGCCTTTAAGCACCATTTCCTGGTGGTGTCTCATCTGTTATTAGCTGCCCTTTCAATCTCCACTATACCAGGATTCATGTCCCTCCCAGATTATGGTGCCCCTTTCTGGGTATTGCCCTCCAGGGCATGCCCACATCCAGGGTCCTCACCTCCCAGGGAATCCAGTTCACCTCTAAGCCCATCACTCACCTCAGTGATCTACTGCCGTTCTTCATCTAGCTCCTTCCCACAGGGACAAACAGTCTGAACTGACCACTCATCAGTAAGGGAGGTGGACTTGCTACCTATTGCTGCCCCTCTGCAGCCCTAATACTGCCTCTAGGTCCTATTTCAGGCCCTCAACGTTGGAGTTGGTCAGGCCAGACCCCTTCTGGCTCCCCTGACCTTCCCCAGAACTGCTCTTTCTCAGATGCCTTGCCCTAGCAGGCAGCTTGGTCCTTCTCTCTCCAAAGCTGTAGAAAGATGGGGCTCCCTCAGGCAAGCAACCCTTTTATACAGCTCCATTGTGCCCAGATTGGCTGCCTCACACCCTCTCCCAACTGACTCCTGGGACAGCCCTGTTCAGGGCTGTTTTTAACCCATCACGCTCCAGTGCATCCCATCACAACCTCCCAGCCCAGCCACTAGGGTAATAACCTGAGGTAGAAGCGTCCTCCCACTTCAAGAAGTCCCTTTGTATCAGAGAGAGAGAGAGAGAGAGAGAGAGGATTTGAACAAGGATCAGATGTGAAAGTGGGCAATGTACTGGTGAGACGTGGCTGCCAGTACTGGTCAGTACATGGCTGATATCAAAGCACTTTAATGTCACTGCCCTGGGGCCTGGTGATTTGAAGGTGTCAGGGCTCCCAGCTGCCACTACTGCTCCACTGGCTTTTTAAAAAATTATTTAACCACAGCAGAACAGCTTCAACAGGAGAGAGTGAGGAGGGCATATATCAGGCAATCCTACCACTCTTTGGGTAGGTCATTCATCTGAGAGGGAGCAGCGTCTTGTTCAATTTCTTTCTCCCCCTTGAGTGGGGAGAGGGGACTGAAACTGAGGGGCTTCCACATCATTGTTGGAATAGGAGGCCAGGGGGCCATATGTTTCCCGGGGCCCCCCTTTCATGGCAAGGCCAGAAGCTGGAGTACAGCTGGGGAGCCCAGGCACTATGGGGCACTGCACTGCCGAACCCTCCGCTTGACATGGGTTGGGTGGACTGAGAGTCATCCTGACCTGTTAACCCGCCCAGCTCAGGGCAGGTAGAGGGTCTGTAGCTCCTCACAGCTGCCCACATGGCTCTTACCATGGCCAGGCTGTAGCTTCAAGGCCCTGTCCCCTAGCTGGAGCTGAGCTGGGGTAAGAGCCATGCAGGTAGCTGTGGGGAACTATGAACTCTGTGCAGGGGGCCAAAGGAATGGGGACACAGTCAGGGGGCTGCCCTCCATCCCCACTGCCACTGCTGGCCTTCTCTAGTTTCTGACTTGATCAGGCAAGGCCTCAGGTAGAAGGGGCAAAGGTGGAGCCACAGAAGGGGCAGATGCTACTTCTGGGAAGGCTTTGTCATGGCTGAGTACCCTCATCACTGAACTATAGATTGTGAGGGTACACAGCCATGACAATGCCTTCCCAGAAGTAGCACCTGCCCCTTATGTGGCCTCCTCAGCCTTCTCATAAAAATGGTGTCCGTTCCTCCCTCCAAAAGAGAGTTTACAACTGAGAATCCCAAGCAGAGGGAGGCACCTCCCTGTATCTTGGAATTAGGCACCTAACTCCCTGAGGGGGTGAAATTAGGACCCCTCCCTCACCTTGGTACTTCTTATTGGCTAGCTTAGGTAGAGGACTATACAGGATTCTGGCTTTTGTGAGTCCAATTCTTAGATACATATCTTCCTTTCATTATTACATAGGTACCCTGAGCACCTAAGTCAGGTTTTGTAAATTCTGGTGATTTTCTAGGTGCCTAAGTTTCTTTGTGAACCTAGCCCTCAATTTCAGGCCCTAACAAGTGTATGCCTCAACCCTATCATCTAATATATGACTTTACAAAGTGTCTGGCCCTACAAATAAAACATGTGTTCACCTTTTCCCAAGGCACTACACCAGTGTATAAAGTTCAGGACAGTAATGTTTGCAGTACCAGGGTCATAGTTTGGTACAAAGAGCTACCTGTTTATATGTGTATGTCAAAGTAATTGGTTTGGCAAGATACCGTACACAGTGAAGCACAGCCCCATATTGGATGGTGTGATATGAGCCCTTATGGCTAAAATCTCTACTTGGGGTACAGAAGACCAGTTTGGAATCTATTTAATGTCCATAGGGTATCGCTATTAAATAACCTCCAAATGTTGTGGAAAAAGCCTCCATAGACTCTAACTATATTAATTCATAAGATGAATTCATTACATTGATTTTTCCTGTTTATGCATGAATGCTATTCTTGGCAGAGTTTGCTAACAAAATATTTTAGTAATGCAGATGCATTTTTTAGCAGCCATAATGTTCAAAGCAACCATCTGGTGGTAGTGGCTATGCCTCCATGAACAAAATCGATCATTATGTAATTATTCTCATATAAGAACATAAGAACGTCCATACTGAATCATAACAAAGGTCCATCTAGCATAGTATCCTGTCTGCTGACAGTGGCCAATACCAGACACCCCAGAGGGAGGGAACACAACAAGTAATCCTCACGTGATCCCTCTACTGTCACCCAGTTAACTATCCAACCAGAGCCTTTGAGAATATACTTACACCTTTGAAATTAAAATCAATCCCACATCTTAAGCAGAGAATAAGGTGTACAAGACCAAACGTGCAGAATATGAAAATCAATCATTATTCAAAATGCCATTTACAAACAAAAGCAGCAGAAATCACTCATAATCACTATACTCCAAACACAGCATCTTATTGACTAAGTATTTGCAAAGTCAGTTGGATTTCTGCCAGTATTTAATTTTCTTTTGCAAGGTGAAGGCAATTTGCTTTTTGTTTTTTTTTTAAGTAAACATATGTTGGTGAGGAAAAAATCCAGTACAGTTAGGCTTAAACAGACTATTTTTTGCCTTCATTATGTACATTTCAAGATAGTGCTATTATCTGTGAATTACATATAATGCAAAAATAGACGAAGTAAGAAGGAAAAAAAGGCCAAAATGTACCTTTCCTGGGGACAGGGTGACTCCTTTTAAATTTCTTGGTTTCTGTTTTGTTTGGCTGTTCCTCTCTCCCCCCATTTCTTCTCCCCTTTCTTATAATCATTTATCTTTTATTCCCTTTTCTGTAACTTTGTGCAGACTCAATTTACCAATTGCCTCATCTGTGTACTTATCTATAGATAGTTATTCCACTCTAAACCCCTAATTAAAACACTCTCATGAATAAATCACAATAACTAACCTAAATCAACACACTTCTGACTCTTATCTGTCCAGTTCCCAGCATATCTTTTTCTTGCTCTCGCTTCTTCATACAGCTTTTCTTATAACAGTTGTTCTTCTTCTTACTCCTCTGTTCATGGGGCCTTGATTTTAATTTGTTAGCTAGTTCTTGGCTGATTTTCTTTATTTAGATTAATAATACCTCACCATTACTTACTGAAGAAATAACTCCCTCTTGACTCTGTATTTCCTGTTATCTGCATGGATGGAGAATTTTACAGCTGAGACAGAGAAATCAGTTTTCTAATTTACACAACTATCTCAGCGAAAGACTGGTGTGCTGTCAGCATAAACACATACAACAAGCTGAAGTTCCCATATGTTTTCTCTAACAGTATTTACTATGTATTTGACTAATACAATTCTTTACACTTTCTTTAATTCATATATCTGTACTCATGAATTATGCATCCAACTAGTGTTTGATAAACATATTCATATTACTGCCACCCCATTCCTATTTTCCTTCCTTCTGCACATCTCTCTCTTTCATCACCTTCTTGTTGCAATCTAAGGCTATATCTACACAGCAACATTATTTCAAAATAACTAGCATGATTTCAAAATAATATAGTCCGCGTTTACACAGCCGCCAGTTATTTTGACATAATGTCAAAATCCTGTCAAGCTGGAGGACTTCTTACTCTGACTCATATAACTCTCATTTTATGAAGTGTAAGGGAAGCCAGAGGAAGAGTGCTCTATTCCAAATAAGTGCTGCGTAGACAGCACCAAAACTTGAAATAATCTATGCAATTGATGTAGCTCAATTTGCATAGCTTATTTCAAGGCAAGCCGTGCTATGTAGATGTGCCCTAAGATTGCAAGCTCTTTGGGGGCAGAGGTCTGGCATTTACTATGTCTATACAGCACCTAGTATAATGGGGTCCTGAATAGTTTTGGCCTGTAGATAGGGATATCATTGGTTAGCGAATTAACTGGTTAACCGGTGGCCTGGTTGGACTGGAGCAACCCTGCATCTGATGCAGGTGCTTTAGCACAGCTGGGCCCACCATGCTACAGCGTGGGCTGGGAATGTTTCAGCCCAGCTGAGCCTGCCGCGCTGTACAGTGGGCAAGGTGCTCCAGCCCATTTAAGCGGTTAATCCAATAAATATAACATTTAACTGGTTAACTTATTAAACAGGATTTTACATTCCTACCTCTCAGTGCTATTAGACACTACAACTTCCATACTCCACTTGTCCCTCATTTGGGAACACCCCTGGTACGGACCCTGGCAGGCAGAGACAGAAGTAACTCTGCACCCTGCCGCTCCCCCTCCCTCCCAGCTGGGGGAATGGCAGTGCGTGACACGCTGTACCAGAGACTTTAAACTGCCACTCCAACAGTGGCATGGGGTGGTGCCTGGAAGTGGCGGGAGGACACGGAGTGCCAGGTAACCACCATTCCCCATCTCCCGTGCTCCCTCCCTGGCCCAGTAAAAACTTTAATCCAGCAAATTCTGTTTCCCAGTGTTGTCAGATTAAAGAGATTCAAGTGTATTAAGAATTAAACATTAAATATTAGAAAAAGATTGACTGTGGCTGCAAGTGAAGTCTTCTTTTCCTGTAAAACAACAACAGCAGCAGCAACAGCAAGTGTAAGCTGCACCCAAATAGATCTTCCTTGACTTTGATCTAGGAGGAAAGCCTTTAGGGATGAGAAGCTAGCTAAATCCATCCTTCTAGTTAATCTTCAGCTTCTCTGCTCATGGAGCCAATTTTGAAGGTTTTAAGTTTGATGGTAAAGAGCAAATTTGAGACAGCCAGCTCAGATCAGCAGGTGACAAATGCATGGAAATGCAAAAGGTTATTTACTGGGGTATGGTTCTATTGACCATGTCTGTATTTCTGAAGGAAAATGGCGTCTGTGAGAAACAATAGAATGAAACACAGGATTACTAGGATCCAGAGCACGAATAAATATTTTAGCTATGGGTCAAAACGTCCACGCCTTAAAGTCAGGCTCCTAAATCCATATTTGAAAACACCAATTAAATCACTTGATGATTGCCTGTTCTGTTCACTCCCTCTGGAGCATCTGGCATTGGCCACTGTCAGCAGACAGGGTACAGGGCTAGATGGATCTTCGGTCTGACCCAGTATGGCCATTCTTATGTTCTTTGTTCTTCTGTATAATATTATCAGAATAAAAATATACTGTATAAGGTAATATGCACCCTCTTCTCTAGAAGTAATTTTTTTTACTTATTATATTTGATTTTTCCCTATTAAGTTATCCATTTCATTCTGTCAATTGAAGCTTCCATTTGCTGCCATTTCATTCATTCCTCCTTCAATCCTTCCCTAATATCTGCTTTTCTTTTTCAATGCTATCTTTACTCCTCCATGTTTTACACTCTCCTTTACTTTCAGAGCCACTTTACTTATTGCCTAAGTTTTTAATTCTTCTTTTTACATTTCATTCCCCCAGATTTCTACCACTTTAACTATGTGGGAGCAGGATCTGGCCTGCTGTCACTTCATTTTAAATAATTCTTAACATAAGTAAATAGCAGGCTATTGTTTTACTTGTTCATTTTAATTGCTGATTCAAAGTGTTTTTTCTCTGGGGATAGAACTACTGGTACAACATAGCACCAAATCTTGCCATCTGTGTAGGGCTCTGATGCCCTTGAGAAACAAAGCTGTAAGGAGGTACTGTATACTCTCTAGAGCATGAATACCTTAGGCTGTGACAGTAAGTGGGACATGAGGAAATGCAGTTACAAATGGAGACATGTTTTCTTTTCATTGACCATAATAGAGACATTTGTGATAAAAACCATGAACATGTATGTCCAATAAAATAAAAAAGCCTGTTGATGGGACAACACATGGCAGACAATGGGACAAATTCACCCCAGCAGTGAACATCCTTCAGTCAAAGGAGTTATTTTAACAAAGGCTTTAAGCTATTAAAGTACGGGCATCTTTACATTAAGTAA
This sequence comes from Pelodiscus sinensis, assembly GCF_049634645.1. Classification (NCBI taxonomy): domain Eukaryota; kingdom Metazoa; phylum Chordata; order Testudines; family Trionychidae; genus Pelodiscus; species Pelodiscus sinensis. The sequence continues at coordinate 67,896,724 of NC_134711.1, read as the reverse complement.
GGATTACTCTTGCAATGCTTCTCAATGTCCATGCACTTTTGCCTTATCAGTCATATTCATATCAGTCTTGTAAGCTGCTGCTGCTCAGGGTGCATTTTGACTACCTTTACTGCTTTGCTATTTTTAGGACTTGCACCATGGGTTTTATCACAAATTATTGCTTCTTCTGCAACACATGCAAATAGACATGGTGATGAAAGAGCAGCCTCATAGTTAGAACTCAAAGGGTCAAATTCCTACGTCAGTTACGGAGGCACAGCCCCCATGACTTCAGAGGGATTGCATGTGTTGATCTGAAGTCCATTCTTTCCCCACTAGGAAACACAGGTTACATCTACACTGCAATTGAATCACTGAATCACTGCCATCTGATTCAGGCTCACAGGGCTATGGATTTATTTAATGGTGGTATAGATACTGGGGTTCACACTTCAGCCTGAACTCTGGGGCCCTCCCTCCTCTCAGGGACATAAAGCCTGAGCCTGAACATCAACCCTGCAATTAAACCACCTTATAATCCTGAGTCATCTGGCGTGGGCCAACTGCTGGTTTTTAATTGCAATATTGACATATCCACAGCCTCTCTCCCACTTCCCTTCACCACACTCTGGCATTTGCAGGGTTGAATCAGCTACAATTGAATTGTTCTTATTCCCTGAATGGAACAGAAATATCATATTCTGGCCCTACTGACCATGGTATTAAGGTGCCTGAAGAGCTAGTTTGGTAGTCGCACAGGCTTCTGCAAATCCTGAAAGGGAGTAATTAGCCCTCAAAGCAGCCATGTGGTCAGAGCCATTCCACACTTGCTTAATGCTGGCTTGTTCCAAAAAGGCTGTGGTCCTTATTCAGTCTAGCTCCTTCATCACTGGGGCAGGCCTTTTTGGGTTGCTAGATCTATTGATCTCCCCGTACCTTGCAACAGGAATACCCTGTTCTCCTCCAAAGCCATAAGTAGATTTCCATATCGCTGCATAAATGACTTAAATTCTATAATACAACAGCCTCCTGCCATCTGGCAGACAGTTCCCCAGACTAGTTACTCTTCCTGTCTCATGTATAGATGGCAATCAAATCTTCTCACATGCCTTTTTCTGGATTATCTTTTAATACTTATTGTTTGAATCCCTTTAGATACAGGAAATATCACTCTCAGAGGGGCAGTCATGTTAGTTTGTAATTGAAAAAACTTAAAATACAATTAATAGTCCTGCAGCACCTTAGAGACCAACAAAAAATGTAAGATGGTATCATGAGCTTTTGTGCCTACAAAAGCTCATGATACCATCTTACATTTTTTGTTGGTCTCTAAGGTGCTACAGAGCTATTTGTTATTTTTAAGGAAATATAACTGTACATTGTGGGCCTCTGCCTGTGCCACTCCCATTGATTTCAGTGTGCCACGCATTCATACAGCCAAAAGCAGAATTTTGCAGTATATTTCTGACCACTGAAAACTATAGGGTTGTACTGTATAAAGCATGCAGTGTGCTATCCTCCTAAACAACTGTGGGCCTGACCTTTTACAGGGGACTCTAAGCCAAACTTTTTTTTTCAGCTGTAATTAATTGTGGACCTTCTATGTAGCCATTCAGCTATCCAATTTAACAATATTATCTTGGACATCTATAGGATAAGATTTGTGGTCACAGTTAATCAGAAGCCCCAAAATATGCAAGTATGCACGGAAAAAGGTTAGCCCTACAAACATGGCCTTGATATGGAATTATGCTAATATGAAAACTGAGTTATGATGTATTTTGTTCATCACAAAGGCTGCTGTGTTACGATAGTGCCAGGCTATAGTAGGATGGGCTGTCACCAATCAAAGAGGAAAAGAGCAGCGGGCCTGATCAAAAACAAAACAAAATACTTTGTAGTATGTCAGGATTTAATAAAAGAACAGAGGAAAATGGTTCCTTACACCCACATGAGTCACATTCCCCATGTTAGAACACAAATACTCAGCCAGATTCCCTCTCTGTGGGCGAAATCCTGGTCTGATTGACATTAATGGCAAAACCTCCATTGCCTTCAGTAGGACCAGCATTTCTCCCTAGCTGTTTCATTTAACACCCTGATTTTCTAGTTTCAGACATTTTAAATTAGTATTTGCCATCACTGCCACTAACATTCATTCTCTTCATTGTATTTCATGCCGTTGCCATACAGACTATGATCGTGATATACAAAAGCAATACCTTACTTGAGAACAAAAAGTGGGAGTATGCTAATAAAATCTGTGGCTGACACAATGTTGGGAGGCATTGCCAATCCGGAAGAGGACTGGAATATCATAGAAGAAGATTTGGAGGAGCTTGAAAACTGTAGTAATAGAAATGCGATGAAATGTAATAGTGTAAACTCACACTTAAGGCAGGTCTATACTACAAGGACATAAAAGGAGATTATATATTTTCCATGTTAAACATCAGCCTCTAGAATAGATTTCTAGTGTTCCATTTCTTTTCTCTGCCACAGAAAGCAATGAATAACAAATGATGTTATAGTCACTTTCATAGCCATGGAATCATAAAAAGACATATTCCTCGGTTTTATGGTTCATGGACAGTGCTTTTGATATTTTATAGATGGCAGTATATTCAGAGACAGGAAAATGGCAGATGGTTACCTTACTGCTCATTGCAGATGCAGATTTCTCTTTAGACTGTACAAATAGGCTCCTTCAGTTCAGAAATCCATGTCACCAGCGAAAGGATTGGAGACAGTGACTCGATAGGTGTGCAACTGTTACACAACATGTGTATGCTGTCTAATATATGTGTTCACATTGTATATTTATTTGAAATTTAATCAAATAGTTTGAAAAATTGCTTCTGAAATGTAAACAAATCCTATATGATTGTCCCATAGCAAAGAGTTGTGAAATTACCTTCATTGCTCAGGCATGACACTTCAGTGGGGTTATTACTGAGTTCACACCACAGATGGTAAGTCTTGTTATATAGAACAAATGGGGATTGTCTTTATTACAGTCAATTAATTGGCCATCCTCAGGTAATACCAGTTAGGGAAAGACATATTCCACATAACAAATATTGACTCAGGAAAATGACTGACAGACTTTCTAGGTGTTTTCCTTTCCTCTAAAAACTGACTGGTCTCATTGGAATAGGTTCTTTTTCCTCCTTCTCTCTTTGTAACAGGTTATGACTCACCAGCGTGTTGCCTCCTGCTGGTCTGTCTGTGAATTAGCTCTTCCAGCTCTGTTGGCCAGTATCTCACCATTCGTTACCTGTCTTCATCTGCCTTTTGTCAGGCCCCATGTGCCTCCCAGCCCATGGTGTGCCTTTTTTCATGGCACTGTGGCACAGCAGTGCCACTGCACTCTGGGCCCTCCCCACCCAGGAAACCCCAACCTCCTATGTCCACCTTGCCTCAGTGTCCCACTGCCAGGCACCCCTGCCTCAGGGGCAAACTACAATCTGAATTAGCCAGTCATCATTGGCAAGGGGGTGTGGACCTGCTTCCTTCTCCTGCCCTGGTTCCCTCCCTGCTGACCTAGTACCCCTCAAACCTCTGTATTAGGCTTCAGTCTGGGAGTTGGGTCAGGCTAGAGCTCCCCAGCTCTGCCTGCCTTTCCCCAGCACTGCTCTGTCTCAGGTACTGTGGCTTCCCTGGCAGCCAGGTCCCTCCTGCTCCATAGCTGGAGCAAGAGTGTGTGTCTGATCTTAGCAGCCTCTATTTATACTCCCACAGCTGGGCCCTAATTGACTGCTACCTGCCTTAGCTGATTGCTTCACGGTCCTAGCCAGGAGGGCCGACAGAATTGCTGGGCGCCTGGACATTGGGAGGAGGGAGGGCTGCCTCAGGGAGAAGAAGTGGGGCTGGGGCAGGCAGCCCCCAGCACCACACAGAACACATGGCACCCCCTGTCCCTAGCCAGCCCTCAGAGCTGACGGGTGGCTTGGGGCTTTGAAGTGTGCTGCATGGCGTTTTGATGGTGATTCTAAGGGCAGGGGGATTGGGAGGCCTTTAGAATTGCCAGGCCCTGGCGCGACTGCTCCCTTTGCCTCCCCTTGTTGGTGGGTTTGGTCCCTGCCCTCTCCCAGGACTGGGTTTTACCCTTATCTCACTTGGAGCAGGGTAGCTGCCACTCTTCAAAGAGAAAATGTCTTCCGTTTTTCCACTCTTTGAGTGACTAGTAATGCCCCTTGATCAGTGCTTGGACAATAACCACGTAGGGTAAACATCTCTTGATGCTGTTGACTGTGGATTCTACAGAATGTCTGAGTGCAGAATAAGCCAAAGAGATCAGAATTAGAGGTCTGCAGTCAGCTCAAAGATGTGATTTCTTCCTCATCCCCCCGTTTGTAATAGGAATGCCCATTCCCTTTTGTCTTCTCTTATTTATTATAATAGTCTCCTTAAATATGAGCCTGGCCCTTGACTATAGCTGAAAAGATGTTTGGACATATGTAATGATTGGGAGAGTATATAAGCCTAAATGACAGCATTGCTGTGGTTAGTGTGTGGAAATGCAGAAGGCCATATTCTGCTCTGTTACATGGTTGCAAGTTTCATTGTTTACAGTGGAAGCAGATGCTTCTCATTGACTTTGGTCTTGGATGGTCCCAGTATCTGAAAAGGAACAAACAACAGGAGATAGGAAGACAGCAACACACATTGTAGGCCTAGTTCTTCTCTCTGTTACATGAGTTCCAGACCTACTGACCTCCACAGGAATTAGATCTGTGTGACTGAGCAGAAATGAGCCCTCGGTCATTAATTGCTTTTAGAGAAAGCAGGGGGAATAACAGCTAATGGGCTGTCAACCTCCGCACACACTGCATGATAAAACTTGTTCTCGTACCCCTCTGATCTCTGCTGTCCCTTTCATCACTGGAAAAGTCTACCATAATCAGACCTTGCCCTTTCAAGCACAGCCTCATTTTCATGTTCATTTCTTTTGGAATGAATGTGTAGCTAATGACGTGTGCGCCTGGCCAGGTGCATGCTACCATCTCCATTCCTTGTTACTGTTGAATGCTGGAGTGCAGCCCAGGCAGAATTAACCTACAACATTACAAATTATGCATATTGCAGCTAAGAGTATAATTACACTACTGTTATGCACCCCATTTCTGTAAAATGTCATTATTTTACTGTTAAAGACATCCCCTTTGCAGCAGCTATAAATGTACTTACAATCGGTGGCAGGCTAATTATATATCAATTATGATATTTATTAAATAACTTATTAATTGGTTATAAATACTATGTCAAATGAAACAAATGGCTTAAATATATTTGAAATTATATTTTAGATTCTGGTGTAATTACAGCTAATGCAACTGTAATCTATATGGAAAGCTTAATGAGAAATTTATCATATAATTATGCTTTTACAAAAGGTGTATGTTTGGTAAAAATCATTTCAGTCTCCCTTTTCCCTTAACTTTTAAACTTGACTTCTTGATATAATAATAATTTTAAATATAGAGGACAAGTCAGTGCTGCTTAAAGCTTTTTTTAAATATACTGTCAGAAGCAGCATAGGCAAAATACTGTGTTGATTTCTTTAGAATCAATGCACTTTACCTACTTTTGTGATCTAGGGGATTTGGTATGGTCCACACACTAAGGAGGAAGGAATAAGTTTTTTCATAAACTAGTCCTAAATATAGTCCCCAGTTACATCCTTGCAAACGACCTGGACCTGGTTAACTACACAGGTAAGAAGAGCCCCAATTGCTAAAGTATTTGGCAAATGTGCTGCATTAGAGTTCCGAGGTTACTTCGGCCAGCTCATTTTATCAAAGTAATTGTGGCAATTACCTTCTTTACTACTAGCTAGTCTAAACAATGGAGTTTCCATTGTGGTGGAATGAGGATATATTTCTCCTCCGCTTTGTTGATTTCAGTATTGTTATTCCTCCATAGATTTAGATTTCCTAAATATGGATACACACTTAAGGGAACAGTATTTTCAGAAAATAGCACTATTAAGGATAACACCTGCTGATAATGCTATTGTTATTCCCTGACTGCACAATATTACATGGATGAGCAGAGATAATCCCCAGACAAACCCTAATCCCTAAAGCCATGTATACACTACAGATAAGATTGAAGCAGCAGCGGTCGATCTTCCGGGGTTCGAATTATGGGTTTAGTGAAGACACACTAATTCAAACTGAGAGGACTCTCCCATCAATGCCAGTAGTCCTGCTTCTATGAGGAGTAAGGGTAGTTAAAGGGAGAGTGTTCTCCCGTTGACTTCCTGCAGTGTGGACAGCACTGAAATTTGAGTTAAGATACTTTGACTTAAGCTACGCAATTAATGGAGCTGAAGTTACATATCTTAATTCGAACTTATCCCCTAATGTAGACCAGGGATAAAAGACATATGCTTATTCCTGTTTACAGAATTCAAATGGTGAAAGGCACATTTTGCCAATCCCTAGAATTTCAAAGTGCCAGTCCTTGGATCAACCTAGTAACCTTTCTCTGCACCTGTTCCAGTTTGAATTCATTTTTCTTAAACATGGGAGACCAGCATACTATTCCATATCAAGACACACCAGACCTATACTTCCTTATCTCTATTGGGGAATACCTCACTTGATGCATTTTAGGATTGAATTAATCATTTTCATGGCCATATCACATTAGTAGCTCATACTCATCCTAGGATCAACCAACACACCCAAGTCTCGATCCTCCTTTGTTGTTTCCAAATGATTCATCCCCAATTTATAGTAAAATTTCTTATCCTTATTCACTAAGGCTGTGTCTAGACTGCACCCCTTTTGCGGAAAAGGGTTGCAGATTAGACACAGCGCAATTGCAAATAAAGCGGGGATTTAAATCTTTCCCGCTTCATTTGCATGAACATAGCTGCCGCTTTTTTCCGGCTCGGGGCTTTGCCGGCAAAAAGCGCCAGTCTAGACGGGGATCTTTCAGAAAATAAAGCCTTTTCCGAAAGGTCCCTTATTCCTGATTTTAAGAGGAATAAGGGATTTTTCGGAAAAGGCTTTATTTTCCGAAAGATCCCCGTCTAGACTGGCGCTTTTTGCTGGCAAAGCCCCGAGCTGGAAAAAAGCGGCAGCCGTGTTCATGCAAATGAAGCGGGGGAGATTTAAATCCCCGCTTCATTTGCAATTGCGCTGTGTCTAATCTGCATCCCTTTTCCGCAAAAGGGGTGCAGTCTAGACACAGCCTAAGGGTACATCTACACAACAACATTATTTCAAAATAACTTAGTTCACACCTACACATCAGGCAGTTATGTCGAAATACTGTCAAGCTGGAGGACGACTTACCCCAACTCCTGTAACCTTCATTGTACAAGGAATAAGGGAAGTTGAAGGAAGAGAGTTCTATTTTGAAATAAGTGCTGTGTAGATGCTCCCAATTTTGAAATAAGCTACGCAATTGATGTAGTTCAATTTGAGTAGCTTTTTTCGAGTTAAGTCCTGCTGTGTAGATGAACCCAATGTGTTTGACTTTGAATGATTAAATTCCAACTCATTTTTATTACTACAATTTTCAAGGACCTCCAGATTTTGTTGTGTGATATTCCAGTTGTCCTCCGAATTGGCAATACCACCCAACTTCATGTCATTTTAGTGGTACTATAGACCACTCCAGCAGGGATATGATTAAAAGAAGGCCAGAACAAACTAGGCCAATCAGGGAGAGGAGCTGTCAGCCAATCAGGGCCAGGCTATGCCCTATAAAAGGCTGCAGAGCTGAAGAGTGATCACTCTCACCCTGACCAGCAAGGGAGAAGGAGCTGAGGCCTAGAGGGGAGGGAATCAGAGGCACCTTAGACAGAGCAACTCTGGGCAGGCTCAGGGGAGCTGGAGAGAATCTCCAGCCTGATACCTGCCAGGCTGTAGGTTTTGGTACAAGGGCTGAGAATGTGCAAGACTCTTGAGGAAATGGCCCAGGGAAACAAGGAGGGCAAGAGATGGCTCCACTAGAGGGTCCCTGGGTTGGGAAGCAAAGTAGTGGGCAGGCCTGGATCACTCTCTATCCCCCTTGCAATTCACCTAGCCACCATGGAATGTGTCTTTACAGACTGCAGCATGCCCCTGGGGCCAAAGGGTAGACTTTTGGGGCTGCAGTTCACTGCTTAGGAGGGTGTATGGACTGAGGACTGCTGATTCCCCTGTAAGGTGGAGTGAATGGATAGGTGGGCACTGCTGGAAGGCAGTGTCTTGCATCAGACTCTGTGGACAAAGGGAATTAATAGGTCTAGAGTCAGAGGATGGAGACAAGGAAAGCAGAGCGATGATGGGCAAGACACCAACCAGGAGGCAGTGCACTCCATGGACTGAGCTAATTCCCAATGTGACCAGCAGGAGGCGCCACAGCAATGAGTTGACCTCGCCAGTCATCCACATTCCTAGAGCTGTGTGCCTGGCTCGTTCCTGCTCTGGAACATCAGGACACCCACCTGCGGCCTGCCACCCCCCTGCACACAACTGAGGTCAAACTAATAGGCCTGTAGTTTCCTGGATCACATTTTCCCCTCTTTCTAAAAATAGGTACTATATTAGCAATTCTCCAGTTATAGGGTACAACTCCTGAGTTTACAGATTCATTACAAGTGATTCATCACTTCTCTGATGTCCCCCTTTAATAGGGGAGGAAGGTTCTAGCTAAAGCTGGGCAGATTTTTTCAGGCAAATAATTTATTTGCCCAAAATTACAGTGTCTGTGAACTCAAAACTGATAGCAAAATTGACCTAATTAATTTCAGCTGGAAAACTAGTTTTTCCTCTAGTAACTTCAGAAAACACAGATGGTCTGTCCCTTGTAAAACTTTAGCCCACTGGTTGGGTATTGTCCTGGGATATAAGAGACTCAGATGTGAAGCCCTATTCTGGAGTAGACGCCTGGGCTCCAGTCTTTCCCCTCATAGTTAATTACTTTGAACAACCAGCTAAAGGCTCTTCTGGGGTAGGTTGCTCTCACTCTTTTCTGTTGAAGATGTCCCATTTTGTACACATACTTACATTTTCATTGGGGCAGAGAAAGAGAATGATCCTCTACCTGCTGACAGAGGCAATACCCTGGGAATGGGAGATATTGTTTGAGATGATGAGCAGACTAGCATGGGGTATGTCTACACTACCCTGCTAGTTCGAACTAGCGGGGTAATGTATGCATACCGCACTTGCTAATGAAGCCCGGGATTTGAATTTCCCGGGCTTCATTAGCATAAGCGGGGAGCCGCCATTTTTAAATCCCCGCTGCTTCGAACCCCGTGCAGCGCGGCTACACGGGGCTCGAACTAGGTAGTTCGGACTAGGTTCCTATTCCGAACTACCGTTACTCCTCGTGAAATGAGGTGTACCGGTAGTTCGGAATAGGCACCCTAGTCCGAACTACCTAGTTCGAGCCCCGTGTAGCCGCGCTGCACGGGGTTCGAAGCAGCGGGGATTTAAAAATGGCGGCTCCCCGCTTATGCTAATGAAGCCCGGGAAATTCAAATCCCGGGCTTCATTAGCAAGTGCGGTATGCATACATTACCCCGCTAGTTCGAACTAGCGGGGTAGTGTAGACATACCCTTATAGACCAGTGGTTATGGGACTGCCCTGGTGAGGGGAGAGCCTCATTTGATTCTCTGGCACACTGAACAGGTAGCTATTTACACACGATGGAACAGCTTCAACAGGCAAGCCCAAGAGCAATTCACCTCAGAATAGCCTGCTGCTTAATGATTAGGATGCTTCCTTTGGGGAGAGGGGCAAGAGCTGAGTTCAAGTCTCTTCTACAAAGCAGAGACTGAGACATTAGTCTCCCACATGCCAAGTAACCAGGCTGATGGTAAAATATGGACACCTGGCCTGGAATATAATATTTCATAGGACCCTGTGGGGAACCATGCCCAGCGGGCCCTCAAGTTCGCCCCCTCTTTGCCGGCCGTGTCCCCTTCCTACAAAGTCTTAGCCGCCACGCGCTGGTGCCACACACTATTGCCTTCTGTCTGCTGGGGAAGGGGGTCCGTGCCCACCCTCACTCCGAACCCCGGCCCAGGGCCCTAAGGTCAGGACGCAAGTCCTCACCTAACGGGGTGGGTGGAAGACCCTAAACTCCCCTGCTCTCGGGCTGGGTCCGGTGGGGCTTCCCGAACTCGGGTAGCTCCCGCCCTCCCGCTGCTGTGGAGCCGCGGCGCTTTCGCAGAGGGGCGGGGCTGCCCCGCCACACACCTTCCCCCTTAAGTCTCGCGTCATACTCACCGTAACCGTCCCTGGGGTTTCCGCTACGCGTGAGAGCCAGTCCGCATTGTCATTGTTGACTCCCGGGCGGTGTACGACTTGGAACTGGTATGGTTGCAAGCTGAGGTACCATCGTAAAATCCACGGGTTCGTGTCCTTCATGTGCTGTATCCATTGTAACGGGGCGTGGTCCGTCACCACAGTAAATTTATCACCTAAAAGAAAGTATCGTAACGAATCAATCGCCCATTTCAGGGCCAAAGCCTCCTTTTCGATCGTCGCGTACCCTCTTTCCCAGGGAAAGAGCTTGCGACTCAAGTACAGAATAGGGTGTTCCTCGCCTCCCTCCTCTTGCATCAGTACGGCCCCCAGTCCCGCTTCGGAGGCGTCGGTCTGTAGAGTAAAAGGTTTATTAAAGTCTGGCTGCGCCAGCACCGGGGCGTGTACCAACCGGTCTTTCAATTCGCAGAAGGCGGCATCACATGCTGGTGTCTGTCTTACCTTCTCGGGTTGCCCTTTCCGCGTGAGATCTGTGAGGGGGGCAGCTAACGATGAGAAGTTAGCGATAAACCGCCTGTAATAGCCCGCTAAACCGAGGAACCTTTCTTTTTGTGGTCGGGATAGGGTGCTCTCGTACGACCTGTACTTTATCTACCAAGGGCCTGAGCTTCCCCCTCCCCACTGTATATCCCAGGTATGAAACCTCCGCCCTCCCAAACTGGCACTTTTTTGGGTTAGCTGTTAACCCCGCCTGTCTCAGGGCGTCTAATATGGTGGCTATATGTTCTAAGTGTTTTTCCCAAGACTCGCTAAATATTATGATGTCGTCAATATATGCTGCCGCGTAGTTCTGATGGTCCCTTAGGATTTGGTTCATCAGTCTTTGAAATGTGGCCCGTGGCTCCATGCAGCCCGAACGGCATATTCCTAAACTGATACAACCCAAAGGGGGTGGCGAAGGCTGTTTTTGCCTGAGCTTCTGGCGATAATGGGATTTGCCAATATTCCTTGGTTAAGTCAAGAGTCGACAGATACGTGGCCCTTCCGAGGTGGCCCAATAGCTCGTCTATGCGCGGCATGGGGTAAGCGTCAAAGCGGGAGATCTCATTCACTTTGCGGAAGTCTATACAGAACCTCGTAGACCCATCCGACTTGGGTACCAAGACGATAGGGCTTCGCCATTCGCTGTAAGACTCTTGTATTACACCCCACTCCAACATAGATTGGAGCTCCTCCTTTACCGTACCCCATAATTTCCGGGGGAGGGGGCACATGTTATCTCTTACCACTCTGCCCGGCTCCGTCATTATCTCATGTTGTATTAGCATAGTCTGACCGGGCCAACTTGTCAACACCGACCTGAATCGCTCAAGAAGGTGGCACAACTGTTCTTGTTTCTGGTGCGGGAGCTCACCTCCGATCCGTATCCCTTCCACTCTCACCTCGGGCTCCCCCCATGGCCCTAATTCGATGTCTACCATCCGGGGGTCGATCAAGAGGGCCTCCCGCGTGTTCCACTTCTTTAACAGGTTCACATGGTAGATTTGGGTCTCGCGTCGGTTCCCGCTTACCCGCACCTCGTAGTCAACGGGGCCCACCTTCCTTACTACCCGAAAGGGTCCTTGCCAGTGGGCCAACAGTTTAGAGTCCCCGCTGGGGAGTAATAGGAGGACCGGATCTCCCAGTTCGAACTCCCTCACCTGCGCCTTTTTATCATAATAAGTCTTCTGCCCTTCCTGTGCCTTTGCTAGGTTCCCCTAAGTCCATCCTGCCAAGTCATGCAGGATTTTCTTTAGTTTATGTATGTATTGAGCGGCTCCCAGGGCAGGAGAGACTGTTGCTTCCCACCCCTCTCTTACGAGGTCCAAAATCCCTCGTGGTCGTCTCCCATACAATAACTCAAAGGGAGAATATCCCAATGACGCCTGTGGTACCTCTCGTACGGCAAACATCAGGGAGCAGCTTATCCCATTCCCGAGAGTCGTCCTGGGTGAACTTCCGCAACATCCCCTTCAGAGTGTGGTTGAAACGCTCCACTAGTCCGTCCGTTTCAGGGTGGTAGACTGACGTCCAAAGCTTTTTAATCTGCAAAACCCTACACAAATCTGTCATGACCTTGGAGGTTAGATTCGTCCCTTGGTCCGTTAATAATTCTTTGGGCAGCCCGACCCACGAGAACAGTTTTACCAGTGCCTCGGCTATCACGGGGGCCGTGGCCTTTTTCAAGGGAACAGTCTCCGGGCAACATGTGGCGTAGTCCACGATGACCAAAATATAGCTATGGCCGCGCCCCGATTTCTCGAGAGGTCCCACTAGGTCCAGTGCTACCCGTTCAAATGGGGTCCCAATTACGGGGAGAGGGATCAATGGGGCTGGTGGGACCCGGTTCGTGGACGTCTTCTGGCACTGTGGGCAGGACGTGCAGAAGTTTTTAATTTCCTGATACACCCCGGGCCAATAGAATCTTTGTAGCACCTTCTGTTGGGTCTTCCCGGTTCCCAAGTGCCCAGCCCATGGGTGCTCATGGGCTAACTCGAGGACCTTCCACTGGTAAGGCCGAGGGACTAGCAGCTGCCATCTTTCCTCCCCGGGGAGGTCCCCCTGTGCCACCCGGTATAAGCGGTCGTCCCTTACCTCGAACCGGGGTCCTTCAGGTCGGTTCGGCTGATTCTCTCCTCGAGGTTCGCTGGTTGTTTGGACCTGGTCCCAGGCTGCCCGTAGGGTGGGGTCCTCCCGTTGCTGCATGAGGAAATCTCCTTCCTCGACCTCCAGGCAGGCAAACATCGGTGATTCTGCCACCGTGGTTTCGGTGGCTGGAATTCCCCCCCGCCCTCTTCTCCTTGTGCTACCAATGTCTCTTGTTCGGATTCCTCCCCCTTCCTAGTGGTGCCTGCCCCCCCGCCCCCACTGACCTAGGAGCCTCTTTAGCCCGGGCCGGTCTCATCCCAACAGGAGGGGGTACACTAGCTTGGGGCCTACCGCCACTGTGCATTCACCTTCCAGTTCCCCGTTCCCTATCTGCACCCGCGTTATGGGGTAATAATGCACGTCCCCATGGACACATCGCAGTGCTACTGGGGTGCCCCTTGCCCGTGCCGGATATATCACGTCGTTCCGGACGATAGTCTGCCCACATCCCAAGTCTAATATGGCCTCCACCAGTTTCCCATTAACCCGTAGCTCCGTCATTACCTGCGCCGGGCTCGCCGCCCTTCTGTCTGTACCGCCCCCTCGCCTCTGTCCAAAGGTGCAGTCCATCAGGGTACAGTCTCTCTTGTAGTGCCCCTCTTGGCCGTACTGATAACACACTACCTTTGGGACTCCTTCTGCCGGGGTGTTACCTGCCCCAGTTTCGGTCGCCCGGTCCACCCGGGCTTTGCTGAGCGGTCGGCTCCACCGGGGTGCCAGCCTCCTCTCTGGGAGAGGTCCTAAAGGGGCTCTCCGCCCCTCTCCACCACGTGGGGGTCCCGTGGGTTTCGGCGCGGTCGTCTCACCCCTCCTGGGGTCCCTCTGTGAACCAGTTGTCCCCTTCCCTTCGGCCCCTTCTGCGGCTAAATAGTGCTCCATGAGAGTTACGGCTTCGTTGAGGGTCTCCGGTAGATGCCGTTGTACCCATAACTGCCCTTCCGTGGGGAGGATCCGGACGTACTGCTCCAAGACGACCAAGTCGGCCACCTGGACCCCCGTCTTCATCTCTGGTTCCAGCCATCTCATTCCCACCTCCTTTACCCGTTGGGCCACGGCTCGCGGTCGTTCTTGCGGGTCGTACCGGGCCTCGCAGAATCGTCGGCAATGGGTCTCCGGGATGACCCACAACTGGTCGAGAACCGCCTCTTTGACCTTAAAATAGCATAGTGCGTCGCGGGCCAACATCCCCCGGTATGCTAGCTGGGCAGGCCCCGACAAATAGGGTGCGAGAAGGGTCGCCCAATGCTCCTGGGGCCATCTTGCCGCAGTGGCCACCCTCTCAAAGGTCACGAGGAATGTCTCCGGGTCATCCTTCGGCCCCAGCTTAGTGAGCCGTATGGGTAACTGTGTCCCGGTCCCTTCGCCCCCTCCGGGGATCCCGGCCCCCCCCAGTTATCCCTGCTGGGGTGCCTCTTGCCATCTGGTCCTGTTGCTCCTGGAATTGGGTGAGGAGCTGTTGCAACGCCTGCATCTGCTGTTGCTGTTGCACCTTTTGAGTCTCCGTCCACCACTCCAAAATCTTATTTGCCTCCATCGTCCCCTGGCAAGCAACAACCCGTTAACTTCTCTTATCTCTGCTCCGACCCCTATCTCAGGGTCTACCCTGCCCACATTCTCCACCACGTGTGGGGAACCATGCCCGGTGGACCCTCAAGTTCGCCCCCTCTTTGCCGGCCGCGTCCCCTTCCTATAAAGTCTTAGCCGCCACGTGCTGGCGCCACACACTATTGCTTTCCGTCTGCTGGGGAAGGGGGTCCGGGCCCGCCCTCACTCCGAACCCCGGCCCGGCCTAAGGTCAGGACGCAAGTCTTCACCTAACGGGGTGGGTGGAAGACCCTAAACTCCCCCGCTCTCGAGGTGGGTCCGGTGGGGCTTCCTGAACTCGGGTAGCTCCCGCCCTCCCGCTGCTGTGGAGCAGCGGCACTTTCGCGGAGGGGCGGGGCTGCCCCACCACAGACCCACAACAAACATTTTTGATTTGCTAACAAATGCCAAACATTTGTTACTTAGGCTGCTGGGTGGGAAGGATTCTTACCTGGGTTCATCAAAGCAGCTGTATAAACAGGAAAGAGGAGCTAAGATTTTGTCTAATTTTTGGGTTTGCTGGCTAAATCAAAAACACAATTATTGACCCTGTTCAAGTCCCAGCTAGTTCCTGGCTAGATGGGAAAAACATAAGACCATAAGAACAGACCAACGATCCATCTAGCCCAGTATCAGACAGAGGGAACACAACAAGTAATCCTCACGCGCTCCCTCCCTTGTCACCCATTTCCAGACAAAAATAAGCATCTTATGGTGAAACAGGAAGCTGTGGTAAGGAGAAGACTGTGAACCATTGCTGTAGCATTTGAGATACCCTTATCAACCCCAATGAATTCGTGCTCACAGTACTGGTTTTCCTTTGGGATGAGGCAGGGGAACATGTGGGCCTCAGTAACTGCCATCAATGTAAACAGTAATTACATGCTATTTGTGCCCGGTGAAAAGAGTCTGATTTTTGCATACATCTAGAACTGTCTTTGAGGATCCCTGCATTACAGTGATTTTTGCTGACATAATGTCCATTGTCAGTATGCAAGATTTGTGTATTCAATTCCTATGCATAAATGTTCTCTTGAGAGTGCTCAGTAAAAATAAAACTTGTTGAGCTGCTTTATCCTGACCTAGTTTTCAGCTTTATGATCAGTACAGATGATGAATGACTTTCTAAATGTCAGCAGCTGAGATGCTGCAGCTGCAATAAGCTGTTAAAAAGCTACAACTTTTCTTCTCTAAAGATTTCATATTCATTACACTCCTTACACTTGGGTCTCAGTCCTTCGTGGTGAGGCAGGACAGAACTTCCTTAGCTCTCAAAGTTTGGGGCCGTTTGAGGAACTGACAATTCAGCTTAGTCACCAGGTATACATACCTCCAGCTATGTCAGATAAGGAAAAGATTAATCCCTTTGAAAGGTAACCAGGCAGAGGGCCTTTCCCACCATCGAGAAACTACTTAGGCTTCTGGCTGGAAAGGATTCCCACCTGGGTTCATCAAAGCAGCTGTATAAACAGGAAAGAGGAGCGAATTGATCCTCTCTCCCCCATGTCCAAGTAGAGAAGCCAAGAGTCATGAAGATCCTTCAGAACTGAGGGTATGTCTAAACTACATCCCTCTGTTGAAAGAGGGATGTAAATTAGGCAAATTAAAAGTGCAAATGAAGTGGGGATTTAAATATCCAGTGTTTCATTTGCATAATTGCATCACAGTGGTCTTTTGAAAAAGGGTATTTCGAAAGTGAAAGCACCGTCTAGACACAGTTCTTTCGAAAAAAAATAACCAGTGTTTCTCAAAGTGGTCTGCAGATACACTCTGAGAAAACTGTGGCCAGGCCGCGCAGTATGTTTATTTACCAGCTCCGCAGCCACAGAGCTTCTCGCTCCCATTGGCTGCAGTTCACCATTTGCAGCCAAGGGGAGCCGCAGGAGCAGCAGCCTGGGTCACACAGCTTCCCACAATTCCCCTTGGCTTTAAATGCTGAACTGCAGCCAATCAGAGTTGCAAGACTCTGTGACTGCAGAGTCAGTAAGTAAACAAACTGGAGCAGCCTGGTAGCATCTTTCTCAGAGTGCATCCATGGACCACTCTGAGAACCACTGGTGTAATTATTCATTGGGTTGGCTGAGCGCTTTGTTTGTTTGTTTTCCCTGTTTAAAAAATCCATGTACTCATTTCTGGCTCTCCATTGTCTCATAACTCAAGTATTTATGGCAAACAAAGGCTGCCAGAGGATATGGATCTATTGCAAGAAGTGTGGGTGAGGTTCTGTAGCCTGCAGTGTGCAGGAGGTCATATTAGATTATCATGATGGTCCTTTCTGGCCTTCATGTCTGTGAGGGTATGTTCACACTAGCCCCCTAGATCGATCTAGGGAGGCTAACGAGGGCGACCGGAATTGCAAATCAAGCCCAGGATTTAAATATCCCACGCTTGATTTGCATGTTCCCGGCCGGTTGTCATTTTAGAAATTGACTAGCCCGAAGTAACTGCTTGCATCTACACACGGCAGTGAAACGGGATTCCAATTTAAAGCCCCTAATTCGAATTAGGTGGTAAACCTCATTGCAGGAGAAGTCTGAGTAAGGAAAGTGAAGGAAAATATCTTCATTTGACTGTGTTTTCACAAGAGAATGTTTTTATTACTCAAGGCCTCTGTTTTTTCAGTGCCAGTTCTACACTGATTAGATGAACCTTTGTGTTTTCAAGGAGCTACTTAAAGGAAAACAAAGGCAACCTGTCATTTTCCATCTGTTCAGATCATCTTAGCTAACCTCTGATGGCCCTTTAAACTTTAAAAAAAAAGAGCAATCTGGGCTCTACTCAAGCTTGAAACGTGTAAATATGTTTTCATTTGAAACCCATTTGTGGCTTAATTCAGAATTCATGGCAGACAAACTCCAGATAAATGAAAGTGAGAAAATGCCACACCTTGTTTTGCTCATTTTCACCTGCTCAGCAAGAAGTGAACTGAACAGTGTTTGTTACTTGACCGTGCTTTAGGCAGGCCAGAGCTATTTCTTTTGTATATCTTTAAACTACTTTGGAACAGTCAACAGAATAATCATCTTGTTTGACACATGTAATCTATGATTTTTTTATTACCCATTAGAGTAGTCCATAGTGATAATATCTTATTTGCATTATAATAGTGCCTTGAAGTTCCAAGTGATATAGGAGACCTATGGTGCTAGATATTGTAAACGTAGCCAAGATACAGTTCCTGCTCCAAAGAGCTTACTATAGATATAAACAAGAGAAACATGGAGTTGCAGTAGCCACTTTTCGCAGATGGGGAAGTGAGACAGAAATAAAATATCTTGCCCAAGGTCAAATAGGAGATCTGGGTTCTGACCACAAACTAAGTCCCAGTCTGATGTCTGACTGAATGCAAAATTATCCTTTGTCTCTAAATCACTGCTGGAATATAGCTCTCTCACACAAGAAAAGAAATGCAACATATAAAACTACATAGACACTCCATATTAAAATGAACATGATCTTAACCAATTTTTTTAAAATTATGTCATGGTTTCCTTTTCCTACCCCAAGCCTTTTTACAGTTGTGCATTAGCATTTTTTATATTCATGTGCCAATGGGAAAGTATTTCTCAGGCACCTATTCGATGATTTTAAAGATCATTGTTACTTTAAACTGTAAGAAGACGACAAGACAGAGTTGCTAAAGCAAAATTCAAAAAGATCTAGAAGTTGGGAAAGTATGAACGTGTTGGGTTGTTTAAGGACAAGGATTGCAAAGACCTTATTGACTGTGCAAAATGGATTCCATCCACTTTTTATGGGCAATTCTTTCCCAGAATGACTTCATGAAGGTTACATTCAGCCACGGGCTTTGTTCCCAGAATGTAGCAGGAAAGATAAGAAAATCTCAAAGATCTTTTAAGATGCAGGAATAGTGTTTGTATATAGATATTTTTAGCAGAATGTCTCTGAAGTCCTAAGAAATACCCTTATTTGATTACAGTGCTCAACTGCTAATGCTGTTTAAATATGCTGCAGGTGTCTAAGGCCCTGTTGTAGACATAAAAGGAGCATACCACAAAATATGTCCGCCAATGGATGAGGAATAATTGGATAGATTAAACTTGCAGCTATCTCCCTACTGATTTTTTTAAGGCTCCTACAGGCTAAAAAAGTCATACTTGGAATGCAGTTCTCTGTTTCTCACTTCAAGTACAGGCAGTCCCCGAGTTATGCGGATCCGACTTATGTCGGATCCGCAGTTATGAACAGGGCCCTCCCTCTCCCTGGTCTCCAGCAGACCAGGGAGAGGAAGCAAAGCGGCGAAACACGCAGGCAGCGGACAGCCCAGATGCGTCTGGTCTGTCAGCTGACCGCGTGCTCCCCGGCTTTGCTCTGCTTTGCTCCCCGTCCCCCTGGTCTGCAGACCAGGGGGACGGGGAGCAAAGCAGAGCAAAGCCACGGAGCCTGAGGGCAGCAGGACAGCCACGGCGCGTCTGGGCTGTCCCGCTGCCCCCGTGCTCCGCGGCTTTGCTCCGGACGCCTGTGGTACAGCAGCTGGGGCGCTGCCGGTTGGTCCCGTAGCGCCACTCTGGGCGCTACTGGACCAACCCGGCAGCACCCCAGCTGCTCTGCCCCAGGCGTCCTGATTCAGCCACTGCCGGTCAGTTTCAGCAGCGGCTGAATCAGAACGCCTGGGGCAGAGCAGCTTGGGTGCTGCTGGGTTGGTCCAGTAGTGCCGAGGAGCGGCGGCGCTACTGGACCAACCCAGAAGCACCCCAGCTGCTCTGCCCCAGGCGTCCCCAAGTCAGCCACTGCTGAAACTGACCAGTGGCTGACTACAGGAAGCCCCTGCCCCGGGTTTCCTGGAATCAGCCGCTGATCAGTTTCAGCAGCAGCTGACTTGGGGGTGCCTGGGGTTCTTAAGTTGAATCTGTATGTAAGTCAGAACTGGCGTCCAGATTCAGCCGCTGTTGAAACTGATCAGTTTCAGCAGCGGCTGAATCTGGACGCCAGTTCCGACTTACATACAGATTCAACTTAAGAACAAACCTACAGTCCCTATCTTGTACTTAACCCGGGGACTGCCTGTAATTCATTTATATCTTCCCCTCACAACCCACTCTTCTATGTCCTAAGTACAATCCAGTCAGCATGTGGCTGTCCGAGACAGAACATCAGAAATGGCTGCCCGTCGCAGGGAGCCATAGCCTGTAATACCTCTGAGGCTGGTATAGGGGGCTCTGTCTGTGAGGTGGAGTGTTTTCCATATAAGGGAATGTAAATTAATAATCTTCCCCTGCTCGCTCCACCCATTGCAGTAACAGATCAGGTAATGGGCTGACTGGTGCTCAGGCCTGCTACTCCACCCACTGCAGCAAAAACCAACCTATGGGGTGATAAGTTCACAGGCAATAAAACAGGCAGGCAGCCCCTCTCTCACTGGGGATTCGCATTGAGTGAACGCCTGGCCTGATCACCCAGACGCCTTGCACCCCCCGCTCTTGAGTCTTACTGAGCGTACTCCGAGTTGGTCGACCCGAGTGGAGACAGTTTATGAGCGTGTGACCGGTACTTGTGTTCCTGCTGTCTCCAGAACTGGTATAACACCCCCCCCCACCACCATCATCCCTATCCTAATTGATTTTTTAGTTGTCCTTATTGCTTGCCAAGTGACAGTGGCTAAAAAGTTACTAAGTTAGTTTATAAATAGTTGTGGTTTAGGTTTTTTACTGTTTCCTTGTATAAAGTTGTGTAAATACTCAGCCCTATGGATAATACCAGTGTTAATTCAACTGTTCCTAACCCCTGGGCAGTTATTGGGAATTATTGTGATTTAGAAAAGCCTCAGGGAATTGTTTTGTGTTGTCTGGCAATCTGTTTAATTTTTGTTCTGATGATTGTCTGGCGCCATCAAAATAAAATCAGTTTGTACTTTTTGAAACCCCCAGTTGTGGTCTCATCCTTTCTGGCATCCCTTCGAACCTCGTGTATTACGGGGACTGACAGTGGCTACATTTTCTAAGTCAGCCAATCAATTCTGACAATATGAGTTGTACCCTCAAACACTCTTAATTTATCTCATGTGAGGACCTCTAGGTCAAGATAAGGGAATGTACAAAATCCTAGTTTGGGCCAATGTAGAACCCAGTAGATGTGTCATCTTTTATATGGGCCACTTGTCATGATGGTAAATTTACTATTAGCTGATATTTGTTAAAGTCTCTCATATTGTCAGTTAATGACTGTACAAACAATGTCTCACCTTAAAAGATTTGTGAACCAGCTGTGAAGTTGGTAGGCCAGGTACTTGCTCATACCAAGGACTCCATGTCTCCACTGAATAATAACAAATATGTAGTGGGAATCCGTCTCACTCACCCCTTTGTTAGTATTGTTAAAACAGACATCTGGATTTTAAGAATGTGTTTATTGTTTAGACTTTATTGAATGCTTTTGGATTGCCACATGCGTCGCTCACTTCCAGCATCTGTATCCCATATTGTAAGGTAATATTTAAGTATTTGCATTGTGACAGAGAATATTTTCTTGCCTCTATATAAATCCATGCTACACTCACATCTTGAATACTGCATACAGATGTGGTTTCATCTCAAAAAAGATATATTGGCATTGGAAAAGGTTCAGGAAAGGAATACAAAAATGATTAGGGGTTTTGAATGGGTTCCATATGAAGAGAGATTAAAAAGACTGGGACTTTTCAGCTTAGAAAAGAGGACACTAAAGGGGAATATAATAAAGGTCTATAAAATGATGACTAGTGTGGAAAAAGGATTTTCAAATCCTAGTAAGGAAAATAGAAAGGACCATAAATTTTGTCAAATTCTGTGTAAAAATATAATAAGAAAAGCCAAAAAGGATTTTGAAGAACAGCTAGCCAAAAACTCAAAAAATTATAGCAAAATGTTTTTTAAGTACAGCAGGAGCAGGAAACTAGCTTAACAACCAGTGGGGTCCTTGGATGACTGAGATACCAAAGGAGCACTCAAAGATGATGAAGTCATAGCGGAGAAGCTAAATCAATTTTTTGCTTCAGTCTTCACGGCTGAGGATATTGGGGAGATTGCTAAACCTGAGCCATTCTTTTTAGGTGATAAATCTGAGGAATTGAGGTGTCATTATAGGAGGATTTGGAAGAAATTGATCAACTCAACAGTAAGAAGTCACGGAGACCAGATGGCAATCACCCAAGAGTTCTTAAAGAACTCAAAAGAACTAGCGGAGCGCTTAGTTTGAACTAAGTAAACTTCATTGTACGAGGACTAAGCCTAGTTCAAACTTACTAGTTCGAATTAAGTGGTGGGTAGCCCCTTAATTCGAACTAGTGGGAGGCTAGCCGTCCCCAGCTTTCCCTGGTGGCCACTCTGGCCAACACCAGGGAAACTCTATTGCCCCCCTCCCGGCCCCGGAGCCCTTAAAGGGGCACGGGCTGGCTACGATGCCCGTGCCAGGTGCAAGCCTGCCAGCACCCAGCCAGCAGACCCTGCACCTGGCACGGCTCGAGCCAACCACCCGATGCCCCCCAGCCTTCCCCCTCTTCCCGGGACCAGGCTGATGGCTCCCGGGAGCTTGCCCAGGATCGCAAGAGGCGGGCACCCGCCTGGTCCAGTGCAGACATCGTGGACCTCGTCCACGACCTCCGCACTAGGCACAGGAAAGCGGCCGTCTAGGGCAGGAGAGCTGCCAGCCTGGCCACCCAGGAGCAGGTTTGCATGAAAATCAAGGTGGTCCACTGAGACCCCCGACCCTGGCCCTGAGCTTACAATGGCCGTACTGGGTCAGACCAAAGGTCCATCTAGCCCAGTAGCCTGTCTGCCGACAGGAAATGGATTATAGGGAAATAAATACACGGGTCAGGAAAGGGTTAGGAAAGCATGATTGTCCAGGAGAAAAGATGTCAGAGACAAATGAATGACGGCATCATGTACAACAAGCGCTATAGTCCAGTTTGATCTCTGACTACTTCATTCAACTGTACAAAATGTGTTGATCAAGGTTTGCTCTGCAGATTTCCTTTTAGTCTGCTGCAATTATACACGTCTCTTATCTTATTACTATTTGCTTCCATGGTAGTCCTGACACACACAGTAGCTATTGGTCAAGGATAATATTACCTTGATGACAAAGAATATATAATTGCTCAATACTACAGCATGGCTGTGTCAAATTATGTTTAAATCTAGATTTTAATCAATCATTGCAGTTGATTATGACTGTGCTGCTTGTAGTTACACGAACAAGCATAATTTTCTAATCTTATGGGGACCATATTTCCCTATGCTGAATATGGGACACTTGGTAAAATTACTTGTATTCAAGTGAGTTCAACGGCAATCAGTCAGAACTATGCAATACAAATGTTCAAACTAACTTCCAGTTGACTGAATCCCTGCTAAAAAGAAACACTGCATAGCTGGAGTCTATTTATTTGTCTCCTTATCTTTAAGGTTTGCACAGGGCGAAGTGACACACACACACGCATTCCCATACATCTCTCTCATACAGAGATGGGGGTGACTGACCAAAATGACGCAACCCTCCATACCCAGTACGCTCTATTTTCCATGCCTGGCCTGGTCCCCAGGGGCAGACCCATCTCTCCTGGTACCTGGTGTCACATTTTCTCAAGGCTACATGTGGGGGTATGCAGGGTCACAGGCCCCCACCCCCACATTTCCACCAGAGTTCACGCCAGAATATGGCTGGCAGCAGCCTTTCAGCACTGTGTGGTAGGGAAGGGATGGAAGTTGCTTCCAGCAGAATGGGAGCAGAGGTGGAGATAGAGATGACCTGGCCAATGTTTTTCTAGATGTCATCTCTTTTTTCCCATCCCCTGCTCCTCTATGGCTAGAAGCAGCTTATCCATTCCTGCCCACACAGCGTGGAAAGACACCAACATCTCCAAGCTGCTGGTGGTCACTGATATAATTCAGCAACCTCCTGTTCCTTGGCTAATGTATGAGCAGGAAGGGGTCAAGCCCCAAGGGTACACTGTGCACCTGACTGCAGGGCATTCAGCCAATCTGTCCAGAGAGGCGGCTCAGCAAGAGAGGGTGCCTAGGGCAGTGGTTCCCAATTCTCGGGCTATAGCACACTGCCAGGCCACGCCCACGCCTTGATGGACTCAGCAGGACTCTGGAGTAAGGCCTGGTCTGCCCAGAAACCCCACCTTCTCTTCTCCCAGGATTGTCTCTTCTCCCTGCACCCAGTGCTGTGTTGGTTTCTCTGCATGATGGTGCCTTGATGCAGGGGACGCTGCCTGAGTCCAGGTGCAGGAGGGCCCCCATGGGCAGAGGTGGCAGCACGGCGGGTTGCTCACTAGGACCCAGCAGCACCAGGCAGGGTCTCTGGGACCCAAGGCTGGGCTCGGCCCCCACAGCAGGAAATGACTCGCAGCCGTTGCTTGACTCTGGGGCCAGGTTCCAAGCCAGATCCCTGAGTCCCGGCAGGGGCTGCTGCTGGGCTCCCAGAGCCTGGCTGCAGCCAGAAAAGGGAATCTCCAGCAGGGCCAGTCCCGCAGCTCCCCAGGAGTCTCTCCCAAGGCTCTCCCCCCAGCCTGGCTAGCGCCTGCCCCACCCAACCACTGCCCCACGGCAGCCAGCGCTTGGGGGGCAGCTAAGAGAGAACCCCCCTCAGGGTCAGGTTGCAGACAGGCTGGAAATAGCTTTTTCCCTGCCACTTCAAAGCTTAGCTGAGGGCAGAGGGACTCCGCCCTTGCCTCCACTCTATGTAGGGGTCTCTGGGTGGGAGGTGCTGGAGATAGGAGTCTGCGAGAATTGGAGGGGTGCTGTGGTTCTCATCCTGCAGTCCAGGTAATGTTAAATAAGTTCAAAACCACTGGGCTTGAAAGATAAGGAAACAAAAAATGCCATACTCTGTCAGACCCAAGGTTCATGTAGCCCAGTATCCTGTGTTGTGACAGCAGCCAATGCCAGGTACCCCAGAGGGAATGAACAGAACAGGTAATCATCAAGTGATCCATCCCCTGTCACCCATTCCCAGCTTCTGGCAAATGGCTCAGTGTCCTTTTTAAACAACCTTAAGAACTGAGAGCCATTTCTGAAAGTCAATTTAAATTCCTGTAAGCATCTGAGCAACCAAGGGAAACACACATTGATGGATGGATAATAAAAATGAGTACAGGCTTAAAACAAAGGACAATGGCAAAAGGGGAAGAAAGGAGGAAAAATGGATGCTACAGTAGTTGTTGTAGCCCTGGTAATATTTTGTCATTTTCATCTGGTTCAATTAGCTCTTTTTTCCCAAGTAATGAAAATACTACTTAAGGGGATATTTACATCTTTTCCAACAATGAGACAGCAGTGATGAGTGGTAGATAAATAGTTAGAATCAGCATTAAACTGCTTTATATACTTACATGCTCGGGGGTGATTAGGGTGACCAGATGTCCTGATATCACGGGCTTTGTTTTATATAGGGCGGGCCCTCACCACCACCACCAAAATAAGTGTCCTGATTTTTCACACGTGCCACCTGGTCACCCTAATGCTGATAAACAATATCTAATAGACATCTGAACAAGGGACCTGGCTATGCATAACCACTGTGTTGGGACGTGCAGGAAAGTAGTTGTGCTCTCCTATAAAGTTGTGAAGTGGCAAGCATATTAACATTTGAGAAACTGACTGTGGCCCATAGCAGATTACTCACTGCCAATAATAATAAATTGTATATCTAGCACATATGTTGCACCTTTTCATCCATGGATCTAAAAATACTTTACAAAGGAGGTTCAGTATCATTGCAATAATTATCCAAGCAAATTCCACACAATCATCGTCTAAATTAAATATTATTGTCATGCAGGAATGGGCTCCCCCCTAAATGTCAGTAGCCAATAACTGCATTCAAAGGCATGACTGCAAAAAGGATTAGAGTGGGAACTAGGGATGAATAAAATAGGCCTGGTCAAAAGAAGGGGAAGGCCTGTGTGTTTATTAGCTCAATTCTATGGAGAATATGAAGCACAAAAAGCGGTGGTTAACAGAGAATGCTAAAAGTTAGAGATGGCATAGACTTATGAGACTATCTAGAGTAGACCATTCAGTCTGATTTTGGAATAGTCAAGTGTTTTGTTACTAGGTAACTATTCTACAAGGTCAGATCTTTGTTAGCAGCACATTTTCCCTGTTATTCAATCTACATCTTCCTTAGTATAACTTCACCCCATTGCTTCTAGCTGTATCTTCTTGGCCCATTTTAGGCAGCAGCTATCCTGCCTTTTCGTGCCTAAACCTTCAGAAATGTAAGGGCACAGTCTAGCAAAGTGCTGAGTGCCTTTTATTTCACTTTGCACAATGGAATCTAAAGTGATCTGGGGAATAAAGAACATTTCACTTTCTTCTTACTAAAGAGGGCAGATATTCCAAGGGCAAAATCCTACTTGTTTGCAGTCCAGTGGGCTTCAGGCCAATTCCTGTCCTATTGATTTCCCCTCCCCTATTCCCCTGTTGCAATATTGCATGTGCCTGACCCGCGTGGGTGCAAACCCTGAGGATTTGTTTATGTGACATTCCCTAGGGCGAAACCTGAACTGCTGTGTGCCCTTAGCTCTCCAGTCTGGGATCACTTTTACACTGCTTTGCTAATGAATAGCAAATCCCACCAGGCCCTGTTCATTCCCAGCCACCAGGGTGCAAAGTCAATCCAGGCTGAGTACATGAATGCTATGCCCAGCCATTCATGAATAGATAAACAATGACACCTATATATCCCAGTCTCTCAGCCTTGCCCCCCTCCCTAGAAATGTACATCTTGTTCCATTTCGCAGCCCTCAGACCATACGAGCTCATAAATGAGCCCATCATTCCAACAAAGGGTAATGAATATGCACCAACCTTGTGCATATTCATTACCCTTATAATTTTTGGTGCCCTATGCAGCACAAGTACCTGCACCCTCCATTCCTTGCAAGCTGCTCTGCCAGGGAAACTGCATTCAGAGATGGTGGGGCAGAAGTTGTGGGGACATGGAGGCTGGTGCGTGAGCAGGCAGATTGAGCAGTACAGCTGGCCGGAACTGCGGGGCTGGGACATGGAGCAGGCAGAATGGGAAGTGGTACAGC
This sequence comes from Pelodiscus sinensis, assembly GCF_049634645.1. Classification (NCBI taxonomy): domain Eukaryota; kingdom Metazoa; phylum Chordata; order Testudines; family Trionychidae; genus Pelodiscus; species Pelodiscus sinensis. The sequence continues at coordinate 67,870,215 of NC_134711.1, read as the reverse complement.
TGGCCAGAGCTGCGGGCTATGAGGCAGAGCAGTGGGTAGGGCCTGAGGGATTGGGCTGGTACTAGGCCAGCAGTAGCCCTGGGCATATGCAACATAGGGCACTAATAAATTTGGGGAACTGGTGCCCCAATTTTAGTGGTGCCCTACACAGCTGCATAGGCCTAAGGATAGCCTGGGCTTTGGCCTCTGATGCCTTCTGAAACTGTTTATTAGAGTGTCATATGTATTTGTAGATATAATGGGCTAGATCCTTGGGTTCAGCCAAACTGCACTTGGTGCAATACCCAAGGAAGGGACAAAGTTTGTGTAATGCCATTTTGACACTCCCGCAACCCTGGATACATCTGGGGCCTGGTTTAACCTCAGAGGGTATGTCTACACTGCCACCCTAGTTCAAACTAGGGTGGCTAATGTAGGCATTCGAGTTGCAAATGAAGCCCGGGATTTAAATATCCCAGGCTTCATTTGCATCTTGCCGGGTGCCACCATTTTTAAATCCCCCTTAGTGCAGATTCCGTGCCTGCAGCTACACGCAGCATGGAGTAGGTAGTTCAAATTAGGCTCTCTAATTCGAACTACCGTTACTCCTCGTGGAACTGTCTCCTTCTGGGTTGTCTCTTCTCAGATTGTGCTATTCATTCCCTTCATCTACGTCATTTAATCTCTGTGACAATACTTTGGACTCTTTCTACTCCATCAATACCCATTTAAGATCAGCACTCTAGCATTGTCCTTGCTAGTCCTTACCATGACTAACTGCCTGCCTTGTTTCACATATAACACCTGGGCTTTTTGTGCTGACATCTGTGAGCAGGAAAGTGTACAGATGGTAGAAAAACCACAGATGCAGAGACAAAATAGTAAGGAAGAGCAAATATAGGCAAGTTACACAGAAAATAAACATCAATAATATCACTCTAATACAAATGAGTAATATTATAGTTTCTCACCAGATCCCTTAGCTACAGGGGGAGTCCAGCATCCAAAGATAGCTCCTGCCTAGAGACAGTCCCTTGGTTTCTGGACAGATTTCCCTCCAAATCCCTTCCATTTTAAAGGGTATTGGATTTTTTTTTGGGGGGGGGGAGGGGTTTCTCCCCTTCAATCACTACAGATATTCAAAGTGGGTAAATTCCAAATTGTCGCTGTGTCTTTCCATTAATTCTAGTGGTTCATCATTGTCTTTTCCTGGGTCGGAAAAGGAAGCATTATTTTAGTCTGGTTTTGTGGAAACACCTGGCTTAAGAGGTGCCTCTTGCTCACCATCCTGCCATGAGGTAGAGCTGAAGTTTATGAGCACAGTTTTATATGCACATAAGTTCATAACCATAGTCTGTATGCATACCCCATACTGATTAATAAGTTTAAACATTACAGGCTTTAATAAAAAAATCCATTACAGGCTTTAATAAAAAAATCTCACTTGGTTCAATTGCCCCCCCCAGAAGGGACGGAGTCTTGGGCAGAAGGGGTAGGGCTGTGGCAAGAAGGAAAGGAAAGGAAAGGAAAGGAAAGGAAAGGAAAGGAAAGGAAAGGAAAGAAAGAAAGAAAGAAAGAAAGAAAGAAAGAAAGAAAGAAAGAAAGAAAGAAAGAAAGAAAGAAAGAAAGAAAGAAAGAAAGAAAGAAAGAAAGAAAGAAAGAAAGAACAGTGTGTGGTTATGGGACTATGAGACCGGGAAAGTTTGTGTGGCAGTGTGTGTGTGACAGTGACTATGTGTGGCACAGACTGGGTGTGTGTGACAGTGACACAGAGCATGTGTGTGTTGGCTGCTGCTGGGTAAGTTTCTGAGAAAAGCCATGCACTGTCTCTTTAAGACAGGGAAAGCAGCCCTGCTCTGTCTCCTTGTTTCCCACTTTGCAGAGATGGGGTATTGGGGTGGGAGAGAGGAAGTGTATGTGTGTGTCAGAGAGAAAGAGAGAGAGCACTGACATTTTAGACAAAGTGCTCCTCTTAGTCACCATTCATGCTTCAGATTTGGAGCAGCTCTGCTGTGTGTCTCCCTCTCCCCAACCCCTGCTCTGTAGAGGTGCGGTACGGGGGCAGAGGGACATCTGAACTTTAGCACTTCCCTTCTCTATGCACAGCTATCAGGAGAATCCTGGGAGCAGATCAGCTGCAGGATGGAGCAAGGTTGATGGAGCAAGGTTGATGGGAGGGGCAGCAGAACACATGCTGCCTGCTGTAAGTGCAGGTTGCACCTCTATAAACCAGAACTCTCTGGTCTGGCAACATTCATGGTTTGGCATGACCAAGGGTGTTCCAGGATCAGATAGTTCCAGTGTGCTTCAAAGGATGGGGGAGCCGGGAGCCCTGTGTGATGAGGGACTAAGGGGGCTCAATATAGACTTGTACTTGCCTTCCATATGAGTGGAGTATGTGCATCTTCCTAGTATTTTGACTTTTCTGGAGCTCAATGTCCTAGGAATAGCTAGGGAATGGGATCAAACAAGCCAAAGAAAGTCAAATCAGGGAATTCAGTGTTGAGAAACTCAAGCAGAGAGGACATGAGCAGGCACCAATTTGTTTGTTTTTTTTCAGATTCATTCCAAATTTGCTTAATTTTGTACTCATGAAGTTGACAATGTATTGACTAATTTGACTTTAAGATCAAGACATAATCAACAAGTGTTTTCATTCTTGTTTCCAGTAGACATTTCCTCTGACTTATGAATGTTTTGCCTGAGCCATAATAAATAGCTGATGGAGACCTGGGGACATCATAATGACTCAAGATGCCCCTCCCCCCCTTAGTGGAACTCACTAGATTAGGCTCAGAGACAAGCCCCATTTTCTACTTTTTTGTAAAAAAAATTCCCACGAAGAGAATTCAATTAAAGATCTGGCCCAACTAATGAAGGAAAAAAAGATGTTCTGTAATATCTACCCTATGACTGTCAATTGATAAGGACAGGTAAAACTCAGTAATCGGTCTGTGTTCATTCTGGTCTAGCTGGTTGAAGGAGAAGGGGGATGATTTACTGGCAGGCTATATTTTTAGAGTCGTATGACTCAAGACAAAGGCAGTCTTATTATTTTCCTTTGATGGTTTGCATTCCAAAGGTAGCAAATATGAAAACATTATTCATTGTGACTGAAAGATCAGTCAGAGTGACTTTAATAAGAGTGATAATATTCATGTGGTTTCCTGTTCCAAGAGTCTATGACTAACTTTTTTAGAGTCAAAGAGAAAGCTGTCTTGGAGAAATGACAGGTACACATGGATGTGCATGGCTGCAGATCAATGCATATATTTAAACAGAAAAAATGGAAGGATTGTCGGCATTTGTTTCATCACAAGTAATTTAAGTATGCCAAATAGCTGAGGGAGGGCAGCAAAGTTACAAATTAACATTGTTTCTGGCATCTTCTTTCTGAAGCAGCTTGTACCTGTCCGTGAGGGAGGATACTGGTCCAGATAGAGGACTGGTGTGGGCCATTCTGCTAATTTCTGTGTTCCTGTAAGGAAACTTGCAGCTTTGACATTTTAGCTTCACTAAAGTCAGAAATCCCCAGGAGAATTATTGAATTCCTAAAATATTGATAAAGTCAAGGTGGTAAATCTGATAAACTATGGCCGTTTGCTGACCTAGCACCATATCATTCAACTAGTGCTGCAGCCACAGTTCGCTTTACTAACCTAGGGGAAAATCCTGAAATCCTTATTCATTTCCTACTTGGTACTACACTCAGCCAATGTGCTAACCCTGTAATCCCAATTTTCCCTCCTACGCTAGAAGGGTAACTATTTCCAACTCAGCTTCCAAAACTTTCCATTTCCATACCTGTTAGCCCCCTCATTCCACTGACACCACCCACACATACACAAACTGATGAGGTTGTGTGTCGGTACAAAATTCTGCAGAACTTCAAATGTTAACAAAATTAAAACTGAATTAGTAGAAATATTTAATTACTTAAAACCCACCATTTGAAAATGTATTTGATACTCCCTACTGCAGAATCACAGGATTTGGCAACAGAATTTAGGTCAAGCTTGACACAAAATACATATGAGATCCTTCATTTTAAAATGTGAAATTAGCACAAGGCAGGCTCTTCATGAAAACCCAGTATGGGCTAACACCAGCATCATTCAAGTAATTGGTATCTAAGTACCTTCTTGGCTTGCTGTGCATGTGTAGATAGCCAGCTTCCTCTTTTTAGACTACTTTTGTCTGCTGCTTCAAATCCTGACTGCAACTGTTTAAAATGTTGCCTCCAATTCTTGAAATATCTTCTTTCTTTACTTCAAAAGGCCCACTTTTAAAAATCTGACATGCATAGCTCTGACTTACAAATATTCCTTTTTGCATAGCCAAGTTCTCCATACCCATCATCTGATGTCAAAAGTGAGATACAGGAACTACTTACGTGTAAATAAAAACCAGAGCAAGCTAGCTACTGGTGGGAGATAATCTGTGAAATATTCACCCTTAACATTGTTACATCATACACTTCTTGTCTTCTCGGGTCTAAAATATTTCTACAAACCTCTCCGGTGACTATAATCCTCCTCCTCCTCCAATCACACTGTGCTGTCCACCAGCAAAGCTGCCTGTGCATCTTCAGGACAGGAATTCTAGCCGATGGGTTAACCAAGCCTGTGACATAACTCTGTATTGCACTATTTCCTGAGGGACACCTGGGAGTCTGCGTTGCCTGTTCAACATTCAAGACAAGAAGGAGAAAAAAGCTGCTTCCACCTTAGTCAATTCATCAATGTCAGCCCTGGAAACCCATTTTCCTTTTCTTCTTTCCTAAATGTTAAAATATCACCCAGTCTCACACCCTGAAATACATTAAATTGACGACTTGCCCAGTCCTGCAAGATGCTGAGGACTCTCAACATCTGTTCAAGCAATTGGAACTGTGGGTGTACAGCACCTCTCAGTGTATATTTGAGGGCCTGGATTTGAATAGATTACACTGACTAGATTACACTGTTTTTCCTCTTTGGGTCACTGATTTGAATACTACCCAGGTAGAACATCTGATGTCGGTGCTGATTCCTAACATTCGCACATCAGAAAATGCAATGCCAGTGGTGGCATTCCGAGCAAACAAACAGAAAGAGGAACAGTGATAGGGAGTAAATTACCTCCTGTTTCTGAGAGTGGGGGGACAAAGTGAGTAATTGCCCCAGGGCCTGGTGATTCAAATGAGTGGCAGCAGCAGCAGCAGCAGCAGCAGCCAGAGCCCCAGACTCCTTAAATCTATGCTGGAGTCCCATGTGGCATGCTCTGGGCTAGGGATGTTAAATTACATTTAATCAACTAATCAACTAGTCGATGGAATTTCCATTGACTAGTCAATTCGTTGATAAGGGGGAAAACTACAGAGCTGCAGTGGGACTGCCAGGCCCTTAATACATTTAAAAGGCTGAAGCGCAGTGGGCAGAGGGGGACCAGGAGCAAGCCGGGACAGCTGATTCCCAACTTGTGCCTGGTCCCCCCTGCTGCGCTTCTGCTTTTTGATTGTATTAAGAGCCACCAGGCAGGGGAGGCAGAAGCACACTGGCGGGGGGTCGGGTGCGAGCCAGGAATCAGCTGTTCCTCCTGCAGCGCGTCAGCCTTTTAAATGTATTAAGAGTCTGACTGCTCTTAATACATTTAAAAAGCAGAAGTATGGCGACAGGAACTGGGTGCAAGCCGGCCCATCAGCTGATTCACGGCCCATGCCCAGCCCCCAACTGATTGATTGATTGATTTGAATATGGCTCAGCAGATCCAAAAAATGGTCCCCACCCCTGATTTACATGGTGCCTGTCAATTAGTACTTTATATGTATCAGTGTGATAATTCCCTACTATGTATAATTATGTCTTAGTGACTGAGGGATGGATGGCAAGAAAAAGCAGTAATTTCAGTAAATGGGTGTCTCTATTCTGGTGGAATGACCTTTGGAGGGAAAACAATTCTTAAACAGCTGAGTTGTGTTTTGCTAGTGGGCATTTAAGAGCAGTGGATACATGATTTTTTTTCTGCTAGGTGTTTCAAAGTAGTCAGATGATTTACTGTCTAAGAGCCATCTGAATTGTCCCCTTCTGTGCACTATACCGTTATGGGCACTCCTCATATAGCATTAATGTATAGACTTTTTTGACATTGACACAATCCATTTTGTGAAGAGCATAGTCTGCAGGCTGACACCTTTTTGGTGGGCAAGGAGGGGACAGGAACAACTTGTCTGTGCATGTCCACTAGCTTGTGCGTTATTGTGATGTCCTGTCATGTGTTGGCCTTGAAACAGAATGCCTGCAGTCAGAGTACTCTCATATTAAATAGATACCTCAAGGATTCTTCATGATCTTTCTGGACCCCAGCTGCAATTCATCCTCTCTACTGGCAGCCAGCCATTCCTATAAACTGCATGTCTTCCTTTCCTCTGCTGTGTGTTTTGTCCTATACTCTGTATCCACAGATGTCAAGTGTAAATGGCACGCGGTGTTAATGCTTTAATGCTGGCACAGACTTTACTTCCGGAAGGAGATATGCCCCTAGCTGTGTCTTGCAGGCTATGCATCTAAATTTATCATTACATGATTATTCAAATAGGACTAAAGCCTGTGATCTGGCATGATGCCATCGAAACAGATCAGTCAACAGACCATCTAGGAGTATCAAGTGTGACAGTTAAAGGACTGGAATCCCAGCCCGGAATGTTTGCACTCTTGTGACTGTGAACGTTATGTGCTCTTGGCTAGAGGATTATTCATAACTCTCCTTATAGTGTCACTATGTACGTGCTATTTTTTATAAATATAGAAATGAATTCTAGTATCATCAGATCACTAGTAAGGCTGTTACTATACCTTTCCCCATGAAATGTTATTTGTCATATATATGGGGTTAATTTGATACCCTAATGACCACTAAAAGAACAAAAATGATCTGTAAAATGCTAGAATTATTTTGGTCCATATCTGAAAGAAAAAAGGGAAAATAATTTCCATTTACTTTGTTGGTGCTGTACCTTGGTAATGGCAGAACTGATTCTTTTATATTTTGGGCCAAAAATGTAATTTTTGGGAATGTTTTAATTGAAAATGTTATCTGTTTTTATTTTGAAATTTTTCATTTATAATGCTCTTCAAAATAGGATATTTTCCTATGACTTTCTTAAAAAAGTGTATTTAAAAAAATCTTACCCTGTGGTCATCTTAATTATAGGAGTGATTTTTTAAAAATGCAGACATAATGTTTGCAGGTGAAAATGCAATATTTGACCTATAAGCTACAATATTTTAAAATAAGAATCTATTATCAGCTCTAATACTGGGATCTCAAACTGTATTTTTATGAATAAAACTGTTTCAGTGTAAATCTGTGCTAATTATAATTTGTAATGATTGATTGCACATTATCTGAATTAGTAAATAGCTCTGATCAAACATGTTTGTTTGCTAAAGTATTAAATCATACAAAAATAAGTACTTGATCACTGTAGCTAATCATATGTCATATAGTGTAGGCACATCCTTTGGAACTTTGCAGACATTTTAATAGTGTTTAAGTCTCAATTGGCTAATTAATTGTCTTCTAATACATACTTTTTTTGGCTGTATGATTAGTGTATTATTCCCTCCAGAGGAATTTTTGCTACAAGAAAATCCAATAAGATAAATATATTTTGCTCCATTCACATCGGGCAACTTTCCATTCTCTTTTTACAGGTGTCTGGATCTCTACTGTCAGTCGCTTATGTCTGAAGAGTTCAAGAATATAATGCTATTGTTTTATCAGATGTTCACAGGTAGGGGAACCATATTTCCCTATAGAATCATAGAATTAAAGAATACTAGAACTGGAAGGGACCTTGAGAAGTCCTCAAATCCAGTCCCCTGCCCTCACGGCTAGCCCAAGCACCGTCTGTAGACCATCCCTGATAGACGTCTATCTAACCTGCTCTTAAATATCTCCAGAGATGGGGATTCCACAACCTCCCTAGGCAATTTATTCCAGTGTTTAACTGCAGCAGCAGTCAAAAAAGTAAACGATGTTAGGAATCATTAAAAAAGGGATAGAGGATAAGAAAGAGAAGATCTTATTGCCTCTATATAAAACCATGGTACGCCCACATCTTGAATACTGCGTATGGATGTGATCGCCTCATCTCAAAAAAGATATATTGGCATTGGAAAAGGTTCAGAAAAAGGCAACAAAAATGATTAGGAGTTTGGAACAGATCCCATAAGAAGCGATTAAAATGACTGGGACTTTTCATCTTAGAAAAGAGGAGGCACATCTACACTGCAGGGCAGAAGTCAAATTAAGATATGTAACTTCAGCTATGTCAATTGTGTAATTGAAATAGCTTAATTCGGCTTTTGGCACTGTCTATACAGCTGGAAGTCAAAGGAAGAACATTCTTCCTTCGACTTCCCTTACTCTTCATGAAATGAAGGTTACAGGAGTAGGAGTAAGAAGTCCTCCATCTCGACATTATTCTGAAATAACGCTACTATGTAGACATAGCCTAAGGGGGGATATGATAGAGGTCTATAAAATCATGATTAGTGTGGAAAAAGTGAACAAGGAAAAGTTATTTCCTTGCTCCCATAACATAAGAATAGGGGTCACCAAATGAAATTAATAGGTAGCAGGTTTAAAAAAACAAAAGCAAGTTTTTCTTCACACAGCACATGGTTGCCCTGTGGAACTCCTTGCCAGAGGAGGTTGTGAAGACCAGGACTTTAACAGAGTTCAAGAAAGAACTAGATAAATTCATGGAGGTTAGGTCCATCAATGGTTATTAGCTAGGTTGGATAGGAATGGTATCCCTAGCCTCAGTCAGAGGCTGGGAATGGGTGATAGGAGAGGGATTGCCTGATGATACCCTGTTCTGTTCACTCCCTCTGGGACATCTGGCATTGGCAACTGTTGGGAGACAGCATACTGGGCTAGATGGACCTTTGGTCTGACCCCGTATTGCCGTTCTTATGTTCTTATGCTGGTAGTGGTGCAGACCAAATGTCGACTCTTAAATGCCTCTCTTTTTAAAAACAGCCGATAAACAGACAACAATAAAAACAGTGCTCCTGACAAAAGGTCAGACGTGCTCATTCCCTTTTATAGCACGGAGGCCTCCAAAGCAGGAGAAAATACCCTTATATAAAAGGAGGAAGGGGAATGAAGCCTAAATACTCAGGTTCTCCATCTTCCCACAAACACAATATGATGAGTGTTCCATGAGTATTCAATGGAGAGAGGGTGTCCCAGAAAGGAAGTGCAAATGGGAAGCAGCTCTTCTTGGAACATGCTTCCCTGACATAGAGGCTTAAAATCTATGGCAATTTGCCATAGAGGAGACGGTTTATTTATATAGTAGCCAAAAATATATGGGGTGTTTCCTAATCTGACCAGCATTGCTGCCCACAGAGGCAGTTGGAATGTGCAGCTGCGGTGAAAGAGCTGGTCCCTTAGGAACTGCCCTGACAAAGGGGAGGGAAATCTGAAAGAGTGTCCCTCCGTATCGATGTCTACAGGACTAGAATTAGACTTCTGTGTAGATTCTTGGGCTCTGTGGAGCTAGGGAGCTATATGCCTTCAATTGCTGCCAGGGTGAGGAGAGGCTGCAAACTTCTTGCCATTGGGGGGAGTGTGAATCAACAGTTCTGAAAGAGTCAACCCCTATGTCCTGAGTACCTATTTGCTTCCTGAGGATTTTTTCTGTACCAGGGAAGCATTTAGATAATTGTCCTTTACGGGTTGTTTATAGCGGCACTTATTTTATAAAATAGTATCCTGTCATTTATAGCATGAACTCTGTGGCCTGAGTGCTATGTAATCACTGTCACTGGGTTTTCATTGCTTCCTTTTCAGTCCCAAGATGTTTGCTTTGTCAGGAGATACTCACTGGGGGGTCATAAATGTTTCTGAGGTTGTAAAAGCTAGTGTGTGGCATGGGGTCAGAGATAGGTGAACAAAACCATTTTCCTTTCAGGTCTAGCTCGTTCACAAATGTATCTGTGAACAATGTTGCAGTCTAAGGCAGGCGTGAGGAAACTTTTTTGGGTTGGGAGTCACTGACCCACAGAAAAAGCAGTCAGAGAAGTACAAAGTAAAAAAAGCTACCCTCACTGACGTGGCTCCCCAACTGAGAAGCAGAAAGAGAGACACCCACTCACTCATATGACTCATGGTGCCCATGTTCCTCTCATGCTCCAGGCCTCTGGGGGGAAGAGGCAGGGCTGAGGCTCAGGACTTCCCCCTTAAGGTCGGATTAACTCTTCTGGGGACCCAGGGCTAGTATATTTTGTAGGGATCACCTAGGCTCTGGAGTGGGGCAAAAATGAGGGTTTAAGTGTGTGGGAGGGAGCTGCTGGGGAGTAAGGTAGTGGTGTGAGGTCTGGGCCAGAAGTAGGGTGCAGAAGCAGGCTGAGAGTGAGGCTGTAGAGTCCTGGCGGGAGGTAGGGTGTAGGAGCAGGCTGGATGGGGTGAGAGGTACGGGAACAACTGAGGATTCAGGAGAGGGCAGGGAATTGGAGCACTTCTCTGGGAGGCACAGGTGTCTTCACACAGCCCTGCACTGGCAGACACTGCCCCCACCACTCCCATTGACTGATATTTCTGGTGAATGGGAGAGATAAGGGTGGATCCTGAAGGCCCCTTCAGTGGCTTCTCTGCCCTGCCATTCCCACAGCCAGGGGAGCAGGAACTTCATGTTGAGACACTTCCTCCCCACTGCTAGGCAGAGTCGGCCACACAGGGGCTTTAGCTCCAGCTCCCCACTGCTTCCCCCTGCTGTGTGTGGGTGGGGAAGGGCAAGCCTTGTAGGCCTGACCAGCCTTGTGGGAGCTAGAGCTGGCTTGCGGTTCATAGGTTCCCAGTCCCTAGTCTATAGAGTGGAAGTGCCATGGATATCAACTATGCTTCTTTGCCAGCAAAATGGCCATAGTGTCATGCTATTTGGTTTGCAATGGTTCACAGCTATGAGTGCCTGCCTCAGGGCAAGCTTTCAGAACACAAGGGTAGACACCTCTGTAAATTTGCCTCATTGAGTTACATCTGAGGATACCAGATTCAGGACAAACTGCTGAGAAATAGGGTAGCCTCTCACCAACTGATCATTATTTTACCATTAGATTATACCAAGCGAGTAATAAAAGTGAATTGCTGTATCACAAGAAATCAGAGAATGCAATCTCCTTATGCATTCCAGTCCTTGTTTCACCACCCAGACACTGGAATCTATGATGAGTAGTTACTGAAAACCAGTTCTGTGTCTCATAGGATCCTCTAATATCAACAGATCAGCCACATAACCAAGTCACTGTATAACTCGCACCTTACTCAATTAATTCTGCGAGTCCTCATTTTTCCCCACTCATGCTTATTTAAAGAAATAGGTTTTGCCCACGATTGTTAGTCTCTAAGGATGTTTCTAGACTACAGGGTTTTTTTTTTAAGTGGCCTTTTTTCGAAAAAAACTGTACCTGCGTCTAGACGACTGCCACGTTCTGTCGACAGTAAATCGAAATAACACAGTGGTTTTGTCGATGGCGGTAAACCTCATTCTACGAGGAATAAGAAAGTCATCTTTCGAAAAAAGGTGCTATTGCATGAAAACAGGGCTTCTTTGAAAGAGAACGTCTAGACTCTCTTTCGAAAAAGCGAGCAGCTTTTTTGAAAAATCTTCTTGTTGTCTAGATGCTATTTTTCAAAAGAGGCTTCTTCGAAAGATACTTTTGAAAAAGCCTCTTTCAAAAGAGGCTTGCAGTCTAGACATAGCCTAAGGTGCCACAGGACTGGATGTTGTTTTTAATCTTACTCAATAATCATGCTGCTGCTGAACCTTTAGTAACTAAAATCTAAAAGTTTATTAATAAAAGAAAAGAGTTAATAATGATTAATAGATCATGTACAAACAATTGCAAAATCCTTACCCCGTGGTCATAGCAATGATGGAATCAACTGCAGGCTTTTAAAATGTATCTGATAACTTCCAAAAGAAAGGAAGATCCTCAGTCCATAGACCAATATGCTCCTTTTTGTTGTAAGTCCACAGTCCAGAGAATCATGGCAGGAAGGAGGTAAAATGGAGATTTCTCAGGGTTTTTTATATCCTTTGCCAAGTGCCTGGAAATTTCCTGGCTCAAACAAAGCTCACAGCCCAGGGTCTGGAAAGCTACTGGCTCAAAAGGGAATGCAGGATCACATGAGCATGACACATGTTCTTAGATGTTTTGAAGATTCACAGAGCAGCCATTACCCATATTCTTGTTGAGGCATCTACAGAAAGTGTTACTTGGAGAGTTGATTCTTCTTAGTGTCGCATCAAGCTTTAACAGTCCATTAACAATGGGCTGGCAAGATAGGCATGTGGGTGTTACCCAAGGAACAACCACATTTTTGATACAGATACATAGCCAATATTAATAACTTCAGATACAGTGACGGTATATGGATTTAATCAGGACAATCATATTTAACAGGCTGTAACTTTCTCATAGACACCTTACATGACACACTCCATATAAGATTTATTGCAAATGTAGAAAAGTGGTATACAGGCAGTCCCCGGGTTACGTACAAGATAGGGACTGTAGGTTTGTTCTTACGTTGAATCTGTATGTAAGTCGGAACTGGCGTCCAGATTCAGCCGCTGCTGAAACTGATCAGTTTCAACAGCGGCTGAATCTGGACGCCAGTTCTGACTTACATACAGATTCAACTTAAGAACCCCAGGCATCCCCAAGTCAGCTGCTGCTGAAACTGATCAGCGGCTGATACCAGGAAGCCCGGGGCAGGGGCTTCCTGTAGTCAGCCGCTGGTCAGTTTCAGCAGCGGCTGACTTGGGAACGCCTAGGGCAGAGCAGCTGGGGTGCTGCTGGGTTGGTCCAGTAGCACCGCCGCTCCTCGGCGCTACTGGACCAACCCAGCAGCACCCAAGTTGCTCTGCCCCAGGCGTCCTGATTCAGCCGCTGCTGAAACTGACCAGCAGTGACTGAATCAGGACGCCTGGGGCAGAGCAGCTGGGGTGCTGCCGGGTTGGTCCAGTAGTGCCCAGAGCGGCGCTACGGGACCAACCGGCAGTGCCCCAGCTGCTGTACCACAGGCGTCCGGAGCAAAGCGGCGGAGCACGGGGGCAGCGGGACAGCCCAGATGCGCCGTGGCTGTCCTGCTGCCCTCGGGCTCCGCGGCTTTGCTCCCCGTCCCCCTGGTCTGCAGACCAGGGAGATGGGGAGCAAAGCAGAGCAAAGCCAAGGAGCACGCGGGCAGCGGACAGCCCAGACGCGTCTGGGCTGTCCGCTGCCCGTGTGCTCCGCCGCTTTGCTTCCTCTCCCTGGTCTGCTGGAGACCAGGGAGATGGCCCCATTCGTAACTGCGGATCCGACATAAGTCGGATCCACGTAACTTGGGGACTGCCTGTATTCTATAATTAGTTTTCACCAAGCCACTAACAAATGTGAACTCCTGGATCACTATACTAATGTTATCTAGGGATGTTAACGGCTAGCTGACTAACGTTTAACCGATAAGCGATTGCGTATCAGTTAACAGTTCCGGTTAACTGCAACACCTCTCTCCCCCAACGTGCTTGGCATTTAAAACTCAGACAAGCAGGCTGACTCAATACCAACCTGCAGATCTGAGATTTCAATGAAGAGCACGCAGGGGAATCACCTGTTGCTCTGCACTGCTACCTCTATTACAGAGACAGCAGCGTGGGGCATCTGGTGGAAGCCAGTCCATATGGGAAGCCTGCCTGCTGCCCTGCAGTGCTGACCCTGTCTGCAGGGGGCCCGAGCTGTAACCTGTAGCATTTCCAGCACTTCCAAGCCTTGCAGAGTGATAATGACTGGCTGAAATTCAAGCAATCTGTATATCAAGTGGACAAAACACTCTGTTACAGAGAGACATATTTGTCCAGATCCAAGCAATGCTTTCTTTTTCCATCAAAACTCTTACTGGTGATAGAGACGCAACCCTTTAATTGAGTGAACACAGCCGGCATTAGCTTGTTTGACTGACACATGGAATAGAACTGCTTGCAGATTCCAAAGTTGCAGAAAAGGAACATTTCCTTCCCCCTGCACTTCAACAGTATAACGACTTCAAAACATTCTTGTGTCACTGTTAGTCTGTGACTTCTGCCACCTGTGCTTTTGCCAGCTCCCCACCTGCTCTATCTTTTAACTATGGTGATTGATAAGAGCAAAGCCAGGAACAGGCTATTTAGGGACCACTATAGTGAGGCCATGGGGAATTAATTACCAGGCCATGGGGAATTAATTTTCCCTCTAATTTCTGGAAATTGTGAAGGCTCCATTTGTCCTATATTTGGGGTTAATCCTTTGGGGATGAATTGCCCTGATAGGAAAGCTGCCCCTCCTACCCAAACTGAAGTAGGTAATGACCAGCCCATGAAAAAGGAGTGATTTTCTTCCTTAGTTCCATCTCAAGCACTAGATCCAGAATGTGACCTATTTGCTATGAAGTGAGCCAAAACTGAAATGACTGAGATATAAATGTTCTTTGCATGGTCCTGAAAAAGAGATTGAATGAGCAAAGCTATATGCTTTTAATCTAAATTGTGTCCTTCATTTCAGGAATTTGCTGTGCAGAAAAATATTGGTGCTCTACTTCACTGAGAAGAAGTGAGGGGAAATCTGAAGAGAAAAAATTGCTGGTTCCTCTCCCCATGCTATATGAATAAATGATACTTGATTCTGCTCAAAGGACCCTCATTCCAAGCAGAGATGGCATGGAGAAACAGGGCACAGCAGGACAACAAAGGGCAATGCAAAGGGACAGAGTGAGCTGCTGAGCTGCTCTAGCTCCTGCCATTCACATGGTGAGGGGTGTGTGACCCCTCTTGCCGTTGAGCTAACCCCCTGTAATACGCTGGGCTACATTGCTCATGGGAGGGGACAAGGGGATGGAGTGGGGGCAGAGCAGGGGCAGGGCTTGGAGAAGGGTGGAGTAGGGGCGGGACCTGCAATGAGGGGGGTGCCTGGGCCCCATGCCTGGGTCCCTGAGGTGTGTTGCCCTAGGCCCTGCACTCCCCTTGGGATTTCCCTGCTGACACTAAAGTAGCCTGGGGACTAAGAGCAGACGTATAAGAAGAGGGCCATTTAGGACAAGAGTTACCTTTGTGGCTGATAGTGTTGTGCTGTCAGCTTATACGCAGCTAAATTTGTTCTGATGACTAATGTGCCCAGACTATTCCTAACTCTTAACATTGCTCATTCCTCTCTCTTTCATTAAATATACTCATGAATGCAGAATAAGAGGTGCTAAAACACAGTGATTAAGGCATATATTTTCAATCCTACTTGGTGTTCTCATAGCACTATTTTCACTTATGTAAAAACCTGTGTGGAGAAAGGTCTATAAATAATATTGATATCCTTCTACTTTAAGACCAGAAAGAACCATTAGATCATCTAGTTCTGCATCACTGTGCACCCCGGTTTTGAGCCCAATAACTTGTGTTTGGCTAAAGCTTATCTCCCAGAATGGCATTCACACATGAGCTGATGAAATCAAGAGAGACTCCACCATTTTCCTTGCTATATTGTTCACTGGTTTATCACCCTTACTATTAATAATGTGTGCCTTATTTCTAATTTGAATTCATCTGGCTTCACCTTCCAGCCATTGGTTCTTATGCCTTTCTCTGCTACATTAAAGATCCCTTAAATGCCTGGGATTTTCTCCCCATTAAGGTCCTTAGACACTGTAACAAGTGATGTCTCAAACTTCTTTTTGATAAATTGAACAGTTTTAAGTCTCCCACTGTGAGGCATTTACTCTCATCTTCGGATTATTTTTGTGGGTTTTATGCATCCTCTCTAAAATGTAAATGTCATTCACACAGTATACCAGCTTAAGTTGCACCATTGCCATTCACAAAGGTATAATTACTTCCTATTTCCATTCACTTGCTCACCCATGCCCCTGGATAACTGCCCCCTTGCAGCCATGCCCCATCAGCAGGCCTGCTCATTACCCATTCCTGTATTTAAAAATTAATATCAGTGATAAAATGCCTTAATTACTATCTGATGGAGACAAACAGTTTTGCACCACTGGGCTTTCCTGCTCAAAGGCATATGATTGTGAAAACTCCTCATTGTCCTTTTAGGCTCTTACTGAAAGCAGTCGGAGGAGGGGGATAGGGAGGAAGAGGCTTTTACTGTCAATGGGATTCCAGCTGGTTTGTGTACAAAGACTTTCCAGGACACCAGAAAAGCCTCATTCACAGGTTGAATATAATATTCTAACTTAAACCAATTGTTTGGTTGTCATTCCACCCTGCTGAGGTATAAGATAATGGTGTGCTTGTCTGTGAGGAAAGATGCCTACATCCTGTCAGCAATAAGCAGGCCAACGATACCCCAACCCAAGCTCAGCAATGTACTTTACCTTTTTCTTGAGTAGTCTTGCTCTTTATTGAGCCAACCAATGGGAATACTTTGGCATAATTTCCTGGCAATAATCATAGTGATGTTGTTTTGCAAAAACTTGAATGAATTTAGGTTCACCTCTGGTTTGGCTATTTTCTCCAACTGTTCTAATTTGTTAGGCACTGTGTATTTTGAATAAGCATGCGGAATTCTCAGACAGCAGATTTATTTTTTCCTTATTCAAAATTATATAAAACTTTTTTTAAAATAGTTTTTTCACTAGCTCCTTTGTCACCCATCAGGTCAATTGTATTGCATTCTGCTTTACATGAGGTGATTTTTTTTTAATGAAAAACCAGCATTTCATAATTATTATTTATTTGTAATACTGTAGCACCTACAGAATCCAACCAAGATCAGAGCACTATTGGGCTAAGTGATGTAACAACATATAGTAAGAGAGAGTCCCTGGTCCAAAGAATTTACAATATAAGTAGACAGAAAAGTGGGGTGAGAAACAAAATAAAGTGACTTTCCCAAGGCCATGAGGCTAGTAGCTGGGAATACAACTTAAATCACCTAGCTCCCAGATCACTGCCCTATCCATTAGACCAGTTATATTTAGTTAGATCTGCCCATGGGCCAGTTGAGAAATGTATGACAAGCAGCAGATCATTTGTGCAGAAGACAAATTTTTTAAAAATCTTCAGCTGCCAACAAATAAAGATCTTGATTGCAACATAAAGATTAGTTTTTCCATCTTTTAACAAAGTTTATACATCATCATTAATATCCATGATGCTTAATTTGTAAGGAAAGAGGTGCTGGGACTCAGCTTCAGCAAGCTCAAGTGCAAATTAAGCACTGTCTGTGTGGCCAGAGAATGGTAGCTACTGGCCAGGTGTCTGGCTCTGAAGGTTGCACTGCTGCTCACAACAGTACTGGTGTAAACGTGCCAATACCTCATACCATGCCACTCTTATTTCTGTTCTGCTGCTCACAGTGGTGCTGCCTTGAGAGCTGGACATCCAGTCAGTAGCAGCCATGCTTTGGCCACCCCGCCAGTGCTTAATTTGTGCTTGAGTTTCCTAGAGCTTTCCAGGGCTGACCACCAGTACCTCTTTCATTACAAATGAAACATGGGCTAGAAAGCCACACAAGTCTTCGTGGGCCACCATTGGCCCATGGAATGCCCATTGAGTATCTCTGCAGGAGACCCTCTGCCTTTAATGCTTCATTTCACTTGCAAAGTGAGCAAATGATATCACTGGAGTCAAACCCTCAGTTCTTATTCAGATGCATCATGGAAGGTAGCTAACCATTTGTTTTCCCCATTTTCTATTTCATAGGCAACTCTGCTTTTATTTAAGGCCAAGAAAAGGAGAGTAAATGCAGTGTTCTTTGCTGTTGTAATTGACTGAGGCCAAGCACAATGGTTTTCCAGTTGGTAGATTCCTGTAAAACTGGGTTTGATTACAAATTAGTTGCAAACAAACAACTAAGTAAAAATTACAGAACTACGCAGAATACCAAGAATAAAAGCTAAAACCAAAGTGGGTTGTATGCATTACAATCGTACCGAAATGCAGATCCTGGGCTGCATGGGGGCCATATTGACACATCCTTAATGTTGTGTGAGTGAAGGAAGCTCTTCTGGTTCAGAGACTCCTCTATCAATGCTCCTCCCTGTAGATGGTGGAAGGGAAGAATAACTTGGGCATTCCTTTGTCTTCCTGGCCCACAATAGCACCTTGGCCCTTGGAGGCTGTTGACCTTTGGCACAATTTATGCTGGGGCAACTGAATCAGCTCACAGCTGTTCCAGGGTCATGTAAGTGCAAAGATGTGTTTTAAGTCACCTTTGCACCATTCACATCTTGAATTGCCATCTTGCCATCTTGAAGATCTGGACTAGGATGTACCAAAATAGTGAAATAAAGCTGTACAAAATACGCAGATGATTATAAGAAAAACAGTTAAGCCAAAAAGCAAAGCAAATCAGACTCTATATAATCTGTGAAGTAAAGAGTGTTAATTTTTACATTTTACAATTTTACATTTTACATTTTACAATTACATTTTTAAGCAAAAAATGAATGACCATATGGAAGGTAAATTATCAACCAAATTATGAGTAGTTGCCTTGTGTTTGTGAGGAACCAGCTGTTATTTTGCCAAGTCAGCAAGGAATTTTTCACTGATTAGACACCCTGTTATTTTTCTTCAAGACAAAAGTGGAGAACAGGCAGCATCATATGATATTATATGGCCCAGATTCACCAGTCTGCCAAGTTCACTTTGTGCCACATAAATTTAAACTGACCACTCCCTGTGTTAGGTGAATCTCTATATGCATAAAGCTGGTGGAGATAACACAACTGCCTCTTACTCCAGCTGTACCTCCCTTGACATAAGGCAGGGGTGGGCAATAATTTGTTGGGGGGAGACCACACCAAGAATTTGGTAAGTGGTCAAGGGCCATACTCTTCTATGACATTAATGAAGAAGGTGCAGGGGTCTGAAATGGAGGTTGGGTGCAGAAGGGTGTAGATCTGGGAGGGAGTTTGAGTGAAGGAGGCAATTGAGACCTGGAGTAGGGACTGGGGTATAGGAGGGAGTGCAGGGGTTAGGGTTGTGACCTAGAACAGGAGAGGATTGTGACCTGGGGCAGGGGATTGAGATGCAGTGTCTCGGAAGGGGCATGGGTACAGGAGGGGGGCAGAGGGTTTGGGCTATGTAGGATAGGTGGGCAGAAGGGAGGGAGCAGAGGGTTGGGGATGGAGTGGATGGGGGGTCTGGGGCAGCCAGGGCTTCCATGCCCTGGCAGGCTGCTCATAGCAGCCTTCTGTGGAGCAATGTGCATTGGTGAACTGTTGTGAGTCCAAGGGGAATGAAGGGAAGGGTACTTCACATGCTGCCTGCTCTTCAGACAAGCAACTCCCATTGGCTGGACACTGGAACTGGCTTATCACTTCATCTTATTAACTACATGCACTCCCCCCTTGCTGCCTCTGTATTTGCTTCCCTTCCCCATCCCCATGCTGCTGCCTCTGATAAAGAGGCAGCAATGTGGAGGGTGAGGAGGGCAGGCTGAAGCCGATATGCATGGGGAGCCAGCTGTGCCCTGCACTGATGAAACACTTGATACGAGTGCTACTATTGAGAACTTGCACTGCTGAATCAAAGTCAAAGGCATGTGCAATGTAATAACGACAGTGGCTGTATGCCGATGTAAGTTAGGATGACATAATTTTGTAGTGCAGACATAGCCAAAGTTAGGTACGGCTCAGTGTGAGTAGGAATGGCAGGATTTGGTCTTACGTATTTCAAAATAAATTTGTGAGTGATTCCATTGGCACTCTCTGGCTGCATTGCTGTCCTGGTAAAATAAAGGGCATGTTAAAAACCATTTTTCCTCTCTCTCTCTCCCACAGATAACAGACAAAAGACCTATTGCTAATGATCATGTCTTATCTGCTGAAAAGCTTGAGCAATCCAGTGGAGCAACTGAATTATATTTGATGATGCAGCCAACTCAAATTATGGAGAAATGACTTTTTCATTATAAAATTCTGGAATAATGTTTCAAATCAAACTTGGTTCCCTAAAATCTTTCAAAGAAAAGACTCCTTAGTTCATCACAGAACATAATACGGTTACTCCTGAAATATCTTCTGTTAAATGAGCAGCTGTTTTTGGCTAGCCTCATTTAAATGAGAGAATTCCTGTCAGCTGCAAAACTCATTCACTGGATAGTGAAACTTGCAGTTCATATTATGCCAGCTATAAATATTTTTAATTAAAAACTGTTTTCTGTCTCTTGAATTGGTATAATAGCAATGATGCTTCATGAGAGTTATCAAAGTTCTATTGGGATTGTCCCTCAAACAGAGCTGGAATTATTTATTCTGTCATAATTTTGCTATCGTAGAAATCTACACAATATGCTTGCATCGTTGTGAAAAAGATATGGATTATAAGCACATATTGTAGATGTGTTTTGGGCAAATGTTCACAGGCAATATCCTGAATGTTTAAAAATTATAGGGCAAAGTCAGATTATTTTGGTCTGATTTTGAAATCCAGAAAAACAGATTATAATATTTAAATGTCTCTGGTGCATTACATTCCACCACTGTCAATATTATTTTTTTTAAGAAACAAGGTTGTTTGGGATCTACAATATATTGTGCTTTGCTACTGTAGGAAGAAGAGAAAGAATATGGGAAATAACATACTCTGCTTGTTAAACTGTACCACATTGTGCTATTCTTCCCCATGCTGAGTAGTAACTTATTCCATTTTAAGATACTCCCTAATAGGGGCTGCTCATTAAGTTAATGTATCACTTGACATGAATAAGGGTGACTGAATCTGGCCTAGAAGAGTGCTGACCTGCAAGAAATTAAATGAAACAGGACCGTGCAGACCTGACACCAAAGGAAAGATATTGGAGGTCAGTGAAAAAAAGACTGTGGTATAAAAGAGTAGCCAAAATGAAGTACAACTGAGCAACTGAGAACAGCACTTCAGCTACTTATCATAGTAACTAAGTAAATGCATTGATTTTTCCAAATCAGCAGGCCCAATTTTCCAATGGAGTTATGCAGTACAAAATTGGAGAAACATAATGGTGAATTAAGTCCAATGTTTAAAAACAACATAATGATATCCAGAGCATTTTTTATTTTTAAATTCCTCTGTGGCTTGTCCACTATCCACCAGTATAAAAGTGTGAAGTTGCTAATATGAAAAGCCCCTATAAAACCTACCATAAAACATATTATATTACCTTCCAAAATACGATGCAGTAGCAGACAGCTGGAGCAAATATTGTATAGCTGTCTCTGTTGGGCCTTTGAGACTGGATTATTATTCACTGTTTATGTGGGATTTCTAAAAGACAGGTGTGATCATGTGTTCTAATCCCAGCTTTGACATTCATTCTGTAAAGGGCCTTAAATCATAATATCAATCTGGGAAACTTCACAAACTCAGGGTATGTCTAGACGGCAGAGTTTTTATGGGATACTGGAGGTATCGCTGAAAAGCTCTGCCGCATCCAAAGAATGCTTCTGCTTTTCCGAAAAAAAAGATTGGAAAAGCAGAGCATTTTTCGGCATCCCTGTAAACCTTGTTCTACAAGGAAGAAGGGATGTTCTGAAAGAGGCTTTTTTTCCTGACATTTGGTCCAGTGTAGATGGGCCAATTGTCGGAAAAGCCTCTTTCAGAAGAAAAGCGGGAAAAGATATGCAAATTGCAGTTTGCAATTTGAGTATCTTTTTCTATAGAACTTTGTAGTCTAGATACAGCCTTTGTGCAAGCATCCTGAACCCTCCATTCTCTGCTTTCCCATCTGCTCAGCATTCTGCTTCCTTCTTAGTCTCTGACTCATTTCTTCTACACTCAGCTCCTAATTTCACCATTCTATATCTCTCCTCTCTAACTTTAGGGTATGTCTACACTTGGACCTGGACATGTGATTGTGTGACATACCAACACATAGGGGGGAAAAATGGTGGGTGGTCAGCACCCACTGACAGACCCACAAATCTGCTCCTCTCCCACATTCCCAGCCCTCCTGCCCGCTGGCAGGCCCCACGAGTTCGTTCCTCCCCTTCCTACCCAGTGCTTCTCAGGTGTCACAATCAGATGTTCAGCAGAGTAAAGGAGGCACCGGAGGGCACAAGGGCGGGGAAAGGGAGGGGGGTCAGAAAGAGGTGGGGGAAGTGGCCAGAACAGGGTGGAAAGGGATGGGGTGGAGGCAGGGCTTCAGGCAAAGTGGGAATTGAACACCAACATGCTGCCGGTCCTGGATCTTCCCACCGAAATGTCCTGTACTGTCCAACCCCCTCTGGATAGTACAATTATAGGATGTTCATTATATCTTTAAGGGAATAATATGACATCGTATTACCTTACATGGTTACTTGGATACTTCATACAAAATACACTGGTTTAGATAAAACAGTAAAACAAGTTTATTAGCTACACAGAGATTTTAAGTGAGTATAAGTAACGAGGCATATAAGTCAGAAATGGCTGCTGATATCTCCTTAAGAAATTAACTTAGTTGCAAAGCAAACTCTCTCAGCACGTGTCCCGCCTGGTTACTGATCAAACTCTTCAGGTCAGGAGCTCTTCCCAAGTCCAACAGCTATTTCCAGAGCCTGCACTGGGCATGCGTGAGCTTGCCTGGGGTATTTGCCCCTCCTTTCTCTAGTTTCACTCACCCCTTTAAGAAGCATTTAAAGCTGGCAGCAAAGCAATAAGCAGTTTAGCAAAGAAAGGAAACTCCATGCTGTCTCTTTGCTAAGATTTAGACTTTTGTCCCAGCTCCCTTCCTTGCCAAAGAAAGGCCACACATCAAACAATGGTTCATCAGCCTTGTTAATACCTGGCCGAGGTGACGGTTTGCGCTGTGTCTGAGGCACTGATTTAGATACTCCCCAAACTTACCTGGAAAACACATTTCAGTCATGATTTCAGTTTATGTTCACAACTTTACACTTAATGCTGCTGTGCCTTTTGCCATGATATTACTGGTCAACAATCTATGAGTTTTTAAATGATATTTCACAAGGCATATCTTGTACAAACATTATTGCAGTGTGTAGGGCATGAGTGTATTCTGCCACAGATGCCCAGCCCAAGGAGACATTGCTAGCTCTCATCAAGCTAGCACACTAAAAATAAGAGTACAACTGTGGCAGCATAAGCAGCGGGATGGAATAGCCACCTTGAATACATACCCATCCTAGAACTTTTAGGTCTGAGCCCTAAAGAGATTGTGATCTAAACCGGCTCTTTTGAAATCTTCCTTGTCTGTTAACAATGACACAATAGCAAATATAATAGGGAATAATGTGTGATTCTATAATAGAACAAATCTTCCCATGTGAAAGCCTAACAGTATTCCCCTCTCATGTATCTATCCTGTGCAGTACTGTGTGTTCTTAGCATTGCCGTATTCCATAAGAAGTGCCATTGAAATGCAGAGCTGTTGAAATGCCTGACAGCATCTTGCTGGAGCAATATGGTGTGCTCCTTGCTTGACTGAGTTTGCAGTGAGTATTATTATCTTCACCTACTGACATCTTGACAGATCACTGGATTCTAGCAACAAAAGTAGAAATTTGGAGAAGTCAGTCGTCCGTATTGCAGCAAAATAAGAGAGAAAAGGGAAAGGAAATAGATTACTTTAACATCTGCGTATGACCATTGAGGATATGTTTCTAGAATGGTAGAGAGATAGAAAGGAGGTTTCTTTGTAAGTGGATGACTGCTGGCAGGCAGAGTTCCTGTCTAATTGTTTTAATATATTTTGGGGTACTCAGGCTCAGGTTCTCAAAGGTATTTGTCGAGTGGCAACCCACTCTTGGCGGTCCCTCAACCCTACTTTGTTTTGATTGAGTGACTCACCCATCACAGGTCACTATATAGGATGGCTCCACAGCCGCAGTTCATACCTGCAACCCCTTACTCAGGGTATTATGGCCCAGTGGCCCAAGTCTATCTGTAAGTCCCTGCTCTTCAGGGTAATATGGCACAGCAACCTAGTCCTTATGCAAGTCCCCGCTCTTCAGAGTATTACAGCCCAGTGGCCCAAGTCTATATGCTAGTCCCTGTTTTCAGGGTAATACAGCCCTATGGCCCAAGTTTATATACATGTGGAAAAACTCCTCCACACAGGATATGTATGGAGTGGGTAGGGGGACCCAGGCCCTCCTACTCCACCAGGTCCCAGCCCAGGGCCCTGCTGGCAGTGGCATGGTCCACTGTCTTCTCAGTGGGGAATCCTGCAGCAACACGCTGAGCGCTCCAGGGAGCGATTCCCTGCCCTGGCTACTTCCTACTGTCACCCGGCAGATGTTTTCCCCGTAGTCTCAATCTAGGTCTGTGGCTCCTCAGGTAGCACCTCTCGGCCTGGCTACTGCTTTGTAATCTGGCTGCGCTGTTTCCTCCTCTGTCTTTAGAGCATTCTCAGCACCTCCTTCCCCTTCAGCAGTCAGCCCAGACTGAGCGGCTCAAGAGGCTTTTATGGTCAATTTCCAATTGGAGCACACCTAGCAGGGTTGTGGGGGTGAGGATCTCTTAGCCAGCTGGGCCAAGGCAACTCCATTAGCTTCAGTGTGGGGTTGATATACCCCATCACAGTATTTAAGATCCAAATCCCATTGAAATTAATGGGAGTTAAGCACCTAAATATATTTGAGAACCTGGGCCTTAGAAACCTTGTATAGGTGTTTTACTGGTTGAATTAAAACAAATAAACTGTCAAGTATTATATGAATTTTCAGACTGAGAGATTATTTCCAGTTTGCATGTATTCCATGTGCCACTTCTTTATAATCAGAAGAATATTAATGGTTCTAAATGGAATGTGGACAACCTTTACTTTTATAAGTGATCATTTAGGAGCCAACATATTTAATGTGGCTATTATTTGCTAATGCTGTTGATTTCTCCTCCATTATAAATTAGATGAACTAAGCAAGCTGTAGCCAAGATAAAATTGCAGTTTTTTTCTTCAGGTATATGAATCAAAAGGTATTATTTTTTACTTAATTATGTTGTAATGATCCAGGTGCAGAACTCTTACTGGGGATTAATGACCATAAAGGTGCAGTCAATGGCTTATCCTTGAGCCTTCAATACAAGTAATGTATTAATCCCCAGATAGTGTCTTGTACCACAATTATAATCTGCTGTTAAAAGCTAAAAATTGATTAAAACACAGGCATATGGATTCTTTTTACAGTGATAAGATTGAATGGGAATTACGTGGCATTGCTAAAGGATGAATGCCAGGAACATTAGTTCATCTGATTGCTTGAATTATCTCAAAAATCCCAAATTGTTCTTTTAGATCTGAAAATGTTATATGGGGAAGTTTCAAGTAGTTGTAGAGTTCTCTCTTCAGATTAGGAAATAATTACTGAACCGCAGAGTAAATGAGAAGAATAGCAATGGTCTTCTCTCTCTCATCATATACCCTGAATTATACCTAAAGAAGGCTGCACTATATAAAAAAAGAAAATATATATACAGGGCAGGTTAGGTCCTAGTCCATCATGTAGTTTTGAGAAAATATATGCATTCATATATGTGGATCCTTTTGCAGATTTCAGCTCTATATTACAAGTTGAACCTCTCTAGTCCAGCACCCTCAAGACCTGACTGGTGCCGAACCAGAGAATTTGCCAAAGCACAAGAAGTAAATATTGTCTAGCAGCATTTCCAACACTTCCACTGTTTACTGGCTTTTAGAAGCCATTTAGGGGTAAATTAGAGCTAAATAACAGGTCAGAATACTGATAGCCATGACTGGTGCCTGTAAACAAACTTTATGGGACCATAGGAAACTTGATCACACCCATGGCTAACTAAAATCATGCTGGACCACAGATGTTGCTGGACTAGAGAGGTTCAACCCGTACTAAAATAAATAACATACAAAGGGACTATTATATTAAGGATATAATATACTGGATGGGTGCGTCTAGACTGGCAAGATTTTGCACAAAAGCAGCCACTTTTGCGCAAAAATTTGCCAGCAGTCTACACTGGCCGCTTGAATTTGTGCAAGAGCACTGACTTTGTAATGTACAAAATCAGTGCTTCTTGTGCAAATACTTTCACGCTCCTGCTCAGGGATAAGCCCTCTTGCGCAAGAATACTTGCACAAGAGGGCCAGTGTAGACTGGTACCTTAATTTTTTGCGCAAGAAAGCCCGATGGCTAAATGGCCATTGGAGCTTTATTGCTCAAAAGCACGTCTATACTGGGCACGGATGCTTTTGCGCAAAAGCACTTTTTGCGCAAAGCATCCGTGCCAATCTAGATGCTCTTTTGCGGAAATACTTTTAACGGAAAAACTTTTCCGTTAAAAGTATTTCTGCAAAATCATGCCAGTCTAGATGCAGCTGATAATTCTGACAATAACAATAGTATAAATATTCAAAAATGTATTGCATGATATTACCGTAAATGTAGCTACATCTGTAAGAAAAAATATGCATAATAGAATATCTCTCCTTGCTTTCAAATGCTTAGGTTGTAATAAATTGTAACAGACAAATATATTGTTGTCACTTAAGCTTCCCTGGCTTTTGAAATGAAAGTATTTTTTCTATTGTTTTTGGAATTTCCAAGGATTGTTTCATGCTTGTGTCTTCCTTTGCATAGTTTAATTATGATATAATTTAAAAAAATAATGGAATGGAGGATTACCAGATGATCCCATTAACATGGCCAGCTTCATAGCTTTGTTTGACAGAATTTGTAGCCTGGTTTTTATTTTGTTTGTTTATAATTTCAGTTGATGATAAACATTTTTCTGATTTTATGGATTTTAAATTTTCACAGTAGTAAGAAATTTTAGGGGAGCAGAGAATGTCCAGACGATAATTTCTCATTGCCAGCAGAAGTTGAGATTCAAAAAATTAAAGATTTATAACCATTACAACACAAATTGTCAGAGAAGCGTCACAATAGCAGGTCAAAATATACAAAGTAAAGACTCTAATACATTCTCAAGTAGCATTTTTTTTTAATTTTCTGTTCTGTAAATTTTAATTATTATTGATATAAATGTATTTCCACTGGTTTATGTGTGTATGGTAAAATCCATACATTTACCCATTACAAGCTAATCCATTTAAGCCTATTCATAACTAGAACAAGAATACGAAAAGCCCTGTAACATCCAACAAGCTTGAAACACTCACCACATAGCCAAGTTAACCAGGCATGCATACATAACACAGCTTATTTTCACTGCCAATTCTGGCAGTGTTTAAAAAACCATAGGACAGTGTCAACACACAATGAGACCTCAGATGCTAAATCCTCAACTGTGCTGAGCTCATCCTCAGTGCAGCTGGTGATAAAGATGACTCGAAGAACCCTTTCCTGCTCCCCTGATGCTGAAGGGCACTCCTTAGCATGTTAAATTGTGCCAGTTGAGGCTTGACCACAGTGCTTTGTACTCAACTCCTTGGGGCATTTTGAGCAGGTGGTGCGGAGTTGCTTCCCTCATATTACTCCATCCAAGGAATCCCCATAATTGGATAATTTTTGTCTGCCCCTGTAGGGCAACATTCCAGTTGCTATACAAAGCAGCCAGAACAAGAGCCAGGCATGCATATCCCGGTTCCCTGGTTTCACAGGCAATGCCCAACCCATTTAATAATAGTTCCTTCCCCACCCCACACTGGGCCAAGTCATTCAATCTCTCTGGGCCTTAGTCACATTTCAGATGAAGTAACTAACTGTAACTTTTTCATTTGTAGATCCTGGAATGTTACAAAGGTGAATTAATTAATTAATAGCAGGGTGAGCGTCCCTGCAGATATCCTCTGGTATATGACAAAAAAGGGAAGTGGTTTCCTGCTAACTGGAAGATCTTCAGATACTGTGTTGGGAGGCTGGTGTAGGGAAATCCCTGCTTCCCTCAAGCAATCTAGCTGGAGATGAAGTAAGAGCAGGGGCGCTGGAACAATTTGTACAGTGGGGATGCTCACAGCCATTGAACCAAACTGTAAACCCTGTATATAATAGAAACCACTTCAAGCCAGGGAATGCTGTAGCACCTCCCACACTCTTAGTTCCAGGACTTATGGGTAAGAGCAGAGGTAGGCAAGAGGTGGCTAGTGGGCCAGTTCCGGTCCATCAAGCTGCTGGATCTGGTCTGCAGAGCAGGGGCAGCCGCTTTAAAAAGCAGGCTGCTAATTGCTCTGCAAGCTGGACACAGAGGAGAAAGCTTTGTGCACTGTCCCCACCCCCTAGCAAAATCCCCAAGCTCCCATTGGCCAGTTTCTGGCCTATGGAGGCTAGAAAATTTTGCTGAAGGCAGGAGCAGCAAATGAAGCCCCCCCCCCCCCCACCTATGCCAGAGCAGAGCCACATGGAGCAGCCCACAGGCAGGGAGTCTGCAGAGCAGTTGGCTGGGAGTCACCTAGGTAAGCACCTCCCAGCCAGATCCTGCCTCTGGCACCCCACGCCGTTTCTCTCCCCAACTACCTACCCCAGACCACCACCCAAACCCTCTGTATCCCCTCTCCCCACCTCAGCCAGGTCACAGCGCCCTCTCAGACCTTGCACTCCCTCCATACCCCTCCCTCAGGCCAGAATCCTTTCCCGCACACATACCCCTCCCTGACACTGTACCCCATTCCCCTGTCCCACATCACCACCCAAACCCTCTGCACCTCCTTTCTCCCTGGTCACAACTCCCACCCAGATCCTTCACTCCCCTCCTGAATCCCTCCCCCAGGCCAGAATCCTCTCCTGTATCCATAACCCCTCCTGGACCCTGCACCCCAAGTCCCAGTTTGTAACTTGCTCCTTCACCCAAACTCCCTCTCAGACCCCATATTCCCTCCACCCTGGTCCTCTATCCCAAGTTCCCTTCTACACCCCACCCACTGTCCCAGACCCCATGCCCTCCTTCACAGAAGTGTGGTCCTTGACCACTTATCAAAATCTTAGAGTGGACCCCCATTAAAAATTATTGCCCACCCCTGTGTAAGAGGCCTCCCTAAATCCCACCTTCCCAATCTATTAAGAACATAATTATGCTAAATTTCCAATCACTTGTAGCAGACCTGTCAGAACTGGATAAAACTATGTCAAGTAACAGTAATGAAATATTACAATCTAAGCTGTGTTAACATGCAACACGAGGGTATGGCTACACTACAAAGTTAATTCGAACTAACGGACGTTAGTTTGAATGAACTTTGATAGGCGCTACACTAGCGCTCCGCTAGTTTGAACTTAATTCGAACTAGCGGAGCACTCAGTTGGAACTAGGCAAACCTCATTCCACGAGAACTAAGCCAAGTTCGAACTTACTAGTTCGAATTAAGGGGTGTGTAGCCCCTTAATTCGAACTAGTGGGAGGCTAGTCCTCCCCAGATTTCCCTGGTGGCCACTCTGGCCAACACCAGGGAAACTCTATTGCCACCCTCCCGGCCCCGGATCCCTTAAAGGGGCACGGGCTAGCTACGGTGCCTGTGCCAGGTGCAAGCCAGCCCTCCCCCTCTTCCCAGGACCAGGCTGGCGGCTCCCAGGAGCTTGCCCGGGACCGCAAGAGGCGGGCACCCGCCTGGTCTAGTGCGGACATCGTGGACCTCGTCCACGACCTCCGCACTAGGCACAGGAAAGTGGCCGTCTAGGGCAGGACAGCTGCCAGCCTGGCCACCCAGGAGCAGGTGTGCATGAAAATCAAGGTGGTCAACAGAGACCCCCGAACCTGAGCCCTGAGCTTACAATGGCCGTACTGGGTTAGACCAAAGGTCCATCTAGCCCAGTAGCCTGTCTGCCGACAGCAGCCAACCCTAGGGACCCTGGAGGGGATGGACCGAAGACAGTGACCAAGCCCTTTGTCTCGTGCCATCCCTCTCCAGCCTTCCACAAACTTTGGGCAGGGACACCACTCCTACCCCCTGGCTAATACCACACCATGGACACAACCTCCATGACTTTATCTCATTTCTCTTTAAACTCTGTTCTAGTTCTAGCCTTCACAGCCTCCTACAGCAAGGAGTTCCACAGGTTGACTATTTGCTTTGTGAAGAACAACTTTCTGTTACTAGTTTGAAGCCTGCTACCCATTCCTTTCCTTTGGTGTCCTCTAGTCCTTCTATTATGGGAACTAATAAAGAACTTTCCTTTATGCACCCTCTCCACTCCACTCCTGCTTTTATAGACCTCTATCCTATCCCCCCTCAGTCTCCTCTTTTCTAAACTGAAAAGTCCCATTCTCTTTATCCTCTCTTCATATGGGACCTGTTCCAAACCTCTGATCATTTTAGTTGCCCTCCCCTCTCCCACCCTCTCTCTTCCCCTCTCCCACCTCCTTTTCCCAGTCTCCCCAAGTTTTGTTGAATAAAGAGAGATTCTATTTTTGACCACACGTTTTCTTTATTTTGTACATCAGGAAGGGGGGCTAAGGAAGGGTAAGTGGAAGGAGGTGAGGGAGGAATGGGGTACAAGCCCCCTATGGGGAGGAAGCTCTCCTGCAGCCCCCCAATGACCCCCTCTCCCCAGATGGCAGCCTGCGGCAAGTGCAGCCGGTCTGATGGCCGAGTGCTGTGATGTGCCCAGTGTGGGCACTCAGGGCACTCCAAGCCAGGACTGCTTTGCAAGAGGGGCACCCCTGAGAACTGTCTGTCCGGGGTGGGGGTCGATTCCCTTTAAGCACAGCCCTTGGCTAGCCTGAGGCAGCAGCTCCACGCTCTAAGTCCTCATCTGATGCCCTGCTGGCACTGCTTCCGGCCATCCTTAACCCCGGTTCAGGGTCCACTTAATGTGGACATGCTAGTTCGAATTAGCAAAACGCTAATTCGAACTAGTTTTTTAGTCTGGATGCGTTAGTTCAAATTAGCACTGTAGTGTAGACATACCCCAAGTTACTACTGAAGTCTGATCGGGCAATGTCTGATCCTCACATGGGAGAGCTAAAAAGCTTTTCCACCTCACTCGAGGCAGTCAAGGAAGAACAGGGAGTGCTCCCCAGAGGTACAAGTACCCCAAAAAGATTGCGGAGGAGGTGAGAACTTGATTGCCATATGCTCAACCTCACCTTATACACACTGCAAAAGATCTGGGCAGGCCTGCTGACAGAGAGAGGGGGAGAGGAAAGGGCAAAACTGCTCCGGGGCTCAGCAATTCAAAGAGGCCTGGGGCTCCTGGCTGTCTCTGCTGGAGCCCCATGCTACATGCTGCTGAGCCCCAAGAGATGCACTCTACATGACACCGAGCGAGAGAAGCGTGCTATGAGCAGCACCACTTACACCCGAGGCCCCACTCCTTCCGGGAGTGTACAGCCGCCCTCTCCCCTCCCCACACACACTTTGTCCCAGGGCCTGGCAAATCTCTTGGGCTGCGTCTAGATTGGAAGGATTTTCTGGAAATGCTTTTAACAGAAAAGTTTTCCGTTAAAAGCATTTTCGGAACAGAGCATCTAGATTGGCATGGACGCTTTTTCACAAAAGCACTTTTTGTGGAAAAGTGTCCGTGCCAATCTAGACACGCTTTTCCGCAAAAAAGCCCCGATTGCCATTTTCACGATCGGGGCTTTTTTGCGCAAAACAAATCTGAGCTGTCTACACTGGCCCTTTTGCGCAAAAGCTTTGCGCAAAAGGGACTTTTGCCTGAACGGGAGCAGCATAGTATTTTCACAAGAAGCACTGATTTCTTACAGTAGGAAGTCAGTGCTTTTGTGGAAATTCAAGTGGCCAGTGTAGACAGCTGGCAAGTTTTTCCGGAAAAGCGGCTGATTTTCCGGAAAAACGGGCCACTCTAGACACAGCCTTGGTGTGCCTGGATCTGGCCATGGATGCAGTGTTGAGGAAAGTAAGCTGTACCCTATGCAACTCTAGTAGGGGAGCAGACTGTTATATCCAGGAGCTCAGTGAGGAAAAATACATCCTTGTATTCATTCTGGAGCCCTTCAGCTTCCTAGATAGGGTTGCCATGTGTCTGGTATTTTCGGCTTCTGTACCGTAAAAAAAAAGAAAATACCAGACATGTATTTTTCTCAGACGGAAAGCCACTTGGGACATTCTTCTGCTACTATGTCTGGTTGGGGCGGGAGAAGCTAGGGTATTTGAAGGTGTGGTGACATATTTTTGTGAGCATCGTTTTGTTTCATTTTGCTCATCAACTTTGGTTCCCCCCCTTTTTTTTTTTGCTCAACCAATTTTTTTCCTGCTCTATTCGCTATCTGGCAATCCCTATTCCTAGATGCTTTGCAGTTTTCACAATCTAGCCCCAAATGAGTGGGGTACAGTGCGTACAACATCTCTATATAAATGCACGTGCCCTGTCACCCAAAAACTCTCAGCCTTATGAAACTGTTCAATATTGGTTGTGTGCAGGAGCAACTGCTGTTTATGTGGGGCATCAACAAAGGGAACTGAGTGATTACTGCCACCTAATGGTAACAAGGAAATATAAATAACCTTTGATAAACCCCATGTATTCAACTACAAGATAAACCCTTTCTGGTGCCCCCTAACTTTCCACTTTCTCCCTCATCAAGCATCAGCCTAACATGATCTGACAGTTGACAGACATATTTAGGTCCCCTTCAATCAGCTCCATGCCACACTTGGGTTCAACAGTAGAGAAAATGTTGCACAGCAAGGTATGATAACGTTCTGTGGGCCCAGGGCACAGCTATGCTGCCTATGCAGCACTTCCATTCTGTAACAATGCAAGTGCTAGGCTGAATTTACAGCTGTATAGTGTCTTGGGTTAGATTTACAAAAGGGACTTAGAGTGACCATACTTCCCTATGTTGAATACAGGACAACTGGTAAAATTCCCCGTATTCAAGTGAGTTCAATGACAATCAATCAGATCTATGCAGTACAAATGTTCAAATTAATATCAAGTTGACTGAACCCATTAAAAAGAAGTACTGGGGTCTTTTTATTTACCTTATTTTTAAGGTTTGCATGGGGAATGGGGACTCACACACATTTCAATGCACCTCTTTCATAGGGAGATGGGTGGTGTCTGGTGAACTTGACCCAACCCTCTCTGCCCAGTGCTCTCCACCCTCCCTTCCTTGCTGGGACCTACCCAGGATGGACCTGCCTCTTCTGGTACCTGGTGCCACATCTTCTCAAAGCAATATGTGAGGGCACACAGGGTCACAGGTCCCCCTCCCCAGATTTCTTTGGGGCAAGCAGCAGCCTTTTGACACCGTGAAGGAGGGAAGGGATGGGAGATGCTTCTGGATGAAGAGAGGTGTGGGTTGGGTAGGAATGATTGGGCCTGTGTTTTTCCAGAGGTCTTTTCTTAGTTTCTGCACACACACCCCACAACACACACACTCTCTCTTGTAGCTGGAAGTAGCTTGTCCCTTCCTGCCCACAAGCTGCTGCAAGCTACCAACATAACCCAGCTGCCTCCTGTCTTCTGTTTACAATGCAGGCAGGAAGGGGTTAAGCCCTAAGGATGCATTGTGCACCAGGGCCCAGGAAACCTGACTGCAGGGCCTTCAGCAAAATGAACCAGAGAGGTATCTCAGCAGGAGAGGGTGCATAGGGCACAGATCTGTGTGCACTCCTGGGGCGGGGAGGGGAGACAGGATCTAGGGTGCGGGCAGTGTATGAAGAGCATGCTAAGCATCCCTGTCTGGAGACCCGGAGGGTTTGGTGCAAACAGGCTGGAAATAGCTTCCTCCCTGACACTGCAGAGCTTAGATGAGGGAGGAGAAGTTTCCCTATGCCATCACTGTGTGGGGCCTTGGCACATGCAGGACTTAGATCCTCCTGGCCAGTGCCCTGGGCTAGAAGGTCTTGAGCTTTCCCTGGATGCCAGCTCAGCCAGAGGCAGTGGGGGGGACAAAGGAACCTGCCAGCCAGGCTGTTAGTGAGCTGAATGATCTGACCAGGGACTCTTTCTCTGCATAGTGCCCAGAGTTGGAATCACCCGGGGAGAGGATAGAGCAGAGAAGCTGGTGGGAGGGTGAATGGGCACAGCAGGGAGAGGACAGCGAGAGGGGAAGCACGTAAAGAACTGATGGGTGGGCAGCAGAGGTGACAGGTAACCGACCACCACCTGTCCACACTCATGGGCCACTGCAGCAAGCATCCATTGCTGGCTAGAAACTGGGTGCAGGATGAGGCTAGCCAAGAGCTGGCATACAGCAGGGACTGCACTGATGGACCAGCAGGGGAAGCAGCTGCCCCCCTCCCACAGCCCACTGCAGCTTTGCCCAACCACCAGCCTTGCACACTCACCCCTATCGTCAGTCACTGGACCGCTTTCCACGTACTGCTGATGGATGTGTGGCTGGTGAGCAAGGATCCAGCCAAAAGTAGGACACACCAATTCTGATGGGGGGACAGAAAATATGAGACAATTTGTTTAAAAAAAGTAGGGACACCTGCAGGAGGGCTTAAACACAGGATTGTCCCTTTATAAATGGGTCATCTGGTCATCCTAGTCTTAGTCATCATACACATTAACTGGAGGTGGGCAAAACAAACAAGGCTAGGTCTGAAGTGGGGTGAGGAACAGCTAGCTACACTCAAGTCAGTCGATGGCTTCTGAGTCAGAAAAGTATAGTTTGAGAAGAACTCGAGACATCATCAAGAAAAGAACCACCATCCAGCATGTGTGCGGCATCCTTCACAGACACACAGTGGGCAGTCCTAGATGCCCTAGGTAAAGCCATCTTCAGGCCAGAAGTCTCAGAAGGGTAGCTGTGTTAGTCTGGGTGGACTCTGACTTCATTAGCTACAGTAACACAAGCAACTTATTCCTTATATATACTCCTGCTTCTGTGACTTCCACTCCAATTCATCTGATGAAGTAGATTTTACCTACGAATGTTTATGACCTAATAAATATATTAATCTCTAGGGGTATGTCTACACTACCCCGCTAGTTCGAACTAGCGGGGTAATGTAGGCATACCGCACTTGCAAATGAAGCCCGGGATTTGAATTTCCCGGGCTTCATTTGCATAAGCCGGGCGCCGCCATTTTTAAATCCCGGCTAGTTCGAACCCCGTGCCGCGCGGCTACACGCGGCACGGAGTAGCTAGTTCGGATTAGGCTTCCTAATCCGAACTAGCTGTATTCCTCATTCCACGAGGAGTACAGCTAGTTCGAATTAGAAGCCTAATCCGAACTAGCTACTCCGTGCCGCGTGTAGCCACGCGGCACGGGGTTCAAACTAGCCGGGATTTAAAAATGGCGGCGCCCGGCTTATGCAAATGAAGCCTGGGAAATTCAAATCCCGGGCTTCATTTGCAAGTGCGGTATGCCTACATTACCCCGCTAGTTTGAACTAGCGGGGTAGTGTAGACATACCCTAAGGTGCCACAGAACTCCTCATTGTTCAGGCCAAAAGGCACTCTTGAGAACGGCACACTAGTACACATGCTGGATCCATGCTGCTTTATCTTCTTGTGCCAACTATTCCTTTTCTACCCTGTGTGGGCCCATATTACACTGGACCACTGGGTACTCCATATGGTAGAAAGGGGATACGCCCTCCAATTCTTGGCCCTCTCACCTTTCCAACCTCCTTCTCCCTCCCTCTTCATGGACTTCTCTCATGAGCAACTTCTTATACAGGAAGTGCACTCCTATCACAGTGGGGCAGTGAAAGAGATTCCTCAGTATGTGGAGGACAAGGGCTTCTATTCCCAGTATTTCCTAATACCGAAAGTCAATGGCAGTCTCAGGCCAACCTTAAACATGTGAGAATTCAAGAAGTTCATGAAGAAACTGAAGTTTCACATGGTCTCTTTGACTTCATCATCCCTTCATTTCAAGAGAAATGCAAAGTGCTCCACTTAGGAAGGAACAATCAGTTTCACACATACAGAATGGGAAGCGACTGTCTGGGAAGGAGTACGGCAGAAAGGGATCTAGGGGTCATAGTGGACCACAAGCTGAATATGAGTCAGCAGTTTGATGCTGTTGCAATGAAAGCAAACATGATTCTGGGATGCATTAACAGGTGTATTGTGAGCAAGACACGAGAAGTCATTCTTCTGCTCTACTCTGTGCTGGTTAGGCCTCAGTTGGAGTATTGTGTCCAGTTCTGGGAACCGCATAAGATGTTGGAGAAATTGGAGAGGGTCCAGAGAAGAGCAACAAGAATGATTAAAGGTCTAGAGAACATGACCTATGAAGGAAGACTGAAGGAATTGGGTTTGTTTAGTTTAGAAAAGAGAAGATTGAGGGGGGACATGATAGCAGTTTTCAGGTATCTAAAAGGGTGTCATAAGGAGGAGGGAGAAAACTTGTTCATCGTGGCCTCTGAGGATAGAACAAGAAGCAATGGGCTTAAACTGCAGCAAGGGAGGTTTAGGTTGGTGTGACGGGGCGCTCCCACCCCGCACTCAGGGCGCTCGGGGGGATGCCGGGCGGACACACCGGGGGGCGGGGAGCCTGGACAGGCCCAGCACGTCGGGTTGCGCGGACGCACCAGGACCCGGCGCGGGGTGCGCCGGGAGGCAAAGGGCGCCGACAGACAAGGCCCAGGAGGGAGGGGCCAGAGAGGCGCGGGCTGATGAGGTCATGGGGGAAGGGAGGCTGAGGGGCGTCGCGGAGGAAGTGACGGACAGGGGGAGCGGAGCCGGCGGGGGATTTAAACCTGGGGCCGGCATTGTGAAGGGGGAGGAGGTGAACGGAGCAGCAGGAAGGAAGGAGAAGGGAGAGGTGAGACGGGATAACGCGGGAGAAGCGGGCCAGGAGGCCTGGTGGAGTAGGAAGTGGCCCAGGGCAGGGTCGTGGAGCCCGTGAGCGGGTGTGTTTTGGGGCATTTCCCCCATCCGCTAGGGAGGGACCTTGGGTCCCTGCCTTTAGGGCCCTGGGCCGGGGTTCGGAGAGGGGGCGGGCCCGAACCCCCCTACTCCGCTGACCGACGGATCCAGCTCGGGTGAATGCACAAGCGAGCGCAATAGAGGGCCATCGGCCGTGTTGTTGCCTCACTGTTGTTGACTCTCTGTGACAGACTAGTTTACAGTTGGATATTAGGAAAAAGTTCCTAACTGTCAGGGTAGTCAAACTTTGGAATAAATTGCCCAGGAAGGTTGTGGAATCTCCATCTGTGGAGATATTTAAGAGTAGGTTAGATAAATGTCTATCAGGGATGGTCTAGACAGTATTTGGTCCTGCCATGAGGGCAGGGGATTGGACTCGATGACCTCTCGAGGTCCCTTCCAGTCCTAGTATTCTATGATTCATTGGATCCAGGGGACTGGTATGCAGTCCTCAACTTGAAGGATGCTTACTTTCACATTGCAATCACACCATCCCACAGATGGTATCTCAGATTTGTAGTGAACCACAATCACTGTCAGTTCACAGTCCTCCTGTTCAGCCTCTCAGCAGTGCCTCGAGTATTTAACAAGTCACATCAGCCATGACTGCGTTCCTGCGCAGGCAGGAACAGATGTTCTTGAACCTCGATGACTTGCTCAAGAAGGGCTGCTCCAGAGATGGAGTGGAGGTTCATAACAACAACTTTCAATGAACTGGGCTTTCTCCCATTCAGAGGATAGAGTTTGTAAGTATATCATTGGACTCCATGCAGGTCAGGGCATACCTCCTTGTGGACATTATTTAAAGTCTCAGGCAGTTCTCTACCATCATATCAAGGAATTGCCTGATGCTTGTGGGACACGTGGCCACTTGTACATATGTGGTACAACATGCTGCCAGACTCAGACTCCAGGCACTTCAGTCATGGCTGGCCTCGCTATATCCACCGGTTTGGGACAATTTGGACTGGGTTGTCATTCTTCTGTGTCCAGTCCTCAACTCCCTCCTGTGTTCACTCAACCCACAGGTGGTGTATGTAGGAGATTCCTTCAATAGACCGCAGCCGTCCCTCTCATTGGTGACAGATGCTTCAGTGTGGGATGGGGTGCACATGTGGAAGACTTGAGGATGCAAGGTCTCTGGTCTCAGGCAGAGCTCACACTCCAAATCAACATCAGCGAGCTGAGAGCAGTCCACCTGGAATGTCAGAATTTCCAAGCTCATCAATTATGACAGACAAAACCACAGCAACATTTTATTTGAACAAATCTGTATGTTTCATCAGTCTATAAGTGTTTCCTGGCTCTTTGTTGTTTGTTAATTAATGGTTCTTATCTGCCCCCTTTGACTATCTAATCTTGACTATCTATTTGTTTTCCCTATTGCTTTCCAGCTCAGCTTTCCCTTGATATATTTTTTATCCACTGCGGGTATGTCTACACTACCCCGCTAGTTCGAACTAGCGGGGTAATGTATGCATACCGAACTTGCTAATGAAGCCCGGGATTTGAATTTCCCGGGCTTCATTAGCATAAAGCCGGCGCCGCCATTTTTAAAAACCGGCTAGTGCGAACCCCGTGCCGCGCGGCTACACGCGGCACGGGCTAGATAGTTCGAACTACGTAGCCATTCCGAACTATCTGTACTCCGAGGAAAGTACAGATAGTTCGGAATGGCTACGTAGTTCGAACTATCTAGCCCGTGCCGCGTGTAGCCGCGCGGCACGGGGTTCGCACTAGCCGGCTTTTAAAAATGGCGGCGCCGGCTTTATGCTAATGAAGCCCGGGAAATTCAAATCCCGGGCTTCATTAGCAAGTTCGGTATGCATACATTACCCCGCTAGTTCGAACTAGCGGGGTAGTGTAGACATACCCTGCCTTTTCTTGTCCCCCCGCTCCCTCCCAATTTTCCCTTCTTCCACCTCCCCTATTTATTTTGGTTCTAGACAACCAACACTCTGGTCATCTGAAGAAATGGGCTGTACTCACGAAAGCTCAGGATACCATCTACAGTTATAAAGTGCTACCAGACTATTTGTTGTTTTTTCAGTATTCCAGAATAGTTTATTTCGAAATAAGTGTGCAATGTAGACATACCCTGAGAGTGGGAAGGGTCTCAGGACACATCAGAATCTCCAATTGCCTAGCTCAGGCTGCTTTCTGCTTAGCATGTTGGCTTTTGTGGATCACATTTTAAGGTACCTTTCTTTCCCCATTCATTATATGGGAAGCCTAAATGCCTAACTCTGGCTTTGTGGATCATAATATCAATCCTGTGATTTTCTAAACACCTAAACGTTAGACACTATAACACTCAGCATTGCAACATCTAAGTGTAAGGAGACTGTTAGCCCCTTACTAAAACTCCGTGGGAGTTTTTGGTTCGCTAGCTCCCAGTATCAAAAGGGGAAGGGTCCATGAGAAATCAGGGCCTTGAGACTGACAGACCCCAGAGACAATGGAAAGCAGCCAACACTCCAGCTCCGCCTGACTGACAGTTTGGACAGGCCAGTGAGGAAAGTAAGAGGCCAGGCCCCATCCTCCCTGTGAGCTGGGATTTTTCTGGGTCTCTCTGAGCAAGGAGAGAGCTGAGAGACAGCTAAGAGGAGCAAGCTGTGTCCTCAAGGCAGTCCTGCAGCAACAGAACCAGGCACACACAGCCCTTGGGCTGCAAGATGTGCTGAGGGGCAGTTTTGCAGCAACAGAGCCAGGCACACACAGTCCAAGGAGCACAGACCCTGTGTTGAGCAGCAGACTGGCAGTGCTCAGAGAGCCAAAAGGAACAGAGAAGCAATGCAAGGAGCTGGAGACTCGCAAAGCAGTGCAGCCTGCAGCTGGGTGTGGTGAGCAGCTGGGACCAGCAACATGGGGAGAGAGGCTCTGGGCAGGGAGATATCACCAGCCAAGAGGCCCAGCAGGCCAGACTGGGAGAGGGGTCTGGCCACCTAGAGCTTGAGACTGTGTGGCTACTGCCAGAGCAAGCGTGTCCAACCTGCAGCCCCCCTGCAGCTCATCCAGGGCCTTTAAGGGCCTATAAGGAAGAGACTGTGAACTGTCCTTACATTCTGCAGACAGCTGTTTTGATGTCCCCATGCTACAGAGAAGGACTGTGTGTTCTCATTTAACCTTTCTCATTTTTTTCTTATTCTTTTCTCTCTAATCAGTTAGGCTGTGTCTAGACTGCATCTCTTTTCCTTAAAAGGGATGCAAATTAGCCGCATCGCAATTGCAAATGAAGCGGGATTTAGCCATCAGGCTTCCTTGTGCAAGAAATTCATGTTGCCTGTCTACTCATAGTTCTTGCACAAGAAGCACTGATTTCTTACATTAGAACGTCAGCGTTCTTGCGCAAGAACTCACCGCCAGTGTAGACAGGCAACAAGTTTTTGTGCAAAAGTCGATCCTGCGTTGAGGGCGGGGGGCTGGACTCGATGACCTCTCGAGGTCCCTTCCAGTCCTATTATTCTATGATTCTACACTGGCCGCCTGTCTACACGGCCTGGAGCATGATTGAAGGGGGCTCCGCTAATGCAGGAGCGGGATGTAGCCGCCACTGACGCTACACCGGGCCCCCCTTTCACTTCCCTTCCCCGGGCGGGCCTCGGGAGGGAGCACGCGGCACCCCAGTTAGCGATTAAAGGTCTGGCGGGGGGCGGGGCGGAGCGGAGCGGGGGAGGCGGCGGTTTCTGTCAGGGCCGCGGGCGGAGCAGAGGGGACTACAGGGCCCGGCAGGCAACGCGCGGGGCCCGGCGCCGTCCCGACGCTTCCGGGGGCCGGGCCCGGCCTGTGCGCCGGGTGAGAGGGCAGCGCGGCGGCGGCGACATGGCGGCGCCCAGGCAGGCCGCGAGCGCGCAGGCGGTGCCGGCGGCCAAGGAGCGGAGCAAAAAGAAAGCGGGTAAAGGGGGCGGGGGAGAGGCCTGGGCTCCGCGGCGGCCGCTGGGCCGGGGACGGGGACACGCGGCATCGCAGGGCCCCGGCTGTGACGGGTCGGTGCGGTTGGGGAGAGCTGCACGTGGCGATCTAACCCCCCCCCCCCCCATGTGCAGGCAGGAGCCGTGACCGGGCGTCTGGGTTTCGCACCCCTCCTGCACACCGGCCCTCTGCTGCAACCTGCAGCCCCTCCTGTATTTTGACTCCCCCCCCCCCCCTTGTGCACTCGTCAGTCCTCGCCAAAGCCTCCAGATGGAGCCTTCCCGCCCCGACTGCCTGCCCGACCCCAGAGCCCTTTGACCTGCACAGGGATGTAACTTTCTGTGTTTCGTCAGTTAACCAGTTCAATGTTATGTTTAACTGATTAAACAGAAGTGGGTGGAGACTGTTTGGGCCAGGCCCACCGCAGATGGGGGTTACTCCAGCTGGGGTATCCCCTGCCTGCGGCAGTACCACCAGGCCGGAGCAGCCCTCTGCCTGCAGTGGGTCAGGGGGCTGCTCTAGCTCTTGCTGGTTAACTGTAACCAGTAAACGTTACCCAATAAGAGGGATGTTTATCTGCTAGCCATTCATATCCCTCACCTGGAGCCCTTACCTTAGCCCAGTGAAAATGAGCGTTAAGGAGAGTGGTGGAGGTGGAATGTAATTAGTTCTGGGTGGAACCTCAAGGAAGGGCTAAAGTGTTTGGTTTTGTGCTAGTAGAAATTTGGCAATCCCATGTCTGAGCTGGCCCTGTTCCCCATCCCCTGCTGGGGCTCCCTGCAGCAGCATGTAGAGTACAAAAGGCACACCTGGGCTGTGCTGCTCTGGAACTTCTCCTGAGCCACAGTGGTAAGAAGCCTCTTGTTGTCCCCCGCTTACCTGATGTAGGTAAGTACCGAATAGATAGAAGCTGTATAGCAGTTACTTATTAGCAACATTTTGGTACACATTGCTATGTTGCTCCTAAGCAGTATCTGTTGTTGCCAGGCAGTTTGTTCAACTGAAGCTGATTCAGATGGGGGTGGGACAGCCACGTTGGGATATATGGGGTGGGGGAATCTCAAGTTTGGGGGGAATGGATGAAGAGAACCCTGGGTTTGGCAGGGATGCCTCCAGTCAGCAAAACAGCTGAGTGAGCCTTGCTGTTGGGTACAATCTGAGAATGCTCCTGGCAGCTGAATGCTCTAGTTCCATGGTCACCAACCCGTTGATTGCGATCGACTGGTCGATCGCGAGGCGTTCGGGCAACCCCGCCCCCTACTTCCCCCCCCACCCCCGAGAAGCTCCACTACCTACCTCTAGTGTAGTGCCGGCTTCCCGCGGGGTGGACGGAAGTCTTCTCTGAAGCCCGCGTCACTTCCGGGGGTTCCGGAAATGCGCGGGCTGCTCCCCCTCCCACAGCTCTGTTGCGTGCTGGGGGACGGGGCGTTGGCCCTAGAGGAGGAGTGCAGAGGCTTCCCTGCGCCACCGGCGCCGGAGGGGAGAGTTGGGTGCAGGGCTTTCCCTGCGCTGTGGAAGTCGGCCCCGGGGTTTGGCCGCGCTGCGGGAGGGGAGGGAGTTGGCCGGGCCGTGGGAGGGGGTGTTGACTCCGGGGCAGGTGCCCATGGGGGTTGGCCGCGCTGCACCACGGGAAGGGGGGTTTGGCCCCGGAGTAAGTGCCCGCAGGGTTTGGCCGCGCTGCGGGAGGGGTGGGGGTTGCCCCTGGTGCAGGCTCCCGCGGGGGTTTGGCCACGCCACGGAATGGGGAGGAGTTGCCCCCGAGGCAGGCTCCTGTGGGGGTTTGGCTTTCCCTGCATCGCAGGGGGCCCGGAGAAGGCATGTGCTGGCTTCCTGTGGGGAGGAGGGGGAAAGGAAGGGAGAGAGAATCCTGGGAGGAGGCAGATGCAGGTGACTGCTGCCACTGGCACCCTGTCCCCGCTCCCCAGACTCCACTCCCCTGTCCCCAGCTACAGAACTCTGTCCCCATTCCCGTCCCCACTCCCCAAACTCTGTCCCCACTGGCACCCTGTCCCCTGCTGCAAAAGAACCCTGTCCTCTGCCCCCCCAGCACCCAGTTCCCTCCCCTCTGCCCCCAGCCGCAGAACTCTGTCCCCACAAAATGTATAATTATAAATGCTTCATTTTAGATTTAAATAGATTTAAATAGCATGAATAAAAAAAAGACCATTTATTTTATAACTATAAACACGTGATTTTAATTTTATATATCGCATAATTTAAAAATAAAGTGTTTGTCAGAGTGTGTAAATAAGGGATGGGGATAGCAAGTGATGGACAGAAGGAGAATAGAAAGGGACGGGGCTTCAAGGAAGGGGCGGTAGATCTTCACTTGTTCTGAGATTTAAAAAGTGATCTTCGGTGTAAAAAGGTTGGAGACCACTGCTCTAGTTTGAGAATGGAGAGAGCACTGTGCATAGCCTGCAATGGAGTGGCAGAGAGTAGTCAGCTCCTAGTACCAACAGTGGAGGTGGGAGGGGAAAGGGGATGGGGGTCTCCTTTTCCACTATTATGAAAAGTATGCTCACATGCTTGTAACTGGGATGGTGGGTATAGCTTAATGTATTGGGGTCTGGGGAGGAGATCCGTGATACTTCCAACTGCAGTATAGAAACTACTGCCACCTGCAAGCTAGATATTGATAAAGGGAGGAAGAAACATTCTTTGTTATTCCTGGACTCCAGTTTCACACACACTCACCCCTGTAAAATTACTCTTTTCCACACCCTCCCCCCAACACATGCTGTCCATGCAGGCTCTCTAAGGAAGAGCAGGTGAACAGGGCTGTGTACCCTAGAGTTGTGCTAAGGGGCCATGGTGAGGAGGGAAGCCAAAAGATTAAGTGGGAGGGGGAGGAGAGCAGCACCCCCACATGCCTCCCAATCTCTGTCCTCGATGTGACATCACAAATGTGTTGGTCATCTGCTGTGGCTACATTGCTGTTGCTGAGTGGACAACTCTCAGTAGGAAAGTGTTCCTAAGGGAAATGTTGCTTGGGTTGTGACCCTATGCCAGCTTCTACTTAGGCAGGGCTGCCTCTGATGTGCAGGCAGGCAGGCAACAGGCTCCACATCAAGATGCAGCTCCCACCCAGTGAGCAGAGGGAGCCCAGCTGGGAAGGGGAGACAAGAGAGGAGTGAGTGGGAGAGGCAGGGCCAAGGGTGGGCATTTGGGGATCTGGCATTAAAAAAGGTTCAGAAAAGGGCAACTAAAATGAGTAGGGATTTGGAACAGGTCCCATATGAGGAGAGGCTAAAGAGACTGGAATTTTTCAGTTTAGAAGGGAAGAGACTGAGGGTATGTGTGATAGAAGTATATAAAAAGTATATTGGAGAAATTGGAGAGGGTCCAGAGAAGAGCAACAAGAATGATTAAAGGTCTAGAGAACATGACCTATGAAGGAAGGCTGAAAAAATTGGGTTTGTTTACTTTAGAAAAGAGAAGACTGAGGGGGAGATATGATAGCTGTTTTCAGGTATCTAAAAGAGTGTCATAAGGAGGAGGGAGAAAACTTTGTTAAACTTGGCCTCTGAGGATAGAACAAGAAGCAATGGGCTTAAACTGTAGCAAGGGAGGTTTAGGTTGGACATTAGGAAA
The DNA here is from genome assembly GCF_049634645.1 of Pelodiscus sinensis. NCBI lineage: Eukaryota > Metazoa > Chordata > Testudines > Trionychidae > Pelodiscus > Pelodiscus sinensis. Next base: position 67,826,057 of record NC_134711.1, on the reverse strand, counting down.
AAGTTCCTAACTGTGAGGGTGATTAAACATAGGAATAAATTGCCTAGGGAGGTTGTGGAATCTCCATCTGTGGAGATATTTAAGAGTAGGTTGGATAAATGTCTATCAGGGATGGTCTAGACAGTATTTGGTCCTGCCATGGAGACAGGGGACTGGACTCGACCTCTCGAAGTCCCTTCCAGTCCTAGTATTATATGATTCTATGAAAATCATGTGTGATGTGAAAAGGGTGCATAAAGAAAAGTTATTTACTTGTTCACATAATATAAGAACTAGAGGACACCAAATTAAATTAATGGGTAGCAGGTTTAAAACGAATAAAAGAAAATTCTTCACACAGACACAGTCAACCTGTAGAATTCCTTGTCAGAGGAGGCTGTGAAGGGTAGGACTATAATAGAGTTTAAAAAAGAGCTAGATAAATTCATGTAAGCTAGGTTCATAAAAGGCTATTAGCCAGGGGGTAAGAAATGGTGTCCCTGGCCTCTTTTTGTCAAAGGCAGGAGATGGATGGCAGGAGACAAATCGATTGATCATTGTCTTCGGTCCACCCCCTCTGGGGCACCTGACACTGACCACTGTCGGCAGACAGGATACTGGGCTAGACAGACCTTTGGTCTGACCCAGTATGGCCATTCTTATGTTCTTATGTTACAGAAAGCACGATTGAGGGGGATTTTCTGTCTTTCAAATACTACTTTGTCATTTGGAAGCACATAATACCAAGAATTTTAGACGTAACTAGGCCAAGAATAATCCAGTCCCCTGTAAACTGAATGTTGGGGGACTGTCTTCTTTCTGTTAGTTTTAAAACAAATCTTTTTCCCCTCATTTATAACAGTTAGTTCCCACTCCCTCTAGTGGTGGTGATAGATTTCATCTTTGCCAAGCATTTGAGAATGTAGTTTGTTTTAAAACTACACAAAATAAGGGTCTAGTTTTTCAAACTTAGTTATGTACCTGATCTTTAAATATGCAGGCACTCTCATTGCCATCAAGGATAAGAGGTTTGACTGCTGGAGTTCTATCACACCAATTGCTCTAATTATGAAGAAATTCTGACAATGTTGGTTTGAATTATTTTGTAACAAAGTGAGGTACTTGAAGACATGTTGTGCTTCTCACCTGCCTGACTAAACCACTCCTCATAATAAAGAAGTGTTGTTACTCAATTTGAATAATGCACAAAATAATTTTGTAATTTTATTTAATTTAGGGTGAGCACTCTTCAGAGATCACCCTAATCACTAAATAAAAATTATTCCGCAAATGTCAGTCACAAAATCTTTTCTTGTTTCCTGCTCAGAAACATGTCTAACTACATAATGTTACATTTTCTGCCAGGTAATTGTTTTTTATAATGTCTGCTAAGCAGAAAAAAATATCTGAGCAAACAAATGAAACAATTTAAATCTTTCCAACTTCATATTTTTATTAGAATTCATCATTATGAGGTTGGATGGCTAAAGTAATTAGTAATGGTATATGACATTTCTCAGTTCGAGCTCCAGTTCATCAAGCAGTATCATTGGAAAGCTGAAAACTGGTTTTTTTATATTAAATGATTTATTAGGCTCAATCTATTTTCAAAAGAGCAAATGTTCAGTCAATAGAATCACTGTCAGAGTTAATTAATGCCTATGTCAACCTCTCCCCAGCAGACAAGGGAGACGCGGAGCTAGTGCTCTCCCCCCCCCCCCCCAGCAGACCAGGGAGACACGGAGCGGCTTTTCTCGCCGTGGAGGACGTGGGCGGCGGGACCGTGGCGCGTCTTGGCGGGACCGCTGCCCGCATTCTCCGCGGCGAGTCCCCAGCAGCTTGTCAGGTGGACTGCTTAAAGGTTCGGGGGCAGCCCACCATGCCGAATGTCCCAGAGGCATGGTTCAATGCTTTTTATGGAGAGTTTTGAAACTGTGGAGTTTTGTTCTGAATAGGAACAAAATGTTTGAGAGCCCCTGTTGTTTAACCTTACTAAATAAATAAACACAATTAAAATCAAATAATCAAAAGGTTGGCTAACAAATCTGAAACCTCCTCCAGTAAACTTGCTTTTTAGCAGAAAGCTGGTTCATCCATTTTTTCAAGTAATTCTTGTACGAGAGAGCACATACTTAGAAAAAATATAAATGAATAAAATAACCGCGTTTTCCTTGTGCTTTTACCTCAGTACCTAATATGCTGTCAAAATCACAGAATCCATCCATAAGTATCTCTGTATGAAAACACGCAAGAGAAATGGGCTTTCATTTTTGCATTAAAGTCATGTACATAGTTAATATGATCCTATATAAATTACTTTGCATCATGTCTTTACATTTGATGAATCCCTTTAAAAAAAACAGGAAAGAAAGGAAAAAGAAAACTACTGGCAATTTGACACCTCTTTATACTTGGAGTTTGAAGGCGACAGTGGGGGAGGCACCCCGCACTAGCTGCTTCCCCCCAGCAGAGCAGGGAGATGCAAAGCTAGCACCGCCCCGCCTCTCTCCCCCCGCCCAGCAGACCAGGGAGACGCAGAGCGGCTTTTCTCAGCAGACACCTCAGCTTGAGAATAAAGGACTGAGGGAAGTGAGGTGTGGGAGAATAAAACTGAGCTCTGGAGAAATGTTTGGCTAGAGTTTCTCTACAATATGTACCAGTTCCGACTTACATACAAATTCAACTTAAGAACAAACCTACAGTCCCTATCTTGTACGTAACCCGGGGACTGCCTGTACTCCATACTCCTCTAAAATTAGACCTTCCCTCCCCCAAGGTTTAGAATTGTTAAGCTAGTGCCTGTTGTGATCATTAAACGAAAAAGAATTATTTGTTGCAGAGAAAAGCGCTCTAATGCAAGTGAATTTTTATTTGTAACAGTAGATGAGTCAGAACTTCTCACTGTTCCGGATGGATGGAAAGAACCAGCCTTTACAAGAGAAGATAATCCTAGAGGGCTTTTGGAAGAAAGCAGCTTTGCAACTCTGTTCCCAAAATACAGAGAAGCTTACCTGAAAGAGTGTTGGCCATTGGTGCAGAAAGCCTTGAATGAATATGTATGAATAATTCCTAGATATACATTAAATAAATGTATATTATACAATTTCAAAGATTTATTACACAAAATGTTTATGATTTAAAGCAAAATCATGCAGGAAAGTGTTTTACAATATTTTAAATATATATTTCTTAATATGATAACTCATATTAGAATGGAGTTCTGCACTCTGATTTCTAAACTAAATTCCAGCTTAATAATTTAAAATAAAACTGCACACTAAAGATGTTAAGAGGCAGGTTACCCCCCTCTTCACTGCAACGGCTCCTGTCCTCAGGGGGTCCCAACTGTCTACTTGGTCCCCTTGTGGACAGGAGCTGCTGCTGGGGTAACTTCCCCTGCCACCTGCCCTTCTCCCTCTGCACTGCTGCCTCTAACAGAGGCACCAGTGCGGGAGTACCGCAAAGACGGTGCTAGGGGGAGCCAGCTTTTAAGACAGCTCCCCCCAGCACCGGGTCCTGCTTCTTCTCCTTCCTTTTCCCCCCGGCTGCCTCTAATTAAAGAGGCAGGTAGGGCAGCTATGTGGGGGGAATGCAAGCAGTTGACTCAACTATCCTGTAAGCTTAGGCTTATTGAGTAGTCAACTAATTTTATATCCCTACTGCACACACCATAAAAATGGAAATATTTTATTTTGATGGTAGACTACATGTGATTAAACGTTACTTTTAATTTTTTTTAATAAATATTGCAGCATGTGAATGCAACGTTGGACTTAATTGAAGGTAGTATGACTGTCACCACAACTAAGAAGACTTTTGATCCATATATGATCATCAGGGCAAGAGACTTAATAAAGCTTTTATCAAGAAGTGTTCCATTTGAACAGGTTTGTAGCTAAAACCACATGTATGTCAAGTATTCATTAGGCAGTTTTAAAATTGAAATTTATTTACGGTATATTAAAGTATGTTCATTTTATATTCACGTGGGGTTTTTTTAAGTTTGATTTTTTTCAAGTAAAGTCAGTAGGCGAGAATAAAGTATAATTATTCAAAAGAAAAAAAATATCTAGGAATAATGAAACTGTTTTTAAATCAGTGTGACAGACTACATTGTTCCATTGACTTTTATTTAGTAATAAGTGATGATTTGTGCTTTGATAGTTCTGACACAGTGCTGATTGCCTGTATGTTTGCCCTTCTCTTTTATTTGTAACATAGCTTTGATTTTCCTTTTTAGGCAGTACGCATCCTTCAGGATGAAACTGCATGTGACATCATTAAAATAGGGTCTCTAGTGAGAAACAGAGAGAGATTTATAAAAAGAAGACAAAGGCTCATTGGGCCGAAAGGGTCCACTCTGAAGGTACATCTTACAAGTGTATTAATTAGGATCTTAACTCTGTGAAGTTAATTATCTAAGTGTCACTTATTCCTTCTGGTTTTTTTTGGTTTTTGTGTGTAGGCACTGGAACTGTTAACAAACTGTTATATCATGGTTCAGGGGAACACTGTTTCAGCTCTGGGACCTTTTAATGGGCTAAAAGAGGTAAGAGAGGGCATTACCTACCTTTTAAATAGACCTCTGTCCCACTCCATCCTTAACATGCCTCCACTACTGTTCCAGGTAGGACCAGCCTACTCCCATTCCCTAACAACAGATCATATAGCTAGCACCTAGCTACTTCTGAGACAGTTCCCCATCCCAGCAAGCTCAGAATTCTTCAAACCCTCCAAACACCCCCATCAACCAACACAAGTATCCCTTGAAATCCTTCATCTCTGGACTCACTCACTTTCCATGTGTTATCCCAGCCATTGCTTGGGGCACCCTGTATGTAACCATAAGGAGAAGCTGATAGTTACGTTCAAATTATTGTTGGGATGCAAATTAACTCGTTGGATAATTTGTATGAATGTCACACATGGATCTGCACTAAACTTGACATCTCTCCTGATTGCAAGAAAAGTAAGTGGGTCAACCTACATCGTGAGCAGCAGGAGAAAACCAATGCAGACATTGGAGTTACTTGAGGATGCAAATATTGCTAAGACCTTTGCTTATTAAGCTGACCAATATTGTCTCATTGTTTCCTAGTATTCCCCTGCCTGCCTATACCCTTCTGTTGTCTCTTACTTGGATTGTGAGCTCCTTGGAGCCATCCTTTTGTTCTGTGTTTGTTCCACACCTAAATTAATGGGCAGGTGCTATAGTAATACAAATGTTAGTGAAGGTATATGGAAAACACTATTTTTCAGTGTCAGTGAAATTAGTTTGTCAGATTGAATGCTATTTTCAGTTGCGAACTCTGCAGGAGAATTTTAAAAGTACTGGAATTATAACACATATATGTAAACGTTTCTGTGGGTTGTGAGTATTGTAAACTTCATTTTAAAAAAATCTAAATTTGATGGTAAATTTGACTTGATTGTGTCTTTTTACATAGAAGATGCCATTAATACAAAAATCATATTTCTGCCTGAACACTTTTTGCTTTTGTTGTTGGGAACTAAAAATAGTTAGTTTTAAGATAACGAATATAAAAAGATTTAGAAAAAAAGTATTTCTCTGAAGGTCCATTTGTGCAAAGGATGTCAAAGAAATCATTGTGTATTTAGGACTTTCATTTATGATGATTTAGAATGTTGATCATGTTTTCTGTTTCTTTTGCATTCTTTTAAACCTAGGTTAGAAAAGTGGTTCTGGACACTATGAAGAATATTCATCCTATATATAACATTAAGGTGGGTGTAGTCTGGTGTATTATAGTAACTCTGCATTGTGTCAGGGGTTGCATCTTTGCTGATCTTTCTGTATTAAGACCTTGTCACAAGGTCTCTTAATTTATAAAAAGCTGTATCAATTAAGTATTTCTGTGATACTTTATTTTGTGGTTTTCTCTTATAATGCAGTTTTGAAAATAATCTTTTACAGTATATTGATTTGAATATATTTCTGGTTGTTATGGTACAGTGTAATCAATAATAATATCTGACAAAGGACCAAAGGAAAAAATGTGTGTTGATCTGTGTGTATCCATGTTAGCAGCTTGATATTCATTAATATAATAACATCAGGGAAGCTTCCCTGGTACCAGTAATGTGTCTGAGTCTCTTTAAAAAGAACTTTTTGCTCCTGCTTGAATCACCCAATTTCCCTGTGAATATAGATGATTGGCTGTATTTTTAAATAACTGGGCTTAGCAGCTGTCAGTTATATGTTTTAAGTTATATTTCTTTTCTATGTTTTGAAATTATTGAAGACTCTCATGATTAAAAGAGAGCTGTCAAAGGACCCTGAACTAAGAACACAAAGCTGGGAACGATTTTTGCCTCAGTTCAAACGCAAGAACTTGAACAAACGCAAGGAGCCAAAGAAGAAAAATGTTAAGAAGGAGTACACGCCTTTCCCACCTCCACAACCAGAAAGCCAGGTCAGTCCAAGCCTTGGATAGTTCCATAGAAAAGATAAGGAGACCTAAAATCTTGCTCATGTGTAACTAGGAGCATTAGTCAGTTGATACCAGATGCTTTCCTCAGTATCTTTACTTTTACATAGGTAAAGTATCTCAGGAATCATACATGGTTTTTTTTGTTTTGTTTTTGTTTTTTACAGGTTGATAAAGAATTAGCAAGTGGTGAATACTTCTTGAAAGAAAGCCAGAAGAAACGAAAGAGGGTGGAAGAGATAAAGGTAAAGTTGTTCTAATTTGTTTCAGCCTTCAGCAAAAAGAAAATGGGTTTGTTTTTTTGGTCTGTTGGATTCTGCTCTGGCAATGTGTTTGACTTTTTTTATTTTTAATTTTAGGCAAAACAGGCAGCAGCCATAAGTAGGAGACAAGAGGAAAGAAAAAAAGCTTTTATCCCCCCCAAGGAAAAGCCAGCTATAAAACCTAAGAAAGGTAATAGTTGTTTCCTGTTTTTAGAATCCTTGGTACTGCTTTTTTAGCTGCTATTCCTTTGGTAGGTGGCTATTTACCAACCAAAGTATATGGAGCATGAAGTGTGAAATTCATCTTGCGAGTAAGGAGGTTCAGCACAAAGCCGCCTTGCTATTTAAGCCCAATGGAGATACGTGCGGAAATGGAAGAGATGAAGCAGTCCACAGCAGTACCTTTGCATTTTTTGTGTAATATAGTGATATTGGGGCAAACCAGAGGGGGCCTATTAGATTATCAGTTATGCAGGAGGCAAGTTTGCTACATCATTCTGTGAGCTGGAATAGAAGCTATGAAGGTCTGCTGATTTTTACACTTTTTAGCAGCTTATTTAATTAAAAGAACTTACTGATGAACATGGTTGATACTTCAAACATAAAGACATTACTTAGAGGGGAAAAATTGAGATTCTGAAGATGTGTCCCATCATGAATTGGAACAAAATTGAACACTCTAATGTTTGTGAACTGAGAGTCTGGGGAAAAAGGTATCATTGGATCAACCAGAATGTTTGTTTCAGCATTTTTGAAGCTTAATACATTTCAACGGGTTTTTTTGGATATCTGAAAAATACTTTTTATTTTTAATATTTTGCTGTGATGACTTAAATTAGTAAACAAAAAGTTGTTGTGACTCAAAAGGAGAATTTTCCACTCCAAAATGTTCAAGTGGGACATTTTGGCAACTTTAATCTTTCTTTTTTTCTTAAAAAAAAAAAAAGAAAGAAAAAAGAAATAAATTAATCAAAACCAACCCTTTTGTGCAGTTTGGTTTTGATAAAGAGCATTTTTCTCATGGAACAATGGTTTTGGCAAAAAATTCTCAACCGGTTATACTTTTTCTACTGTAAATCTCTCAGCCTTCCAACCACAGAGTTAGAGAACTGAAATCCACGCATGTCAGCTCAATTCTGTACTCCAATAAGAATTAGCGTAAGTGAGATAAGAATACTTTATTCTGTCTCATGATTTCTGCCCAAGAGGGAAGTGGTGGCAAGACATCTCAATGTCCTGGTTTATATGTGGTATTAAAACTGTTTTATTAAAATCACTGTTTTCAAAGACTGCTGGCTGGGGAAGGGGGAAAAAACCCCATGCCAACCTGCTTCCCCCCCCCCCCCCCCCCCAAGTGTATCTTCCTTTCTTATTTCCCTCCTCCTTGTTAGACACAGTTCATTGTGTATATTCATGGGATCCTTGTCTAGATCATTTCCAGTAGATATTAGGGGGGGGAAATGAGGAGGGATGTTTCTCATATGTGTGGTGTTTTTTTTATATATAATCCTGTAGCTTCTACTGAAACAAAAATTGATATTGAAGCCATCAAGGAAAAGGTGAAAAAAGCAAAGAAGAAGAAACTGGGAGCACTTCCAGTGGAAGAAGTTAAATTAAAAATTGCAGCAGATGAAAAGAAAAAGAAGAAAAAGAAATGATTTGTGAACTGGTACACCAACATTTCTCTGACACTTGCAAAGGAACTGTTTTTGTGCTTTGAAGATTTAAGACTCGGGGTTATACTGCAGCTAATACTGCTGAAAAGATTTTAAAAACATGTTTATGATAAAGAATATTTTGGGGATTTATGGACCTAATTAAGCAGTGTAAAATCTTTGGAGTTTGAAAAGAAAATAGTTTGGTATCTTCTTTGTCACATCCTAAATAATTGTGAGAAGGTACAGTAATATCTTTTCACTATTCACATCATACTTCTGGGAGCAATTAGGGATTTTTAAACCCTACATGAAGGTTTTTGGTATTGCATAATACAAAAAGCAAGTTTTGGAAGCTGGTACAGAATACCAAACCTCAGGCATTTGACAGAGAAAGCAGGTTTGTTTGTTTTTAAAGAAACGTTTCTATAACAGGCTGGTGCTGTATAACAAGCTTCAGATATGGAGGTGTTAAATCTGATGACTTGTAAAAGCAACTGGTTGTATTTTTATATATTATGTCTTTCTGTTTATCAGAGCTGATATTTATTTTTTCATATGTGTGTGGTGTATTTTTTAACTGTTTTTCCTCTCTACGTTATAACATGACTGAAACACATGTGGTATTACTTCCAGGTATAGTATGCACGTACCTATTGTAAGACAATTGTTTAATTTCAGTTGGTTTGTCAGGCTAGCTGTCCTGGCAAATTATTTCTAAATTGGCCTGTAATAAAGGTCCTATAATGAGCTTTATGCACGTGGGTTGCTTACCTTTGATTTCAACTGGCAAGGTCCCATGGAACTCACTGAAGAATAAAAGCACTTATTTCTCCATAAAAATGCAGAATTTTGGAGCTATTATTGAGGCCATCTAAGGATATGGCAATATCAAACCAGTGCACAACTAAAATTTAGTTCTTACCCTTACTAATTAACTTGTGAAAATTATTGGTTACCATTTAATTTAAGTGTAGCATAACTATATCATCAGAATGGCATTGCTGGGTCAGACTAAACCAATATCCTGTCTTCTAATGGTGGCTAATGCCAGGTGCTTCAGAGGGAATGAATAGAATAAATAATCAAGTGATCCATCCTCTGTGTCTCATTCTCAGCTTCTGTCAAACAGGTTAGGTTAACCCTCCCTGCCTGTTCTGCAACATATAGTACCACCATCAGAACTGCTGTTTATTAAGTCTGAATCCTTAATTTGGATTCACAATTGAGTAGCTGTGATTTGTTTTTAAAAGGTGCTTATGACCCACAGGGAGTGTCTAAAAACCTTACAAAATCTTAATGTGGGGATTAAACTGATCCGATGACTTGGTTAGAACGAACGTGAAGGTTGTAAAAGGGAATGAGGTAATAATGGGTAAAGAATTTTACTCCAGTTTTTGCAAAGGACATCATAATATTTTATACATTTTCTTTGAGTCTTGTATGTAAAGTCTGATTTACAATCATCACAATGAAGCTTATCATATGGGAATTTCTGTAGGAATGTTTCAGTGTGTTTGAAAAGTCATGTGAATGATCTGAACGTTTAAATACTCTTCCCTAGACAAGAAGTGAAGTAAACAGCACATAGTAAGCTACAGAGGGAAGGAAAAATCTTACTGTATTTAACTTCCCTCTGCACACAGCACCAGCGGAACCTGTGTGTTCCTCTTTTATAGTAGGAAGTGGGCTACATATCCTTTATGAACAGATGTAATCATATATTTGCATGAGACATCTTGAACAGACAACTGCCTGAATCTGGATAGTTGAGTTCTGGATTCTAAGTCCAAAGATGCATTGACTGGTATTAACAATCCCTACTGAAAGCTCCTTGGTTATGTCTACACTGGCAGCTCGGAGAGAGTCCCAAGATTTGCCACTGGAGATGTTGCAAATCCTTATTTAATCGAAATGTTTTGGAAGAGGTGAGAGGAGCAGTGGGGGCTTTGGCTTTTTGTATTTTGGATCTGGGGAGTGGCTGGAGTCCACGCCTACAAACATCATTCTCATACGTAGTCTGGTAAACTAATGGGATAGGTAAAGCTACTCATGTGCCTAAGTGCTTGCAGGATCAGAGGCCCCTTTGTATGTAAACTTTGTTTAGGCTATTTAATTTTTGAGTTATGCACATTGTATAAAATGAAATGGGTAGTGTTTAATGCAAGGTAGAAGTATTTTCTTTTATTTTGACTTTTTAGATTTCATTAAGATCCAAAAAGCACACGCCTACTGTTCTTTATATTCTGGTAGCACCCACAGCCTGCTGCAGGCTTCCCATCCAACCCTAAAAGCACAAACCCTGTCAAGAGCTCACAATCTACTCAAAAGCGTTAAGTGAAGAAAATCAAATCAGTAGCTTTACAGTTACGGATATTTAAACTTCGCATGCTCTGGGGGTGGGGAACACACATTTCAATGAATGCACACGCATGCCCATGTGCTCAGTCCGCAGTACTAGCAAAACAACCACGACTCTTCCTGTCACTAACTGGTACCTGCCCACAAATGCACATACAATGGAGAATTTGGGGGGATGAGGCTGGGCAATGGCTGGCCTGTGTTGAGGATGCCTGCTAGCTAAAGAACTTGGGACTCTTCTTCTTCCCCTCAATCCCTCATGTAAACAAAGAACAAACATGGGGGCTACATCTACATGGCCCCCATTTTACACAAAAAATATGCAAATGAGGTGAAGCATGGAATATCACCACACTTCATTTGTATAATGAGGCTCCATTTTTGCACAAGAGGCTTTTGCGCAAGAGCTGTTCCGCATTTTTTCAGGAAAAACGGCTCTTGCGCAAGAGGGGGTTTTTGTGTGTAGATGTCTCCTTTTTAAGCAAAAGCCTCTTGCGCAAAAACAAAGCCTAATTAATTATGCAAATGAGGTGCAGCGATATTCCATGCTTTGCCTCATTTGCATCTGTTTTTGCACAAGACACTATAGTGTCACAGTATCACATGCAAAAGTGTACAGGCCAAGTCGTGCTTCATTTACTCACATAAGTTGGGCAGTTGACTTCTATTGGACTATTTCTGTGGGTAAGGACAGCAGCAATTAGCTGTATGTCAATATGTCACCAAGCTCATGTGTTAGGTTTTTTGAAATATCGGGCATGTAAAAGAAAAGGTGAATGCATGCCCTTAACCAAATGAATTATAGCAGGGTGGAATACAGTTCATGAGGGTTAGTGTCTGGGCCGTCCTTAGGATTTATGGTGCCCTTCACGCGATTATTAAACTGATGCCCCTATGCCTGACTTGCGCTTCCACCCCTACTCCCTCCCCTTCCCAGAAACCCCAGCAGCCAATCCCTTCCCTCAGACTGTGCTACAGGCAGTGCATTCAGCTCTCTAGGACCCAGCCTTGCTGTTACACGCTCTACTGCTTCCTGTCATAGGCATGCTCAGCATATTTCATTAGGGTGTGCACCCAAATAATTGTTTTTAAATGTACTCTTTGATACACACACACACCCCCATTAGCCATACCCTGACCCCAGTTAGCCATGCCTCTGGAGGCAACACTCTCAGGGCAAGATGGACACATGACCAAAAGTAAAAGGTGTCATGTGACAACCTCCGCCCCCCCCCCCCCCGGGACTTTTCCCACCATCCGCCTACCAATAGGGATTAGTTTGGCCCCCACCAAACCCCCCTCATGCAACTATCCTGCAATTGCATTAACCCAATGTGTGTGACATTAACTCGAGGGCAGAGAGGCTGGGGGAAGTGTGTCTACATTGGCGCGATCTTGTGCAAGAACACTGACGTTCTAATGTATGAAATCAGTGCTTCTTGCGCAAGAACTATAATGCTCCCGCTCAGGAACAAGCCCTCTTGCGCAACTGTTCTGGCGCAAGAGGCCAGTGTAGACAGGCAACATGAATTTCTTGCGCAAGAAAGCCCGATGGTTAAAATGGCCATCGGAGCTTTCTTGCGCAAGAGAGCGTCTACACTGGCATGGATGCTCTTGCACTAAAGCACATCTCTTGCGCAAAGGCACATGCTAGTGTAGATGCTCTCTTCTGGAAGAGTTTTTGCACAAGAACTCTTCCGCAAAAGAGTTCTTGTGCAAAATCATGCCCGTGTAGACGTAGCCTAAGAGTTTCCTCCCATGAGCTGAATGAATTTTATGTTGTGCACCAGTACTGAGTTCATGTGACTTAACTTGGGTGCCACAGTGGCACATCCAAACATTAATAAATACCTTATAAACCTACCTTTTCCCTCTGCTGCCATGTCTCCTCCCCTTGCTCCATCAGCTCCCCAGGTGCCCCCAACCCGCCACCCTCCTCTGCAGTCCTGACTCCTGCCCTTCTCACTGCCCTCAGCCTTTCTTAGACCTGCCACCCTCCACCAGCCCTTCTCTCCCCCCGGTGCCCACTCCTCCAGTAGCCCCACTCTGATCATGTGAGCTACCTCTCCTCATCCCCTCTTCTAATACCTCCCTCTACACACCTGTCCTGCCTCTCTGGTGCTGGTCTCTCCCCTGCAGGTGTCTGCCCTTCTGCTTCACCTCCAGAATCCCATGGCATCTGCATCTTCCCTTACCCCTGGACCTTCCTGGCGCCTCCTCCTTCCCTTACTGCCCCTACCCCCTTTGCCCTCTTTTTCCCTGAAGCCCACCCCCTCACCACTCTCTGCCCCATTCCCCTCCTGCCCTCACACATTACTTGCTCCATCCCCACCTTTTTCATGCCCACCCCTCCTTTCAAGCCTTCTCCCAGCACCTCCCCCTCCAGCCCCCAATGCCCTTCCCCTCTCCTCTCCTCTCCCAGCATCACCCTGTTCCCCTCCCACTGACACCTCCCCTCCTGCCCTTTCCCTCATTGTCTCCACTTGCCCCCCCCCCCCATATTAGTCTCTCCTGCACTCCTGCCTCTTGGTGCCTTGCCCTTTCTTCTCCTGACCTGCCCCCTCCTCTCAGCATAAGCCCCTTCCTCTCCCACACCTCCCCCTCACCTACCTTCTGCCTTCCTGTTTGCAGGGCTGGAGTCTGCTGCAATCGGGCCCCAAAAGTCCCCACAGCCCAGGATCCAGAACATGTGCCGGAGCCAGAGCTGGGCCACTCGGCGCTCACAGCCCCGGCCCATCACAACATGGCCAGTCCCACCTCTAGCGAGGCTCTACTCCCCCGTGTCCCGCTCAGCACCACGCCGCGCGTGACCCCGCCCCCTCCGGCTCGCTGCGCATGACCCCGCTCCCGGTGCAGCCCCGGTTCCCCTGATGCTGCCGCCTGGTTTGACAGCTTCCCTTCCCCAGCTGGGGTCACCTTGCCAGAGTCCCTCAGCCCAGTAGGGTCTTCTGGTGGGGACGTAAGTGCTGGCAGCGCCCCTACTGGCTCCAGTGCAGAGCGCACGCGTATGCTTCCCACCGTCCCGGGCCGGCAGAGTGGTGCCCCAGAAAGCGTGGTGCCTTATGCGATTGCCTACTCCGCGTATGCCTAAGGACGGCCCTGGTTAGTGAGATAGGGCATCTGCCCCAGACTGGCCCTTTAAGAGTAAAACCCAGCCCTGGGAGAGGGCTGAGAGCAAAGCCCTACAGCTGTGGCAGGAATTAGCCAGTAAGGCCCCTGCTGGGGCTATATAAATAAGGGCTCCAGGAGGAGGAGAAGTTTTGTTCTAATTAGGGAGCAGGATTGATCTAGCTGCTAAGGAAGCTGGGTGATGTGCTGAGACAGGCCAGCATGGGGGAGCCCTGGCCTGACCCTACTCCCTGGCTGCAGAGCCTCAGACAAGGCCTGAGAATTCTAGGGCTGAAGTTAGAGCAGGGCTGCGAGGAGGCAGGCAGAGCTGGGGAAGCTCTGGCTAGGCAAGTTCCCAGGCTGCAGGACCTGAAGCAAGGCCTGAGAGTACCAAGGCTACAGAGGCAGCCAGGGGAGGCAAAGGCAGCAGGTCCACATCCCCTTGCCAGTGATGAGTGGCCACTTCAGACTGCAGTTTTGCCCTGAGACAGGGGCTAGATGAAGACAGGCAGTGGGTCACTGAGGCAAGATGGGTATAGGGAAGTTGGGAGTTCCCAGATGGGGAGGACTCCAAAGTAAGGGCACTGTGGTAGAGCAGTACCTAGAGGTGGAGAATGTAGGTAACCATGGGTGACACACCAGCTGAAATAGGGTGCTCCAGGGCTGAAGGAGTTAATTTCTGGGTGGCCAGCTGGTGGTGCCCAGCTGACGAGTGTGCATTTGGTGACAGTTAGCCACCATGGGGCCACCTCATGCTTTACCTGAGCATCTACGGGCATGGTGACTCAATGCTGTTAGTGCTACGGTTCACTGTTCCTGGCCAATAGAAGCAGCAGGAAGCAGTGTGGGATGGGTCATCACTTACTATACTTCCCATTGGACAGGAACAGTGAACTGTGGCCACTGGGAGCTGCAGGGCTCGGGGCCAGCAGAAGTAAAGGCAAATAAACCATGTGGTGACCTGCTAGTGGCTAATCCTGATAAACCACATAGGACCCATGGGCCAGAGGTTCCCCAACCCTGAATTTTTGACCATCATCTATATTCAGATTCTTACCTTGGATTAAGTGTTGTGGATGGCCTTTTTGTTTGGGTTGTTCTGTTTTGTTTTTGCATTTATCTATTTTCAAGTCACATACTACTTATTAACACAACAGGGCTTATTCTACAAATCCTTGGATAAGATTTTCCTCCACTAATAATAGGAATTGAACAGTCCAAAGCATTCCTGGAATCTTTCAAATGATTATTAGTTACTTATAGATAATTGGAGATAATGCTTCTGTAGAAACCAGATTGCTCCAAAAGTCAATACAATTAATAATGGCCTTAAAACTAGAACAGCAATACAGTACTGGTCACACATGGCTTCATCCCAGGCTGAAGATGTATCCCAGTCTGGGTACCATCCAGAATTATCTATAAATAAAATGAAGAATTATTTTCACGTATAACTGTATTTAAGGTAACAAATTCAAGAAACAGTATCTGACTGTGATACGTACATATGACTTTCTCACGGTCTGGATTTTCTGGCAAGAGGAGAAAAGAACATAACTATAGTTATCAGAAATCATTTTTAATGAAAAATAATTGAAAACTTGCTACAAAATGAGAAGCTCAGGATGGGTGTAATAAAAATATGCCTGCTTCACTTAAAAAAACAAAAAAACCCAACAAGGAGTCCTGTGGCACCTTACAGACTAAGGCCTGGTCTATACTAGATTAGGCAGGGCAGCTTAAGGTACACCATCCAACTATGCAAAATGCATAGCCAGATTTGGCTTACTTTGAGCTGAACCACTGCAGCATCCCCACTATGGGAGGCTGACGGGAACACATGCTTACTCCTCACAGGAGTACCACCAGGCGCTGGCAGGGGCTGCCCTCTGTGTTTGATTTAGGGGTCTACATTAGATTGGAGAAGAGGGACTGGACCCTGAGTCTTCAACCGCCCAGTTGGGTGCCCTAACCCGTGGATTGTAGAGTTGTGTGTTCTCTCTCTGGCCCAAGGCCTATTAAGTATTTATCCACAGCACTACAGTCATAGGGCTAAACATTCTGGCTGTGTCTAGACTGGCAAGTTTTTCCGGAAAATCAGCAGCTTTTCCAGAAAAACTTGCCAGCTGTCTACACTGGCCGCTTTAAGATCGTCAGTGCTTTTCCGGAAATACTATGCTACTCCCATTCGGGCAAAAGTCTTTTTCCGAAAGACTTTTGTGCAAAAGGGCCAGTGTAGACAGCACAGTACTGATTTCCACAAAAAAGCCCCGATCGCGAAAATGGCGATCGAGGCTTTTTTGCGGAAAAGCGCGTCTAGATTGGCCACGGACGCTTTTCCGCAAAAAGTGCTTTTGCGGAAAAGCATCCTGCCAATCTAGACGCGCTTTTCCGAAAATGCTTTTAACGGAAAAGTTTTCCGTTAAAAGCATTTCCGGAAATTCATGCCAGTGTAGACGTAGCCTTTCTGAAAACTGTTAGCTGGGCTGCTTCATGTTCCTTCTGAAATATCAGCATGTTGTTTGGGGTGGGGAGACAGAGAAGCATGTGCTATTGAGTGAATTATAGATTTACAGAAGGTTGAGCCTATCTGTGAGCACAGGCTAGCCAATCACTTCTTTACAGCTTTATTGCACTGGTGGGGCTATTAACCTGGCTCCCTCCTAATGCTCAGAGGCTTGCTAAGTGTCTCTTAGTACATGGGGTGGGAAAAGCTTACTTCTGACTGCCTTTCCTCCTCCACGTGAATCTCTACCATATTTCAATTTTGGGTATAGATTCTCAAAATTAATTGAACAACCATTGTCTTGTGGCAATGGGCCATTGGTATTGTGTCATTTTGATAGGTCTTTCCATAGGACATCATTCAGGTAGGGAGTTTCCTTTTTACTTACCACATAGCTTGTTTTCACACTTCTCACCATTGCATTTGCTGCATGCTACTCCTGTTGTATAAGGTTGTGTTGGAAAATTCCCACTGAAAAGAGGAACAACTTTTGTTCTGATATTGACCTCCATGGGAAGAATTTGAGTATCCTGTGTTCACATTTTGTTGGAATTATTTTATAAGGAGGGAATACTACTGCACACAGATCATGGAAATGGAAGAGAGCAGGAATGACTGAACCCCATGTTTAGGAACTCAATTTAATACTGCCAAATTTCAACTTTCAGGGGCTGAGAACTTTGAATGTATGGTGTACTTAGTTACGCTACAGGGTGGTTGCTCTCTCTTGTGCACACTACACCTTTCAGTATATAACGCTGCCAGCCAGGCAGGCTGGGAATCTGTAAGGGAGCTATTTTATTTCAGTGCATACGCAAATTGTTATAGGTATCTGTTCTCTCTCCCTTTTCCTCTTTATCTATCTTGCTTCTTTTCTAGAGACTGTCTAGGTGAAATTCTAGCCTCTCTGAACTCTGAGGCCAGGATTTCACCCATATTTGTGTGTTATATGTAATCTCAAGTAAACCCTCTTGAGAATATAACACTCAAATTAAGGATTAAGTGAAAATTAAGTAGTCTGTAGCTTTTGTGCTCTCGTGATCACCACTAAATCAAATGGTACATTCATGAAACTAATGCCCAAATGCAGTATAGTTGGGTTCAGTTAGCTCACATGCTAAAGGATAGACTTTTGGTATACCAGAAACACAGCATATTGGAGTTTCAATCTACTATTCAGCAGTGGTAACAGATGCCAATAGGTTTCTGGCTCACATCTGTCTTGATACTGTATTAGAAGGCCAAGCTCCCTGCATTACACTTTATATAAAGTACTAGTTTGACATATTTGCAAGTACAATTGTGTATTGCAGTCAATCTTGGCTACCCGAGTATGTCTGCACTGCAGCTGGGGGCAGAGGAGGGATGATTGCCATCTGTAAACTAACAAGCCTGAAAATTGAGAACAGTGAGGCTACAGCACAGGTTTCAATGTGGGGCTGGACAAGCCTGCCCAAGACCCTGGGTAATTACTCGGGCTGTGAACCTGGAACACTTAGTGCTTACTTGGGTGGCAAGCCCAGGGTGGACTCCTCGTCGCTGCAGCTTTACAGAGGTTAGCACTTGCTCTGGTTAGCTTCAAGCTAACTCAGATATGCCCCATAAGCTGCCACCACACCTCCAACTGCAGTGAATACTTACTCTATGGCTGTGTCTAGACTGGCCAGTTTTTCCAGAAAATCAGCCGCTTTTCTGGAAAAACTTGCCAGCTGTCTACACTGGCCGCTTGAATTTCTGCAAAAGCACTGACTTCCTACTGTAAGAAATCAGTGCTTTTTGCGGAAATACTATGCTGCTCCCATTCAGGCAAAAGTCCCTTTTGCGCAAAAGGGCCAGTGTAGCCAGATGAGATTTGTTTTCCGCAAAAAAGCCCCGATTGCGAAAATGGTGATCGGGTTTTTTTTGCGGAAAAGCGCGTCTAGATTGGCCACGGACACTTTTCCGCAAAAAGTGCTTTTGTGGAAAAGCGTCCGTGCCAATCTAGATGCTCTTTTCCGAAAATGCTTTTAACGGAAAACTTTTCCGTTAAAAGCATTTGCGGAAAATCATGCCAGTCTAGACATAGCCCTTGTGTAGAATGACAGACTTACTTTGGAGAACTCTCCCCTCTCACAAAGAGCCACTGAATAGCTAAAAGGAGTAGAGAAATTTATGCAGATAAGGGCTCAGTTGAGGGCTAAATCCCGGGGTTTAAATTTAAAAATTAGGGTTGAACTCCTCTCCCCTCAAAAAAACAAACAAACAAAAAAAAAACCCCTCACATTTCAGTGCATGCTCAGCAGTAACATTGGCTGTGTGGTTTGTCAGTGATATACCAGTCAGCAGGTCAGTTGCTCAAATATTCAGTGCAGTTCTCCTTCCAGCACCTTCCATATTTTGCCTCTTTCTTTGGCCCCATTATTGATTTCACGGTGTAGCCATGTTCCTGGTCAAAAAGAATTGGGCCTAGCTTCCTCTGGAGTATACCAGACAGTAACATAAATCACTCCTCCCCCCACACTACTGCCTTTTAAGATAATTGTAAGGAGGACTTACGCGGGCCCATAGTTGCAAATGAAATGTGCTGCATTAGATCCCTCAAATCCTGTTACTCTGGGGCAGAAGTGAACAGCGCAGCCAACTTTGTAACTTGCCGCCCAAACAATCTGAAAAGAAGTAGACATAAGCTACAGTAAAATACCTGATTTCTCATTCACCAAACCACAGAGAGACAACTGCTACTGTAGTTGTGACACAGAATTGTTGAATTAAGAAGAATGTATCCTAGGGACTCTTTACGTGTACAGAGTGTAGGTCCAGCTAGACATGAGTAATTGGACATAAGTAATGAGGCTGAGGCCTCATTTCTTGGGAGACAGAACTAGGGAGGTAAGTGGATCAGCAGGTTGGAAATAGAATGTCTATACCAGCTAAGAAAATGTGGAACATCCAGAATACCATTTACAGTAGAACCCACAGATGAGGTAAAGGGTATATCCATGTCTACACTATAGACCTCAATTCCCAATGTACTGAAGTCAGTAGTTTTAGGTACATTCATCTAAGAGCACAGTTTGGCTTATAGCGCCTAAAGTTACCCTTATGCAGTGAGAATGAAAGGCTCTCAGCTGGATTCCTGCATCCAAATATCCCAGGATGTGTCTTTCTGTTCACTAACACTTTCCCACCCTATTTTTAACTTGTTATAACAAGTTTTAGTGAATTTACTGCTCACAAAAAATGCTGGCACAGTACTCCCAGAATCTGAAGTCCTCTTTCTATCTAAAGGCAAAGCTCAACAGCTCAGCCTTCGTGCTCACATGATCTTTGGCCTTTTTTTGATGAGACTGCCAATGGGCAACACCAGCCGTTATCTGCTATGAACTAGACTGATGCCACGAATTCATCTCTCTCTGTATTGTAGAGGGTTGTGTGTCTGAGTCAATTTGTTCAAGATCTTCTCCTAAGTGGTAAGAGCTAAGACCATCCAATTTGATATGCAGCTTCCTCTTATCAAAACTTAAAGCACGGTCAGGGTTTGGTTGTGCCAAGAAAACAGGAAGTGCTGAGAATGGGACTGTTTTCCATAGCATAAAAAGGGAGAGGCACAGAGAGGATGGACACGCTATTGAAAGTGACTACTGAGGCGAGCTATACTGCAGAGTAGCCGTTGGGGGCAACTGTATCACCAAGAGAGTGGCCAGTAGGGCTGGGACTCTGCCATCTTGCCTGCCACCAGACCAGGTAAGTAGCCTCCCTGCCCCATACCCTTTCCTTTCCCCCCACCCCCCACCGCCACCCCCGGCCTTTGGCTACAGCGCTGGAGGTGGGAGGAAACTGAAGGCTCCTGGTGGCCAGAGGGATTTGAAGGGTGACGGAGGGGAGGGGGGAACAGAAGGCCCCTGGCAGTCAAAAGGGCTGGGGGTGGGGAAGACCTTGCCAGCTGGGGGAGAGGGAAAGAAAGCCCCATTCGATGAGACTCCCCCACCCTGAGTGCCTCTTCACCCCACAACCATCACTCTCACACCCCTCCATGGCCCCAACCTCCTTCCCTCCCCCTCACATCCCCAAAGCTGTGTCCCGATTCTTTTGCACTCCCCACACCACCAGCCCCCTGCCCTGAAGGATCTGGGCAATGCCGGATAAGTCTTCTAGCTTAACATATAGGACACTGATCAGAAGGCAGTTGTTTTTTTATAAAAGCAAGAGCTGTACATATGTGAGCATATGTACATAGAATAAAGAAACCCTGCAACTGGCACATAATAATGATGCATATTTGCCATTAATATCAGACCAATAAAGTTGCATTGAAAATAAGTTCTGCCTTATACAGCTAATAGCAGTAATAATGATTTTTAGTCATTACCAATCTAAGCTTGATGTTTTTGAATTGCTGACCTAAAACTGAAAGCCCCTGTAGCCAATTTCCAGTCTCATCCTATTTTTAATTTTGAGCAAACTCTTACATAACCCATACTGGAATGACTAGCACTGAAGGTCTGTATCTCATTCCCTGCTAGAAGAGCATCTTTTCGAGGAAACAAAAATTAACTTTAAATTGAAAGGATTAAAACAATCCTATTTATTTCCAGGGTCCTTTCAAAATCAGTGACATCAAAAAAGCATTTATTGGCATAGGAATCTCCCATTATTTCACATGTGCAGAAATAATTCTGTAACAAATGACTCACCTGAGTATAATGGCCACATATTTTGGTGCAAGCACGTGTGCTATAGGTGTAGTCTTTGAACTCATTGAACCAAAGAGCGAGGGCTGCAGTCACAGAAAAAAGTTGAAGAGAGCCAGTCCAGATGTTTTCTCCAACAGAAGTAAAGCGAGGGTGGGTCTTCCCTGGTATCTTGAGATAGATATTATGTTTAAACTGACATGTCTTTGCCCATGCTCTGGCTGTCTTTGCCAAATCTGGGTCCCAGCTCTGCCAAGCATAAAGACAGACACAAACCATTTTCAGTTACATTGTCATAACAGTAACGAAAAGGAATTTCCAGAAGAGGCCCCTCATAGATGTGAAAATTTCATATGTTCTTTGCGTCTATTCATTCCTACCCTCCCAGAGAGTTCCAAGAAGGGGCTCTAGGATTTTCATAGAACTAACTGATAAACCACCCAGAATATCAGTATTTTACAAGTTTAACCAATCATTCAGATAGGTGCATCAACATTCTGTTTTTGCTGGACTCATGGGTTTATAAGTCAAACATTAAATTTGTTTGGAAAACAAATATAAGCATTTAAACTCTTTTCAGTCATCAATGGGATTCATTATAAATTAATTTTCAGGTGCACCATAAGTATTCAGTTTTATGGGCTTAGGATACTCCAATATGTTATGATTTTTTTTACCTTAGAGGTGGCAACTCTAGAGCAAATCCTAACTCTGAATTCTTTACCATGAAAGCAGGGCTGGGCAAAATACGGCTTGAGGACTAGATCCAGCCCACCAATCCACTAGATCGGACCCATGTCTCATAGACTCATAGACTTTAAGGTCAGAAGGGACCATTATGATCATCTAGTCTGACCCCCTGCACAGTGCAGGCCACAAAATCTCACCCAGCCCTCCTAGAATAATCCTCTCACCTATATCTCAGATATTGAAGCCTTCAAAGACTTTGAAGACCCCAAGATGCAGAGAATCCTCTACTCAGAGCAGCTGGCTGCAGGGGGCCTGTGCATATCTGAGTGCTGCTGCAAGCAGGGGGAAGACTTTGTGTGCCATCTCACACGGACACAATCTCACAGCTTCCATTGGCCAGAAACAGGCCAATGGGAGCTAGGGTTGCCAGGTGTCCGGTATCTTCCTGGACAGTCCAGTATTTTCACCTCCTGTCCCGTAAAAAACTTCAGAGAATACCGGACACCTGAAATGTCTGGTATTTTCCCCCGTCCAGGAGGTGAAAATGCTGGGCACCTGGCAAGCCTACAAACACTCAGCGCCCAGCCTTCCCCCTGCCCCCTCCCCGCAGCTTCCTGACCCCATGCTTACCTGGTTCTGCAAGACTACTGGCACAAAATGGCTGCGGACCAAGGGGAAGCAATGCTTCCCCTGGGTCTTCCTGATCAACCTCTCCCCTGTTCCTATCCCTGTACTCACTCTTAAAGGGGACATGCTGTTTTAATGCTGTTTTATTTTAATTTTTTTTTTTTTGCTCAACAACTTTGGTCTCCCCCCCTCCCTTTTCGCCCCCTTCAACAGAATTTTTTTTTGGAGGGGGGGGAAGGTTTGGTATTTTTGTTTCAACATCTGGCAACCCTAAAGGGAGCTGCTTTTTTGCAGGGCAGGCAGTGTGTGAGGTACCTCTGCCCCAGGCTTGCTGTGCTCAGAGCAGCACATGGACCTCTCAGACACCTACTCTGAGGGTCTTGTGGGGAATGTGGAAGGCAGAAAGCCTACCTGAGGCTGCTGGGCTGTTGTCTGGGAGCTGCCTAGGTAAGCCCATCCCAGACCCTACATCCCAAACCACTGCTCTGTGTCATAACCCCCTCCTACCCTAGGTCACATCCCAGAGCCCTGCATCCCCTCCTAAACCCCTGTCCCAGGTCACAACCCCCTCCCAGATCTTTCACCCTCTCCTGCACTCCTCCTCCAGACCAGAATCCTTTCCTGTACCCATACCCCCTCCTGCACCCCAACCCATAACCTCCTTCTTCACCAAATTCTCTCCCAGACCCCACACCCATAAAATGTATAAGATATAATTCTCTCCCAGACCCCCTCAAAATGATTGCCCACCCCTGCATTAAAGTCACCAAGTGCTTAATGCACATGCCCACTGGCAGTGCCCCTTGACTTTCAGGTCAAGTCACATGCATACTAAGAGCCAGATGCTGAGTGGCTTAAACTCTGCTTATAAATTTGTATTCTCACATTTTGTGAGTGAAAATATTTGCTCCAGATCCATATTTCAATAAGCAAACAAGAATTTGTTTATGCAAATCAAACAGTCAAATTGCTATTTATGTAACTTGTACACTCAAATGCCTGTTTACACAAGTGTTGGTTTGATTTTGCTTTTTCTTTGTGCACACAAAGGCTCCTGGGACAAACGTAAAGTTGTATCTCTGAAAATTCAGCTTGGGGACCTTGCACTTGTACCTTATAAAAAAGGGGCCTTCTTATAGTGAAAATTCAGTGATCCAATCAATTTCATCTTTGAACAAGGTGTTTTGTTTTTAGAATATTTTAACCTTATGGAATTTCTCTGTTGCATCACCTCAGTTTCTGTAAATATTACTTCTTTCAGATTAATCATCCAGTACTGACTGATCTGTCAAGGGCTAAATAACCCCTAGAAATGTAAACAAACACAAGGATACTTTATATCTTATAACATTTATTTATCTAAGTACAATACTGGAAATGTGTCAAATGCATTATGTTACAGCAGTATTAAACTGTGATGTCATTTCTAAACATTTGTATAGACAACTGTTTTGTAACCTACTACAAATATATAGTTTTCTTTTTGTAGCTAAGACTGTAAGTGAATTGGGCATAAAATCTACAAAAGCAAGATAGTTTTTCTGCCATTTAGTCACTAACTCAAGCTGAGGTACTTTCCTTTCAGAACGGTGAGCTATAAGGTCCGCTTTTATGAATAAAATCTTTGACTTTAGCTTGGATTTGTCTCACAAAATTTACACAAAAACAATTTGCCTGACAAAATGTTACAGTAAAGTTTGTTTTTTCCTATTCATTAGTTCATCAAGGCCTTTGGTCAATACTTTAGACAAACTGTTTCTTGATATTTCCATAACTTTTAAGGAGTAAATATAACAGATCTTCTCAGGCAAATACTTACAAAAAACTGCTTTCCAGTTGTAGGCTTAATATTATTACAAGTTCAGAATAATGTTCCTGTTTATATTTGTGCAACTCCTATGTGTTATAAAAAAGAGACCCAGTCAGTTGTTGAGAGTAATGAATTTGTTTGAGAGAGTTCTGGGGACCTGTTTCGCAGATTTTTATTCTTTTCTATTCTATTTTTCACTCATACTCCCAACACAATCTGTGTAGTTTTCCTCTGTGTGTGGTTACTCCTAGCTAGAGATGGTTGAGTACTGCAAAAAGAATGTTTGCGAACACTTACTCAAATTTCCAAATGACGGATCTGCTTGACTATATTAAGAACTGGTAGTTGCTATCTGTGTGAATGTATCTTTGTTCACTTAAACAGAGATTCATTCACATGAAAAGATAGCGAGAATGCATAAGGAATGTCTCTTTGTACACATACCACATAGAAAACATTCATTATTTTTCATCAGTTCCACCTCATCACATTTAAAAATTATTCACAAAAAAGCTAGGGGGTAGAAACAAAGTCATTTGAGTCGAATGGTCCACCACAGTAACAGTCAAAGAATAGTCTTACACTGCATCTGGAAGCAAGCTTCCCAGTATTGTTAGATGGATGTGCTGGCTTTGCTCACACTAGCATGACAAAAAATAGCCATGTAGCCAGGGCAGCATGGCCAGTGACTCAGGCTAGCTGCCAGACTCTGTAACTTGGGGTTATGGACAAATGTTCCCTCTAATCTTTTCCATCCATGTGCAGAATAAACTTATGTGCAACATCAATAGAAACAAAAAAAACCTAGCTGGGGGCACTCGGCTAATCAGCTGGGCAGCATTTGAATCTCTCCTGGGTGGGTGCATAGGAGCTCAGGTTACAGGAAACACTGGTTATGGGTAACTAGCCCATGGTGCCACCTAAATTACACCACTATATTTAGCGAACCAGCTGGAGCAGAGCTAGTGCATTTCCACTTACCTGTTCTGGGAAGCATGCTCCCTGGAGACATACCCAAGTGAACAATGAGTAGTCCTGTGGCACCTTAGAAATTAATTTATATATATAGTATATAAAGGAGAATGTTTGTAAGTTTGTTCGCTAATAACTTGGACACTATAAGAGCTACCGCAACCAAACTTTGCATGGGGGTAGCCTTTCATCCAGGAGACGGTTTTAAGGTACTTTTGGACCCAATTGGGCCTAATCTCACATTGTAAAAATAACCCACCATGCTGATGGGGCCGCCCTGCCCACCCTAGGTCCCATGCCCGCCGCCTGTGGCCCCCAGCACTGTCCGGGACTCACCCCCTCCCACCCATGAGGTTACATAAGCAACCCTCTTCCCACCCCACCCCACCCCACCCCCACGCGCACAACTGTTCAGGCACCCACCCTGCCCGTCATGGCACCTGTAGCCCTGGGCGTAAGCTGGGGTTGCATGTGTAACCTTCCCTCCTGTGTGTAACCTCCCCTCCACTCGGGGTTGCTCCCCACCTGCAACCCCCTTCCCCCCCCGGAGAGGACGCGGACCTATATTTTAATCCCTATAGAAATCAGTGTAACTTTTCTACCATTCAAAAGAGATAATGCACTACTGTTTTTCTAAATTTTGTTCCTCCGGTTTCCCAGGGAACACCAGGTAACTCCCGCTATATATATATACACACACACACACACACACACACACACACACACACACACACACACAGGGCTAGATGATTTCAGCAAAAGCTGCTCGCCAGCCCCACACTGCGTATGTGCATGGCCCGCATTGCGCATGAGCGCGCGGCTGGCGAACGGGGCGCCAGGCTGAAATCTACTCGCCACGGGCAAGTAGATACAATACTTTGTTGACCCTGTATATATATATTAATATCATGAGCTTTCATAGGCAAACCCCACTTCTTCAGCTGTAGAGTTAATGAACAGTTGAAAACTGCTAAGTACTTGCAATAAAGGGCCTGATCCAAACCCCACTGCAGTAATTGGCAGTACAGCCTCTTCCCGACTTACGAACTGGTTACAGACCAAGCAATTGGTTGTAACTCAGTTCGTTCATAAGTCGGCCCCCATAGAGTTACACGTGACCACGCTGTTCATAAGCACAGATCACGTTCGTAACTCAGGGTCCACCATTTATGACATCTTCAGTCGTAACTGCAAAACATCGTAAGTTGACTGTTCGCAACTCAGGGACTGGCTGTATTTCCCCTGACTAGAATGACCTTTGGATCAGGCCCAAAGAGTGCCTTTCATAAAAAGTGATAGAGATGCAGCTCTGTTAGTCTGGTCTAGCTAAAACAAAAGACAGAACTATGTAGCACTTTAAAGACTAACAAGATGGTTTAGTAGGTGATGAGCTTTCATGGGCCAGACCCACGAAAGCTCATCACCTACTAAGCCATCTTGTTAGTCTTTAAAGTGCTACATAGTTCTGTCTTTTGTTTTATACAAAGTGATTTTTGAACAGGAGCAAAGGGTTACATTTGTCAGTTAACTTATTTGCAATGAAGAATTTGACACTTCCGCTTCCTGGATAATGCCACTGTAATCTCCCAGTAAGATGAGTCTAGTTAGTTTGAAATTGCCATTTTCTTTAGATGTTGAAGACACCATAAGCACAACCATTAGCCTCTTATATTTTGTTGCTTGCACACAAAGAAAGAGGAAAGCTTCTCATATACTGTACATATATTTGCATTTTTAAAGGCTCTTCTCAAAAAGGAGGAATGTCCCATGTTCATTCTTTTATGTCTCTTGATAGAGGCTTGAGAGTGATCTGAGGCCTGGTCTATACTATGGAGTTAGAACCACATAAAGCATTGTGATGGACAGGAGGAGTACTATTCAGCACCCAGTGACTAACAGCCTCCAATCAGGGCAAGATGTCCACCTCTGGGGAAAACTCATACCACGAGGCAGAAGAACAAGAGGATGTCACTGTGAGGCCAGGGGGAAGTAACCTTGTGGGGGCAGGAGCAAACGGTGATGGCCAGGCCCCTCCCCCACCACTGTCTTAAGGGTGGGAGAGTACCCTTCAGACAAGCAGACCTCTAACTCTGGGCGAGATGTAGTTCTTCCTAAAGACAGAGGGCAGAGAAGTGGAATTGAAAATGAAGCAGTTAGAAGCACAGGAAAAGCAAAAGCAAGCAGAAATGGAGACTAAGTGGTTAGAAATTAAGCCAGAGAAAGCTAAGAAGCTGGGCACTACAGTTACACCAAGTAACTACCCTGCCCCAATTAATACTCCCCAGTCCAGGAAATACTCAATGTACCGGGTAGGAGATGATGTAAAGGCCTTCTAAGAAAGTTTTGAAAGAGCCTTTGAAAGATGCTATATTGGGTACAGCATCCCCAAAGACCAGTACACGGTGGAGCTGAAATCACAACTGAGTGGACCCCTAACAGAAGTGACAGTTGAAATGCCCAGGGAAAACATCAATGACTATAAACTTTTTAAACAAAAGGTCAGACTTAAGATGGGGCTCACCACTGAATATGCCCATTGCCGCTTCAGAGTCATAAGGTGGAAACTGGGTATCACAGTGCTCCAAATTACCTACAAGATTAAAAGGAACTGGGATGCATGGGTATCAGGAGAAAATGTTAAGCCTATGGAAGAGCTAGCTCTCCTGATGCAAACGGAACAGTTCCTAAGAGGCCCTTCCTATAGTGCTCCAGAGTTACATCTGAGATGGGAAGCCTAGAGACATAACAGATGGGAGAAATAGGAGCCAGGTGGATGGGGGTGACAACAGAAAAACAAAACTGACAGTCAGTTGAGGTAGTATCTTAAGGGGCACCCAGAGATGGCATCCCACTGTTGCCACCCTGTCAGGGTTGTTCCTCACTCTGGCACTTTGAGTGCAGAAGGTGGGGGCCTGCGAGAGACTTTAAAAATACCTTGCCTCTATTAGACTGTTCGGCAGAGATGTTGCTGAGCATGGACACAGTGCATCTTATGTGGTGGCAGATTTTTTCCTGGGTGACTGGAATACATTTGGCCACAGCTCAGATATATCTTGATCTCCCTGACTTGAAGTACAGTAATGAAGATTTCTCCAACAAGAAGATGCAGAAAGCATCATAGTCCAAATAGTACACATCCTAACAAGAACGATAACTAGTCAGGTAGGATGTTTCTCAGCATTTTGAAATAAACGGAAAAAAAACCCCTCAAAGATTTGGCCCTCTGAACAGAACAGCAGGGTCTCTGTTATGTATTTACAACACATTTATCATTGTAGTTTGAGAGTCCCTTGAACTAGGTAAAAGGGAATTATTGCTGCAGTTGACAAATGGCAGTTATCCCCTTAAGGGGATTTTTACTGGAAGGCTGGATCTGTCTGTACCCCAGCATGGGATGGGTAGATACTGTACTTACAACAGTAATAATTAGGTGAATACAAAGCCTGAATTATCCTGTAACTGACAGCCAGGGACTTCATTCCTGATTAAATTTGTCTTTAGTTTCTTTTGGGACTTTTCTGCCAACCCAGCACCTCCAGCTTTTAGGACCACCGGCAGCTGTGAATAATTTCTTGTTGGATGAAGTCCTGAGAGACAGCATTACAGGCAATTAGTCTTGGCTGTAAGTGCTACAAAATGACTTGACATTGTCCTCTTCCTGTTCAGATTTATAGCACATAACACTGAAGAGAGAGCCAGGTGGGAGGGGAGAAAACCAACTCAAGGGCATATTTAGGGGGTCCATATAAATCACAGACAACTGCTGAGCTATGACCATTTAAAACAATGATTTTTTTCATTGCATATACCTCAAATGTAAGAATGAGGGTTAAAAAAAGCAATCAGAATCCAGGGGAGATATTGAGCAAGTATGTGTCCAGCTGTGATCACTGTAGTCTTACTGAAGTGGTTCTAAGCTTTGATTTGTTGGGCTTTTGTTGTTGTTTGTTGGTTTAAAACTATGATTCAAGGAGGGCTGGCATAGCTGAGAAGCTTTTGTAACAAGTTACACAAGTAAATCATTATGAGAACAGTTAACACTGTTGCAATATTCACCTCACTGTATGCAATAATGAGGAGTAATATTGCTGAAGGTCCCCTTACCATGTGAAGCATGTTGCTGGCTGCTGGATTCACCTGGGACCGAAAATGGTTATGAGTCGTCACACACTCCTCAATAAACTGCTTGTCTTTTATATCCGGTAAAGAGCTTGGTTCAAAAGAGTAACAGCAAATGAAGAGATCCAGTATTAGCAGCACGGGAAGGGACAGTGTGATTTTCATGATCCTCAAGTCTCTCAGATCATCCAACATTGAAAACAGAATATTTTAGCCATAAAAGGTGCTGCTCTTCGCTCCCCGGATGGTGTTTTGGCCGGAAGGCTTTCAGGCTGAGTTTTATCTTTAAATTACAATTGCTTAATAGGGTTCTGGTAACAGGAAATGAATCAGCCTCAGAAGCCTTCGAACAAAAATAAGGAAATTGTGGTAAATAAATTTTGCACTGAAGCTGTGAAGTTTCTGTTTAGGAGCTAGAGTGTGTGTTTTTAAAATGTGCCTCAAGAAGAATGCTCTGCCTCCTACTCTCTATTCACTTCCTATTTTTGCTCTATTTTACTTCCCTTCACTTAAGACCCTGGTTGGGTCTTGCCTGGAACAGAATTTGGCCATTACTATAGTTTGCAAATCACTTAAAAATTACAACCTCTGAATGAAATGTAATTATTAATGGAAGACTGACTCTGTGAAAGAGGCACAGTGAGAAATTAATTTATCTAAAACATGACACAAGCCAGATGGCTGTCCACATTATTAAAGCATGTTGAGTTACACCATGGACAACTCTGGCAAAAAGCAAACACTAATTATTCTGGCAGTTTGAAGAATATTTTTATTGATCATCTGTTCTCTGCAAAGTACTTGTTTTTGACACTAATGTTAGTTTCTTTCTGTTCTATTGCTAATGGGGTGACCAGAGCACAACAGTAAATATCAGGAGACATTAGAGTGCCATCAGCACTGCCCACAGTCCATCCTCTGCTCTGCCCCAGGTCCTGCCCCCTCCATGCATGTCTCCCCTGCCACTGCATCCCTCCTGACCCACTCCCCACCCTCAGATTCGCTGCTGGCTTGCTGCATCCCTCCTCCAGCTGCAGCTCCACCTCTGCTCTCCCCCGCCAGAGCCCTCTGCCACTTCCCACAGCCCCCTTTGGCTACAGCTGTTTTTCCTGCAAAAAAAAAAAAAATGCAGAACCCAATTCCCTGCCCCAGCCCTCACTTCCCTGCTCCCTTCTTGTGGCAAGGGTCAGACTTATGAACCCGCAGTTTGCAGCAGGAGCTAGAGCTGGGACTATGAGCTCTCCTAACAGATCCCTAGGTCTGTGTCTCCCTTCCTATGACTTCAGTGAAGGCTGTGAGCCTGTAACTGCTTCTCCTGACCCCCACGAGTCCCCATATTTTACTCTTGTGATCTGGTAACACTAAGTGAGAGTAACTAAGCACTGAAATAATTTACTGAAGGCTGTAGTAGATTCTCCATCACTGCCAATTTTTAAATCAAGATTGGATGTTTTTCTAAAAAAAAAAAAAAATCTTCCCTTGGAATTGTTGTGGAGGAGTTCTATGGCCTGTTTTTAAAAGAAGATCAGTGTAGATGGTCACAGTGGATCCTTCTGGTTTTGGAATCTATTTATCTATACACTGTGGCTGCATCTAGACTGGCATGATTTTGCAGAAATACTTTTAACTGAAAAGTTTTTCCATTAAAAGTATTTCCACAAAAGAGCATCTAGATTGGCATGGATGCTTTTGTGCAAAAAGTGCTTTTGCGCAATAGCATCCATGGCCAGTCTAGACAGGATTTTTCTCAAGAAAGCCACGATCACCATTTTAGCCATCGGGCTTTTTTGCGCAAAACTGTTCTTCCCTGTCTACACTTGCCCTCTTGTGCAAGAATACTTGCACAAGAGGGCTTTTTCCCGAGCGGGAGCATGAAAGTATTTGCACAAGAAGCACTGATTTTGTACATTACAAAGTCAGTGTTCTTGCACAAATTCAAGTGGCCAGTATAGACAGCTGACAAGTTTTTGCGCAAAAGCAATTGCTTTTGCAGAAAAACTTGCCAGTCTAGACGCAACCTGTGTGTGTCAGAGAAATGAACCTTATAAGCTGCAGTATTCCTTGGGCCAGATCTGGGCTCTTCATCCCTTCAAAATTAAAAGGAGGTGAAATGACCCTCAGTTCCTTTGTCAGTACCAGGTCAGTATGTTAATAGACACAATAGCGGAGGAGAAAAAAGGATGGATTGTGGAAGACTCAGGCTACGGCTACACTACTATTCTTTTGCGGAAGAAGATATGCAAATTGCGCTCGCATTTGCATATCTTCTGATTCCTTTTGCAGAAGAGGTTTTTCCCATTAAAAGGACCTATGTAGACGGGGCCAAATGTCAGGAAAAAACACTTTTTCTCAAGACCCTTTACTCCTCGTAAATCAAGGTTTACAGGGTCTTGTGAAAAAGGTTTTTTTCCTGACATTTGGCCCTGTCTACATGGGGCCTCTTCTGCAAAAAGAATCAGAAGATATGCAAATTGTGCTCATATTTGCATATCTTCTTCTGGAAAAAAAAAAGGCATGGAGCCATAGCCTCACAGACAACATGCCCACAACTGCCATTACTGTACAGCTGTGCCCCTCCCACTGGCATGGTAGGAGCACCAATGCCAGCTTTCCACTGAGAGGGGGTTGGAGCCTGGAGAGCCAGATGCGACTCTTGGGGCAGGGAGCAGCTCTGCACACTGCCACTCCCTCTCCCCTCCCCGGCTTGGGGAATGGCAGTGCAGGAAACTGCTCCCATTGGTTGGAATCATGGCTAATGGAAGCAGCAAGGGGCAGTGTCTGGCTGGAGGCACAGAGCCAGATAAGGGCCTCCCATTCCCCTCATGCCCAGAACCAGTTCCCCTATTTCCTCCTTCCCTCCACCCGCCTACTCTCAGCTCTCTCCTGCATCCTCCCTCCCACCCAGAACTCACACTCCCACCTCAACCTCTTTTGTCAACTTTCTCTTTCCCGAAAAAAATTCAATGCAGACACAGAAATCACTTCAGCTTTGAGGAGAATGCAGTTTCAGGCACAAAATTCAGGAAACCAATCCCTAGGTGGGATCAAAACCCCAAATGAATCCAAGTTTCACACATTGAAAGCCAATCTAGGCAAGCCCCCTTTAACAATGAAAAGAAGATATACACATTGATTGCTCTCCCAGGTAACAATTACTTACTCTAGGCTTGATTGTACTTAATAAAATTACTCATATTTACTAACAGTAGGATTTAAGTGCTTGCAAGTGAAAACAGACAAAACAAAGAAAATTACAAGTTTACATAGCTATTTCTAACACACTAAAGCTTATTGCAAACTTACCCTAAAATTGTTCTTATTTCAACTAAAGCTCCAAGCCAGGGAAGATCTTTTTCTCCCTGGGGGTCTCTGGATATTCCTTGTGTGTGTCATGCCAGGCAAAGACCAAGAGATTGCTAGCTTTCGAGTTTAGATAGACTTCCTTTTTGGGTGGGAATCCTTTGTTTCTCCATTCAGATTCCCCGCCTTCCATGGTTGATTGGTTACCTGTCTTTCTAGGACCAATTACACCTCAAACTTGAGAGAGAAAACCAGGCTGTTTACAGGTCATTAAGTTGATCACCCAGACATTGAGGTGTGGGAGGATTGCAAATACCCTTGATGGCTTACATTTGCACGTTTAAAACCATACACCATTCCCTACACCATATTTCTAACTTTACATATAATAGTGATACATATACCAAAATAAGAGGCACAGATTCAGCAGACTGAGACATAAAATTGTCCAAAAAGTCTTCAAGTTATGCATATTTGTATCCATAAGATACATAAGAATGGCTACACTGGGTCAGACCAAAGGTCTATACAGCCCAGTATCCTGTCTGCTGACAGTGATCAATGCCAGGTGTCCCGGAGGGAGTGAACCAAACAGGTAATGATCAAGAGATCTCTTTTCTGCCATCTATCTCCATCCTCTGACAAACAGAAGCTAGGGACACCATTCCTTACCCATATTGGCTAATAGCTATTAATGGATTTAACCTTCATGAATTTATCTAGTTCTCTTTTAAACCCTGTTATAGTCCTAGCCTTCACAACCTCCTTAGGCAAGGAGTTCCACAGATTGACTACATGCTGTGTGAAGAAGAACTTCCTTTTATTTCTTTTAAACCTACTGCCCATTAATCTTATTTGCTTGCCCCTAGTTCTCATATTATGGGAACAAGTAAATAACTTTTCCCTATTCACTTTCTCCACATCACTCATGATTTTATATACTTCTATCATATCCCCTCTTAGGGTACGTCTAGACTACAGGCTTTTGTCGACAGAAGTTTTGTCGACTATCTGTCGACAAAACTTCTGTCGACAAAGCGTCTAGACACATTCAGTTCTGTCGACAAAGCAAGCTGCTTTGTCGACAAAACCCTGTAGTCTAGACACAACCCTACATGCAATAACACCTTCTGTCGACAGAACTCTGTCGACAAAAGGTGTTATGCCTCGTAAAATGAGGTTTACCAGCGTCGACAAAACTGCTGAGTTCTGTCGACGTTATGTCGACAGAACTCAGCGGTAGTGTAGACTCAGGTATAGTTTTGTCAACAAAACTCTGTAGTCTAGACACACCCTCTGTCTCCTCTTTTCATAATTTCATAAAGCAGAGGCAGGAACCTTTTTGGGTCAGGGGCCACTGACTCACAGAAAAATCAGTCAGGAAGCCACACACAAGTAAGAAGCAAAAAAAAGAAAAAATACCCACTCTGACTGAGAAGAAAGACACTCCCCACATTCCCCTCCCACACCAGAGCCTAAGGAGGCCCAGCCTGATAGATTGTATGTGCTCCAGCACCACAGTGAGGCAGCAGGAGATTGTGGGGCTGGAGCACCAGTGCAGGCTACCCAGTGCTTGGGGGCTGGATCCAGGCAAGCAAAGGGCATCTGGCCCCTGGGACTAAAGTCCCCCATCCCTGTCATAAAGCATGACAGGGAGGGGGGTTGTCTATCACACTTCTGTATTCAGACATTCCGAGCAAAATTAACAGGTGACTTGACTGGGCCTCCAGCTATACATTTTGTTAGTTCTTAGCTAATGACCAGTGTTCTGTCTCAGCTGCAGGGCCGCAGAGCTTCACAGGTGATTAATCAGCCCTGCTCAGTCAGTCAACTCCATGCTCTGAGCCTCTGACTAGGCGGGGCTGATTAATCAGTTGTGAAGATGTGCTGCCCAGCAGCTGAGAGGGAACACTGCTGGCTGTAGACTAGACAAGAGCTGTTATTTGGCCTCTCTGTATCAGACCCATGTTATAAGATAATTTTCATGGGGTGGCTGCTGCAGCTCTGTTGGTTCCAAGCATGTGCTCTATGTCCAGTACCGGTTAAGGAGGGTTCTGTTATAAAAAAAGGTTAAACAAACAAACAAACCTCAGTCTTAAACCAAGACTTTATCCCCAGGCTTTAACGTTACCCTGCCCATGGGTCTCTGGCACTTAACTCCTGGGTGCTTCCTAACTTCACCTAACTGCTCCCTTTGCTCTAGAGACCCACCATAGGAGCTAGCTCCAATCCAGGGTGGTCTTTCCTGCCCAAGGCTCAGCCTGCCTCACTCTTTCTCTGCCAGCTGCCTACTAGCAGCCATCCATAGGTCCAAGTGTAATCCAGTCCTCTTTAAGTAGGTGAGTTGGGCTTAAATCTCCAGTCCAGGGGAAGCAGAGTGCAGACTATCCATGGAGACCGGCCACCCTGTCATATTTTATGTGTTTTGCTTTGTAACTATAAAAGGGTTTGCTATGAAACTGGAAACTCCACCAATTAGGAGAGGGGCATTAACAGGTGTGAAATGCTGGTTTACCACAACAGATGTCATTTCCTGCCCCAAAAAAGAAGCCCTGTGGGTACCAGATCAAGAGCCATTTTTTGTTGTTAGCACATTGATTATCTAGTAGCCCCACTGATTCTTGGGTGGGCTTCCTGCTTCTGATCCACTTTCCTGTTAGTTGTCATCTATTGCTAACTGCTTTTCAAATTATTTCTAGCAGAGGCTGAGGAGGAAAATCATTCTGCCTCCTGCTGTGGTGGAGCAGTCGTTATTGGAGTTTGGAGGAAGTGACTAGAGAAGGCTTCCAGATCAGTGCTGAGGCTGCCTTTGGTACAAACATTTGTGACTGATGAAACCATCAGAAAAGATTCAGGAAAAGTAGAGATGGTCAAATCCTCTCGTGCCATTAAGCTTGTCAGCAGTTATGGTGTTAAGACAAACCCATTGGCATTGGAGTTGGTGGCATATAGGTGAGATGTGCCAAAAGCATTGGTAATGGGATAGATGCACTACCTAACAATTCTGGGAATCCTCGGAGCAATCCCAAAGTGGCTGGATGTCACCAAGACCAACATTCTAGCTGCGAAGTCCTCACAAGCACCAAACGGGTGCAATATTGGCTTTGCGTTACCTTTTTAACAGAAGTTGAGATTTATCCCTTTTTCTTTTAGGAGCATCACGAAGGCTGTGTCTACACTGGTGCAATCTCACGCAAAAGCGGCCGCTCTTGCGCAAAAACTTGCTGCCTGTTTACACTGGCAAGTAAACTGATGTTCTAATGTATGAAATCAGGGCTTCTTGCACCAGAACTCTGACGCTCCCACTCAGGAATAAACCCTTTTGCGCAACTGTTCTTGCGCAAGAGGCCAGTGTAGACAGGCAACATGAATTTCTTGCACAAGAAAGCCCGATGGTTAAAATGGCCATCAGAGCTTTCTTGCGCAAGAGAGCGTCTACACTGGCATGAGTGGCGAGGAGTCCTGTGGCACCTTAGGGTATGTCTACACTACCCCCCTAGTTCGAACTAGGGGGGTAATGTATGCATACCGAACTTGCTAATGAAGCCCGGGATTTGAATTTCCCAGGCTTCATTAGCATAAAGCCGGCGCCGCCATTTTTAAAAGCCGGCTAGTGCGAACCCCGTGCCGCGTGTAGCCGCGCGGCACGGGGTTCGCACTAGCCGGCTTTTAAAAATGGCGGTGCCGGCTTTATGCTAATGAAGCCCGGGAAATTCAAATCCCGGGCTTCATTAGCAAGTTCGGTATGCATACATTACCCCGCTAGTTCGAACTAGCAGGGTAGTGTAG
Organism: Pelodiscus sinensis; assembly: GCF_049634645.1. NCBI lineage: Eukaryota > Metazoa > Chordata > Testudines > Trionychidae > Pelodiscus > Pelodiscus sinensis. The sequence continues at coordinate 67,789,759 of NC_134711.1, read as the reverse complement.
ACATACCCTTATAGACTAACTGAAGTATAGGAGCATAAGCTTTCGTGGACAAAGACCCACTTCGTCAGATGCATGCCGCTTTTGCAGATTCAGACTAACACGGCTACCCCTCTGATACTTGACACCCTACACTGGCATGGATGCTCTTGCCCAAAATCACATCTCTTGCGCAAAAGTACATGCCAGTGTAGACGCTCTCTTGCACAACTACTTTAACGCAAGAACTCTTGTACTAAAGTGTTTTGCGCAAGATCACGCCAGTGTAGACATAGCCATAGAGTTCCAGCCTGAAACACCAATGCAGGGATTCCCCTCCCCCCCCCACACACACACCCCACCCCTCCAGAACAAGATGAAGGAACACCCATCAAGGTAGCAGGAGCATCATTTTTAGACACAGCAACAACCCTGGAGACTGTATAAGCAGCTGCTGGGGAGCACTTATTTGAAAAGTGCTGAGAACTAGCTGGATCCTGCCTCCTTCCAGGTTCTGAGGCAGGCCTCATTTATTTGTTCAGGAGATAATATTTTAATTTGTTATATCCATGGATGCTAGTTCTTTCAGTAAATTCTCTACAAGAATTTCATTTGTCCTTATCATGCCCCTATCCCAGGAATATAGACAAGTTGAACGTTCCTTGTTGAGGAGTAACCACCTCAGACAATGAACAATACTTATGCCTGGGAGACTTCCGGCCCCATGTGGAGCTAACTCCTGGTACTGGGTGAAGGAATGAAGGAAAAACGTTCACCTTAATTCAAACTGAATTTACACAAGACTATCAACTAATTTTAAAAAACCCTACATGGTAAGAACTGCAAGTGCTAGAACATGGGTATTGCTAACTGGCTCCATTTCACAGCCAGGTGTAAGATGGAACTGAGGGTTGGCTAGTTGCTTTGCCCCCTTTATGCCCTTGGATGGGAGATGCAAGAGTAGGAAGGGCATAGTCATGGTCTGGTGGACATGGTTGGCTAAAATGTTCCAATCTCCAGCCTACTGGGAGCATGTGCACTAGAAGTAGAACACACGAGAACACTTGAAGAATTTCAGCTGCTAAAACAAAGTATTGTAAAAATGAATGGGTTTATTTTTCGGTTTCTAAGGTAAAGAGTCCCTTTTTGTATATACTTTTCTTAAACTGGCAAATTAACCATTGAAAAGGGGCTTATGTATACAAACATAATTTTCAAATCTCTTCGCTGTTTTGTATCCAGGTGTGTGAACAGGCTAATTAGTGGACAGGGTACATTAAGTGTAAATGGTGGGAGAAGAGGTGTGAATTCATTCCAACTTTAAGTCTTCCCCAAAAATGTTAAGGTCTGCTCTCCAGGATAGACTCTTCCTCTTAGCTCACTTTCTCCACCTCACTCTATTCCTCTTTCCTCAAGGTTGAAAGTAGGCTATGTCTACACTATGGAGTTTTTCCGGGATACCAGAGGTATCCCAGAAAAACTCTGCCACGTCCAGGGAACACGTCTGCTCTTCAGCTTTTTTTTGTGGAAGAGCAGATGCACTCTTTTGGAAGCCCTGTCTTCCTCCTCTCACAAAGAAGACGGGCTCTTCCAAAAGAGGAGGTTTTTCCAAAATTTGGCACCGTGTAGATGGGCCAAATTTCGGAAAAGCCTCTTCTGAAAAATCTATTGGAAAAAGGTACGCAATTTGCGTACCTTTTCCAATAGATCGTTGTAATGTAGACATAGTCATCTTTCTATTTTGAATTGCCAGGCTTTCAGTGATCTATCTCACACCCTAAAGTTAAACTTCCTGTTTTGCTATTTACTAACAGCAGTGCAACAGTTTTCAAATCTGTACATATCAGGGGTGAAAGTAACTTAAAATTTCTTACAGGTACTGTCCTACTGGAAGTTGGGTCATTGCCAGCTCTTTAAATAGCTCCCTGCAGACTTTTGCCAGAGCTCAGCCAGCTCTTGCCAGAGCTGTGCACCAGGATGCACCTTCTTACTTTCACCTCTATTATATATATCCAACATTCAGGCCAATGAAGGTTGCTTCCCCATTGTTATATACTCTCACATACTCCTCAGTAAAATAATTATCTCTTTCTCTGAAGCTCTTCTGAGGATAATGATACTACCTGTCAAGGAAGACGGTGCGATAAGAGGCAAAATATCTGGCAGGGAAAAGAAGAAAATACTATATATTAGGGCTGTCAATTGACCTGTGTTAACACCTGTGATTAGCACAGGACAGGATTAACGCATTAATTTTTTTAATGCGTTAATCACAGGCAATAATGCTGCGCTGCCCCTTTGAAGTGCCACGCCGACGCTTTAAAGGGGCTTTACAACATGGAGCTAGGGATCAGCTAGGCACTCCAGCTGATCCCCAGCTCCACTTACACTGCCCCTGTGAAGTGCCATTTTGGTGCTGTGAAAGTAGAAAGAATCATATTGTAAGAGAAAGATTAATTATACTGTAATAATAGAATAAATTCAAGGAATACTGTTTGTCCCTGAACAGGAAAGAGAAATTATGTTAATGTTGTTTGTAGGTATGCAGGATGGATCAGAGTGGAGCCAGGTGTGTCTGGGATAACAGGAAAAGGAACATTAGGTGTTAAACAGAAAGTAATTGAGATAACCAGTGAGATATGGACAGGAATTTGCTGAGGCTTGATATGGAAATGAAGATATGTGACTAATCTCATGGGAATCGTGAGTTTTGCCCCCTTTTGTAATCTTGTTAATTTTGCTTTCTTTTGTCTGTATAAATCAAGGGGTCTGAGTCTTGTATGGTGCTCACATTTTCTGGGTGTATTAGCAGAGCGGCTTTGCTAATAAACAGAGTGGTCTGACAAATTTGTGAGTCCTGAGTCTGACTTTGACAGCGCTTTAAAGGGGCAGTGCATGAGGAGCTGGGGATCAGCTAGAGACTCCAGCTGATCCCTGGCTCCACTGTTGCAAAGCCCCTTTGAAGCACCGGAGTGGCACTTAGAAGAGGATTTGCAACATGGACCCTGGGATCAGCTGGGCACCTCTCCATAACAGCTACCATTTCACCGGGCACAGCTGGGGGAGGGGTGCATGACCCCTGGCTGGGGCAGGTCCAGGTTAATCTGTCACCTGTGCTCCTCAGCCAGAGTGAGGAGTGCAGTAAGCTGTTCACTTTTTCCTCGCTCCCTGATGAAGCGGAACAGCCAGCAATTCTCCCGTAAAAATCAAGGGGAGGAAGGAAGAGAGGGAGCTTCAGTCTCCCACCTTACCTAAAGGTTCACTATGGGGATGGGAGCCTTGGAGTTGGGGCAGTCCTGGATGGGAAGACACCTCTAGCCAGCCCCCTTCACCTCTCTGGTCATTCTGAGATTTATGAGAAGCAATACCATTTCTGACACAACCAACCTATACCTTGCTTTCAGTTATGATAAGAGGTATCTGCACACCAAATTTGGTGGTCCTAGCTCTTACCATTTAGGAGGGGTTCTTGAACAAACAAATGGATACACAGACAAACTTTCTCAAATATATAGTATATATACTAATGTAACTAAACTGTGTTATAGCTGTCTGATTCCTGAGTAGTTTAAATGCATTCATAGAGTCCAATGTCTGAAGAGATCATCGTGACTATCCACCCGGACCTTTCATATATCACAGGCAATAGAACGCCCCAAAATAATTCCCAGAACATATCCTTTACTAAAACAACCATTCTTGATTTAAAAAATATCACCATGACCTTGGTTTACTCTCTGACTGTGGAAATATCAATTTACAGACACAAAAAAGAAATATTCTTTTATTCAGGGTAATATCCAACTCTGCATTTTCCTGCTGCAGACAGTTAACTGAACAATGCTTTAAGTGTATCTGTATTTTCAAAGGAGGGCAATATTGACTATCATTAATTTTATGATCCCCGAGAATACTTTCTCTACAACTCAGCATGAGAAGTATAGCCAAACCTCTGATTGTCTGTGGGGGAGGGCAGGGGGAAGAATTTTTCTCCTGGGATAAAGCATTGCATGATGAGCCAGGTGCATTATGGGCTATTTTTCTATAAAAATTTTGGGTATGGGCTGCTGCCAGAGTGATAAGACAATTAAGTTTAGTCTGGTATCACATCAGAGTACTGGGCTTACAGTGTGGTGGTTTTAGGTAAGTCAAATCACATATAGCACATTCGGTATGTAAGTGTCTATGTCTACACTGGCAGCTTCTTGCGCAAGAACTGTTTTGCGGAAGAGTTCTTGTGCAAAATGTCTTCCACAAGAGCGCGTCTACACTAGCATGTGCTTTTGCGCAAGAGCATCTATGGCAGGGTGAACGCTCTCTTGCTCAAGAAAGCGCTGATGGCCATTTTAGCCATAGGGGTTTCTTGCGCAAAAAAATCATGTTGCCTGTCTACACTGCCTTCTTTTGCAAGAGCTCTTGTGCAAGAGGGCTTATTCCTCGTGGGGAGAGGAATAACTCTTCTAGAAGAAGCCCTGTTTTCCGACATTGTACTGTAAATTTATTTGTGCAAGAACGCGCTTGCAGTGTAGATACCTGGCAAGTTTTTGCGCAAGAAGAGCTGTTCTTGTACAAGAAGCTGCCAGTGCAGACATAGCCATAGTGTTTATGTGTTAAATAGATACTTTTGCTTTTTCCGTGCCACCCTCCCCCCTCAACTAGAAGCACGAAGGGCAGGGGGGTATTTTAATTCAAGCTAGTTGCCACTTTAATGTCAAATCCAACCCATTGGTATTAAGGCCCATCTTTTAAGGCCTCTCTCTGATCTACCTCTGCTGCAATGTCACTTATGCCCTTGTGCTGAAGCAGCATTAGGTCCAGAGTGACCGAGTAGACTAGAGGCTGCCAAGTGAGCAAGACAAGAGCCTTATGGCAGTGCTGACATAGAGGTAGGACAGACACTTATTAAAATCTTATGTAGAGAAAAACAGGTTGATGACAGAGGAAAAGGAAATAGAAAGTAAGAAAGGAGTTCTCATGATTCTATAACCCATCTCAGGATGAAGCCAAGAAAACTTTGAACTGCATCTTTGGAGTTATAGTTAAGGGAGTATGGCACACACTTAGTATGTTATAATTATACATGTAGATCCTCAATCTACTTTTCCTCCTGGAATTGGACTGAGACCTAACAAATTCATTCTACCTTGGCCACCAAACAGTCATTTAATTGATACAAACTTTCAGTTCTCACTCACTTGCTCTGGATGTGAAGCAGAAAGGCTCAGTATTCTATTTCCCCAGAGTCACTCGGTCATCAAAAAATGTGTGTGTGTGTGTTTATAATGTCTAGATATAAGACAAAATAGGAGACTAGATGATTATATAAGCTATAGGACATTACACACAGTCTGCTGTTGCTGGAATGGGGCTCCTTGCTGACTTCTTTAGGGAAGCTGTTTAGTGCGAGTCTCATGAAGTGTATGGAAGATCATTACTTGACAATAGTCTTAGAAATGTAGCCATGTTAGTCTTGTGTAGCTGAAGCAAAATACAGGACTATGCAGCACTTTAAAGACTAACAAGATGGTTTATTAGATGATGAGCTTTTGTGGGCCAGACCCACTTCCTCAGATCAAATAGGGGAAGAAAATAGTCACAACCATATATACCAAAGGATACAATTAAAAAAAAAGAACACGTATGAAAAGGACAAATCAAATTTCAGAACAGAAGGGAAATGCGGGGTGCGGGGGGAAGTAAATGTCTGTGAGCTAATTGTATTAGAGGTGATAATTGGGGAAGCTATCTTTGTAATGGGTAAGATAGCTAGAATCTTTGTTGAGCCCCCTGCGTAGAGTGTCGAATTTTAGCATGAATGACAGTTCAGAGGATTCCCTTTCAAGTGCAGATTTAAAAGGCTTCTGAAGCAGGATGCAGGTAATTAAGTCGTTGAGACAGTGTCCTTTCTGGTTGAAATGGCAAGAAACTGTTTTTTCTTTGTGATCCTGTCTAATATCTGTTTTGTGGGTCTGGGAGACAGACCCATAGTCTCCTATAGATAACCACCTAACCTCAAGATGATTCTTACCAACAACCACAGGACATACCACACTAATACCAACCCTTGTACCTTCCCTGGCAACAAACCCCGTTGCCATCTTTGTCCACATATTCACTCTGCTGATACCATTATTGGACCTAACCAAGTGACTTATAAGATCAAGAACACATATTCCTGCGCATCCAGAAATATAATTATGCTATCATGTGCCAAAAGTGTCCGTCTGCTTTGTACATTGGACAAACGTCTCAGACACTTCGCCAAAGGATCAATGCCCACAAAACAGATATTAGACAGGATCACAAAGAAAAAACAGCTTCTTGCCATTTTAACCAGAAAGGACACTGTCTCAACGACTTAATTACCTACATCCTGCTTCAGAAGCCTTTTAAATCTGCACTTGAAAGGGAATACTCTGAACTGTCATTCATGCTAAAATTCGACACTCTACGCGGGGGACTCAACAAAGACCCTAGCTATCTCACCCATTACAAAGATAGCTTCTCCAATTATCACTTCTAATACCATTAGCTCACAGACATTTACCTTCCCCATCCCCACATCCCCCTTCTGTTCTGAAATTTGATTTGTCCTTTTCATATGTGTTCATTTTTTTAAATTGTATCCTTTGGTATATATGGTTGTGACAATTTTCTTCCCCTATTTGATCTGAGGAAGTGGGTCTGGCCCACAAAAGCTCATCATCTAATAAACCATCTTGTCAGTCTTTAAAGTGCTACATAGTCCTGTATTTTGTTTCTACTTGACAATAGTGAGTCTTAGGCAAAGGCAGCTACAGTGAAATGTCACCTTCAGACCTTCTCTTCTAAGGTGCTTCTTAGGGAAAAGAATGGAATACTATAAGTTATGCCAGTGGTGCACAGTGCAGGTACGCCAGTGGTGCAATGTATGGTTTCGATTAAATAGTTAACACTCTCTCCTGCTCCTTGTCCCAAACAACCATGAGCATCCTGGGAAAATTGGCTGGTACTAATGCCTATGTACACTGACAATAGGAGGCAAATAGATTACTCATATATAAATATTTGGGGATACTGCCATTGAACTAGTAGGACAGCACCAAAAATCAGTAACACAAACAGTAACCTTACTATTAAAACAATAATACAGTATTGGTCACACGAGGAGCGTGGAGAGCTAAGTTGTGGGGCACCGGGGCGGCCTGGCTGTGGGGCACTGGGGCGGCCTGGCTGTGGGGCACTGGGGCGGCCTGGCTGTGGGGCACTGGGGCGGCCTGGCTGTGGGGCACCGGGGCGGCCTGGCTGTGGGGGTGTGTCCCAGTCTGGATGCCAACTGGAGTAACCTAGAAAACAAAAATGTATTTATCAAGTCATGTGACATAGAAAACTACATAATTCAGTTAACAATGTGTGACTGGGATACATACTTGTTAATTTCTCACGTTCTGGATTTTCTGGTGGGAGATGAGAAAAATGTTAATATGGCTGTCATTGAATCATAGAATCATAGAATACTAGAACTGGAAGGGACCTTGAGAGGTCATTGAGTCCAGTCCCCTGCCCTCATGGCAGGACCAAGTACAGTCTACCATCCCTGATAGATATCTATCTAACCTGCTCTTAAATATCTCCAGAGATGGAGATTCCACAACCTCCCTGAGCAATTTATTCCAGTGTACAGCTTTATTTTATTAATGAAAAATGGATAGCCCATTGGTGCTGCTGCTATTATGAATGACAGTCTAGGGTTTGTGTTTTCTTCCTTCCTGGGCAGGATTTGCTTCTATTTTATAAGGGTGTTTAAAGTATTAAGATAAAAAATTGCAGATTTCTACAGAGACTAGTTGAGTTAGAATTTAGTCATAATTACTTGAAGCCAAAGTACTTGAGCCAGTTCATTCAGCAAATCATATAAAGTGACCCATAATGTGAAAGGCACAAGAGAAAAGCAAGAAGTGGCAAATACCATTTAGATGTATAACTTGTTGACTGAACTCACACTTCAGGTAGATTTCCAAATGACCAAAAAAATGACCTGTGTCAACAAAACCTGCATCCCCAGCTGACAGTGCAAAAATTTGGCACTGATTTTTTTTTTTTGTCAATTGATTTTTTAAAAAAGGTAGATACAGTAAATAAAGTTGGTATAACAGAGATGAGGGAAACTGTAAATATAAAAAGTGGGATTTATTGTTTTCAAAGAGTTTTTAAAAGTGCAATTAGCACAAACATTTGTGTGAACTTCCTCACTGGGCTGGATGGGGAAAGCATATAATACAGAAAGAAAATTCATTAATGGCTAAGTCCCATGGAAATCAGTCACATGCCAGATCAGAACAGCACAGATGGATATATTTGCAGGAGCTAGCCTTAAACATTTGAAAATTCTTTTTACCCCCCTGTAGCCAGACACAAACCCCATCTTGTTTTTCCATGAACCCCATCTTGTTCCCCCCCCCAGAGAGCAAGAGAAAGGCAGTCAGCCTTTGATGCCCTGGGAACGCAGGTGTGCTGCCTGTCCCTGACTCTACCATAAACAGAAACCAGACAGTAAATGGGCTAGCTGACGACCCGGGGCCTCCCGTCGCCCTGATGGCTAGTACCAGTAATTGACACGCCTGCACTGTCCCAGGAGAGGAATCTTCGCCCATCACATACCAGAGGTGCCCATTGTCTGCATTTTCCCAGGTGTAAATTATGCTTTGCACCCTTCGTGGGAAACTTGGCATTCAAAGCCATTTTTCCTAATTGGCCATTTGAGCCCAGGAAGAAGCCTACATGACCCAGGGAGTATAAAAGAGGTTCAGCAGCCCACCCCATTTGAGCTCCAATCATCTATACCTGCTGGCAGGTATTGATTGTCTCCCGAGGTCTGTGGGACGCCCAACTTCTTCCCGAGGGATTGAGAGAAAGACGCTGGCCACGCCAAGTCTGGAACGCAGGGGTGAGAATATACCTGCTATGTGTCTATTTTGCATGCATTTAATAAGAGCTCAGAGAACCAAAAGGGTTTCATGGTACCTGTAAGTAACTTATTAGTGTAATTTCTGTCCTGTCCTTTGTAGTGGCTGTGTTATCTGTAACACAGCAGTAGCATTTAACAACTAAGTTTACTCTGTAACAATAAAATAGTAACTGTTTAAGCTTTAACCTGACTCCTTCAGTTGCTGTAACAGAACCAAGCACAATTTAAAAGAACTTCAGCCGGTCATAAGGGACTCACTGCCCTGACCCCCCCTCTCAGTGACACCCCCTCTCAGTGACAATGTTTCTGGTAATCCTTTGGTGCATGAGTCTGTGACATCAGATGCCATGGGCTGCAAAACTTGCCAGCAGAACTTCACAGTCAGGAAACAAAAAATGTAAAGTTTTAGGTATTTGTTTGGTTGGAGCACCTGTGAGCCTAGTTAGTTGGGATATTCATTCTGAAGATATCTATTTTTATTTTCTGTATTGGAGTTTGTCCTTTAAGTGTCTCTGCACTTAGTGAAAATACTACAGATGTTAACGATGGTTCCTGACTTCAGTGGGATGCTACATAGCAGTAAGGGTCTCTCTAGCAGACCACTTTTTTCTATTTTTTGGAAATTATAGATGTTCTTCATTGTTGGCTTTTCTGCTCCATGTCAGTTCTGAATTCAGATGTAAAAATTCTAGGAAAAGTACTCCAGCTGACTTAATAATGTTAATAGCTTATTTAGCCTTGTGCAGCCTGAATATCTGCCACATTTCCCCTGCCAATTACTCATCTTTGCTTTCCTTAGAACACCCTTAGCAGATTCCCTTGCACTTACCACAGAGCGTGGTCACACACTTTTCGCCATTGCAGTCACTACACGCTGCTCCTGTTTTATAAGGCTGCATTGGATAATTCCCACTGCAAAGCAGAAAAAATCATTTAATCCTTTGAGAGGAAAATTTAAATATGCACATCCTGGGTGAATTCTGCATCATTGCTGCATGTGCACAGAATTCATGGCCCCCACAAGATTTCTTTGCTTCCCTGCAGAAAAGTGACTTCTGATGGGGAAGCAAAGTGAAACTGCAAAAGCAGTCATTCATCCCTTCCCAGCAGTGGAAGCAGGTCAGTTTGGGCACCCAGAACAGCTGGTAGAGATGAAAATCACCACAGAGGTGGGGAGGCTAGGAAGTCATCCATATGTGAGTGTGTGAAAGAGAGAGAGACACACACACACACACACACACACACACACACATTGTCCTTCTCACTCAATATTGGAGCATGCTTAATGTGGTAGGGCTGGGCTATAGGATATTTCTGAGGAGGTAGATGTGTTGCAGGCTCTGTCCCCTCATGCAGAACAGAATGTAATAGCCTCCTTAGTGAATTTTTCCCATTGTTTTTGTCCTTGTTTTCTCAAGAGTATAAAACAGGTGTAAAAATTTTAAGGCTTCTTTATATTTCCAGTGTGGTGCAAAGGAGTCTTTTTGTATAGGACAATATGACCTTATGAACCAGGGCTACTTGACATGCAGCCCACGGGCCACACATGGCCCGTGGCCTGTTTGTTTGAAGTATGTAGTGTGATTTGGGTTTACGCAGGGCTCAATACGTGGCCCGCGGGTGGGATCCTTTGAAAATGGCCTCCACTAGGAACATGTTCCACAACAGCGAGGTGTCTCCCAGGTGGAATGAGCACTGAAAGATGTAAGTGGATGGGCTGGCTGGAACAGATGGGCATAGGGTGTCAGCGTTTCTAACCCCCCGAGGAGGTGCCGGGAGCACCAGGGCATTTTGTGAAAGAAGTTATTTGCATATATATTTGCAAATATATGCAACCACACTTAAGTCGTGGCCCTTGCCATGTGCCGTGAGTATCATTGTGGCCCCCGGGGCTTCCAAAGTTGAGTAGCCCCGTTATAAATGCTTATGTTGCTCTAGTGATTAGACCTGGTCTAAATTTTTGCACTGAAAATATTTCCTATCATAATGTGCTTCAGCAACAGTTTGCTACTGACCTTTCTGGAGATGGTCAGTAGCCAGCATAAATTGTGAGTTTGAGTCCCCAGCCCTCACTTATTCTTCAATTACTTGTGATGTAACACTGAGAATATGATTGCATATATTTGCGGACTAATAGCTAGAAGTAACCGATCAATAGTAGCTACATTAGACATGGGGGTTAGAGATTTCCTTCAATGCTCTCCCTTCCGATTATGCATCCATTGTATATTGTAGTTTAAATAAATTACCAAAATAATTGAAACCAGCATGATTATACTTTGTTATTTTAACAAATAAAATATGCAGAATTTTGAAGAATTTTTAATTTTTGTTACAGAATTCTCCCAGAAGAAGAAGTGTTATAGTCACATAAGAGTACTTTGGGGTAAAAAAGCCCTTAACCCAGAAATATGTTTTTTTTTAATAAAATCAGTTGTTTTAGATGTTTCTCTGGTGCAGACTATGAACCTCTCACATTAGGGAGTGGCTACTCATGTGACTCATCCTATTTAAATGAATGGGATTTCTGATAGCGCAATGTGTTCTTCAGGGTATGGGAATCTGGTTCTGCATTACTATAACCTGTTTTATTTAAAGAATTTATACCACAGTTCTGTAAGACTAACTTGAGGATCTTTCTTTAATGGAAAGGATCTTATTTCTGGAGTTGGACTTTTCAATAGCTGCCAAGTCTGAGTGGGGGCAGTACAGGCAAGTTGACAGACTTGCCAGGCTCCTGAACTGTGGTGGTGGCATGGGGTGCTGTTTCCAGGGTCTTGGAAGGAGTAGGCCTCAGGCAGAAGGGGCGGGGCTGGGCAGGGGCCCCTCAGCACTGCCCAGACTGCACATCACCCCAGCACTGTCCAGAGCACACTGTGTTGGTCTCTGGAGCACCACACAACTCTTCAGCAGAGATTTAAAAGTCCCAGAGCTCCACTTGGGAGCCCTAGGCCCCTTTGAATCGCTGGGCCCTGGTGCAGTCCCCTGCTTCCCCGCCACCTATCTCTGTCAATGGGTTTGAAACTGTAGCAGAATTGCAGTGTTACCATGAGGGAAAGCTGCTCTCTTTCCCCCAGTTTTGACTGATTTTGAGTTACAATTCAAACTGGAAATGCAGAATAGGAACAGGAAGTTATGTGGCTACTTTTTGGCTGGAGGATCTGATTATATAAAAGATATCCCTTCTGAGCAGATTCATTTCATGCCTTGCATATGTGTGATCAGGTGGTATGTTTTTATTAGAAAATAGTCAAGCTTACCCATGTCAGAAAAACAGCAACACTGGCTAGTTTGCAATTTGTCAACTTGTACTAAAATGAGTACACTGTTTGCCTCTCAACTTCTTCATGGAGAGTGACAAAATGAAACTCTAATTGGCAATTTGCATTTCAAACTGCTTTATTCCTCCTCCTCTGAAGGGCAGTTTTTAATTGTTTATCTGCATAACTTCGTCAGATTTTTTGAAAGGGCGATTGTGCAGACTGTGGGGGGAGGGGAGACAATGGGCAAGGTATCCTTTCCCCATGCCTTCTTAGCAAAGGTTCATTGCAACTGTTTCGCTTGGGCACAGCTCTCTGGGTGGATCAGTCAGAGTGGAACTGCTTTGGGATCTTTAAAATGATATCAACTAACTTACGCTGGTCCGTAGTTGCAAACAAAATGTGCTCCATTGGTGAGTCCTTTGAAACCTGTAACACTAGGACAGAGGTGAACTGCACAGCCAACTTTGTAACTGGTAGCCCAAACAACCTGAAAAGAAAACCAAAGTACATCACACATTTCCAGGACTACACAAAGCCTGCTGCACTTACGATGTTCAACAAGAAAAATCCAATTGAGGGGTGTGTATCTTGAGTGTGTTTTGCAACAGTCCAGGGAGCCATTTAGATGAACAATTGTTGTATTTATTATTTGACTTGTGATTGTGTAATGTTGGAATCAGACATTCTCTTTCTTAGGCTCAGATCCTCCCCCTTCTGCAGAAAAATTCTCAGGGCTTGCGAGGACAGGGGAGAAAAATCTAAATATCCTCTCACTAAGTTCTCCCCAGATCAGACTGTCAGGGCATGCCTCCTTCTCCCTTTGTGGCAGGTTCAATGCCAGAAGCAGACATCTCATGGTTCTCTCCCAAAGGCCCAGGAATAGCTGCATGTGGGTGCTATGTCTCCAAACCAAGGCCAATAAGTCTCTTGCTGCACAGCACCCTCCTTTGTCCCTTTTTCTTTTAGCACAAAGTTCTCCTAACCCACACTTGTAAATTTTGTAAGTGACTTAGATTACAACTTAGAACATGTGGAAGGGCAAAATGCATGTCTGCCTTGTTCTTTACAAAGACCACTAATGGTTTGAAATCAAGATAGAAAAACAAGAATCACCTGAGTGTAATGGCCACATTTTCCAATACAATTGCGAGTCTCAAAATTGTAGTTTGTGACTTCATCATACCAACTCCTGAGAGCTGCATTCACAGAAAAGAGAGAGAGAGAGCCAGTCCAAATGTTTTCTCCAACTGGAGTAAAATCAGGGTGTACTTTTCCAGGTATTTTAAGATAGACATTATGATCAAAGATGCACCGCTTTGCCCAGGCTTTGGCAGTCTTAGCTAAAGCAGAGTCCCAGGTCTGTAGGATGAAAAAGACATGAAAATTACTTAAAATGCAATGACTTATACAAACTCAAACTTGTTTAACAGAAACTTTTCTCTTAATCCTTCCTGCCTCCAAGACATGTAATCTTGGACTCTTCTCTGCTTGTCTCCCTGCCCTACATCCAGTCTTTCCTAAAATCCTATCATTTGTTCACTTTATCTACAAAATCCACTCTTTTCTTCCTTCCCTTTATGTATTGTAAGCTATTTAATATTTGTGCACTCATCTCTGAGATGCAGTCCATTAAATATGTAAGACTGGATCATGGCATTGAGCCACTAAGACCTAGGATGATGCCAGTTAGTCCAATATGAGCTCTGCAAACATTCTACTTTCTCTGCACAGGCATGCATGTTTTTCATCAGTCATTCGACTGACATAGACTCTGCTCTGCTGATCAGTGCTGGTAGTAGTGGTGCTGTAGCCATACCTACCTGTCTCTGCCCTCCTTAATTCCCCAGAGTGCAGGGATTGCTATTATTAATGGGCCATGCACAATCACACAGGTGGGTGAAACCTTTCTTGCTCAACCTTGCATGGCTGCAGAGACAGCACTTGCATTCTGGGCCATAAACATTATTTAAACAAAGAAAAGGGCAAGAAATGCACATTTTACATTGGTGTGCACTCAGTCCGTAGGCAGCATGTCTGAAGGCCACCGTCACACTCATGTTTTGCCTGCAGTTTGTGCATGGAAATTCCTTTGATGTTAGGTCATGGCTTGTGTGGCTTCCAAGTAAGAATGTGCCCGCTAATATTGTCCCTTTTGGCTGGCCTGAGTTTGTACCCTAAACTAATATATTAAAGTTTCTCTGGGGTGAAAAACTACACACAAATGTTTTTTTTTTCCTGATAGACAAAGGTCTATTAACAATGGTCAAACTAATCTTGGCCATTTCTCTGATTTGATTAGTAACCTACTGAGCAATCTAGTATTGAACCAGTAGCTAGTTTAATAGTAGCTGTATTTATAGATCTCAGCTTTTCAGCTCAAATGTTGCTACTAACAGCCTTCTCCCCACCACACCATCTATAGTGGCAATATATCCACTCTATCTCAGGAACATCTGCACAGAAGAAGCGATTATCCGAGGTGGGCTCAGCTCCTTTGGTTTTAGGTCGTCTTTGTACCACAAAGCAGAGAAGCTGGACTAATGAATGAAATACTGCAGTCACATCATCTTAGATGTGCATGGGATATATGGTAAATCCAGAGCTGAGCAACACATGCTTCTGGTTACTTGGTTCACACCAGACTTGGCATAGGTTCTATTACTTACTCCACAGTAGACAGTTTAGGCTGTGAACATACAATGCATTACCTAATCTCTGATGGGGCTCCAGTAGTTGTTAACTAGTACCAGTTCTAGTGCTGTGCAGACGAGACTTAATATTCTAATGTTCACCACACCTTGGCAAGATAAGGCTGATGTGAGCCTGGTGAAGCTGAGAAACTATACCATAGTGCTGTCTGACTGCATCCTTGACACACCTGGATCCATTTCCTGACAGAAGGTGCTAGACTATTACAGAGCCCCTGTGCCAGCTTTTCAATGGTTAAAAAGGCCCTCTGTGGAGGGGCTGGTTGTAAGAGGCCATTTCTGCCTGCTTTAAGGTGCTGGCAATCTCTGCTGTTTTTGAGTAGTTACAAACTTCATGCAGAGCTGTCAAACTATGACCTTTTGAATGAGAGGAATTGAAAATGCAACACATTGCAAACTCTGCCCTCCATAACTGAACTTGTTTAAGGAACCTTTAAACATTGAGGGCTCAGTCCTGAGTTCAGCTGTCCACCTGCACAGAGAGTAGAGGTCATACCCTTTACTTTCCTGCACAAGCTGTCCTCTCTTCAGACTGTGGGCATTGCTATGATGGGACAATTGCTTCTGTCATGAGGAAGAGGACTGGTTGGGCAGAAGCAAAAAATGGGAAAAATCTTCATTTTGATCCTTTACTATGCTGTCCAGCATACCAGAGGAAGGACAGGAGGGAAAGTAAATTGTGCCTGTATTATAATGGCACTCAGAATCTATTTGGTGCCTACCTTTCTCCTGAAGCAGCACAGCAGTGCGTTGCTCCGACTCAGGCAGCACTACAAATTGTCAATCCACCCTTCCAAATGGAAAGATGGAATAAGTCTTTACCCAGTTGTAATCATTAATTGCTTTGTTCTTTTGTATTTACTATGATGTACTAACAACTGGAGTAGTTAAAATATTCACAGAACTAGAGAGAAAAGTACAAGGCTAATGTGTTAATTCAAAAGTACAATCCAATCAGGCCTGGATTAGCTCTGGATCAGGTCTAGGGCAATTCACTTTAGTGGGGCCCCAATATACAAGTTTTTTTTCCCAATTTTAAAACAAAATGGTTATGTGTGTGTGGGGAGAAGGCTCAGGGCTTCACATAGGATATGGGATGTGGGGAGGGGCTCAGAGTGTGGAAGAAGTCTCCAGGCTGGGCCAGAGGGTTGGTGTGTAGTGGGGGTGGGAGGGGCACAGCTGTTGGATTGGGCTGGGGATGAAGGGTTTGGGGTGAAAGGGGGGGGGATCCAGGCTGGGGCCAAGGGGCTTGGAGTGTAAACAGGCTCAGGACAGCAGGGGGGGGAGTGTCTGGGAGGAAGTTAGGGTGCAGAATGGGGCTCAAGGCAGGAGTTTGGGTAGGATTACCAGATGGTTTCAACAAAAATATGGGACACCCTTGACATTACATCACAATCTATATTACACCTTATTTAGAAAATACCTGACATTTATATTTTCCCAATTTGTTTCCTGAACAGAAAGTTCAAATACTGGACTGTCTGTTTCAAAACCAGACACCTGGCAACCCTAAGTTTGGGTGATGGAGGGGGCTGAGTTGGAATGTGGGGTGCTTACCTCTGGCATCTCCAATTTGGTGGCTCCGGGAGCTGCCCTAACCTGCAGGAACCACTCCTGCAGCTCTAGTTTCCATGATTCACAGCCAGTGGGAGCTGTGGGAGTGGCATCTGCAGGTGAGGGCAGAGCAGTGCATGGACTGAGCTTTCCCTTCAACCCCCCCTCCCTATTGCTGCATGCTGCTGCCTCCCATGCCCTTGTCAGCCCAGTGGATTAATGCAGCATCATATGGACGTTAGGAGAAGCAGCCCAGGCCCCCGAGCTAAGGGGAACCCTCAAAAGCATCTGGACTTTTGGTGGCCTAGAGATCTTTTTGCAGTCTCCATTAGCCTGGAGCACTGGCCTGCAGTCCCTACAGCCCCTGCATTAATCAGGCCCTGAATCCAATTAAAATAGTGAAGATTTCCTTACCATGTGAAGCATGTTGCTGGCTGGTGGATTCACCTGGGACCGAAAGTTGTTATGAGCATTCACACAGTCCTGGATAAACTGTGTATCTTCTATACCAGGCAAAGTGTAAGAATAACAGGAACTGAAAAGATCTAGAAATAACTGAACAGCAAGGCACAGTCTGACTTTCATGATTCTCAACTGTTTTTGATCTCTCTCAAAATTTTGGAAGAATCTCTTAGTCGCGTATGGTGCTGTTTATCTGGGGATGCAGTTTCACTCTGAGGTCTCTCTTGTCAGTTTCATAAGATGAAATCCTGTTGCTATTTGAAGGTATGATAGGGACAGGAAGTGAATTGCTTCAGCAGTTTCAGCATATAGGTGTTGCTTAACTTTTTAAAAAATGAAGTAACGTACTTTAGAGGATGCCTTACATTTATGAGACCATAGTTAAATTCCCTCCTACAAGAGCTCACATCACATCTTTAACACATGAGGAAACATGGATAGGATTCCTACATCTGCTAACCTCTGAAAATCAATGAGGTCTACCTCTCCTCCAGGGCTATGTCTACACTCATGGCTTCTTCCGCGAGAAATAGGCACATGAGGCTAAGTGTGGAATATTGCCACGCCTCATTTGCATACCTAATGAGCTGCCACTTTTGCAGAAGAGGCTCTTGAGCCAGAAGGAACTGTCTACACTGCCCTTTCTTACGCAATGCCATTATTCCTGAAAATAATCAGCGTAGCAGCATTGCGCAAGAGGGTTTTTCTTGTGCAAGAAGGGGCAGTGTAGACAGCTCCTTCTGGCACAAGAGCCTCTTCTGCAAAAATGGCAGCTCACTAGGTATGCAAATGAGGCTCGGCGATATTCCACACATGTAGAAAAGATGGCCTATCCAATGAGAAAGGCATCTGTGAGTGACTCCGGCTGTGATTCAGAAAGAAGCAGAACTGGAAACAGTTTTTGTTGCTCTTTGTCCTGAATAGATGTCTCTGGTGAGTCCTCCCCAACTTCTGGAAAATGCCTTTCACATCATCTGGATGGATGGACAACATGTGATGGTTGGAAGGATCTGTTAGTTCATTCTGCAGCCCCAGGAAAGAGGAGCCTTACAAACTATGGAGAATTCCTATAAGTGAAGTGTTTTCTGGCACAGGTGAGAGAAACTTGCTCAACTCTGCCTGTTGATATAGAACATCTGTGTTCTGTTGTCTGTGAGAACTGACATGCACTTGCCCACCACATGGAGCTGGAACACCTGGCAGGCCAAGCAAACCACCTTGAGTTCCTTGAGGCTGATGTGTAGCAAGAGCTTTTCTGGAGACCAGAGACCCTGAGTTCTGAGAAACCCCAAGTGAACTACCCAGACTACTGCAGAATTGTCTGATGAGACACACTGATGGTTGCAACCTTGAAAATGGGTCTCCTGCACACACTGCCAGAGGTCCTAAACTCCAAAGAAAGGAGGTGGTCACTGAGGGCACATCTACGCAGCAGGGCTAAATCCAAAATAAGCTACACAACTTGAGCTACATCACTTGCATAGCTTAAGTCGAAATAGCTTATTTCAGCTGTTGGTGCTGTCTACGCAGCAGGAAGTCCAA
The DNA here is from genome assembly GCF_049634645.1 of Pelodiscus sinensis. NCBI lineage: Eukaryota > Metazoa > Chordata > Testudines > Trionychidae > Pelodiscus > Pelodiscus sinensis. Next base: position 67,771,307 of record NC_134711.1, on the reverse strand, counting down.
GAAAGAGCACTCTTCTTCTGGCTTCCCTTAATTCTGGCAACATGAGAGTTACAGGAATTGGAGTAAGAAGTCCGCTAGCTGGAAATTATTTTGACATTATGTTGAAATAACTGCTTGTGTGTAGACACAGACTATGCTATTTTGGAATAACGTTAGTTACGCTGCTGTGTAGACATAGCCTGATGGGGGAAGTGTGATGACTGTGTACAGAGGTAGCAGAATCGAGAGGCAGTTGGCTCAGTGGGCGGCATCATGTCTCTGTGGAAGGCAGCATGGGGGTGCAAGTGCAATGAGCCCAGGTTTATCAGTTAATCACTCAAATGGTTACATGCTAGCATCCCTAATTTGAACTGACCATGAATGATTGTCACAATCTTATGTCTCCATTTGTTAGCTGATACTCCTCCATTATGTAAAGCATATCATATCCCAATCCTCATTATGATAAGCCTATGGGCATCTTCTAATCTCATTCTTTATCTACACTAACAAAGAAACAATTTAGTTGAAAATAACTAAACACTTACAGGCTCAGCATCTGAGGTGTGAAAAATGAGCTTCTTATATACAGAAAATTTACCCATTGTGTAGGAATTGATGATAAAGTAGTTTCCTAATCATTATTGGTTAAGCAATTCTGATTCACATGTTTTCATTTAAGACTTAGTAACTAGAGCTCTACAAGCAATGTGTAGCAAATCTCAAACTCTCTTAAGCTGTGCTTTGAGTCCTTAAGGTTTATGGATCTCAAACCACACTGGTAGAAGTATAGCCAATATATGCTGAGGATGTCTGTACACATTAGAAGACCACAGATATTCTCCCTCACTCCTTTGCTCTCAGACTAGTTTATTTTGTTTTAAAAAAACCATATGAGATAAGTAGATTCTCAGATTTTGTTCCAGGGAGCAAGTAAGTGAAGATGGAGTTCCCCCTGGAGGTTTGAGAAGGTATAATTGTATTAACTTCCACAACCAGGAAATCCTATGTTGAGTAATGTTTGAATATTAATGGTTATTTGTTGATTTGCTTTTTTGCTTGTAAAAAAGGGCGATGCCTTAGAATTATGCAATAACATTAAACAGGAAGTTTAAAACTTTAAAACAGTTTTATTACAAATATAAACTGTTGCATGCTAGGGATTAAGGATTTACAAAATTAGCCTTTTAAGGTTATATTTAAAGCACCTAAATAAGTAACCTCATTTTCAAATGTGTGAGTATGTGAAGCTTACTGAAGTCACTGGGAACAACAGATGTTGAGCAACTTTGAATATTGAGTAATTTTTATTTAGGTACACAATTATGGTTTTACATGCACAACTTTAGGCACCCATTTGTGAACATTTTGGCCCAAGATTAAAATTAACAACCCTTTTGGTAGTTTTAATTTTGAAATATGTAAATTGTAATTATTTATAATTTATGTCCAATAAATGTTTTAAAATAAGGTTTTATAATAGATTCATTTTTACTATGGAATATTCTATACAACGAATTAATACAATTCTGAATATAGTTTTATAGGCCAAGTATAATGTTTCTGAACTACAAGGGAATATATAAAGGTATTGTGGGCCAACTGTTCCATAAAATGAACATCTGTGAAGGTCCCACTAACTTCATCTTGAGCTCTAGGTATGAAAACATGACAGGATTTGACCTTGTGCTTAAACCTCCTCACCCCATCAAACAATATCAATAACCCTTTTGCATTAATGAAGATTCGTGAGATAATACATATTTTGTAAAAAGTTACGTATTTTACCATACAGACTAGAATGGCTTTAAATAAGTAGAATCTTTGTTTACACAAAGACTTTAATTTACCATGAACAGCTGGTGTGTAAATTTTCCCCATGCTAACCTGCTGCACATTATTTGTGTGGACTTTGCTGCTGTGCACAAAAAAATGTGTAGTGACTTTAATCTACTGCTATTTAAAAGCAGAGCAGATTAAATTGCACTGCAGAACTGCTAATGCGTACCAGCATGGTCCTCATGAACATTTAGGGTACATTTTTCAGAATCCTGAAAAAAAATTCAAAGGAAAGGATGTGATCTTTGGCCATCCACGTAAACCTCGTTCTATGAGGAATAAGGGATGGCTTGAAAGAGCACTTTTTTTCTGGAAATTTTGCATATCTTTTTCTGATTTAACAGTGCAGTCTAGACATAGCCTGAGTGTGCAGTAGTCTTGCTACAAACTAAGTGTTTATTTATTGTTTAAACAAGCTTGTTGTTTAAACAAGCTTTCAGTAAATATTAAACATATTGGGCCAATCTTGACTATAAAATTTACATAGCAAAAGAAAAAAATATTTAAAATGCTTGCATCAATACATATGCTCATTTGTAGCAATTCAAGTTAATATATAGGAATCTTTAATGCCTTGTCTCTTGGATAAAATACAGTGACAGAGTCAATCCAACTCCTAGATCCCTGAGACGCCTGTTCAGCCCACAACCTGGTCCTGACCCTGGGTTTTCTAGCTCAGATCCAGCAGCTGATGTTGTGGTTCTTTTGGCCAGGACTCCATTGGGTCTCCACAGGGGTCCTCCATCTTCCCCTGGAGGAGGGAGGGCAGGGCCTGACATGTTTGCACACATGGGTCCATTTTCTCTTGCCTCCAGGCCCTGCAGAGGCTCCTATATGATGCAGGTAGTCCGGCGTGCAGCACACTGGCACACGCTTTGCTTTGCAGCCTCTGAGGGCTCTGATATGACCAGCAGCTCCTTAATTTGAGAGATCTTCCATGTGATCTCTCCAAGCTGCCAGCCTTCTATCAGGACCTCCTCTGGACCTGGAAGCTGTTTTCAGCGACCAGGTCCTTGGGAGCCACCGAGGGGGCAGACCTTCTCATGGAGCCCCTGCTACATTACTCCCATCTTTGTGTGCAGGCAGTGGAATCCTCCTCAGTGTGCCAGAGGTTGATCCTGGCAGAAGTCACCAGGATCAGAGACCTCCTGGGCTATGCCCAGGGAGACTGAGTGGATCCTCTGGCTCTCACCTAGTGCATGGGGCTCTCCACCCTACGTACCTATTCCTCAGCGCATGCTTCAGGAGGTGAAGTACGCTTTGCCGCTCACTCCTTGGGTTCATCTTGACAAGGTCCTGTGAGAGGGTGTATCCCATCCACTCCTCACCCCTGGCCCTCCTGATCTCTCCATTGGCCCTCAGGCCCATGTACCTTCCCAACCGACTCCCCCTTGTCACCCGAGCTGACTGTACATGTTGCAGCCAGTTCCCTTCTGAACCATGCCAAAGAGCCATCTGTACCCACTCATGCTTCACATACTCCACTTCCCCAAACTCGTATCCTGCCCAGATACCAAGTGGCAGGACCTCCTACCACCAATAGAGGATGGAGAGACCCAGTGGGCCAGTCCCTATTCCACCTTAGTTCCACTGCCTGCCGGGGACATGAGCTGGAGAACCCTCCATGGCGCTGTGAGTACGGGTGTATACTTGGCATGGTTCACCCCCATTCCCAACACCTGCCCCTTCTGTGGTAAGAGGGAGACCTTGGCACACCTCTACCTCAAGTGCACCAGGTTACAGCCCCTCTTTTGGCTCCTACAGAATCTCTTGGGCTGTGTCTAGACTACATGCCTCTGTCGTCAGAGGCATGTAGATTAGACACATAGGCAAAGGCAAATGAAGCCGCGATTTAAATGATCGCAGCTTCATTTAAATTTACATGGCTGCCGCGCTGAGCCGACAAACAGCTGATCAGCTGTTTGTCCGCTCAGCGCGCTAGTCTGGACACTCCCCTGCCGACATCAAAGCCCTTTGTCGGCAGCCCCGGTAAACCTCATCCCACAAGGAATAACGGGGCTGCCGACAAAGGGCTTTGATGTTGGCAGGGGAGCGTCCAGACTAGCGCGCTGAGCGGACAAACAGCTGATCAGCTGTTTGTCGGCTCAGCGCGGCAGCCATGTAAATTTAAATGAAGCCATGATCATTTAAATCGCGGCTTCATTTACCTTTGTCTATGTGTCTAATCTACATGCCTCTGACAACAGAGGCATGTAGTCTAGACACAGCCTTGTTGAGGTTCTGGCTGCACTTCTCCTCTCGCCTACTAATCTATGCACACCCCATCTGCGACCCCACAAAGTCGCGGGACCTCCTCGTCAACCTCCTCCTGACATTACCAAGACAGTAATTTATAAAATCAGGGAGCAGAGGTTGATCGAGGGAGAGGCCTGCAATTGTGGGGCCTATTTCCGTTCTTGCATCCGCTCATGCATCCGGGCAGAATTCCACTGGGCAGCGTCCGCTGGCTCTCTTGAGACCTTCGAGGGGCATTGGATGCTGTCCGGGATTCTCTGCTTGGTTTCCCCATCTGGTTCCCTTGTTTCAGCCCTTTGACCCTCACACCCATCACTATTTTGTCTTTATTTGTCCCAAGTAATCAGTTGGCTTTCTGGGCTTTGTGGACCCTCCTCGTAGGCTGGGGGGAGGTCCTTTAGATGTGGGTGGGCTAATGCCAGGAGTCTACCTCCTGGACTCCAATAGGCACAACTGGTAACCATATATTTATCAGAGGTATTGTAATAGCTTTCAAATAAAATTGTTTATTTGTTTTATAATAAAAAACAGACACAAGATCCATATTTAAATAAAAATGGTTTGTTGTGATGCAAACTAGGAACCACAAGAAAAATCTGAACTGGAGCATTGTATATTTTTCTCAAGTTCAAAATAAGTTGTGAACAAATTGATTGAAGGATAATTATTTTTAATAGTTGAAACCTTAATGAATAGCTGGCATTCACAAATTTATAGGTCTAGGAAAAAAAGTATATATTAATACTTTTGAATATCATATATATATAGTAGCCCAATGTCTGTGACTCTGTAATGCGCTAGCGTTACATCTTGCCTCTAGGGGGTGCTGTTGCTTCCCAATGCAGCACTCCCATGATGCATGGGGAGTTCGAGGCCCAAACGGCCACTTGTGCTGCTTGCTCCCCTGCGGCGGCCTGGCTGAGCGGCGCAGAAGTCAGCCAAGCGCCATGGCGGAAGGGGAAGCGGGGGTGGGGCGGTAATGTACACAGCTGGGCCCTGCCCCTCTTCACGCCCCTCTTCGTACCCCCCATTTGCCTCCCGCTGTGGCACTCAGATCAGTTCTGCGCCACTCAGCCGGGCCGTCATGGGGAAGCCCAAATGGTCACTCGCTCCTCTTGCTCCCCCACAGTGGCCCGACTGAGCAGCGCAGAACTCAGCTGAGAGCCATGGCGGGAGGTGAAGAGAGGTAGGGCAGTGATGTACACATCGAGGGGGCAGGGCCTGGACAAGCATGCATCTCTGATGGAGACAGAGGAGAGTGGAGAGAGAGTGAGAGGCAGGAGGGGAAGAAGAGAAAGAAAGAGACGGAGAGAGAGGCAGAAGGTGGAGGAGAGCTGAGAGAGAGGGGGGGAGGCAGTAGGAGGAGGAAAGAGAGAGAGAGAGACGGAGCAAGAGACTGGAGGATCAGGAGAGAAGACCGATGTGTAGGAGAGACCTGAAAATCCCGTCTTATGACGGGCTAATTGGCTAGTTCATAGAATGTTTTTCTTTTTATAGAAGTGATATTTACCCGTTTCCATTTAACTTGGAGTTTTGACCTGCTTCCAGAAAAATAGGATTGGGTCTTGTAAGATTTTTAGAGAAACATCTAAATTAGGTAGTTAACACTTTAAATATTTAATATTTGCCTCACTATAAAGTGGACACACTGTTTTCATTTATTTATTGAACTCTAGAAGCCAGGTGTTCCTCTTTATTTGATGATATAAATGGTTTTTCAATGATGAAATAAGTTTTCTCTCAGACTTTTGCCAGACCTTTAACTTAAATGTTTGCCTTTTTATTATTTTTCATATCTTTAATGCAATATAATTATCTTCATTTATAAATACAATATGTAAGGGCTTAGAGCAAAAATAATTTATTTTTATAACCCATTAAACATATGATAACACTTTATAATATATTAAATAATCAAATTCATTGTAAAAACATCAATCAAAATAATTCGCTCAATCAAGAGGTAGTGGTGATATGTTAATCATTATGGGACTTGTCATAACTTTTCCTGAAATATATATTTCAAATAGATTATTTAGATATACTCATACTTGAATAATGCTTCTGCATAAGAAAAACAGTAATAAAAGCCAGTAACATCAGCAGTGGTCTTAAAACCACAACTGCAATACAGGACTCATCACATACAATCCTGTTCTCCCAGGGTGGATACCATCTTGTGTAACCTATAAACAAGCATACAAACATAAATTCTTATTGGGCACAACATGCTTTTAAAAAATTAAACTTCAAGTAATAAGTGCAGAATTGTAATACATACGAATTATTTTATCACGTTCTGGATTTCCTGGAGGGGAAAAAAAGAAATAGTTTAATCAGCTAGGAACGAATGGTTTACTCACCTTATAGTAACTGTGATTCTTTGGGATGTTATATACACATGGATCATTCTTTCTGCACATGCCCTGCATGAATAAGAGTTCAGAATTTTTTGACCAGCAGTGTCCATTGGGGTTGTCTATTCTTCTGCGCTCCTCCACCCAAGAGCCGAAAGAATGGAGGGACCCCAATCACTATTCAGGTGTTTCATCGCCAAGCATCCAAATGAGACTCCAGACTGCAGGGAAGGGGAACAAGTCATGGGATCCACAGGTACAGAACATCTCAAAGAATCAGTTACTGTAAAATAAACCTTCTTTCTTCTTTGAGTGTCTGTATGTGCATATCCCAATCATGGTCATGAGCTAGCAGTTTAATTCCTAACTTGTCTAGGAGGCAGGATATAAATAATGATTGCAGTATAATCCAAACAAATTTGGCATCGGCTCTGACACCAGACATCAATTTATAGTGGCTGGTGAACATATCAACTGAATTCGAAGTAGTTGCTCCACATGTCATCTCTCGGAGCACTAAATTAAGCTGTTAAGGTCGTCTGTATTTTGGAAGAATGAAATCTAACACGAGACGGTGAAGTCATCTTGCTAATGTAAAAAATCTCAGAGGGGTTGCTGTGTTAGTCTGTAACTTTACAAATAGGCTGTGTCCAGACTCAGGGGTTTTTTCGAAAAAAGTAGCCTTTATTCGAAAAAACTTCACCTGCGTCTAGACTGCAGCCGTGTTCTTTCGAAATTAAATCGAAAGAATGCGGCTTTTCTTTCGACGGTGGTAAACCTAATTCCACGAGGAAGAATGCCTTCTTTCGAAAGTGCTCTTTTGAAAGAAGGCGTTCTTGAAAGCAAACAGGCTTTTTAGAAAGAGAGCATCCAGACTCACTGGGTGCTTTCTTTCGAAAAAGCGGCTTGCTTTTTCGAAATTCCGCGTGCAGTCTAGACGCTCTCTTTCGAAAGAGGCTCTTTCGAAAGAGGCTTGCAGTCTAGACATAGCCATAATGAGTGGTTCTAAGGTACTTTGGAGATTAACCAAAATATATAAGAATCATGAGCTTTTGTGGGCAAAACCCACTTCATCAGAGGAATTGGAGTGGTAATAACAGAAACCAAGATATATATATATAACAGCATTAGAAGTACCTATCAGTTGTCAGACCTATGTTAATGAGACTAAGTGTGAGGTCCAGTGTGAGGTGTTTGAGATGAAGTCTTTGAGTTCTTCGCTGAGTTCTTGTCTGATTCCTGGAAACCCTGAAGTAACATTTATCAAGGATAGAGAACTGAGTGAGAATTTAAAGAAATATAAGGAACTTCTTCCCTCAGGGAAACTTCAGAACCAACAGCTCATGTTTTCCAGCTTGCAGCCTTTGATCCAGCCATGAGGCTCAGAGTCCCAGCACTAGTATGAAACAAGCTTGTTTGTGTTGTTTGCCAACAGGCTAAGGCCTGGTATGCACTATAAAGTTAGGTCAACTTAAGTTGTCTTGTATTGACCTAACTATGCATGTGTCTACACTCATATTTATCTTCCACTAACTTAAGTGCCTGCTTATGATGATATAGCAACACTATACTATGTGATACATATGCAAATATTTTAAAAGCATGAATATTATGGGATATGGATGGCATTATGGGATAGAAAAATTGTATAATGGGAAACTGACCCCTTGCTTCCAGTTACTCCTGCATGGATTGTTTCTGTCCCATCGTTCCTTGTCAACATTTCCCAAAAGACAGTGTGCCAGACAATGGTGAGTTGTACACTCAGGGTATGTCTACACTACCCCGCTAGTTCGAACTAGCGGGGTAATGTATGCATACCGCACTTGCTAATGAAGCCCGGGATTTGAATTTCCCGGGCTTCATTAGCATAAGCGGGGAGCCGCCATTTTTAAATCCCCGCTGCTTCGAACCCCGTGTAGCGCGGCTACACGGGGCTCGAACTAGGTAGTTCGGACTAGGGTCCTATTCCGAACTACCGTTACTCCTCGTGAAACGAGGTGTACCGGTAGTTCGGAATAGGCACCCTAGTCCGAACTACCTAGTTCGAGCCCCGTGTAGCCGCGCTACACGGGGTTCGAAGCAGCGGGGATTTAAAAATGGCGGCTCCCCGCTTATGCTAATGAAGCCCGGGAAATTCAAATCCCGGGCTTCATTAGCAAGTGCGGTATGCATACATTACCCTCCTAGTTCGAACTAGGAGGGTAGTGTAGACATACCCTCAGATAAACTACTCATAGTGCACTACTCATCAACACAAGCTCTCCGAGGCTATGTTTACACTACAGTGTTTTTTTGGAAAAACAGCCATTTTTCCGAAAAAAACTTCATTTACATCCACACTGCAATCGCATTCTTTCGAAAAAAAATCAAAAGAACACAGGTAAACCGCCTTCTACAAGGAAGAACCCTTCCAAAAGAACTCTTTTGGAAAAAGGCATATGTGGACAGGGAAGAGGGAGTTCTTTCGAAAGGAGAGGAAAAAGGAAAAAGCACAGGTGCCCTGGTGGCCACTCCGCCCATAGTAATCACAGCTTAAATGCGAGATAACGTCCATTTAGTGTGGATGTTATCTTTTGAAAAAGCAGATCGCTTTTTTGATGCGTTTTCACAGTGTGGACACGCTCTTTTGGAAGAAGTTTTTTCGGAAGATCTCTTCCAGAAAAGCTTCTTTCGAAAGAAGCCTGTGGTGTAAACGTAGCCCTAGTGAGGATAAACAGTGCTAGTGCAAGGAGCCAAGTATGCACACAAATGATACATTAACTGTGGCAGCTTTATGTAAGTGTAATGAGGTATAGATATGACCCAAGATCACTAAAAATAGCAAGGGAAATTAAAATACAATTGCTACTGTAATTACTGTGTAAAAAGTGTAACTACAAGGACACTGATGGTAATCTGACTTGCTTTAATAGGCAATAAGAAAGAACTGAGTGGCTATCAGGGTCACTGAGTCCTTTTTACCCTTGGGAGGGGGAACACAAAGACATGTGGGTGCACACAAAACCCCAACAGACACCAAGCTGACCATAAGATGCCAAATACATGTTCATGCACACCAAGTATGTACAGATACTAAAAGAAGGTTTTTTTTCCTTTTTAAATCTTCATTAGATAATAAATGGAAATAGTACATGGCAATCAGTTTACAAGGTAACAATTTTTAATGTCAAAATTTAAAAATAATTGAAATCTAAAGTGCTGAATGTTATTAATTTTTTAAAGAGCATTTTACGTGGTGCACTCCAGAATCCAAATGAAGCAAGTGTATGCATCTTCACTAGCACATAGCTATTGATAGTTTGAAAAATGTTGTTGATATGTGAGGGAATACAGTACCTTTTTATTTTCCAGTTAGTGCTCTGGCCTTGTTCATTTTAAAAACAAACAGTAAACACTACATAATCTTTAATGTACTCAACAGATTTGGTAAAACATCACCTCTATTATACAGATGAATAAAGAAAGACAATGATTTAGGCCAAAATTTTCAGAAGTATGTTACTGTTTTGTGTCCCTCAATATTTGAGTGCCTAGTTGCTGCCTTACGTCTGATTTTCAGAGGCCTCAGGAACTGTAGCTTATCTGTCTCAAGCAGGCCACTTAAAAATTCAGGTACAAAGAATTAGTGACTGATTCTAAAAATGAAGCTAATCTGAGATCTTTCTGTCTCATGAGCAAAGACAGAAGGCATAAAATTACTGCCTACATAAGTAATTTCAGGGGGTAGATAAGTTAGTCTGTTACAGAAAAAAAACAACAAATGGTCTGGTAGCACTTTATAGACTAACAAAACATGTAGATGGTATCGTGAGCTTTTGTGGGCATAGCCCACTTCTTCAGATGACCCGAGTTATGAGTTTGGGATATGTATACCCGAAATAAATAGGAGAGGGGAAGCGGAGGGGGGAGGGAAAAAAAGAAGGGAAGTGGGAGAAAGAGCATCAGTAAGTATATGAAGTTTGGATAGTTAAACCGAAGCAGATAAAAATCAAAGTCAATTGATAGACTCCCATGTCAGGAAGGATACAACACAGAGAGCTGTTTGCATCTTCAATGGTTGTTCAATTGGTAGTGTCCCAACCAACTTTATCACAACTGAGTCCATTAGCATATGAATTGAATTTGCGGATGAACTCTAATTTCAATGCTTCCCTGTGGATCTGGCTTGCAGAACTGGTTTGTGACAAGACAGCTACTTGGAGATCTTTTGAAGTGTCATCAATGTAGCATAAGTAAAGTAGCGGTGTTAGGGGGTGGGAGCTGAGAAAATGTTGTTAAAGGTCAGCCATAAAGATGTTGGCATATTGTGGTACCATGCAAGTGCCCATGGCTGTGCCGTTGACTTGGAGATAGAAATTGTCTCTGAATTGGAAGTAGTTGTGGATGAGGACAAAGACACAGAGCTCTATAATCAGGTGTGCAGTTTTGTTATCAAGGATGGTGTTCTTGATGGCCCATAATCCGTCTTCATGTGGAATATTGGTGTAAAGGGCTTCTACATCCATGGTGGCCAGGATGGTATTTTCAGGAAGATTACTGATGTTTTGAAGCTTCCTCAGCAAGTCAGTGGTCTCGCAGAGGTAGCTAGGAGTGCTGGTAGCATAGGGTCTGAGGAGGGAGTTGACAGAGACCGATAATCCTGTGGTGAGTGTGCCAATGCTTGAGATGATGGGCTATCCGGGATTACCAGGTTTATGTATTTTGGGTAGCAGATAGAAAGTTCCTGGTCAGGGATTGGGGGCAGGGGGATGGGGTGTTAATGTAAATTTGTTCCTGAGCTGCATCAGGGAGTTTCATGAGCAGTTTTTTCGGTATTCCTTAGTGAGGTCAAGGAGAGAGGCCTGTAGAATCTGGTATTGGTGAGATGTCTTATGAACAGGAGGCGGGAAAAAAAATTAGAAAAAGGTACACAAATTGTGGAGTACATTTTGCATATCTTTTTCCAAAAAAAAGTAGCCTAGACATAGCCTAGAAGAGAGACCAATCTCCTGGGGGATATAGGCTAACTAGAGTAGTAAGGAAGAGGCTAAACTAATAGCAATGAGAAGAGTAAAGAGAAAAGAAAAAAATAATATCTTAGCGCAAAACTGAGATGTTGAGAACAAAATTAATCAAGGAACAAAAGGACAAGAAGAAATTCTTTAAATGATACACTAATGCTAGGAGCTTTGGTAACAAACAAGAGGAATTGAAATTGCTCATTTTTAGAATACATTTGCTCTAGCTGGTATTACTGAAACCTGGTAGGATGAGTCACATAATTAGAATATTAAAATTATTTTTAATATATTCATGAAGGATGAAATGGGCAAAAGTGGAAGGAGAATGAGTTTGTCAAAATGATATTGCCTGTTTGAGTTACTGATAGCATGGAAAAAATGATTGAGTGTCATGGATCAATATTTTAACAGACAAGGCACAAGATGAGATACTAGTTGGTGTGTGCTACAGATCATCAAATTATACTAGGGAACAAGATGACTGCATCCTTATGCACCATCTATAATGTGCAGGGGGGCAAAAAACAACAATGTATGATCACGGGGGAATTTCAATTTGAGTGACATATGCTGGAGGTTTCATGCTGCCAGCATTAAAATATCCTTATAATTTCTAAACATTATAGATGACATTTTTCTAACTCAGAAATGTTGCAACAAACATGAGGGAATTCTATATGAGATCTTGTAAAGATAAAGAGGAACTGATTATGCAGGTTGAACCTCTCTAGTCCAGAGCTCGCTGTTCCGGAAACATCTGTTGTTCAGAATGATTTTAGTTAGCCTGATGTCCACTTATCATGGGTGTGGCCTATTTCCCATGGTCCTATAAAGTTTGTTTACAGCCACCAATCCTAGCTCTCAGTGTTCTGTGTTGTTACTTAGGTCTAATTTACCCCTAACTGTCCTCGAACAGCCCACTAAGCAGTGGAAGTGTTGGTAATGCTGCTAGACAATATTGACTTTATGTGGTCTGGAAAATTCTCTGGTTTGGAATCAGTCAGGTCCCCAAGGGTGGCTAGAAAGGTTCAACCTGTAGAACTAAAAGTTAGTGCCAGGTTAGGTACAAGTGACCATCACTTGTTCACATTTACAATGTGCATTCAAAATAAAGTTCAGGCGAGACATATCTATACACACGTGGTGCTTTAATAGATCTACCTTCTCAAAACTGAAAATTATGAGCCACGTCAACAGAGAGAGAATTTAATCAGAAAAATCATTGATATTTAGGAACCAATTAAGAACACCTTAATACAGTGGTCTCCAATCCTTTTAAGCATGAGATCAATTTTTAAATTTAAGTGCAATTCAGGATCTACCTCAAAATCAAACACTCTTGCCCGCCCCTTCTCCGAGGCCTTGCCCCTGCTCACTCCAACCTCCCTCTCTCATCCTCACTAAATTTTATCAGGGTTGGCGCTGAGGTGTGGGGGAGGGGATGCGGACTCTGATCTTGGGCTAAAGGATCTGGAGTGTGGGAGGGGTTCTGAGCTGAGGTAGTTGAGCAGCAGGGGACGTTTAAGGAGTAGGCTCCGGATGAATGTTTGGGTACAGGGGGTCTCAGAGCTAGGGCAGGGGGTTAGGGTACAGGAGGGGTTCAGGACTAGGGCTGGGGTTTGGAATGCAGGCTCCATCTGGGCACTGATTGCCATAGGAGGCTTCTGGGTGGTGGTGCAGGGGACTAAGGCAGGCTTACCCCTACTCCCAAAAGCAGTCAGCAAACTCTCTCCATTGCAGCCCGCCTCCCCCGTTCTATGGAGATGGGGTACAGGGCGGATGGAGGGGCACCCTGACATCAGCACACCCTCCTCTTTTTCCTGTGCCCTGCGCAGCAAGCAAGAGGCTTCTAGGGGTGGGGGACAGTGCCAAGGCAGAGGCTCCCCCATGGGTGTTCCATTTAGGTGACTACATAGCAGTATTCCTGCTTGGCGGTGGGTGCTCTGTGTTGCAGGGCTAGATGTTGGACAGTATGGCTATGTCTAGACTGCAAGCCTCTTTCAAAAGAGGCTTTTTCAAAAGATACTTTCGAAAAAGCCTCTTTCAAAAAAGAGCATCTAGACTACAACCAGTACTTTCGAAAAAGCGAGCTGCTTTTTCTAAAGAGATCATCCAGGTAGCCTCTTTCAAAAAAGCACAGTTTGCATTACATAATGCCTTTTTTAAAAAAGAGCAATTCCTCATAAAACAAGGTTTTCCGCAGTCGAAAAAAAATGCCACAGGAATGCGGCAACAGTCTGGACGCAGGGGGAAGTTTTCTTGAAAAAAGGCCACTTAAAAAAAAAAACACTGTAGTCTAGATACGCCCTATGGTACTTCCAAATCTGGTGTCTGAGTCCTCAAAGGTCTGAATAGTGTAATGTTGTACAAAGGTATTGGCCGAAGCCCATGTTGCAGTTCTGCACATGATATTTATTGGAAGGCCCTTGAGAAAGGCAGTTGTGGTAGAAACAGCTGTCGTGGAGTGTGCCTGTATAACTGTTGGTGGCTGTCTGTGTTTCTGGGAGTAAGCCAGTTGTATGCATGTAGAAATCCATTTAGATATTCGTTGCTTAGAAACAGGTTGACCCCAGACCTGACTGCGCAAGAGTGCATCAGAAGTTTCTTGTGTGTTCAAAGTAAAAGGCTAATGCCCTGCGTACATCCAGCGTGTACAGCACTGCCTGATTGCTGTTCTTGTGTGGTTTTGGGAAGAACACAGGTAAGTATATTGGTTTGTTACAGTGGAATGAGGTAGATATCTTGGGAAGGAATTTCAGGTGGGTTCTAAGAGCAACCTTGTCTGTGTGGAACACCATGTATGGCGGGTCTGCCATGAGTATCTCTCCCACTTTCCTAACTGATGTTATCACTACGAGAAAAGCTACTTTCATCGAAAGGTGGAGTAGTGAGCAAGTTGTGAGTGGCTCGAAAGGCCGTCTCATGAGTGAGTCCAGCACGAGATTCATGTCCCATGATGGTACTGGATCTCTATGTGGTGGACAGAAGTTCTGTATACCTTTCCGGAATCTCTTCACACATGAGTGGGAAAAAATGGAATACCCCTGTATGGGTGGGTGTATCGTAGATACAGCTGCCAAGTGTACATTGACAGAACTAATTGATAATCCTGTGTCCTGTAGGTGGAGGATATTCTCTAATATGTCTGGTATCCTCACCTTGTGTGGATCCCGCTTGTGAGCAGAATTCCAGGCAGCAAATTGGGCCCATTTCTGCAGGTAAGTCCATCTCATAGTGGGTCTCCTAGAGGTGATCAGAATATCTCTGACCTTTCAAGACAGCGTTATCTCATTATTCAAGAGCCAACAAGCATCCATGCTTGCAGGTTTAGTGTGTGGAATCCAGATGTGGTATGTGCTCTTTGTCTTGGGTCAGCAGAGCTCGTACTGGTGGAAACTTGTACGAGTGACCTGTGCTGAATTGCAGTATGGTAGGGTAGCAAATTTGTCTCGGCCAGTTCGGGGCTATCAGTATGACCCTTGTTGCATCCTGTCTGATCTTTAGTACCATTTGTTATATGAAAGCTAAAGGTAGAAACGTGTACACCAATGGGATGGCCCAGTGGACCACAAACATGTCTCCAAGAGATTGTGGTCCAATGACCACACTGGAACAGAACAGGGGGCACTTAGAGTTGATGTGCATTGCAAACAGGTCCACTGCCGGATAACCCCCTTTCTGGAAAAGGTTGTTTATGATGGACTTATTGATTTGCCATTTGTGGTTCTGTGGGAATTATCTGCTGAGGGCATCCACTAGTACATTGTCCTTGCCCAGTAAATGCATTGCAGTAGGTGTGACTTTGTGTAATACACCATTGCCACAGTTTCGTTACTTCTGCACATAGGCTGTGAGATCTTGTGACCCCCCTTGTCTGTTTATATAATATGTTTTTGTGGAATTGTCCAACACTGTTCTTACTGTCTTGTTCCGTATGTACTTGAGCAGTTGGGAGCATGCCCTCCTGACTGCCTTGAGCTCCAACACATTGATATGGAGTTGGGACTCTTCTCATGTCCACTGTCCCTGTAATATCACACTCCTCATGTAGTCTCCCCATCCCAGCAGGGATGCGTCTGTTGTGATAGTGACGGATGACATTGGCGCCTTGGTGGAACTGCTGTGAATGGTATACTGTATCCGGTTCACATTATTTCTAGGACCCATTGGTCAGAGATGATGATCTTCCATGCTGCATAGAATTTGGCAAGTTTGTTTCCGAATGTCTGTTTCCCTATATCTGCCTGCCCTGGAGGATGAAGGCTATTGTACCCTCGACCAGCACCTCAAATTTGCTGATGGGAACTGGACCCCCGGGTTGAGGATGTTAGCTCATTTGATTGTCTTCATCTAGATTGTTTTACACGTCTCTTGTTCTCATAGGCAGGGGCGGCCCATGAGTATAGGCAGACTCAGCAGTCGCCTAGGGTGCCACCTTCAACGGGGCGCCCGATGATTACGTCACGCCATTGATGGCCGTGCAGGTGGGGGCGCCAATTGTGCATTCCATCTGGGGCACCAGCTGCCGCAGCCGGCCTCAGGCCACTCCTGCTCATAGGGCTGTTGTTGTTGGTTATACCCTATTGTTCTAAACCTTTGATTATATTATTTGTATTGTTTCTTCCTG
Source organism: Pelodiscus sinensis (assembly GCF_049634645.1). Classification (NCBI taxonomy): domain Eukaryota; kingdom Metazoa; phylum Chordata; order Testudines; family Trionychidae; genus Pelodiscus; species Pelodiscus sinensis. The sequence goes on along the minus strand of NC_134711.1, from coordinate 67,755,246 downwards.
GATCCAGAAAGCTGTATCCTTAACATGCAAAATGTCGCCCTAGAGTCTTTAAGGGTGTGGAGAGACGAATTTGTTGCCTCGGCAAAGAGTTTCTCTCCCTCAAATGGAAGGTCTTCGATGTTTGATTGTACTTCTTTGGGAAACCGGACAGTTGCAACCAGGACATTCTCCTCAGCACTACTGTGTTTGATGAGTATACATTCTTCCCAATAGCATCCATCCTCTTTATTTCCTTGTCATGATTCTGTGCTCTAGGGTATTGCTGTTATTCCCCCTCTGATTGGCTGCCTTGACAACCAATGAATTCGGTGAATGGTGTGAGAATAGGAATTCTACCCCCATAGGTGTTACATAATATTTCTTATCTATTTTCTTTGAAGTTGTCAGTACCGATGCCAAGTCTTCTATATGGCCTTAGCCGGGTCCAGTAAATCCTCATTCATCGGCAGAGCCAATTTGGTGTGCTGAGGTAAGTGAAGTATGCTGGTAAGCTTTTGTTTGTTCTGCATTATGTGTGGGAGTTGTATATCTAGAGTGTCCACTACCCTGTGGAATAGATCTTGAAACTTTCTATAGTCGTCACCTCTGGTTCCATATGGTCATCCATCGTGGAGCATAATGTATTAGGAGGGATAAGCAAATCTTGTGTTGCTTTCTCCATCAATGACTCGCTGTCATGGTTGCCTGGGCTGTAGTCAACTCGAGCCATTGGTATCTGGACGGTTTGTTGTGATTGCAGTTGTCGATTTCTGTAGGGTGCCCATGTGTCCCAGTAGGAACACTGTGGTGAGGGTCATGGGGGTACCATTGTGCCATCTGCCAATTCTGGGGTTGCTGGTGCTGTGTTGCAGCATATTGAGGGACTCTGCGCTGGCCCCTTATTTCATCCTTGTCATCGTTGTAAATCTCACTGATATAAGCGATGTTGGTGTGGATGATAATACAGAACCTCTAGACCAGGGGTTCCCAGCCTGGGGTACGCGTACCCCCAGGGGGTACGAGAAGCTTGTCAAGGGGGCATGGGGAATATTTGGTAAATAACTAAATGATCCTAACTGAAATATTCCAAAAGTAGTAGTGTTAGTGAAAAAAGTTGTGGATTCTAGAATCTAGAATTTATTTCCTTTCATATTGAATAGGGGGTAAGGGAAGGTTTACTAAAAGCCAAGGGGATACGGGGACCAAAAAAGGTTGGGAACCCCTGCTCTTGACCATGGTGTGATGTCGGTACCAAATAATGGTGAGCATGGTATTGATGGTACCGCGAGATCAGCCTCTGTCATGTATCTCGGTACCGGGGGTGGTGGTGGCATCACTGTATAGCCTGCCATTGCTGGATGCATTTGTGCATTCGGCACACTGGGGTACACTGGTACTGATGGTACTGTGAGTTTTTGTCTGTACGTGGTATTCTGCTGCTTTGCAGCCTGCCTGCTTTTTTATCTGCTCCTGGTTCCGGCTTCTGCGGTACTGCAGGCTTGTTCTGAGGAGAGCTTGAAGCTTGGCCAGTTGCTCTGTGCTTCACTTTGGGATCACTAGCTTTTTTTTGAGCAGGATCCCTTAACCCACTTTATGATGCCCTATTCGCTGTCTACCACCTTGCCTGGAAGTTTTTTATCACTTGGTTGCACCGTGTCAGTGGGGGACTGGGTGCATTTTGTGCTGTGCTCCTGGTCCAGCTCTCTAGCCCATCCCTCCGAGAGTGCTGCTTTTGTCATCCACGCCAGGTATAGGCTCTCGGGGGCGGGGAGGACATTGAATCAGGCTGCTGGTCATCCAAAGTCCTTTCCATAAAAAAAATTCTCCACTGTAAGACTCTCACTCTTTTAGATCTAGGAGTGAGCTTTTGACAGTGAGGGCAGTGGCTTATCGGGTGGTCCTGCCCTAGGGAGCAGAGACACTGGGCTGCTGGTTAATCATAACCAATAGCATCACTCAGTTAACCATTCACATCCCTAGTATGAAGAATATAAGGAACAGTAGGTAGGGAAGATATTGTTTCCCTCTTTTAGTGCATAATACATTCACTTACTACACAAATTGTCCACACAGGTGTCCTCTTTTGAGCACTCACTGCATGATGCTCCTGCTTTATAAGGTTTTCTTGGGTAATTGCCACTACAAAGGCATAAGAAAATTCTGTCAGACAAATTTCACTGTGTACAATTTTAATAAGACAATATGTTTAAAGCATTAAACACTTTAAGAGATAAACTCAGCATATTTTTACAGAACTGGTAAAACCTCATGAAAAGTAAACATTTTTAAACCATTTGTTCACTGTTCTCTTTCCTGTATTAAAGATAACCACATTAAAATGCTACCTTTTTTCCAACTAGAAAAATCAAATGATTTAAATCAAACACAACATAAGTATACACATTTATTTAAAATGAATATCTCGAGGTAGAGCTTGCGTACGATTAAGATAGATATGAAATAAAAATTTTCCTACAGATAGGAAACTCAATACAGTTTCAAAATAACTTTCAGCAAATACTCTTTACAATTGATATACATTCCTGAGAGAAAGCTTTGATTCACCAAAAAATTTAAGAACTTACTTAACTTGAAGTATGTGAGTAATTCCACGAGGCGTACAGATAGTTCGGAATAGCTAGCTAGTTCGAACTATCTAGCCCGTGCCACGTGTAGCTGCGCGGCACGGGGTTCGCACTAGCCGGCTTTTAAAAATGGCGGCGCCAGCTTTATGCTAATGAAGCCTGGGAAATTCAAATCCCGGGTTTCATTAGCAAGTTCAGTATGCATACATTACCCCGCTAGTTCGAACTAGCAGGGTAGTGTAGACATACCCTAAAATCCTTAGTGGGAATCATACTGAAACACACTAACTGGTTTCAACAACACAATGAGAATAATGTCTGATTTCTTCTTACCATGTTTGTAGGGTTCTCTTGTTCATGCATTCTCAGTCTCCTAAGGATGCTCAGTGGCCAGCAGTTCCAGCAGCTCCTTAGGATACTTGACAGCTGGCAGTTCCCCTTCTTTTGGGCTCTTCTCCGGGGGCAAAAGTTGGCACAGCTTGGGCTCTGGTGCAGGGGTCATCAGCAAGGCAGATGTATCCAAATTCTGCTTTGGCTCAACTGAGCTAGAGGCTCTGCCTCTTATACTTCCTGTTCCTCCCCTCTACTTTTGGCATGAGAGGCAGGCCATGCCTGGTTTTGCTCACCAGAGGATGGGAGTGGTTCTTCCCTATCATTTTCAAAGAGAGCCCACTCTGCCTTGCAACAGGCACTGAAACACCCCTCTACCTTTGAGTCAATTTTCTGATTCATGCATTTAGAAATTACTCCACAAATACTGCCTACAATGCAAGGCCTCGCCTAGTGCAGAAGTTCCTTCCTTTGTTAAAGGGCATAAGATTTACCAATGAAGCTCACAAAAAACTACTCTGACAGGGATCACTATGTGGAGCCTTTATCCATTAGCACCTCTTTGTGACGAGATAGGAAGCTACACCAGCTGTTACCATCTCCCTTATACTATCACACTCATTTTTGTGTTTGTTGTCCAGCCCTGTGGACAAGTTCTTAATAGTCTCTGTCACCTTCAAGATAGTGGGGAGTTGGAAGTTCCCATGGCCTTACTGGCAGCTAAACTGCCGTCGGTCTGCAGGATTTAGAGCAGGGGTGGAATAAAGGGCCTCTGCAGACCGGATGCGGTCCGCCAAGTGGGTGGGTCCAGCTCACGGTGGCCCTGCTGCTTCCCTGTCCCCAGGCCAATTAAGGCATGGTGGCAGGGGCAGGGTAGAGAAGGCTTTGCGTGCTCCCCCACCCCTAGGCCAATCAGGGCCTGGTGGCAGGGGAGCTGCGTGAAGCTTCCTTTGCCCTGCCCCGGCCCTGTGAGGAGCCCGCAGCATTTCAAAGTGCCATGTGCTCTTCGCAGGGCAGGAAGAAGCTTCCCATGCTCCCCTGCCCCCAGGCCCTGATTGGCTTGGGGATTGGGGTGGGGGAGCGTGCCAAGCCTCTTCCAGGGCATTGGTGCCTCATGGAAAGGGGGGGGGGGGGAATTATTGCCCAACCCTGATTTAAAGTGGTGTTCTTCAAAATCCTATATAAGGGAAGCCAAAGCCTTCTACTCCATTGGGTTTCAGCTCAGGCTGTCTGTTTGGAACAGCCATAACCAATCCTTCACAGCCCCTGACAATGCCTTGAGCCACATCTTTTCCTCTGTAGGCTTCCCCAGTGTCTTGCCCTGCTTCTTCCTATTTGGAGTGTTGCTTCTCAGGCAGTTTCTCACCTGTCTTCTGAAAGGATCCTCTCTCTGGAAACTGCAGTTCTCCTCAAGAGTTCCTTTCTTGAGGTCCTTTACCTTTTATCATGCCTAGGTGCCACCCTGTCTAATTAACTGCCTCTTGTTACCCGGTGAGTTAACTAATCCCAGGTGAAAGTGAGCTACTTATTTCTTCTTTGCTGAGCCGGTCGAAGGTAGGCTGGTCCTTTCACTTGTTTAGAGGGCCAGCTACCTCTGACAGGCTCAATTAATTAGAGTTCATAGATCTTTAGATGCCTGAATTAATTGGCTGATAAACCATTTCCCTGATTACACATACTAAACTCCTGATGTGTGTGGGTTCCAATTTATTTTTGGAGGAATAAATATTAATAATACCATCTTCATCTTAAAATATTTTAAAAATAACTTACCTTGGCACATAGTTGCATATGAAATGTGCTGCATTTTCGATTCCTGCAGCCATACGACAAAAAACAACAGCACAGCCCACCTTGTGAGAAGTATCCCAAACAATCTAGAAGAAATATTTTTTAAACAAAATAAAGATTAAACTGTGGGCTTGTCTATACTACTACATAAGCCTGAATCTACTAAGGTTATATTCTGAGCCACCAATATGGGGGGCCACATCCCCACTACAGGCTCAATTTGAATGTTCTCTGATGTAGTGCATCCACATTAACAGAGCCTATCTTGAACTCAGAGAGCAAGGAAGCACCCTGGGAATCTTGGCAGGCTGGCCTATACTTCTGGTGTCCGGTGGGTCCAAAAAGCAGCAGTGGATGCTTTCAGGGGTTCCTTTTGGCCACATCCCACAAGGCATTCCTCTATTCCCTCTATTCCCTCTCCCTCACATGACATAAATGGGTCACAGAGGGCACGTGACTTTTTGTGTGCTAGTTGCCTGTACGGATGCCACAGCACAATGAACATGGAGCCAGAGGTGTTCCAAAGCATGACTTTCAGCTGTGCCACTCAATCCTCTGGACATAATAGAATACTGTGTCTAGTGACAGGAGATGAGCTTGGACTGGTGGGACCACATTGTCATGCAAGAATGGGACAATTAGCAGTGGCTGCAAAACTTCCATATATGCAACACTATCGTTCTGGAGCTCTGTGAATGATTTGTGAGGTTGCAGGATACCTACATGAGATCCACTCTCCCTGTGCAAAAACACATGGCCATTGCCCCCTGGAAACTTGCCACACCAGACAGTTACTGCTCAGCTGGGAATCAGTTTGGGGTGAAGAAATCCACAGTTGGGGCTGTGCTCATACAAGTAGCCAAGGCCATCAACAACATCCTGCTACAGAGGATTGTGACTTTTGGGATCATCGACAATATCATGGACCGCTTTGCTGCCATGGTGCTGCAGGTGCTAATAGTTCACAAAGGATGCTTCACTAACATCAATGTTGGATAGTCAGGAAAGGTGCATGACAAGACATCTTGTGGACCTCATGTCTCTTCCAAAAGATGTACATTGGAACTTTTTCGACAGAGGCTTTTTCAAAAGATACTGTCGAAAAAGGCGTGCAGTCTAGATGTAGCCATGGTGTCTAGTGAGACCATACTGAATTTCTGTATCTACAAAATTGTTGAGTCCTCTGAGATCAAATATAGGTTTCCATTCTCCTGACTTTTTCTTCATGGGAAAATAGTGGGAATAAAACACCTTCCTCTGAGGTTTGTTGGAAGGAGTTCTATTGTTCCTAGGTGTACAAGGTGGATTACCTCCTGGTGCAGTAGATGTTCATGAGAAGGGTCCCTGAAGAGGGGTAGAGGAAGGGTGAGTATTTATTTGAAAAATAAATGAGATGGAGTAATCAGTTTGTATAATTTTTAATACCCATCAGTTGGATGTAATGGTTTTCCAGACTTGGTAATTTGTAACTAGATAATCTCCGAATGGTCAGAAGAGGGTAGATGTCTCCAGCATAGAAAAAGATGGGGTTTTCAGGCCCTTGACCGAGGCTTTGAATTTGTTGCCTGGATGAGGAGGCTTGTGCTTTAGCTGTTGGAGAAGCACGTTGTCATCTCCTTGATGGCTTCTGTTTGTATCTCTGTGATTCATAATTATGTTGTTGTGCATAAAAGAGTGTAGCAATAACGTTGATAGGTAAATAAATCCCAAGAGACCAAAGTATTGCTTGTGTTTCCTTGAGCATATGGAGAGAATTATCTGTCTTTGCAGAAAAGAGTTTAAGCCCCACAAATGGTAGGTTATCAGCCAGAGAGTGAGCGTCTTCTCTCTTCTTTGAAGTCCGAGAGATCGAGCTATGAGATTCTTCTCATTACTACTGAGTTGCTACTGATCTTGCAGCTGTGTTCACAGAGTTCAGTGAAACCTGCAGGGCTGTTCCAGATTTGAGTTGTTCCTCTGACACAAGTGCTGTAATATTTTGTCACCAGAAATAAAGTTGGTAAATTCTGAGAACACTGTGTAGTTATTATGATCATATTTAGCTAGTAAGGCTTCGTAGCTGGCTATGCACTATTGTAATGTAGCCACAGAATAAGCTATGCAGTCAAGAAGGTTGAGACTTTTCCAGTCTTTATCATAAGGCGTATTCTTGGGCAGTTTTTGTCTACCCCACTCATGAACTGCATTGACCACCAGAGAACTGGGCGCTGAATGAGAGAAAAAGAATTCCATGCCTTTTGATGACGCATACTTTTTGTCACACCTGTTGCATATTGAAGGAACAGATGCAGTCTGCCAAATGGTCTTGACAGGTCCTATTACTGCTTTGTTCATGGGTAGGGTCTGAGTCCATACTGTGTACCAATGAATGAAGCACTATAGGAGCTGGGGCTGAGCTGCTATGTACTGATTGTGGCTTTGATTGCATCAGTGCCAATGCATAGGGTTTTGATTTCCCCTTGGAGTCTGTGTGTGAGCTGGATCTTTTAGAGCCCTTAGCTCCTATGGCACAGCTGGTACTGGATGGTACCAGTACCTCTAATCTGGTCATTGCTGGTGTGGCTGGTGCCAATGCTGTTTTCCCATTCACAGAACAGCTCTTTTTGGAAGAGTCCTGTGGTGGGGAAACAATTACCCACTTCTTGGATATTTTCTTAGCAGGTTGAACCAGAGCCTTCCTGTTAGATGATGAACCCTTGTCAGAAGCTGTGGTTGGGAAGGTATATCTAGATGAGGTCCAGGCTTCTGGCTCAGACACCTGTCTGAGAGACCTCGGCATGAGGAGGAGCTTTAACTATAAGTTTTTTGCTTTTCTTGTCCAGCCTGTTAGCTTGTGGCAGTGAGGACACTTTAGCATAACGTTGCTTCTTCTAGGCAGTGCACACACTGTGTCCATTTGAAAGAAGTACAGAAAGCCTGCAGGTAGCCTACAGAAAGCCTACGATGTGACCTGACCAAGCACTGCTACCAAAAGTTCTGATTGTACATGCAGAGGGACCAAAATACCAGAAATGGTGTACCCAAACGGATACCACTCAAAGAAGAATGTACAATTTCCTAAGAACCCCATGGACCAGGGTTTGAGAGTGTGGTCTCTGATGATATCACAGGGGTGGGCAATAATTTTTGATGGGGGGGGGGCATTGCAAGATTTTGGTAAGTGGTCAATGGCTGAACTTTTCTATGGAGGGGGTGCAGGGTCTGGGACGGAGGTTGGATGCAGAAGGGAGCTTGGGATATGGGACTGGGATGCAGGAGAGAGTAAGGGATCTGAGAGGGAGTTTGGGTGAAGGAGGAGGTTGTGATTGGGGCAGAGGATTGGAGTGCAGGGTCTGGGAAGGGGAATGGATGCAGGAGAGGATTCTTGCCTGGGGGAGAGGTGTAGAAGGAGGTGTAGGTTCTGGGAGAGAGTTGGGGTTTGTATAGGGGGGTACCAGAAGCAGGTTGTAGCTAGGAGGTGCTTATCTAAGCAGTGCCTAAGCAGCAGCGCACTCAGGCAGGTTTCCAGGCTTGCTAGCAGCTGTAGACCATTCCATGAGTCTCTCTGTGCTGTGGAGACTTTGAGAGCTGCTCTGTCACCTGCACAATTTCTCAGTTCCTATTGGCCAGAAACTGGCCAATGGGAGCTGAGAAATTGTGCTGCACTTTCCTCACTCCCAGCAAAATCTCTCAGCTCCTGTTGGCTGGAAACTGTCCAATGAGAATTGAGAGATTTTGCTGGGAGCAGAGGCAGCACATGAAAACTCTCCCTTTCTTCTTTACAGCGCAGGGAGCCACAGGGAGCCGCTAGCTACTATGTGCAGTGCTGCTCCGTGCACAGGGGTGGGCCAGTTTAAAAGGCTTGGTCGGCCAGATCTGGCCCACGAGCCGTATCTTGTCTGCCCCTGTGATATCACCACCTCCGCAAGCAGCACTCTCAGATTGATGTAAAACCAGGATTTTCAGGGTGATTCCCGTGGAACATCTGCACAAGTGTGATTGAATAATGTTTACTTTTAGAGTCCAGGATCTCATTAAATAAATAATCCTTGGGGCCCTGTACATGTACTTATGGAGAAGGTGGTTGGGCCCTGTGAGGGAAAAGATTTCAAAAGTTATGTAGGAGTCAGCAGATGCATGTTCAGAGACTAGAGTAGTTGGAGTTAAAAAGTGACTGGATCAACCTGTAGCAGAATCTTAAAAGGACCATGGAGCCAAAGTAAACACTGAGGAAATAGATTGTGATAATCAATTAGATTATTTGGCATCTTTGGCAATTAAAATAAATGAATTGTTGGGACTAATTCCCCCTTACATTGTCTCAGAACTCTACATGAGGGAAAGGGTAGGAGTTTGTAGCTCCCATCGTCATTGTTCTGTAAAAGACTCTGGAAGTTCACAATGCAGCTGCCTCGGTCAGCTAACAATTTGTGTCTGACAAAATTAACTACTGTGTCAGAGCTGTAATATGTGGCTATATCTGCAGCACTGGAAAATAGTTCGTGTGGATTCACAATCTTTTAAGAATTTAATAAAAAACTGATTCACCATATTGAGAATCAGCCCCCAACCAGCTGCAAGGGAGCCTGGCAGAAAGGTGTGCTGCATGAATGCCCACCAAAAGCTGCTGCTGTGCTGACGCTAGCGATGCAGCCCCCGCCAGCCATCTGCAAGTTGGAAGAAGCACCCACCAGAAGAATGCCCTTCTCCACCCCACTCTGGGAATTGTAGACTCCCTGGACCTATCCCATGGCATAGAGGTCACCCCAGGACCCATGGGAAGGGACTCCTCAGCTCCACTTCAAAGATCAGTGTATTTTTTATTTATATTTAAATGCATTATGGATTTTACAGATAGGTCCAATTTTAGTTCATTTTTATGGAATGTCCATGAATGTATTGATGGTTGGCAACACTGCCAGGAGCAGAAATGATGGTGGACAAAGCACCACTGAGAGTGGACATAACAATCTGCAGAGCTAACCCCCAAGATGGCCAGCAGAAGTCATCAGTGTGGGGAGTGGAGCCCTGTCACACTCCCTGTCTTCTGAAGAATTTTCTCTGTTTCTTGTAAGATTAAAAAACGAAGAAGACAAGAGCAGGGTGTTTTGGCTATACTGAATACCAAGTTAGAGAACATTTCTATTTACAAAATTAACATAATCACAGTATTAGGATGTCTTGTGTAACCCAAGTTGTTGTGTAACCCAAGATGACACTTTTCAAACTATCTTAAGAATCAGCTAACAGTTTGAGGGTGGGAGCTATTTAAGCACCTGAAAGCAACACTGAAAGAATGGAAGTATGAGTCATTAATTATAATCGCTATTTTCCAGTAACGGGTAATTATTTATTGTCTCCCCAATTCTAATTCTTGGAATTGTTGTGAGCTGTGAAAAATGTTTTGGTAATAAAAATTAATTTACCTGAGTATAATGACCACATGTTTTAGTACATTTCCGAGTCTCAAGAGTGTAGTGCTGGACTTCATCTTTCCAGAGTTTGATGGCTGTAACAACAGTAAACATGCTGCGACTTCCCGTCCATATATTTTCTCCAACGTGCACATAATGAGGATGTGACATAAATTTTTCTGTTAAATATGGACTATGTTTAAAAAGGCATTTTTTTGCCCATGCTCTGGCAGTCCGTGCTAAAGCTGCATCCCAAGTCTGCAAAATAGGAAAGTAGAAGAAAGCTGTGCAGAGAGTTAAATTACAATGCATTTTTATCCATCAGACAAATTAAGACAGAAAATGAATATCTATAAACTGTATTAAATTAAAAATGTTTGTAAATTCTGTACAACTATACAATAGAAATATTTTGTTCCTCTTCTGTCATTCAGTCAAGCACTCCAAAATCCTGGTTTTAACTTATTAGTGAACTGATTTGGTCACAGAAGAAAAGGTGACCAATTATTAAATCAACTTCTGTTAGTGAAAGAGACAAGCTTTGGAATCTACACAGAGCTATTTGTCAGATCTTGGAAAGATACTCTGAGGCTGTGTCTACATTGGCCCCTATTCCGTAATAGGGATGCAAATGTAGCACTTTGGAATAGGCAAATCCGCGGGGGATTTAAATATCCCCCACGACATTTGCATTAACATGGCTGCCGCTTTTTTCCGGCTGGTAGATAAGCTGGAGAAAAGCGCCAGTCTGGACGCGATCCTCCGGAAAATAAGCTCTTTTTCCGGAGGATCTCTTATTCCTACTTTGAAGTAGGAATAAGAGATCTTCCGGAAAAGGGCTTTTTTCCGGAGGATCGGGGCCAGTGTAGACGCTCTTTTCCGGCTTTTCTAAAAGCCGGAAAAAAGCGGCGGACATTTTTATTTAAATGCCGCAGGGGATATTTAAATCCCCCGTGGATTTCCCTATTACGACCTGTCAAATTAGCATGCCCCTTTCGGAAAAGGGGCTAGTGTAGAAGACGTAGCCTCACAGTGTAGGCTATAGAGCTATTTCATAGCTGTGTAGACTTCCGGATTCAGCACAAGTCCCGGATTCCTTCACAGGGTCGTAGTGCCCTGGTGCCTGCGGTTACCTACCAGCTCTGTGTTCTTGGAGAACCAGAGCATGGCCACCTGTCAGCCCTGTGTTCTTGGGGAGCCGGGGAGTAACACTCATGGAAAACCATCCCCCTCCCCCAGGCCTCTGCTAGAATCAAAGACAAAGCAATGAAAAGGCCAGGGAAGACACACCTAAACTCCTCCAGACAGAAGTGATAGAATTAAGGAAACACTCCAGCCTCATCTGTATGGAAGATAGAACAGAGAGACCTCTCCATTAGCATACAAAATGGAGAACAGCTCTTCCAAAACAGGAACCGCACTGAACTATGGGATACTGAACGCAAAGAAACACTGCCTAATGGGAAAACTCTGCTCCAGATGCTAATGAACCCAGTCCTGCTCACACCCAAATTAGTCATTATCAGACCAATTCTAGTAATGGATCCTATTGACATCCAAAATACTGACACTGCCTAGTTGCATTGTGAGCTTCTTCATGGAACATCATCAAAACTAGGCGTGATCAGTCTCTATTGTCTTACCTGTTTAACCATAAACAAATCCAGGGTCTCTTCAAACTATTGTCCTATCCCTATAAAAACTCCTATCCGTGCCCAAGAAAAACTGTTCTGATACCTGGATTTAAACTGCATCAGTTCCATTGAGACTTCTTCATCTCTTGTCTGATCGTGCTAGGGGCTCTGCTCTGCTTGTCTCCTGCCCTCTGAACTCCCAGCTCCCATCACCATCTGGGAATCCTGATCAATGCAAGCTTCAGGAGCAGTGAGGTCTCTCTCTCTCTCTTCCCCTCCTCCTCAACTACCTCTCTCTAAACACAGCTTCCTAATCCTGCCCTATGTAAACTGTTACAGGAGGCCCTCACTTTGCGATGGCCCAATTTACGACACCCTCCCAAACTTATGACCTTTAAGTGCGGAAGGGGCCGAAATCCTCCAACTTATGTCCTCAGCCCCAAATTTATGATGGTGTACGACACCTGTCGTAAATGCGAACTCAAGTTACAATGCCCCCGACTTGCGACGGTCTCCCAGGAACCGATCGCGTTGCAAGTCGGGGGCAGTCTGTATATGGTTTGCTAGCCCTAACATCTGTCATTAGTTTCAGTTTAGATTTAATACTGTAACTGTTAAATTTGATATTTTAACTGTTTTGTGTGTTTAGCTCCCCATATATATATTCACCAACCAGAAATAAATGACTTTCATTGTTAAGCTGGTTGCTTCTCTCTTTTCCTTTCCCTCTTGTTCATTCTTCCTCATGGGGTGTTGTTTTGGCTTCCCCATTCACTCTGCAACAATGCTTCTTGTACCCAAGAAGATCACTGTGGTGCCCAAAATCCTGTGGGGTTTGATCATCGTGTGATTTACCAGTGAATGATTGTGGTGTGAAAGTGGGGATAGAGAGGTGCTGAACCTGCAGGCATATGAGGATGGCAGTTTAAAGTACTGTTAAATCCAGCCCACTGAGTCCAAAGACACATGAGGGTGCAGTGTGGCATTGCTGTTAAAGCCAGCCTGCTGAGTCCAGGGACATATGAGGGGTCAGCTTGTGAGTGCTGATTACCCCTTCTCTCAAACGTGCTCTGTTAGTGGGTGAGTGTCCATGTGTTCCTAAGGTGAGAAGAACCCTGTCCTGAGGAACATATTTCCTGCAGGAGAATTCCAGTGGGAAGGGGAATTGGCAGCAGGGAGAACTCAGCTCCAAATGAGAGCACAAGTAAGCACAAGCAGTACACTGATAGAATTGTTAACCTCCCCCAGCCCCATAAGAGTAATCCTAGGGCAAAACTGGTAACACTTCCAGAGCCCAGAACTTTATGTAGCAATGAAGCATCCCCACAGCCTGAGCCCTGTGAGTCTGAGTTCACTGGCATAGCCCAACCACAGGTGTAGCTGGTAAACAGACATATACAAAGTGTAACAGCTAAATACAAAGAGGAACAGATTGTTGTAAGGATGTGTCTAATCTACCGGGTTTTGTCGACAAAAGTGGACTTTTGTCGACAAAAGTATACTTGCGTCTATACTACCGCCACGTTCTGTCGACAGTAAGTCAACAGAACGCGTCAGTTTTGTTGACAGCGGTGAACCTCATTTTATGAGGAAAAACTTTTTTTCAACAGTGTTCTGTTGGAAAAAAAAAAAAGACCTCCAAGGAAACCCCCTGCTGGACAGTCCATCTTCAGGGAAAACCTCTATTGTTCCTGTCTGTAGCCATATTTTACAGGCACAGACACCCTGGGCAGGCATTCGGACAGGAAGCTGGCCAAAGACCAAGACTGTCAGCTCGCAGCTCTCCCTGCCTTCCTGCCACGTGGCCATGTGTGAAGCCCAAGATCCCAGAGGCCCCCAAGGACCTTTGAAGGAGCCATCATAGGTGCCCTCTAAGGGAAAGAAGAGAGCTCCAGCCTGGTCAAGGACAGAGGTCCTGACCCTGCTCGAACTTTGGGGTGAGGAGGAAGCACTCCAGGCCCTGCACACCCGGCACAGAAATGCGAACATATATGGACACATGGCTCAGAGGCTGGCACAAAAAGGGCACCACCCGAGGACATTGGACCAAGTCCGGGCCAAAGTAAAGGAGGTCAGGCAGGGATATGTCAAGGCCCATGAGCACAGCTCCACCTCAGGTGCAGCACCAGTGCACTGCGCCTACTACCAGGAGCTGGATCACATCCTGCGTGGTCGGGACCCACTGTCTGCCCCAGTGCTAGTGCAGATGGGCTTGCATACACCGGTGCAGCACTGTCAGGAGGGGACACTTCCAGGAGAAGTTGAGAGGAGGAGGACACCAATGAAACCACTGTGACCCTGACCCTGTAGCCTGTCCCTGAGACCCAGGAAGCCTCGCAGGCATCCTCCGAAGCTGGCGAGGGAGCCTCAGGTAAGTGCAGTCAGGGTCACAGACACAGAAGGGGGAGGTGGGAGCAGAGAGGATGCAGAGCAATCTGCACATGTCTTGATCTTCCTGGACAGCTTGCATCTATCTCTCTGTGCATGTGCAAGCAGGCGGGCAGGTGGTGGGTATGTGGGTGGGGGCCCTGGGAGACCCAAGGTGCTCCAGGTCCTGTCCTAGGTCTTGTGACCCACTGTCGCTGCACGCTTCCCTGGCCTGTACGGCCATGATGGGGAGAGGGGATGTGGGGGGTGGGGGCGGACGTTGCCTTAGCCACAATGGGGCCCCTGTGAGGCTGGGGTGGCCGGCAGGGCCAGACGTGGCCTTGCAGTGACAACATTCCCATCCCTTGTTGTAAGGACCTATTCACTGAGCCCAAGCAGGGACAGTGTGTGAATTCCTGACACTGATCAGTTCTCCCTCTTCTCCTCCACAGCTGGGCCTGCTGCTGCTGACCACAGGGAAACACCCGTGCCATACCCACCCGGTCCCATGGCACCCGCAGGCATTGGCGGGTCTACAACAACCTCCTAAGGAGGCATGTTGAGGCAATGGAGAGAATGGAGGACACCATCGCAGAAAGGGCAAGGGAGGAGGCTCGCTGGCACAATCGTCTCCTGGAGGATTTCCTCCCCCAGTGGAGCACTATGTGTGCCAGTGTCCAAGAGGCCCTGGCTGTGCCAGGTCCTCTCCCCATGGGGATTCCTCCCACTCATCTGGCTCCAGCCCCCTTTGTCCCCCCTTCCTCTCCCTCAGCCCCTGTCACCCCTTCAGCCCTGCCCCCTCTACCCTCCTTGCTTGGGCAGAGCCATCTGCATCCCCCTTCTCCTTCCCACACCTGCACGGCCCCAACTCAACTCCGAGGATGGCAAGGTCCACGGACCCAAGGTGGCAAAGGTTTGCAGACCAGGCAATACGGTCATCATCCGTAAGCTGCTTGCCAACCCTCCCTCTCTCCCCACTCCAGGTTGACATCCCCCTTCTTCCCCCAGTTTTAAAAACAGTAGTAGAGTTTACGAAAAAGTTTATTTTTGATTACATTTTGCACAGTTCTATTTTTTATAAACAGTTATTTATTTGAATGTTAATTGTTAATAAACATTATATTTTTGAGATTTAACATGGTGTGTGTCTCTTAACTGTCCGGAGGCTGGTGCAGGGATGACTTGTGGGAGGAAAGATTTTGGGACGGGGGGCCCAGGCCCACAGTCCCCATTGGGGAGTCCTTGGGGAAACTCATTGGGTTCCAGCTAAGAAGTGCTCACACAGAGCCTCCCGGATGCGGACCCCCACCTGATGAACTTGGCGAACGGCAGCAGTCCAAAGCTGCGCAGACTACCTCCCCTCCACCTCAGCCATTGCCCCCCAGCCTGGGAGGAAGGCCTCCCCTTTGCTCTCCACTGGTTGTGGAGGATGCAACATGCAGCCACCATCTCTGGGATATTGCAATCCCCCATGTAGAGGCAAGTTAGCAGGCACCTAAACCTTCCCTTCAGCTGGCCAAAGGCGCATTCCACCTGTAATCGCACCTGTGTCAGGTTCGCATTAAAGAGTTCCCTGCTCGGGTTCAGATGCCCAGTGTATGGCTTCATGAGCCAAGGCATGAGGGGGGTACGCCTCATCGGCCACAATGTAGACAAGCATCTCCACGTCTCCAACAGCAAAGTTTCGCTGAGGGAAGAAGGTTCCAGCCTGCAGCCTTTGGTAAAGGTGCGAATTGTGGAAGATCCGAGCATCATGTGCCCGGCCCAACCACCCCACACAAATGTCTGTGAATAGTCCACGGTGCTCAGTCAGGGCCTGCAGCACAACGGAGAAGTACCCTTTTCTGTTAATATAACAGGCTGCTTGATGGGGTGGTGCATGGATGAGAATGTGAGTTCCATCGAGCGCTCCTCTGCAGTTTGGGAATCCCAGCCCAGCAAAACTGGCCATGATGGCGTCTAGATTTCTGAGGCAGACAATCCTGTTCAGCAGCTCTGAGTTGATGTCCCTCACCACCTGCAGAAATAGACACATACAAACACACAGAATAGGAAGTTAGAAGGGTTGCCCAAGTCCTTGGGAGCTTCCACTCCCTCCTCCACCTCCCCCCCCAAGACCCCAGGACTTCCTCCCTCCCTCCCCCCGCAGTGATTGCTCCAAGCAGTAGGCTGGACTGTGGCCAGGAATCCTCACCACCTCCCCTCCGTGGCCCCCCCGCCTTTTCCTGTTACAGTCCCCCTACTCATCATGGACTCCCCCCCCGAGGGACTTACCTCCATCAACACAGCACCAACTGTAGATCTCTCCACACCAAACTGGTGTCCCACTGACCGGTAGCTGTCAGGGGTGGCCAGCTTCCAGAGGGCAATAGCTACTCTTTTCTCCAGTGGGATGGCAGGGCGCAGGTGGGTGTCCTGTCATTGCAGAGCTCCTGGAAGGTGGACTTCTGCATCCTGAAGTTTCGGAGCCAAGCCTGGTCATCCCACTGCTCCATTACGAGCCAATCCCACCAGTCTGTACTTGTCTCCTGCCTCCAAAATTGCCTCTCATGGAAAAAGTTCGGTGGCAAGAACAGTGCTGCTGCATCCCGAACGAGGGGCTCCAGGCTGGGTTCAGAATCTGGACCGGGCATTAACAGCATGAAGGTCTCATGGAGTTGCAGCAGCACTTGAAGCACTATGGTGTGGGGCCATTGCCTGCCCAGGAGCAGCTTTGGCTCCATTGCAAAAGGATAAAAATCAGAAAAACCTCCAAAAAAACCAAACTGCTGTGGTGTCCCAGAAAGCAGGGCACTCACAGCAAGCACTGCAAAACCTTTGTTGTCCCTCTAGGCCAGTGTTTCCCAATTTTATTTGGCTGAGGAACCCTTTTCAGCTTTTCAAAATTTCAAGGAACCCCTAGGTTTGTCAAGCAAAAAAAAAAGAAGGGGGCTGGGGGAGGAGAAAGGGACCCACCAGTTCATGAAATTCACATTCCTTCCCCAAGGCCCCCCCCCCCCATCTCCCTTCTATGAGGCCTCATCCGCTCTGTTCCCCTCCTCTCCATCACTTGCTATCCCCAGCCCTTATACCTGTCTCAACCTAGTGAGAGTGAGGTGTGGGGTGGGAATGAGGGATTTGGGTGTGGGAAGGGGTGAGAAGTACAAGCTCTGGGAGGGAATTTAGATGCAGGAGAAGGGGCTGTTGACTCGGGGAGGGGGCTCTAGGCTGGGGAGTGTTGGGTTCAAGTGGAAGGTTGGGGTGCTGAGCAAGCCAGGGCTTGTGGATGTGAGGGTGCAGGAGTTTGGGCTGGATATGTGAGGGACTCAGGGCAAGACGTTTGTGAGTATGGTGGGCTCAGGACACAGATTTGTGATGTGTGGATGGTGTAGGAACGTTGTGGCAGAAGACTGAGGATGTGGGGATGCAGGAGTGTGGGGATGTAAGAGGCTCAGGACAGGGGGTTCCAGTGTATGATAGACTCATATTTGGGGTCAGGTGGTGCAGGAGTGTTATGATGCTGCAGTGAAATGGGGGTTTGGTCCCAATTGGGGGCTTGTTGGCCTGGCTTCATTTTTAAATAAAATATTATGTCAAATTCAAAAGGTTTTAGCATTGTCTTTATATACGAGAGGGGTGAGAAACCTGTTTTGAGTCAAAGGTCACTGACCCACAGAAAAGTCAGTTGCCACACAAGTGAGATGCAAAAAAACCAAAAAAAAAGCTCCTCAAAAAACCCCAAGCCTCACTAATGTAGTCCCAAATGTGCGGGTGGGGGTAGGGGACAGAGTGCTAGTGGGTGCTGGGGCTGGGGAGAGGGTGCTGCTGGGTGGAAGGATGCTGGCTCAGGTGGCAGAGTGCTGGGGCAAGATGCTGGGACAGGCAGGTGACAGGGTGCTGGGGTCAGGGACATGGTCCTGCTGGGCACTAGGGTGACTGGCAGGGTGCTGGGACAAGGAACAGGGTGCTGCTGGGTGCTAGCGTGGATGGCAGGGTGCTGGGGCTGGGGCCAGAGCCAGGGCCAGGGTGGTGCTGAGTCCTGGGGTGTGAGGCAAGGTGCTGGGGCCAGGGCAGTGCTAGGGTGGATGGCAGGGCTGCCAAGGAGCGGGATAGGGATGGGGTGCAGCATATGGGAGGGAGCTGGGGGGCGGAAGGGGACAAGGTCTGGGTAGTGTGCAGACCAGATAGGTAGGGTGCAGAAGCAGGCTGGATGTAGGGTGTCTGGCTAGGAGGGAGGGTGCGAGGAGGGGACTTGGGTAGGAGTTGGACCTCCCTGATCTGGCACCCTCTAGACCTGATTGGTCCCAGATGAGGAATTTTTGGACCAGGGGAGGTCATTTCAGGGCTCCTGGTCCCCCCTTCCCCACTAGGCTTCTTTGCACCTCTATCCCCTGCAACCAAACTAAGCTGCCCACCCCTGCTGGTTCCCTGCACTTCCCCCAAAACCATCCCTCACAATCCAAGGGAGTGCAGCACCAGTTCCCTGCTGCCCCTCACAGCCCAACGGAGCTGCCCGTCTGTTCTGTATGCCCTCCCCCATCCACCTCAGCCCAGCTGAGCCCTGCATTGGTTCCCTGCATGCCTCCCCCTCAGCACAGCTGATCCCCATTTCCCTCCAACCCCCACAAAACTGCTGAGCCAAGAGCCGATTCCCTGTCCCTCCCTCCCCTTGAGTCTAGCCCCGGTTCCCGGCACCTCCCTCCTCCTGCAGTCAAACTGAGCTCTGAGCTCCACACACACACACACACACACACCCCACCCCACCCCACAGCCCAGCTCCCCAGACCTCCCCATTCTGCAACGCAGCTGAGCTCAATTTCCCTACACCTTCCCCCAAACCATGTAGACATGTGGAGCCAGTGCTGATTCCCTGCCCCTGTCTTCCTCCCTCCCCTTGGCTGTGTCTACACTGGCACGATCTTGCGCCAAAGCAGCCGCTCTTGCGCAAAAATGTGCTGCCTGTCTACACTGGCCATGTGTTCTTGCGCAAGTACACTAACGTTCTCATGTATGAAATCAGGGCTTCTTGCGCAAGAACTACGATGCTCCCATCCTGCAATAAGCCCTTTTGAGCAACTATTCTTGCGCAAGAGGCCAATGTAGATAGGCAACATGAATTTCTTGAGCAAGAAAGCTCTATGGCTAAAATGGCCATCCGCACTTTCTTGGGCAAGAGAGTGTCCACACTGCCATAGATGCTCTTGTGCAAAAGCACAGCTCGCACATGGAAGAGTGGATGTGTTCTTGCGCAAGAAACCAGTTCTTGCGCAACCAGTGTAGACATAGCCTAAGAGTTTCCTCACATGAGCAAAATGAATTTTGTGTTGTGCACCAGTATTGAGTTCATGTGGATTGTTTGGATGTGCCACCCAAGTTATTAATAAATATTTTTAAACCTCTACCTTTTCCCTCTGCTGCCATGTCAGCTCCCCTGGTGCCTGCTGCCCCCCGACTCCTCACCCTCCTCTGCTGTCCTGACTCCTGCTCTTCTCACTGTCCTCAGCCCTCCTGCAACCTGCCCCCCTCCACCAGCCCTTCTGTCGTCCCTGTGCCCACTTCTCCAGTAGCCCCACTCTGATCATGTGAGCTACCCCTCCTCATCCCCTCTTCTAACACCTCCCTCTACAAAACTGCCCTGCCTCTCTCCTCTGATGGTGGTCCCTCCACTGGGCAGGTGTCTGCCCAGAATCCCCTGGCACCTACACCTTCTCTTACCCCTGCACCCTCCTGGTGCCTCCGCCTTCCTTCACTTCCCCTGCCCTCTTTGCTCCATGTTTCCCTGATGCCCACCCCTCACCACCTTCTGCCCCCATTCCCCTCATGCCCCAGTGCCCTCCCACATGACTTGCTCCATCCCAGCCTTCCTCATGCCCACCCTTTCTTTCAAGCCTTCTCCCAGCACCTCCCCTCGCCCCTCTAGCCCCCAATGCCCTTACCCTCTCCCCTGCCAGCATCACCCTGTCCCCCTCCCACTGACACCTCCCCTCCTGCCCTTTTCCTCATTGCCTCCAATTGGCCCCCTGCCATTTGTCTCTTCTCTACCCTGTCCCTTCGGTGCCTTCCCCTTCCTCTCCACCTCCACACAAGCACCTTCCTCTCCCAGCCCTTCCCCTTTCCCACTGCACAAGCCCCAGCCCCTCCCCTTCCCGTACCTTCTGCCTTCAACTTCGTGGGGCCGGAGTCTGTGCTCTGTCCCCGGACTCCGAAGCCGCAACTCAGCCATGCGGCGCAACACAGCGCCCAGCAAGTTTAAAATCCCGGGCTGTGACGTTATGTCACGTCCGGGTGTCTCCCCATCCACTGGTTTGAGCGTGCTGCGCAGGGCAGCAGCAGCCAGCCAGGGGAAGCTCAGGGACGGTTGCCCACGGCGGGGACGGGTCCGGGGGAGAGACGCTCTGGGGCCGGAATGGGAGGACACGTGCGCGCGCGGGGGGGGGTCGGGACCCTCTCCAGATCCAAATATTGTGGGAGCATGGGCACCACAAGCCCACACAACTCGCCGCCCACGCCTCTGCTGGCTAGCCGGCTCTCTCTCTCTCTTTTTCAGAGGGGGAGGGGGAGCGCCGGCTCTTCGCGGAACCCCTCGTTTTGCTCCACAGAACCCCAGGGTTCCGCGGAGCACCAATTGGGAAACACTGCTCTAGGCGGTAAGGGAGGCAGCGGCAGAAGCAGAGTAACGGCTATTCAGGGGGGTCCCTTTAAGCACACATCTCATGCTGCCCCCATGCCCTGGCAGAATCGGTTCCGGGTGCCTTCTTTTGTCAACAGAGCATCCGGCAGTCTGGATGCTCTTTTTCGAAAAAGCAGATCGATTTTTTGATCCATATAATGCAGTCTTGATGCTCTTTTTCGACAGGCATTTTTGAAAGATACTTTCGAAAAAGCCTCTGTTGAAAAAAGCCTGTAGTCTAGACGTACCCTAAGAGACCATTCAGATAGAAGTGGGCAACTAACACTTCTGCAGCTGTAGAACAAAAGACAGTAAGTGTGTTATAAATGGAATCATCTTCTATAACTCATTGCAACATTTTATTTTTTCTTATGCTGCTGTTGAAAACTTAAATCTGGTCTACACTACAAGTTAGGTGTAGCTTATCTAGGTGTGCATATCTTACACTTCTGCCAATATAAGAACCCTCTTCTGCTGATCTAATAATAACATGTTCCTGAGTGATATAGAGCCAAGGTTGACATACTTAAGATGATGCAGCGTGAGTGCAGATACTGCATTTCTTAAGTAAACTATTATTGATCTCCAGCACTGATCACTCTGGTCACTACTGTGAACTCTCCTGCCAAAGATCACAGAGACTGGAAGCCCCGTCCCCCTTTAAATCCCTGTTAATTTTTAAAATTCCTTTCCTGGCTTGGCAAGCACACATAACGGCTCTCCACTGTTATAGTGGCAACTGCTGACTAGAGACATGGGAGGAGGCACCAGTCACATTATTGATCGCTTCCACACAAGACTCCTTCCCATGACACATCAAAGCCTCTCTGACCCAGCTCCAATCAGGGAGGCCCAATCTTGTGTGGATAACAATGGAGCAGCCCTTCAAATTGACTAAAGACATGTTCAACTGTCTTTCTGCATCTGCCGAGCCAATAGCTGAAGTATTCCTTGCTGTTGTCAAGGTGGCCAGTGTATAGTTTGTGCAGTAGGAGGGTACGGGATAGGCTGGGTCATCCAGGATCACTATTGGCATTTCAAAGTTGACAATGGCACTCCATCGGTTGGGAAAGCAAGTTTTTGCATGCAGCTTTCAGAAGAGTCTTATACTCTTAAGGATACATGCATAACACACTTTCACTGAGGTTGATAGTGGTAGAGATGTAGCCGTGTTAGTCTGGGGTAGCTGAAGCAAAATGCAGGACAATGTAGCACTTTAAAGACTAACAAGATGGTTTATTAGATGATGAGCTTTCGTGGGCCAGACTGAGGAAGTGGGTCTGGCCCACAAAAGCTCATCATCTAATAAACCATCTTGTTAGTCTTTAAAGTGCTACATTGTCCTGCATTTTACTGAGGTTGATGTAAGTGAAGCATTATCAGTGTGGTGAACGACTAGCCAGAACCCCATAGACCTTCTTTTCACCATAGGCCTTGCTCCTGGGAAGGGGGATCAGCCCCAGCCTTCTCCTGGCTGGCTGGAGCATGTTAACTTGGGGGACCATGTAGGTACTGAGTACATACACTTCACACATTCCCTGATTACAGGCCTGAGATATGTATTTCATGGTAGTGTAAATGGCTCCCCACCTGTTGGATTTACAATGCAGGCAATGCCTAATCTGTAAAATAGGAACAATGATACAGGTTGAGCCTCTCTAGCCCAGTACCCTGGGGACCTGAGTGATGCCAAACCAGAGAAATGGCCAGATCACAGGAGGTCAATGTTGTCTAGCAGCATTACCAACACTTAGAAAATGCTTTGGCAGCACCAGCCAGTCAAGATTCAAGTATTTATTAATATTTGTATTGTTCATTTCTGGCTCTTAGGTCGGTTATAGCCTTGAACTTGCACAGGCGCTATGGGCCAGCGCCCCTGCCACCAGCCTCTCCTATATCCCCAATGGGATAGTGTCCCCTGCAACCAACCCTCCCAGTGTCCCCAGTGGCACAGCCCCCTCCAGACAGCGCCCCTTCTGTTCTCCACAGGGCGGCAGCCGCCCAGCTGCTCCCTCCCCTCACGGCCCCTCAAGCGGCGGCTCCCTACCATGTAGCGCATGTTGGTGGCCGTGGGCTGGACAGCGGAGCGATACTTGTTGTGCTCCCGCACGCAAGCCTCTATGAAAGTCTTGTTGGTGATGGTCGGCAGGGCCGGCCGGACCTTTTTGCGCTGTGGGCGGCACATGCCGGTCAGCACGCCCAGCCCCAGCAGGGCCAGCAGCCAGAGCCGCATGGCGCCGCCCCAGGTCGCAGGGTGCTTTTGTCCCGTGCGCGGAGCGGCGCCTGGCGCGAGCTCAAACGGCTTCCAACGGTCACAGGGAGAATCTCCTGAGGCGAGCCCGATCCCCGTCGGCCTGTGCCTGTTCCCCGTAGCTGTGCACACGCACACACACCGCTGACTGTGCCCGCTCCCCGTACCTGTGCCCACACACACACAGCGCTGACTGTGCCCGCTCCCCGTACCTGTGCCCACACACACACAGCGCTGACTGTGCCCCTCCCCGTACCTGTGCCCACACACACACAGTGCTGACTGTGCCCGCTCCCCGTACCTGTGCCCACACACACACACCGCTGACTGTGCCCGCTCCCCGTACCTGTGCCCACACACACACAGCGCTGACTGTGCCCCTCCCCGTACCTGTGCCCACACACACAGTGCTGACTGTGCCCGCTCCCCGTACCTGTGCCCACACACACAGTGCTGACTGTGCCCGCTCCCCGACCTGTGCCCACACACACAGCGCTGACTGTGCCCGCTCCCCGTACCTGTGCCCACACACACAGCGCTGACTGTGCCCGCTCCCCGACCTGTGCCCACACACACAGTGCTGACTGTGCCCGCTCCCCGTACCTGTGCCCACACACACAGTGCTGACTGTGCCCCTCCCCGTACCTGTGCCCACACACACAGCGCTGACTGTGCCCCTCCCCGTACCTGTGCAAGCACACACAGCGCTGACTGCGCCCGTTCCTCGCACCTGTGCAAGCACACACACACCGCTGACTGTGCCCGCTCCCCGACCTGTGTCCACACACACAGCGCTGACTGCGCCCGCTGCCGGTACCTGTGCGCGCACACACGCACACACACACACACACCGCTCGCTCCCCGCACCTGTGCACACCCACACAGCGCTGACTGCGGCCCTTCACAATATTCATTTCCAGAAAGTAGATCCCCCGCTGCACTGGCAGTCTCCCAAACCGTTTCCGCTTCTTCTCCACTGTAGAGGCTCTACTCCTCCCCAGCAACATTTTCTATATCCTCTTCAACAAAAGTCATCTAGGAGCATTAATGTAACCCCCCTTCTGTCCCATCGGCATCTAGCTATAGCTCTCCGGCACCTAATTTCCTAGGACTCCTCTACTCCTCTCCCTGAGCAACCTTCTTCCCCCCAAAAAACTTCTGTAAATGCGGGTTTTCATCTTCCCCTATCTCAATCTAAAAGTCTCATGGGGAAAAGGCATTTGACACTACTAAATCGTGGGAATATTGTGAATGTGGCATATTTATAATGCTTTACTTTATATTTGTCGTTACATAGCGTGTTTATTATCATTGTACTAAAAGGATTGCGGTATTTCTGTGTGACCTGCATTGTAACCTGTCTGTGGCATTAAGCGGTCCCGTAAGGGTGTAGCAGCGATGGATTGGACTGTGCTTGCACTACGTCATGTTCCTGTGTTGTAGTTGTGTCGTGACTGTAGGGCACTAACTGGCTCTCACGGATGGTTTGGGGCTGTCTGGTTTGCAGTGGGAGCTGGGACCCCACGTCTCCATTATCCCATGACAGGGCGTGCGGAGTGTGAGGGTTAGTCTACGACTGCGCCGCTGTCTGCAGCTGGACGGATCCCGCCGCTAGCCGAGGAGAGGCTGGAGCCCGCACGGGGGCGATACCGAGAAGGGAGGAGGAGCCGCAGCACGACTGGGGCCGCCTCTCATCCCGGGCTGCTCCTCGGCAGGTCAGACCTTCCTCTCGCTGGGGCAGGACAGGGCGCGAGCTGCTGGGAGCGGGGCGCGAGGAAAGCCGGGCCGGGCCCCAGCCATGGCGGTCTCTGCGTTCCAGCAGGGCATGGTCTCAGTCGTGCTGCTGCTCTGCCTCCTCGTGGCGGTGCCCAGGCTGTTCGGGGGAGGAGGAGCAGGGAGGACCTTGCAGGGGGGCAAGGCTGCCCCCGGTCACTACGATCCCTCTCCGCATCCCACAGGTACAGACCGTCCCTGCACCCCTTCCCGCCGAGCGCTGCGACTTGCCCCCGGAGGAGCCGCCGTGCTATCCTCTCTTCTGTCCCGGCAGCAGGAGAGACGGGCGATGCAACCTGTTACGCGTCTGCTCCTCGCACTTGTCCACGCACCAGCACCCTGTTTCCCCACCACCAGCCCTCTGCACTGACCCCCTAGTTGCAGGAGGGGTGATGTGAGGAAGAGTAATAGGCTGTGAGTTCGCTTTTATGTTGCTACTCCTCCCTTGCGTGGGGATAAGCATGTGGGCAGGGATGTGAAAGGTTAATTAACTCCTAACGGGTGATGTTTACTGGTTCTGGTTAACCCGTGGGTGCTGGCGCAGCTCCCAGCCTGTTGTGGGTAGGTGTCTGCGCCAGCCCTGCCCTGGAGAGGGGCTGGGGAGTCTAGAGCAGTGTTTCTCAACGGTTTTTTTTGTTTTTTTGTTTTTTTATAAAGTGACCTTTAAAAAATTATAAGTACCCCCTAGTACCTACAGTTTTCAGACACAATTTTTTTTTCTATCATTGTAACACATTTGTTTAAACAACTTAATCGTAGCTGGGCGGGTGATGGAATTTTGGGTGTAAAAAGTACAAAAATAATAAAGCGCTGTAAAACTTAAAACAAAAATTGTTTTCTCCAATTTTCTGTTGTGTTGACGTACCCCTCAGACTTCTCTCGAGTACCCCTAAGGGTGACTCATACCTCTGGTTGAGAAACACTGATCTAGAGTAAGCCCTGTCTGAGGCAACCCAGGCGTGTTGCAGGCAGGGGTGTGGTGGCCCGGGTGCTTTGCAAGCGGGGGCTGGGCTGGGTTTCTGGAGTTGCCCCTGTCTGTGACAGGGTGCTCCAGTTGGGCTGTGGCAGGGGAGGGCACTCCAGCCTAACTGGGCTGGAGTGCCCCCCCCTTAATTGGTTAATCAGTTAAATTTCACATTTAATGGTTAACCAATTTAAACAGGATTTTACATCCCTATTTGTAGATGCAGTCTGTGACTCTGGTCCGTCACACACGCATGCATGCAAGTACATATGTACGTACATGTCAGGAGAGTATGTGGAAGGGAGGTGAAGCCTGTTGGGCCATGTCTACAAATAAAATTCTGTCTACCTAACTCATGGTGGCCTGCAGCCACCACAGTTATTAGATCATTCCAGAGTGTGTAGGTTTGGCTGATTGTGTTGGTGTTGTGTGTTCTTTTGTATCAATTTTATTGGCATTTTGTGGTACCTCCTGAAAGCACCCAGTACTTGATGTAAACAACTGATGCTGTGTTGACTTAATTACATTTACCTTGGTTGTTTGGGGAGGGGTGTTATTAAATTGATGTAAAGAGGCACTTACATCAGCCTCAGTCAAATTTAAGTGAAGACACTTCCACAGCTAGGTGGACTGAAGGCAGCATTTATCAACCCAGCTGTATAATATAGACTAGGTCTTAGCTCTTCCCTCCTACCTTACCTGTGAACACTTACCTGTGGCCAATACTGTACTTAAAATTGCTTTGTGAGCTTATGATATTTACTGTGCTACACATCAGAGGGTAGATTGAAGAGTCTTGTGACAATCAGCTGGGAGTGCATCAAACTCTCTAACTTTCTACACTCACCCAGTGTTCTGGTGCACAAAGTAAACATAACTGTTATTGCCCTGCATGAATACAAATTTTTACTCACATATGCGGATTAGGGATGTGAATGACTAATTGACTAGTTGCTTTCTCCCTCTTGCTGCCTCTATCAAAAAGAGGCTGCAGGGGCACTTCAAAGGGGCAACACTGCGTGGAGCCCGGGACCAGATCCTGGGCTCCACGTGGTGCTGCCTCTTTGAAACTCGCATGCAGCCTGGGGCCAGCTATGGAGTCCCAAACTGTCCCGGGCTGCAGGCAGCATTTCAAAGTGGCAGTGCCACATGGAGCCTGGGGTCTGTGGCTTTGAAATGTAGTGTACAGCCCAGGGCCAACTGGGGAGTCCCAACCTGGGTGGGGCTGCATGCGGTATTTCAAAGCAGCATCACCACATGGAGCGAGGGGTCAGCTGGGCTCCCTGCAGTGTTTCAAAGCGGCAGTGCTGCATAAAGCCCGGGGTCAGCTGGGGACTCCCCTGCTGACCCCAGGCTCCATGTGGTGCTGCCGTTTTGAAATGCTATAGGAAGCACAGGGCCAGTGCAGGACTGTCCAGGGGCTGTTTCTACACTTCAAAGAGATAAGGAGACACCTCTAGGTGGATGGCATTTGAATCTCTCCTGAGTGGCCACACAAGTGTACAGCTTAAGCAGCTCTCTCTATTTGGCTGTACTGTTTCCTCTCCCTCCTCCCCACACACACACTTTGTCTTATAGCGTGGGTTTTACAGGCCTCAGTCAGGACAGACAGTTTTGTGGAAGGTCTGGGGATGGGTTTGGAGGCAGCACAGTTGCACAGGAGGAGCTGCTGGAAAAGGGTGCTTATGTTTGTTTAAAACTAATAATCTTCATCAGTGCTGAGTTTCTGGCTGTTCACTAAAGGCAAATCCTTATCTGATCTAAATTTTATGGAACTGTGCTAATTTATACCGTCCAAGAATTTAGCACTCCGTTTCTAAAGGCAAGTGGTCCATTTTAATATTTGCAATTAATTAGATGAATTCAACTTGAGACAACCTTGTGATTTGAAAAGTTGAAGGCAGTTGTAAACCAGAGAGTGTTACGATTTCTGATGATTCACTGATGAATGCTTGGGCATAAAATGGGCAATTTACGAGGCTCTGTGCAATGTGTACATCTTTATGTGCAATTCAGAATGCCTTTACATTTAGGTTTAACCTATAGAATGATGCATGGAGGATAACCTTTTTAATCCTGGAGACTTGGTGTCTGCCTACTCTGTGCAGAGGTAGGGAATGGTGTTTAGCCTAAAGGAAACTTATGTGGGAACAATGTTCCCGCTAATCTTTTCCATCCACGTGTGTGTGTTTTTCATCCACATATGGAATAAATTTGTGTATGTGCACTGAGGCATGTGCAAATCTGCAGCACCAGTAGAAAAAAACGTCTTAACCGTGGGCACTCGGCTAATCAGCAGAGTGGCATTTGAATCTCTCCTGAGTGGCCACACAAATGTACAGCTTACAAGAAACACTGCTGGGAGAGGCTTTTTTTTAAAGCTGGAGCAATTAAATAAATCTAACAACTAATTATTTAATAAAAATACAAAAGAATACTACTTCATCTCTCATGGGTTCTCAGAGCCCAGTCTCTTAGCCTGAGTCTGAACATCTGCACTGCAGTTTTGTAGCCGCATGATGTGAAATCTGTGAGCTGGAGTCAGCTGACAGAGGCCAGCCAGTGATATTTTATTTCAGTGTAAACATACCCTGTATGCCCTTTCTGGGATGTGAGGAACTCTGGGATGGCAAATGATGGTGGTGACCATAAGAATCTGATCTTGCATATATGAGGCATATGCATACCAGGAGTGGATTCCATGTGGGCAATCACTTGAAGAACTTTCTCTTTTACTAGGTACCTATGAAAGCTTGAGAATCACACCTTTATTTTGGTTATCATCCATCAGGCCATTAAGAACTAAGGAAGAGAACTTTAGCTCATCAGCCCTAATAAGTAATATTGGGGTTTCTACTGAGTTACAAGAGATCCCTCCTGCATCTGAATATGTTGCATGCCCATTACTGGAGGAGACTTGGATGCAGGATAGATAAAAATTAATACTTTTTTGATGGATTTTTAACATTTACATTTCATTTTAAGAAACCTATTTAAAATCAAATTTGAGATTGACAATCTGTGTTAAGACCTAAACTACTTATAATCTATTAAAATCATTTAAATTAAAATAATATTCAGATAGTATTTGCTAACAAAGTTTAAAGAAGCTTCAGGGGGTAGCTGAGTTAGTCTGTACAGGATAAACTTAAAAAACAACAGATGGTCTGGTAGCACTTTATAGACTAACAAAACATGTAGATGGTATCATGAGCTTTAGTGGGCACAGCCCACTTCTTCAGATGACCGGAGTTTTGAGTTTAGGGTGCGCAGACCCAAAATAAATAGGGGAGATGCGGGGAGGGGGGAAGGAAAAAAAAAAGGAAGGGGGTGGGAAACAAGGAGCAGAGCGTATGGGAAAACCAAATAGGCAGAACTGGTAGTCTGTAAGCACCTAAAGAGTCAAACTGCCCAACTGTTGGAACTAGAGTTTGCTGAAATGCTAAAATACCTAGACTTCGGTACTCTCTTTTTCAGGTTTAGAGAGCAGAGCCTCCCAGCGGAGGGCTGGAATTTGGGAGCCATGCTGGGCAGCAGGGTCAGGAGCCCAGTGCATGGCAGCAGGGCTGGGAAGGCCCATAGGGCCATCAGCAGAGGGGGGAGGTCGGCCAGGAGGCCTGTGACCAGGCAGCAGAGGGGGAAAGTCGGCCAGGAGGGGCCTGTGGCAGGGGGGTCAGAAATTACCTACCCTAGTTTGGCAAAATCCCTGATCTGGGACCAGTCAGATCCTGAGGGTGCTGGCCCAGGGAGGTCCAACATGTAGGTGAATTATGTTCTTCATTATTCTCACTAGAGATCCTTGGCAATGTTGGCTTTCTGAAGGATATTAGAAGTTAGGAGGTGGCACTTTAGCTAAGAATGCATTTGTTACTTATTTCCGGGGCAGGAAATAGAATTGTAGTCAGAAATTTCATGTTGCTTTCATTTTAAGGGTATATATTTGTTAGCAACATCAAGGTTGCTAACGTTTCATTTGCCATTTTCTAGACCATATTAATATATGAGAGGCAGATTTTCATGCTTCAGTACTTTTCTTGCTTTCCTCCAGACTTCTTGTTGATTCGGTTGTCAATAGGACATCTTAATGAGACATATGGTAAGCCTTTTTAGAATTCAAGTTAAGTGTTTGGAAAATGTTTTCTGCATATGTATTATAATGTACTTTATTTTTTTCAGTAAATATTTAACTTTACTGAGGTATGGCACATACTCCTGCGCATATGTAAGAGCGGTTATAGTAACACTGAATTTACAGCTAAAACCCATATTTTACATATGCTAATCTGCTTATTATAGTCCAATGTTTTTTATTCAGAAAGCGAAATATTAAATTTTTGTTTTTGAAGTTAGATAATACTGAAAGTAAAGCTTTTTGTATGGGAAAATAAGTGAAAGTTTGATGCTAATACTAAAAGGCAGTTCCAGACTTCAGTAGGTTTGAGTTCAATGCCAGATTGCTCTTTGCATTTTGATTTTAATGTCAGTGTATTATTGATTATACTTAACTGCAGTTTGCAATTACTTTGCCAAGTTATTTCTGTTAGTAAAAATGAGATTGCCTGGTAATTTTTACGGTGTTTTTAGTAGCTTTGTAGACAAAGAGAAACTTACTTTGAGAATTTTTTAAAATATTATTTGCAATGCATATGGTAGATCTATTGTGATCTTGTATGTGGCTGTTCTGTAACTGGTTTAATTGACCCAATATTAAAGACATGATGAATCTAGGAGGACGAAAATCTCAGAACAGTCTTACTTGGAAATTAACTACAAGGCTAAACTTTTTTCTTTTGAAATCTTTCATTTTGCAGATGGCTCTGAGGGAGTTCAGCAGTCACATCAGAACTTCCTGAATTCAGAAAGTAAAGCATACCAAAGTTTTCAGCAGATGAGGAATGCAATTGAAAAGGACAGGAGGAGTGAGAGAACTAGAGGAAATGGCAAAGAATTAGCTTTTACTCTCATGCCTTTGTATGCTATTGGCGTGGGGGTGTTTGCAGCATACAAATTCCTAAAGGTAAATATTAAATATAACAACATTAACCATAGTAGTGTCAGAGGGTAAAGCCCAAATAGGTCATTTGTTCCTCCCCTGAGTCCATGCAGATTATTCTTTAAAATCCACTTAGTTTGGCTTTTGCTCAGTATGGTTTCAAAGATGAGCTGCAAAATAAAAGCTGTGCTGTTTACTGCTCTCTCTCTCTTCCCTCCTCTTCAGACTGATTTGGAGTGGAGTAGAAGGTGATTCTCACAGTCTGAGAGAATGGTTAAGTGGCACTGCAAAACATGCCAGAGGGGTGTGATTTTTAAAGTGCACTAACACGCTAGGTTTTCTACTGGAGGAATTCTGCACTACTGTTTGCACACAGAAACATGATTCCTGGCAGATTCTGGTTGCTTCCCCACAGAAAAAATGGTTTATTTGGAGAAGCAAAGAGAAATTGTACCAGTTTCACTCACATCTCCCCCTATTACTCCAGGTGCCAAAACAGATGTGCCCATGCTGCTAGGGAGGGGGAAGTGATTGTAGGGGAGAAAGGGGAGACCTGGGATGCCCTGGCTATTCAGGGATGTTAGTCCTGACTGGGCAAGGGAGGAGGAGGATGGAGATGGAGTTCTCCGCCCCTGCCTGGAGAAGCTAGGCCTAACTCAGATCAAACTCCAGAAATTTCCCTGACTTCAAGAGACTCTGCATGGGGGTTGGGTGATTGGGTGTTTGAGTGCAGTGGGTGATGTAAAGGGTTTTGCATGGTATTGGGAGGGAGTAAGATTTGATGGTGGCATTGGATGTGTGTTGGGAAAGAAAGATTCAGATGTATGGAGGTTGGTCAGTCAGTGGGAACAGCAGCACATATAGTGACCATTGCGTCCCCACTTCCTGTCTGCATCATTCTCCTCCATGAAGGGAAGGGTTAGTGTAGGGGGAGCTGTTCTCCCTCACTGAGCCCTCCGAACCCTCACCCTGCTAAGACTCACCCCCTATATCAGGAGCCCCCCTTCACCGCATCCAAGTTTCTCTGCTCCCAGAAACCCCCCATCCCATCAGGCCTCACCCATTGTATTGGAAACCCCCTACTCCTGGACCCCACATTGAGTCCCACTCACCTCACTGAGCCCCAGTATCTAGACACCTTCCCCTCTGCCCAGTTGACCTCTAACCATCTTCATCTGGACTCTTCTGCACCCAGATATCCCCAATAAGTCCCTATGCATCCAGATCTCCCTCTCTTCTGCCACCCCCTGTACCTCCCACAGAGTTGCCTGCACCTAAAAAATTCTGCGTTTCATTTGTCAAAATAACACAATATAATCATTTAAACGTTAAGTATGTCTGAAATAATTCAAATAAGAAAAGAGCAAAAGAGATACAGATTTTTTATGACAAATAATAAAATAATGTAAGAACAGCAATACTGGGTCAGACCAAAGGTCCATCTAGCCCAGCATCCTGTCTTCTGACAGTGGCCAATGCCGGCTGCCCAAGAGGGAGTGATCAGAACAGGGAATCTTCAGTAATCCCTCTCCTGTCTCCCATTCCCAGCCTCTGACAGGGAATTGTATGCCAAAAAATTTAAAATTTCACATATTTTATTTGTCGAATTAACGCAGTAGCAACAACATAATCATATAATTTTTAATTATTTGCTGACAAGTATTTTGATATAAATTACCAAAATAATTAAAAATAGAGTGTTTATATTGCTTTTGTGTTACTGTGTTTTTTGACAAATAGGCAAAATTTTGCAGAATTCAAAAATTTTTAAGCACAGAATTTTTAATTTTCAGTGCAGAATTCCTTCATCGGTACTAGGATTCTTAGGAGTGTTATTTTGACAGATGAAACCTGCAGAATTTTTTTGTTGCAGAATTTTGCCAGGGGTACTGTGGAGAGCCTTAAAAGCAAAGAAGAGTAGCTTGTTTGTTATGGGGAGAGGGATGCATGCAAAGGAGGATGATGTAGTCGAAGTAGTGAGCCATGAAAATTATTTTTGCAGCAAGATAAGTGGAGCAGACTGCATTTGTCAAAGCTGGAGAGGAGGAGATAGTGATCATTGAGACTCATGATGAGGGTCTGTGTTACAAAAGACTAACTGGGTGGCTGGAGAGAAAAGGTCTTACTGACGGTTGCTTATCCAATATTAAAAGCAATTTGCCTTTTAGCTGTCCTAAGTAATAGAACTTCCACTATTTTTTCTTGCAAGGGCAATCCCAGGGCCTTATCAAGAAAATTTTGCTAACATTCAGCATACATTTAAAAAAAAAAAAGTCTTAATGTATGTTATAATTCCCAGTGATGATGTTCCCTACCACCCCTTATGCTGGCATTCTTCAGCATCCTCAGTGTTTATATTCTTGACATACTTGGAAATTGTTATCACTTAGCTAAATATAAGGCTTTATTAACATACTGTAG
Source organism: Pelodiscus sinensis (assembly GCF_049634645.1). NCBI lineage: Eukaryota > Metazoa > Chordata > Testudines > Trionychidae > Pelodiscus > Pelodiscus sinensis. The sequence goes on along the minus strand of NC_134711.1, from coordinate 67,722,116 downwards.
TTGAGGCAGCTCACATACATTGATATGTTCACGAATGGAGCCTTAATTGTCTTGTATACTTAAGTGGTTTATAGCAGAGGAACCCAAATGCAGGTGACGCTCCAGCTGTGATTTAAAGGGCTCAGGGTTCCAGGCGCTGCTGCAGCACCAGCAATGGCGGCCAGACCCCCGGGCCCTTTTGAATCATTGGGCCCCAGGGCAACTGCTTCCCCCATCCTTCTGTCGGTGGGCCTGACCCATACCTCCCGCCAGTGGTCGGGGTCAGGACAGCTTTGCCACAAGTTGAATATGAGTCAACAGTGTGATGCTGTTGCAAAAAAAGCAAATATGATTCTAGGTTGTATCAACAGGTGTGTTGTAAGCAAAACTCGTGAAGTCATTCTGCCGCTCTACTCTGCACTAGTTAGGCCTCAGCTGGAGTACTGTGTCCAGTTCTGGGCGCCACATTTCAAGAAAGATGTGGAGAAATTGGAAAGGGTACAGAGAAGAGCGACAAGAATGATTAAAGGTCAAGAGAACATGACCTATGAAGCCAGGCTTCATGAACTGGGCTTGTTTAGTTTGGAAAAAAGAAGATTAAGGGGGGACATGATAGTGGTTTTCAAATATCTAAAAGGGTGTCACAAGGAGGAAGGAGAAAATTTGTTCCTCTTGGTTTCTGAGGACAGGACAAGGAGTAATGGGCTTAAAGTGCAGCAGGGGAGGTTTAGATTGGACATTAGGAAAAAATTCCTAATTGTCAGGGTGGTCAAATATTGGAATAAATTGCCAAGGGAGGTGGTGGAATCTCCCTCTCTGGAGATATTTAAGAACAGGTTGGATAGACATCTGTCAGGGATGGTGTAGACGGAGCTTGGTCCTGCCTTGAGGGCGGGGGGCTGGACTCGATGACATCTTGAGGTCCCTTCCAGTCCTATTATTCTATGATTCTATGAAGGAGCCAGCCCAACTCCCAGACAGTGGTGAGCAGGGGTAGTGCGGTCCTTCTTTTTCTGCTTCCCTTCCCTCCCTCTCCCTCCTCCCTCCTCCCCCCCCAGCATTAACTCTTGCACCATCTGGGCAGTGCGGTCACCTCACTGCCAGCCTTGGTGCTCTGGACAGTGCGGTCATGGGGCGTGGAGCAGGGTGGTTGGATATGGAGCAGGATATTGTGGGGGAGAGGGTGCAGGGGCAAGGCTACAACTGGCTATTTGTGGAGTTACAGCCTCTCCTAGCCTTCACTACTTAGCCATCCATGTAATTTCCCTACCTGATGTGGCCCTCAGACTGAAAAATTTGCCCACCCCAGTCTAGAGGTTACATTTCTAAAGGATTTTGCAGTGAAATGTAAATTGAAGGTGTTTATGTGTCTACTAAAACAAATTTCTCATAATAAATTTGAGAGACCAATTTGTGCACTTGCTTTATACCAGAATTTTCATGCATTGTTCATATGGTGACTTGAAAAATTCTGTAAACTGTTTTGACTAAAATGTGGCACCTAGTTTAAGATGGCACTGTAAATCAGTATTTTTTCTGTGTGCTTACATGAGGCAGAAGTCAAAATATTGTGCAGTGACGAACATATGTAGGATCTTGAATGTAGTTTTTATACAGTCTTTGTTATGCTTAGCTCGTTGTCTGGCAGCCTATACAAGACATTGTCTGATTCTGAAGTGGGTATTTCAAGTGCAATTATATGAAATAAAATTTTGTTTTATATAATGCGTCTGCTGAATGCAATAGGACGCTTGGTGTACTAAAAGAATCGGTGATTTGGATAAACGTTTCATGGACATTACACAAATTTTGTCACTTTTGGCACAGACCTCTGGACAGTTTCAGTGAGAGCTTTGCTGCATTTGACTTCACTTTGTTTAAGGAGTGGACGGGATCGAGTGTGAGTGAATGAATATCACAAATAACTGAAACTTAATACATTTAAAATTCTTATTTAAACACATATCTAAAACACATACTAAGCTATTTTGTAGGCTTATGTGTAACTTGACTTTTTTTTTTTTTTTTAGATGAAATCCCAAGAAGGAAGTCCTTCTAAGAAAGAGAAAAATACTGATGACAAGGCAAAAGAAACAGGCAAGGCATCAGTTCAGAATATGCAAAGTCATAAAGTATATAGTTTTCCTTCTGAAATTAAACTATGCATTTATTGATATGTTGCAGAACAAAACCCAGTCCTTTGGTTTGTTAAAATGCTTTGAAGAACATTAGCAAGACTGTTAAACTTAACGCATGCCCAAGCACCTAATTTTAGGAATAGAACAATGCTCAGTAGTGGCATACTTAGAAATGTGGGCGTAGAAGGGACTCAGCAGTTGTCTAGATCATCCACTGTGCTGAGGGAGAACCGACTATACTTACATCATTCCTGACAGGAGTTTGTCCGACCTGATCCTAAAAGCCTCCAGTGGGATTCCATGGCCTCCATTGGAAGCCTATTCCAGAGCTTACCTGTCTTTTCACTGAGAATGTTTTGCTTAATATTCAACCTAAAAAGTATGTTGCTTCAGATTAAACCAGGTTCTTGTACTGCTTTGAGTAGACATGGAGAACAATTCAGCACTATCTTCTTTATAAAAGCCCTTAGTATATTTGAAGACTAATGTCCCCCTCAGCTTTCTTTTCTCAAGACACATTGTGTTGATTACAGACTAATTCCTCAATGTCATTTTGAATTCTAATCCCAACCTTCAAAGTGTTTAGCTTTATATCATCTTCAGACTTTACAAGCATATTCTCCTTTTCATTCCAAGCCATTAGTGGAAACATTGAATAGTAATAGACCCCAGACTGACCCTTTTGCGACCCAAACTAGATTTGCCCTCCCAATTTGACAGTTAATTATTGATAATTGCTATTTGAGAACTGTCTTTCAACCCACTGTGCATCCACTCTACAATAATTTCCTCTAGACTACATTTCCCTAGTTTGCTTATGAGACTGTTATGTGGCTCCGTGTCAAAAGCTTTATTAACATCAAGATCTGTCACATGTAATGCTTTTTCCAAGAACTGGGCCAGTAAGCGTTTCAAAAAAGGGGCCTGTCATGATTTATTTTTGATGAATCCATCTGTGCTATTACATGAAACCCTGTTATCCTGTAGGTACCTACAACTTGATTTTTTTGTTTCCTGGAAAAATACTGGAATGAGTTATCACAGGCTGACTGGTCTCTAATCTTCTGAATCCTCTTTGTTCCCCTTTTTAAAGATATGTACTATATTTGCTGTTTCTGGCAGCTTACCCATCCTCCATGAATTTTTGAAGATAATTCCTAATGGTTCTGAGATTGCTATGTTTAGTTCCTTAAGTTTCCAGGGTAAACTTTGTCACCCCGCTATCTTGAGTGCATCTCATGTATCTAAATATTCCCTAACCCAGTGGTGGGCAACTTGTGACCTAAGGGCCACATGCAGCCCTTCAGGTTTCTATGTGCGGTCAATGAGATATTTTGTTTACCACCCATGCTCAGGGTTGCCAGATTCCACTATTTTTTTCCTACCAGTATTACTAAATTGACATGCGTAAATCAAGGGCGCATGAAGTGAGTGCATGCTGTTTGCACACAATATTGTCTGTGAGAGCTGCACGCTTCCTCTGCATCAAAAGCACTGCTATGGTTCAGTTAGCACAGCTTGCAAATTTTAGGTGTGCAAGCACAGTGAGCAAAACTAACCTCTCAGGAGAACATCTTGTTTACAACAATCTTGTGGTTCACTGAGATGGAAGGCCAGTCACTCACTAGCCTTGGTTGCCCATTGCTGCTCTAATCTGTTCTTCCCTTACTCTGTCTTTTGTGTTCCTTCCCTCTTTTTCTTAATGTTGTGTTAAGTATTTGGTCACAGTTAACCTTTTTATGGAAGACTGAAGCAAAACAGGCTTTCAGTGCCATAGCTTTCTTGATGTCAATTGTTGCTAGGGCTCTTCCTGCTAAACAGCGGTCCAATACTTTCCTTTCTCTTTCTCTTAATGTAATTCTAGAACCTCTGCATATTGCCTTTCATGTTTCTTACTAGGAGAAATACATTTTGTGCCTTAGGTGTTCTGATGTTTGTCTCTACATGCTTGTGCCATTGTTTTGTGTTCATCTTCAGCAGTTTGTCCATGTTTCCACATTTTTAGCATTCCTTCTGGATTTTTAGGTCATCAAGGAGCTATTTGTGATTCTTTGCTTTCAGTATGCTAAGGGCATGACTTTTGTTGATTGGTTAGCTTATTCTGTTTGGCAATAAGGATACAATATACATTTAGAATAACCTACAGTAACAGGACTTTTCTGGTAGATAAATGCAAAGTAATGCACACTGGAATACATAATTCCAGTTGTACATTAAAAAGTGGGATCTAAATTAGCTTTTACCACTTAAAAAGAGATCTTCGCATCTTTGTAGATAGTTATCTGAAAACTTCTGCTCAATGTGCAGCAGCAGTCAAAAAAAAGCTAACAATGTTAGGAACCCTTAGGAAAAGGATAGAAGAAAAGATAGTAAATGTCATAATGCCAATATATAAAGTAGTGGTATGTACATACCTTGCTGGGGTATGTAAGTTCTGGTCACTCCCTCTCCATGTCCAACTTCAGTGTATTTAAAAATCTTAACTGCTTTATAGAAAGGATATATTAGAATTGGAAAAAGTACAGAGAATGTCAGCAAAGATCAGGGGCATGATACAGAAGTAATGAGACTGGGACATCTCAATTTGGAAAAGAGACAATGAAGGAGGAATATAATAGAGGCCTTTAAAATCATGACTGGTGTGACAGTGAATAAGGAAGTGGTATTTATTCCTTCACATAACACTACAATCAGTAGTCATACAATGAAATTAATAGGCAGTAGGTTTAGAAGAAAAGGAAGCTCTTCTTCTAACGATGCACAGCCAACCTGTTCAACTCATTGCTAGGGAATGATGTGAAGGATAAAAGTATAGCTGGGTTCAAAACTAAAGTAGATAAGTTCAAGGAGGATAGGTACCTCAATGGTATAAACCAAGATGGTGAGGGGTGCAATCCTGTGATCTGGATGTCCCTGACTGTGAGAAGCTGGGAGTGGATAACAGGCTTAAATTACTCAATAATTGCTTTCTTCTATTTATTAACTCTGGCACTGACCACTGTCGAAAGACAAGATGCCAATGTAGATGGACCATGGGTCTGACCCCATATGGCCATTCTTATGGTCAGTTGAATACTCTCCAATAAAGTACTTTGGGGAGATGAGTGGAGTTGGTATTTCAGGTAGATTGCCACCTGCTTTTTTGAGTCACACTCTTGAGCAGAAGATCAGTATGAATTCTTGTCATTTTTAAAGTAGGTCAGACTGGGCATGTCCAACTTCAATGAATTTAAAAATCATAACAGCTTTACAGAAGAGATGTAGTAAAGTGTAATGGAGTAATTCACTGCCATTGCATATGAATAAAGGATCATTTTCCACGACACACTTTCTTGTGTCTTATTGAGCCTAGACTAAAAACTGAGTCATGTGGTTTCAGCAACAAGGGAGCCTGTAGTAGAGCTTATTAGTTACTATCAGGATGTCTTGTCTTTTTAGTCATGATTTTCCCTTTATAGCTTCTAGTTATATTGATTTTTATTTACTACCCTAAACAACTCTTGTGCCTTTGATAGTGTTTACATCCTTCAAATACTGGTAGCCTATTAGTGTGTCTTCCCCATCGTGCCTAGGACAATATTTGTGTGCATAGAGCTTTTTTCAATTACTTCTGAACTCCAGTTGTTCCTTTTTTTCATAAGGTAGTGTCAAGCGCTGAGCAATTTCTTATACAGTCACTCTAAAGTTTTACAGAGAAAGGGTTATTTTATATAATGATGTGTACCGAACAAAAACAATAATTGGCTTTTATTTGCTGCCATTTTGCAGTGTAGTATGTCTAATACACTGTTTCTCTTTTAGAGCATCAGCTTTTGGAACTGGAGCAGCATCTAGCACAAACAGAGAAAATTTTAAATTCTTTATTGACTCAGTTAGATCCACTGTCAAACTGGTGAGTAAGTCCAGGATAAGGAACACCGTTTATGCATTAAATAAAGTTACAGTAATGACTTCTAACTTGTAGGGAATTACAAACATCTCAGTAGATCATATTATTTTTGGAGGTAAGAGGTACAGAGAAACCTTTTTTGTAACGTAGCATTTGTATAATGCTGTACAGAGAGTAGGCGGCTCTGTAGATTTAAACTAGCATTCCTACAGACAGCTCCCTTATTGACATACACATGTAAGCAGCATAGTAACATGGGATGATAATACAGGCAGTCCCCGGGTTATGTGGATCCGACTTACGTCGGATTCCTACTTACAAACGGGGTGAGGGAACCCCGCAGTAGCTGCACCCCCCTCCCCCCAGCAGACCGCCGAGACGCGCCGCGGCGATTCCGCCACCCGCGTCCTCCGCGGCGAGAAAAGCCGCTCCGCGTCTCCCTGGTCTGCTGGGGGGGGGCCCCCAGCAGACCAGGGAAACGCGGAGCCAAGCCGCGGAGGACACGGGCGGTGGGACTGCGGCGTGTCTGGGCGGTCCCACCGCCCGCGTCCTCTGTGGCGAAAAAAGCTGCTCTGCGTCTCCCTGGTCTGCTGGGGGGGCTCCCCCAGCAGACCATGGAGACGCGGAGCAAAGCCGCGGAGGACGCAGGCGGCGGGACTGTGGCGCGTCTCGGCAGTCCCGCCGCCCGCGTCTCCCTGGTCTGCTGGGGGGGGCGCAGGTAGTGCCCCCCCCCCCCCCCCCCCCAGCAAACCAGGCTTTTCTCGCCGCGGAGGACGCGGGCGGCGGGACCGCCGAGACGCACCGCGGTCCCGCCGCCCGCGTCTTCCGCGGCGAGAAAAGCCACTCTGCGTCTCCCTGGTCTGCTGGACCAGGGAGACGCGGAGCAAAGGGCGCTGCCAGACCAACCCAGCAGCACTCCAGCTGCTCTGTGCCAGGCATGTCCGATTCAGCCGCTGCTGGTCAGTTTCAACAGCGGCTGAATCTGGACACCTGGGACAGAGTAGCTGGGGCGCTGCCGGGTTGGTCTCCGCAGCGCCGCACCTCGGCGCTGCGGGGACCAACCTGGCAGCACCCCAGCTGCTCTACCCCAGGTGTCCCCAAGTCAGCTGCTGCTGAAACTGATCAGCGGCTGATTCCAGGAAGCCCGGGGCAAAGCAGCTCTGCCTCGGGCTTCCTGTAGTCAGCCGCTGGTCAGTTTCAGCAGCGGCTGAATCGGGGACACCTGGGGTACAATATGCCCCAGTTCCGACTTACATACAAATTCAACTTAAGAACAAACCTACAGTCCCTATCTTGTACGTAACCCGGGGACTGCCTGTACTACAAAGTGGTATATTTCTGTCTTGTCACATTCAAAATAACTGTTTATAACAAGTTCACCAATTTGCTTTAATTCTTTAGAAACAGTACTATTATCTTAAATGTTCTAAGTAAAATCCCTAGTTTCTCAAATGATTTTTAATAAAGTTTGTCTTCAAAACTATAGGAAGCCCAATTGTAGAGAAACTGATCTTCATTGAAACTTAATACAGATTCTGAGGAAGGAGAAAGAAGTAGTTTTTAGCAAAATCTCTTCTAAATATAAAGTAAACTTAAATTACATTTGAAATTATTTGCAAGGGATTGGATAGTTTATGACTGATACATAATATGGAGTTTCTTACTTGCCCTCCTCCAGATCATGGGTAGTAACCAATAGTAATTACCATTTGATAGCTATCATATATGACCTTTTATGAAATTATCTTATTTGATTTAGATGGCTATGAATGTATATAAGGGATCATCATAATTTCTGATAGGTTGGTAGCCTCGGTAGAAAACTTCTTAGGGAATAACTAACATGAGCTACTTATACTTCTGTAAAAGTGCCTTCCCTGAAGTAGGGTTGAGGCACACTAATTGGGGGTCTTGTATAGTGGCAATGAAGAATATCTATCTTTATGTGAACTGAGTACTGTATGTTTGATACCTTTCTTGAGACCAGTTAAAACAAATGTATTATCTCAGTGCTGTTCTTGAACTTAATCACTTTCAACATATTACTAAATTTATCAGGTTCTGCATGTGTTTAAACTCCTTAGTAAATCAGAAAATTAAATGACAAACTTACAACTGGTTAATACTATAAAGGCAATCTCTTCAAAACAAAACCTCTTGATAAGACACTCTTTTATCCAAGCTGTAATGTTCCCCCTCTGAGATCTTATTTAGACAAGGTTGTCTAGAATAGCTTTCATTTCAATTTCTTCTTTCAGTGGGTACCACTTCAACTGTAACACTCATGATAAAAAATCAGTAATCAGCCAGTAGCTATTTTTCAGTTTTACTTTCTTCTCAATATTCAGAGAAATACAATGACTTGTTGTCAGACAGATTTTGTCACTCATCCAACCATAATAGTAGTAATTTACCTGAGAAAAGCAGTTCAGTGTGTTTTGGAGTCAAAATAATATTTTGGTGCAGTTTTGACAAGTATTCACTTCTAGCTATAGCTCAGATGAACCTTCAGCTGCTTATGTCTGCTTTTCTTCATTTCAGTGTTAATGCTTTGGCTTGTGAACAGAAAGATGAAATATTGACACAGCTCCAGTCCATTAGACAGCTGATGAAGGAAAGTGGATTGGATAAATCAGAAACAAAACTAAAAGGTACTTTTCTCAATGTTGTAGACCCTTATTACAGTAAAATCAGTGTTCTGCTTACTTAAGTTGTAAAATAATTTAATGATCAGTTCATACATGTTGGATGCAATACAGTTCTTATTTCAGACTACTGGATATTATCAGACAGTATTTTAAAATCTTATTTTTGTCATTAGTTGTATTCGATGTAAAAGTAGCAGCTCACATCTTATTTGAGATGTAGCTAGTTACAAACTGAGACATTGGATCTTTAGAGAGAACACATCTTAATTTTACCAGAATACAATTAGAACCAGAAGTCATCTGCTGCTTTGTTAGTGAGACTGAAATTATCTGAATGCATCATGAGCTTTCAGTCGGTCCTAATGCATTAGTCAGACTTTTTTGAGGAATTAGAACTGAAACATCTAAGAATACCTTTCGAAACTGAAAACCCTATCACTAATCTTAAATCTCCATTTTCTTTTTTTGTAAACTAAGATGTTAATCACACATGTAATGACAAACTTGAAGATCTCATTCAGTCACTTGACAAACACACTCAGGAAAAAACAGATGACAATGAAGATCACAGTATTAAAGATCTGCTGGAAGATACTGATGATGGTTGTTACAGAAAGGAAGAGCATGAACTGTGTGATGATGAATTCACTTGTAGTCAGCTGGTTGAGCCAAAGGTGATGAAAGTGCAAGAAATAACAAATAAAGAGACACTGGAATCAGAAGAGACTGAATTAAGGAGACGCAATAAATATGAATTGAATATTCATATATAAAATGTTCAAAATTAAATAATTGTTGCACATAGAATTGTATGCATTTTTTTAAAATGTTCTATCACTTGTATATTCTTTAAAAGTAGAGGTGAAATCCTGCCCCGTTCAAGTCAGTGGCAGTTCTGCAGTTGACTTCAGTGGGTGGCAGGCTTCATCTAGAATGTTTACACATATTTTCTATTTATTTTTCCTATAGAAAATATTTCTGTACTGCTTGTATATCATACACTGAAATTACACACGGTGCTTCATTAAAGCATCAAGATTTCTTAATGCAATATTTGATTTCATACCTAATTAAAACTAAGAGGAATTGATATAATTTGTAGTGATTATTTTAAATATAGAAATCCTAGAGTAATTGTCTTTCTGGAATTGCACATGCAAACTGAGGAAAGTAACTTCTGCATGTCGTTTTTTTAGATACTTAGAGGAACTCAAAATAATTCTGATTATATTTCTGTACCTTTACAAACCCTGTAGGCATACTGTCATACTCTCTTGAAAGAAAATCAAAATGAGCATTGTAGGGCTGTCCTTTAAATAATATCATTTTAATAACTCTTTATCTGTAGAACGTTATATTAAATGTAATTCTCTTGCATAATCAATTTAAAAATGTAAGTTCATTTATTTAGTCTTTATAAGGTACTACATTTGCAATAGTGTGGAAATTGTGGATTGCACAATATTAAGCTTCCTCCGCAGTTTTGTTTTAAATTATCTTTCTTTGCACAGTCCAGTTTTGCCTACATTTTGAGGTTTTCAGCATGCTTCCCCTCTCCCTCCACTGGTGCATTCAATAATCTTGGAGAGTTTTGGACAGGGCTGTAACCAGAATGGGACGAGTAGGGCAGCCTCCCTGGACACAAATCCAGGAGTGTGGGGAAGATCAGAGTGGAAAAATGGGAGGAAAATGGGGAGATTGCTCCTTGAATGGGCATGGTATTGTCACCCTTACTTCTGTACTGTTGTTGGTGGCAGTGTTTGCCTTCAGAACTGGGTGTTTGGAGAGTGGCAGCTGCGGGCCAGGGACCCAGTTCTGATGGCAGCGCCACCACCATCAGCATTGCAGAAGTTAAAGGTGGCAATATAATCTACCCCCTACTGCTTTTACTTTTTTCCCTTTTTTACTTCTGCCTCATCCTTCATGCTTTTGTGCCCTTCAGAGGCTACTCTGCTTGCCCCGCCTTGGTTACAGCACTATAGCTGCATCAAACTGTCCTATTTTTTTTAAAAGGCATAACATAATAATTGAATTTTATTCTGGCCGTTTTTTCTTAAGTCAACTACGGCTTTTTCCAAATTACAGATACTACTTTTCTATGACTTTTTCCATGTCTTGTCCATAGTTCAGCTGAAGGAAGATCATACTGCAATTCAGGTAGAGTTTTAATTATTTAATATGAATTGCCAGAACAAGTTCAGTTATTAATAGAAGCTCTAGAACTTAAATCTACACAATATAACCTTCAATATGTATACAAAGTAGATATAGGATAACTCTTTATCTACTAGTGAAGTGTAGCCATCTTAACAGTGCTAAGAAGAACAGACAGGACTGTCATCCAAGCTTATCCAGAGAACAGAAGGATGGGCTATCTGTCAAGAGCTAATTTATGGGATGTGGATCTGAACTTGAAGAAGATTTTAAGGAGTCTTTCATGAGGGAACAAATGATATTGCTAGATTCTCAGTGGAATGCATAAAGAGAGACTATACCAGGCTGGGCAAAACACTTAAAGAAGTGGAGGCTCAGGTGAACTTCAGTGGGATTCAGCTTTCTCCTAGAGGAGGAAAGCCAAGGTGAGACAAAATTATGATGTTCAACGTGTGATTCAGGCAGTGGTGCATAAAGAGGGTTTTGGGATGTTTGACCACTATGAGATATTCATGGATAGAGAACTGTTCTCATGGGATGGTCTCCATCTGAGTTGAGATGGAAATAGACTTCTGGGTTGGAAGTTGGCAAAACTGATTAAAAGTTTTAAAATAGGAACTCGGGGAAATTGTAGGAAGTTGTTCATGTAATGTTCATGCCTGATTCAAATGCTGACTGGGATAAAATCAAGAAAGAGAATACAGCAATGGGTAGGAGAATGAACATTAAGAGGAAAGATAATGTTGATATAACCTACCTGTTAGCTTCATCGGTATTGTCAGTAGAATGGCTGTACCCAATCCGGTGAGGAAGCCAAGCGAAGCCAAGCAAAAACAACTGAGGTGTTTATATACCAGTATAAGGAACCTGGGTAATAAAATGAAGGAACTAGAATTACTGGTTCAGGGAGTGAATGGGTATAACAGAAATATGATGTAATAGTAGTTGTGATTGGAGTACGAGTATTGAAGGGTAGGTGCTGTTCAAGAAAGACAGAAATAAACACAAAGGTGGTAGAGCAAAATATTTACAATGAGGTAGATAAAAATTAGACATGATTAAATGGACCAGATAGCCTGTTACGGGCCAAAATCACTTTTGGGAAGAAAGCTAACAGGTTTCCAAGGGCTAGTGGTTGGGGCATAATTCATAAAGCCAGGATCCAATTTGAATATGGATAGAAACCTCTTTAATGTTGGTAATAAATGCTACGGGGATTTATGTGATTATGGGAGACTAATTTCCCTGATATAGATTGGACGACAACTACAACTAGTAATAGGAGGACCCAGATTTTCCTGAGCATAATAGCTGGCAGATTTCTTCACCAAACAGTCACTGCACCAACAAAAGTTGATGCCATATTAAATTTGGTGTTGGTGAGCAGCGTGGACCTCCATAGCTGATTGTAGGGGACAACCTTAGGTCGAGGAATCATGAGCTAGTTCAGTTGAAACAAAAGGAAGAATAAACAGAGACATGCGTCTAGTTCCTTGATTTCAAAATGGCAAACTTAAAAAAATTAAGAGAACTGACTAGGGAAGATGACTAGACTGGAGAGCTTAAGGCTGTGAATATGTGATGAAGGTTTGGAATTACTTGTCACAATTGCAGAACCTAACTGAAGCCAACATCAAGCAAGGGGATAACATTCGTAGGGAAGGGTTACAGACCAAGCTGAATGAGTAAGCATTTCAAAGAGGTTATTAAGAAAAAGGAGAACGCCTACAAGGAATAGAAGATTTGGTTAGATCAGTAAGGAAAGATGCTGCTTGGAGGTCAGATGGTGTAGGGGAAAAGTGAGAGTTGCCAAAAGCCAAGTAGAGTTGGACCTTGTGAAAAGGATTAAAAGTAAAAGGTTCTATAGCCTTATAAGTAAAAAGAAACCAAGGAAAGAAGTTGGACTGCTGAGCACTGAGGTTAAGGTGGAAATTAAAGATAACCTAGGTATGGCACAACACTTAAACTGAGGCAAAGTGTTTTTAGTAAGGGATAATGAGATGCTTAGTGATGGATCTTGTCTTCACTCTGCGGCAGATCGACACTGCTGCAGTCTTCTGGAGTTTGATTTAGTGAGTCTGGTTAAGGCTCAAACTCAGAGAGCACCCTTCCCCCCGCCCCCCAAAGATCTGATACTCCTGCTCTTGCGAGGAGTAAGGGAAGCTGATGGGAGTATTTGCTTCTGTTGGCCTCCCACTGTGGGGATGCCACCAAGCTTGGCTTAAGGTAAGTCAAGTTTAGCTATGTATTATATGCAGCTGGAGTTACATACCTTAAGCCAAGCTGCTGGGTGTACTGTAGACTTGGCCAGGGTGCCTAGTGGTAATGAGGTTATGGAAGTAGAAATTACCATATCTGAGGTGGAAGTGAAGCTCAAACATCTTAATGGGATTTAATCAGGGAGCCTGGATAATCTCCATCCAAGAATATATTTAAAGGATCTGACAAATGAAATTACAAGCCCAATAGGAAGGATTTGTAATGAATATGTGAATTCTGGAGTTGTGCCCTGTCATAAATAATTGCTGCTAAGGAAAGTCTGACTTAACTGAAAAGAGTGAGGAAAGGGTTAAGCAACTGGAGAGTCACCTGAGGGAGCGGGCTTGGACATTCAGCCAACGAAATGCAGATAGAAAATACAGGACTATGTAGCACTTTAAAGACTAACAAAATGCAGATAGGAATTTCAAACCAAGAGAAGGTTTTTTCTTTGAGATCAGAGCAGTTTTTTCCAGGTATGGAGAGAGATGGGCTTTTCCAGCAATGGACTTCTTGAAATGTGTAAGTAGGGAAAAGTTTAAATAGTTTGTTTTCCTTGTTTGGAGGTTTGGAAATCATGTCTGAACTGGTTAATTGTTTTTCTCTTTGGCTATGTCTACACTACATGCGTCTTGTGCAAGAAGCCTTTTGCGCAAGAGTTTTTGCTCAAAAACTTCTTGCGCAAGAGCACGTCCACACCTCAAAGCACATCGCAAAGCAACATGCTTTTGCGCAAGAGAGCGTCCGCACTGCATGGATGCTCTTGCGCAAGAAAGCTCTGATGGCCATTTTTTGGATTGGGGTTTCTTGCACAAGAACTCTTTTGGAGAGTCCACACTTGCCTTCTTGCGCAATAGCTATAGCGCTAAAAGCAGTTATGCCTCAGAAAAGGAGGTTTACCTACGACGGGAAAAGCCCTCTGTTTTGCCGCTTAACTGCCCATTTAATTGCGCAAGAGCTCATTTGAGGTGTGGACGCTGTATAGGTTTTTGCGCAAAACCAGCTGTTTTTGTGCAAAAACCTTGTAGTGTAGATGGAGCCTTTTTAACTAAGGATTATAACTCTGGGATTTCCCTTGAGTCTATTTCATTCCATGGCTTTTTAACACCCAGTCATACACTATGCTTGCAACAGTAGTTTTGTTTTAATAATAAAAGTGTTTTCCTTTTTGTTTTGATTAACCGGTATTGGTTGATTGTTATCTTTAAGCCTGCATGCCTAAATCGTCCAGGAGGAGCAGAACCCATTGAGTGATCTGGAAAACTACAGGCACACTAGTTTGACCTCAATTATATGCAAGGTCTTAGAACAAATTTTGAAAGAGAAAGTAATTAAGGACCCAGAGGTAAAGGATAATTGGGATTGAATACAAGATGGCTATTAAAAGGTAGATTGTGCCAGACCAACATGATGTCATTCTTTACGATAATGTTGTTGTGTTTTTTGTTTTTTGTTTGTTTTTTTTTATGACAAAGAAAATGCAGTAAGTCACATCTACTTGGATTTTGGTAAGGCATTTCATACAGTTCGACGTGGGAAAATATTAAATTACAAAAGATGGAGATTACTATGAGAATTGAAAGTTGGGTGAGGAAGAGACTAAAGGGGTGAGGGCTACAAAAACAATCCAAAATAAAAGAAAAATGCAAAATCATCCTCCTGATGGCAATTGCTAGTTGTTGGTTTTCTAATTTACATAAATCCTCAGGACATAAAAAGTAGAATAAAGAACTTAATTTGATGTCATACAGTTTGAGGAAAGTAAACAAGGCAAGAAGCAAATGAACTTGACTAAATAATTATGAATTCCATATGGCAAACTCATTTGATAAGAATAAAGGAAATATATACAGATAAAATATTCAGCCTAGTAAATAACAGCTTTTAAAGCAACAAATATTCAGTTAACAAATGCAGCTTCAAAAGTTAATGTCTGACCATTAATGTGAAGGCTAAAGTGCTCTAATTCTGTTCTAATTTACCTTTCTGAAAATGTTATGAGTAGGTTTGGTGACAGTGCCAGGAAAAAATAGGATTAACAATTATTTCAGTGATATTTTGGGGATGATGTAATCCATATGTTAAGATTATTAGAAGTAACCTTTCTGAAAGTGTTTAACTCAGATATCACTTGCTTTGGACTGAGTTTTGGAATATGAAATTTTTGTTCAGGTCTGACTTTTTATCACATTTTTTTTTAAATTGCAAGATACTCTCTGAAAGCCAGTGTGGCTTCCGTTCTGGGTATGGTTCCTCAGACATGATTTGCATTCATGAATTCAGGAGAACACTGACAAAGACTATGTATAGTTTTTGTCTATCTTACTAATGCCTCTGATTTTGAAATCAATATGGCCCATGGAGAGTCCTCTGTAAATTTGGTTGCTCTGATAAGTTTGGGAATATTCTTTAATCTTTTCAAGCAGAATAGAGGTTCATTTCCTTGATCATGTCTGCTTCTGAAGTCCCTTTATTGTCACTAGTGGAGTAAAACAAGGCTGAATAGTTTTCATTATTTCGCATCAAATTTGCAATAGTTCTAAAAGATGCATTCAGAGATATGCTTTGGCATTTATATTCAGTATTATATGTCGGATGGTGGTGTAGTAAATCTACGCTGTAGGAGAAGACAAAAGTTATAAAAACAATGATTCATTAATTATTTTCAATTCATGATTGTATTTTATTGACTTACACAGTCAGGGATATTCACCTTGACATTGCTCACAGACTGCTTTTCACATGCACCAAAATGTTTTGGCTCAATGATCAATCTAAAGAAGACAGAGGACCTGGTACATCCTCAGTCAGGTAGTACTGCTACTCTAGTTTTGTCCATCAACAGTGCACCACTCAGAGTCATGACAGATTGTGCTAGGCATTGTCATTTCATGAAATGCGTGGTTTAGTGACAACATTACACAGCACATTGGTGTAGCCAGTCATGCCTTAGGACAACTTCACTGTCAGCTCTGGGACAAATGTGCTGTCACACTACAAATAAACATGTTTACTGCAGTGTCATCAGCATCATGCTTCTGGACAGCTGCTCTACAGGGGCTACTTATCAATGCTTAGACTGGTTCCAGTACAATTTCTGTGATAAATAATGAGAATTAAATGATACTTGATTCCAAACACCAAGGTCCTCAAGTGCTGCAACATTCCAGACACTGAAGCTTCCATAATGAAAGTACAGCTCAGATGGTGTGATCATTCAGTCTGTATATCTGACAATAGAATACCCAAGACTGTCTTCTATGAGAATTGCAGAGTGGAACTAGTTGTAGGTGTAGACCAAGGAAACATTGCAGAGTCTCACAACTGACCTCCAGTCTTGCAAAGCTGATGTCAACGCTTAGGTGTCCGAGACCATGACAAGATCCAATAGTGGCAGCAATGCCATCTCTCAGTGAAAGACTGACAGTTTGTGGATTTCTGCAATCAATGAGATCTGTGCACGTCATAAAATTAAAAGCAGTGCATACTTATCTGCAATTAAATTTGTTTTTATGTGTGGTCACTTGTGGAGGGGCTAAAGGTCTGAAAAACAAACAAGAAAACCATGCATTTTATAGACACTGTTCTCGGATGCATTAATACCTTGCAGCACAATTTTTCCTTGTGTTCTCATAGTCCGTGGTGGG
Organism: Pelodiscus sinensis; assembly: GCF_049634645.1. Taxonomy (NCBI): domain Eukaryota; kingdom Metazoa; phylum Chordata; order Testudines; family Trionychidae; genus Pelodiscus; species Pelodiscus sinensis. Next base: position 67,705,402 of record NC_134711.1, on the reverse strand, counting down.
AGTTGTCAAAAGCAGCCACGAGTATCTACAATTATGCAATATAATTTTACAAAGTGGATAGATTGACCTTTTATCCTTCCAGTATAATATGAAAAGAGGCACATTGGTTTGAATATTTCTGTGTATCAGAACTAAAAGTAAGCAGTAATTGAACATAAACCATTCCAAATCAGTAGTACTGTTTTTACTTTTCCCTGAAGTAATTGACTTAAAAGATTCCCATAATCCATAATAAGATAAAGTTATACAGGTTGGACCTCCCTAGTCTGGTACCCCGAGGAACTGACTGGTTCTGGATAAGGGATTTTGCTGGACCAGGGAAGGTAATGTCTGGTCCTCCTCTGCCAACCTCACCACCTGCCTTGCTGCCCCACTGGGCTTCCCGGCTTCCCTTCACACATGCCCTGCCCCAGAGTACAGCTGAGCTGCACTCTAGGCTTCATGGCTTCCTCCCCCCCTCCCCCCCCCCCAGCAGCATGGCAGATATAAATTAGAAAAGCTCTGAAACAGCCTTCCATTTTCAGGTAAGAGTTGAACCTCCTAGTCTGGCACCCTCAGGACCTGATCGATGCCGAACCAGAGAATTTGCCTAGCAACATTACCAACACTTCCACTTCTTACTGGGCTCTTAGACATTTAGAGGTAAATTAGAACTTAATAACAGCACAGAACACTGAGACGCAGGACTGATGGCTGTAAACAAACTATATGGAACTGTGTAAAACTTGGCCACAGCCATAAGTGGACATCCAGCTAACTAAAATTGTGCCTGACCACGGGATGTTGCCAGACTAGAAAGGAATAACATGTAACGGGTATGTCTACATTGCACAGCTATTTCAGGATACCTCTGCTATCCCGAAATAGCAACCCTGCAGCTACACAAGCCGCCTGTTATTTCAAAATATTTTTCAAAATAACAGGCGCACTATTTCAGCATCCCGGTAACCCTCGTTCCATGTAAAACCAAAGTAATTTTAAAGCAGCAATTTGTGTACCAATGTTTTATTAAACTGGGGTCTCTGTTTTCCACTTGTAATGTCTTTGATCTGTTTAGTACTAATTTTCTATAACACCCTTCTGGCCTGTCATGTGTTTTTAATAAATCCATATACCAATTCTTTTTCTGATGGAATAAGTATCCAGTAGATAAGTGGCCTAAACAGATGTTTCATCAGTCATTGAAAAATGAAAGAGGGTAAATAGGGTGATCAATCACAAAATAACTTTTGTGATTTAAGCAGAAATACATTGTATCTTTAGCACAATTTTGGTATCAACAGATCACAAAGATTTCAAAGTTAATGTTTTAAAATATATTAATCTTAAACAAAATGTGGTTGCATCTAACTTGGTATCACCATATTAGCAGCTTCACAACATTTCACATTCGCATTTGACTGTCACTAAGGAAGTAAGACTTTGAAATTTGGTCAAAAATTACCTATTTACACTAAATGAATACCATTTAATTTAATATTTCTAAATGTATATCCTTAGTTCCTTTAAATAATTGGCAAATCTCCCATTGATTTTAAGCAGCAGGATTTGGCTCTAAATAAATTTAGTGTATGCGACAGATGCCAAGTTGACTGCAGCAGAGACTGAAGTGGCAAGTTTTTTGTTTACACACAGCAATAGTAATGATATAAACTTCCCACAATATTCTGCATATAACTATAACAAAACGTAATTAGCAGGGAGAGCATGGCTAAACCAGCAAACAGGATGGCTTTATTCAGTTCTTTGCAATAATGAGAATAAATTTAAGCAATTTAAAAAGAAAAGAACACTTTTCTGTAGATTTGAATAACACTCATGGATCCAGTTTTGAAAAGAAAAAAAGAAGGCTGAAGAGAGCAGGCAGATCCTAGACCTCAACAGCAACTACAGGGAGGAAATCCAGCAACAGAATCCAGTACCATAAGCCTGCAGAGCATATTAAAAATGACTTCAGGTTTAGAGATGAACCAGCGCCACATTGAGGTGTGTGGGGTGAGAACAGATGTGCACTATGGAAAATGGGGCAGAAAAATGACAGAAAAAATAGTTGGAGGTGCAAATATACTTGCTCAGATTGGAAGCCAAAATGCCTATTAATGGCTCTGTATAGAACTGTACCTAGTTATCTGATAGACAGTGGGTGAATGTAATGCTATTTAAATAAAATAATCATAACTAATAATAAATTGTACTACTGTGGCTGGGTAGAAAGTATGGCCCAGGTTCCCAGGTGTCTGTTATTGACCCCGACAGTCCGGTATTTTCGCCGCCTGTCTAGGATTGTCAGATGGTTGAAACAAAAATATCGAACCCCCCCCAAAAAACGAGAAAAAATTCCATTGGGGGTGGGAAGGGGGAAGAGACCAAAGTTGTTGAGGAGGAAAAAAAGGACTCCAAGTAAGCCAAAAAAAAACCAAAACAGCATGTCCACTATAAGAGTTAGTGCAGGGAAAGGAACAGGGGAGTGGTTGAGCACTAAGACCCAGGGGAGTCATTGCTTCCCCTAGGTCTTTTGGCTGGCAGCCATTTTGTGCCATCAGCCTTGGGAAACCAGGTAAGCAGAGGGGCTGGGGGTGTTGGGAGCCAGGGGGTGCTTGGGGAGGCCGGGCGCTGAGTGTTTGCAGGGTTGCCAGGTGCCTGGCCTTTTTGCCTCCTGGCTGGGGAAAAATTCAGAAAATACCAGACATTTTAGGTGTCCAGTATTCTCTGAATTATTTTACCAGACAGGAGGAGAAAATACTGGGCTGTCCGGGTGAATACTGGACACCTGGCAACCTGTCCTGTCTGGTAAAAAAAATTTTTTTCAGAAAATACCGGACACCTAAAATGTTTGGTATTTTCTGATTTTTTTCCCCCTGCCAGAAGGTGAAAATACTGGACACCCTGGCACCCCTAAACACACTCAGCAACTGGGCACAGGCCCCGGCCTCTCCTTCCCTCTGGGCCTCCTGCTGACCTGGTACCACTGGGAAGCGCTCTTCTGGCTCAGTCAGGAAAACAAGATGGCTGCTGGCAAAAAGCTTCAAAGGCTTTTCTTAAAGGGGCCATGCTGTTTTATTTATTTATTTATTTATTTTTTGCTCAACAACTTTGGTCTCCCCTTTTTTTTCCCCCCTCAACAGAATTTTTTCCCTGGTGTGTGTGTGATGGTTTTTTTTTTTTTTTTTTTTTTTTTTTTTGAGCGAGGGAGGGGTGTTCGGTATTTTCAGTTAAACCATCTTGCAATCCTAGTGGCCGTAGCTATTTTGGAAGGTCAGGCAAACAAAGGGGAAGTATGAGAGCAGCCATCTTGGGAGAAGTGCCAAAAGCAAGTTTGAGGGAAAGCAAAAAGATTTAGATGCCTAGGAAAGTAAGAAATTCTCCAATACAAAGATCTATCCCTTCAAAACAAAAGTACTACCACAAAACAGAGTAATGCTTCCTCCTGCAAACAAACTATGGAAGCAGGAAGAGAAGCACCAGTTTCTACAGCTGACATGAAGGTCTTGTTAATAGAAATATAGAAAGATGTATAACGATGTGAGGGAAGAATTTTACACTTACATTAAAGACAAAAAATAAAAATAATTAGATTAAAGGAAAGATATCAGATATGGATAAAGGAAAAAGCAAGTAATCAGACAGGATTACTAATCCATATGAAAAAATCCAAATAACTGGAAAAGAAATAAAAAGAAACAGAATAAAAGCAAAAGGATGATAAGATAACACAGGGAAAACATAAGAATTAAAAACGATGAGTCCTTTAATAAGAATTAAAGGTATTCCAGGGACGAAACTTCTGGACACAGCCATTATTTTCCTTGTCATATTAGCACTGGGTAATTAAAATCATGTTCATATTGAAAGAGCTCCACATACTTTTCCTCCAGGTCCCCAGTGTGCTCTAGACCAAGAAATGTGATTGTCTATCTAGATTGCTGTCCAGACACAGGTAAAATATGGAGGGCAATGAGAGAGAGCTGAACCACTCATTATTCTTAAACACTCCTTACATATTTTCCCTGATCTGGCAATCTCAATGCTCAGAAAGTGAAGAGAACTATATGAGGAGACCTCAGTTCTTAGCAATAAAAATATACAAATGTGAGTTCTCATTTAGACTGTCCTTTAAAGCAGTGATTTTCAACCTGTGGTCCACGGTTACCTTGTTACCAGACTACATTTAAGGAGTCCACAAAAGAATGTCATTACCACTGGTAATGACTGGTTTTCAAGCTGTTATCCATGGAGTCCAGGGGGTCCCAGAGACTATGCCTAAGATTTCCAAAGGGAATCACACCTCCATTTCAAATATTTTAGGGGCCCACATATGAAAAAAGGCTGAAAACCACTTCTTTAAATGGAAGGACAGATAGATATCTGTCTTAGATCCAAAAGAAGGGAAACAGGTGTTTTTGAACATGGAAACAGGAAAGAGAGTGAAGGAATGGGATCAAAAGCATTGGCTCTATAGATCATCAACAAATCAGTGGGAATCAGTAAGATCAAAGAGAACTAGAACAGCACAAAAAAGATGCAACATCAAGATAAAAGGACAGATATGAGAGCAGAAGAAACAGTCTTGGTCTAGAAGAATAAGATATTACAATAAATAAGGAATAATAAATCCATATGATTATAATGATAAAAGGCTATAATTAAATGAAAGTTGGGCTGTATACCATTCTGGATATTTTACTTTATATGGATACATTATATTTATGTTTGGAAGAATTGTCTGCAAAATGCTGACATACGGTGGCTACGCTGTCTGACTTTTAGCAAAATGGCTGTGTCAACATGGCCATGTTGCTAAAAGCTGTGTAGTGTAGACAAAGCCTAATAGACAGGGATGGCAGTATATTTCCCTTTTCTTGTTTCAGCGTAAATTACGGTTTCAGAAGGCTGATATATTTTAATTAAGGGATCCTTGAAATGTCAATTTCACATTGTAGCTAATGTATATACTCCCAATCAAGGGCAAACTTCCTTTTTTAAAAATCAGTTTCTAATTTAGGCAATTTTAGGGAAGGTGATATTGCTCCAGGGGAGAGATTAATGCGGTGCTTAATCCCCTTTAGAATTGATTGAATACACCCAGAAGGCATTCAGCGGTAGCAAGTGCAAATTTGTTGTACCACTTAGAAAATGATCTTCAGGGATTATACCTGTTATTCTGCTTCTAATGACTCTCATTCCAGGCTTGGTATGATACTTTTCTAGGACAGTAGGCCAACTCGGTCACAACAGCTGATCTAAGAATTATAACTTGGTTTTATCATGCCTTGCATATATTATACTAAAAAAAATTGGGATTGAGTGGAAAAACAATGTCTGGTGGTTGAGTAGAGATTTGCTGTTTTATACCTAATTAGAATTCAAGAGCTGGAAGAAAATTTTCAAAAACAGAAAAAATGTTAAGGAAGGAATTGATAACAGTGTTCCCCGGGACATTGGAAAGGCAGTAATGAGGGAGCGCTTTATAAACAAAGCATCATAACTCAAAAAGATGAGAGCTCCTGAAGAAGAGTGTCTGGTTAAAGAACCTTCTGATCTGGAAGTATAACGGGGACTCTCCGGCGCCCCACTACCAAGCCGCGCCGTCCCCGGCCCTCTGGGGAGAGGCAGCCCTCCGGCCGCATCCCCGGCTCTGCTGCGCCTGCGTCCAGGCCGTGCTGAGCAGAAAGCCGGAGACGCCGACCCCTCTGCACTGGACGCGGTGTCAGCTGGCTGCACCAAGAGGGGGGAAGAGCGGCCGCGTCTGCCCGTCTGGGACACACCCACCCTGCAGGGGCCGACGATTGGGCATCTAATTCCGCGGCCCATCAGGGACATCAGTTGGCGGCTCCTTCACGGAGCTGTGAGCACGGGCGTGTACTTGGAGCGGTTTACCCCCATCCCAGACACCTGCCCCTTCTGCGGTGTGAGGGAGAACCTGGCGCACGCCTACCTTAAATGCGCCAGGTTGCAGCCCCTATTCCGGCTCCTCCAGAACCTCTTATTGAGGTTCTGGCTGCACTTTTCCCCTCACCTCTTCATTTATGCACACCCTATCCATGGCCCCACAAAGTCGCGAGACCTCCTCGTCAACCTCCTCCTGGCCCTAGCAAAAGTGACCATCTATAATACCAGGAGAAGGATGTTAGACGAGGGGGTTCTCTGCGACTGTGGGGCCTATTTCCGCTCCTCCCTTGTTTCACGAATCCGGGCAGAGTTCCTCTGGGCGGCGTCCACCGGCTCCCTCGATAGCTTTGAGGAGCAGTGGGCGCTGTCCAGGGTTCTCTGCTCGGTGTCCCCATCCGGTTCCCTAGTTATAAACCATTAGCCTGCACTCCCTGATCCTTTTTTCATTATTTGTCCACCAAAATTAATTGGACATGGGTCCAGTGTCCCTCCCGTAAGGCTGGGGAGGGGCTTTTAGAAGGTGGGTGGGCTTTGCCCGCCCACCCTCCCATGGTTTTCCAAATAGACCCGGCGTCAGCTCCAGAGCCGGTGGGACTGCTCAAAAGGCCAGCGATGGCTGGAGGAGGCTGAGCAAACAGTTCAATATATTAAACAAAAATACAAAAAGGGCAATTAAATTGATAGGTTTTTAGACAGAAAGTGGAAAAAAACCCACTTCATCCCTCAGGTCAGAAATAAGGGAGATTTATTCATTGGCATCAAACAAATCTCTGAAGCATTTGCTAACTTTTAAAAATATATTTAATATGCTACAGAGCACCCCAAACTTGAATTTACGATTAGATATTTGAGAAATGTGAGACTACCTAAGTTCTCAGAGGATGATGTGGCAGCTCTAGATAGGCAAATTGCTGCAGAGGAAATTAAGGAGTAAATTAAGAATTTAAAATACAATAAAGCTCCAGGTCCTGAAGGGTTTTCTGGAAGTATTACAGAACTCTAAAGCAGGAGCTGGTCCCTTTTTAAACTGGATTATTTAATGTTATGTTGCAGAGGAATGAGATTCCAGATTCAAAGAATGAGGCAAACATTGTGGGCAGTCTTAATAAGGAAAAGATTTTACCAACTGTATATATGTATGTATTTCTTTAATTAACCCGGATGCTAAAATTTATGCCCGTATTCTGCCAAATTATGGTCAGCCTCACCAATCTGGATTTTTTTGGGGGCAGTCATGAATCTGATAATATCAAAAAAATTCTGAATTTTAATTTTAGTCATTCTTCCTTTATACTACTTTATTTGGATATTGAGAAAAGTTTAATTGGTTGGAATGGGAGAGCTTCAGACTGATTTTTGGTAAGATCTGCTTTTGGAAATCTGTTTTATAGGGTGGTATCCACCCCCTCTGCTCATTGTTGGGCATGTATATTTGTTAAAGGTCATCAAATTCCCTCCTTTTACTTTGACTACATAGCCCCTTTGGACACCCAGGGAAACTGAGGAAGCATCTTGTATCCAAGGTCATACAGTGTCAGGATTAGAACCCAGGGCTATGTTTACACCAGTGTTTCCCAATTTTATTTGGCCATGGAACCCTTTTAAATTCGGAAAAATTTCGAGGAACCCCTAGGGAAATCTTGTTGAGCACCACGACACCCCACACCCTGCCAGACCCCCAGGAAGACAGTCTGGTATGTAGAGCTGAAAAAGCAGATCACAAATAAGAAACGATAATAATAATAATGAACAGGGCTCAACAAACAATGTAATCTACTTGCCCGTGGTGAGTAGATTACACCCCAGAAGAACCGGTGCAGAGTGATCTGTGCATGCGCAGAACGATTTGCGCATGCGCAGAGCGCAGAACTACGTGGCTGGCGAGCAGGGCTCGCCGCCGCTCGGCAAGCCCTAATAATGAACAAATGCTAAATGCATGAGATCAACATTTAGTTTAATTGCACATATTTACAAACAAATCACATTTAGTGTGTACAAAAAAATAAAGCTCAAAAACTAATATGAATTATATTGGCAGTTTTCAATGTGAAAAGTGGTTTTTCTTCTTTTCTTGGCAAATTCTTTTTTTATTTTGTTTAATACTCAAAAGTTGGATTTGCATATCTGGCACTTCATTCAGTCGATTTCTGTATTTTGTTTTTTTGCTGCACAACTTGAGAATCCAGTTTCACACAAGTATGTGCTGGTGAACGTTAACAACTGACAAATTGCACGTCTTGATAAAGCTGAATATTCTTGACATAAGCCGCCCCAAAACGTAATTAGAGAAACTTCTTTACATTTTTGTATTAAGTGGCTATATGAAGTGATTTCGATTAGGTTTTCATAATCTTGCATAGGAAAGCCAGTCAGTTTTTCTGTTATACTTAATGGATTTGAAATCCAGTTGTTGTCCTTTATGATTGGAAAATACTTCATGATGTTTGTGTATAAATCACAGAGATGATCTGCAATGTCCTGGGCAGGAAGAAGAGTACAAGAAAAAGCTTGGGGCGGAGTTGTCTGGCCAGGAGGGAGGGTACAAGAGGGGTCTTAGGACAGAGTGTCTGGCCAGGAGGGAGGGTACAAGAAGGGATGTGGGGCAGGGTGTCAGAGTAAGCTGGGAATGCAGGCTCTTGAAGGGAGGGGGATATGAATGCTGGGTCTGGGCATGAGAGGGAACGCTTACCTGGCTTGGCACCCTGCTGCAGCAGGGAAAGCCTCCAGGCAGCATGCTCTTGTTCCTGGGAAAGTGGGGAGGGAGAGAGATCCTCCCCCCCTCCCATGCAACGGGAAACCCAGCGCAGCTGCAGCACCAGATCATGCTTCTCACTGGCAGGGCGGAGGGGAGGGGGAGAGTAGAAAAAACTTCTTTCGAAAGAGAGCATGCAGACTGCAAACGCGGATCGAAAAATCAATCCTTTTTTTCAAAAGAGAACATCCTGACTGCCTGGACGCGCTGTTGACAGAAAGGGCACCCGGAACCACTTCTGTCAGGGCATGGGAGCAACATTTACTTCCTAGTGCTGCAGCATGCCCCTTGCTGCAGAGACTCGTGCTGAAAGGTACCCCCCTGGACAGCCCTTCCTGTGCTTGTGTAGTAGGCTGGTTTGCAATCCCCTTTGAGGGCAGCAAAGGTCTAGCAGTGCCTGCTGTGCCCAACTTTTTATATTGGATGTCATAGGTTTTATTTGTGTTTTGTATTTGGTTTTGTTTGTTTGGTTGGTTGGTTTTTTTGGCCATTGAGCCACAGCTGCCTCTGGCCATCCGATGGTCCCACACTGCCATGCTGCAGCTTCTGCAGCAGTTGCAATGCATCGCCTGAACGGTCCTGGCCCAGCACCAGTCAGACTTTGGTCTTGAGACCCTCATTTCAGATTTGGGAGTACTGGCATTGCCCCCGAACCTCATGTTGAAGAGGTGTTTTTGGAGTCTGGACACCAGCTCTGACTGGTGGGACTGCCTCATGTTGCAGCTGTGGGACGACCAGCAGTGGCTCAGTAACTTCTGCATGCGTAAGGCCACCTTCCTTGAGCTGTGTACCTGGCTCGCCCTTGCCCTCCAGCGACAGAAGACTCACTTGCAGCTCGCCATCCCCCTGGAAAAGAGGGTCGTTATTGCCTTGTGGAAGCTCGCAACGCCCGACAGCTACCGCTTAGTGGGACACCAGTTTGGTGTGGGCAGGTCTACCATTGGGGCCATCTTGATGGAGGTAAGGCACTGTCGGGAGACAGTCCCTGAGGAGATGGGCAGTTTGGAAAAGGTGGCCCATTGGAAAAGGGTGAGGATGAGTGGGGGCAAGGCCTGGACTTGGAGGCACGGGGGTCAGCGTCCTGGCCTCACCCATCCCTGCTGCTTGTTGGGAGTTGGCCTCCTGGGGAGTGGCTCCTGGATCTGAGGGTGGAAAGAGAGGGTGAGTGGGGCAGGCACCTTCAAAGGGCTTAGGACCCCTCTCATTCTGTGTGTGTGTGCGTGTGCGTGCGTGCGTGCGTACGTACGTACATATGTACGTACCACCGGGGACAATTTACTGATATTTGTGTTGGTTGGTCGAGGCGCGCACATGATGCCTGCATATTTTGTAACTCTTGCCTGTACTGTAGGCTGGAACATTCTTCTCACAGCGGGACTTTGCTCCTGGGGACCTCCAGATGCTGACTTGCATTGTGGGTAATGCGGCCTACCCACTGATACCATGGCTGATGAAGCCCTATACTGGCCACCTTGATCCGAGCAAAGAACAATTTAATGCACATCTAAACTGGGCTCCGATGCAGGTAGAATGCACATTTGGGTGTCTGAAGGGGAGGTTTAGGTGCCTCGACATGGGGGAGTGCAACATCCCTGACGTGGTGGCCGCGTGTTGTGTGCTCTACAACCTGGTGGAGAGCAAAGGGGAGGCCTTCCTTCCAGGGTGGGGCCTAGAGGCTGGTGGCGATGGGAGGCCTTTTGAGCTGCCCCGGACAGCTGCCATCCACCAAGCACATCAGTTGGGGGTGCGTATCCAGGAGGCCTTGAGGAAGAGGTTTTCTGAAGGAGCCCACTAACTCTCTCCAGGGCATACCCAATGGGGGTGTGTGTCTTGCCCACCCCGCAATACATTTCCCAACATAACACTAACCCTTTCTCAATGCCCCAGAAAATCAAGACAGACACTGTGTTTTACTTGACGAAAAACTTTGTAGGATCTTTAAAATAAACTCTGTTGGAACTTTAAAATAAACGCTGTTATCAATGATAATTTTTTTAAAACTTTCTTATAAACATGTTTTAACTATTTACAATAAATCTTAGAAAACTCGGGGAGGGGGCGGGGGTAAACCTGGAGAAGGGAAGTGGGAGGGGAGAGGGAAGGTGAGAAGCTGTAGGGAGGCAGGGAACTAGGAAGGGAGCTCAGGACTGGGAGTGCCTGCACCTGCCGCCTTGGGTCCGGGGTCTTCTGCATGATCGAGGTTGGGTGGGGCCTGGGACAACAGGGGGCAGTACAGGAGGGTGGGCTGCAGCTGAATCAGGGAGGACAGGGGAGGAAGGGGACCAGGGTGAGCATCAAAGGGGCCGCAGCAGGGGGAGTCATGGGGGCAGGAGCAGGGGGAGTGGCAAAGGGGGCAGAAGCAGGGGGAGCGGTAAAGGGGGCCATGACCTCCCTAATTGTAGCGCAAATGTTGTTGCCCTGCCGCACCAGTTCTGCGAGCATGCGCTCACGCCAATCAGCCTCCTCCTGGAACTTCTGTATGAAGGTCTTGTGCATGTCCCACAGCACTGATATGTGCTGGCGCATCAGTTCTTGGTGGGTCTGCCAGTGCCTGCGGCTCCCTCCGCTGCAGCTGGCTGGCTGGGATGGTGTGGCTCTCCCATCAGTCACGGCCGTTGAGGCTGTGGAGGACAAGAGAGAGAGGTAGTCAATCATCCCTGAACACACCACCTTATTAGAGGGGACGCTCTGAGACACAGGCCCCGTGTCAAGGCTGATTCCCCACTCTGTCATGATGAATGCAGAAGTGGGGGTCCACAAAAGCAGCCCAAACCCTGATCTCCACAGGCTTGAGTACGAAACTTCCCCCCCAAAATCCTAACACCTGTACTTTGGGGATTCTGATGCCACCATCAAGTGCCTTTGAACCCACAAAAGGGTGGACACTTGAAAACAACCCCTGGGACACCCCAAGCACTTTTCTACCAAGTGCTTGAAAAAGACAGAGAAAATGCAAACTGCAGTCTGCGGTTGCTATCCCCTAGTCAGAGGCATGCAGATCCCACAGACAGATTTCCTAGGACACAGAAATGAAACAATGGCAGTTTATTTAAAAAAACCAACACTTTTATTATCACACAATATTCCTGTTGCAAGCATAATGATTTGATGGAAAAAGTTACCACTTAGGCTGTGTCCAGACTCAGGGGTTTTTTTCGGGAAAAGTAGCCTTTTTCCGAAAAAACTTCACCTGCGTCTAGACTGCAGCCGCGTTCTTTCGAAATTAAATCGAAAGAACGCGGCTTTTCTTTCGACGGCTGTAAACCTCATTTCACGAGGAAGAACGCCTTCTTTCGAAAGTGCTTCTTTTGAAAGAAGGCGTTCTTGAATGTAAATAGGGCTTCTTCGAAAGAGAGCATCCAGACTCACTGGGTGCTTTCTTTCGAAAAAGCGGCTTGCTCTTTCGAAAGTTCCGCGTGCAGTCTAGACGCTCTCTTTCGAAAGAGGCTTGCAGTCTAGACATAGCCTTACTGTGCTCATGGTGGACTCCCATGGGCTAAGGACTTAGTTACAAAAGAAAGGAAATCCCATTTTGAGCTGCACAGACATCAGATCCACATTCCCAAGCCATAAAACAATAAAACCTGATGGATTTATCTAGACTTTACCCTATTTACACATTATGAAGAGTCTTTTTGGAGAAAAACATGTCTTCTTTCTCCCTCAGTATCTAACCAAACTGGCCAGAGACACAGAAGGATGGTATGGATAAGCAGCCCAGGGAAGTATGCATTAAAGTAGGTTCACAGGTTCACGAGAGGGGTCTGGAGAGGCCTACCCATCCCTGTCCTCCCCCTCACCCTGCAACCACACAGACGCACCTGGGCCATGCATGATCTGGGACTGGCTCCTGTGACCACGTGTCACACTGCCGCTGCACATGCTTGACTGGACAGCTGCACACTGTCCAGGCCAAGCACTACATGTGATTATCATGCCCCATCCCCTGTGAACCAGCCTCCCCCACCGTGTCCATGCACCAACCTCACATCACTCACCTGATGTACCCTCCCTGGCATCAGATGATGTGCTGGAGGAGTCCTGGGCCTGTGGAACCAGATTTAGGGTGATGGTGACACTGTCCTCCTCCTCCTCCTTCTCCTGGACCAGCTGGTCATCATTGTCCTCCTGCTGCTCATGTTGGGTGACTGGAGGCATCTCTAGTCCTGACTCCATCAGGTGCCTTGGAGATTGTGCATCCCCACCACCCATTATCTGGTGGAGCTCCCTATAGTAGGGGCAGGATGCAGGTGCTGCCCCAGAGCGAGAGCTGGCGTCACGGGCCCGTGCATAGCCCTGACGTAGCTCCTTTACTTTAGCCCTCACCTGATCAAGGGTGCGAGGGTGGTGGCCTGCCTTTTTCGACAATGCAGTGGCCATCCTGCCATAGATGTCTGCATTACGCCAACGTGAGTGCAGGGCCTGGAGAGACTCCTCCTTTGCCCACAACTCAAGCAAGGACTGGATCTCACCCCCTGACCATGCTGGTGCACGCCGTTTGCTCCCCTTGCGTGGATCCTGGGAAGGAAGAGAGGTGCTTCCAGAGCCTTGTGGCTGTGCCATCTTGGGTACCAGTTCTGGCAGGGTGAGAAATGTGGCCACTTGTGCTACTCTCCAGCCGGCTTCCTGGCACAGTGGCTTAAATGGATGCCTGTGCCTTTAATTCCTGGCTGGAGACAGGAACTAAACTAGAGAGTTCTGCTTACTGGGGAAAGATTGTCCACCAGGGTTTTTCCTGGGCTGTGTCCAGACTCAGGGTTTTTTTTGAAAAAAGTAGCCTTTTTTCGAAAAAACTTCACCTGCGTCTAGACTGCAGCTGCGTTCTTTCGAAATTAAATCGAAAGAATGTGGCTTTTCTTTCGACGGTGGTAAACCTAATTCCACGAGGAAGAACGCCTTCTTTCGAAAGTGCTCTTTTGAAAGAAGGCGTTCTTGAAAGCAAACAGGCTTTTTAGAAAGAGAGCATCCAGACTCACTGGGTACTTTCTTTCGAAAAAGCGGCTTGCTTTTTCGAAATTCTGCGTGCAGTCTAGACGCTCTCTTTCGAAAGAGGCTTGCAGTCTAGACATAGCCCTGGAGGCCTCTTTTTTCGACAGAACTGGCTCCCCTGCATCTAGGATTGCCAGATGGTTTAACCAAAAATACCCCCTTCCCCTCCCACCCCCCAAAAAAAAACACTGGGGAAAAAATTCTGTTAAAAAAAGGAGGGGGAGAGACCAAAGTTGTATAGGGAAAAAAAAGGGACCCTGAAAGTCATTAAGGAAAAAAATAAAGAAAAAAACCAAAAAACAAACACACAACCCCCCCCCCCCCAGCATGGCCCCTTTAAGAGCAAGGGCTGAGCTCTGCCACTCTTAACAGGCTGCTGGTGTAGCGGCAGAGTGAGGGCAACAGCAACTCTTACTGAGCAAAATGCAGGACAATGTAGCACTTTAAAGACTAACAAGATGGTTTATTAGATGATGAGCTTTCGTGGGCCAGACCCGCATACTTCCACCTTGACTTGTTTAGCATTATTAACACCCCCCCCCTTTGTTCATCTGATGAAGTGCCCTAGTAAATGTGTAAGGAGCCACAGGACTTGTTTTTGCAGATGAAGATTAACACAGCGACCTCTCTGAGACGTCACTGGATATGAAGTTATGAGATTTTGCTACGTGGTTTGTGAAACTAGGGCTGGGCCACAAACTAGCTCCTGAGGATAACAAGAGTGACCAACCCCGCTCCAGTCAGCTGTTCAGTGCCCTGGGGGCACGGCGGGCACTCCCAGCCGGGAGCCTGAGACTTTCCACTCGCGGCCCCGCTCTAGCATCCCATGCAGGGCGGGGGCTGAGGGGTGGGGGCGTGGCTATTGGGAGGAACCAGAGTGGGCCGCGCCCGGGAGCGCAGGACCGCCGCTCTTGCGCGCGTCCCCGCCTCTCGAGTGCACGCGCGGGAGATCCTGCAGGTGCGCGCCTGGGGAAGCTGGTGCGAGGCTTGGGGAAAGGGGCGGGGGCCGCAAAGGTGAGCGGGCGGCGCGTGCGCGCTTGGGGGCGGGGGCCGACCGCCGGGGGCCTTCCCTGCGCCCGTGGGCTGCGGCCCGCCCCCCTAGCTGGGGAGAGGCGGGTGTCATGTTCCCGCCGCGTCCGTCTTTGTTTACTGGAAACCTAGGCAACGGGCAGGGCGCGGCCCAGCTGCGGGGTGGCCCTTCCCCCGCCCGGGCTGCGGAGACACCCCATTGCCGCGCCAGGACAGTCCTCCCCTCCCCCCTCCCCCCGCGGGGTCCCGGGGCTCTGAGGTGCCGCTTCGAGCAAGGGGCTGGTGGCGCCCCGCCCCCGGGACACGGCGCCCGGCCTCGGCCCCAGGGTTTACTTCTGCCCGCCCCCACCCCAGGGCCGTGTCCCCAAGCCCGCACCTCACACGCAACGAGACCTCGAGCCCCGAAAACTTGCGAGTGGAACAATAAAGCGGGTGCCTGTTGTTTCCCATCCGGTGTCTGAGCTAGTGGGGGGCACTTGCTGCCAAGCTTCTGTCTGCAGCTCCAGGGGTGAGACACTTAAAAAGCAAAACAGCCGAAAAAATGGAGCTGCTCATGTCATTCCTTGGCTGTGGGAGGAGGTTTAAGGAGAGCACGGAACACTAGCTGGCAGTACTGTGAGCAGTATCACTCACCAGATAGGGCTGTGCCACAGCCAGAGCCTTAATATCACTTGCACGCTTCTACCAACCTGTTGCAGAGAACTAAGGATGAGCCGATCAAACTAAGGATGAGCCGATTTCAGTCCCTTACCTTATTCATCCTGTTGCCTTTCCTTTCAGACCACTAACAAGATTGGTACAGTGGGCTGGGCAAGGTAACATTGTATTTTGCCTGTTTCTGTTGGTGAGAGAGGCAAGTTTTGGAGCCTCACCAGACCTCTTCATTGGATCTGGGAATCTACCCTGAGCAATAGGGCTAAATGCAAGGTGAAACAGATTTAGTGTAAGGAGCACATATTCTAGTGGGTCATCCTACCTTGAATGGTTCCTTAGGATAAGAGTACAGTGGAGTCTGGATTATCCGACACTCCGCTTTATCTGGATTATCCAACACTCCCTTTATCTGGATTATCCGACACTCCGCTTTATCCGACCCTGCAGCTCCCGGGGACTTTGTCCCTGGGAGCTGCAGGGTCGGATGCAGCGCAGGCGGGGACAACAACCCCGCTTGCTGCCCCTCCGCTCTCTTGGAGCAGCTGCTGCTGCTCCTGCCCAGGACAACGGGGCAGCGAGTGGGACTGTTCTCCTACCCCGTGCCCTGGAGCTGCTGCTGAGGCTCCTGCCAGGGCCGCTTCTTCCCCGGCGGCAGCAGCTGCCCCCATGCTCTCTAGAAGTAGCTGATGTGCTGCTGCCAGGGAAGATGCAGCCCAGGCAGGAGCCCCATCAGCTGCTCCTAGAGAGCACAGGGACGGCTGCTGCTGCCAGGGCCGCTTCTTCCCTGGCAGCAGTCCCTATCATCCAACATATTCGGTAATCCAACCATGTGTCGGTCCCGTTTACATTGGATGATAGGGACTCTACTGTATGTGCTCAATACTTTTGCACTTCCTTGGACCTTCTGAGGAGCAAACCCAGGCAAAAGGTGGGCTGGAGCAGTATTGCTTTTGGGGTTGTTTATTGGCACAGATTCTTAAGAGCAAAGTGATACACACATCACATTCGCGCTGGCAGTTCGGAGGTAGGCTGCAAGTGCGGTGTACATTACTTTTGATTTTGCTGGTGGCTGAAGTACTGGCCAGGCATCAGCTTCCTGAAGACTTGACCATGATGTTCCTTGGAAGATCCCTTCGAATCTATAGGAGACTTTACTTCCTCCTGGCCCATTCCAGGTTTCTGATATGATGTTACATCTCGTCTGGGGGGGAGGGGAGGGGAAGAGGGATTTTCTGGCCATTTCTCAGTTAATTTATCTGCTTGCAGGGTCTTTGCCTTAAAAGGTCAGAGATCTTAAACTGCCTTTTTGGTTGGATAGTTCTCATTCACACCTCACACACATTCCACAGGTTACATACATATTCATAAGCAATATGATTTCTAAGCAAAATGGGGCCTCGTGGCCTTGAGTACAAGAAACTACAGATAACAAACCAAAGGCATGATAAAAAGTTTAATAAATTGTAACTAAGAAAGCCAAGGTCAGGGAAGAAGGAAAAAGCAGAGGAGTATGTCTGGTTAGCTAGACATTGGTGAAGGGAGGAAGGGGGGGGGGAAGGATCATATCAGTCTGGTTACAAATACTTATACTAAACAGTCTGTTCCACCTGGTGGTAGTGTTTCTGTGAAATGGGCACTTGTCCACTGGGAAGTGAAGATAGTTAACTTGTGAGCTTTCTTCTTACCAAGGTTTTTCTTACTATAAAGGTAAAACTTTTATATGTTTTGTGTGTGGTGGTTAAATCATTGCAAACACATACTATTAAATATTTTGACTCAATATAAAAATACTTTTTAAAAATCCGATTAAATTAATTTGCAAATACTAATAACCAGGGCTCGACAAATTATGGAAAACCCTACTCGCCAGACAAAAAAGGGACTCGCCACCGCCCCCCCAAAGTGTTTTTTTTATGGCATAAATTCCTAATAAGAACAGTAATTACTAATAAGTTATTAATAAATACCTTATAAATCTCTACCTTTTCCCTCTGCTGCCATGTCTCCTCCCCTTGCTCCATCAGCTCCCCTAGTGCCTGCTGCTCCCCAACTCCTCACCCTCCTCTGCTGTCCCTACTCCTGCCCTTCTCACTGTCCTCAGCCTTCCTGAGACCTGCCCCCCTCCACAAGCCGTTCTCTCCCCCCTGTGCCCACTCCTCCAGTAGCCCCACTCTGATCATGTGAGCTACCCCTCCTCATCCCTCTCCTAACACCTCCCTCTACACACCTGCCCTGCTTCTCTCCTCTGGTGCTGGTCCCTCCCCTTCAGGTGTCTGCCCTTCTTCTTCATTCAGAATTCTCTGGCACCTGCACCCTCCTGGTGCCTCCCCCTTCCCTCACTGCCCCTGCCCCCTTTGCCCTCTTTTTCCCTGATACCCACCCCCTCACAACCCTCTGCCCCCGTTCCCTCACACATGCCTTGCTCCATCCCCACCTTCCTCATACCCACCCCTTCTTCCAAGCCTTTTCCCAGCACCGCCCCTCCCTCTCTAGCCCCCAATGCCCTTACCCTCTTCTCTTCCAGCATCACCCCTGTCCCCCCTCTCATTGACACCTCCCCTCCTGCCCTTTTCCTCATTGTCTGCACTTGGCCCCCTGGCATTTGTCTCTCCTGCACCTCTGTCCCTTGGTGCCTTCCTCTTTCTTCTTCTTCTCCTGACCTCCTTCCCTCCCCTCAGCACAAGCCCCTTCCCCATATTTTTCCCCTTCCCTTCCCTTCCCTTCCCTTCCCTTCTCTCTGCACAGCCCCGGCCCTGGCCCCACCTGGCTTCTGCTTTCCACTTTGCGGGGTTGCTGGAGCCTTTTTGAATCCGTCAGGACACCACGTCATGCCAGCGTCCTGCCATCTGGCTCGTGCCCTGCCTCGCGCTGGAGCTGCACGCAGGCATCCTGGCACTGAGAGTCGCTGCACTTCCCCCTTCCTGGTGGCGCTCTGCTCCTACACCGGCCAGCGGATCAGATGGGGCCGCGCTGCCCGTAGTGCAGGCTTTGGCCAGCCCGTCACAATGGCCCACCAGGCCAGTCCGCCCCTGCACTCGCCAGCTGGTAAAATTTACTCGCCACGGGCAAGCGGGCGAGTGTATGTGTCAAGCCCTGCTAATAATGAATATACACTAATTTGACAATTTTCTATGTTAAAATTATGAAAATCTTCTTACATTTGTGGTTATGAAAAGATAGATGCATTCTCACTTTAACTTCATCTTCAGGAGGAGTAGAAAACGCTTGAAACTAACACCTGTTGAGTAACTGAAAATAGGGCCAACTTCTACTCCCTTATGGTTTAGAAAGTACATGATGGGGTGTTTGCTGTCTGGGAATCTTGAGGTTGGAAGGGAAACTAACTGTTCATGCAGAACCATCCAAGATAGGTGAGGACACTCTGCAGAGAGAACGCTGTGTGCCATGAAGGGAGGGCTTGGAGCTGTTCAGGTTCCCAGCTAGGGTATTCTTAACAATTCTCAGGACATTGTAAGTATTCTGGTCTAGATAAACTATGTAGGCTGTAAGTCAGGGATGGGGAAGGCTTATATATTGGATACAAATTGCAAATACTAGTTTTAAGAGGGGACTAATGAGAGAATAAAGTGAAGAGAAAATTAGAGTTTCTGGGACTGAAGGTTGGAGCTAACACAGAAGCTAGGAACTGTTACCAGTAAAAGATAACACTGGCAAGGAGGAGTGAAGTTTAGAGTTGCTATGGAGATGGTCATCCAATGCAACATTACCGTAGATCGTTGATAGAACCTGACCAAATTCATGGGCCATTTGACCAATTTCATGGCCAGAGGGTTTTAAAATTGTCAGTTTCATCTCCGGATGTAAACTTCTCAGATTTCACTGTTTTCACTGTTTGGTCCCAAGCCAAGAGGTAACTGTAGTAGGGATGTGAAAGTGTAACTGCGCACATGGTTAACCAGTGAGCCTGGGCTCATCAGTTAATGTTCATAGTAGGGATGTAAGCGACTAGTCAACTATCCAATAAGTGACTAGTAGATTATCAGAGAGAGGCAGCAAGAAGGGGGAGCAGGAGCTGGTGCTGGGGAAACCAGTAAAGTCATTTCCCCCCTAGCACCATCTCTGCGGGGGGGCAGGGGAGGCAGAGGCACAGCAGGAAATGGCACGCGTGGGTACTGCTTCAGTCCTCCCTCGCTCTGGTTCCCATTGTAGACACTTCTAATTGTGAAATTTACAAGAGCTCTCCAGGACTCTTGTATACTTCAAAAGAAGAAGAGCCACAGGGAGCATGGGTGAACAGGGATTCAAACAGTCCCCACTTGCCCCGTGCTCTCTGTGGCGCCCTTCCTCCTTGCTGGGATGTGTGTGTGGGGGGGGGGGGGAGGGAGGGGATAGGGAATGATGCTGTGAAGCAGCCCCTGTCTCCAGGGGTCCCAGTGAGGAGCTGGGCCCTCCGCAAACAGGGGCCTTTGCAGTGGCCAGGGCTGTCAATTGCAAACAGAAGTGGCTGGACTCAGCATGAACCAGAGCTGAGCAGTCCTGGCTCATGCTGATTGCTGTGCCCAGCAGCTCTTACTATATTTAAAATGCAGAGCCACAGCTCGGGTGGCTCTGGAGCTGGTACGAGCCAGGACTGCTCGGTCCCGGCTTGAGTCAGTTCCTCTGGAGCTACCCCCATTGCAGCTCTGCAGAAGCGCTTATTGACTAATTGTATAAATGATACAAATTGTATAGACTATATGATTAGCCAGATAATCTCATTTTAACATGCTTAGCTCACAGTTACACGCAGGCTCCCAGTATGTGTGGGGAGCTGGCTTAAAAGCCAGCTTCTGGCACACACCGACTCCCGGGAAAGCTACCTGTCCTCCCGCACTGCAGCAGGTGGGAGCCGGAGCCAGTGCCAGTTCCCTGTGAACATTGGCTTCCCCATGTGTAGCCATATAAATTTTCAGCAGTTACACTTATACATTATTAAATGTGTTTTAACATCCCTAACTTGTAGGTAAGTCTGTTCCCCTATCTCCTCTGAGCAGCTGTGCTGGTGAAGAGGGAGTCCTGAGTCTGGTCCCTCTCCAGCCATACAGGACTGGTAGCTAGGAGCCCCCTAGCTGGTGTACTCCCAGCAGCAAGGTTCAGATCGGACCTCCACAAACCACCTTCAGTTGCAGGAACCTACAGGACGATTCCCCAATTCCAGAGCTTCTTTCAACCACGAGAATGGCCATACAGGGGAAGGCCAAGTCCTGTTCCTTCCCAGCCTGGTGGGGAAATACAGCTAGGGACCCCTGGATGAGCCATTCCCAGCAGCATGAAGCAGATCAGATTTTATCGGAAAAAGGCTTATTTCACAGTCTGACACTTTTTTCACAGCCTAATCATGCAATAAAATGACCAAGTTGTGAGTTTTAGGAGCATATTGTGTAATTTAATTATTTTACAATAATATTTACATAGAAAAATTATGATTTTCATATCTTTTTATTTACAGTTTATTGGAAGGCCATAGTCAAATTTGCATGGATTTGGAGGTTAAAGGAGTTGCTGCATCTCCTAGAAGGCAAGCTGAGCTGGCATCAAGGGGGAAGAAACTTAGTCAAGTATGTTTACAGAAAGCTTAATGTTTCTATTTTTACTTAAAAACACACCCATAGATAGTTCCGTTGTAGTTTACAGACCTGTTAGCTCCATATTATGTTTTAAAATAGCATAGTTTAAGCAACCCTATTAAAGTTACTGCAATATAAAAGAAAACAAGTTGAACTTGCAGGGTAAGTATTAAAAGTAAATAAATTACAGTCTTGGTGGGTATAAATACAGGGTTAGATAATGGTAGCCATTAGTTTAATTGTAACTATACTGAAAATTAATACTTTAATTATGTACTGGAGATATTTCTCTTCCCCGGCCCCCAGGTGTTGTGCCCTTCACATTTATAGGTTAAAAATAGTTAAACAAATGCTAATCAATAACTGTTTTTTGTCCTCGCACTACATACTTCCATTTAACTTCCTCCTTGTTGCTAAGTGTCCACATTAGGGTGCCCAGGACTTAGACCTGTCAACAGTGGCAGATTGCCTTTTTCCTGCTTGACATAGAAGATGCCTTTCTGTATTCCACTCTGAGATCTGTTCTAATAATAGCATCTTCCCAACCAGTATTCTTGTGAGAATACTGTTTTGTAACCCTGTCATTCAATAGGCACCTCTGTGGTTATGTTGCAAAAGGGAACATGCCTATTCTTCGCTGTTCTTCCTCAGGGTTCTGAATGTAACCATTGTGACACTTCTGCCTTCTGTTAGCTAAAAAAAGTAAGTAACAGGAAACAAGATTCAGATTCTGTTCTGTAAGGTCTCAGATGAGAAGCTGTTAGTCTATATATGCAAAAATGAGGAGGAGTCCTGTGGCATCTTAAAGACTAACAGATTTAATAGGATATATACTTTCGTGAGTAAAACCCACTTCATTGGATGAATTGGAGTGGAAGTTACAGAGGCAGGGGTGTGTGTATATATAGTGTTAATGAGGCTAATCAAGTTGGGGTGGAACTGGCTCATTCACAGCATTTGGTGTGGAGATGTGACTATCAAGAGAGGGGAATTGCCTTTGTAGTACATTAACCATTTAAGATCCTTATTCAATCCTAAATTGATCATATTGAATTTGAAAATGAACTACAGTTCAGCTGTCTCCCTTTGTAATGGGGTTTTGAAATTCTTTTGTAGAAGGATGGCTGCTTTTAAATCCATTACTGAATGCCCAAGGAGGTTAAAGTGTTCCTCGCCTGGTTTATGTGTGTTACCTTTCCTGATTTCTGATTTGTGTCCATTTATCCTTTGGCACAGAGACTGTACAGTTTGGCCAATATACATGGCAGAGGGGCATTGCTGGTACATGATGGCATATATCACATAGGTACATGATGTTGTGGTTAGGTTTTGTGATGGTGTCGCTTGTATAGATACATGGACAGAGTTGGCAACAGGGTTTGTTACCAGGATAGGTTTCTGGGTAAGTGTTTCTGTGGTGTGTTGTGTAAGTATTTGCTTCAGGTTGGGAGGCTCTCCTGTCTTCTAATGTCTGTGAGAATGAGGGATCGTTTTCCAGGATGGGTTGTAGATTGTCAGTGATGTACTGGAAAGGTTTTAGCTGGGGCTATGTCTAGACTGCAAGCCTCTTTCAAAAAAGAGTGTTTATACTACAACCGGTACTTTCAAAAAAGCAATGTGCAGTCTGGCAGTCTGGATGCTCCTTTTCAAAAAAGATCAGTTTGCATTACATACCGCCTTTTTTCGAAAGAGCCATTTCGAAAAAAGGCGTTTTTCCTCATAAAACGAGGTTTTCTGTGGTCGAAAAAACTGCTGCATTCTTTCGATTTACTTTCAAAAGAATGCAGCAGCAGTCTAGACGCAGGGGAAGTTTTTTCGAAAAAAGGGCACTTTTAAAAAAAACAAACCCTGTAGTCTAGGCACACCCTGGGGGCTGTAGGTGATAACCTGTGGTGGTCTGTTGTTTTCCTTGTTGGGCCTGTCCTGAATTAAGTGACTTCTGGATCATTATCTGGCTCTGTTAACCTTTTTCTTCACTTCCCCAAGGGGGTATTTAAGTTTTAAGAATACTCGATCAAGCGGTTGTAGTGTTTGTCTCTGTCTGACAGATGTTTATCGGTGTCTGTATCACAGTTTTACACTCCTCAAAAGACAGAACTCTGTGTTTAAATCATTATTTATGTATTTATATATTCTGATGCTTTTGTAGGGATGGAGACCAAAAACAACTCACGGCGTTCGTCCAGCTGAGTAAGTCTATTCTTCCTGCTTATGAGCTGTCTGTTTTATTCTGCAATAAGTAACTTTGTTAAGCTTTCTTATTTCATTCAGGCTACGTCTACACCGGCATGCTCTTGCGCAAAAACTCTTTAGCACAAGAGTTCTTGCGTTAAAGTAGTTGTGCAAGAGAGCGTCTACACTGGCATGTGCTTTTGCATAAGAGCATCTATGCCAGTGTAGACGCTCTCTTGCGCAAGAAAGCTCTGATGGCCATTTTAACCATAGGGCTTTCTTGCGCAAAAAATTCATGTTGCCTGTCTACACTGGCCTCTTGTGCAAGAACGTTGCGCAAAAGGGCTTATTCCTGAGCAGGAGCATCATAGTTTACTTGCGCAAGAACACACGGCCAGTGTAGACAGGCAGCAAGTTTTTGCGCAAGAGCGGCTGCTTTGGCACAAGATCGTGCCAGTGTAGACACAGCCTAAGTCTTTATGCTGATATATAAATCAAGGAGTTAGATGAAATTTATCAGCATAAACCA
Source organism: Pelodiscus sinensis (assembly GCF_049634645.1). NCBI lineage: Eukaryota > Metazoa > Chordata > Testudines > Trionychidae > Pelodiscus > Pelodiscus sinensis. Next base: position 67,681,821 of record NC_134711.1, on the reverse strand, counting down.
GTTGGCTATACTTTATATTTAACGGGAAATTTTAATTGTTTTCTTTAAAATGATACTTTTAAAAGTTACATGTATTTGTATAAATTTCAATTCAGCAAAGTAGGGTTTTTTTTGGAAAGGTTCATTGAGATGAATGGCAATTAGGCAGCATTATTAGTGATTGTTCATTAACGTTTTGCTTTCTTTCAAATATTTAAAAGTTGGATGATAGTGCTTTACTTTTTTGGTTACTATCTAAGGTCATGGGTGTTATTTCTAATTGTAAGCCAGCTAGCCTTTATACTTTTTACCATTATGCTCCTTATGGATAGTTTCTTATAAATACAGAGAAACAATCATGAAAAAGAGTTTTAACAAATGATTTGAAAGATGTTTTTTTAAAGTACTTCCAAAGTTGGGGATTCTGAGGCCAGAAAATAGATATATTATTATTAATGCCATATTTGAGACTGAACTGGCCTATTTAAAAAAATCTTTATAACCATTTTGGCTCTTCATACCATTCTGCCAATATGTATTAAATATAACCTTGGAATGGCTGGATAAAGGAAGGGATAGTTCTGTCTCTGTGTATATTCTGAACTATCATTCTTCACTGGCTGGATGGACCTGGAGAGTCAGCATGTCTTTCAGTTGCAGAAGTGACTCTTTAATAATAGAATTTTGAAAAACTTTGGTAACAAAGTGAGAGAAAAAATATACTACTGTTGCTCATACTATACTTGGATTGCTGTTAGAAGGCTTGCTTGACAGTGAAATCTGATATATTTCACAAGTACTGTTTCTTCTTTGAGTGATTGCTCATGTGCATTCCAAGAGATGTATTCACGCACACATCACTGGAGAATATTCCCTTTAGCATTACCATTGGGTCGGCTCTGAAGCTCCCTGGTGTGGCACCTTTGGGGCTTGGTATATAAAATACTGCTGACCTCCCACCCTCTTACAGTCTTCTTCTCGCCATTGAAGGTTGTTGGAGCTTCTTAGCCTCTTGCATTTCAAGTACTTCAAAATCTGTTGTTAGTTTAGTTGTTAGAGTAGTTCAGTTCTAGTTAGCATAGCTAGCCTGATGGGGGAGTTGCATAGCAGGCTTGAGCTGTGACTGAGCAGTCCTGGCTCGTGCTGGCTCAGGGAGCCACCCGTGCTGCAACTCTTCATTTTAAATGTACAGGCAGTCCCCGGGTTACGTACAAGATAGGGACTGTAGGTTTGTTCTTAAGTTGAATCTGTATGTAAGTCGGAACTGGCGTCCAGATTCAGCCGCTGCTGAAACATCAGTTTCAATAGCGGCTGAATCTGGACGCCAGTTCTGACTTACATACAGATTCAACTTAAGAACCCCAGGCATCCCCAAGTCAGCTGCTGCTGAAACTGATCAGCGGCTGATTCCAGGAAGCCCGGGGCAGGGGCTTCCTGTAGTCAGCCACTGGTCAGTTTCAGCAGCGGCTGACTTGGGGATGCCTGGGGCAGAGCAGCTGGGGTGCTGCTGGGTTGGTCCAGTAGCGCTGCTGCTCCTCGGCGCTACTGCACCAACCCAGCAGCACCCAAGCTGCTCTGCCCCAGGCGTCCTGATTCAGCCGCTGCTGAAACTGACCAGCAGTGGCTGAATCAGGACGCCTGGGGCAGAGCAGCTGGGGTGCTGCCGGGTTGGTCCAGTAGCGCCCAGAGCGGCGCTACGGGACCAACCGGCAGTGCCCCAGCTGCTGTACCACAGGCGTCCGGAGCAAAGCGGCGGAGCACGGGGGCAGCGGGACAGCCCAGATGCGCTGTGGCTGCCCTGCTGCCCTCGGGCTCTGTGGCTTTGCTCTGCTTTGCTCCCCGTCCCCCTCGTCTGCAGACCAGGGGGACGGGGAGCAAAGCAGAGCAAAGCCGCGGAGCATGCGGGCAGCGGACAGTCCAGACGCGTCTGGGCTGTCCGCTACCCGCGTGTTCCTCCGCTTTGCTTCCTCTCCCTGGTCTGCTGGAGACCAGGGAGAGGGAGGGCCCCGTTCGTAACTGCGGATCCGACATAAGTCGGATCCGCGTAACTCGGGGACTGCCTGTAGTAAGAGCTGCTGGGCTTTCACTACATTTAAAATGCAGAGGTGCAGTGTCCTGGACCAGCACGAGTCAGGCCTGCTCGGGCTGCTGGACTCAACACGAGACTCAGTTTGTGGCGCCCAGTCCTGTCTGCTGTGAACAGACACTATTCCGGCAGCAGCCTCTGTTTGCTGTAGCCAGGGGCTGCTGCCGGAGCAGCCTCTGCAGGCAGCCAATCCGGGCCACTGTGAATAGGGATTGCTTGGCAGTAGCAGCCCCTGTCCACAGTGTGTGTGTGTGTGTGTGTAAGCTCCCACTGGGACCCCAGTGAACAGGGGCTTCTGCTGGAGCAGCCTCTGCCCTTGGCAAGCCTTGACTTGCTGTGGGTAGAGGCTGCTTTTCAACGGCCTCCCCTATCTCCCCCCTGTTGCCTTTGATAGAGACAGCAGGCGGGGCAGGCGGCACCGTGGAGATGGTGTTGGAGGAACCAGCTTTTAAGCCAACTCCCCCCAGCACCGACTCCTGTTCCCTCCCCCTGCCTCTCATAGACGCAGCAAGGGGAGGAGGGAAGTGAGAAGTTAATACTCCAGTCTGCTACCTAATAACCTTTTGCTTATTGAGTAGCCAACTAGTTGACTCCTTGCTTATACCCCTAGTGCAAATACCAGTGCATGTGGTGAGGGACTGCTTAGTTTAGTAAAAATACCTGTGAACCCTTATAAGATGTACTTTACGCAACTCAGAACATGGCACCACTCCCTGCTTGTTTTTGACAATGTCTTGCTGCCTCTACACTACCAGTCTTTCCTTTCCTCAGAGAGCTGTGGGGAAAGGCTCTGGCTGGGGGAAGCAGAGGGAGCCTTTCCTCTCTGCATCCCCAGTGCCAAAGACTTTCACTGATGCATGTGGCTATGGACTGTAGTATGAACACGTTTTACTTTTTTCTGTGGCATGTAGCTATCCATACTCTGTATGCAACCACTAGTGTTGTGCAATATAGACAAAGCCTTATGGTTTGATCTGCCTCCCCTAGAAAGTTAGTGGGCATTGGATTGAACCCAAAGGGCATAATCTAGTAAGACCCTGAATGCACTTTCATTAATGCTGAGAATCTTCATCTCCAGAAGGAAATACAGGCCACTGTAAAGAGTGTGCAGCATAGACATACTTTAGAGCAGGGGTTCCCAAACTTTTTGACACGGGGACCAGTAAATCCATTTGCGAGCTTTCGGAGGACCAGTAACATTCATTTGCATATTTGCATATTCATTAAGCAAATGACAAATATGCAAATATATTGGTTTTGGTCCTCCCAAAGCCCCCAGAGCCAGCTTTAGCAAAGCTTTTGATATGGCCACCCACAACATTATTACCAGCAAGTTAAGGGAATATGGATTGGAAAAATGGACTGTAATCCAATAAAACCCTGCACCACCACATCGTGTATTGAAAAGGGGCTCATTTATTTTCAGAAAGCTGACACCATCTTTGGAATTTTTTATCCATATTCTCGTTCCTGATGGTGAATGCACCAGGGTCTCTCCATTCTGACACACTGTAGTGCCTTTAAACCTCACTGTCAGCAGTGGGGATATTTAAAAGACACTGCTTTTAAATTTTTATTCAGGATTTGGGTGCGCCCTGAACTGTCCCCCTCCCCGCTGGCCGATTCTCTCACCCCTCATCCCCCACCTTCCCCTCCCCCCCCCCGCCCTGTGCCAGCCTCACTGTCCCCACCAGCCGATTCTCTCTCAATCTCTCCTGGCAAGCCTTGCTGTCCCTGCCAGCCCTGCTTCCGCGGGCCGGTTCCCCAGCCATCCCCGTGATCTCCCCCAGCCAGCCTCACTGCCCCCGCCAGGCATTCCCCCCCCCCCCCAGCGATCTCCCCAGGCCAGCCCCACTGCTCCCACCCCCTTGGCCAGCCCTGCTTCTGCCAGCCAGTTCCCTCCCTCCCCCCCCAGCCAGCCCTGCTTCCACCGGCCAGTTCCCCAGCCAGCCCTGCTTCTGCCAGCCAGTTCCCCAGCCCACCCTCCCTCCCTCCCCAGCCAGCCCTGCTTCCACCGGCCAGTTCCCCAGCCAGCCCTGCGATCTCCCTCAGCCAGCCTCACTGCCCCCACCAGCCAGTTCCTCCCCCGCGATATCCCCTGGCCAGCCCCACTGCTCCTGCTCCCCCCAGCCAGCCCTGTTTCTGCCAGCCAGTTCCAACCCCCCGGCCAGCCCTGCTTCCGCCGGCCAGTTCCCCTCCCTATCGCCCCCGGGCAGCTCCACTGCCCTGACCCTGCTTCCCTGCAGCCCATATCCAACTCCTCCTCCCCCCTCCACAGCCAGCAATAAGAGCTCACCTGGTAACCCTCACTATGCCTCTGCCCGGAGCCTGAAACATGTGGCTGCATCTGCCCAGCCTGGCTGAGGGCTTGGGGAACCTGGCACTGCACGGGCAGTCCGGAAGCCTGGAACACCCTGACAGCCACGCTGAGGCCCGGTATTTTTTTCCCGTGGCCTGGTAACAGCCCATAGTTTGGGAAATGCTGCTTTAGAGGGTGGTAAAGATACTCACCACCTAAGAGGATTGTGTCTAAAATGAAGTAAAAGTATAGGATTGCTTTAATGTATTTTAATGGACTTTCTGATTTCTTTAAACTGAATGAGGAGTCACTATTGTTATTTAGTTGGAGTATAGTAACGTTCCACTAAATCCCTTGTGCTAAATCCCTTCAGTTAGTTTTGAAGAACTATATTAAAAAAGGATCACTTTTTACTTCCCCATTGCTTCTCCTCTGGCTAATTATGGAGGGGAGAGAATTTGCCACAGTAGTAATGATGGGAAATGATAAATCCCTGGCTTCTGATCTTGCTGCAGCTGCTCCTACTGGGGAGTGAAAAGAAAAGGAGCCAGAATGGTCTAGCTAGAACTAGCTGAGGCTGGAAGTGAAGATAGAGCCATCCAGGGGCCCTTCACAGCTGCCAGTGTTCTCTGCAACTGAGGATGAGGAGACTCAGTTGCCACTTCCCAAGGTGAAGTGAAGGGATTGGTAGAGACTTTTGTCAGGTAGGCCCTCTCCAATTATAGTGCAATTGTTTATAGTGAAGGTATTTTTGTGAAAGGGAAAACACTTTAATAGCTGAAGGTTCCCTTTTGTACTTCAGCTGAAAACAAGAGCATGTGTTGAAGCATTACTAAACCCATATTTTAATTTTCTGCAGGGTGCCATGCCTTGATTTAGGCAAGCTGGGATCTTCAGATGAGGAGGTAATCGTGAGTTAGTTTTATCTGAAAAGTTTGCAGAAATTTGCCAAAACATTCTAATAACCCTCTTCTCTTTTGTGTTTTAGGATGGAAATTCTTACATACCATTCAGTAAGAGGTATCCTCGCATTGGCCCTCCAGATTCCTCTTCAACTGTTAGTTGGGGTACACCATTACAGACGCCTTATGCACAGCATTATCAGACACAACAGGTCAATTTGTCATTGCTAATATCTTAATACTGTGTTTTATGAGAGTTGAAGCAAATAAAGTACATCTAATTTTATGACACACTTTAGATCTTTCCATTTGTGTAATTAAATTAAAAAATAGGAGAGTATTATTAGTCAAAGTGCTTTCTGATCAAGGGTTTTTTGCTACGAAGCTCTTCAGAAATTTCAAACTTTCTTCATCACAGTAACCATTTATTGTAGACTGTTGATTTATACTCTTTAGTTCTTTTAATTTTTCTTACTAACAATTTGTACATTAGTGGTTAGATTGTTTCTAACAATTTTGAAAGCATCTGAAAATTGTGATTTCTACTTCTAAACAAATCTTACAAAAATTGTGTAAATCAGAAAACATTAAAATAATTAACCATAATAAGAAATAGTTTTTAAACATAAGTTATGAAAAATAACTTCTGTTTACAAATAAAAAATATTTATTGTGTGGACGATTGAGTTGATCTTGACCACTCATAAATTATTGAATTAGAGTGAAGAAACTTTATTCTTCACATTTTTCTTTCTTTGTCTTTCAAATATAATTGAGTTAATTTCAGAATAATATCTTGTTTGACTGACAACATACATTAATATATATATTTAAATAAATCCAGATAGAACATCAGTATTCTTCTCTTTAGGTACTGAGTAAGAATCTAAAGTTTTTAAAGAAATTAATGGCTACAAGTAGTTATCATAAAAGGAAAATCTGTTACTCAGTTTTTCATGCTGCTTTCTGGAAAATTATAGAGATGTTCAAAAATCCAAATTGCTGAAATTAACACATTTTGATAATTGCTGTGCTGAGCATTTTTCAGTCATTGTTACTTGATAGTGAGAAGAGGTATCCTTTGCATTTTTCTGTTTTGTTTAACTTTGGGAAAATATATTTGACAGATTTTCATTTGATTCATGCAGCAAGGTGGTGGTAATTGCTATTTAAAATAACATTTCTTTTTCCTTTCTATTAAACAGATGACTAGAAAATCTTGTCAGAAGAAAATGGAGGTAAATAGCTGGAAAATGCACCCTAACAATTGAATAGCAGAGGATTGTTCAATTTTCAGATCATGTATCACAGGTTTTAACCTTTTTGTATGATGATGAAATCATGCCATGCTTTTAATCTTATGTCATTATATAAAGCTATCATTTGAATTTTGAAACTATCAGATTTTTTTTTATTAGAAGTGGGGTGTGGGGAAAGTTCTGGGGTTGTAAAGGCCAACCTTCTGAGGTCAATATATGTTTAAGAAGTGGATTTCTAAGCTTCAGACAAATTCAAGACCTGTAAAAAATCTACAGGATTATTTTCTGAGGTAAGGGTGAGAGGTATATGCCAAATTTTAGTAAATTACGTTATATTTCTGTTGTTTTGGTGTGGAAGTCATCCTCTTTGTATGTCCTGGTGGAAAATTAGACATCCTTTGGTATTTCTTTAAAAATGTTTATTTTTCTTTAAACCCAAGAACAATTAATACAAAAAATGTGTCCATAAGAGCAGTCTGACTATCTGAAGGTCTGGTCATGAGAACATCTATGCAGTCCTTAAGCAAATAATCCACTGAAGTCAGATGGGACACTTGCATGAGTAGTAAGTGGCTTATAGGACTGGATACTTAGAAAGCATTATTTTGCTGCGAGTGTAGACTGGAACCTTGTTTGGAACAATGTAAAGCCTTTTATAATTTCTCAGCAATTGTTAATAATGCAGCAACTCACATTGATTAACTTATACTATATGAAATGACCACCAGTTAGGACAGTTTTAGGACACTGCAAATCACATTCTCTCTCTGTCTCTCAGCTTGTCTATACTAAACATTTTTTGCATGCATAGTTATGTTAGCAGAGCCTCCTGGTGGGCATACAGGATTAGCTGACAGAACGAGTTCTACTGGCATAACTAAATCAGTTCCCTGTTTGACAATAGCTAAGTTGACAGAAGCACTAATTCTTTGACATTTTGACATTTACAACAGATTTTGATGTCATAGTTATGTCAGTTTAGTAGATGTGATTTGCCTACTTCAAATCCTGGCCAACTTAGCTATATCAGTAAAAGTTTGTAGTGTGAACTAAATCTGTATATGTGTGTGTGTGTTATCTCACATTCTTTGTATCTTTATCATTCTCTCACGTAACGTGCATGTGGTCAGGTTAGAATCTATATAAATTGCTGTGTTCTTAGAAGAATGTTGCTATATACATTTATCTTTTTGCTAGATGGCATTTTTCAAATTGATTCTCAGATAACACAAATCTATTTTACTACTGTAATGTTACCAAAAACTTGAAATAGCTTTGTCTACATTCCAGTCTCTTTTCCTCTTCTTTTTTACTTTCTTTTACCTTCCCTCTTGCTCTTTATCCTCTTCATTCTTTCCTGGAGACTACAGTGACGGATGTGTTTATAAAAACCTAAGTAGAATAGATCTCATTTTCTTCTTTGTTTCTATTCCATCTGAATGTGCCTTGAAGAGAAAAGGTAGTTAAGTGCCACTAATATATTTTAATATATTTTTGAGTGTGCCCATGATTTCTGCATTGCTTGCTTTAAATGGCTGATTGTAGGAATATTTTCCCAGAAAAATTTAAAAAACACATTTTCCTCCTGTAGGAAACTCAATTAAAAGACAAGGTGATAAACTAATTTAAATATAGATTTTTCTTTATTTCTTGGTCATTTCCTACTCAATTTTACTGTTACTCCTGGTCTACAGTGAAATTGATCTGGCTATGTCACTGTGTGCTGTGAAAAATTCATGCTCTTGAATGTGCTAGTTAGTTTGACCTACTTCCCAATTTAGATGTGGCTGGGTCACTGGTAGAATTTGTTTTCCGACATAGCTATCGCCTCCTGGAGTTATAGATTTAACTGCAGCGACAGAAAAACCAATTCCATTGATGTAGGGCGTAGTTCTATGGTGGCATGTCCCATGTCCTATCAATAGAATACTCAGAAAAACATTGAGGGGGAAATAATTCCTTACTCTTGCATTTTTATAGGCTTGTCTATGCTTTTCTTGAAAGAGATTCACATCTTCCAGTAGAGCCTAGTTTCACAATGTGAGATACACTGTTCTAGAACAGGGCTTTGGTCTGCACTAGACAGACATAGTGGCATAGCTGCATTGGGAGAGGAAAAAAAACCACCACACCCCAACTGATGTAACTATACAGACACTGAATAGGGGAAGGTGAGGGAGTAGCCTCCAGTGACTGTTCAGTACCACTTCAAACTCTGATCTGGATAACATTTGGTCCCTTCATTCAGTATTTCAAACCAAATATGGGTTCATGCTGTTGCTCCAATCCTACAGTCCTCTGCATCTGTAAAGGCTGGCAAGAGATGACTAGTGGACTTTGGTTTCTGGATATGGTTCAGTGTCACTTTATTCACAGAAAAGTAATTAGCTCTAAGCAACACAAGAAGATTTTCATGAGAACAATCTAAAATTGTTATACAACAGTATTTACGTTCTTCTAAATTTTAAGTATGGTGTCAATAAAGATCAGTGCTTTAATGATAAAAATAGATGAGTACAAGAATCTTTGTGTTGACGTATATCAGCAGGAGGTTGTTATTTCTGATTATTCTTTGCTTTTTAGCTTTCTTTGTTGGAGCAAAAGACAATACCAGAAAATCTGCCACCCCCCACAGACAAATACAAATTAAAATATCAACAATATGAAGCAGAAATGAAAGAGGGATATAAGCAGTATTCTCAGAGAACTGTAGAAAATAAAATAAACAGTGCCCAGTTTCAGGAATCGTCAAGAAAAACAGCAGAAAAAGAGGTAACATTAAAATTTGTGGATGTACTTTGATGCTCATCCTCATGGTATCCAAGCATCTCTTATGTTGAATAGGCATCAAATCAGAGAAAGTCTATTTGAGGCCTTTCCTCTTATGAACATTAGAAGCCTAAGTCTCCTTTTGGAGAACAAGTATAAACAAGAAAGCACTTTGCCTAGCCAGATGAGCTTTAGATAAGATTTATTGTTTGCCCTTTTATTAGAAGGAAAATGCATAATTGGTGACTCCAAAAGAGGAAGAGTGATGGTAAAAATGCTGTTTTAGAATGCTGAAGTGATTTAAGTCCTTTTAATTTAAATGCCATAACTACACAGTTTACAAAGAACAGAAAAAGTATTGCCACTGCCCTATAGAACTTACAGACAAACAGAAAATGCAGCTAACAGAAAAAGAGATGGGGGGGGGGGCAGAGGGAAAGGAGTTAAAATAAATAAAGATAATGTGAGCTATTTAGCTGTAAGTACTTTGGGAGCATGAATAGCTTACAGTGAGCCCTCGCTACTTCGCGGTTCGACCATCGCGGATTCACGACTTCGCGGACTTTTTTCTGTACATTAAAGGGTGGTTTGTTAACAGTACTACCGTATATTCCGGCTTTCAAAGCCTCGGGGGAAGCCGGCGGGGGGGGCATCCCAGGCGCGCCTGGGCTGCTCCCCCGCCGGAGCCCCTCCGCGGCTTTCAAAGCCTACTTCGCGGATTTTCAGCTATCGTGGTCGGGTTTGGAACCTATCTACCGCGATAAACGAGGGTTCACTGTATTCCATGTATGTATGGTGTTTAGTACTAGAGCAGGGGTCTCCAACCTTTTTACACCCAAGATTACTTCTTAAATGTCAGGGCAAGCCAGGATCTATCCCTTTCCTGCCCCAAGACCGCATCCTTTTCTCGAGGCTCTGCCCTTTCCAAACCTTTCTGTGGACTACCCATTGCGAATGGAAACTCACTGTTAATTATGTAATTACACCCAAGCCATTTTGCTACTGCTGCATCTGGGGAGAATGGTTTAATTTAAATAATTAAACAGATTAAGCGATTTAACTGTCATGTTAGTTGATCAAACTTCATTTTAAATAAAGTAAAACATTATGTCCAACACTAAAGGTTGGAATGTTTTCTTTATTTATGGCAGGAGTGGGGAACCTTTCTTGGGTTGGGAGCCACTGACCAACAAAAAAATCAGTTGGGGACCACACAAGTGAGAAGCAAAAAAACTCCCCAAACCCCCAACCCTCTCTGATATGGCCCCCAACTGAGGCACCTCACTCTTCTGGTGCTCCAGCTCCTACAGTGTGAAGGGAAGGGGCAGGGAGGACTGAACTTCAGGGCTTCCCATAGGCCAGATTTACTCTTCTGGAATTCCAGAATTAGTGGATTTTATGGACCTCCTTAGGCTCTGGGGTGGGAACAAAAATGGGGACTCAATGTGCAGAACAGGGCTGCCAGTGAATGAGATATGGATGCAGGATCTGAGTGGGAGATGGGGCGCAGGGTCTGGAAAGGGAGTTTAGCAGCAGGAGAGGGTGTGTGGTGGGGCTGGAGGGGGTTGGGGCAATAATGCAGAAAAGGCGAAAGGCTGAAAATGCAGCCAAATAGCTAGTTGTGGAAGGAGGCAAAGAAGTAGAGAGTAAAGGAAAGTGCACCTTCTGCAAAGTAAAATTGTATACCCCTCAAATCTTCCCTCTGCTCCAGTCTCACTCGCCTCAACCCCATGATTCCCCCCAGCCTGATCCCCTGCATTGCCCCTTGCCCCTCAATGCAATCCCTGTGTCCCCAGCGCACTCATTGGCAGGACAATAGCACTGGGACTCGCAGCCTCTGGGGAGCAGCACTAGGGCGAAAGGTTGGAGGGGTTAGAGTCTCTTCCTTGCCTGGCTCAGCCCTTTGAATGCAGGCAGCGCCCAGGGCCGCCCAAGGCTGGTGCTGGAGAAGGTGGTTCTCTGACCCTGTACACAGCCCGTGAGGAACAGCGCGGTGTAGCCCTGTTCCCAGCACGCCACGTGTGCCCACCACTCAGCCCCCTCCTGAAGCAGGAGGCAAGAGCAGGGATGCGCATGTGCAAAATCATGCGTGCCTTTTCCCCCATCCCAGCCATCAAGTTAACAAAGAGGGGCAACTGCAGGGGCAGCTTGCCTCTTTGATCCAGCCCAGCTGGAGCGCGGCACAGCTTTGTGGGCCACAGCTTTCAGCCTGCCGAGGCTGCACAGCGCTCCTGCTGGGCTGGCCGCGGCAATCAGCCCGTAGAAGCACCGATCACGATCAACCAATTGGTGACCACGGTACTAGAGGGTTCCAAACTCTGATTGGGATTTCTTGCTGCTACCACAATACAAACAATAAATAATAATTGCTTTATATCATTATTGAATCTTATACATTATGCTATTTTAAAAAAATCAGATTGAGATGGTGTAAAAGATGAGAGAAGACAATTGGACGTCAGCAATGGAAAATAATATTAACAAGTTACTTTTTGTAAAAAAGAAGCGAGGATGATGATGCTCAGTATACCTGAAGAGTTATCATTCCAGCTGTGAGGAGAAGCATGAAAAAATACTTGAATATGGGAGTAGGTGAGCAAGGGATGTGAGGAAGGGGATGGCCATTGAAGACAGAGAAATTGGATGAAGCCTTGATCAAATGTTGAATACTATGGAAAGAGAGAGGAAGCCAATGAATGAACTAATAAGCAGCGACATGCTTGAAATGACAGAGATGAATAGTTTTAACTGCTGAATATTAATAGACTGGAAAGAAAAAAAGTTATGGAGGGAGGATAGTTAGAAATAGCTACTCTGTCTATTGCTTGTCATAAAAGTACACTGTCCACTTCAAATAAAATTTGCAAATGTACTTACCAGAGTTTAAGTACACCCCCCTCCTATTTCCCCCCCCCCACTCCATCCCAGACCCCTCATAGCCCCCCCTTCTGATAGTCCGTCATATCTGATAATCCGGTACCCCCTGGGTCCTAAAAGTGTTGGTTTATCGAAAGTTTACTGTAGTTGAATATGTCTGGTGGAGTTGCTTTTGAGTCCACTCAAAAGATATTTCTAAACATAAGATGAGTTAAACTTAAAAAAAGAAAACATTAGGGTATGCTATTTTTAATATCCTCATTTTATTCTCAAGAGTTTACTTTTTTTTCTTTGGTCTTCACTAAAAAGAATAATTGTAACCAGATGTTTAACATAGTTAATATTAACAATGGAGCAGTACTTCTGGTCAGAATAGGAGAAGAATTGGTTGAAAAAATACTTAAATAAGCTAGATGTATTCAAGCTGGCAGAGCTTGATGAAATTCACTGTGGAATTCTTGAGCTAGTAAAACAATCTCTGAACTGTTAGTGGTTGTCAGCAACAGCCATGGAGAACGATTGAGGTCCCAGAGAACTGGTGATGGGCAACACCTATCTTCAAAAAATGGGGAGGAAAAAAAGAAGTCCTGGTGACTTATGATCTGTCAACCGGGAAAGGTAATGGAACAAATGATTAAACGATCAAGTTGTTGAAACCTGAGGGATTGTAAGGTGATAAGTAATAGCCAACGAACAAATCATGTCAAACCACTCTAATTTCCTTATTTGACAAGGTTACTGGCCTAATGGAGGGAGAAAGCAGTACATGTGGTATCTCTGGACTTTTGACACTGTCTCACTTATGAGAAGGTCATAAATAAATAGGGAAATCTGGTCTAGCTGAAATTACTGTAAGGTGGTTGCATAACTGGTAAACTGTACTAGAAGATGAGTTATCAGTGGTTCACTGTGAAATTGAGATGGCATATCAAATCCTCCAGGAGTTAATCCAGTACTAGGTACTATTCAAAATTGTACATCATGACTTAGAAGGTGTACTTATAAAATTTGTGGATGCCTCCAACATGGGAAGGATTGCATGCACTTTGGAAGACAGGGTTAGAATTCAGAATGATCTCGATATATTGGAGGATTGATCTGAAATCAAGATGATAAATTCAATAAAGACAAGTGCAGAGTACTACCCTTAAGAAGGAAAAATCAAATGCAAAATGTATAATAATTGGCAAGGCATTGTAGAGAAGGGTCTGGTAGTTGTAGTAGATTACTAATTGAATATGAGCCAACACCATGGTGCAGTTGCTAAAAGGCTAATATCCTACAGTAATAGTCTACAACATTGTTTCTCAAACTGTGGGTCCCAACCCCCCCGGGGGGTCGCGAGCAACTTAGAGGGGGGTCGCGGGATCACAAAGTTTGAGAACCCCTGGTCTACAGGATTGTTGTTTGTAAGATATGGGAGGTAATTGTTCTGTTCTACTCATCTCTGGTGAGGCCTCAGCTGAAGTATTGTGTCCAGTTCTGGATGCCACACATTAAGAAAGATGTGCACAAATTGGAGAGGGTCTTAAAGAAGGCAAGAAACATGATAAAAGGGTTAGAAAACTTGACTAATAAAAAAGGGTTAAAGCAAGTGGATATACTTAGTCTTGAGAAAAGAAGACTGACAAGGGCTCTGGTAACAACCTTAAAATATGTTAAGGGATGCTATAAAGAGGACAGAGATCAATTGTTCTTATGTCCACAGAAGGTAGAACAAGCAGTAATAATCTCTTAAACTACAGCAAAGGAGGTTTAGGTTGAATATAAGGGATAATTAAGCTTTGGAATAGTTTTCCAAGGAAACTTGTAAAATCTCATCTTTAGAGGTTTTTAAGAACAGGATGGACAAAATCATCTCAGGAATATGGATATAGTTGTTCCTGCCTCAGCACAATGGGATGGACTGTTCATTCTCTCTGAATCCCTTCTAGCCCTACGTTTCTGTGTTTCTGTGAAATACAATATGTGAAATAGCTGGTCAGGCACAAGTAATAGATAAAAGGATTTGAGGGTTATAGTGGATCACAAACTGAATGAGTCAGTTTAATACTATGACAAAACAGACAAATGTGGCATATATTAAACAAGAGGGTCTTATATAAGATATGGAAGATAATTGTTCCTCTCTACTCTGTACTAATAAAGCCTCAGCTGGAGTACTGTGTTCAGATTTGGGCACACAGGTTAAGAGAGACGTGAACAAACTGGAGAGAGTTTAGAGGAGAGCAACAAAATTGATAAGAGGTTTGAAAAACATAATGTATGAGGAACGATTGAAAAAAAGGACACTTTTAGTTTAAAGAAGAGAAGGCTGAGGGGGGAACATACATTGTCAAATATGTAAAGAAGATGGTGATCAGTTCTTCACATCCAACATCAGTGGGAGAAGTAACTTAGCTTAGTTTATAGCAAGCAAGAATGAGATTAGATGTTAGAATTTTTTTTCTAAGTGTAAGGATAAGTATCAGAGGGGTAGCCGTGTTAGTCTGAATCTGCAAAAGCGACGAGGAGTCCTGTGGCACCTTATAGACTAACTGAAGTGTAGGAGCATAAGCTTTCGTGGGCAAAGACCCACTTTGTCAGATGCATGTAAGGATGATTGAACACTGGATTAGGTTACCTAAAGGAGTTGTACAACCCAATTGTTGGCGGGTTTAAAAAATACTCAGCTTCTGCTAAATTTTTCTGTTTAAAAAAAGTCTATATTTATTCCCTTTCATTTCTAAATGAAATAGATTTACCCTCTACATCCATCTTCTTTTTAAAGCACTGTTAACTTCTGTAAAACTGCAGAAAATGTTTGTTACAAGAGAAGTGTAAAAATGTTTCAAATATTTGTTAAAAATATTTGTGCTTGCTACAACTGATTGTCCATGATGCTGTAAGTATAATACAGTGTGTTTCTTTGTAGGACCCGCAACCTGAAGATAGGAGCGATCATGATCTATCGGCTCTTGATGAGAAAGCCCTCTTGCAGCAATGCTACACAAACAATCCCTACACAATACAGCATAGCATAAGGAAGTTAGAAGCTGTAAGTTTCCCGGATGGTATTAAATTATGTAAATATACCTATATATCAAGCCTTGTAGGAATACATTTTGAATGCGGTTTTCAAAGGCAATCAGTCCCCAACTTCTTCCATTGAAATAAAAAGAAATGTAATCATTGTTTTCAGTGGAATCAGAGTTAGGCCAAGTGTTGAGTACTTTTGAAAATCTCATTGATAGAAGTTTGTATAAATGTGCATTTTTGCATAAAATATATACTATTATAAAAGGAGAGGAATCTGTGATGCTGTCTGTCACAGAGAACATTTGAGAATACACTGGAAGACTTAAGAAGTCTGAGTCTGGTGTTGGTCCTCCAGTGGCCGAGTGGCTAAGGTGTCAGCCTCCAGAACCTGGCATTGTAGGTTTGAGTCCTGCTACAGGGGCAGCTGCCCCCAGCTTCCTCAGGACTAGAGCTGGCATTAGCTGAAGGTAGGGAGGTGGGTTACCAGCTTCCCTCGGATGCAGTGTGTGGAACAGCAGCTGGTCAGGGTGAGGTGCTGCATGTGCGGGAGGAGCTGGCCCTGCTCTGGCATGTGCAGAGCGGCCCTGGGCCCACTCCATTAGAAGGGGATTGAAGCCGGGATGGGGTGGGGGGACACAATGCTGACACATGGTGGCTTCCAATCCTGGAGAGGTAGTTGGTGGAGTGTAGGTGTGCTCCATGCCCCTCCCCTAGCCAAGGCAGTTCCTCCTACCTCCTGTGTTAGCCCTGCTGTGTTAGACATGCTCGAAGAGGATTAGTATCGAAATTGAACTTCAGTGAAATCTGGTTTTTGTATGTTTTACTACTG
The DNA here is from genome assembly GCF_049634645.1 of Pelodiscus sinensis. Taxonomy (NCBI): domain Eukaryota; kingdom Metazoa; phylum Chordata; order Testudines; family Trionychidae; genus Pelodiscus; species Pelodiscus sinensis. The sequence goes on along the minus strand of NC_134711.1, from coordinate 67,665,803 downwards.
AACGTGAATGGTGATTGTATTAATAATTTGTGTGCACACAACTGCGTTTTTGAAATGCGCTAGCATAGTGACATTCTTACGGAATATGTTAAGCCATTCAAATTTTTGCAAGACTGTAAATGAATGTAGACTAAATGGAAAGTATTATTTGCCCATCTGCTTGAATTGAAATTTGCATAGTAAATACTTAAATGATTGTAATTCCCATTAAAGTGAATGTAGATGGGGCACTACTGATATGAAAACTCTCAGATGCATCATTATAATCAGATACTATGTTCGCATCTTTACTTTTTAAAAAACCCTAATATTAAGGGCTGAATACTACAGGGATGTGTATTGTATGAGGGCAATGCTGAGTGACCATTAAAATTACTGAGTGCCACACTTGGTCGCTCTCCGTCATTTAAGGTGCATAAAATGTAGGTGCTGGGCATTGCTGTTTGATTGGGCTTACAAGAATGGTGTAACCAACACATAGTGAGTCATTGAGTAGCTATCTTAAAGATGCCAAGGGAACCTTAAAAACATTTTTCAGTGTTTGACACTCATACCTTTAGGCATCTCTTAAGCACAACTCCTGGTTGACAGTAGGAGTAATTAAATTATCCTTTATATGCTCCATTTGCATTCACTGGATTGCATTTAATCACTTATGCATTGGCCATGCTCAGTATCCACCCATTCCTTACGAAAACCACATACTTTCTACACACTGTAAAAGATATGCACAGTTGCTGAGCAAATGTTGAGAGGTAGTGATTTGGCTTTTATCAGTGCTCAGATTACTTCTAGGACTTTACTTTTTTTGCTAGATTACACCAATAAAACAAACCAAATACATTATTTATGGATGATCTTATTTATTGAACTCACTATAGTGTGATTTAAGTAGCATGCAGAATATTCTGTTAGGTCTTGAAATAGACGTTTAGCTTGGATATTTCATATATAAGAATACATAGGCCCAATGAGTGAAAAGCTGCCAAGACATCCTTAACTTAGAATTTTAGTTGAGTTGTTTGTCATATCCTTAGTACTTTTAGAAAGATTTAGTATGTAAGAGATATATAGATACAGTATAATTTGAGTTCTCAGCAATATGTTTTTCTTTTCTGAAAATCAATTGTTTGTTATGCATATTTATTTTTAAAAAGCCTACACAAGATTGTCTTATACATACATTATATGTTAACATTTCCTTTGAGTGCAATTATTATTAATACTTTTGAAGTGGAATTTTTCTTTAATTTCCTTCTGTTTGTTGTTTTGCAGAATTAAAATAGTTTAGAGGTAAACTGTTATATTTTAGGAGTATTTTGTATTTGAATTGAGGAGTATTTTGAGGAGATAGCTCACGTGTTGGAGACAGGACCTTCTCTGGGAGTTGTCACAGACTCTGGAATTAACACCCAAAGTAACTAAGGACTATCACAAACCTCACCACTTTTCATTCCAAATGCAATGTGCAAGTCTTTGACCTTGTCTTCTCTAAAATAAATGCATAGCTACAGGTATGTATAAGAAAACAACAGCAACCTACAAAACCAAAACACATGCTTCTTCCTCTTGGAAGTGAACAATACATAGCAGATGTGTGGTCACCTGGCTTAATACACTACTGCAGGGGTGGCCAAACCATTTAACAAAGAGAATCAAAACAGCGGGGGGGGGGGGGGGGAAATGCGAAGAGCCTCACCAGAATTGTCAAGTCCCTCCCCTCCAAAAAAAAGCCCCCCCAGAACAGAATTGTCGAGCAAAAATTTAGAAAAAAAATTTAAAAACCCAAAGCTGCCCCTTTAAGACGGCCGCCATTGCGGGTGCCATTTTTAAAACCTCGCAGCTCCGATCCGATAAGCACAGGGAAGCCGGAAGGGGGAGGAGTGCAGGAGCAGCTTCACAAGCCGCACTTTTAGGGGGCAAGAGCTGCATGCGGCTCGCGAGCCGTGGGTTGGCCATGGCTGCACTACTGGATTGTACTGAGATACTATGGCAAATATTTTCAAACTGTGGGTTGGGATGCTAGAGTGATTTTTGACCCTATTTTCATGTAGTTGGCAAGCGTGGTGTTGGCCCTGGGTCCCAGCAGGTCTGAAGCCCAAGCCCCTCTGCCCATCCAGAACTAAGGTTATATACCCCTCACCCAGAACAGAAGCCTTTGGGTTCATCTTTGGCACCCATGCTCAGGACAGTGGGACTAAGGCAGGCTCAGTCTTTGGTGCCACCCTTTTAGGAGTCAGATAGCAACTTTTGTTGTCAGAAGGGAGGGTCATGGTGCAATGAAGTTTGAGAACCACTGTATTGTGATGATGAGTTCAGTTTAAAATCTTGTATATAATATTTATATATATTTAGTATGCAGAATATCTAAATGATCTAGAAGTATGTGTGAAATGAGAATTCCTCTGTTTAAGGAATGCCATCCTGCAATTTGTGTGGTTTGCTTTAGGATGTCACTAAGTATTGTTAGAATATTACAGGAGAAGATGTATTCCCTTTAAATAAAAAGGCTATTTTGTTCACAGTAGAGTTCTTTCCTTTTGTCCTGTGACTCTATTGAAATGAAATATTAGTCTCAATAGGTTTGTAAAAGCCTCACCATGAATTTCTCTAACAGCTAGATGAAGGAGGCATTAAACAAGAGAAGACATCTTCTGGCACTGAATTGAAATTTAGATGTTGAAATTTCATTCTTCAAAATAGGATTTTCCCTTTGCATCATGCCCCCTGCCTGATTCTTTGAGCTATAGTCCCACAGAGTGTTTACTAAATGCCTATAAATTTCCACACTGTTACTATCACTTTGTGTTTTAGTATATAATTACTTTTAACCTATCTCCTGGAGCACATGATGGGAAAGGATGTATATGTTCAATAACAAAATATTATTGTGATATCTGATTGCATCACAGGTTCTGAAATTTGATTTGTCCTTTTGATATGTGTTCATTTTTTTTGATTGTATCCTTTGGTATATATGGTCGTGCCAATTTTCTTCCACTATTTGATCCGAGGAAGTGGGTCTGGCCCACGAAAGCTCATCACCTAATAAACCATCTTGTTAGTCTTGAAAGTGCTACATAGTCCTGTTTTTTGTTTCAGGTAAAAACCAATACTTGTTATTGAGAAATCCAGAAAGGAAAAAAACCTGTTGAGAATAAACAGTTTGTGGTGCATGTGAGTTAGCTATTTTGGCAAGTGGTAATTCATACTTCCTGGAAGACAGTGTTCCCTCTAACATTTTCCATCCTTGGGCAAGTTGAATTTTCTTTTGGGTCGGTTGAAATTTCTTATGTGCACCAATAATACTGTATTGAGGTTGCATGTGAATGTGCAGTGTGTCTCAGTACAAACAAAAAACCTAGGTATAAATATGTATTTTAAACTGCCTATAGGTATGAAAGACAATATATTCAAACAAGGAATAATTAACAAGGAGCAGTGTTTTAAGGTGTTCATTTTCTTTATTTGATTTCATATTCAATAAATAAACACAACTCTTGGAGTACATGTACTATTGTGCTTTCTAGCAACTCAGCTAGTAAATATTAGGGATGTTAGATATCAGTTATTTTAGTAATCGTATAGCCACAACAATTTTTAGCAGTTAAATGGTTAATAAAATTCTTTCCGGGGGCATAGCTAGCTCTCAGGGAGCCCCCTGCCATTCTGTGCTGCTGCCTTTGTATCAGAGGCAGCAACGCGGGGTGGTAGGTGGAGCCAGTCCAAAAATGGGCTACCCATGCAGACCAGCTCCTGTTATTCGGTGTTTGATTGGCAACCAGTTTTTCATTCTCTGAAACTATAGTAGAGCTTGGTCTACAAAGAATTTGGGGTGCACATGTAAAAATGTGTACCAAGGAAAGCTTCAGGCTATCACAGATTGTATCTGTTTTTAGCAAGAGTGAAATAGTTGCACTAACAAAGAATTACACTAACAGGAAACTACATCTGATCAAAGATAGAGATAGATAACTTAGTCACAGGTAAACAGATTGGATTAGGAGCTTACATAAAAACACTGAACATCATCTTTATCACACCATGAAAACAAACTGTATAAATGTCGTGGAAATAAAGGTAAACCTAAATGCAGTAGAGCTCTTTTAGAAAATTGATGTACAGATTGTACCTCCCTAAACTGGGACTCTCTGGTTCAAGACCAGAGATACCTAGGGCTGGAAGCCTGGAGGCAAGTGAACTGGGGATGATGCAGAGAGACTGGGGGGCAAAAGGCCCTGGGGTCAGAGCCAGCAACAGGGGTGCCAAGGGCCAGCAGCTCAGGGGGGGCTGGTTGGGCCAGAAGCAAAACCAATGGCAGGGAGAGGGAGCGAGCTGCGGGGGGAGGGGGGGTGTTGAGGGCAGGTGACCTCCTCTTGTCCAGCAAATTCCATCATTCAGGATGGGTCAGGTCCCAAGGGTGCTGGACAAGAAATATATTAAATTATATATATATTAAATGATCTATTAAATTATACTGTTTTGCCAGATAATAGAATACATGGGCAGAAAGGAAGAATAGTTGGGATAATCTCTCTAATATTGGGAAAATTTGGAGGAGTCCTATAAGGCCATGCCAATTGTCATATATCTGAGGAGAAGAATATTCTGGTGCTGCCTGCTTTCAAATAAGTAATTAAGAGTAGACAGTAAATAATGAATCTTTCACAAGATAAAATCAAATTGATAGAGGTAAATCTTCATTGCTTCAAATTGTAATTTGTATCAGCCCTGAATTCTGTGGATGAAGTTGAAAGTGTCTCTTGTGTTCTGTCTCTGTCTTATATAATACACTTTATTGAAAGTAATCTAGAAGTAGATATAAAGAAATCTGACCCTTAGCATAAATGTTAGATTTATTTTTTTACGTCTAGACATAGAGCATACGGCTAGTGCATATATAAACAGTGTAATTATATCAGAATGTATTATGTGGCTGTAATTGAACTGAACCTAATTCACCATGTAATTCTTGTGATTAAAAAAATTCAGGAAGGGGAGTTAAATAACACATTTGAAAATCCCAAATTAGCTATGTTACACTTTGGTTCGGTGACGTGATAGGAGCCTCAAGGTTTAAAGCTGACTACCCAGTGAAAACTACTGGATGATGGTGAAACAAATTATTTTTATTAAGTGGAATGATTTTTTCATCAAAACTAACAATTAGCAAATGGTTTTTTTAAACTAGCAATTGCTCAATACTTTTACAGGGTAGAAAACCCTAAACTTAGCTGTACTTAACTAATTACAAACTTCTTTGATTACAATTCAACCATACCAAAACACTGTCTCTAATTTGCTTAACAAAAATACAAAAACAAAGACAATATAATGATAATAAAAACTTTGTCCAAAGCCAGCTCCTCTATGGTTATTTTAGGGCAGCTGGTGGAGTTAGTCATAAATCTACTTTTACAACTTAACAACTCCGGGGCTTCTATTTCTAACACTTATACTTAACTTAAATACAACACTACTATACAACACAAAATTATACAATTTACACAGTGTGGTTAACAGAACTTAGATACGCTTTACAGAATTACACAGTGAAATTAACACAATTTAACTATTAATTAAACCAATAACTAATACATTTAAGCAATACTTACAAATCCAGCAACGATAACAACACAAAGACACACTAGAACTCGGAGCATGCTCAGGACTTGTGCACCCCTATATTTGACTCGAAGGGTATGCGTGATCCCCTCGTGGACAAGACCAGATGGGGCATAGTTAGTGTGAAACAGTTATGTTTTATTACCTTATGTTTTCTTTTTCTCTTGCCTCTAAGACCGGTCAAGCTACGGTCAAATGAGGCTTATCTGTAAATGCATCTGGGCACTATCTAGTCATGCTCACCTCCCTATTTTCTGGTGCCTCTGAGTTCCAGGATGCCTGTAAGGTCAAATTCCATTCACAAAAACTGCATTGTGCTTCCCATGCTCCTCTGAGTATCTGGGTTTTGTGTGAGGGGCCTTGTGTGGCAGGATGGCCTATACGCGAAGGCCGTGGACAGAAAAAGCCTGCTTTACAACAAGCTATTGCATTGCTCACCTGCATCTTCTCAAAATCACCTTTTTCTGAAGTGTTTGTCATATCTCACAGGCTCTTAATTCTTTTTCATTTCAGGAGGAAGTAGCTGCAGAGAGGAGAAAGCAAACTGTAGTAGAGCAAGTGATGGTGGATCAGCTATCTAGGTGAGAGAATATACAAAATATAATTACAAGTTAACTCTGTAGAAGAGTCAACTATATGAAAGTGTGCCTTGTTTTGTGAAGGAAGGTTTTTTTAAATTTGTGAACATTCTTTAAATTCTTTATTTTTTTGTAAAACTTGTGTGATAAAAATGGTCGACCTTCTAATTTTAAATGCTGTAATTATGATGTAGCTCTCCAGAGAATTAAAAATTTATGCTAAAACTTACACCCTAATGTTAAGTATTTCACAGTAGTAAATTCTTCAGAGCCAATCTAAATACTTTTCTGCAAAATACATTGGTTTAGAGCCTTTCTTCTGAATATCAACATTTTGTACATTATGTACATTATGTACAAAAAGAACTGCTTTAAAAACAAGGCAATGTAAAACTTAGAGCCTAAAAGTCCGCTAAGTCCTATTTCCTGTTCAGCCAATTGCTTAGAAAAACAACTTTGTTGATGCCAACAGCAGATAATGCTATCCACTTCTTGTTCATGTCACCAGAAAGTGAGTGTGGGTATTTTCATGGCACAGTTGTAGCCTGTGTTACAAGGTGCTTACATGCCAGATGCACTAAAGATTCATATCTCAGTTCTTGCTTCAACCACCATCCCAGAGGATGTACATCCATGCTGATGAGGAGTTCTGCTTGATAACAATCCAAAGCAGTATGGATCAATGCATGTTCTTTTTCATCTTCTGACTCAGATGCCATCAACAGAAGGCTATTTTTTTTTCTTTTTTGGTGATTTGAATTCTGTAGTTTCTGCATTGGAATGTTGCTCTTTGAAGACTTTGGAAAGCAAGTTCCATACCTCATCCCTCTCAAATTCTGGAATGCACTTCAGATTCTTAAATCTTGGGTTGAGTACTGTAGCTATCTTTAGAAATCTCACATTGGTACCTCCCTCGTGTTTCATCAAATCTTCAGCAAAAGTATTCTTAAAATAAAACATGTATTAAGTCGTCATCCTACATTACTAGAACATGAAATATACGGCAAAATGCAGGTAAAATAGAGCCAGACACATACAATTCTCCCCTCCGAGGAATTCAACATGAATTTAATTACATTATTTTTTAATGAGTGCCCTCAGCATGGAAGCATGTCCTCTGGAATGATGGCCAAAGCATGAAGAAACATGCAAATATTTAGCATATCTGGCCCACAAATATTTTGTAATGCTGCCTACAAAAGTGCCATCTGAATGCCTGTTCTCACTTTAAGGTGACATTGTAAACAAGAAGTGGGCAGCTTTATCTCCTGCAAATTGTAACCAAACTTGTTTGTCTTAGCGACTAGCTGAGTAAGAGGTAGGGTTGATTGGGATTATAGGCTCTAGAGTTTTACATTATTTTGGTTTTGAGTGTAATTTTGTAACCAAAAAAAATCTACATTGTTAGTTTGCACTGCAGTACTTGAATGAGGTGAATTGAAAAATACTGTTTCTTTTGGTTATCATTTTTAAAGTTCAAATATTTGTGGTCAGTTGGTATTCTGATGTTTAACAGTGTGATTAAGAGTGCAATTGTGATTACAGGTAATTTTTGTTAGTTAATCATGTGAATTAACCGTGATTAATCAACAGCCCAATTTATCATAGAGCAATGATTCTTAAACTTATTTGATAGCACCCCCATTCTTTGATAGAACCCCCATACTATACTACGTGTAGTAGTTTGTCCCCACTGCCGTGCAAGCACATATACCAATTTAAAAAAATGCAACACTCACTAAATATTCAAAACAGAGAGGCATTTATTCACAGAGAGGCAAACTGCAATGGTTGCAATCAAATATGCACACCTCATTGTAACTAATAGATTAACATACAGATGGCCATTACTTTGTATAATGCTATTTATACGTAACTGAAATCTGTCAAAATGCACAGCCCTGACTAGAGCCAAAAGCACCAAGCCAGCTGATGACCTGATGTATCTGGAGGAATCAACTTTGCTAGGTATTCATTGCTGTGGGTAAACATGCTCAATAACGTTTATTTCCTTAAGCTTCCCATGCCCCCAGAATACATTCTTCATACACACACCCAGGGGTGCCACTCTCCCCCCAGTTTCAGAGCCTCTGTCATAAAGTCATGTTTTGTTAATTTGTTTCTTTTTTCCTGCTCAGGGCTGTAATAAGTGATCCAGAGCAAAGTACAAATACTGGTACTTACCAGAGAGATCATACCTTTGCAGGTCTTGGGACAGCACCATTGCGCTTTAGAAAAAGAACATTACATGAAACAAAGTAAGTTTTTTGTTTTCTTTTGCAGTGCTGGTTGTGGTTTTGAGGTACAAACTTATTCAGCCACTCCTAACTTTAGCAAAATTTGTTCTTTTCAGGCTGAAACTTTTCATGCCTGGTCTTTCTCACTTTTTTTCTTTTTTTCTTTTGCCTTTTGCCAACTGCAATAAAGTTTATTTCATCCAGTTTTAGAGGTGCAAAACCAAGACCAGTGAGGGTATGTCTACACTACAGCACTAATTCGAACTAACTAATTAGTTCGAATTAGTTAATTCGAACTAAGGTAATTTGAATTAGCGCATCTAGATTTAAAAACTAGTTCTAATTAGCGTTTTGCTAATTCGAACTAGCATGTCCACACTGAGTGGACCCTGAACCGAGGTTAAGGATGGCCGGAAGCAGTGCCGGCAGGGCATCAGATTAGGACTTGGAGCGTGGAGCTGCTGTCTCAGGCTAGCCGAGGGCTGTGCTTAAAGAGTCCCGACCCCACCCCGGACAGACAATTCTCAGGGGTTCCCCACTTGCAAAGCAGTCCTGCCTTGGAGTGCCCTGAGTGCCCACACTGGGCACATCACAGCACTCGACCATCAGACCGGCTGCACTTGCCGCAGGCTGCCATCTGGGGAGAGGGGGCAATTGGGGGCTGCAGGAGAGCTTTCACCCCCAGAAACCCGCAGAGCCAGCCCAGTCCTCCCCATCGGGGGCTCGTACCCCATTCCTCCCTCACCTCCTTCTACTTGCCCCTCCCTAGTCCCCCTTCCTGATATACAAAATAAAGGACACGTGTGTTCAAAAATAGAAACTCTCTATATTTAACAAAACTGGGGGAGACTGGGAAAAGGAGGTGGGAGAGGGGAAGAGAGAGGGTGGGAGAGGGGAGGGCAACTAAAATGATCAGGGGTTTGGAACAGGTCCCATATGAAGAGAGGCTAAAGAGACTGGGACTTTTCAGCTTAGAAAAGAGGAGACAGAGGGGGGATATGATAGAGGTCTATAAAAACATGAGTGGTGTGGAGAGGGTGCATAAAGAAAAGTTCTTCATTAGTTCCCATAATAGAAGGACTAGAGGACACCAAATGAAATGAATGGGTAGCAGGCTTCAAACTAACAACAGAAAGTTCTTCTTCACAAAGCAAAGAGTCAACCTGTGGAACTCCTTGCTGCAGGAGGCTGTGAAGGCTAGAACTTTAACAGAGTTTAAAGAGAAGTTAGATAAATTCATGGAGGTTGGGTCCATGGAGTGCTATTAGCCAGGGGGTAGAAATGGTGTCCCTGCCCTCTGTTTGTGGAAGGCTGGAGATGGATATCACGAGACAAATGGCTTGGTCATTGTCTTTGGTCCATCCCCTCCAGGGTACCTAGTGTTGGCTGCTGTTGACAGACAGGCTACTGGGCTAGATGGACCTTTGGTCTGACCCAGGACGGCCATTCTAAGCTCAGGGTCGGGGGTCTCAGTGGACCACCTTGATTTTCATGCACACCTGCTCCTGTGTGGCCAGGCTGGCAGCTCTCCTGCCCTAGACGGCCACTTTCCTGTGCCTAGTGCGGAGGTCGTGGATGAGGTCCACGATGTCTGCACTAGACCAGGCGGGCACCCGCCTCTTGCGGACCCGGGCAGGCTCCCGGGAGCCGCCAGCCTGGTCCCGGGAAGAGGCGGAGGGCTGGGTGGCAGCGGGTGGCTGGCTCGAGCCATGCCATGTGCAGGGTCTGCTGGCAGGCTTGCACCTGGCACTGGCACCGTAGCCAGCCCGTGCCCCTTTAAGGGCTCCGGGGCCGGGAAGGGGGCAGAAGAGTTTCCCTGGTGGCGCCCAGAGTGGCCACCAGGGAAAGCTGGGGAGGGCTAGCCTCCCACTAGTTCGAATTAAGGGGCTACACAGCCCTTAATTCGAACTAGTGAATTCGAACTAGGTGTTAGTCTTCGTAGAATGAGGTTTACCTAGTTCGAATTAAGCGCTCCGCTAGTTCGAATTAAGTTCGAATTAAGTTCGAACTAGCGGATCGCTAGTGTAGCGCCTATCAAAGTTAATTCGAACTAACGTCTGGTAGTTCGAATTAACTTTGTAGTGTAGACATACCCTGAGTTCTTTGATACTGCCTGGATGATCTTCATTGAGTGGTTTGTATGCCTGGAATAAACCAGGTTAGAACTTTCCAGATGGAAGATATGCGTGAAACACAAGACACTGCTATGTGTCCTTGTGCTGCAAAATGTGCACAGCTACAACTGTTCATTTCCTCATTGTGGAAGTGAGAGGGTACTCAATAGTGGTCTATGTAAGCTCCAGCAGCCGCACTCCATGGAAAGGTTGAGATTTTTGCTTATATATGTTGTCTTGGAGGCATGATATTTAATATTAGTTATTGCTACACTTTTATAGTATTTTTTTTTCTTTTTGGTTGTTGTATGACTCCATTAAATCTTCCTCATGCCATGCCATGCATTTATCCATTACTATGACTAATTCAGTAGCTTCAAACCATGCCTTCCTGCAGTAGCAATGTGGCTGTAATAGGTAAATATGCTTTTTCTACCTCAAGGAATGGTGATTTCCAGATAATTCTTTGAGTGTAAAATGTTAACCAAAAGAGTAAGTAGAACATTTTAAACTTATGTGGGTATTGTCCCACAGCACTGATCTTATAGAGCAGAGTGTCCAAAGCTTTTAAAAGCTGGAGAGCCTTCCTTCTCCTCATAGGCTACTATGCCATGAATTATAAAACTCTTGGGCATCTTAAATTACAGATCTTTGTGCCTCCCTTCTCCTTCATCCCCAATACACTTGAGCACTTCAGGACATGCTGATATCTCTTACTGTAATACTTCTCCATTCTTTCATGTTTCAATGACTAGTGAAATAGTTAGCATTTTAAACTTCTGTTTGAGTTAACGTCAATTCAAATGGATGGGTCAGTCAATAGCTCTGCAAATGGAGGCAGATAGCTCTGCATCAGGTTCATTCAGGTGCTCAAATATAATTATGAGACTTTATTTAAAAAAAAGAAAGCTGTGACTTTGGGAAGCAATTTTAAAGTTTTGCTTCTGCTTCCCTTGGCAAGTCTCTGGGCTACCTGTAGGTTATGCCTCTGCTTTAGTAAAATTGATCTAGAGAAATTGAAATTGATGTTGACTGGACATTTTGACACTATGGTGATGAGAACCACACAATTATTTAGGGAGAGAGAGAGATTCTGGAGTTGTTCTGAGTCAGGAACAAGCAGTCAAATGGTTTTTATGCTGAAGAGCAGCTCAATAGTAAGGACTGATTAATTCATCCTATATAGGTCAGAAGCTAACAGTTAAATCATTCCCTAGTGGTTCCCCAGTCTTGCATACCCAGAAATCCATTGCTGTAAATGCACATTAGGCTCTAGTATTGAATGCCACTTCAATGTTAAGATAAGGTAGAAGGCTTGTTAAGTTTTTAAGAGGCTATTCTTCTGAGTACTGTGTTTTCCAGCATTGCTTTTCGTTAAGAGTCATGGAAAATGGTGCCTGGGGGGAGGGGGGGGCGGGGGAACCAACAGTTTTGTAACTCTTCTCAGCATATCTAAGCAACAGTGATGGAGTGTCTACCCCACACATGTCTGATCAGGGCTAAGGTGGCCAATTAACGGCCCACTCTGCACCTGGAGGAGGAGCCAGTGAACAGAGATCTAAGTTGATTGCAAGCAGGCCCACCTTTGTAGGAACAGGCAAGGCCCATAAAGCCAGATTGGGAGAGGAATGGGAGGTGCTACAGATGGTGACTGTTGAGAAAGGGCAGTCATGCTCTGGAAGAAGGAGGGCTAGAGGGATGCTAGGAGAGACTTCAGGAAGGCAGGCAGCAGTCATGCTCTGGGAAGAAGGAGAAAGCTTTTGAGCCGATACACCTGGAGAGAGAAGTGGAATCAGGGTTTAGGAAGCAATTCAAGGAAGGAGCAGGCAGGGCAGTGAGAGGATGCCCAGGACTGCTGAGCTGAAGGTCCTCGGACTAGAACCCAGGGAAAAGGGTAGACCTAGAGTTTTCCTATGAGCTGCCAAGGACATGGCATAAAACTGAGGCAGTGAATGAGAAGCCTGCCTAGGACTGCTGATGGACAGTATCCTGGAAGGGTTGCAACTCTGCATAACCTAGCTGGAAGGCTAAGTCACAAAGGAGAGTCTGAGAGTCCTGGAGCAAGAGGAGCTGCAGACAACAGTCAGAGGGACAGCATGCAAACCATGGATGGGGGCATTGTCCTCCAGAGCTAATCACCAGAGTGACCAGGAGAAGATGCTACAGTAGAGCACTCCATGACATTCACATTGACCCCAAAGATATCTAGACTCGCTCTCCCTGTATTCCAGCTCTTTCATCTGCTTTGTGACTCAACTGGGAAGGGTAATCTGGATCAACTCATAATTAAGGTCTCCACAATCCAAGTATGTTGTTAGTTCTAGAAATGGTTGAAATTGCATGCAAATTGTTACATTTGTAGAATATATTGTTTGATAAATGTGTCATGCATTCTTTTAACAGAATAAGGACCAGATCCTCATTAACTGAAAATATGCTTTCTAATAAGTTACGCTTTGATGGCAGAATTCTGTCAAGGTAATCATAAATTTCATAGAACCCATTTTTAAAATCAGTGAGTAATAAATTATATTCTTTTGAATATTAGCATAACTGAAGCTTATTACATATCTCTTTAGAAGTGTGTTCATAATATATACATTGGAGCCTTGCAGTGGGACTTGTGCTCCGGTGGGCCCCGCAGGACCCACTGCCATAATAGCGAGAGTGGGTAGGAGTGAGATTAAAAATAGTCCTGGGAGGGAATCTAATGTACATTACACATATATGTGTAATTTTAATTTTCATAGGGAGCTGTTATATACTGACATAGTTTAGAACAGCCTTGAGGCTCATTTGACCCAATGGCTCCTTTCTGATGTCTTTTGCTGTAGCCAGTTCTTTCTGGACACAGCTGAGCATTCAGCCCATTAGCTTCAAAGATCGTGATGAACATAGCTGGTCCTAATACATGTAGTTTATTCGTTGACTTGTGAAACTTCTGCAAAAACACCTGTTTTTGGATGGAATTTTAGATACAGAACATAAAATTGAATGTAGATACATGTCTGGGTCCACAAGACAGATTGGACAATATTTAAAACTAAGCTAAAGCAATCAAAAACATTAATATTCTTAAAATAATGATTACATAATATTGTAGGGCATCTGCCAACGAACTGCTTTTAAAGATGTTAACTTCAAAATAGTGATCTATTCATCCCATTTCAGTTTGAAATAGACTACTGTAAACACAAAACTCAAATGGTGTTTTTCAATTACCATTCTAGGAATGGACGTGATGCTTGCAGAGAGCTGATTGGATTCTTTTTTATGTATGACAGATCTCTTACTGTATATGAATATCGACAATTTGGAAAAAATAGGTAAGATGAATAGCTAATAAAATTTTTCAAGAAGAAAATTCTCCAGAATATATCCAGACAAATTACTTTCAAGTTTATTTATTTCAGTTTATTTTAAATGATCTTACAGAACAAATGCCCTACCTTTCATTCAGAAAGGAGTTTATAGTTACCAACGTGGACAAAGAAAAGGACAACAATATGATCTTAATGACTTACATGTTGTAAGTACTTTTTTATTGAAATTATATAAACTCTGCTGATGATTGGAAATGCCACTTGGGTTGCTTGAATTTAAGGCTGAAGCAAGGCCTCTAACCTAGCATTTGAGGGACTAATTCAATTTCTGCTGCAGTCAATAGATGCCTTTGCATTAACTTCAGCTTGCTTTGAGGCCCTAAGAATTAAAGAGTTTGGATTAGAACTGGCTGGGAATTTTTGACTAACCTATTTTATTGGAAAACTAGCCAATTAGCCTGTCATAAGACGGGATTTTCAGGTCTCTCCTCCACCTTGATCTTCTCTCCTGAGCCTCCGGTCTCTTGCGCCGTCTCTCTCTCTCGCTCCTACTGTCTCCCCATCTCTGTCTCAGCTCTCCTCCACCTCCTGCCTCTCCCTCCTTCTGCCTCTCTCTTGGTCTCTTTCTTTCTCTTCTCCCCCTCCTGCCTTGCATTCTCCCTTTCTCTTCTCCTCCTCCTCCTGACTCTCCCCACACCCCTTCCCCTTTCTCTTCCCCTCCTGTCGTGGCGCTCGGCTGAGTGCTGCCTGCTCAGCCGGGCCGCTGCGAGGGAGGGGGCTGGGGCGGTGACATACACGGCCAGGGGGTGGAGCCGTGTACGTCACCGCCCCACCCCCCGCTTCCCCTCCCGCCATGGGGGAGCCCAAATGGTCCCTTGCGCTGCTGGCTCCCCCGCGGCAGCCCGGCTGACGTGTGCAGCACTCAGCTGAGCGCCACAGCAGGAGAAGCAGGGCCATGTACATCACCGCCCCCTGGCTATGTACATCACCGCTCTGCCGCCTTCCCCTCCCTCCATGGTGGCTCGGCTGAGTGTTGCGCGCTCAGCCGGGCCGCCGCGGGCAGGAGGGGCAGGTAGAGTTGCCAGGTTTCCGGCATTGTACTGGAAAGTCTGATATTGGCGTGCTCTATCCGGTTAAAAAAAAAAAAAACAAAAAACAGAAAATACTGGACATGTGCAATGTCCTGTATTTTCTGATTTTTCCGGCTGTGCACTGGAAGGAAGCCTGGTGTGGGCGGGGGGAGCGGCTGGGAGTCCCAGCTGAGAAGAGGGGCCGCGATTGCCGCTGGGAGCCCTGTCGGTTGAGTGTGAGGAGGAGAAGAAGCCTCCTCCTCGCTTGTACGTCGCTGGGACCCTGCGTGGGACAGGCAGCAAGTGCACAGGTCGGTCCCGCTCCCTGCCGGCCAATTTGCTCACCCCCCCCCCCTCCCGGCCGGCCAGTTCTCCCCCACTTCCCCTCCTGATCTTCCCCAGCCAGCCCCTCTGTTTTGGAGCAGGGGACCCCCCCCCCCAGCTCTGCTTCCCGCCGTCCCAATCCTCTTCCTGATCTCCCCGGCCAGCCGCCGCTGCACCTCTCCCTGCCCCCGCCAGCTCTGCTTCCTGCCCCCTCTTCCTCCCGGCCAGAGCTGCTGCACCCCCTGGCAGCTGTGCTTCCTGCTCCCCCTTCCTCCCGGCCACCCTCACGGCCCCCTCCCCAGCTCTGCTTCCCACTGGCCCATTCCTCTTCCTGATCTCCCTGGCCAGTGCCGCTGCACTCCCCACCCCCCGCCAGCTGTACTTCCTCCCGGCCACCCTCGTGGTCCCCGATCCCCCCAGTTGTGCTTCCCACCCCCCCCTTACTCCCGGTCAGCCCTGCCCCCTCCCAGCCGGTCCCCCCTCCATGTCCCCCGGCCAGCCCCATTGTCCCCGCATTAGCTGTTTCCAGGCCCTCCCTTCCCGGCCAGTACTGCTCCCTTTTTGGCCGGTTCCCCCCCACTTCCCCAATGAAGTGGGCCGCTGTGGGGGAGGAGAAGGGGGCGGGGCACTTCCCCCTTCCCCTCCCACTGGCACTCAGCTGAGTTCTGCGCGCTCAGCCGGGCTGCAGCGGGGGAACCCAAACACTCCCCTTGGCTGCCCGCGCTGAGCGCGCAACACTCAGCTGAGCGCCATGTACGTCAGGGCCCCACCCCCCTTCCCCTCCCTCCGTGGTGGCTCGGCCGAGCACTGCGCCACTTAGCTGGGCCGTGGCGCGGGAGCAAGCGGCAGGGAAGCGCGGACTCCAAACGGTGGCTTACCGCTGCTTGCTCCCCCGCCGTGGCCCAGCTGAGCGGCACAGCTCTTAGCTGAGCCGCCACGGACGGAAAGGGGGGCGGGGTGCTGACGTACACGGCCGGGGGCATGGCCATGTACGTCAGCGTTACAGACTCTCAGACATTGGGCTACTATATATATAATGTCAATTTGTCAAAACTAAAACTTTTTATGGAAACTTATTTTGATGAAAGTGTATTTGAAACTGATTTCTCAGGTTAGGATGGAATGTTGAGGGAGATTGACCCCCAAGATAGCCACTAGTCCAGTGGTTAGGGCACTTGCCTGTAAAGTGGGAGTCTCTGTTTTATGTCCCTGCTCCAAAACAGGCAGAGTAGGGACTTGAACTGATGTTTCGTATATCTTAGGGACGTGCCATAGTTATTGAACTACTATTCTGGAGTGGGTGTTCTCATTTTTTTGCAAACATTTTGAAAAGTTTTGTTTTTCCTATTCTGAAACAGTAAATGTACTTAAATCTCAGATTTTCCCAGGAAAGTAAAATTTTCTCATCCGGTTCTAGTTTGGATTAGTGTGCTATATTAGCAATTCTTAGATTGTGAGTCGGGACCCCAAAGTGGGTTGCAGTTCCCTTCGAATGTAGTTATCAGGGCTGGCTTAGACTGCATACAGGGCTAAAGCTTGAGCCACACTTCCTAGGACAGAAGTCAAAGCCCCAGGGCTTCTGCCCTGAGAGGCACGGCTTAGATTGTAGACCACCTGCCTGGGGCTAAAGTCCTTGAGCTTCACATTTGGCTCCCCTGCCCAGAGTGGCGAGGCTTGGGCTTCGGACCTTCAACTAAGGCTAGAGCAGGTTCAGGTTTCCCCATCCTGGGGTCATGAAGTAACTTTTGTTGTCAGAAGGGGGTCACAATGCAATGAAATTTGAGAACCCCTGTGCTATATAAAAGCACTAACTGACAGCCAAATAAATACCACAGGTTGAAACTCTGGGCACCCTTGGGACCTGACTGGTCCCGGATGAGGGATTTTGCTGGACCAGGAGATCATTTCTGGCCCTCCTGCTGCCGGCCCCAACTTCTGCCCTGCCACCCCATCTGGCTTCCCAGCTCCCCTGCGTAGCTCAACTGGGTCATATGCCAGGCTTCTGGGTTCTCCCCCTCTGCCCCACTCCCTGGCTCAGCTGAGCTGCATTCTGGCTCCTGTCCCCTCCCTTGCCCAGCTAGGCCATGCACCAGGCTCCCTCGCATCCCATGCGTTGTGCTAGGCTCCTAGAGCCACCCACCGTTTTTCCCTATGCAGCACACTGGGACTCTCTGATCCTGGAACATTCATGGATGTTGCCAGACCAGAGAGTCCTAGTTTATAGAGGTACAACTGTGCAGATGTCAGTGGTCTCAAAACAGGCTGCATGTTTTACTTTTTCCACCAGAGGGCACATAGCTGCAGCTGGAAAAGGATTTGGAAACCTATATTTTTGTTACCAAAGTGAGTAACTGTGAAAGAGGAGAGAGCTCTGATGACTAAGTAGAACAAAGTTGTGAGTTAGTTCTTGGTAGGTATGTGGCACACTTGCAGATTCTGGTGGGAATTCATGGTGATTCCATGTAAGTACAGCTGCTAGCATATTATTTGTTTTTCTAATTCTCTAATTTTTAGAATAACTAAAATCTCATTTTTTATGTTTTCAAATTATAATTAGAAATGTGTGCCATATTCCAGTTGCATTCTAAAATAACATTTTTTCCTGTTAACATTTTTAAAATTATAGTTTTCAATGAATGTCTTATAGCACATTATGTAGAATATACAACTTACTTTTAAATCATTTATCATCACTTACAGGGTGCTAATCTGACTTTTCTGAGTTGCAATCTTAGCCTTCCAGAAAGTATTAAACAGAATGCAATATTTACCCTTCGTGTCACAAATATTGATGAAGCTGCAATGGACATTCTAAAGTAAGTGCAATAGATTAGTTTTTTTGGATTAGTTCTCTTTTTTTGCAAATATCTTCCCAACTGAAGAATTTATATATAAGCCTTAAGTACATACATATTATTTATTAATTATTGCTAAAAGTTTCTGCATTTAGTCTCTTGTTGGAAAGAACTAGACAGCTGATGAAATAGTATTGAGGTAATGTACAAAGGATCCTTTAACTATTTGTTGGAGTGGCAAAGATTATATTCCTTAAAGGTCTTTTTCACTGTATTTTGGTGCTGAATTTGAATTTAAAGACAAATGATCTAGATGCAAATTGCATATCAAAACCTTTCTGAAGGTACTTATGGTACCAGATTGATTACTTCATTTGAAAATACAGCAGCAAACCCTATTGCCAGCTCTGTCCACATATCTATATAAGCGACACCATCACAGGACCTAACCACATAAGCCACCACATCAGGGATTTGTACAACTGCACATCCTCTAATGCAGGGGTGGCCAATAATTTTTTACCCGGGGCCACCTCAGAAATTTTTTAAGTGTGTCTGGGCCGCTGTGGAAGGGGCCTCGGGTGGAAGTGGTGGGGCTGCGACACTTCCACGCTTCCCCACCCACAGACCTTGATTGGTCTGGGGGTGGGGAAGTATGCAAAATCTTTGCTGTACCCCCCCAGAGAGACTTGCCAGCTGTTTTGAATAGCTGGTGGTTCCCTCTAGGTACCCGTGCCCCTGGCAGTGGGAGGACACTTTACGTGCTCTCCCCTGCTCTCCCCAGGTCAATCGGTCTGGAGAGGGGGAGCATATGAATTCTCTTGCTCCCTGCCCCCACCCTGCAAGGAAGCGCTGTGCTTAGAGTCAACTGCTAGCTGAGCAGAAGCTGTCAGTTGACTAAGTGCTGAACCTCTTGCAGGGTGGGAGGAGATTTCACGCGCTTCCCCCACCCCCATTCCCTGATTGACTTGGGGGCAAGGGGAGCACGTGAAGTCTCCAGCCACCCTGTCCGGTGCTTAGAAGCACCATGCCCCTCTCAGGGTGGGAAGAGACTTCATACACTTCCTCCTGGCCCCAGGCCAATCAGGGCTTGCCCCTCTCAGGGTGGGAGGAGACTTCGCGTGCTCCCCCCCAGGCCCTGATTGGCCTGGGGGCAGGGAGAGTGGCAGGGACTCCGTGGGCTGGATCAACTTGCTTGGTGGGCTGGATCTGGCCCACAGAGGCCCTTTTGCCCACCCTTGCTCTGATGTGATGTTATCAAATACCAGCAATGCTCCTCTGCCATGTATGTTGGTCAAACTGGACAGTATCTGTGATTAAAGGATTAATGGACATAAATCAGATGTCAGGAATGGTAACACACATAAACCTGTAGGGGAATATTTTAACCTCCTTGGACATTCAATAATGGATTTAAAAGTAGTCATTCTTCTACAAAGGAATTTTATCTCCCAGTTACAGAGGGGAAACTGCTGAACTGGAATTCATTTACAAGTTTGACACCATCAACTTGGGCTTGAATAAAAATATTAACTGGTTAACACACTCCAAAGTCAATTTCCTATGCCTTTAATATTTGCATTTACACATTAAAAGCTATGAATGGGACACATCCAGCCTGACTCAATTAGCTTAGCATCATTAACACTGGTCCTGCTATTGACAGGAAACTGCTTTTGCTGTTATATATACTATGCATTCTGTAATTTCCACTCCAACTCATCTGATGAAGTGGGTTTTACCTATGAAAGCTCATGATATAATATATTTGTTAATCTCTAAGGTGCTACAGGACTGCTCATTGCTTTTAAAGTTGCATACTAACACTACCCCTCTGAGACTTTTCATTTTAAAGAGTACACCTTCTGATTGTTACTATATAGATATTTAAGCATTCCTGCAAAGGCCTACACTTTAAGAATTTAGGAGGAGTCATATAATTAAGCTAGTTACAGGAGTATGAAAACCAAAGAATCAAAATCACAAACTGCTTATGTATGTCTTCTCTACGAGTGTCTTCTCTCACTGTGACAGTCTCTGGCCTTGTTCTGAACCTGAGCCTTTGGCTAAGCAGCATGGGCAGCCATAAGTGGGGAAACATGTGGTCGCGTCCTCACACATCCCAAGCCTGTCATATTGAAGTAAGGCAATTTTGGGCCTTTTAGAAAGGCGATCCAATCTACTGTCTCTAGTTAAAGGGAAGAGCCTAAATGATTTAAAAATATTTAGGTTGATAGCTTTTTTTTCTGTCAAGGATACACTTGTTAATAGTTGTGAATCCTTGTTTCTTTATTGTTTTGTTGTTATGCTACCCACTTCTCTATTACTTATGTGTAAGGTCTTTGGTATTTTGATTGTTTCTGTCTGTTGGGGTATGTCTACACTGCCACCCTAGTTCAAACTAGGCTGGCTAATATAGGCAATATAAATCACGGGCTTCATTTGCATCTTGCCGGGTGCCGCCATTTTTTAATCCCCGTTAGTGCAGACTCCGTGCCCGCGGCTACATGCGGCACGGAGTGGGTAGTTCGAATTAGGCTCTCTAATTCGAACTACCGTTACTCGTGGAATGAGGTGTAACGGTAGTTCGAATTAGAGAGCCTAATTCGAACTACCTACTCCGTGCCGCGTGTAGCCGCGGACACGGAGTCTGCGCTAACGGGGATTTAAAAATGGCGGCGTCCGGCAAGATGCAAATGAAGCCCGTGATATTTAAATCCCGGGCTTCATTTGCAACTTTGATTGCCTACATTAGCCACCCTAGTTCGAACTAGGGTGGCAGTGTAGACATACCCTTGTATAGTTACTTTTGCTGGGTATAAACCAAATAAGGTGGAGGGATATAAATGATTAGATAATCATGTTACAGCATGCTAGGATTGGTTAGTTAAATTTCAGTACAATGATTATGATTAAGATATAGCTGAGAATATTACTATATAAATTAGGGGCAAATGGAAACTAAGTTGAAAAAATGTGAACTGGAAACTGGATTCATGCTTGCTGGAAGCTAACCCCAATAAACATTGACTTGTTTATTGGACTTGTAGTATTGCTGTTCTCAATTCATATTAGAAGGACCAGGGAAGTGAGAGGGTGAAGGGATAAGACTTCTAACACTGCTCAGTACCTTAAGGGAAAGAAGGTCAAAGAATTGGAAGAAAAGAAAGGAGTAAGAGGTAGCTGATGCACTTCCAAATAAGACATCACTTAGGCTACGTTTGCATTGCATCCCTCTTGGGGAAAAGCCTATGCAAATGAAATGCGGATTAGCATATTGCCACGCTTCATTTACATAATTAATTAGGGCC
The DNA here is from genome assembly GCF_049634645.1 of Pelodiscus sinensis. Classification (NCBI taxonomy): domain Eukaryota; kingdom Metazoa; phylum Chordata; order Testudines; family Trionychidae; genus Pelodiscus; species Pelodiscus sinensis. The sequence continues at coordinate 67,644,426 of NC_134711.1, read as the reverse complement.
TGTTTGTGCGCACGAGGCTTTTGCACAAAAAGGAACCATCTACACAGCTCCTTTTTGTGCAAAAGCATCCTCTTGCGCAAGAGCTGTTCTTCCTCATTTCCTTTGTTCCCTATGCCCTGTAAAGGCCAGGGCTAAAATGTAATAAGTACAGTTTGGAGATGCAGTGCATTTCTACCATGGAAAATCTCTCTTGAAGGGAAATTCCTACCTTTTATTATTTCAAAATAGGCTTTGATAAATTCTAGGCTGTCACATAATTAAAACAGGTAATTGTGATTAATTGCACAGATTAAAAATGATGAATCATGTTACTAATCACATGGTATTCTAGCACTGTTTAAAAGTGTATTTAAATATTTTCAGATGCTTTCTGTATTTTCAAATATATTGATTTCTATTGCAACACAGAATACAAAATGTATAGTGCTCACCTTATATTTTTGATTACATATATTTGCTCTATAAAACCGCAAACAAAATAGAATTTTTCAATTCTCCCATTACAAGTACCATAGTGCAATCTTAACATGAAAGTTGAAGTTACAAACATAGAATTAGGTGCACAAAGAACTGCATTCAAAAATAAAACAATGTAGAACTTTAGAGCCTAAAAGTCCACTCAGTCCTTCTTGTTCAGCCATCACCCAGTCAAGTTTGTTTACATTTTCAGGATATAATGCTGTCCACTTCTTGTTTACATGTTACTAGACAGTGAGAATAAGCATTTGGATGACACTGTTATAGCTGGTGTTGTAAAATATTTATATGCCAAATGCACTAAAGATTAATGTGCCCCTTTATGCTTAAACCACCATTCCAGAGGACATGCTGATGACCGATTCTGCTTGACACTTATCCAAAACAGTGTGGACCAATTCATGTTCATTTTTATTATCTGAGTCAGATGCCACCAGCAGAAGATTTTTTTTTCCTTGTTTGGATTCTGTAGTTTCTGAATTGGAGTTTTGCTCTTTTAAGATCTCAAAGCATTATTCCCACCTTGTCCCTCTCAGATTTTGAAAGCTATCTTTAAAAATCTCACATTGGTACCATCTTTGATTCTTTTCGAATCTAAAGAGAAAGTGTTTTTAAGATGAACACTTGCTGGATCATTATCTGAGACTGCTATTATGGTATATGAAATATACAACGGAATGTGGGTAAAACAGCAGGAGGCATGCATTTCTCCTCCCAAGGAGTAAAGTCACAAATTTTAATAATAATTTTTTTAATGAGTGTTATCAGCATGAAAGTGTCTCCTTACGACTGGTGGCTGAAGCATGAAGAGGCACATGAGTGTTTAGCATATCTGGCATGCAAATACTTTGCATTGCTGGCAGCAAAAATACATGCCGACATTTGTTCTTGATTTAAGATGACATTTTAAATAAGCAGGCAGCATTATCTCTTATAAATGTACATACACTTGTTTATCTTAACAGCTGGCTGAAGAAGTAGTAGTACTGAGTGGACTTGTGGGCTCTAACTCTTTTGTTTGAGTGCAACAACAACAACAACAAAACCCTGCAGTTGTATATTGTTGCACTTTCATGATAAAGAGATTGCATTACAGTACTTGCATGTAGAGCCCCAAATGGATACATTTTTTACCAACAGATGTGGATATCCATGGACAGAAATCAGTATCTGCTGATCCTCAGAGCACTACCCCCAGGAGACTCTGCAGCCAAAGGAGAGGAACATGGTCCCACTGTTCCTAAGATTCAGCATCCTACACTGGCAGCACTTCTCAGCTGTATGGCAGTACCTTCCCCAGGCCTGAGCCTGTATAGCTAGAGGCAGTCCAACCACACAGCTGGAAGGCACTGCCAGCGTGGGATGCTATCTCTCTTAGGAGTGACGGCACCACATTCCTATCCTTTGGACTGCAGCATCTTGTGGGAGTAGAGCCCTGTGGATCAGCAGATACCAATTTCTATTTGTAAATATCCACATCCATGGGTAGACAGTCCATACAGGCCTCTGTATATATGAGATGGACTGAAAAATACTATTACTTTTGTATATTTTTTTAGAATGCAAATATTATTATTTTTAATTACAAATATAAAGTGAGCACTGAACACTTTTATATTCTGTGTTTCAACTGAAGTCAATCTATATGAAAATGTAGAAAAATGCCCAAAATATTTAATGGATTCCATTTTTTAGCAGCACAATTAAAACTTTAGTTAATTGCAATTATTTTTTTTAGTTCACCATGTTAGTTAACTGCAATTAGTTAACAGCCCCAATAAATTTACTTGTTATACAGTAAAATAAGTAACTTTTAAAAACCTATTTCATCTTTGTAATAGCTAGTTGAATGGCAAATCATTGAATGTATATTATTTTGTAAATCGGACTCTCAGCAGAATATTTCTGAAAAGGAAAATGTCATTTACATTTATTATCTTCCTTTTGGGTTTGTGGATTTCATTGGTAGAACAATAGTTCTTGTTACAGATAATTTTGTTTGAAGATTATGGTTCCATTACTGTGTTGCCTGAGCAATTCTAATTCTATTAAGTTATTTAAAGATGTACTTTCATGGTATTTGCTGACTCAAATTATAATGAAGATTCAAAGTTACCCTGTAATAGATATTTCAAGATAGAAACCATCCCTTTTTTAGCAGTAACAATGCCACAATTAAGACATTCATTCAGTATTTCAAGACTTTATTAGAACAATTTAATTGACTATTGCTACAAATTTCATACCATCTTTCAAAATGCCTAGCTTTATAAAACCTGTGCTCATTTACACTTATGCCCACATTAGGGCCTCATTATGCTGCCAGTGGTTTAAATGGTCCATACTGTACTGAGAAGCAGGCCCATAGAATTCACAGCTTATCTGCATATTGTAGTGTCCAGAAATTATATATCTATATCAGTGTTTCCCAAATAGTGTTCCGCGGAACACCAGGGTTCAGTGAAGTGAAAATAAGGGTTCTGCGAGAAAATTCTATTACAATAACATTTTATGATTTTTTAAAAAATAATAATTAATATTATGTGATTTTTGTTTCTAAATATGTGCAGTTCAACTAAATGTTGATCTCATGACCTTGTTTAGCATTTGTTTATTATAATCCTTACTTATTTGTGGTCTACTTCTTCAGCTCCATATATTAGACTGTTATTAAGGGTTCCGCGGCCAAATAAAATTGGGAAACACTGATCTATATGATATTTACATCTAGTTTTTCCTTCTAATTATATCAAGGTTTTCCTAAAATGGAGGACAAGAGTTTACTATTGATAATTCAGGCAAGACATTTTGTATTTCATGAATACATTCTTTTTGCTGCACAGCTTCTTTCTTTATCCATCACAAGATTATGCAAATGCCACCGCTTCTGCTCCCAAGAGGGACGAGACAAAAGATCAGAGGGAAATGCCTTCATCATACCCTGGACCTCTCCCCTTCTATATGCCTTCCCACTGACTCCATTACTCTCCAGGATGATCAACAAGATTTGCACGGATCAAGCCACAGTGATTCTAATAGTGCCCTATTGGCCAAGACAACTGCGGTTTTCCTACCTGCACCATTTATCGATTGCTCACCTGATCCCCCCCCCCCATCAGTCCCAAGTTACTGACCCAGCATCAAGGCAAAACTCTCCACCTCAATCTCAGGGCCCTCAAACTCACAGCATGGCTTCTTCATAGTTCCAAAATGAAGAACTTACCTGTTCAAACAGTTTGAAGCAGATCCTCCTAAATAGTCAGCGCTTCTCCATGAGGTATACCTACCAAAACAAATGGAAACGATTTCAAGAGTGGTGCCGCAGTCGTCAATTGCATCCAAACACTGTTCCGATACCTGTCGTGCCGGAATACCTGATGGACCTCAGTGATGCTGGCCTTTCTATTAGCTCCGTTTGTGTCCATCTGTCCACTATCACAGCCTTCCACAAACCAGTGGATGACCTCTCGCTCGTCGCACATCCTATCACAAAGTGCTCCTTAGCCGGTTTGCAAAAGACTTGTCCAAATTTACACCTGCCAGTGCCACCTTGTGACTTAAACCCTGTGCTTGGCACACTCACAAGACTAGCTACTTTGAGCCAGTAGCTACTGCCTCCCCACAACATCAAGCTATGAAATTGGCCTTCATAGTGTCAGTTACTTCTGCAAGAAGTGTAAGAGAAATTGCAGCCCTGATGGCTCATCCTCCATATACTATTTTTACCAATCATCCTCAGACCTCGTCTCAACTTCCTTCATAAAGTTATATTGGACTTTCACCTCAATGAGCCCATCTACCTTCCCACCTATTTTCCAAAACCTCCCCGAGGGAGCTGATGCTACATACTCTGAATGCTAGGCAAGGCCTTTCATTCTACATAGATAGGACCAAGGAAATCAGACTTTTCATTTTATGTCTGGTCCCCACAAGGGAACAGCAGTTTCTGTGCAGTGTATCTCCAAATTGATTGCTAATTGCATATACCTTTCCTACTATCTTAGTAGGAGGGAACCACTGCAGACTATCACAGCATACTCCACCTGTGCTGTGGCCATGTCAGCTGCTTTCCTGAATTATATATCCCTTGGATATATGCAGAGCAGTGATATGGTCTTCCCATCACACCTTTGCACAACACTATGCTTTACAGCAGGGACCCATACCTACCACCACTTTAGCCAAAGCAGTCCTTGCCTCTTCTCACAACTGAGTCCAACACCCGCAAGAGGTGGTTACTGCCAGCTATCACCTGAGTGGAGCACCTAGAGGGACACCACTTGAAGGAGAAGAAGTTACTTACCCTGTGTAATAACAATGGTCCTTCAAGATATGTCTCTCTGTGGGTGCTCCACTACCCTCCCTCCCTCCCCTCTACTTTGGAGTCCACTGAACAGTTTCTGGTAAAAAAGGAATGGAGGGACACTCGCACCGCACACACAGCCAATGAATTAAAACAGCGCAAGATGGCTACTGTGCATGCACGGCGTGGGTAGGCACTGCTAAGCAAAAATCTCCAATCACCAGTGTGAGCACCCAGAGGGGGGCACATCTTAAAGAAATATTACTGCACAGAGTGACTAAATCCTTCATATTTTTTCCCAACCAACAAAATTGTCAATATGATTAAAAACCAAATGTTCATTTTTGTATGAGAGCTTATAATTCCTGTACAAGTCTCTTCCTTTAGATTCAGCCTCTGCACCCTGAGTCCTAATAAATAGCTGTTAGCAGTAACAGTAAAGACTTGTGTGGCAAGTTATACATCTATACAGGGGTGGGCAATAATTTGTAATGGGGGTCACTGATTTTGGTAAGTGGTCAAGAGCTGCACTTCTGTGGAGGGAGTATGGGGTCTGCGACAGCAGGTTGGGTGTAGAAGATAACTTGGGATAGAGGACTGAGGTGCAGGAGAGAGTGAGGGGTTTGAGAGGGAATTTGGGTGATGAAGGGGGTTATGATCTGGGTGCAGGGGCTTAGAGTGAAGGGTCCAGGAGGGGTGATGGGTGCAGGATAGGATTCTGGCCAGGAGGAGGGATGCAAGAGGGGGTTCAGGTTCTGGGAGCGAGTTGTGACCTGGTGGGGAGGGGTGCAGAGCATTTGGGTGGTGACATGAGGCAGGGGAATGAGGTGCAGGGTCGGGGGAAGGAGGGTATGTTTGCCAGAAAGGATTCTGGCCTGGGGGAGAAGTGTAGGAGGTGGTACAGAGTCTGGGAATTGAGACCTGGAGGATTTGGGGAGAAGGGGATACAGAGGGTTTGGGTGGTGGCCTGGAGCAGGTAGTTGAGGGGAGGGGTGTGTGCCAGAGCATCTCTGGCTGGGAGATGCTTACCAAGGCAGCTCCCAATCACCAGTTCTGCAGGAACCTGAGCCGCCCAGCCTGTGTGCTGGGCAGCTGCTCCACTTGGCTCTTCTCCAGCACAGTGAGGGATGGAGGGTGAGGAAGTGAGGAGGCTTCATTCGTTGCCTCGGCCTTCAGCAAAATTTCTCAGCTCCTATTGCCTGGAAACTTGCCAATGGGAGCTGGGGGATTTGGCTAGAGGGTGGGGACAGCATGCGAAGCTTTCTCCTTCCTGCCCAGCCTGCATAGCAATTAACAGCCAGCTGTTTAAAGCAGCTGCAGCTACTGAGTCCTAAGGGTGTTGGCGAGGCGGCCGTGGGCCAGATCCGGCAGCTTGGCGAGCCGGATCTGGCCTGCTAATTGCCTCTTACCCACCCCTGTCCTATAGATATTCACAGACAATATGCCAACCCAGAGAAATAAATTCATTATTAACCAAATAGCCATTGAAGAAGATTCACATCTACCAATGGTTCAGAATCAAGAGCCTTTTGAGCCCAATGAAGAGAACAGCTCATGTGGTTCTGGCCATAATTTTACATGAATTTTTGCAAAAGTTGCAACCATAGAAAAGTGAGTAATAGTTCTAGCATCATTTTTTCTAAGTGAGCATATCAGACTCCCCATTTGAGTGTCATCAAGTGTCAAGATTAGTCAGAATGACAGATTAGACAAGTCTTTGGCACAGCTTTCTAGTTTCCATTAGCTCTAAAAGACGGGGAGTTCTGAAGGCCTCTATCCATTCAAGAAAAACAATACTATTGTTGTAGGAAAAGGTTGTTCTTTTAGCTCCAGAAACTTTTCTGTTCAGAGTAAACTCTTCTTTCCACAATTACAGTGAAATGATTCTTCCATCATTTTGTTGCAGAGCTTAGCACCACTGTTAATGTTGAAGCATAAATCAGCATTAGAGTTACAGGTCTAACTGCACTTCTTTTTTCCTTGGTTGCCTCTGTGAACTTATTCTATAGCACCTTTATCCTCCAGGGTGGAATTTTGCAATTCTTCTGCTTTTAGTTTGGTTTGGGTGACAGTACTCTGTATACCGAGTATGAGCACCTGGGGTTCTTCCTTTCAGAAATCTGCAGCCAAATGTATATAGTGACACACAGATGTCTTAAATTAAAATATAATTTATTTAGCAGTAGAAATAAAGCACAGAAGGGGAAAAAAGTTTTTAATCACCCTATCTTACTAACTGCTGATAACCAAGGGAGATGTAACTTTTTCAGATACAGGGCAGCTCCAATTAGCCCAGTTGTTACTTCATTCATCTCATTTTGCTCATGATGGGCGATTAGGCCTCAAAGTTGCAACAAGTAAGATGGTAAAATCCTACACCAGAGGACATCTCAGAAAATTACAAAGGAGTCAGAACTCTCTCCACAATGTCCATTGTGGCATCACAAGGAAAAATATATGAGACTTCTCAGAAGAAGATTAGCAAAGTAGATTTTGCAGAGGCTTCAGTTGGTAGGAAGATGTTGTTTGGCTCATTCTCAAGGGATTCCTTAAATGACAAAACTCTTGCACTGTATGGAGCGTCTTCTATTTCTGCTAATTGTTTGGCTCTTAAAATTCTGCTTATCCTGGGTCTCTCTATTTTTGTGATTCATTACTCACTGCTTCCCATTAGTGGTGATGGAGAGAAAAGCTGTTAGGCAGTTTCTTACCTGATATTTTTCTTTGTTAGCAGTTTCTTTTATCAACCAACTCACCCTGGCAATCTGGTAGATGACTCTAATACTGTGTGTTGTAAGAAATTGAAAATTTCCTCTAAATGGAGACCTAGTTACCTTAAGGTTATTTATATATGATGTCAGGTTGTCATCTTAATTCTAATAATTGGTTGCTAGAGTATTTCTACAGCTTTGGGAAAACTCATCTGGTGGCCTAAGGGAGGGGCTTAGTACTGGAAATTCCAGCAACATTATTGCTTCTGAATTCCATAGGGGAGAAGTGTTATTTATCAGTGATGTATGAGAGAAACTGTTAACAGAACATTATTGGGTAAGAAAGATCTCATTCCTACTACTATTGTACAAGAACATTTTGTGTTATTAAAATTAAGGCACTTAATATGCTGATGAGTGATATAAGAATCGAAGGCTTTTTTCTGTTTGAAATATTTTTGTTAGCAGTCTTTTCATTTTGGCAATGTAGGTAACTTGATAATTATCGACTGGTTAATTTCAGAACTACTTCTGTGGGAATCAAGCAAGATATTACCCAGCAAGAGATTGATGAGAGCAGGGTTTTCAGGATTGTTCAAGGTTTGTACACTTTTTATTAATTTTAATTTACATTTAATGTTACGTTTTAGTGTCTTTTCTATTAATCTAAAAAGCATAGTTTTTAATATTATTTCTTTTAAAAATAAGTAAAAGCAAGGTATTTAAGTGAATACAATAATTATTACTACTACAGGGATCAAACATCAGAGAAAAAGAATGCAAACACATATGTCTCTTGCTTTGTGCTTTAATATATGTATGTTTCTAGAGAATTTTCTTTCTTCTTTTTTTGACAAAAGAAAAAGCCAGTAGACACTGATGTGTAGATTAGTTATAAATGTAATGTGTAAAATGTTGCTTTCGGTAATGACATCACTTATAAAAGAGATGTTAAGAACCCCATTCATGTGACAATGAATTTTAATATATTTTGCCCATTTGTCACTGATACGGTATTTGAGAAAATGGCTTTTGGTCATTTTTAATATATTGGATGCATTCTAGATTTTCACGGTCTGCATATTAAATATTTTGCTTCCTAATAAAGACGTCAAGGCACATTTATTAATGTTTCCTGGAAGATGTAATTCATCTTTCATTTGTAGTGTACAGGCTTTCAGAGAGAAGATTTTGCTGTTTCACATGAATATGATTATATTCAAACAGGATTACATTAATCCAAAGTAGGAATTTTTAAGTTCACGTGCACAGGGTCCACATGAGTGATTTACTAGGCAGCATGCACTGCTATTCACATCTCTCAGTCAGAACTGAGAGAAAATTCTCAGTCAGAACTGCTGGTCTGTGTTAAAAGCCCGTACACTTCAAAAACAAGAGAAGTTGGATGCATGGATATGATGTTTAGCTAGCAGTGTGCTCAGTGGGAGTTTTTGGGAAAGCATCTTCAAAACATCTTCATGTAAACATTTCATCTGATCCTTAGGTATACTTAAAGAGAAGCTAAGTAAAAGGGGAGTTCGTGTTGTAACAAGATTAGGAAAATATTTCCGAGAACTGGATCATAAGGGAGATGGAGCCTTTTCTAAAGCAGTCTTCAAACAAGCTCTAACATTATTTCATTTAGAAGTACCTGAAAAGGTAAGTCTTGATGCAATTGCAATCAGGAGTGTGATACCGAAGTGATTTGTCTACTAAAACTTTATGGAGTTGCTACTTGTCTTCATTTAATTATGCAGTTTGAATGACTATATTTGCTCCTTTTTCTGTGCTTTTTGGTACTTCTGCTTTTAATCCCACATGAAACCCCCTTTAAAAAGTAACAGTCATGCCTTCTTTAAATATCATAAAGAAGCAGAAAAAGGCACCCCCTTTTTTTTCAGGTTCTCTTTAATTAATATTTTTTTTAAAGTGCTGGGGCCTAATTGAGTGAGAGCTACTATACTTCCAGCTGATAGGTAGAGTAGGAGAAACTTCCTTTGAAAAAGGTTACTGATGGTAGTTTACTATGTTCATATCCTTAATTAATAATGCCTTTATTTCAGGTTAGACTATTCCATGTATTAGACTGGGTAGTAGATTCCCATTGTCAAAATAGATGTTGATAATCTATTAGTAAGGATCCCAGGAATTCAACTCTTTTTTACCATCTAGGAACAGGAGGGGTCAGTCATTGTGGTGCTCCCGTAATTGCTGCTTGTGTTCTTGACCTGAATTCTTGGAAAGAATATTGCTTCGGTTGCTACTCTTGGCTTGTTTTTGGTGACATCAAGGGAAGATGGATTTAAATGAACTCTAAAATAAGATAATTTCTTTCTAAAGGAGGTGCTGGGTTCTGAGACAGAGTAAAGACAGTCTTGGTTTAGCAAATGATTATTTAGTCCCAAAAAAGTCTGGTGGGTCATGATTTTGCCTCATCTCTGCTATCGAAGAAGTGGGATTTTTTTGCCTCCTAAATGGCGGCAGCAGAGTTTAAGCCTTTATTGGATGCTCAGTAAATTTTGGGAATTTCAGAGGGCTCAGCCCCAGTATATTCCTACAGGATGAAATCAAACCCTTAGTTTTTGCTTTACCTGCCAACAGACAATCTGTCTTCTGTAATTATGTTTTGGCAAATTTAAGTTGCAGTCGTTCCGTAATAATGTGAATCTCTCAATAATTTATAATACATTCTGTTATAAACGAATCTGACTAGCTTATGCTGAGAGAGATCTTGTAGGAGGTAACATTGGAAAGTCACTCTTTTTTAAATTGCAGGATTTTGAGTCTTTGTGGCTTATTCTTGATGATAACGGAAATGATAAAGTTGATTATGGGGAGTTCACTCGTGCCTTTATTGGAGAAATGAATGAGTATCGAAAAACATTTGTTAGAAAAGTAAGTTTATTTTAGTTATTCCACATAAGGATATAACAACATATATGGGAAACATCTGAAATTGTTGAATGCCTATTTTTGGTCAATAATATATTTTGGTTTTGATTTTTTGTTAAGTTGTGTATCTGAAATTTAGGCATCTAAAATGATATGCCGGTACATTAATCTAGTCTACATGTAGATTAAAAGGCTGCATCTGCTTTGCTTTTGTGGAATTACCCAGTTTTGATTTCTGCAACTGGCACCAAAAATTCATCAGTTTTTAGCATGCTCCCTATACTTACTCATTCTTACAATGAGGTTTAATGGATAGATCGCTGAATTGGGACTCAAGAACTGCCTTCCATTTTTGGTTCTCCCATAATTGTGTTTAGGCAAGCCATGTCAGCTATGTGCCTTCTGTCAAAGCTTCCCCATCTGTCAAAGAGACATAAATCATTTGAAATCTACAGAGGAAAAGCACTATGTGAGTGCAAGATATCACTTACCATTTTGTAAGGTGTTGCATGTGTGAAAACTGGATAGATAAAGGGATTGCTAATGCAATTGAAACCTTTCATTTTCTAGGACCCTTATTAGAATCCATCCAATATTTTACTGACTCTAAGTTGTTAAATACTAAGAATAATGCCCTGCTTTTTGGTAACTTTATTCCTAGAGGACCTGGTTTTCCCAGTCTTACTCTGAATCCCACACTCTGTGTGATGCCATTGAAATAAAGATTGAATTATTACTGCTATCAGTGTCAATGCAATCCAATTATGGGAGATTTAATTGAGTTCTTTTTCTGCCCCATGTAAATGGCTGTCAACTAGGAACTGATTTCAGAATCTTTTCCTGTTGTTGAGCAAAAGGCATAAAGAACACTGCTTGATTTCAGATCCTAGATTGAATTTGCAGTATTAGTGGGGAAAAATGTTTACATTTTATGTAGAAGTAATTGAGGGATAGTAACAATGGAATCTCACAATGTTTTGAGTCAGGTTTTTGACTACATTGCAGACTGAGATTGCTCATATAAAATATGTAAGTATTTCACTTTACATACATTACATTGGACATAAAATATCTGATTTAATTAAATGCATTTATATCATAATTTCTTCCGACTTCTGTAACACATTTCCTTTTTATCTTTGTTTAGGCTTACATGAAACTTGATTTCAACAAAACCGGCAGAGTACCTATGGTAGACATCAGAAAGTGTTATTGTGCCAAGAAACACTCCCAAGTGTTGTCAGGTAATTCAAGTAAGAAGTATTTTAATTAGCTAGCTGATCTTACTTGCTAGCAGAGATATAGTACTTGCAAATTGTTGCTGTTATGATAAGGTATGTTTCCCAATGGCTTGGACTTGAGGCTGTTAATTAGAATTATTTTGTCCTCTGGCCAAAACACCTAAACACACCTGTTAGGAAAGGTCTAGTTACTATTTAATGATGCCTTGAATGCAGTGGAGTGGACTAGAAAATGTTTTGAAGTCCCTTCCAGTCCTACACTTCTAATATCCCGTGGTCATATATAGTTTCTCTGACTTAACTGACCAGCGAATGATAGACTACCTTCGATACTAGAAAGATACTGGACCAAATTATTAATAATTTTATAAGCACCTAGAGGCAAACAGTTATAAGAAATAGCCAGCATGGATTTGTTAAACAAATGATGCCAAACTAACCTAATTTCCTTCTTTGACAGGATTACTGGCACAGGAGATAGGGAGGAATAAATAGACGTGATGTATCTTGATTTTAGTAAAGGTTTTGATACAGTCCATATGACATTCTCCTAAGCAAAGTAGGGAAATTCGATCTATATGGAATTACTAAAAGGTGCACACTTAGTTGAAAGACTGTACTCAGAGGAGTTATCAATGGTTCACTGCCAAACTGGTAAAGGTATATTTAGTAGGGTCATGATTGGTTCTAATACTACTCAATATTTCCATTAATGACTTGGATAATGGAATAGAACAGGGGTTCCCAAACTTTTTGACATGGGGACCAGTAAATCCATTCATGAGCTTTTGGAGGACCGGTAACATTCATTTGCATATTTGCACATTCATTAAGCAAATGATGAATATTCAAATAAGTTGTTTCTGGTCCTCCCAAAGCCCCCAGTGCCAGCGTTAGCAAAGCTTTTGATACAGTCACCCACAATATTCTTGCCAGCAAGTTAAGGGAATATGGATTGGAAAAATGGACTGTAAGATGGATAGAAAGTTGGCTAGATCAGGGTTTCCCAAACTTTTTACTTTAGTTGGAACCCATTTTTTTTCAGTACTGTTTTTTGCAGCCCAAAAATATAAGTGCATATAAAAAAAAGAATGAAAAATGAATACATTTTCAGTGTTTCACTCAGCTGTATCTTCCGCCCAGCCTGGGCCAGGGCTTGGGGGACCCGGCGCCACATGGGCACTCCAGGAGGCGGGAGCAGGAGCAGATTGGGGGTAGGCTTTCTGGCTAGGAGGGAGGGTTCAAGGAAGGGTAGGGTTGCCAGGTGTCCGGTTTTGTACCGAACAGCCCAGTATTGAGGGTTTTGTCCGGGAAACAAATTGAGAAATTACCAGATATATAAAATGTCTGGTATTTTCTAATTAGGTTAGTTTTATTACAATTAGGTGTATCAGTCCTTAGCTGCGAACTGCCTGGCTGGTAGATGTGCTCACGCTGCCTGAGTGTGTTTACCTGCCAGGCAGTTTGCAGCTACTCGAGGGAGGGTATGTGGGGGTAGGGGGGGGCAAAATGGAATCCCCGGCCAGACTCACTCATCTGCCAGGGTCTGCAGGATCTGCATGTGCCCGGGACAGTTCCACTCCACCCCCCCACCCCGATCTCCCCAGTCCAGCCCTGCTTCCAGTGTCTGGTTCCCCCATTCCCACCAATCTCCCCTGGTCACCCCCTCCCCCCGATAATCCCCCAGACCAGCCCCGCTGCCCTCATCCAGTCCTGCTTCCGGCAGCTGGTTCTCCCGCCCACCTCCTCCTGATTTCCCCCGTCTAGCCCTGGTTCCACTCCCTGCCCTTCCCGAGCGCTGGACAGCCCCACTGCCCCCAACCCTGCTTCTGCCCGCCCACCCAGATCTCTGCGGAACAGCCCTGCTGCCCCCAACCCTGCTTCCACCACCTGCCCGCCTAGATCTCTGCGGGACTGCCCCGCTGCCTCCAATCCTGCTTACGCTGCCCAGATCTCCGCGGGACAGCCCTGTTGCCCCCAGCCCGGCTTCCACCGCCTGCCCAGATCTCCACGGGACAGCCCCGCTGCATCCAACCCTGCTTCCGCCAGCCGCCCGCCCGCCTACATCTCTGTGGGACAGTCCCACTGCCCCCACCCTGCTTCCGCTGGCCGCCTGTCTCCCCCCATCTCCATGGGACAGCCCTGCTGCCCCCAACCCTGCTTTCCGGCAGCCGGTTTCCTCCCCCACGCGCACACCACCTCCCAGCCCGCCCCACTCTGCTCCCCGCCTGGCAGCCGCACTGGCCCATAGTTTGGGAAATACTGGAATAGAGAGTATGCTCATGAAGTTTGTAGGTGACAGCAAGCTGGAAGATGTTGCAGGCACTTTGGAGAACAGAATTAGAATTCAAAATGACCTTGACAAATTGAAGCATTGGTCTGAAATCAGTAAGATGAAAGTCAGTAAAGATAAGTGCAAAGAACTACATTTTAAGGGGGGGGGTGATCAAACTATAAAATGGGGAGTAACTAACTAGATGCTAGTATGACTGAAAAGGATCAAGTGCTTATAGTGGATCACAAATTAAAAATGAGTCAACAATGTGATGCAGTGGTGAAAAAGGCTAATTCATTCTGGGGTGTATTAACAGGAATGTCATATTGAGTCATGAGAGGTAATTGGTCCACTTGACTCAAATGGAGTACTGTGTCCAGTTCTGGGAGTCACACTTTAGGAAATGTGGAAAGTGGCAGCAGAGTCCACAGAGACACTAAGGGTGAGTCTAGACTGGCAAGATTTTGCGCAAAAGTGGCTGCTTTTGCGCAAAAACTTGCCAGATGTCTACACTGGCCGCTTGAATTTGCGCAAGAGCACTGACTTTGTAATGTACAAAATCAGTGCTTCTTGCGCAAATACTTTGACGCTCCCGCTCAGGGATATACCCTCTTGCGCAAGAATACTTGCGCAAGAGGGCCAGTGTAGACAGGTACCTTAATTTTTTGCACAAGAAAGCCCAATGGCTAAAATGGCCATTGAAGCTTTCTTGCGCAAAAGCGCATCTATACTGGGCACAGGTGCTTTTGCGCAAAAGCACTTTTTGTGCAAAAGCATCTGTGCCAATCTAGATGCTCTTTTGCGGAAACACTTTTAATGGAAAATACTTTTCCGTTAAAAGTATTTCCACAAAATCATGCCAGTCTAGACGCAGCCCACGTTTATGGCAGGCTTGTGTACAGTAGAGTGATACCCCAACTTGCTGTGCACTAATTACCAAAGGGACAAGCTCTAAATGTATCCTGAATATAAGCTACCTTCTGAATAAACAATATTTTTCTGGGGTATGACATTCAGTAATCCCTTATAATTTGAGGTATTTTACCTTTTGAAGCCCATTTTCTGTTGTTAGAGCTCTGAAAAGAACTTACAAGGCTTACATCTAATATTCAAGAAAAAGGAATTTAAATCATAGAAGAAATCCAATTTTGAGATCACACTTTCATAGAAATTAATACTGGAATTCTTATTATCAGCAATATTGCCTAATTTCTTGAATATTCTCTGCAGTCTGTATCCATCTCCAGATTAGATATAAAAATTCAGAATAAACTCCAACCCTCGCAAAAATCAGTGGGTTTTTTATTTCCTTGTTTTTGTATATAACTGAGTTGTTTCTGAAATGCTTAAAGCCTGGAGCATTCCCATATATTACAGTTATTCTGTTTCCTCCTGTCATAGCACAGTTGGGTACAATCACTTAGCCCCCTTTATGGAAGAGACAGGAAATTTTCCAAAGGATTGCTTTAGGATTTAGGTGTCTCAAGATTAATTGAATAAGTTCAGTCTGCATTAAAAAAAATATTTCAACATTTGAGGAACTTAGCGTTTCGATTACTTTAAATTATTTTGTAGTTCTAAAAATGGATGTATTAAAAAGGGGATTATCTAACAGAAGGGGGGAAGTGATCTTGCCTCTGTAAAGGCCTACTGATGAAGTGGGGGGAAGAAAAAGGGGGCAGCTGCCCCAGGCCAGGTAATTCAAATCCTACAGTAATGGTGGTGGCAAATAGAGCACTGGGTCCTTTAAACTGCTGCCAGAGTACCACACCATGTGCTTTAAGCATCTCTTGGGGCCCAGCATAGTGTGCCCTGGGGTGGCACTGAAGGCTGGCTCTGCTGTCCTTAGCCCCACTTCTTCCGCCCAGGCCCCTGCTCTTTCTGGGAGCATGGAGCTGCGCACCTCCCACCCCGCCTTGTTCACGGGGCTGACAAGTCTGTTGGCTTTAAGAAGGATGTGAAGATTCTGGAGGGAGTTCAAAAGAGGACCATAAAAATGACCCAGAGACTAAAGAACAAGCCTTATAATGGAAAGCTTAAGGAGTTCAACTTCTTTATCTCACTGAGAAGGTTGAGAGGTGGCTTGATCTGTCAGTGGTGGCTTTTCAACCTAGCTGACAAAAGCATAGCAAGATCCAGTGTTTGGAAGCTGAAGTTAAAAAGTTCAACCTTGAAATATAGGTAGTTTCCTAGCAGTGGAAGTATTTACACATTACAAGGGGTTACTTGGGTGGGATGATGAGAGGTCGAGTTCACCATTGTTTGAGGCATTTAAAAGAAGTTTAGAGATCTTTCTAAAACGTGTATCTTACTTCCAGAATAAATTCTGTGGCCTGTGTATGTGCTGAATGGTCTTATGGTGGTCCTTTCTGTGATTTTTTTTCCATTCATTCCCTTCTTCATGGGCTGGGGGGAGAACAAGTTTGTCTGCATTGCCTTTCTCATGCTCACAACAGTGGCAGCTCTGCACTAAGATAATTACTAATCAAATCTTACACTTCAAATGATTGTCTGCGGGGATTAGGAAGCAGTTCTTTTCCCTGAAGTACAATTAGCTAGATGTATTCTGTGGGGGTGGTTTTCCACCTTTCCTTGAAGCATTATAGATTGGCCACAGTTGGAGATGGGACAGAAAAGGGGGTGAAACAGTGCTCTGAGCTGATGTAGAGAATCCTTTTTCTTAAGTGCCCGGCTGGTGTACCTTGCTCACATGCTCAGTGTGAAACTGATAACCAGATTTGGGGAAAGGAATACATTTCCTCCTAGTCAGATTGACAAGGATCTTAGGGTACGTCTACACTACAATGTTAATTCGAACTAACTTAGTTCGAATTAATTAATTCGAACTAAGCTAATTCGAACTAACGGATCAAGACTAAAAAACTAGTTCAAATTAGTGTTTTGCTAATTCGAACTAGCATGTCCACATTAAGTGGACCCTGAACCAGACTTAAGGATGGCCGGAAGCAGTGCCGGCAGGGCATCAGAGGAGGACTTAGAGCATGGAGATGCTGTGTCAGGCTAGCCGAGGGCTGTGCTTAAAGGGTCCCGACCCCCACCCCGGACAGACAGTTCTCAGGGGTGCCCCGCTTGCAAAGCAGTCCTGGTTTGGATTGCCCGGAGTACCCACACTGGGCACATCACAGCACTCGGCCATCAGACCGGCTGCACTTGCCGCAGGCTGCCATCTCGGGAGAGGGGGCAATTGGGGGGCTGCAGGAGAGCTTCCACCCCAAAAGCCCACAGAGCCAGCCCAGTCCTCCCCATCAGGGGCGCATACCCCATTCCTCCCTCACCTCCTTCCACTTACCCTTCCCTAGCCCCTCTTCTTGATGTACAAAATAAAGGACAATTGTCTTCAAAAATTGAATCTGTCTTTATTGAACAAAACTGGGGGAGACTGGGAAAAGGAGGTGGGAGAGGGGAAGAGAGAGGCTGGGAGAGGGGAGGGCAACTAAAATGATCAGGGGTTGGGAACAGGTCCCATATGAAGAGAGGCTAAAGAGACTGGGACTTTTCAGCTTAGAAAAGAGGAGACTGAGGGGGGATATGATAGAGGTCTCTAAAAGCAGGAGTTGGGTGGCGAGGGTGCATACAGAAAAGTTCTTCATTAGTTCCCATAATAGAAGGACTAGAGGACACCAAAGGAAAGCAATGGGTAGCAGGCTTCAAACTAGTAAGAGAAAGTTGTTCTTCAGAAAGCAAAGAGTCAACCTGTGGAACTCCTTGCTGCAGGAGGCTGTGAAGGCTACAACTAGAACAGAGTTTAAAGGGAAGTGAGATCAAGTCATGGAGGTTGGGTCCGTGGAGTGGTATTAGCCAGGGGGTAGGAGTGGTGTCCCTGCCCAAGGTTTGTGGAAGGCTGGAGAGGGAAGGCACGAGACAAATGCCTTGGTCACTGTCTTTGGTCCATCCCCTCCAGGGTCCCTAGGGTTGGCCGCTGTCGGCAGACAGGCTACTGGGCTAGACCTTTGGTCTGACCCAGGACGGCCATTGTAAGCTCAGGGCTCAGGGTCGGGGGTCTCAGTGGACCCCCTTGATTTTCATGCACACCTGCTCCTGGGTGGCCAGGCTGGCAGCTCTCCTGCCCTAGACGGCCACTTTCCTGTGCCTAGTGCGGAGATCGTGGACGAGGTCCGCTCTAGACCAGGCGGGTGCCCGCCTCTTGTGGTCCCGGGCAAGCTCCTGGGAGCCGCCAGCCTGGTCCCGGGAAGAGGGGGAGGGCTGGGGGGCATCGGGTGGGTGTCTCGATGTGTGCCAGGTGCAGGGTCTGCTGGCTGGGTGCTGGCAGTCTTGCACCTGGCACGGGCACCGTAGCCAGCCCGTGCCCCTTTAAGGGGTCCGGGGCTGGGAGGGGGGCAGACGAGTTTCCCTGGTGTTGGCCAGAGTGGCCACCAGGGAAACCTGGGGAGGGCTAGCCTCCCACTAGTTCGAATTAAAGGTCTACACAGCCCTTAATTCGAACTAGTAAATTCGAACTAGGCTTAATCCTCGTAAAATAAGGTTTTCCTAGTTCGAACTAAGCGCTCCGCTAGTTCAAACTAACGGAGCGCTAGTGTAGCGCCTATGAAAGTTAGTTCGAACTAATGTCCGTTAGTTCGAACTAACTTTGTAGTGTAGACATACCCTTAGTTTTTCATTTTGGCTTTCTCTACAACAAAGAATGTGATTTACTATTAGGTTCATATAGGCATATCTACTTTCCATTGTAGAAGCCATGGATGACTGCAGATGAAGCAGATGAAATTTTCTTCTGCAGAAGCCTGTTCGTGCTTCCCTATGGGGAGGTTGTCAGGAATGGATCCTCCAAAGGACTCTCTTAAGTTAGAAAGTGGCCTCAGGAAAAGTGAAGTATGCCACAGTTTACAGTAATGGGGACAGATTCTGTGCAATTTAGGGGTCCTGGAGCCTGAAGTGTAGGGAAGGCCTGTGCCTCTCTTCTATCTTGCATCATCACCTGCTATGGCAGACTAATATACCTAAAACTAAGAGGAGAAGGACCACTCTGAAACACCTGCTGGAAGAGAAGGTGAGCCCTGTGAGAAGGTGGAAGGAATAGCTATCCCCTGGCAGGAGGTGGCATCTTTGTAGAGAGGACTATTATTTAAGAATAATTCTTGGGTTTTGAGATGTTCAAGCGCTTCGAGAGAGCTCTCCCAGCATTCTACGTAAATCACCTCCATAAGGGGAGTAGTGGTTGCCTGGTTCACACTGGAGCTTTACAGCTCTGTAACTTGCTGCATTCAGGGGGATGAGGGTTTTTTTTCACACCCCTGAGTCAGAAAGTTGCAGCACTATAAAGTGCCAGTGAGGATTTAGTCAAAAAAGATTAAGCTTACAGTATGTAGCACACTTCTGAATTACTGGATTATTCTGTTTTGGAGTTCTTTGAAGAAAAATTGGTGGTGATGATAAAGGGAATATGATGTCCATTGTTATGGAAATAAGACAGTTCTAGTAGCCTAAATCAAATTAAAACAATTCTCCACTATTCCAATTACATTATTCATGTATAGTAAACTCAATTCTGGTTAAAAGTAAAGACAGACATTTCTTTTGACAAATACTTTTTAAAATAAAAAATTTGTAGTTTGCTAAAGGGAAAAATCTTCACAAACACAATTTTTAAAAGTTTATTTTCCTTACATGTATCAAATACTATATATTGAGTGTTTCTGAGAATATTTAATGGCAAATAATATTTTAACAGGCGATGCTACAGAGGAAGAAATTAAATCTTCATTTCTAGAAACTCTAGAGCATGTCTGCAGCAATCCCAGTGAAGTATCATATTGTGAGTTTGAAGATTACTATGAAGGATTAAGTATTGAAATCATGAATGATGAAGATTTTGTTAATATTTTAAAGAATGCTTGGGGAATTTAGAACTGCAGAATATATAGAATGTAAAAAAAAGACTTCAAATGATGATTAAAATATGAAGAATAAATCCTCACAAGTTACTTTTTGAATGAATGTTTCAAATTTGTTTTACTAGTCTGAAAATATTTGAGTCAATTTTCAGAAGGGTATATAAGTTATATGTAAAGCTCCCTTTGAATGTTTCTTTTTATGTAAATTTTGTGTTTTATTAAACAAAATTTATAATAACTTTATGCACTTCCCTCTGGAAGTAGGATCACTTGTCTCATTAAAATAGTGTAGCTTATTTTGAAAACAGCAGCCTAGAATACAAATATAGGTGAAAGGATACATACAGGAGAAAACTTACTATGCATTATAATTACCAGTTGTATTTTTCAGAAGCTTTAGATTTGACTGTATATATTATATATGAGCATTATGGGTTTTTTTCTCTAAAATGTGTTGCTCACCAAAGAGGACATTTATTTTATGAAATGCATAGGGCCAGATTCTGCTTGGCTCTTATGTTCATCAGAGGATGTAATTTATTCCTCTCATTTTCCCCCCAAGTTTCAGTAGGGGAGAGAGATCTACAATACTAAAAATGTGCATAGAAAATTAAGAACAGTGCATGCCTCCTTAATGTTCTAATTTGCAGAACAAAATACAGTCTGTTCTGAATATATTTACTGATCTTCACTAGACTGAACCACAGGTTCTCCAAAAGATTTTAATTAAATGCTTTTGACTAGAGTTTGGATTTACTTTGCATACTTGCGCTTAGGTTGCATAAATGTGTTCCAGGGCCTGTAATGTACTTTCACCCTAATAATCTTTTGCTGAATTGTTTTTTCAAACAAATAATAGATTTATGATTTGTAGATGAGTGGCTTACATACATCCTGCTGCTTTGATCATTAATTTTGGTTAAACTCCTTAGTCCAAACTGATAGGTGTAAAAGAAAAATCTTTCTAAGAATGCAGCAATCACAGTACAAAAATTAAAGTTCTAATCCACACTCTGTTCTAATGTTTCTTACTACAGTAAATATTTATTTAGCTGTACCTTTTAATAAAGTATATTTTGTGAATCCTGGAAAATTAATTGTATTAAGAAATAGAAAATGCCTTATTGATGTTTTTCGAATTATCTTTCACCAAGACTATTGTGAAATATATCTTTAACACTAGGATCAATTTAGAATCTGACACATCTTCAGTCCTGAGGTGTTAAAATGTGGTTTGTTTGACTACATTTTGGTTTTGGATCTGTCTTCTGGTCTATGGTAACACAAGTTTCTTCTGGAAAAATTTAAATAACGAATAGTCCTTTAGCATTTTAGAGACTAACAAAAATGTGGATGGTATGAGCTTTCATGGGCACAACCCACTTCTTCATGATGCCATCTACATTTTTTGTTAGCCTCTAAGGTGCTGCTAGATTATTTGTTGTTTTCTAAGTTTTTCCAGTTACAAACTAACATGGCTACCCCTCTGAAACAAGTTTCCTTTGTCAGACAAAACTTTGCCATTTTAATGATACAAAGCTTTGGTGGAAACAAAACATGTAATGTAACTGGATTACCCTCTCAAGTAAATAATATAGGAAGAAGTCAGGATACACCTAGGAAAAACATTGGGACATTTGAGAAGAGGCTTAAAAAAAGCTAAAGGGAAAAAAGATTCATAAGTTGGAGTTCTCACTTTATTGGAGGATATAGGCTACCAGGTTTATTGTATAAAACTGAACTTATGGAAAACACAACATCGGCATGAAGCAGTGGACACTTGAGTCTTTCAGCCTCAGAGCCTAATTAATTGATTGGAGATGTAACTCTCTACTGTCTTAGGGCCACATTTTAAAAGTATTTATAAGCCTAAAAATTCTAATAGGTTGCTAATGAGATTTTTGAAAATGCCTGGATATCTTACTCTCAAGCACCATAGCACTTTTGAAAGTGCCACAATGTGCCTTTTAAAGTAATACAATTGTCTCTTTTTCTGTAACTGGTTTTCTTTGAGATGTGTTGCTCACCACATACACAGGTGCCGAAGTTTTTCCCTCAGCAATATCCATTGGGGACTGGCTCCAATGCACTCCGGAGTGGCGCCCATATGCAACGATATAAGGTGCGCTGCTGACTCCTTTCCACCCCCCTCAGTTTTTCCCAGAAACTCCAACAATGGGGAAGAAAGATGAATTATGGAATGGACATGAGCAACACACCTTGAAGAACAACAGTTACAGAAAAAAGGTAACCGTCTTTTCTTCGAGTGCTTGTTCTTTTCCATTCCATTGTAGGTGACTCCCAGTGTCACCAGAGGTACTTGGGAATTCATGGAGAAGTCGATTACAACAAAGCACTGTAAAATTCAGTATCACCTCTTGCCTGCTGGGTGATGGCATAGTAAGTCATGAACATGTGTATCGAAGATCACATCACAGGAGAACTGGAGTGTCTGAATGGAATTGCTTGTACGACTTCTTGCTAGCCAACATGATAAACAGATGACTAGTTCTGATGTGCATTAGAATTGAGGACCCCCAGGCTTGGGCCCTGCTTCTAAGCAATTTGCCTTGAATTGACCCTTTCAGTAATGTCCTCAGAAACCACCTGTATTACAATATCTAATAGATCTGCATTTGGCATTATTCTTGGCATTGCCTAAGCTTTCATAAATAGTCTGTTCCTGCAGGACTAGTATTCCCATTGAGTAAAGCCATTTAGCTGCATCTGTAAGTCAAGTTCTTTGCTGCAACACAGAGATCACCAAAATAAATAATCTTCAAAGCTGCTCTATCTTATGAGTGCCAAAGGCCCTTAAAGCTGTTTTTAGCTGAGGATCTCCAAAGTGCAGTATGCTATAGACACACCCTCTTCCTCTCCTTCTACCACACTTCCCATGTGGAGAATGGTGTAGAGATAAGTGAATGAATCTTTGTGACTCAAATCACTAGTTCACTTGGTGTGACTCTGGCCACTTAATTGAATAAATGCGCATTGATGAATATTAATAGAGCCTTGTTAGTCTGATCTTGCTGAAACAAAAGAAAGGACTATGCAGCACTTTAAAGACTAACAAGATGGTTAGTCTTTAAAGCTCATCACCTAATAAACCATCTTGTTAGTCTTTAAAGTGCTACATAGTCCTGTCTTTTGTTTCATTGATGAATATTTTATCCCCCAGTATAAAGTCTGCAGTGGTAACTGGAATCTTGTGTGACATTTAATAAAAACCACACAATCTCCTCTCCTCCATCTCTGTCATTAAATGGAATGGTGACATTCTGAATTGGAAATGACAAACCTTAGGCAGCACCAGTGGGATAGCTTTATCTGTCAGATGCACAGATATAATCTTGCCCTTGTAAGAACTGATGCTAAGGATTCCATGTCAAAACTTGAGCACTTCTTGAATTCTTTTGGTAGTTCAGGTTGAGGGCTATATTTTTATTCTTTTGTGACAAGAAAAAAAGTCAAAATACACACTTGAAAATTATGCACATCCCACCCTCCCCTGGTATTCTAGTGTCAAAGAGGAGCACAGGGCTGATTACCATCAGTACGTCTACACAGCAACGTTATTTTGAAATAACTAGCGTTATTTGGAAAAGCTTAGTCCAGGTCTACACAGCAGGCAGCTATTTTGAAATAATGTCAAAATACTGTCAAGCTGGGGGACTTCTTACTCCGACTCCTGTAACCTTCATTGTATGAGGAGTAAGGGAAGTTGGAGGAAGAGTGCTCTATTTCAAAGTAAGTACTGTGAGGACTGTCCCAATTTCAAAATAACTTATTTTGAAATAAGCTGTGCAATTGATGTTGCTCAATTTGTGTCGCTTATTTCAAGTTAAGCCCTGCTATGTAGATGCACCCCATGACATGCTTTAAGTTCCTGGACAGAGGTGGTCAACTTGAGGAGTTGGGTTGTATAAGAAGAGAGAATAAGGATACAGCTAGACTGTGAGGCTCTATCAGAAAAAGATATGCAAAATGCACTCTGCATTTTACGTATCTTTTTCTGATACTTTTGTCGGAAGAGACTTTTCTGAAATTTGGCCCATCTGGACTGAGCCAAATTTCAGGAAAAAAAACCCTCTTTCGAAAGCCCCCTTTTTCCTCGTAGAACGAGGAATTAAGGGACTTCCAAAAGAGCGCGTTTGCTCTTCTGCAAAAAAAAAAAAAAAAAAAAAAGACAGAAGAGCAAATGTGTTCCCTGGATGAGGTGGAGTTTTTTCGGGATACCTGTGGTGTCCCAAAAAACGCCTGCAATCTATCTGTACCCCAAGAGTCCAAATCCTCTCCCAAGTGTATCCCTTCTTGACAAACTCAGTATCCAGTGATCTTTTTATGAAAGGGCAAAAACCCTGTAGTGTAAATATAGCCCCAGAGATCACCTTTTTGGTTACAATATGTGCATCCGGCGTAGGCTGCAACAAACACTTTTAACAAAAGAAAAGAACCTCTGACATCCACTCAGTTGGCACAATATTTGGTAAACTATCCAACCACAGTATCAACAGACACATCTGCCTATGGGGTAGGAACAGTTCACACACAAGACCAGACAGATGGAAACTAGAGACCTATTGAATTCACATCACACAGCGTCAACAAATCCAAGCAGCAGTTTGCTCAAGCAGAACAGGAAATTCTAGCAGTCATTTGGCCTGAGAATGGCTCATCTGTGTATATCTGTTTGGCTTGAATTTTAACATAGACCACAAACCCTTAATGGCATTACTGAGTTCAAAAGCATTGAAATCTTCCCCATAGGATACAAAGATTTTGTCTGTGGCTGATGCAATTTGCTTTCGATTTTGAACACATACCAGAGAAAGCCCCCATAGTCACAGACATTCTTTCTAGAGTTCCAGTTGAACAGCCACCAACAGAAGAAGAAAAGGCTTTAGCGACAGAGTCAAAGTCTGCTTTGACGATGTTCTGGCAGCAATTTGTGTCTACTGGCAGGCTCCGAACATTAGATATGAACACTTTTGATAGGAGCTTCTGCACCTGGTGGAGACATACCTCTTAAAGCCTTTCTAAACATGTCATTTCTCTGACTTTACCAACTCTGTGGTGCTCCAGCTGTCTCCATCTAGGCACAGGAGACATATTAGGATTAGCAGATAGTTGCTTCCAGTGTAACACCAGTTTCACTTTGCAGGGACTTTCTCCTCTACCCTTTCTCTCTAGTTTTGTTTGATGATGTTTCTCACTTCTGTAGATGGGCTTTGTGTTGGATTGAAACTTCCTAATTCAAAACTATAAACCCAGGAATTTTTCATTCTCCCCTGAAATAGTCTGATTTCATTTCCCATGCCTTTTTGCTGCATTCTCTACTTGGGGGAGAAAAACTAACCAAACCTTCCATTCACCGGAACTTCTGATATCCTTTTATGGGGAAGAGGAAGTTTGTCCCATTGTTTCTCTTCTCCACTTTTGGGCCCCTTAGAAGTTGTTGCTGGCCTGTTCCCCATGCTCTCTGCCTTTGAGAATTTTGGCTAAGAGGCCAGTAGGAAGCTTTACTGTGATACCCCAGAGTGCACTGCACATCCACTATGGAAACCCCAGGCCATTACAGAAGAATATGAATTCTTTTTCCAGAGAAATCCCTATGGGTGTTCCATAGCAGGTGTCGGTATGTCCCAGCATTGAAGACCAGACTCTTCAAAGTCATGCCCGGGCGGACTGTGTGAGCAACATGGTGCAATCGCGCATGTACGGCCACTCTCCCCTCAGTTCCTGCTTATCGTCCCTGGTTTAAGACTGAGCTCAGCATTGCTCTTTACTCAGCGTTGTTCTCTGTAGATAAGTAGTTCATTTTCACCCATTCTTCTTGTTCTTTCCTTCATTGCCCAACCAAGTTCGTCTTCCTACTAAAAAAATAAACACATAAATAAATAAAGCCTGTTATCTACGTTGTTTTTCCCCCATTGCCCCTGGTTTTACTTTGGTTGGACAGAAATGCCTGGATCACCAGTATTTAAGCACTGTTCTGCCTGTAATGATGTAATGCCCATCTCTGACCAACACTCCAAGTATGTTAAATGTTTAGGTGTGAGCCATGTGCAATAAGCTTAAGGCACGCATGTTCAGGGATAGAGAATTCTGCTTTAAGAAGCTATTGCCTGAAAAAGCACAGCACTCTGCCTCTCACCCGGGCACCCACCAGCCCAAAAGACAGAAATCTGATAAAGGGAAAGAATCCCCAAAGAAACATGCCTCCTCTCTACCTCATAAATCATAGTTGCCTAAATGGTGTGTGACCGAGAGTTGAGGCCACGCTGTGCCTCAGTACGTGTGACGCACCAGGCACCTCCAGCCCCTAGGTGGTACCACCAAACAGAATGTGCAGAAGCCGGGCACTGAGGCTACAAGCCACAATGCACCTGCCTTAAGAAGCTCAGGGCCCATCGTAGCACTGGTCAAACAAAAGGCAGATTCATCAGTACCAAGAATACATCACTCGGCACCACAACCTTTAGTGGCACTGGACTTGTATTGTCAATGCACACGCCAGTGCCACAACCATAACAGCACTGCAACTGTCATCTGTACCAACAGATTTGCAGCAAACATTGGTACCATTTATGGTATTGTCATTAACTGACCATCCACACCAGCACCAAGCTACCTTCATTATAAGGACCTTACCATTTCCTCCACCTTTAACTCCCCATTCCTCAGCATAAATTCATCACCAGCCACAGTGGCACCAAGGCACATTTCTTCTATACTAATATCTAGCAATGAGGCTGATGGAGAGGAGTTATCTTTCTCACCTCAACTCGTGCCTGGCACTGAGGTCTAGGGGACTGTCTTAACATCCTAATTTCAGACACTCAATGGGGGCTGCAATCCCTATCTAGGGACCACATCCTGGATGCCTCTGCCCATGCCATACAGCCCATAGTGGCAGTACTGGAGCCTGTGGGGATATGGTTACTGTTGCATAAAAAAGCCTCCGCCTGAGCTTACTTGATTTTATACATGCATTTTCTGAAAATACACTAAACTGTAAGATCTAAGATTTTAAAATGCAACTCACTATGATCTTTGTCAAACTTTGCAAATTTGCTTTATAAGTTCAGAAGCTCACTGTAAACTGCAACTTTGTAAACTTTGTAACTCTCAGCCACCTTGTTTATAGCTTGCTCTAAACTGAATTCTCCTCTAAGAGAGAGAGAGAGTGTGTGCAGGGCCGTGCTTAGACCGATTCGACTGATTTGGCCGAATCGAGCCCTGCGCCTAAAAGGGCCCCGCTCCCCAAACCCGGAAGTGTGCCGGGCCATGGGCGGCGAGTTACTATTCAGGGCCGGGGGCTCCGGACTCCCCCTGCTGACCCCCCCAAGTGTCCTCCCACTCTGCCCCAGAGCATCCCCCTTGGCCCTGAACTGTCCCTGCCATGCGCGGCTCTCAGCATGGTTCCCCCTCGCTGGCTGCTGCTGCCATGCGCAGCATTGCAGGTGGGTGGAGAGGACGCCCGGGCATGATATGACATCACGGCCCGGGATTTTAAAACTTCTCAGAGCCACGTTGCAGGGCACGGCTGGCTCCAGATTCAGACTCTGGGGCCTGAGTGCAGACTCTGGCTCTGCAAAGTGGAAGGCAGAAGGTAGGGAAGGGGCTTGTGTGGCAGGGGAGAGGGAGGGAAGACAGGAAGGGGAGAGGGGAGGGGGGACAGGAAGGGGCTTGTGCGGAGGGGGAGGAGGAAGAAAGGGGAAGGCACCAAGAGACAGGGTGGAGGAGAGACAAATGGCAGGGGGCTAAGTGC
Organism: Pelodiscus sinensis; assembly: GCF_049634645.1. Lineage (NCBI taxonomy): Eukaryota > Metazoa > Chordata > Testudines > Trionychidae > Pelodiscus > Pelodiscus sinensis. Next base: position 67,616,880 of record NC_134711.1, on the reverse strand, counting down.
AGACAGTGAGAGAAAGGGCAGGAGGGGAGAGGGGGGACATGGCGATGCTGGGAGAGGAGAGGGGAAGGGCATTGGGGGCTAAAGCGGGAGGAGGAGGTACTGGGAGAAGGCTTGAAAGAAGGGGTGGGCATGAGAAAGGTGGGGATGGAGCAAGGCATGTGTGAGGGCACAGAGGGGCAGGAGGGGAATGGGGTAGAGAATGGTGAGGGGGTGGGCATCAGGGAAAAAGAGGGTAAAAGGGGCAGAGGCAGTAAGGGAAGGAGGAGGCACCAGGAGGGTGCAGGGCTAAGGGAAGGTGCAGGTGCCAGGGGATTCTGGGGTGAAGCAGAAGGGCAGACACCTGCAGGGGAGGGACCAGCACCAGAGGAGAGAGGCAGGGCAGGTGTGTAGACAGAGGTGTTGGAAGAGAGGATGAGGAGTTGGGGGGCAGCAGGCACCAGGGGAGATGATGGAGCAAGGAGAGGAGACATGGCAGCAGAGAGAAAAGGTAAAGGTTAAAAATATTTATTAATAACTTGGTATGCTGCCTAGGGCCAGGTTTTTTGCGCCCCGCAGTGCAGTTTGTGTTTATGTGGGGATCAACACGTGGCCGGCGAGTGGAAGCCAAAACAAAAAAGTAGTCAATGTAATGATCTTCTGTTGATATGTGTTTTAGTAGTTAAATTCTTGGACTGTTCTTGCTCATGAAAAGTGCTGTCACATGTCACATCGGGTAAACGTTGCATTTTATTAATATCAGCAGAACTGACTTAAATGGGGCCTGTGTGTTGTGTAGTCTTGCCTTAATCTTTGTATTCATGCCTATCAGTGTGAGAGAAGCTATTTGTATATATTTGCTTGCATATGCAACCACACTTAAGTTGAGGCCATCAGCATGTTCTGTAAGTATCAGTGTGGTTCCTAGGGCTTCCACAGTTGAATTGCCCTAGTTCATCCCTGACAGGTGTCTGTCTAACCTTGTCTTAAATATCTCCAGTGATGGAGATTCTGCAATCTCTCTAGGCAATTTATTCCAATGTTTAACCGCCCTAATAGTCAGGAAATTTTTCCTAATGTCCAATCTAAACCTCCCTTGCTGCAATTTAAGCCCATTGCTTCTCATCCTAACCTCAGAGGCCAAGGAGAACAATTTTTCTTCCTCCTCCTTATGATACTCTTTTAGACACTTGAAAGCTGCTCTCATGTCCCTTTTCGGTTTTCTCTTTTCCAAGGTAAACAAGGCCAATTCCTTCAGTCTTGCCTCATACCTCATGTTCTGTAGACTTTCATCATTTGTGTTGATCTTCTCTGGACTTTCTCCAGTTTCTCCACATTTCCTGAAATATGGCACCCAGAACTGGACATGATACTCCAGCTGGGGCCTAATGTGGATGGCTCATTCCCTGCCTAGGGGACGTGAGACTGGGCGGGTTAATTTCCAATCCTGTTTATTCTTTTCCTGAGCCAGGAGGGCATGGTAGTTCTGATGGGGGCTCTGCAGGAAGGCAGCCCACAATGCCCCCTGCCTGAAACCTTGTGCAGGTATTAAACAGCTGTCCAGCCCACCCTAGAGGTGACGGCATTTCAGTGTGCCTGAAACAGCACAGCACCAGCAATGGACAGGAGAATGGCTCCCGGGCATGGCTTGCTCATAACTGGTTCAGTCCCATTGGATGGGCCTCAGCCTCTTTTCTTCCCCTCCCCCACTTTGCAATGGGGCTGTATACTCTGGGGGGAGAGGGGTGGAGGGAGGCAGAGGTGTCTCCCTGCAGCAGATGTAGACACGGCTCTGTATTAATCATTCTCTCATTGAAGCTTTTAGCTTTGTATTGAGTCCTTTTACATGGAAACTTTGTATTACATCTTGGTAGAATAGTTTCTAGCACAAATGAGGCAGAGACTGTCCCTGTGGGGTGAATGAGATGGGAATGGATAAGGCGGAAGGTGAGCACCTCTGGGCAGTTGCAAAGGTTGGAGAGAGGATGGAAGCCAGATCCAAGATCAATGAGCCCTGAGACGTGGGCCCATTGAAAGGAGACTGGACCTGTGGATGCCTTGGGGGTCAGCAGCAAGGGTTTGCTTTGGGAAGCCCCCTCTTTGGAGGTGAATGTGTCAGCATTGAGACACCACCCAGAAGCCGGCAGACACTAACTGCATATTCATGGGATGGCTCTCACAGATCTTGAACATGAATAAGATGATAGATCTGCAGGAGTGGGGGACAGTGGCATAGCGAGGGGGCCAGAGGAGTCAGTTGCCCCTGGGCACCATGCTAGGGAGGCTCCAATTTAATCCCATTCTGCTCCCCCGTCATCCATTCAGCTCATGTTCTCCTACTCCACCTGCCACTGGCAGCTGGAGCCTCCTCCCTGCCTCTCTGCTCCAAGCCCAACCCTGCTCCAAGCCCGACCTTCCTCCATCTCCATTGGAGGGTTAGTGCATGTGGGAGCCTGGCCCCAAACTGTTGGGGGTGGGGGAAGATGCGGTATAAGTTCCCCTCAGCTGTGCACCAGGTTTGGGGCCGTGCCACATAGCAGCGGGGCGCAAATTTTTCCTTTGCCCCATGACACATAACACCCTCGCTGCGCCTCTAGTGGCACATCCAAACAAGCCACATGAACTCAGTACAGGTGCATAACACAAAATCCATTCTGCTCATGGGAGGAAACTCTTATAAGGCTATGTCTACACTGGCGGCTTCTTGCTCAAGAACATCTTGCACAAGGGTTCTTGTGCAAGAGGTCTTGCGCAAGAACACGTCCACACTGCCATGTGCAAGCTGTGCTTTTGCGCAAGAGCATCCATGGCAGTGTGGACGCTCTATTGAGCAAGAAAGCTCCAATGACCATTTTATCCATAAGGGTTTCTTGCACAAAAAATCGCTGCTGAGCATCAACACTGCACTCTTGTGCAAGAGAGCTTACATCTGTTAGAAAAGAGCGTAGCTCTTGTGCAAGACTCCCTCTCTTACCACGCCATACTGTAAATTTCCTTGCGCAAGAGCAGGCTGGCAGTGTGGCTGCTCTGTGGGTTCTTGCACAAGAATGGCTGTACTTGCGTAAGAAGACGCAAGTGTAGACATAGCCTTAGAGGAAACACTTCCCCCAGCCTCTCTGCCCCCGAGTTAATGTCACACACATTGGGTTAATGCAATTGCAGGATAGTTGCATGAGTGGGGTTTGGTGGGGGCCAAACTAATCCCTGTTGGTAGGCGGATGGTGGGAAAAGTCCTTCGAGAGGGGTGACATGACACCTTTTATTTCTGGTCATGTGTCCATCTTGCCCCAAGCATGTTGCCTCCAGAGGCTTGGCTAATGGCGGTTAGGGGGTGTGGCTAATGGGGCACCACCAAAAATTATACAAATCTGCCAGCCCTGGAGGAGGAGTGCGTCGGCTGCCTATGTGTGTGTTGGTGAGGGATTTTTTTTGTGTTATGGTGGGGTTTTTTTTGTCTCAACCAAAATTGCTGTGGGGCCCCGTTGAAGTTGTTCGAATTGGGCCCCTCACTTCCTAAAGCTGGCCCTGTGTATGTGTGTGTATGTGTATGTGTGCTTGTTTGAAGCTGCAAGGTTAAGGCTGGAGCACATGGTGATGAGTCATCAGAGACAGCTGCTTTGCTGGATAAAGAGAAGTCTGGGCATGCTCCCTGGTGATGAGGTGGATGAATCACAGGGGCCATACAGACACAATATAAAGGAGAGGGAGCATATGTGAGACTCTCTCTCTTTCTTCCCCTGCTCCTGAGGAACTCCTCTACAGCCAGTGTCTTTCCTGACCAGCTCCCCAGCCATGATGAGCAAACAGACCCTCCAGAATCTACATGCCTTGCTTCCTTCTGCATCCGATATACCTGTGTAAGTGTGTGAGTGCCTGAGGGTAGGATTGAATGTGTGTGAATGAATGGAGGGGTGTGTGTGCTTGTTTGTGTGTGTGAGAGAAAGATAGCTAGTTCCCTCTTTAGGTTAAACCTTTGGTGGCTGCTCTGTATCTTCTTTAGTTTATGCCTTTAGTGGCAATAAACCCATGCTAGTGTAACCCTGGGTGGTCTCCAGTGGGAATTTTTTGGGGTAACAGTTACAAGAGAAAACAATCTAAGACGACAAACAATCAACCCCTGCCCTCTCTTCCACCCCAGTCTCCCATCTCCTCAGAGGATTCAGAAGGACTCACCAAATCAGCAGGTCTCCTGACACCAATTTATCCACCTCTCTAGATGAAGCAATAATGCCACCACCTCCAATGGCACCAGGCTACTTCATGTCCTTTCAGGACCTTTTTAAAAGAGTGGCAATGGAACACTGCCATAGAGGAAGTCTCTGAGACCCAACATGAACTTACCAACATACTACAGATCACCCCTGCTGTCAAGATTGCACTCCCCATAAACCCTACTATTATTGACCCTGCAAAAATGATTTGGGAGACCCTTGCAACTACACTGCTCACCTGCAAAAGAGCTGATTAGAAAATATTAAATTCCCCCAAGTGATCTGAGCTTTTGTCTACCCATCCATCACCTAACTCTCTGGTAGTTGAAGCTGCACACCAGAGAAATAAACAATACCAGCCATGATCTACCCTGGCGGACATGGAGAGCAAGTTGCTAGACTACTTCGGTAGAAAAGTCTATACTTCCACCTTTCAGTTTAGAGTCACCAACTATGCCGCATTGCTTGGGAAATATGACTTCAACAACTACTCAAAGTTCAATACTTTTATTGATGATATACCTGAGGTAAAGAAACAACAATTTAAAGCAGTGGTCACCGAAAGACATATGATTTCCCGCACAGCCTTACAAGCCACCCTTAATGCTGCTGACACGGCCACTAGGTCAACAGCCCCAGCGGTCATTATGAGGTGAGTCTCCTGGTTTGACTCTTCAGTATTTCTCAGGGAAATACAGTCCACAGTGGAGAACTTCCCCTTCCAGGACAAAAAGCTTTTCTCAACAAAGACCAATGAGGTCATACATTCCATGAAGGATTCAAGAGCCACTCTACATTCCCTGAGCATTCATATTCGTGCAAACAGAAGGCGACAGTTTAGGTACCATCCATGCCCAAGACCCAAGTACTCTTCATATACTTATCGTCAGCAGAGACAGGACCAGCGGTCTCAGCAACAACATTGCTGGGGCAGGCAGCAGCATAGATGTAACTAAACCAGAATTGCAAACCAGCTGCCTCAGCCAAACAGCAAATTTGAGGCCTCGGTTGAGGGACTGAAAACAACTTCCCCTGCTCCCGAGTTGCTAACTCCTGATAAAACATTTAACCATTGTCTTCTGCCTTATTACACAGCATGGCAGACCATAATATCTGACTAATGGGTGCTGTATTCAATCTATACAGGATATACTATCCCCTTTCCCTCCTTTCTGGTTGAGAATTTGAAAGTGAAAGGCAGCTTGGGTGAAAGTGATCATGAAATCACAGAGTTCACAATTCTAAGGAAGAGTAGAAGAAAGAACAGCAAAATAGACACAATGGATTTCAGGAAGGCGGATTTTGGTAAGCTCAGAGAGCTGATAGGTAAGGTCCCATGGGAATCAAGATTGAGGGGAAAAACAACTGAGGAGAGTTGGCAGTTTTTCAAAGGGACATTTTTAAGGGCCCAAAAGCAAGCTATTCCGCTGCATCGAAAAGATAGAAAATATGGCAAAAGACCGCCTTGGCTTAACCACAAGATCTTGCATGATCTAAAAATAAAAAAGGAGTCATATAAAAAATGGAAAGTAGGACAAATTACAAAGGATGTATATAAGCAAACAACACTGGAATTCAGGGGCAAGATTAGAAAGGCAAAGGCACAAAATGAGCTTAAACTAGCTATGGGAATAAAGGGAAACAAGAAGACTTTTTATAAATACATTAGAAACAAGAGTAAGACCAAGGACAGGGTAGGCCCACTGCTCAGTGAGGAGAGAGAAACAGTAACAGGAAACTTGGAAATGGCAGAGATGCTTAATCACTTATTTGTTTTGGTCTTCACCGAGAAGTCTAAAGGAATGACTAACATAGTGAATGCTAGTGGAAAAAGGGTAGGTTTAGAAGTTAAAATAAAAAAAAGAACAAGTTAAAAATCACCTAGAAAAGTTAGATGCCTGCAAGTCACCAGGGCTTGATGAAATGCATCCTAGAATACTCAATGAGCTGATAGAGGAGGTATCTGAGCCTCTAGCTATCATCTTTGGAAAATCATGAGAGACAGGAGAGATTCCAGAAGACTGGAAAAGGGCAAATGTAGTGCCCATTAATAAAAAGGGAAATAGGAACAACCCTGGAAACTACAGACCAGTTAGTTTAACTTCTGTGCCAGGGAAGATAATGGAGCAAGTAATTAAGGAGATCATCTGTAAACACTTGGAAGGTGGCAAGGTGATAGGGAACAGCCAGCATGGATTTGTAAAGAACAAAACATGTCAAACCAATCTGATAGCTTTCTTTGATAAGATAATAAGTCTTGTGGATAAGGGAGACACGGTGGATGTGGTATACCTAGACTTTAGTAAGGTGTTTGATATGGTCTCGCATGATATTCTTATCAATAAACTACGCAAATATAACTTAGATGGGGCTACTATAAGGTGGGTGCATAACTGGCTGGATAACCGTACTCAGAGAGTAGTTATTAATGGTTCACAATCCTGCTGGAAAGGTATAACAAGTGGGGTTCTGCAGGGGTCTGTTTTGGGACCGGCTCTGTTCAATATCTTCATCAAGGATTTAGATATTGGCTTAGAAAGTATGCTTATTACATTTGCAGAGAATACCAAGCTGGGAGGGGTTGCGACTGCTCTAGAGGATAGGGTCATAATTCAAAATGATCTGGACAAATTGGAGAAATGGTCTGAGGTAAACAGGATGAAGTTTAATAAGGACAAATGCAAAGTGTTCCACTTAGGAAGGAACAATCAGTTTCACACATACAGAATGGGAAGCGACTGTCTAGGAAGGAGTACGGCAGAAAGGGATCTAGGGGTTATAGTGGACCACAAGCTGAATATGAGTCAGCAGTCTGATGCTGTTGCAAAAAAAGCAAACATGATTCTGGGATGCATTAACAGGTGTGTTGTGAGCAAGACATGAGAAGTCATTCTTCCGCTCTACTCTGCGCTGGTTAGGCCTCAGTTGGAGTATTACGTCCAGTTCTAGGCATAGCATTTCAAGAAAGATGTGGAGAAATTGGAGAGGGTCCAGAGAAGAGCAACAAGAATGATTAACGGTCTAGAGAACATGACCTATGAAGGAAGGCTGAAAGAACTGGGTTTGTTCAGTTTAGAAAAGAGAAGATTGAGGGGGACATGATAGCAATTTTCAGGTATCTAAAAGGGTGTCATAAGGAGGAGGGAGAAAACTTGTTTATCTTGGCTTCAGAGGATAGAACAAGAAGCAATGGGCTTAAACTGCAGCAAGGGAGGCTTAGGAAACGTTCCTAACTGTCAGGGTAGTCAAACATTGGAATAAATTGCCCAGGGAGGTTGTGGAATCTCCATCTCTGGAAATATTTAAGAGTAGGTTAGATAAATGTCTATCAGGGATGGTCTAAACAGTATTTGGTCCTGCCATGAGGGCAGAGGACTGGACTCGATGACCTCTCGAGGTCCCTTCCAGTCCTAATATTCTATGATTTCCCCTCCTCACCCACCCACTCTGTCCCTCTTCAGGGACCACTCTCATAATGCTATCCTACAACATGAGGTTAACCATCTACTCAGATTGGGTGCCATAGAACTAGTCCCACAGAAGTATGTGGGGAGTGGATTGTACTCACAGTACTTCCTTTCTCAAAAGAAGAACAGTAGATGACACCCCATTTTAGACTCTAGAGTCCTTAACAAACTTGTAAAAAGACAGAGGTTCAAGATGGTAACACTAAACACCATTATTCCTGCTCTGGACTCAGTGACTGATTTTCATCTCTTGACTTACAGGCTGTCTATTTTCATGTACACATTCATCCTGCTCATAGGCGCTTTCTCCACTTTGCCCTACGTACGTGCCACTACCAATACCCTGTCCTACCATTTGGACTCTCTAAGACACCAAGGGTCTTCTCCAAAATGCTTGCCATAATCACCGCCCACCTAAGGAAACTCAACATCATAATTTTTTCTTATCTCAACAACTGCATAATCAAATCCAGATCGGAGGTACAGTCCTACCATGATATTCACATGGTCATGACCTGCTTCCCTTCCTTGGGCCTACTAATAAATTGAACAAAGTTAGTACTCACACTGATATAGTCAATATAGTTTATAGGGACACAGCTTGACTCAATGGTGGCATTGGCTTCCTTGCCAACTGAAAGGTTCGAGAAGATCAGAAATCTAGCCCAAAAGCTACGCGTGATGCCACAGGTCCACTGCACATGATTGTCTTCAGCTGCTCAGCCACATGGTGGCATGCAACCCAGTGGTTCCCAATGCATCCCTATTCATAAGGTCCCTAAAAGGCTCACTCAGTCTACAGACCAAACCCCATCACTAGGTCTCTCTCTATTCCACCCATGGTAAAAAATGCACTACTGGGGTGGACAAAGACACAAAACTTATGCACAGGAATCCCATTTCAACCACCAGAGCCCTCTGCCCTCATTGCAACAGACGCCTCCCTCTTGGGTTGGGAGGGGTGCACATGGGAGATTTAACAACACAGGGCTTCTGGACACCAAAAAAAGGGCTCTCCACCTAAATGTACTGGAGCTAAGAGCTGTAAGACTAGCCTGCCAATGCTTCCTTCCTGCAACAGCACACAAGCACGTCAAAATATACACCATCAATGTTGCCAGCATATTTTACATAAACAGACAGGGAGGCGCCCATTCCCAGGTCCTCTGTAGAGAGGCAATTACCTTGTGAAATTGGTGTCTTTTCTATGGCATCCCTCTCAGCACTTGTTATCTACCAGGTGCACTGAACACCACAGCCAACGCTGTAAGCAAATCACTACCTCAATAGAACAAGTGGCAGATAGACCAGATGACACTAGATGCAATCTTCACGTACTGGGGTTGTCCTCTAATAGTTCTTTTTGCCACAAATGCCAACAAAAAATGCCCCCTATACTGCTCCAGGAAGAGCATAGGCAAAGTCTCCCTCGGAGATGCTATCACCATGAAATGGAACTTCTGGCTCCTCTGTGGCTTCCCTCCCATTCCCCTCCTTCTCCACACAATGCTTAAGATAAGGAGGGGCAAGGCCAGAGTTATTCTACTAGCTCCATGCTTGTCCAGACAGCCCTGGTTCCCTTTCCTCAGCAAAATTGCACAGTTTCTGCCAATTTCCTTGCCACGCAACCCCAGGCTGATATACCAACCAGTGTACAGACCCAATACCCAGGGTTTCCCAGACTCCAGACGTGTCTAGACTACAGGGTTTTGTTGACAAAAGTGGACTTTTCAAATTAAATTTGAAATAGCAGTTTGCATGTATCGACGCTATTAAAGTTAATTCGAAATAATGGCTTTTACACAATAACAATCTTTACACAGCCAAAAACAAAGCACTTTATGAAGGGCCTCCAGTCATTATTTTCTGACGTAACCCTGCCAAGAGAGCCATGGGACCTTCATTTGGTTTTCGATGTGCTCACAAACCCTCCTTTTGAGCCAATGGCCACTTGCATGCTTCTTCACCTTTCTATGAAAACTGTATTTTTGGTTGCAGTTACAGGCCATCCTTGCTATAAATCCAAGATACGTTACAAAAAACTTGGACTTCTAGTGAAACAACTTAAAGCAAGGAATTTTTTCCCCATGGCTGACTTTCATTTGCACAAACTGGATTTTTTGTTTGCGCAACTTAAGAGCCAGGAATGGGAGGACTTATAATGCATCAATTCCTATAAGCATCAACAACTTTAGTGTGGAACAGATGTATACTGGGGCCACTTTTAGTGGGGACACCCTATACATCAGCTACATGGGTGGGAGAAATGGCAGCCCTGATTGTGGATCCTCTCTATACCAACTTTTTTAAGGATAACGTCACACTATGTACTCACTCCAAGTTTCTCCCCAAGATATGCTTTTCATTCCACATAAATCAGACTAATCACTTAATCTGTATTTTTCCCTAAATCTCATGCCAATACTTTCGAAGCAAGGATGCTTACACTAGATGCCAACAGAGTTCTCTCATTTTACATTCACAGTATGAGGCCTTTTAGGGTTTAGCCCAAACTTTTCATATCCATTGCAGAATGCAAAAAGGACAACAGATATCTTCCCAAAGACTATCTCACTGGATTTCCAACTTATGCTATCAGCACAACCAGCTTATTCCATCTGCCTCCATCTGAGCCCATTCCACCAGGGCTGTGCCCACGTCTATAGCTTACCTCCGCAAAATACTTCTCAAGGACATATGTGCTGCAGCCATATGGGCCTATGATCAAACACTTGCAAAGCACTACGCACTCACTCATGGACCTCTTTCTTCAATCAGAGTTGCCAAGGTGGTGTTGTCTATCGCTTACCTGCCAGATCCAAAGACCCTACCTCCTTAGGACATATTGCTTTGCAGAGACTTTTCTCTCTTGAAGAGGAGAGAGCAGTAACTGATGTTCTTCAACATGAACATCTCTGTGGGTGCTCCACTACCCTCCCTTCCTCCCCTCTATGTCGGAGACCTCTTTCTTCCACAGGCCGGGTTTCTGGGTGGAGAAGGAACTGAGGGGAGGGTGGCTGAGCATGTGCGGCTGTACCGTGTGGCCTCGTGCATCCTGCTGCTGCGCATGTGCAGCCCCTCTAGTCACTGCTTTGAGAGTTTGGTCTGCAGCGCTGGGATGCACCGACACCTGCTGTGGTGCACTCAAAGAAATACTCCTCTTGAAGAACGTCAGTTACTGCTAATGGTGAGTAACCACCTCTTCAAGTAAGTGGAGGTAAGAAAAACTGTCTGACACTCATCCAGTTGCAATAGATGCTTTTATTACAACATCTGTTAATTAAATGAATGTTAATACTTTCTATAACACACTCTAATTTTGGGGTCATAATACTTTTCTTGACACAAATTAAATCCAACAATGCTGCTAAAATGATTTTTGGCTTATAAAGTCATTTCCTTTATTTACACTGTATTTACACTGGTGATAAGAGAGATTGCAGGCGGCATTCGTGAGTTCTGCAATTGTTTCTGCTTTTTAGGCTAGCCAGAAATTATTGGATCCCACCTCCTTCTCAATCTTTCTGAACCAAATGGAATAGCAACTGAGATTTGTAAGCTCCAAGCTTGAAGTGCTGACCTAGCATTGCGGGGCTTCATCCAGTGTTCTCAGGATAAGAGGATTTAAGATACTTGAATGTCAAGCCAATGCTCCAATTTCACTCTTTTTAAAATAGCATTTTGGAAAGGGCTGATAAAGCAAGACAGTTTATACCAAATTATATTATGATACTGTGTTTTTCATGGAGCTAATAGACTTAAGGGACGGGGGACTGTTAGTGTTACATAGTTTCAAAGTGACCTTAGGGAAATAATCACATATTGAGGATTTGGACTTTAAAAATAAAATGAAAACATTGAAAACAGATCTTCCTGTGCTGGCAAATTTCTTCCATTTTCATTCTTGCACCCTTTTCCATACTGTACTGCCTGTTTCCTGGTGCCATCTCTTATCCCATCTGCTGTGCCCCCTCCCTAAGCTAGCTTCCAAGCTAGTTTCATCCATACAAATCTATAAAGTAGGCCTTTCCTCAGAAAATGTTATCAAAATATTAAAAAAAACAGAACAAACAAAAATAATGTATGAGGATGAGTGGGTGGGAGGCTTGACAACATCACTGTTCATTCACTTACTGGTTGTTGCATCTCATTCCTTGGCTCTGATCCAATTTCCATTGAAGTCAGTAGACTCATTGGGAGATAAATCAGGCTTTTTGTCTTTGCACTTTGGCTAGATTGGCCCAGTACTGCACAGGTTCATAGTGTGATGGCAGAGAGAGATTGCAAAGACTGGCCCTTTGCACTCGCTTCACAAGAGCCAGGTACAACTGACCTTGTGTTCCATTGTACCCTTCATATTGTACCCTCTAAGAGAGAAAATATCCTCAAAGTGGGCAGGGAGGAAGTGAGGAGATAACTTTATTTTTCTCCCACTTGATAGCCAGTAGATTTGATTAGGAGCAGCTAAGGAATTATACAGCAACAATAGAGCAGCATTCACAGTATGCCTACACATCAGTTGTCACAGTTTCTATCTTTAGAGTAGTGTGGCTCTGCGCTGTCACACAACACAAGGTAGTTTTCAAAGTACAAACTTTGGCCTTTTGTGTTCAGGATATAGGCTCTGTGTGTTTCTACTTGTTTGTTAAATACCTACCACACTTTTAGTACTATGTAAATGAATAATAATCTGTTTTTGGAAACCACCAGAGAGAACCAAAGAATACAGGCAGTCCCCGAGTTACGTGAATCCGACTTATGTCGGATCTGCACTTACGAGCGGGGCTTTCTCGCCCCAGAGCTCGCAGGCAGCGGGACCACCCAGAGTGCTCTGGCAAAGCCTCAGAGGCGTGGAACCCCGCCGCCGCTGTGGCTTTGCTCCCGGTGTCCCTGGTCTGCTGGAGACAGTCCCCAGCAGACCAGAGGCACCGGGAGCAAAGCCGCAGCGGCGGCAGGGTCCCGCACCTCCCCGGCTTTGCCACAGCAAAGCCTCAGAGGCGCGGGACCCCTCCTCCTCCCTGGCTTTGCTCCGGGTGTCCCTGGTCTGCTGGGGACCGTCTCCAGCAGACCAAGGACACCGGGAGCAAAGCCACAGCGGCGGCGGGGTCCCACGCCTCTGAGGCTTTGCCAGAGCACTCTGGGCGGTCCCGCTGCCTGCGGTCCCGGGGACTGCCTGTAGTCCCTATTTTGTACGTAACCTGGGGACTGCCTGTACACTAATCCACTTGAAACCCATGAGCTCGAAGAAACTCATATTATCAATGTATTATACGGAATATGTTATGGTACACTAGACCATAATTGAAAAATAAGTTCTTGAAAATGTTTCACCAAATTAATTTGACAGACAGTTTATTAGGCATTTTATTCAAATGTGTCTCTTCTTATGTAAGAAGTTAGTTACGTTTTCTATCATGTTTTTGGTGCATTTGATACAATATGGTCAAACTTTTCTCCTTCTTTCACTGAATGATATTTCTGTGGAGTTTTAATATGGGTTTATTCCTGAACATGGTACAAAGGCATGTAAGTCACCTTCATTTAAAAGTTACCTTACTATAGCTCTAAAAGTGTAGGGCATTCTATAAAATCCAGAATCCTGTTATTCTAATTAAAAAAAAAACCTCATTGACTAATCTGGCTTCCCCTAACCTGCTTTTAAGATATAGGATTTTTATTATTTCTTGCTGTTCTGCTTTTTTCCTGCTTTGACTTTGAGGCTTTCTGTAGGATGGAGAGCTTCAAGGGTTCTTATTCAATAAGAGACAGAGAAAGCACTAGTTATGAGGTGGGGATTTTCTTCCAATTTCCTGTTACAGTTAAAACATTGATGGTTCCCATGCCCCCCATAGTACTTTTCCCCACACTGTATTAATATACTATAATAATACCACAAATTACATAACCCCTTTCATCTAGAAGATTCTTTACACACTAGTAAGGTTCATTAACTCATTACTATTTCTTTTTGGTTAATTCCATTTCTCTTACCAAAAGAAAAGGAATATTAAAAGAGGAAGTCTCATTCATTCCTAATAATTATGAACATGAAAGTTTTCTGCATTCCTTTTTATTTCAAGGACAGTCTTTTGATAACTTCTTATACTGACTTGCAATTTTAGATTTTATAGAATATTTAATTGCAATAGGTAATATAGAGCATGCATTTATAAGGCATAACCTACAAACAACTGACATGAAAGTAAAAAGTTACGAGTTTAAAAAAGAACCCAAATGATGATAACACTGCAACTGAAAGTTTATTACAGTAGGGTTTTTTAATCACTTATTCAGCCTAATTTTTAATACCACCTAGAGATACCTAAATACAATGAGGGTAAAAATATTAGGAAAAATCTAGGCAGTAGAATAAAAATTGGCATAGTAGGAAATAACTTCTTAATCTAAAATCAGAAAGACTCTAGTAAGGGTAGTGATAAAGTGTCTTTCTATTTTAACGAATCTGTATTATGTTAACTCCATATTGTGAAATTGCACTCATTGCTGACAATTTAGGATTGCTTTCCTTCTAGCACAAGATTGTCATAAAGGCCAAACAAATTTTCAATATGTATTTCAGAATATATTGTAGCTATGGAAAGAACTGGGTAAATGGAACTTAAATTGTTTAGGAGAATCAATATTTATGAATAGGGAAATTAGGAGCCTAACTCAGTATATTTTTAAAAAATTGTTCAGGGATGAGCTTGATATATGGTCACATTTTTTCAGAGTTTACTGTAGTATTTCAATTAATTGTGGTACCGCTAAATTTTAAACTGTCGCTCTTTTCTCAGTGAGAGTCATTTTTTGTAGCCTTTGCAATAGTGAAAGAGAGTTCAGGTTGCAATTACACTTTCATATAATCCTGGTTTTCACTCTGTCTTCTATACATTTTCTTCTTTAATCACAACCCATTTTTTTATTTTATTGTTATAATGTCTTATTGTAGGATGAAGGAACTTCAGTCCAGGATCAGGGTCCAGTTATGCTCTGCACTCTACCAACAGTAACACAGGAAAGTGTCCTTGCTTCAAAAAACTTAAAATCTGAGTATCAGAGAGGACACAACAGGTGGAAGAAACAGACAAATAGGGTTGGAGGATTGGTATGATGTTAACAATACAGCAAAGAGAGATTAGCATAAAAGCAGAAGTCTGAGCTTGTCTCTTGTCTCAGTAGTATCAGTCAGTTGTGACTATATCATTTGGGGGGGAAAAACTGAACAAATCAGTTCATTGTTGTAGACAAGATATAACCATTTTCTAAATGAAGTCTCAGAATGGTTTGTTTTGTGTAGCTGAGGCCTGGCTTGACATGAGTAATTAATACCCGGAGGGAGCTATTATTTCCTGGAGGATAGGCTTAGAGAGGTAGGGAAGTAAACAGATCATAAGGCTGAAAACAGAATATTTTCACTAAATCACATAAGTAAATGGGTCTGGTCTATAGGCTAAACAAGACAGAATATTCCAGCCAGCTAAGAGAGAGGACACCCAGGGAACTATGTCTACACTACAAAATTAGGTCAGATTTATTGAAGTCGACATAACATCTGATATTGCAAAGTCAAAGATGCATGCCCTCACTTCTACGGCTACCTTCAACTTTTCACAGTGATGCACCATGGGTAGCCATCCCACAGTTCCTGCTATCCATTTGAATTCTGTTTTAGGCTCCCAATGCCTGATGGGACAAAAACATTGTTTGGGGTGGTTCTTCTGGGTACATGTCATCAGCTTCCCATGATTCTCTTATCTCGTCCCCACCTCCCTGTTTGAAAGCAATGGCAAACAATCATTTCATGCCTTTTTTTCCAGTTATCCATGCAGTTGCCATGGTCCTTGCTCAGAAGCACACTTCTCTGGCAAGCATTGCAAACAGCTCTCACATTATGTTGTGATTTGTCCAGAGCTTAGCCAAGAGTTGCCAGCGTGAGGAAAAATGTGAAGAGGCCATGTACACACACGTGCCCATTGAATGGAGCAATTGGCTGGTGGCAGTCAGGCATGTTGATATAGGGGAATGCTTATTCTGGTCCCTGGAAACAAGCACAGAATGGTGAGATCGCATGGTTATGTGGCTATGGGATGATGATCAGTGACTGCAAAACTTTCACATGCTTAAGGAAACTTTCATGGAACTTTGAGAATTTCTTCCACTTTGAAGTGCAGCAATATCAGAATGAGATCCACTCTGACATTTGAGAAGCAAGTGGTAATAGCACCGTGGAAGCTTGCAGTGCCAGACTGTTACCAGTCAGTTCAAAATCAGTTTGTAGTGGGAACATCTACAGTGTCGACTGGTGTAATCCAAGTAGCTAAGACAATCAGAACCCTTCTGCTAGGAAGGACAGTGACTGGGGAATGTGGAAGACATTCTAGATGGTTCCCAAATTGTGGTGGGGCAAGAGATGGAACTCATATCCCTATCTTGGCACCAAACTACCTTGCCAAAGTGTACATAAACCACAAGGGGTACTTTTCATTGGTGTTGCAGGCACTGGTGTATCACAAGGGCCATTTCACTTATATCAATGTGAGATGGTTGGGAAAGGTACATGACACATACATCTTTAGGAACTCCAATCCCTTCAGAAAGCTATAAGATGGAACTTTCTTCCTAGGCCAGACAATTACCATTTGAGATGTTGAAATGCCAATAGTTACCTTTGGAGACCCAACATACACCTTGGTCCCATGGCTCATGAAGCCATACACAAGCAGCCTGGACAGCAGTAAGGAGCAACTACAGGCTGAGCAAATGCAGAATGATAGTAGAATGTGCATTTGGCCATTTAAAGGGACAGTGGTACAGTTTATTAACTGGATTAGACTTCAGTGAAAGCAACATTCTCATTGCTGTTGCTGCTTGCTATGTGCTGCATAATATCTATGAAAGTAAGGGGAGGAAATTTCTAGCAGGGTGGGGATCAAGGCGGACTGGCCCGGCGGGATACCGGGAATTTCCCGGTACGCTGTCCTCTAAAGGGCTGGACAAAGGGACGAAGGGCCTGCTGGTGGTTGCTGGAGGAGGAGGGGGATTGTGATGGGGCGCTGCAGCCCTACACTTTATATTCATTGGCACCAGCCATGTATGGGGCACGGTGGGGCTGAAGGAGCGCATGTGTGGCATACTCAAATGCTGTGCAACAGTTGAGAGGGGAGATGCCCGGGCGTGGCGTGACATCACGGCCTGGAGCTTTAAAACCACCTGGCCCAGAGTTGCACCGCACACCCAGCTCCAGGCCCTGCAAGTGGTCTGGAGCCCTGGAAGCAGCTGGGGCTAGGGCTGTGGGGACTTCTGGGGCCCGATCACAGACTCCAGCACTGCAAACTGGAAGGCAGAAGGTGGGGGAGGGGAAGGGGGAAAATAGGGGAAAAGGATAGGAAAGGAAGGGGCTTGTGTTGAGGGGAGGAGAGCAGGTCAGCAGAAGAAAGGGGAAGGCACCAATAGACAGGGTGAAGGAGAGACGTATGCCAGGGGGCCAATTGGAGACAATGAGGAAAAGGGCAGGAGGGGAGGTGTTAATGGGAGGGGGGACAGGGTTATTCTGGAAGAGGAGAGGGTAAGGACATTGGGAGCTAGAGGGGGGAGGGGGAGCTGCTGGTAGAAGGCTTGAAAGAAGGGGTGGGCATGAGGAAGGCGAGGATGGAGCAAGTAATGTGTGAGGGCACAGGGGCATAAGGGGAACAGGGGCAGAGAGTGGTGAGGGGGTGGGCATCAGGGAAAAAGAGGGCAAAGGGGGCAGGGGCAGTAAGGGAAGGGGGAGGCACCAGGAGGGTGAAGGGCTAAGGGAAGGTGCAGGTGCCAGGGGATTCTGGGGTGAAGCAGAAGGGCAGACACCTGAAGGGGAGGGACCAGCACCAGAGGAGAGAGGCAGGGCAGGTGTGTAGACGGAGGTGTTAGGAGAGGGAATGAGGAGGGGTAGCTCACATGATCAGAGTGGGGCTACTGGAGGAGTGGGCAAAGGGTGGAAGAGAAGGGCTGGTGGAGGGGGGCAGGTCACAGGAGGGCTGAGGGCAGTGAGAAGGGCAGGAGTCGGGACAGCAGAGGAGGGTGAGGGGGTGGGGGACAGCAGGCACCAGAGGAGCTGATGGAGCAAGGGGAGGAGACATGGCAGCAGAGGGAAAAGGTAGAGGTTTATAAGATATTTATTAATAACTTGGGTGCCACAGTGGCACATCCAAACAAACCACATGAACTCAGTACTGGTGCACAACACAAAATTCATTCTGCTCATGTGAGGAAACTCTTAGAGGGAAAACTTCCTCCAGCCTCTCCGCCTTCTCTGCTCCCAAGTCACACACATTGGGTTAATGCAATTGCAGGAGAGTTGCATGAGGGGGGTTTGATGGGGGCCAGACTAATCCTTATTGGTAGGAGGATGGTGGGAAAAGTTCTTGGAGAGGGGTCACATGACACCTTTTACTTCTGGTCATGTGTTCATCTTGCGCCGAGAGTGTTACTCCAGAGGCCTGGCTAATGGGAGTCAGGGGATGTGGCTAATGGGGGTCAGTGGAGTGGTTAAAAGGGGTCAGGGGTATGGCTAATGAGGGTCAAAGAGTAAATTTAAAAAAAATTCTTTAATGGGAAAAATTGGGCCGTCCCCAACCCATTTTCCGGGCCTATTTTGATTGCCAGTCCGCCCTTGGTTGAGCATGGACAATGCATGGACAAAACTTGCTGCACAGGGATTGGTTCCTGCAAATTAACCAAGCCAGTCCTCAAATGTGTGATGCAATGTATAGTAAATGCAAAGATGTGTGTCAATATATATAAAGGAAGAGATTTTCTGTGTAAGTTTGGATGTGTGTTATGCCCAACACCCATCTGCTATAGTTGAGTCTAATCAACTCAGTATAGCTTTGCTGAATGACAAATAAAGGAATTTGAGTGATGAAATCTGTAGTAGAGTTGATTTTTTTAGATCCCAGAGAACTGAATGAAGTTTCTCCCAGAACTGGTCAAGGTGCTCTAAGTACATCGAGTGGAAAAGGGCTTAGATTGCTATTTAGAAAATGTTAATTTGAATTGTTTTGTCTTTTCTGAAATTTTTGTTTTTCAGCCAAAACTATTTTGCCAAGTTTGACTCAGATTCACAAATAACTTCAGTGCCCCTGAAAAATGAATTTTCCAGCAAATTTACTGTTCACCAAAATAGTTCCACTCAGCTCTAGTCACAACCTATAGTCCTATTAGCCATCCCAGTAGCCTCCTGTATACATTGAATGGGTGACAGCTTGAACCCCGTGGCACCCTGCAGGAGAGAACCCTAGTGTCAGAAGAACAACAGCCCACATTTACACCACTGGGATCTCTCAAAAAAGAAATGAAGTAACTCTATCCACCACCATTAGGGTTTATAAACAAGTAAACAAAAACTCCTAAGTGTTGTCAAGTGCTCACTGTGTGTCCACCAACATGATCAATACAGTTTCAATACTATAGCCAAGCCTATAACCTGATTTGTCCAGAATCAAGAAATCTGAGGGTTCAAGAAAATAACTTGCTCTGCTTGGTGCCCTTTCTCCATAATTAGTGATAAGATAACAATCAGTATTTAGCTAGACTGACACTGTCAAGAATAGGTTGTATGAATAGTGGCCTCAGAACGGCTTATTTAAGAACCACTTGAATCCTGCCATCCAGTGAGAAAACAAAGCCAATTCCAACAAACAGTGGAACAAGTACTTCCCCACTTCAGCCAGGAAGAACTAGGGTCCATATCACAGGTTATTGCAGGAAACCATCCCAGCACCTCTGTCTCCACTTCAGCGAGCAACAGTGAAGCAAAAGCAAAGACTCAGTATTTCTTGAGAACAGTGCTCTGTTTCCATGGCAGTAGACAGCTCAGTCAGAACTTGGGCAAATTGGCGAAGTAATGTGAAAAATCTGAAAGAAACACTCAACTATAACTGAATGGAAGCAGACAAGATTCATCAAGCTTAAATACACTGAGAACAATTCCACAATATGAGACTTTGCAGACTTTATAAAGAAAACATTCTTTGCTTCCTGCACTGCCGTGGCATATGATCTTAAACCTGCCTGTCTTAGTCAGCAAGATTCTGCATAAGACTTCTCCCACTAGCACTCCACATCTCCCCTTTTGCATCATCTGTAAACCTGTGAGGTGAGGGCAAAACTAGTATGAAGGTGTCTAGTTGCCATTATATCTATAGTAGACAACAAAAGATTATTGAAAAGTCTTACTTAAATAGTGGTAGATTGGCAAATTCCCTATCAACCTCATTAGGCAGACCATTACAGCAGATGCCTTACCCTATATGAATACTTCAGGGGGTAGCCAAGTTAGTCTGTACAGGATAAACTTAAAAAACAACAAACAGTCTGGAAGCACTTTATAGATAAACAAAACATGTAGATGGTATCATATTTGAATATATATCTATTTGAATAGATATATACAGTCTGAAAGCCAGTAGAGTCAATAGAGAAAAATCTATTGAAGGCCTGTGTAACTTCCTGAATTTCAAAGAAGAGACAAGAGAGAAGCCTGTCCTAATTATCTGCATTTCTCTGTATGAATTTCACAATGTATTAGTGTGGACTAGGTACGTTGTGGGACAGTGACGTAAGTCCTGAGGTAAGTGGGGTAGTGGGATACCAGGAAGAAACACAAGGAGAAAGGAGCAAAAAAGGAGGACTGCTGATTCGAATGGAGAAGGTAGGGCAATCAACTGGTTATTTAAGGTGTTTGTACACGATTGCAAAAAGCCTGGGAAACAAACAGGAAGAATTAGAAGCCCTAGCCCGGGCAAAGAATTATGATTTGATTGGAATAATGGAGACTTCGTGGGATGATTTGCATGACTGGAGCACTGTCATGGAAGGGTATAAACTGTTCAGGAAGAACAGACGGGGGAGAAAAGGAGGAGGAGTTGCACTGTATGTAAGAGAGCAGTATGATTGCTCAGAGCTCCGGTATATAGAGGGAGAAAAACCTGGTAAGAGTCTATGGGTTAAGTTTGGAGGCAGTAGCAACAGGGGTGATGTTGTGCTTAATGTCTTCTATAGACCACCAGATCAGGTGGATGAGGTGGACGAGGCTTTCTTCAGACAACTGAGAGAAGTTTCCAGATCTCAGGCCCTGGTTCTCATGGGGGACTTTAATCACCCTGACATCTATTGGGAGACCAATATAGCAGTATGCAGACAATCCAGGAAGTTTTTGGAGAATGTTGGGGATAACTTCCGGGTACAAGTGCTGAAGGAACTGACCAGGGGCTATGAGCAGCTTGACCTGCTGCTCACAAACAGGGAGGAACTAATAGGGGAAGTAGATGTGGGTAGCAATCTGGGAAGCAGTGATCATGAGATGGTAGATTTCAGGATCCTGACAAAAGGATGAAAAGAAAGTAGCAAAATACACACCCTGGACTTCAGAAAAGCAGACTTTGACTCCCTCAGAGAACTGATGGGGAGGATCCCCTGGGATGCTAACATGAAGGGGAAAGGAGTCCAGGAGAGCTGGCAGTATTTAAAAGAAGGCTTATTAAAGGCACAGGAAGAAACCATCCTGATGGGCAGTAAAAAAAAGAAAACATGATAGGCAACCAGATTGGCTTACCAGGGAAATCCTTGGTGAGCTTAAACACAAAAAGGAAGCTTATAAGTAGTGGAAACTAGATGACTAGGGAGGAGTATTAATATATTGCTTGAAAATGCAGAGGAGTAATCAGGGATGTGAAGGGTAACAAGAAAAGTTTCTACAGGTATCTTAGGAATAAAAGGAGCATGGGGCCCTTACTGGATGAGGGAAGTAACCTAGTGCAGATGATGTGGGAAAAGCTAAAGTACTCAATGCTTCTTTTGTCTCTGTCTTCACAGCTCCCAGACTACTACAATAGGCAACGCAGTATGGGAAGAAGGTGGGCAGCCCTCGGTGGACAAAGAACAGGTTAAGAACTATTTAGAAAAGCTAGACATATACAAATCCATGGATCTGAATTTAATGCATCTGAGGGTACTGAGGGAGTTGGCAAATGTCATTGCAGAACCTTTGGCCATTATCTTTGAAAACTCATAGAGATCAGGAGAGATCCGGGATGACTGGAAAAAGGCAAATGTAGTGCCCATCTTTAAAAAAGGGAAGAAGGACAATCCAGGGAACTACAGACCAGTCAGCCTTACCTCAGTCCCTGGAAAAATCATGGAGGGGATCCTCAAGGAATCCATTTTGAAGCACTTGGAAGAGGGGAAAGTGATCAGGAATAGTCAACATAGATTTACCAAGGGCAAGTCATGCCTGACCAATCTGATTAGCTTCTATGATGAGGTAACTGGCTCTGTTGACATGGGGAAGTCAGTGGATGTGATATATCTTGACTTTAGCAAGGCTTTTGATATGGTCTCCCACAATATTTTTATCGGCATGTTAAGGAAGTATGAATTGGATAAATGGACTGTAAGGTGGATAGAAAGATGGCTAGATTGTCAGGCCCAACGGGTAGTGATCAATGGCTTCATGTCAGGTTGGTGGTCGGTTTCAAGTCGAGTGCCCAAAGGATCGGTTCTACAGCCAGTTTTGTTCAACATCTTTATTAATGATCTGGATGAGGGGATGGATTGTATCCTCAGCAAGATTGTGGATGACACTAATATAGAGGGAGAGGTAGATATGTTGGAGGGCAGGTATAGGTCCAGAGTGACCTAGACAGATTAGAGGATTGGGCCAAAAGAAATCTGATGAGGTTCAATAAGAACAAGTGCAAAGTCCTGTGCTTGGGACGGAAGAATCCCAAGCATTGTTACAGGCTGGGGACTGGATGGGTAAGTAAAAGTTCGGCAGAAAAGGACCTGGGGATTACAGTGGATGAGAAGCAGGATATGAGTAAATCGTGTGCCCTTGTAGCCAAGAAGGCGAATGGCATATTAGGTTGCATTAGGAGGAGCATTGCCAGAAGATTTAGAGAAGTGATTATTCCCCTTTATTTGGCTCTGGTGAGGCCACATGTGAAGTATTGCATCCAGTTCTGCTCCCCTCCCCACACACTGCCCCCCACACACTATAGAAAGGATGTGCACACATTGGAGAGGGTCCAGTGGAGGGCAACCAAAATGATGAGGGGGCTGGAGCACATAACCTATGAGGAGAGGCTGAGGGATTTGGGGTTATTTAGTCTGCAGAAGAGAAGAGTGAGGAAGGATTTGATAGCAGCCTTTAACTTCCTGGCAGAACAAGGAGCAATGGTCTCAAGTTACAGTGGAGGAGGTCTAAGTTGGATATTAGGAAAACTATTTCACTAGGAGGGTGGTAAAATGCTGGAATGGGTTACCTAAGGAGGTGGTAGAATCTCCATCCCTAGAGGTTTTTAAGTTTTGGCTTGACAAAGCCCTGGCTGGAGTGATTTTGTTAGGATTGGTCCTGCTTTGGGCAGGGGGTGGACTCGATGACCTCCGGAGGTCTCTTCCAGCCCTATGATTCTGTGATTTTGTTGACCATCTCAGCTAATCAATCAGTTATAAATAAGGGGGTCATAAGTAAGGCACAAAGTGATCTTTATCCTGAAGAGCATACATCACCAGCACTGGAATATGAAATTTGTCCCCAGTCCATAAGGACTGAAGAAAGTGGTATAGCTTTTATGACCTCATTGACTATCTGTTCAACCACAGTCTTAGTGGTTTTTTGCAGCGGAATGACCCTAGGAGATAATGGGGTGGTGTTCTGGATAATAGTTGGCATCATCTACTAAAACTAAAATGTAATGGTGTTCCCTTATGCTCTTGTCTAAGGACCACATTGTGTCGAACTCACTTTATTCAAATGGGTGTTAATCTGGTCCAGGGAAACAAATGGTCCCTTTAAGTTTCTTTTTCAGGGCCACCCAATGACACTGCATACAGAGGGCACAGAAATTGGCTATCTCCTTGTACTCCTCTTGCTAATAAAATGAGACTAGAAGATGATTTAGGGTGTTGTTCACCCCTAGATGCCACACATAGGGCAGTTCGGGAGCCAGTCTTAATATCTCTTTTTCAGAAAATCATGGTACAAGTAACAAATAATGAACCTCGACAATTTATATAATTTGATCCATCCAGTAGAACACACTCTTTTCTACCTCAAAGTCTGATATGACACTGCCTTAACATCTTGGCTAACCATTGTATTTATTAAGCTTTTCATTGAGGTAGTGCTTAGAGGACCTCTCTGAGATTGTCCTCATTATGGTGAATGCTATACAAACACACACACAGAAAAGAAAAGTTTGTGCCCCAAAGAGCTTCAGCTGAAATGGACAAGAATGGATATGATGTGGAGGGGAAACATGGCACAGAAAGAGAGATTGTGTGCTGCCATTTGTAAATAGTTTCTCAAATTTCCCATTCCTTCATTATTCATGTGCCAGGTCATTGCATCTGAGGAAAGCTGAGGGCTAGCTAGATTCAGGGCATGATTCTTCAGAAGTCCTCTCGCAGGACATGACCATCTGGCCCAGCATTCCCTGCTTTCTATTTGGCTAAGTCTATACTGCAAGGTTTTTCTTTGTGCAAAAACCAGCAGAGCGTCCACACCTCAAGCGCGTTTTTGCACAAGTAAATTGGCAGAACAGAGGGCTTTTGCCGGTAGAGGTATGCCTCTCTCCCCGAGGAATAACTCCTTTTTGCACTACAGCTCTTGTGCAAAAAGGCAGGCGTGGATGCTCCAGAGGGGTTTTTGTGTAAGAAACCCCTATTGGCAAAAGTATAGGTGCTCTGATGGCCATTCCATGAATGGCTATCAGAGCTTTCTTGCACAAGAGTGTCCATGCAGTGTGGATGCTCTCTTGTGCAAAAGCACATGACTTTTGCAATGTGCTTTGAGGTCTGGATGCGCTTTTGTGCAAGAAATTTTTGCGGAAGATCTCTTCCGCACAAGGCTTCTTGAGCAAAAACCCTGCAGTGTAGACAATGCCTTTCTGACCTCCAAGTTTTCTGGCAATGAAAAGGGAAATCAAATGATCAGTCTACATTAAGAGTCATGGAAGTCTGGTACACAAGTACTAACTCTGGGTTGGAGACGCTGATTATCTGATTTCAAAATCCAGCAAGATATCTCAGTATACATGATTAGATCTAAGGCCTATTTTCTTATCATTCTTGCTGTAGAAATATATAGACCTGCTGCCAAGAACTGAGTCCATAAATGTACAGAAAAATACCTTATACCTAGCCTCAAGATTAGATACCTTTCTCAGGAAACAGCTTTGGTGTTTGTTTAAGGAGGTGAGTTTCAAGAAAAGACTAATTAGAATTGTGATTGCTCGTTAGTGCCTCAGAACTAGTATTCTGTACTGACATCTCTTGAAAAAGAAAGAAATTACTGACCTTTAACTTGAATTCAAGTAGATTGTTAGGACAGATCAAAGCTTCATTGCCACATTTTCACAATCCATATGGAAGACTAAAAAGTGTTCAGTACTAAGAGACCCTGGGGCTATGCTATATGTGTAACCTACATATAGCAGTCCATAGATCTAGGGTAAGTCTACTGCCACAGAAATAGCAGATCTTTGCTGACAAAACTACTTGAAAAGTGGCAATTACAGCTGCAAAACCTTTCTTTCTCGTATCTTGGCTTACTAATGCCCCACACATTGATAGTGTATGCGGGAGGCTATAAAGGGGTTATATGGAAGCATATAGACATTTGGAGCACGGGTTCAATTCAATGCTGCTTTTAAAACATTAGCACCAATTTGGGTTGGGGGGAGAATAAAAATATAACAGGGTGATATGTCTCTTTTAAACACAAGTGCTGTTCCAAGGAATAACTCTTGTAAGAACAGGCATTTTGGAACTAGTGGCAGTAGTTATGGTGAGGATCACCAGACCAGGTTAGGAATGAGGACCTGAGGACTAAATCATATAACTGCCTGCTGAGGGTTATACAGGAGTGCTCTTAGTGCTCTTGGTTCAAGAGAACCTAGAAAGAGACCTGGAGGGAGGCTATTCTGTGATTTAAAGTGGATGATGGGCTAGGAGCCAGCCAGGAACCAAGCAAGTAAGG
This sequence comes from Pelodiscus sinensis, assembly GCF_049634645.1. Taxonomy (NCBI): domain Eukaryota; kingdom Metazoa; phylum Chordata; order Testudines; family Trionychidae; genus Pelodiscus; species Pelodiscus sinensis. The sequence continues at coordinate 67,591,207 of NC_134711.1, read as the reverse complement.
ATGTATTTTGTATGTATTGTGTGACGGCTTAATAAATCAGTCCCTCAGGGTATGTCTAGATCACATTCCTCTTTCGAGAGAGGAATGCAAATGCAGTTGAGCGAAATAGCAAATGAAGCATGGATTTGAATTTCCCGTGCTTCATTTGCATAATTGAACCCGGCCGCTTTTTCGAAATACCCTATTTCGAGATGAAAAAAGCTGTTTAGACGTGGTTATTTCGAGGAAAAACACCTTTTATTCTTTCAAAATAACTCTTAAAGACCTTTCGAAAGAAGGGCTTTTTCCTCAAAATAACCACGTCTCAACAGCGTTTTTCATCTCGAAATAGGGTATTTCGAAAAAGCAGCCGGCCGTGATTATGCAAATGAAGCGTGGAAAATTCAAATCCGCGCTTCATTTGCAATTTTGCTCAGCTGCATTTGCATTCCTCTCTCGAAAGAGGAATGCAATCTAGACATACCGTAAGGGTGTATCTACACTGAAAAGTTATTTTGGAATTACGGCTGTTAGTTTGAAACTAGCCAATAGCCCATCATAAAACTGGATTTTCGGGTCTCTCCTCCATGTCTTTATCTCCTTCTCCTACTGCCTCCCCCACTCTCTCTCTCAGCTCTCCTCCACCTCCTGCCTCTCTCTTTGTCTCTCTCTTTCTCATCTCCTCGCCCTCCTGCCTCTCACTCAGGGGACCATGGAGCCCAAATGGACGTTTGGGCTCTATGCTTCCCATGCTGCATGGGGAGCACGGAGCCCAAATGGTCACTTGTGCCACTTACTCCTGCACAGCGGCCCGGCTGAGCAGTGCAGAAGTCCAGGGGGTGGGGCCTGGAGCTGCTATCATGCCGCACATCGCCCCCCCTTCGCCTCCCGCCGTGGTGCTCAGCTGACTTCTGCACTGCTCAGCTGGGACGCCGCAGGGGAGCAAGTGGAGCAAGCAGCCATTTGTGCTCCCCCGCGGCGGGTTGGCTGAGCGATGCAGAAGTCAGCTGAGCACCATGGTGGGAGGCAAAGGGGGGCATGAAGGGGCGTGGGGCGGTGACATACATGGCCAGGCCCTGCCCCCTGCCCATGTACGTCACTGCCCCGCCCCCTTCCCCTCCCATCATGGTTTTCAGCTGACTTCTGCACCGCTCAGCCGGCCTGCTGCGCGGGAGCAAGTGGCGCAAGTGGACGTTTGGGCCCCGCGCTTCCCATGCAGCATGGGGTACTGCATGGGGACCATGGCGCAGAAGTCAGCTGAGCACCACGGCGGGAGGTGAAGGACGTGACTCAGGCAACAGTGCCACCCAGAGGCAACAGCCAGCATTTCAGCATTATAGAGTCACAAACATTGGGCTACTATATATATGACAATTATGCAAGTGTTCATTCTTCTGTAGCATCTTGTTAGTCTTTAAAGTGCTACATTGTCCTGCATTTTGCTTCATATTACTTCAATGATATGCTATCCTTTGTTCCTTTAATTTCCCTTCTGAAAATGTGTGTACTAATCTTTCTGTTAAAAATTTAATGTAAAAAGAAGATTTTCCATCTTCTGCATAATTCACAAAGGAATTTTAGGGGGCATCAGATTACATGAACTGGAGAACAATTTCATAATCACTTTTACTATGTTTTTCATCAGTTTTACTTGTCTTCAATTAACATTTTGTCTTCATTGCCCATATAAGACCTATCTTCACTCTTGCTGTGCATTAATCAAATCCATTTTGCATTTAACTCTGATTTTTAAAGTCCCCAAACACTCACATTTATTTTTATTTAATGAGGATTCCCTATTTTTCCCCCTCTAACTTTGCACAATTGAATCACCGTATGGCTCCTAGAAATAGGTTACACCTATTGGCTTAATTGCTTTCTTCTTCTACTTTCAGTGCATCAGTCATTCTAAGGACAGATTTTGGACCAAAAATTTAGTTCAAAATACTTTCTGATGTAATGTTGTTTGTTGTGAATCTCCGTCTACAATAACAATATTGATTTATGCACTAATGAATTCTGCATACTCTATAAGTGATCAAAAGGTGTAATTGTATATAGTTGAAATACACACACACAGAAATTTTCATGAGGAATATAGAGAAGAAGAAACATTTCAGAACTTGTTTTAAATTAAAAAGTTAAACTTGAATTTAAAATCATGTATGGTATTCATTGCATAATCATTTAAATTGATTTAAGACTATATTTTTTAATTACATTATGCTGTGTTCATTGATTGCTGAATTTATCTGTCTTTCTTCCTGTTTGCTACAGCAACTGCAAAATTGGACACACTTTAGCAGAAATAAGGCTTTGTGCCTCTATGTGAAATGTTTTCTTCTTTTCCACAGATCATAATTTCAGATAAGAATACCTTTTTCTTTTCTCCTGTTTGCCCTTTCTTGTATTGATTCACAGTTGGTAGTTTTACTGAGTCTGCATCATGATACCTAAGTTTGCAATAGGAATCCTTTTCTGTTAAGTGGAACTCTCATTTGGCTTCCAATTTCCAGAAAGCAGGTCTTTCAAGTACAGTTCTATGACTTTGTCAACTTTTTCTGTTTGACAATGCACAATTTGCTTTCTTTTCAAAATATCTATCTTCAGGGGTTTTTGTTGTTCATTTGTTTGTTTTGCTGAGATTCATTTAGCTCCTGCAAGCAATCCTGAATTTCCAAATCTTCAACTACAGAAACACTTTTCCAATTAATATTTAACATGAATCTATGTTGCTGTTGATATGAGTATAAATATTTTTTTCTATTTTGGCTACATTTTTGTTAAGAATCACTTTGTCACCAAACCTGAAGCTATTGTATGCTTAATTCTTACACACTCCCACTTTTGTGGAAATTTTAAAGGGTACAAAAATGCAGGCTTCAGCATGTGTCACATTCTACAGATGAAATTAAAATGTGATAATTTGGGGAGGGAGGGAGGGAGTAAATCTACTAGTGTTGCCAGTCAGGAAAAAGCTGATGATAGACTATTGCTATCTTTATTCCATTATTTTGTCAGTGATCCCTTCTTCTGGGCTTTGAAATCAAACTTTTGTTATGATTTCATTCTGTATTTTGTTGTGAAGTCTACCACTTGCTAAAAATACAAGAAGGAATGATACCAAAATACATTAATTCTATTTAGTAACTGGTGCACTGTGTAATATTTTGACTTGAGTAAAGCTTTACATTATCATATAGATTGCTCTTTTCCTACTCTGAAATATTTTTTGTTTTTCCAAGCATTAAAACTTTTTTCTTTAAAAAAGTATAACCCTATGCTGCAGCAAAGCCAATGGAACTGTATTGAAGGATTAGAAATCTCAGATATTTGTTTGGTGGGGTACTCTCATTGGTTTCTGTTGGAGAGATGGTTGTGGACCAGCCTGTGTCTCCATGCTGGCTCTGTCCTTGGTGCCCCAGCAGTTGATCTGAATCAAGGTTTGAAAGGGAAAGGGAGAGCAGAACTGCAGAGATGTATTACAATTGTAGGCTGCATGCAATAGACTAATGTAATCTTCCTCACCTCTATTTACCTCCCCCCATTTCAACTAAGAAAACCTTTTTGCTCTGCATATGTGAAATCATGTAGTACATTGTAGCAGGTCTGTTTTCATGTGCTCTGTTCAAGAAACGATGTTTCTGAAAGGTCTAAAATGTAAATCTCCATCTCCCCCAAATAACAAGTTTAAAACAACATAGGGCAAAGTTCTGTTTTCGGTTGCAACTACCAGTTTTCAGTAGTGTTACATGAGATTTACAACTAGGTGCAGAGTACAGATTTTGGCTTTTAGGACTCCCTAACCCCTAACCCTAACCCCCCTGCTCCAAATCCTCCCTTTAATAGCCGCATGAAAACAAGGCGCGGCTCTCGTTTCCTAGTTGCCCGAAGAGATGCAGCAGCCGCCTGAAGGGAAGCGGAGACAGAGGGCTCCTACCGCCGCAGGTGTCTGCTTGTGCTGATCTGTAGGGGCCTCCAGTGACACGGACTGTTGCAGCCCTGCAGCAGCTACTGCGCGCCATGGGCATGCCTCCTGTCGCGCATGGAGAGGCTGCTGGCGCTCTGTGCCCCAGAGCCAGGGGGCCTAGGCACAGATCTGTTGTGCCCGCCTGCTGCTGGGTACCGCGGCTCCCCATTGGAGAGCTGGCGAACTGCTCTCTGCTGTCACCTGTAGCCAGGTGCCGCTTTCCTTGCATCTGTCAGATAAACAGCTACTGTCAGCCCCTCTTCCTCTCTGCTGCTGTCCTTAAGGGAACAATTAAGAGTCACAGGAGCGGGGGCGGTGTTGCCGTTTTCGGATAAATGCGGTATTTGTATTTGCTGCTGTCTCCCCCAGCCCCGCACCCTCGGAGAGGGCGGCGCGCGATGGAGTTTACTGGAGAGTGGTGCTGAACGGACAGCTCCCACGCCACCCTCCTTGGGGAGGGTCAGCACTTGAAAGGCAAACCTGAGGTGCATTTTCACCTTCAGATTAGAGTCTCCCCAAGCAGCCGTTCGGATTATAGCAGCACCCAGTCCCTTTGGTGCGCTGACCAGCCATCCATGGTCTTGCTTTCTCTCGGTGATGCTTACTCTTCATTCCGATGTTGAGAGAGTGCGTGTATCTTGCAAAATGAGGGAAGAGGGATCTACTAGCAGGCGGCGGGGGCTGTTTTCATTTCGTTCGCAATTCAGCATCAAGGATGGTGGAATAGCCACCTGAACATGGGGAGAAAAACAACAAGTAGTTCTCGCCTGACAAATACACACACAGATCGGCTGAGGAGCTGCCCACAGCTGCGAAGAAAACAGCGTCTGCCATCTGAAGAGGAGCCTCTCTCTCTCTCATTAAGGTATTTTGAGAAGCTGGAAGGAGGGGGGAAGACCGTGGAAAAAATCTTGGCCGTGGTTCTGTCTGGTCTTCCTAAATATGAATGTATAGGTCAAATCCGTGGGGGGTTAGTGATTTGAGAAAGTAGCCGCCAGAGATACACACTAACAGTTCCTATAAGGGTGTGCCTGCTGCCTGAGCTGTTTCCAGGTTTGGTTTTTCCTCCTGGAGACCAAACCTTTTAAGCCCATACATAATATAACAATAGATGGACAAATAGCGAACAATTTAAATGTTTGCTTTTATTCAGAGGGCTTAATCCAAGAAGCCTAGAAACAGAGAGGGAAAGGGGGTGGGGAAGGTGACTGATCCGTATCAAGGAGAAGCAGCGTTGTTTGGTTTCCCTGTTTTCTCTCTGTCTGTATTGGGGAAAGGAAGAGGTGCAAAGGGAAGAGTCCAGATCACTGGAAGTGAAGGGGGGGGGGGGGGGGAGAGGGAGAAGCCGTCTGAAGGCAGGGGAGGCAAAGGCTGGTTTGTAGAAGGGGGTGTGAGAGAGACAGTGCTTTGAATTCATCGAGGACATAGCAAAAGGACTACAAGGATTGTTTCAGGGTCATTTACAAACCAACTTTCCGGTCGTAAGAGAAGCTCCGGCATTTACAGTTGTAGCAAACCAAGGCGGGGAGACACAGGGGTGTTTGGGGAAGGCTGGTCATATTTGAGGGGAATTTGGAAGATAGAAAAGGCAGTTCTGGAGATTTGCTTCAGGATGTTGGAGGGAACGGGGCAAGTTGGGGAAGAGAGCAAGGGTCGCCCTAAGTGGTGGGCGCAGGAGACATGAGGAGGGTAACGGGTTGGGAAGATGTGAGCTGCAGTGGGGCATTTTCCTGAAGCGGGGCAGAAGGTAGAAAGTGATCTCATGAGCATCAGGCTCCCTATCACCCCCTCCCTTTCCCATTTGCCATTTTCCTCCCTCCCCAACCCCTCCTGGTCTCCGGCTGACGGCTCTGTCTGTCTGTCCCGCAGTCATGTCTGACCCAGAGAGATGGGAAAGCTCGAGGATAACGAGAGGGTGATCCTCAACGTGGGGGGCACCAGGCATGAGACCTACCGGAGCACGCTGAAGACCCTGCCGGGGACTCGGCTGGCCCTGCTCGCCTGCGAGTCCCAGAGCGAGTGCTCTGGCGGGGAAGAGCAGCCGCCGCTGCTGCCGCCGCCTCCCCCCAGCCTGCCCCCGCAGGTGCCGGGCGGCTGCCCGGAGGCCAGCAGCGGCTGCAGCCCCCGGGACGGCGGCGGCCCGAGCGAGTTCTTCTTCGACCGGCACCCGGGGGTCTTCGCCTATGTGCTCAACTACTACCGCACGGGCAAGCTGCACTGCCCGGCCGACGTGTGCGGGCCGCTCTTCGAGGAGGAGCTCGCCTTCTGGGGCATCGACGAGACGGACGTGGAGCCCTGCTGCTGGATGACCTACCGCCAGCACCGCGACGCCGAGGAGGCGCTCGACATCTTCGAGACCCCCGACCTCATCACCGGGGAGCCGCCGCTCGACGGCGACGACGACGACCTGGCCGCCAAGAGGCTGGGCATCGAGGACGTGGGGGCGGCGGCCGGGCCCCCCGATGGCATGGGCGGGCGCTGGAAGCGGCTGCAGCCCCGCATGTGGGCGCTCTTCGAGGACCCCTACTCCTCCCGGGCCGCCAGGGTGAGAGACCGACCCCAGCCCCGCGCAGGCGCGAGTCCGGCGGCCGCCGCGGCCCCGAGCTCTCGGAGACGTGAGGGAGTGACCCGGCCTCTGGGGGTGACCTGTCCTAGCCTCTCCCCCGCCGCGTGTGTGAGAGTCCCTGCCTCACAGCTTGCTCCCCGGTGACCTGAGAGAGCGAGCGTCAGTCTCTGCCTCAGAGCTTGCCCCCCAGGGGAGCTGCCCTAGCCCGCCCCCTGTGTGTGTGGGGAGGGAGCCTGCCTCAGCTCTAGCCCCTAGGGGTGACTCATTCAGCCCCTGAGCCCCCTGTGTATGTGCATGCCAGTGGCCCTGACTAATCCTGTGGGTATGCTGGGGGGTTACCCTGGCTCACCCCCCGGGTGTGTGATGTGGGGGTGGCTCAGCCCCCCAGGTGTGTGTGTGTATTGATGGAAGCGTGATTGCATCTGGTCCTCCCGTGTGTGGGGGTGACCTTGCCTCCGAAGTTGCCCACGTGAGCTGCCTTAGTCCCTCCCCGTGTGTGTATGTGTGTGTGAGAAAGAGAGAGATCCTGCCTCAGAGCTTGCCCCCGGGTGACCTGCTTTAGCTCCTCCCCCTCCTCGTGTGTAGCCCCTCCCCGTGTGTGTGTTTGTGTGTGACCTTGCCTCAGAGCTTGCCCCCAGGTGACCTACTTTAGCCACTCCCCGTGTGTGTGTGTGTGTTTGTGCGAGTGAGTGAGTAAGAGACTCTGCATCAAAGTTTGCCCCCCACCTCCAGTGACCTGTCTTAGCCCTCCCCCTATATGTGTGGGGAGGGAGCCTGCCTCAGCTCTAGGCCCCTAGGGGTGACTCATTCAGTCCCTGAGCCCCCTGTGTATGTGCATGCAGGTGACCATGACTAATCCTGTGGGTATGTTTGGGGGTGACCCTGACTCATCGGTTGGGTGAATATGTGGCTCAGTCCCCCAGGTATGTGTGTATATTGATGGAAGAGTTATAGCATCTAGGCTTCTGGTTCCACTGGGTGTTTGTGTGAATGGTGGGGGGGAGGATGACTCTGGTTCAGGTCCGGGTGTGAGTGTATGGACCTCGACTCAGTCACTGGACCCCTGAGGAGTTTTATGCATGGGGTGCTATTGACTCCTCATGTGTGTTGAGGTGTATGTGACCCTAAAGTTTTCCCTGGTCTCACAGAGTGGTTGGTGTGGGGATGAGCTGACCAAAAGCTGTATATTGATACCCACAAGAGTAGCAGGATCTGGACCTGCTGGAGAGTGATTTTGACTCAGTCTTCTCCTCCCTGCCCTGGCTTTGATTTTGGGTGTGACACTGTGTTAACAGGGAAGTGGGGGTGAACTGCTCCCTGTGCTTTGTGAGGATATCCTTAGTTTTCTCCTTGCTTCGTGTCTGGATCTCAGGGTGATCATCGCTTAAAAATGACTCACTCTAGTCCTTGGATTAGTCCTTGATTTCTGAGGGTGACCCTTATTCATTTTGTGATCCAGCACATAAAACTGAGACAGGAAGTGATTTTACTATATTATCTTGATTTAGACTGGAGATTAGGATTTTGCCATAGGTTATTTTCTGGTTTTGAGACCCTGATTTTAGTCTCAGATCTTTGTTTTTTATTCAGTGAACATATGGATTCACAATCTGACCTGTTGCCATGGGCTTAATTCAATTTCTGGAGTTGCTTCTGGTAAGGAAATCAGGTGGTGTGTGTGTGTGTGTGTGTTTTAAAGGAAAAAGAAATGGAGGTTTTCCCAGGTTACATTTTTTAACTCTGCCCCTTCCACAACAACCCCCCCCCCCCAACAATCACTTTCTTTTATGTCTGTTGTAACTACAAGTGGTTTTGATTTATATAAGTGGAATAAGAGTTTTGCAACATACATATCAGGATTGCTTCTGAAAGGTTCATACTTGAGGCTCATCCTGCAAACACAACTAAGTTTAACTTTACTGTGGGAGTCATCCCATTGACTTCAAGAGGATTATCCATCTGTGTAAAATTTAGCATGTGGTTAAGCACATTGCTGAATCATATGTTAGGGCTTGATCCAGCTCCCATTGACGTTAATAGGTTAATAACCACTAACTCAAATGGGGGTAGGGTCTTTAGTTGGAGGAGAAACTATCCAGGCAGGAGGTGCATTTTTCCCAGCTGCTCTAAGGCTCCTCAGTCACTCCTGTTCTTCACTGATTGATTTCTTGGAAAATGCTACCAAAGTTTGTGCAGCAGTTCATTTTGCCTGTGCCACTGGCTTCAAATAATACTGAAATAAACTATAATAGAGGATTAATTATAATGGAATAAATACTTATTGTTTACAAATAGGAAACACACACAGATTTGTAACTTCTCAGCTATGTTATTTGAGAAGTAGAATGGGTTCTAGATGTCAGACTAATACCAGTTTTTATCAAAATGCCATTGGAAAACATCTTCAGAATATGCATTACCTACATTTTTCATTTACCTGTGCTGTTAGCATTGAGTCTGGATTTTTGGAGTCTTTCCAACATTCTTTGCCAGAATTATGACAAACATGAAGTGAAAGTTAAATGGAAGACACCAAGAGAAACATGGAAAGGAAAATGCTGGCTATAAGTGAGTCATGGTATCATGGTTCCTTCACATGTGTTTTTGGTCTGCTTAAATTCCTAATACTATCTTTCAACACAGAGGACTAAATTATCCATTGTGACTCGAACTCTTTATCAATTTGTTTGGTTGACGTTAGTGGATTTGTTGAGTCTTAATGAACTGTGTGTTTATATTGTAACATAACATTGTAATTTAGTAATATTGTTACAGAAGAGACTGCATTTACTTGTCTGTAGATTTAGAAAGTAATTTTGAAATCTTGATTTCTGACTGGCTGCTTAATACTGCAGAAAATAAGCCCATGACCAGAGCTATAACTACGTCATTGCCTAAACTAAATGTTTTGCTTTTCCTCAAAGCTGATACTGTTTATGGTGACCTTTCTGCTAGGAAGGCCACTTTGTGAATTGCTAGTGGCTGTCAGAGTAGAAAATAATTTTACATCTAAAAGTACTAGTGAACATTTAATGAACAAGTTCACTTAATCATCCCCCTGCTACTTTGGGGACCTCAGGTACAGGTGCACCTCATCCCTCTGTATTCTCTGCCTTTGGTTCATAACAGTCTAATCTTCTGTGGGTTGTAATACTTGGATCTCATTTCTGATGTTGGGTTTAATGTGTGGCTGCTAGGTGGTATTGGTAACTTGTGACATATATGTTAGACTAGATGATCAGTTGGTTCCTTCCTGGTCTTAAGCAATGATTCTCTGGGTACGTCTATACTGAAAACAAAACAACACTAAAAATACACGTAGAGCCTGTGTCAACTGAGGCTAGTATTCAAAGGGCTAGTGCTCTGGGCTAAAAATGGTAGTGTTTAGGTTCCCCCTTGGGTTGGAACCTGAGCTTTTAAATTTAGTGAAGGAGGAGGGTATCAGAGCCAAGCAGGAACTTCTACTCTGCTGTTGTTAGCCTCTGTAATGTGAGTTCCATGAGCCCGAGTCTGGGGATCTGGGCTCAGAGAGCAACTGCCATTTTTTTGGCCATGTTGATATATTGCAAGTCTCTAAGTGGTGGCAACTTTACTCTGGAACTGAAATGCTATTGCCAATTGAGAAATAAATATAGCTTTCTAACTATTCTGATTAATGAAGTAATAGTTTGTGTAAACTCAAATAAATGATGTGTAAATCTAGAAACATTTTGGTGAAATCCTGGCTCCAATAAAATCAGCTGCAAAACTACCATTGACTTCAATGGGGTCACGATTTCACACTTTGCATTGTAGTCTAATTTATAGGCTCATGAACTACTTATCTCAGATTATGGAGATACATAATTTTAAATATTCATAATCACTATTATGTTTAGGATTATTGACCTATTTAATTTGAGTAATGTTAGTTTTATAAAACATGACACACAAGAAAATTGGCATTTTGTTTATTTTTATTTACAGTGTAGCACTTAATGTTTATTGTTTGTGATTTCTATACTGTGATCTCTAAAAGTAGAAATTTATAGAAATTCAGATATATGTTGTCATGGTAACCTATTGTGGTGAGTGTGTGTGTGTGTGTGTGTGTATGTGTGTGAAAGAGATTCTAGCAAGACCATCAAATGATGTTATATAAATAGTGGAAGTAACTAGTTTGTTGATGAAAGATATACTGGCCTCTATTAATGATTTAAAAAATCTGCAACTTTAATCAAATTCAGCTTTCATATTCAGATGGTACCTGAAATTTATTATCTGTTTTGTAAATATTCTACTAAGTGGCCAAAGAATGTGTTCCTTAAGAACTCAAGTGTCCAAAATGGTGGTGGGGCGAGGAGTGTTGATTTTTTTAGAGGGAGGAGAGGGAAATAAAAATAAGATCCAGATAACATTTTGCAAGATAGCGAATGGTAGTGTCATTTCTGCAACTACATGGATAGAAAATGTGATATTTTTTAATGAAATTATATGGAATAATTTTTATCAAAATTTCTAGATTGCAAAAATAGCATGTGCAACTTTTCTTATTGCAGTTCTCTTTTTGAACATTTTTATTTCACTCCAGACATAAGTAATAGATAAATTATTTGCAAAACAGTAGTTTACAAAATACTATTATGTACACATAAAAAGACTCTATGATATGTCAGTCCCATAAAAGGCACCAGTTTTTAACATAGCCATGCCTTGGTTTCCCCATCTTTCAGATAGATGTCATCCTCATCAAGTTTATTATGAGGCTTAGTTAATTCATATTTATAAATCACTTTGACATCCTTGGAGACAATTGCTATATAAGTGTAATTGCAGCCAGAAGAAGAGCAAATTGCAAAGATGACTGAAAAATGTAAAAGGAAATATTTGAGTCAAAATTAAGTGCTGGGTTTGAAGGAGTTCAAACAGGACTAGCCTTTGGGACCCAGGAAGCTTTTAGTTATTGGACATTCCCAACACCAATAGGGACCTTCAAATGCCTGCAGGGCTAGTTTCAGATTTCATGCTTAAAACCAAATACTTTTTCTAGCTCATTTTCTTTTGAAAGATAACCTTGAATATGTGTTTATGGTGTAAATAGATCATTAGGATTTTTTACTGATTTTTTTTCAGAAAATTCTAGGTTATTCATAATTCCCAGTGTGGGCTTTCAGATCTGGCCTTATGGTTTATAATAGTCTAGCCACATATTCCTCATTTTTTGAGAAAACTGTAAGTTCATTCACAGTTGATGGGACAGAGGCTGCAAAATGGGGTAGTTGGGCAATGTGACAATCAACATGGCTTATTTTACTAAATAAGTTACTACACGCAAGACCCTTTACATTCTAATCCTAACCTTCTGTAGCTGTGGTCAAGTCACATAACCCCTCTGCTTTAGTTTTCTGATCTCTATAATAAAGGCAGTAGCAATTACGTCTTGCTGAACTTTAAAATAAGTTGGTATATCCACCAGCATTCTTGCTGAAGTGGGATTGAAATCCTGAAGATCCCACACTTTAGTATAAAATTAGTCAGTTAACCTTCAAAGACTTATCTCACGAATCCACTCCAGAATCCTCAAGCATTGTAATATGACTGCAGTGGGCAGGAATTAGTTATGCTGAGCTAGATGGGAGAGAGGGACATGTATTGTTTTGTAGACTCACTTCAAAATGTTAGATATAAGGCATTCTAAGGAGACCTGTTATTAGCGTCATTACTTCAGGAGTATCTTGATTCTTTATTTGATTAATTGGTTTCACATTTGCAAGGTGTCTAATCTATAATAAGGAAACTGAGTACCCTTGGAAATTGTGCTAGTTATCCTTATGGTTAGGCTGTTAATGATGTATGAAGCTTTTACAAAATTTATTCTGGAAGTAAAATTGCTAGACTAATCTGATTGAAAAATGGCAAGAGGAAGAATAAGGTAGTATAACAGAGTGAAAAAGAAAAAATTCAATTCAGAATACTCATTCTTCATTCACAAGGTAATAAAGGGTGAGGGCTTATCTATTTTCTTAAAAACGCAGAAAAACCTTTCTAAAATCAAATTATTGATTTCTTCCACAACGGAAACAAATATATTTTTCAAATGCTACCTTCTGAGGTCTTATGAGTCATATAGCTCTCTTCCATTGGGAAATGATTACATAAATATTCTAAGGAAATAAAAGGGATCATAAAGAAACTGAGAGCTTTTCTTTTTGTTGTAATTCTGGTAAGCAAAATTTTATTTAAAAACTTTAAAAAGTTTTATTTGTTTAGTGGGAAAACAACACATTAGATTAAATTAGCTAGATCTAGCCATTTTGTCTGAAATATTTAGCCTGTAGAGATAGTTGTTTCTTGTAAAGCAACAGGAAGAATTGTACTTCATTGAAACAATGGAATGCAGCAGTTTTACAGCAATTCATATCCAACCAACAGATTACTGTACGCAAAGGATTGATAAAATCATACTGTAGATGACTTACTAGTTACCTTCTGGAATACTACTACAACACAACCTCGATAGTTTGAGAATGGATGCTAGAGGGCTTGGTTGACAATTATTGCTTAAAAAATTACCTGTTAACAACAGCTGCTTTGAACTCTAAAATTGGATGGTATCTGTTGGTTTGTACCATCATATCAATAAGGGAAAATAAGAGAGATTTCTGCCTGCCTAACTTCTGCCTTTTTTCTACAGCTGTTCTGCCTGCTGCTGCTCTTGTTTCTATGGAAACAAGCCAGCTCCTGGCTTCCTGTTTCCACTACAAACATTCTTTCTCTGAAACTTATTCATCTTAGAGAAGCATTTTGCCATGGCTCTGACATAAATGCCACACAGAAGATCTCTCCTGTCATTTCAGAAGCAGAACATTTTATGTCTGCATATGTGTGGCCAAATTCAAGTTTCAGTTACTCTGGGACAATCTGAAGAAAATCCAATGAAGTCAATGGATTTGTGAATTTATATTGGTGTTACTGCAAGTGGAAGTAAACCCAAAATGTGTGCACTCGCATACACAACTAATGATAGTACTGTGTGCAATTCATTTTCACTCAGCTAATCTGTTAGATAAAATTGCATCCTTTTTTTTTAATACACAAAGGGCAATCTCTTATATTTCAACCTTGGGAAATACTTACCTAACAGAATAACAGTTACTTTGAAGAAGAGTATTCATTTAGATGGATTGGCTGAAGTAGATTAAAACAGGAGGAAGACTTCCCCAGTTTTGGTGGCTACTCTGATAGGTCTCAATATTATGTGCTGGAATAGTGTTGCATCATCATATGGTCCCAAGATGCATCCAGAAGAGAATGGGAAGATAAGAAGAAATGTATCTGACAAGTGTTTGTGCCTGTAAGCTGTCCCATAGCCAGCTAAAAAGAGCTTTGTGTAAGTATGTGTTTTGGCAGAATGAGAACTCAGCAGAGGCACTTCCTTGGTACTACCTTTTACAACTTCTACCGGGAAAGAAAACCTTTGTTGATGCTTAGCACAGAAAAGTGAGGGGTGAGGGTCAGACAGTTCTGAAATCCCTAAAGCCGTTTCCTGCATTTAGAAAATCTTAAGCTATTTTAAAAGATTTTTGCATAACATTTCTCTGTCCAGGGATGACCATAAATTACATAACATTTGTGGGAGTTATCTTTCTCAAGATCCACTCATCCTCTTGTATCCCTTTGTAAGGCTGAAAGAAACACACAAAATTAAGGACTCACTCACTGCCTAATTTGTTATGTAATTTATGAACAACCCAGATTCCCTTCCTCACCCATTAATAGAAGAGAGGGAGCACCTGTGATCACTTCCTGTGAAGTTTTCCCAGTTATTCTCTTACTCCGAGAAAGAGGTGAGGAAGGAGGAATGAAAGATCTTTTAATAATAGATAGTCTTTTATAGAACTTTATCTATTCAAAGAACAGACATTTTAGAAAAGAGGGATATATCAATTTTTCCTTGATAGCAAGCACGATTGCTGCTCCGCACATTGGTGAAGATTGCTGGGAACTCAAGAAAATCCAAGTCTTTCTGTTGTCCACACTTCACATTCCTCACCCCAGGGAGTGGAAACATTGATCAATCCTACGGTATCTTAGAGACAAATATATTTGTTTAGGTCATGAGCTTTCATGGATAAAACCAACTTCATCAGATCAGGTGGAGTGGAAATTACAGAATCTGGGGTTTATATAATAGCAAAATAAGTTATTTGTCAGTTGTAGAACCAGTGTTAATGAAGCTTATCAAGTCTGGATGTGTCTTACTCACAGCAATTGATGTGGAGATGTGAATATCAAAGGTAAGGAAATTGTCTTTGTATAGGTGGGACTTCCTTGAACCAGCACCCTCTGGGCTTGAGCAGTCCTGAATCACAGAGTTTTCTGGACTAGGGGAAATCAAGACTCCCTTCTTAGCTGTTCGTCCTGCTCCTGCCACAGGCTCACTGCTCTAGCCCTGCTGGGGCTGCTTTTCCCACCCAGGGCTGGAGGTATGCTTCACGCTGACCTCAGCTGGGGCTACACTCTTGTTGTCTCCAACACAGGCAGGCTATGCTCCCTGCTATGCTGGATGCTGCCATCCCCCTCTGGCTGGGGCTGTGCTTCTGGATGACAGTCTTTCTGCTGCTGGGGCCATGCTTCCCACTACACTGGTCCTACTACCACTTTGGCTGCGCTCACCATCCCAGCCACTGAAGGTGGCTAGCTGGGGCTCTCTACTCCTACAATATTCATGGTCCTGCTGGATCACAGATGTTGCCAGACCATAGAGTCCCAGATTTTAAAGGTTCAACCTGTAGTACATTAACCAAGCCTAAGCTGATAGTACTGGACTTGTGAATGAACTCCAGTTCAGCTGTCTCTCTCTGTAATCAGGTGATAACATTCTTTTGTAGAAAGATGACTACTTTTAAATCCATTATTGAATGTCTAGAGAGATTACAATGTTCCCCTACAGGTTTATGTGTGTTACCATTCCTGAATCTGTTTTATATCCATTTATTCTTTGGCACAGAGACTGTCAGGTTTGGTTAATATACATGGTAGAGGGGCTTTTGTTAGTCTTTAAGGAGCCACAGGACACCTAATTGTTTGTACAGCTAGGGTGCATCTACCCTGCACCTGTAGTTTGAAATAAGCTATGTAATTTTAGTTATGCAAATTGTGTAGCTTATTTTGAAATTTGAAATTTGGCACTGTCTACACAGCACCAAATTTTGAAATAAACCACTTTTTTGAAACGTCCTTTAATTCTCATGGAACAATGTTTACAGGGACATTGGAATAGTGAGCCCATTATTTCGAAAGCTATTTTGAAATAACAGGCTTATTTAAAAGACGTGGAATAGCTATTATGGGATACTGGAGGTTTCCTGAAATAGCGCCACAGCATAGATGTACCCTTATAGACTAACATGGCTACCCCTCTGAGACTTTTTCCCAGAGAGTAAAGAAGAAAGAAAGCCTTGAGGCCAGACCATCTTGAGTTAGGGTAGGGAATACTCTCTTTCTCTGTGTATAGCAGATGATGGGGAGATGTGTTCCACTGTTTTTCTATATTTAACTCCTCTTCAAACCACGTTTTGACAATGAAGTTAATATATGTGCTTATATAGCCAATGCAGAAACTTGTGTTTTTTCTGCCAATTTGCTTTTCATTGTTAACAAAGAAGTTACCAATAAACATGTATTTATGGTTATAGCCTTTATCTAAGAGAGAATTAAAGCATACACCTTAGGTATTAGAGATTTATTATAGCAGCATAACTCCCCCACAAAGTAGTGATCAAACAGATGCAAAAAATGTTTTTAAAACAATATTAATGGGTTCTGGTGAGTGATTTTATGCTAATAGCTTACAGCTCAACTTACCATCCTTATTTGTGCGTAGCACCTGTTGGCTTCAGTGAGAATTTGACCTGAGTAAGGTCTGTAGCACTTAATACTTTCATGCAGCTGATAAAAATTTAAATAATGAAAAAATAAAGCTGTGATATATGTACAATCTTGTTAATATTAATAAACTGAATATAATGAATGTCAATAACACAAAATATAAATTTAAGTACTGAGATGACTTAGGTTATTTACTTCATCACCATGATATATGGCATAGAAGGTTGTAATAACTACATGTGAATTCTATTGGAAATGCCTAACATATCACTTGTGTTTTTTACTGCTTTCAGTTTGTTTCATTTAAATGTACTGCTAGTACTTGATAACTAAAAACAATTTAAAAGCAATACTGTACTGCACTTTCCCCCCTTCTCCTTTATAACAATGAAAATACAAAGTCACTTCTTAACAGAAAACCATAGTTTCTCTATTAGCATCTGGTTTTTGAGAAACTTTGACCTGAAAGATGACATTATGAGTGATAATCAAATTATTCAGCTATATAATAGTACAGCATGTTATTATCCTTTCCTTTTAAGATGTCCGAATATTCTGGGATGTCTCTCTGCATTTGGTCTTCATGCTGGAAGTTTAATGCAGAGTCTGTTATCACAGACAGCCTTTTACAATCAGTAGGGATTCCAGTTCAATCATACATACACACCTCTTTGCTTCTGATAATTAATGTTGGGATGTTTTTATTTTCTAATTCTATTTTTATGAAAACTTGTTTCGGACAGAGGTACATTTTCTGTCTGGAGTATATGCACATATATGCATGTGTGAAAGGGCCAGTTTGCCACTGACACTCTCCATGGCCAACCACGGCAGCTGTCTTGCCAGTGGAGTCTCAGGGTGCATTAGGATGTGGAACTCTTTTCCCTCAGGGAAGGGCCTTCAGGCAATGATTGTCTGAGAAACCTGCCTTCTACCAGCATTTTTCTCAGTTTCTCTTCCCTGGTTTGCTCACATGTAAGCTGTTCTGCTTCACTTTTAAACTCCTCCTCCAGCTTGTACATGCCTTTCAGGTGTTGCAGGGCAGAAGTATTGGAGCCCAGAGCAGCTTCTTAACCTCTTCTTGTCCAGTATGAGGAGTGGACACCCTAATAGGTATATATGTATGTATTGTATTTTTAATGTAATTAAATTATGACATTTGCTGCCTAATTTATGAGAAGAGATCTGAGCAACCAGTGGTCAGACATTGAGTTTAATAGAGCTGAGACTGCTGTCATTTTAGAGCATGGCATGATTAGTACAGGATCTTCAGTATTGCTGCGTGTATTGTACATAGTAGCATCCTGCATCTAGGCTGAGGGGTGGACTAGATGACCGTTGTAGTCCCGTCTCACTCTATGATACTATGGTTTAGTTCATTGATATGCTACTACAAAAGTGCTGTAGTCATATGAGTAGTCTTAGCATGGCAATGAATACTGTATACTGAATAATAACGTGGTAATACTTTTCATATTTCACAATATACATTTTCTTTAAATGAATGTGGCTTATTAAGAGTGTATCTCTGTCATTAGAATAGCCCACAGGATATTATTGGTGTCTCTTGTTGTTGAATAAGCTGCGGAGTGTGTCCCTTGCACTTTTTGCTGCTTGTTTAGAACAGCACTAATATAATGAGGTACAGAGTACAGATGTTTATAAGAAATAATCTTTTCTTTTGCTATTTAGTTCATATCCTAAGGAAATAATTGTACTGCAGAAACAACTGCCATCAAACTGGAATGATTGTGTTGAATAATAGTAGAAGGACACACTAAGCCTGAGAAATGGAATAAGGTATGGTTTAAAAAAAAAACAGCAATGAGATATTGGGACTCAATGTACTGCTAAGAAAATTGTCCTTCAGAGAATTAGGGAATGCATGATGTGAAAGTTAAGCACAGAGAGAAAAAAGATGGCAAGAGAAACTCATATTCAGACACATGTTATTACAATAAAAATAGGTATCGACAGGGTTCCTAGTATTTTTTAACAGAGTCTTCATCTGTGGCCATCATTGCCCCAAGACAAGTTGGAGAATGGACAAAGCACCAGCACAATAGATGATCTACAATAGATGGAAGAACAATTTCCTCTAATCACACTTTTATTAGCCTGTTAAATTACTCAGAATATAAATATCTACAAAATATACTAATCTTTTTATGGGTCATCTGGTGTAATTTTAAGCAAAATCAAGTGTGCAATAACTGGTATTTAATGATACCTGTTAATCACAAATTTTGTCTTTAAGGAGTAATGAAAATTCTTAAGGAATGAATAAAATGTATTGTTAAGTAAACAGGCATACCAGTATAAATTAGTTTACACTTTGATTAGTATGCAATTTACAAAAGAAGTAATTTTGAGCTTCTAGATTTTGCTAATAAAAGGCCATGAGAAGACTTCACCATTAGACATTATGAAGTAACATTAAAAACACAATTATTTTTTTCAGAGTTTTTTTGTATTTTCTGTAGAGAGACTATAAAAGAGGTTTAGCGAGAGAGGGAGGCTGGGAAAAGGATGTGGCAAGGGCCAGGACAGGGCAAGATAGAAAATAGTTCAGGGAGGTAGTGAGAGGTCTGTGCAGTAGGGCTGCTTATTACCAAATCCCTGGATTAGAACCTCATGTAGTGGGAGGGCGTGTGTTCCCCTATCAGTCCACCAAGGGAAGTAGAATGGAACCCCCAAGCAAGGGATAAAGACCATTGAAACACCCTAATACCAGGTGTAGGGACTAGTGAGTCTGGAGTCATATTGAAAGCTAAATGTGAAGTTGATAGACTATTTTTGTTGCACTGCTGGTTTACCTTCAAAGAAGTGGGAATATATGTGACTCAGCTGGAGGGACATGTCACAAGATGCAACAGACCCGCCTCCTGGGTGGAGCAGCTGTGATCAGAGGATATAAAGAGAACAGCCTGCTATACCACACTCATCCACACGAGGGTGCATTAGCTTGTGTGTCACACTCCAACAGGGGAGGCCAGGGTTTCTGTTTAATCTTCCAAGCCCATTTGGGAGTTGGATTTTCACTGTGCTTGAAGTTAAAGGGAAAAAGTCTCCCTTTGATTTTTCATCCAAATTTCAAAGTGAACTGTGGGTTCAATCCTGAGCACTTAGAAACATGGGAGCAGTCCATTTGATTTCAGTGGCATGTCTTTTGTTCTCAAAACTAAACATATGCTTAAGTGCTTTGGTGGATTGGGGTCCAAATATTCAGAACCTTGCATAAGCAAACCCTATAATTCCAGTTTTTCTCTTTTTCTAAAATGGGAAGCTCAGTCCTCTCCTTAGTGTTAAGATGCAACTACCCTATGTTTCATGTTGGATTTTTCAACTGAAGAGAGTATATAACAGATTGACTTCAAAAGCTCTCTTTAGTGAAACCCTGATTTCAGTGGGGCCCATAGTTCAGCCCTTGTGTTTGAATGTCTATTCTACTAGGCACAAGCAATGCTTAGTAGCTGACAATATTTTCTTCCAAACATTTCTGATATTTCAGACATTTCTCTTCTTTCATCAGTGAATTGATGGAGAGCAGGCTTCGGAGAAATGCAGTGTATGTTATAGAATTGTACTGGGCCTTTTGACAGCAGGAAAAAGAGATCTTTCATATCTGCTACTAAGGTGACCATACATTTGTCCTGCTTGCAAAAGAAGCAGCACTGTTTTCATTTCAGGAAAAAGCAAATGAAGCCAGGGCTGCCGTGACCAACAAATGTTTAACAAAGTAGGTTTGATGCGTGTTAGCTACAGGGCCTCTTTGAGAAGTCATTGCATATCTAAGTTGAGAAAACTATGCCTAAAATGATAGAAAAGGGACATTTTGGATCTAGAATGATTAGAGAACTATGTTCTAAAAACTTAAGTTTGTCACAATAGAGCTAAATCTAAAACAATTAAAATAACTTCAAGAGAAATCTTATACTGTATTGAATGAGCCTTTATCTGGTGACATGTATAGCTTTAGGGAAGATGGGGCATGCGTTTTTTTCAATGCATTTTATAGCCCATGTGGGGCTATAGTTCATTCTCATTTCCCTGACTTCAAAGTATGTGTGTGTGTATGTGTGGAGGAGGCGGTGGGGCTTTATAAAAAGAACCTCTTTGTTGAATTAACTCGTTGGAATTTGGAAACAGCTAATCCATCCCATATTCTACAGATAATGAGTTTCAGAGCCCCCCAACATGGTCTGAGTTTTAAAGTCTCTTTGAAAATTGGGTTGCTTACAAAATGCCTCTACTGAGGCACAGAAATTCAACTGCACATCATGAATCACCCCTCCCCTGCGTATGAGCATCTGGGACAGTCACTGAGCTGGTACAGACTACATTTAATTTTTAGCAATTCTGAATCACTGGTATAAAGCTTACTGAACTGTTATAGTTCAATAAGCAATAGCTATTATAAAGCCCTACATATTGTTAATGCTACATTTTAAATTTCTTAGCACTGCATTAATAGCTTTTCTTTTTAAAGCCAATAGCACACATCATTTATTGATATGAAAAGCCAGTAAAATTTCAACAACTTTGTAAAATAAAACTATTTAAAACTCACAGGCATTCATTAGAAGAAATGTTTCCATTAGTCTCTAGAGAAAGCATAGATGTAGTCAACTTTAACTTTGTATTTCTGAGAACTGTATATCTCCTGACAAAATCATGTGAAAGAGAATGCTGCTTTTTGAAGTAACTTTTGCTTTCCCTAAAATATGAAGGGCTATCTTTTAAGGACAGTGTGACAGAGTTCACTTATTTCCCCATTTGTGTAGAGACTGATTGTAGATAGGCCCATCAACAGGGCTGAGGAGCAAAAGGAGTAGTTGACCCGGGGCCCCGTGATTCAAAGAAGCTCAGGGCTCCAGTCTGTTACTGTGGCAGTGGCGGCAACTGGACCCTGGGCTCTTTAAATCACCGCTGGAGTGCTGTGCTACCCACTTGATATGGCTCTGAGGGTTGGCTTCCCTGGTCCTGGTCCATCTGCCCAAGGCCATGTCCCTCCTGGGGATGTGGAACCGGGCTCCCCCCACCTTGTTCAGGGGCCAGTGGAGCTTTCACCCACCCCCATTGTAGATGATTTACACACATTATTAACTATTTTGAATTATTTTGAATTAGCAATTATTACAGGTAAACAAACTTTGGCAAATGTGAGAAACACCTTCAATAATTTGCAATAATAATTTACGAGTTAATAGTGGTGCTTCCCCCCTCATTCCATGCCAAAAAAGTTCTAAAGAAAAACTTAAACCCTGTGTGTGATTAAGAATGTCTTAGCAATAGTGGATGGTGAAATAAAATGAGTCAGAAAAAATGTTCACTGTAATTATCTTAGGTTATGTCTACATTACAGTGTTATTTTGAAATATCTTATTTCGAAGTAACGCGTCTACACACAAAATGCATTTCAAAATAGTTTTTTGCTATAGTGTGTCCACACTGATTGGATGCTGAATCGCATTTAAAGCCAGCCGGAACTGGTTCTGTTAGTGTGGCAGCGGCGGCAGCCAGACTCTGGGCTCTTTAAATCACGGCTGGAGTGCTGCACTACCCACTTGATGTGGCTTTGAGGGCTGGCTTCCCTGGTCCTGGTTCATCTGCCAAGGCTATGCCCCTACTGGAACCAGGCTCCCCCTACCTTGCTCAGGGGCTGGAACTGGTTCTGGCAGGGCATCAGGTCAGAAGTTACCCTGTGGCCAGGGCGGCCTGGGAAGGGCCCCCATTTCAAAATAAGCATCTACACAGTGCTTATTTTGAAATAGCAGTTTCGAAATTGGCGCTATTCCTCTTGGAATGAGGTTTACCGATTTTGAAATAAGCCCTCCGTTATTTCGAATTAATTTCAAAATAGCAGTTGGCTTGTGTAAACGCTAGGAAAGTTATTTCAAAATAACGGCTGTTATTTTGAAATAACTTTGCTGTGTAGACATACCATTACTGTATAACTAACTATGTTGCTAACATGACAAGTATTTAGTCTATAAGAACAGGTATAAAATGTGACTCAGAGATCAGATAAAAATATGAGTCTCATTCAATTCCCAGTTTCAGCTGTGTATTTATACCTTTTTTTGAAACCTGTAGAATAGTATGTTAAAGCACATTTCCTCTTTATCGTTCTTGCTTCTGGTGCTACAAGACATTAACACAAGGGGCTGTGTCCAGGCCAACTTGTCAGCAGAATGTACTTTTGCTTATATGTCTTTAGTCAAAACCCAAACACTAATTTATGATAGAGGTTTGCAAGTCACGTGAGCTTTCTGCTCTAACACTTTAATACCAGTATGGCTACGTATACACTGTCATGATTTTCCGAAAATGCTTTTAACAGAAAAGTTTTCCGTTAAAAGCATTTTCGGAAAAGCACGTCTAGATTGGCAGGATGCTTTTCCACAAAAGCACTTTTTGCGAAAAAGTGTCCGTGGCCAATCTAGATGCGGTTTTCCGCAAAAAAGCCCCGATCACCATTTTCGCGATCGGGGCTTTTTTGCGGAAAACACTACTGTGCTGTTTACACTGGCCCTTTTGCGCAAAAATCTTTCGGAAAAAGACTTTTGCCCAAACAGGAGCAGCATAGTATTTCCGGAAAAGCACTGACGATCTTACATGAGATCGTCAGTGCTTT
Organism: Pelodiscus sinensis; assembly: GCF_049634645.1. Classification (NCBI taxonomy): domain Eukaryota; kingdom Metazoa; phylum Chordata; order Testudines; family Trionychidae; genus Pelodiscus; species Pelodiscus sinensis. Next base: position 67,568,185 of record NC_134711.1, on the reverse strand, counting down.
TCTGGAAATTCAAGCGGCCAGTGTAGACAGCTGGCAAGTTTTTCTGCAAAATCAGATGATTTTGCGGAAAAACTTGCCAGTCTAGACACAGCCTATATGTTTTACCCAGTTGGATTAAAGTAATTTTTTTTAGACAACACTTGTTAATAAATGCACCATTTCTTTTTTCCACGTGTTATATTTTTATCAACATTGAAAGGAAAAAATGTATGCAATTTAAAACCCTAATTGAGGAAAGCATATCTCCCAAGGGAAGTGCTTAAGGTCATGCTTAAGTCCCATTGAAGGCAATGTGACTTGAGCACATGTTTACACCTTAGAAAGTACTTAAGTGCTATCCTGCATAGGGATAGACTCAAGCATTGCTGAAGAGCTTTGCTGAATCAGGGATTCAAATAAAAGCTCTGTAAAGTACTTAACACTCATTTACTTCCCTCATCCCTCATACAAGAACTGAGTAGTTTTATTTAAAGCTGAAGAAAGGAAATCTTTGCATCCTCTACAGGTCTTCAATGCATCAGTGGAGCTGCTTTATAGCTGCTAGTTTAGCCTCAGAGCTATAATAGTGTAATAGTCTTTCCGATCTCCTTTTTGTATGGTCTGTATTTTGGATGGTGGACACTCTCCCATCTCCAAGCCTCTTCCATGTTATGGGGAAGCACTTCTTTGTGGCACTCAGAGTGAGCTGAGAACCCCATATGGCTTCTCAGCCTTCCCCACTCCTGCATATTGGAGCCATACTTTCATCGCTTGCAGAGTTGGGGCAGGATATTGTCCTTGGTATTATGAATAATGCCATTCATTTAGTATAAATTTGAGTCTTATATGTTCAATTACTATCTTAATTTGAGTGTTCAAAAAATTCAACCCTGAGACACACACCCTCAGGGAGCCCAGCAGAGAACATAATTAGATGCTGCCACACTTTCTGCTAGCTCTATAATCAGAAAAAAAAGAAACCTGTTTTTTTAAAGTATAATATATAAACCCAAGGGCTAACACTTTCTGTCTTGGATGCCTATAACTGACCCCCTAAATAAATGATGGTGAACAACTTCTATTCCCATTAAGTTCAGTGGGTGCTGCAGGTGGTCAGTACGTTGAATGAAGTGTCTAACTAGGCATCTTCAATTCACATGCAGATGTCTGTGTCCGTGTGGGGCATCTCATTGACTAGAGCAGGGTCTGTACAGGACAGGCAGTTGTAAATTGCAGAATCGGGACCTATATTAGGAAGCCTGGGTCAAGATTTACTTTTTGATAAATCATTATTAAAAGAGGATGGAGAAAATGTGCCTGTTTGATGGTACACTCCCATAGTAATTGTTTCTGGTGTCACAACTTATGTCACTTCTGAGAGTATATTCTTATTCCATAACAAATTAGTGCTTTTTGGTATCTACCTTTATGGAAAAGCCCTGCAGAATGTAATACTGAACAATATCCTTTCTATGAATTTATTTCCCACCATCCTATACATTTTAAGTGAGAATTACATATCTGCTGTAGAATTCTATAGTGTAGTTTGAAATAAAGTCATAGGAAGTTTATTTTTCTCTATAGATTGTTAAGAGTAATTTTTCTAGGGCCCTCTGAAACCCTATACCTTATCTATTTTCATTAATAAAAAATGCTGAAAAAGTGATGTCCCAGGGATGCACTTCCCTCTGCTGCAACTGGTGGTGCAGGGCAAGCACGTTCATGGAAGACATTCCACCGTAGAGGCCTTGCTCATAAAGAGTTATAATAAAATGAAAACCTATTGTACATACTTACGGTGTCATAACCTGTAATATCCAGATTGCAAAGCAAACAAACAAAAAAAGGAACAGGTGAAGGCTGGCATATGCACATTTGTCTTTTGTTGTGGGAATACAGAACACAGAAAACCACAAACACCTGAAACCCAGCATTTAAACAGTACACAAAAAGTGTGCAGGAATTACTTTTTGCAATGATTTTACCTCTTATTGGCAGGGGAAGGTGTTTGGAGGCTGTGTTGGAGTGTAACAATGTCACTTTTCAGAAAGCTGGAGAGGTGGAAATGATATGTTTGTGTGAAGCTACAAGATATTTTTAAAATACACTTTTCTAGGGTGGAAATTTTGTTAGTTTTTTAGGGGAAAAATCAAAACACCTATTCTGCAGATACTTAGTGGTGTTAACATTTAATTCACTGTGTTTTCCCCCTTCTCCTCCCTTCAGGATAGGCTTGTCTAGTTAGGGATAGGCATTAAGACTGGGACAGGGTGCTTGCCCCAGAGGAAGAATGGTCAAAGTTAGGTGCTGCTGTTCGAGGACAGAGGACAAGTTTAATTCCTTGCTCTGTCACAGAATACATAATGCCTCAAATCCTCATCAGTAAAATGATGAAACTGCAAGGCTACGTCTACACTGGCCCCTTTTCCGGAAGGGGCATGTAAATTTCAGCAGTCGTCGTAGGGAAATCCGCGGGGGATTTAAATACCCCCCGCGGCATTTAAATAAAAATGTCCGCCGCTTTTTTCCGGCTTTTAAAAAAGCCGGAAAAGAGCGTCTAGACTGGCCCCGATCCTCCGGAAAAAGTGCCCTTTTCCGGAGGCTCTTATTCCTACTTTTTCCGGAGGATCGGGGCCAGTCTAGACGCTCTTTTCCGGCTTTTTTAAAAGCCGGAAAAAAGCGGCGGACATTTTTATTTAAATGCCGCGGGGGGTATTTAAATCCCCCGCGGATTTCCCTACGACGACTGCTGAAATTTACATGCCCCTTCCGGAAAAGGGGCCAGTGTAGACGTAGCCCAATAGTATTTCCCAATATTTCAGGGGTGTTGTAAGGATATAAAAATTAAAAATGATACGCACAGTAATAGAGGGTACATAAATACCTGAGATGGAGCCTGTGGGTTCAGTAGCTGACTTCTGGTCAGGGCATTTGTCAAAGTATAGCATACAGTTTCTGTCTCTGGGGGAAGTCTCAGGCATTTCTCAAGGGTGACTGCTGGTAATATTTGTGTCTTAAGGTTTAAAATGTAAACATGAGATGCACAGAACTTACATCAAGATAAACATTATTACAGGCAGTCCCCGGGTTACGTACAAGATAGGGACTATAGGTTTGTTCTTAAGTTGAATTTGTATGTAAGTCGGAACTGGTACATATTATAGGGGAAACTCTAGCCAAACATTTCTCCAGAGCTCAGTTTTATTCTCCCACACCTCACTTCCTCAGTCCTTTATTCTCAAGCTGAGGTGTCTGCTGAGAAAAGCCGCTCTGCGTCTCCCTGGTCTGCTGGGGGGGGGGGGCGCTAGCTTCGCGTCTCCCTGGTCTGCTGGGGGGAAGCAGCTAGTGCAGGGTTGCCTCACCCCGTTTGTAAGTAGGGATCTGATGTAAGTCAGATCCATGTAACCCGGGGACTGCCTGTATTGTTGTTGCAAGATCAAACACTCAAAAGATAGGAAATGATTTACCCTGGATCCTCATTCTAGTCTCATTCTCTTTACCTAGCTGTCCCTGTATCCATGCCTCCGGCTTCTAGACCCAGTCTCCTTAGTCAGAAAGTGCTAGTTTTACACACACACACCCGTCCCACTCTTATCTTGCTCCCAGACCTTGTCTCCTTTTCAGGCCATTCCTAGTTCTCCCACCTCCCACAGTTCTTAGCTCCTGGTCTCTTGTCAAGCCAGTTCAGATTCTCTCCTCCCAGTTCCTCATCTGAGCTGTCTCTCTACTCCATACTGTCCTCCAGCCATTTCTTTCCCCCTCACGCATATGTCTCATCTCCAGACTCTCAGTCCAGGTTTTTCTCCTTTGAGTTCCTCATCCCATCTGGCCCTCACCCCTCCAGATATACCAGTATCTTTGTCCAGCCAAGCCAATCTCCTTATCAAATCTGTCTGCTGTTCCTCCTCCCCAAACCCAAGAAGACTTAGTACTTATACACTTGGACTATGTCTACACTTGCGGCTTCTTGCGCAAGTATGGTCGTTCTTGCGTAAGAATCCACAGAGCGTCCACAATGCCCACCTGCTCTTGCACAAGGAAATTTACAGTATGGTGTGGTAAGAGCGGGCTTCTTGCGGAAGAGCTATGCTCTTTTTTATCAGGTGTAAGTCCTCTTGTGTAGGAGCTCTTGTGCAAGAGGGCAGTGTGGACGCTCAGCAGGGATTTCGTGCGCAAGAAAGCCCTATGGCTAAAATGGCTATCAGAGCTTTCTTGTGCAAGAGAGCATCCCTACTGCCATAGGTGTTCTTGCGCAAAAGCACAGCTCGCACATGGCAGTGTGGATGTTTTCTTGTGCAAGACTTCTTGCACAAGATGTTCTTGTGCACGAAGCCGCCAGTGTAGACATAGCTATGCTGTTTGATTTCTCAGCTAGCCTTGAAGCTGAGATGCAGCTAATTTAAAAAAATCACAGAACTAGTAAGGGATGTCCTGGGCATAGCTGATGCTACCTATCAGGGGCATGTCTACCCTGGGGAGTTATTTCAAAATAATTACCCTTATTTCCAAATAACAAGGTGAGAGTCAACACTACCAAACCTGTTATTTCGAAATAAGTCCTGCTTGTGAAAAGGAATAAGCTTATTTTGAAATAGTTATTTTGGGAGTTATTATTTTGAATTAGTCTAGGAGAGTTCTGATACATTATTGAAGGTCAGGTTGGAGTTCTGATTGTGTACGGTTGAGTGCTTCTGTGTAACATTCCTGTTAACTATTTTAGTAGAAATTTTAGAAAATTGATTTGGATTAAGTAGGTATGAGCAGCATTTGAGTCAATGTAAAATTGGGCAAGAGGCTTTTATAAGGAATAGGAGGCATTTATGCAGCAGTTCTCAAATAAATGTTTCACATAATGGGCAATACACATTCAAGCCTCACTAAAATTCAGTTTCTGTGCTAGAAAAATATTAAATATATTGGGCAAATATAAATGTTTTAACTGTATAGATCACATAGTTTCTCAACTGAGTTTGTTCCAAAACCTGGACCATAAAAAGATGTTAATTAACTAGTTCACTTGACTCATTTCTTTGGGCTTGCTTGAATCCAGTTTTTGTGCCTGTAGTCCTGCCAGTTTTTGAGAATTCATTCTTATGCTTTTGAAGTTTGGACACTTTAATCTTTAATATGTTTTCAGCAATTCACTAGCAGCAGCATATTTGATACGTTTTATAGAAGACATATATGTATACTTTCTCATGATGTGAATGAAGCATGACAAAGTTGCCTTATATTTCTCTAGGTTATGCATCAGGTGCCAACTATATAACCTAGATCCATTTAAAAAAATCATTTTGTTCTTTCCAAAGTCTCAGCAGTCTTATGAGTTTGAAGTGTCCCTTTGGAAAATGTCTAGTGTCATTCTTTTAGCACTTCCTCTAAATCAGCAAAGGATTTCCCAGAACGTTTAAGGAATCCTGACAAAATGAACCACAGTGGTAAATTGATAAACTAGCATAACTAAAGCTTTTTAGTGTTTTTATAAATAGCTTTAATTAGGAAACCAAACAAGTAGGACCTGGAGGAAAGACATTGTTTTAGGGAAAACCTAATCAGGAGATGCTGAAGAAGAGGTCTTGAAATGACACCTATTTAAGAATCTCAGAGGAGTAGCCATGTTAGTCTGTAACTTTAAAAACAATGAGTAGTCCTGTGGCACCTTACAGACCCTCAGAATAAGAAGGGAGAGGGAGGGAAAAATGTACCTGCCTATTGTAGTGCCGGTGCTAATGAGGCTAATTGAGTGGGCTGGAAGTGTCCCATACTTAGCTTTTGATGTCAATGTGGTGTTGCTCATAAAAAAAGCTAGTTTTATAACAGATCATCCATTTCAAGTTTTTGTTCAGGCCAAGAGAAACCCTGTCAAATTTGCCTATGAAGGTTAATTCTGCAATCTCTTTCTCTGTAGTTGGCTTGTGAAAATCCACTAATGAGTGCCCTATTTAAAAAGAAAGACCAAGGGAGAGAAAAGAGAAGGGGGCAGGGGAGAAGAAGATAAGGAGGAGGAGAAGAATTTTGAAGACCAAGAAGTGTGCGAGAGGTTCAGAAGATTAGGGACTAGCACTGCCTTGAAATGTAGGTTGTGTTGATTATAGCTACTTCCTGATTTGTTTTACTCTGCTGTCTTGGGAAAAGAAAATACATGTTAACATTTTTGTAGGGTAAAATATTTGCATTTATCATAGACCCTGGGAATTCTTGAGCTGATTAGTATAAAACATTTAGGGGGAGAAAATTTGCTAATGCCTATTCATTTAGAAGTATAAAGTCTTTTTGGAAATAATCATATAAACAGAGATTATTTAATACTGAAAAAACCCCATCTTTGTTCAATGCACAGTAGGCTTGATCCAACACATAGAAGACAACTGAAAGACTCCGGTTGACTTCAATAGACTTTAGATTGTTGTCTTGTTTGTGCGATTTTTCCCATTCTGGGCTCTAATCATGTTCCCTCCTCAGTGTCCTCATTAGGTCTCAAATTTTCCTTTCTTGGGTTCCTTAGCTAATCTCAATGCCTGCTTTCTCTTGGCCCTTGTCCATTCTTTTAGCATAGCCAGTAAGGCTATGTCAACACTGGCGGGTTGTTGCACCAGAAGTATGCAAATAAGGCTAAGCGTGGAATATCGCCGAGCCTCATTTGCATATCTAATGAGCCGCCATTTTTGCGGAAGAGGCTCTTGAGCTAGAAGGAGGTGTCTACACTGCCCTTTCTTGCGCAAGAAAAACCCTCTTGTGCAATGCCGTTATTTCTGAAAATAATCAGCATAGCGGCATTGCTCAAGAGGGTTTTTCTTGCGGAAGAAGGGGCAGTGTAGACAGCCCCTTCTAGCGGAAGAGCCTCTTCTGCAAAATGGCGGCTCATTAGATATGCAAATGAAGCTCGGCAATATTCCACGCTTAGCCTCATTTGCATACTTCTGGTGCAACAACCCGCCAGTGTAGACATAGCCTAAGAGTTCTCCTCCTGCTCAGTAGCTACTCATCAAAACTATATCCTCTCCTCTCACATCTCTTTCCCCTGTACCACTGGACCATGGACCTATTCTCCTTTTCCCATCAGCTCAGGCCTGTACCCTAGCTCCTCATTTGGTCTCAGTCTTCTTTCTATCTATTGGCTTTCAGTCTGGTTGCCTAGCTTGTCTCAGTCTCTGCTCTAGTTATCAGTTTCCTCCCACTGCAAAACTCAGATCCAATTTCCTGCTCCTCCCCACAGCTAGCTTCCAGTCCACAGGTTCCACCTTTTCTCCCTCCGCAAGTGTCATTTTTCAAATCTACTTCCTTCACACTCCCTGCAAGTCCAGCTCATGTTGCTTTTGCTTTTGAATCAGGTACCTTCCTTCTCTTCTAAGCTGCTTGCTCTCACCAGTCATGGTCATTGAGAGCATAAGAGAGACGGTTTGCTTTCAGTTCACGTGCTTGGACCTAGCATAGTTTACTGCAGTCTGGAGCTGAAATTGCAGAGATTTTTTTGAGATTTTTTGTTCAGTGCTTGGCTGTACTATATTAAATAGAAACTATTAAAATTAGACATTTTAAAATCAGTTAGTGCCAATTTTTAAAAAGGGTCACTGTAAGGGTCATTATGACCCTGTCAGCCTTACATCAATGCCAGGCAAGATAATGGAGTGATTGATACGGGACTTGATTAATAAAGCATTACAAGAGGATGAGGTAATTAGTGTAAATCCATATGGATTAATGGAAAACAGATCTTGCCGAATTAACCTGATTTTTAATGAGATTATGAGTTTGGTTGACAAAAGTAAGTTTGACTGATACTGCATAACATTTTGATTAAAAAAAGTGAACAGTGCAAAATTAACATGGTACACATTACATGGATTAAAAGTTGGCTAACTAGTAGCACTCAAAATGTAATTGTAAATGGGATATGATCATCAAGCAGGTGTATTACCAGTGGGGTCCTGCAGGAATCGGTTCTTACTCTATGCTATTTAAAATTTTTATTATTGACCTGGAAGAAAACATAAAACCATCATTGATTAAGCTTGCCAGTGACACAAAAATGGGGTGGTGGTGCATAATAAAGATGGTAGGTCACTGATTCAGAGCAATCCTGGTTGCTTGGTAAATTGTGTGCAAACAAACAGCATGCATTTTAATATGGATAAATGGAAATGTATCTATCTGGAAGGAAAGAATGAAGGCCATACTTACCGGGTGGCGTATTCTGTTCCGGGAAGCAAGGACTCCGGTAATCACCTGAACATGAGCTCCAAGAGCAATGCTTTGGTTAAAAAGCTAATCTAATCCTGGGATGAATAAACAGAAATCTTGACTAGTAGTAAGGAGGTTATTTTATCTCTCTATTGAGCATTGATGCAACCAGTACTGCAATACGGTGACCAAATCTCGTGCCCACAGTTCAAGAAGGAGGTTGATAGAATGGAGAAGGTTCAAAGAACAGCCACAAGGATGAGTAAACAATGAGAAAAATCAATTTATGGTGATAGATTCAGAGAAGTCAATGTATTTAGCTTAACAAAGAGAAGGTAAAAGAGTGACTTGATCAGAATCTGCAAGTATCTACTTGGGGAAGATACTTGCAGGTTGTGATCAAGTCACTCTTTTAAATAATGGACTCTTTGGTCTATAAGAGAAATATACAGCATAATCCAGTGGCTGTAAACTGAAGCTGGACAAAGTCAGACTGGCAATAAGGCATACATTTTTTTCAGTGTGGATGCTATCTTTCGAAAATGCACATCGCCTTTTCGATGCTCTTTGGCAGTGTGGACACGCTCTTTTGGAAGAAGTTTTTTCAGAAGATTTATTCCGGAAAAGCTTCTTCTGAAAGCAGTATGTAGTCTAAACGTAGCCCTAGTCTGACTTCTTGTATAGCATAGGCCTTCCAATACTGCTAACATATGCATCTGTTTGAAAGGAAAATTTATCATACACTATTGATAAAGGTGCTAATGAGTATAAACTAAGTATATGTCAAAGGCTAAACACACTGAAGAAACAAACTGATAAAAAAAAAATCCCAACCTCTGCCTCTTGAGACTGACAGTTCATTTTCACTTTGTTTTCTTAAAGACAATCTTAGCTCTGTTTGCTTGGCTGAATTTAATGGCTTCCCCATTTGAGAGGAAACAATTTGCAGAGCATCAGAGCTTGATTGATTGGTTGACTAAATGTCACTGCAAATGTCATAAACATGAAAACAACTTGCTTTAAATTTCAAAGCAAGAGGTCATGCCAGTGGGTATCTTACTAAGGTCATGTGATGGAAGGCTGTTTTCATATAATTTCAGTTTATTTGATTTCAGACTAACATAATATTTTCCATCAAATAAGGAAGGATGCAAGAGGTAAAACTTCCTGCCTTACTAGCCTGTGATTCAAATGGGGCAAGTTACCTTATGTTCAGAGATTTCTTTAATTAAATTTATTGCTAAATCTGGTAGCATTATTGCATTTTCAATATCTGTAACTATTTAGAATTCTATTTAACAAAGAAATTAATGTCCTGTGGTTTTGGCCTCTGAGAACATATAGACATTCCTGGTTTGGCTGTTGCTGAGCCTGAGTTTGATTCTGGAGCCAAAATCATCTGCTTTGCTGAGTCTGCAGCCAGCCATCTAGAAACAGGCATGAACAGGCATGAACTTCTTTATTTATCTTACAGATATTCTTTTGATTAATCAGATATTTGAGGTGTTTGCTAGTTCCTTTAAGAATAATGCAGGTTGAAACTCTCTTAACTGGAATTCTCTAGTCCGGCAACATCCATGGTCCAGCACGGATGTTGCAGGACCAGAGAGTCCGGGTGGAGTGCCAGCAGGGAGCTGATGGGGTGGAGGCCACCCAGTGCGTGGCAGTGGGGCTGCCCAGCAGGGTTGGGAGACATGGCACAAGGCTGCCCAGCAAGGCTGGGAGTTGCTATAGCTCAGTGGGGCAGGGAGCTGTGTCGCACAGCTGCCTGGTGGGTCCCAGCGCACCAGCACGCAGCTCCTCTGAGGGACCCGGAGCCCCAGCACAGTGCACGTGGCTGCCCTGCAGGTTCCAGAGCCCCAGCATGGTGTGTGCTGAGCCCCAGCACTGCATGCACAGCTGCCTGGCAGGTCCCGGAGCCATGGCAGCGATGGTTGCTCAATGGGATCGGCATGGCAGTGGGGCCAGCAGGAGGTGGGGTGTCTGCCGGGGGGGCCAGCAGATGGGCCAAATGGTGCAGAGGGACTGGTAGCAGAGGTCCAGAAATGACCCCCCCCCATATCCAGCAAAATCCGTCATCTGTGACAGGTCAGGTCCCAAAGGTGCTGGACTACACCTGTAGTAGTGTTTAGGTTGCTGCCAACTAAACCCCAAATAATTCTTGTGTTGTAGGTTGCAGGATTCTGTGAGATTTCTATAAAGCACAGTTTCAGTGAATTACCCCCCTTGTCCCATATAATGATATTTGGCATGAACAAGAATAGAAAATAAAAATTTTTCTCCCCTCACTAGTCTCCTAAAAGTCTGGACTAAGGCAAACCAGTGGTTTAGGGCATAGTATGACATTAAGTCTCCATAGTATGACATTCTACCCCTACAGCTTCTCCTTTGTGCCATCACCCGCACTTGGATTGTTGGTGACAGGAATCTTTTCATCTCAGCAGAGGCCCCTTCTTTCCCCTAGAGGTAGCAGTAAAGTTCTTCCCACTCAGAACAGGCATGAGTACTTGCGAAAATCTCTTCCCTCCAGAGAAGCAGCAGGTGGCAGCAGGAGATACTCCCAATATTTACCCTAGCAGTCAGGTCATCTGTGCTCGAGGGGTTGTCTATAATGCAGCGTCGTTTCGGAGTAACTGATGTTATTCTGAAAAAGCAAAGAGCGCGTCTACCCAGCAAGCCATTATTTCAAAATAATGTCAAGTTGGAGGTGGTCTTATTCTGACTCCTGTGACCCTCATTTCACGAGGAGTAAGGGAAGTCAGAGGAAAAGTGCTCTTCCTTAAGCTATTTTTACTTTAACTATGCAATTGACTTAGCTGAAGTTATGTATCTTAATTCGACTTTTGTCCTGCAGTGTAGACGTGCCCTGAGTGAGAGGACTTTGCCTGTTGCATTGTTCTTTTCCAGCCACAGTCTTTTGCTGAGGTGGTGTTGGCAGAGCTCTTAAGTCAATGGGTCTTGGCATTAACCCCTCCCCCTTGAGATTTATGGCGCACTGCATGCTTTTCTGAGCTATTATTTCTGAATGTCTGCAGACTCAGGAAGACATCCCTGCATTGGTTACGCTTGGGTCATATTTTTAAGCTTTTCTTCATGACAGATAAAAAGTCTTAAACTAAAACCAGAGCCAAAAACACTAAGCGAACAAAAACAACCACAGTGTTGCCAGCTCTACTGATAAAATCAAGAGTCTTGTGATATGTGGTGGTTCTAGCTTCTGGAGTCATGTGAATAAGTGTTAGTCACAGCTTTCATTTGCAGGGGAAAATGTGAACACTCAAGAATCAAACACCAGGAAACACAAGGACCTAAAATCTATTCTTCTGTAGACTCTCATCATTTTAAAATCAATGTCATGGTGTCTGAGTATTTGGATTTGCAATGCTAGTTTGATACAGTAACATGGAACTGGAGTTCTAGCCCCAGGCTTTTATCACCAATGCCTTAATTTGTCCATGTCTCCCTGTGTTTTGTAAATTATCCCGATTGCCTAAATCCCCTGATGAAATTTGATAGTCTTTAGGAGTTCAAGTTTAAATTGTAAGAGTTTCTGTTGTTGTAGGTGAGTTATAAATTAATGAACACTGTATTTATGGATCACCTGATCTGAAAACTGCTTTTTTTTAAACTGCAATATTCTTTTTACTGCTGTTTTGTAAATTGGAAATAATTCAATGATGTACAGGAAATAATACAACAGATTTCTAGTTACAGAAATCTGAGAAAAGTACATGTACTGTTGTAATATAAAAATACACTTACAGAACCAGAATGAGCTGGATTATAAATTAAGGAATTCCTATACATTCTCTATGTGTGGATGTTGTTAGTCTGGAATAAGAGTGTCTTGTTTTTAGAGAATGTACTACTAATAAATTCCAATTAGCATAAAAATACATCAATCTTCTTCAGCCAAAATAAATTTGTCATACATTGTAAGTAGATTGAAGCTATTTTCATGCACTTCGGAGTTGCTGGATAACCATGTTGGGGCAGATGAAACTCATCTGATATAACAAGGTGCAATAGATGAGCAAGATGCACTGTACCAAAGAAGTATGCACTCCTGGGAAAGTCAGAGAGTTTTTACACCACCACATCTTGGTTGATCTCAGAAACAATGGCTCTTGATTATATTATGAGTCAAATCCTGAATGGTTTGGTGTGGCAAATGGTCGTGGAATGCCTGTATTGTGTGCATTTATTACAGATTTAATTTTTAACTAGACATGCATCTTGAGCTACAAGATTTTCTACATCTTGTGCATTTAGTCCGAGATGCCTTTCAATTAGTCTGAAGGTATGTCTATACTGACACCCTACTTCGAACTAAGGTGGCTAATGTAGGCATTCAAACTTGCAAATGAAGCCCAGGATTTAAATATCCCGGGCTTCATTTGCATGTTTCCGGGCGGGTGCCATTTTTAAATGCTCGTAGTTCAAACTACCTGCCCGCAGTTACATGCGACATGGACTAGGTAGTTCAAATTAAAGCTCCTATTTCGAACTACTGTTAAACCTCCTTGCAGGAGGAATAATGGTAGTTCGAATTAGGAGCTTTAATTCGAACTACCTAGACCGTGCTGTGTGTAGCCGCTGGCAGGTAGTTCGAACTACGGGCATTTAAAAATGGCGCCTGCCCAGGAACATGCAAATGAAACCTGGGATATTTAAATCCCGGGCTTCATTTTCAAGTTCAAATGTCTACATTTGCCACCTTAGTTCGAACTAAGGTGGCAGTGTAGACATATTGAGATTCTTGCAAAGTTTCTAGGCTTTTATGGAAATAACTTTCAGTACTCAAGTTACATCTGACAGCTTCTAAGCTTGTTTTACCTGGTTAGGCAAGTTTGTTTCTGTGCTGCTTCACAAGTTCAGACTGCTTTGCTATTTGGGTGGATTTAAAGCTGTCTTTGATTATAGTTCCTATAAAATATGTTTATCTCTAAGTCCAATTATTAGTCTGCACATGACACATTCATGTTTTGTAGTCCCCAATCAGTTTTCAGCCAGTGCATGAAGAGCTCTTATAAAACTATCAGCATTTTCTCTGGTTCTTAAATTTTCTGAGGAAAACATGCTGTTTTGTAAAACACTTTCTTTGTTGTAGAAAGTATGCATCAAATATAGCCAGAATATTTTCATTGTCATCTTTGTGATAATCTGCAGTAAAAGTAAAAGACACAAAGATATCATCAGCCTTTTCCTTCATAGCATAAATTAAATATGATACCTGTGTACCCAAGATACAGCGTTCTTCAGCAGCAGTCCTGGGAACTACAAGTTGTGGACTATAAACGGTGGCATATTGGGAGAACTTCCTGATTCTTGCCAGATGTATCATCTGCCCCTAGCAGGGTCTCAGCAGGGACTGAGCTAGAAGCAGCATGCAGGCTGCATGCAGAGAGGAGGGGGTGCTGAACTGTGATCCTGTTCTTTGTAGGTTTTTTTACAGAATAAAGAGTGTTCCTGGTGGTTTGCCTGAATGGGTCTAGTCTGGGACGCACACATACTAATACACAATGCAGAGCACACAAAGAAGCCTCAGCCTAGTGTTCCAGAGTTATGTAAAAAGTCACAAGACTTCCCCTGTGTGGCTAGCCTCATACTAGGCTAGCGAACAGGAGAGGTTACTCCTGAATAACTCCATTTTCATGGTGGAGTTTTGTAGCAATCTTGGAAAATACTTCTTGGACTCTGTTCATTTAGGGTTGCCAGGTGTATTTGTGGCCTCTGTCCAGTAAAAAAAACCCAGAAAATTTTCTGTTTTTTCTCAGATGGAAGGCTGCTTGGGACATTCATACCCTGCTGCATCTGGGAGTGTGGGGATTTAAAGGCACAGTGACTTTTTTTTGTGCAGTTGTTTTTTTTTTTTGGTTCAACAACGTCAGTTCCCGCTGGCAACCCTATATTCTTTGGAAAGGCCTATTAATCCTGAAGTTCTCTGCAGCATTGAGCGTGGACAGTTTCTTGGACTCATCATGCAAGTTTTGTTGCTTGGTTTCTTTTGCAACAGAGCATCCTTCTCAGAGAGAGACTTCAGATTTGTTCATGATAATATAATTTAATGCACTTCGAAGCATGTTTATGCTCAGCTGATGTTTGTTCCATGTGTCATCAGGGCTATGTCTAGACTGCAAGCCTCTTTCGAAAGAGAGCGTCTAGACTGCACGCGGAACTTTCAAAAGAGCAAGCCGCTTTTTCGAAAGAAAGCACCCAGTGAGTCTGGATGCTCTCTTTCGAAGAAGCCCTATTTACATTCAAGAACGCCTTCTTTCGAAAGAAGCACTTTCGAAAGAAGGCGTTCTTCCTCGTGAAATGAGGTTTACCGCCGTCGAAAGAAAAGCCGCGTTCTTTCGATTTAATTTCGAAAGAACGCGGCTGCAGTCTAGACGCAGGTGAAGTTTTTTCGGAAAAAGGCTACTTTTCCCGAAAAAACCCCTGAGTCTGGACACAGCCCTAGTGGCTGAATAGTTTAATCAAGTTTAACATTCTATTATTATAATAGTTTACAAATGTGGAAGGAATCCAAAAGTAAAACAGTAATGTTGCTTTAAGATCAGACCTGTGTAAACATGCTCTAAAAATGTTGCATGGAGGAGTGCTGATAAAACTGATCTTTATTTCCTGGAACCCAACATATGACACAGGTCAGATTTATACCATCAAAATGCAGGATCGGTGTTAACTGACAACTGTCACAACTGCTGCAGTCTGCACTGCAGAATGACCATGTGACCACTGTTTTGCACAAAATAGGTCTACAGTTTGAACTTTTGACACGGAGTAGAAGTTCCAGTTATAGGTGGTAGACATTTTTCATTTGAAATATTTTCTCAGCAAAATGGCTTTTTAATGAAAACTCACTGTCTAATTCTGATAATTTTTTGTATCTGTCAAAAGCCCTGAATCTTTTTAGTTATGACAAAAATCCTCAACCTTTGAAGAAATTTTCCGCTCATAAATACTTATGTATAAAATATACTAGAATAAAGCAGGGTAGACTATCAGCCTTAACACTCTGCCCTCAACACTGCCAAATATTGAAGCAGAGAGTTTGATCCCATTCAACTTTTGTTTAGGATTGTAAAGAGCAAACACAAATGAACATGGAAGAAGTTTGGGATGAAATCCTGTTGTTGGACAAGAACGTCAGTGGAGCCATGAGCCCATCACATCGTCATTGTTTGTTATAGTCACTTGCTCAAAGGACTGTCAAGGTTAACTGTCTTTAACAGCTGTTCTAGTAGATGTGTTAAATTCCTGATGGCTGACTGTTTGATCTGACAGCTACCGTGATGTATATTTTTCTGACATTCAGAATGTTATGGTAACACTTTCTCTGTAAAGCCAACATCTGACCTTGATAAAGGGAAAGAGATAAAATGATAAAATAATGCAAACATGTAACCTTGATGTGTGAGGTAAAAAAAAAAAGTCCCTGCATTGAAGCACCTATGCTGAAAAAGCAAAAACATAAACCATTTTCATCTGTAAAAAGGATATATTCTAGTGAGCAGAGTGACCAGGTGTCATGATTTCTCAGAATGTCCAAGTGTTTTGGAGGTGCTAGGTTTATCCTGGCAACTTGCATTGAAAGAAGTGTTTTGGCTTCATTGTAATCATTCAGTTGAGGGGGGACTTCTCCCTTGCTGGCAGTTCATGACCTGGCCCCTGCTCCCCTAAAGCACCTTTTCTGTCTTCCAAATGAAATTAGGACCAGTTTGTGTCTGTGTATCACTCCCCTGTAGTGTCTATAATGTAATAGGATGTGCCAATATTTGACAGACTGATCTTTCCAAGGCCCCCAACAACATGGAATTCCAGAGCATACACCATTCCTTAAATCGATGCTGTATCAGGCCAGTTGAATTCTAAGTTGCCTTTTAAAGTATGGAGGGTACTAGTCTTTCTGCAGAGGAAGAGAGGTTATGCCACTTATAGTGGGAAGAAGACACAGAGGTCCAAAGATCACAAAGCAAATGGGTAGTCAGGAAGTTTGCACGGGAGGTTGAAAAATCATGATCAGACACATTCTCAACACACTCCCTTACTATGAATACCTTTCTGTTCACTCCAACAGCGACAAGCACTTTCATATACAGCTGAGATGCCAAATTTACAATAACCCCCCCCCCCCCGCCTTATAACTGTCAAATGCCCTCACAGCATCTAATGAGTGTTCTCATGCAATTCCCCACTCCCGCCTAAGTACAGTGTGGTTGTTTTCTTTGTAAAAAAAAAAAAAAAAAAAAAAAAAAAATCTGGTCATGTTCCAGGGAATAATAGCAGGGGTATAGCCAGAATCAATTTAAATTATATACTTTATTTAAATTGTAAGCATTCTGGAGTAAGGACTGTCTCTTGCTATGTGTACAGCCACAATGTAAACTTTTCATTTTGTATGGTTTAGTAACATGTTTGTGTGGTGTAATGGTGGGTGTAGGAGAAGTGGGGGAGAGAAGAAAGCAAAGCAAACATACATTTATTCTATATTCTCTGATTTTATTTCTCTCTGTGTATTTATTTCTGGCAGACTTCCTATCTATAATGTGTGTGAGTATATATAACAATTTTGTTACCCAGGTATTCAATTTCTTTAAATATAAATTGGTGACTTTAAAGGAAATAAGAATTGGCAAATGACTATTCTAATCAGGCAACAGCATTAGTTAAATCCATCATATTTTTTCTTATGCTATAATACAATAAAGCTAGTAATCTGAATATATTTTCCATTCAATATAATGTGATAACTATTATAATTATGAATATAGTGCCAGTCACTTAAAGATGGAGCATTCAATCTGAATAGTAGTCTTTCTTCTAAAACAATTTTCACTCCCACAGTGATAATTTCTTTTAATAACAACATGACATGAAGTCATGCCTAAATGCACTTTAGAAAAAATACCGCTCACACTTTCAAATTAGTTGTCTGTCTAATTAAACATCTATCATAACAGATCAGGCATGTGGGAGGTCCAATTGGGTTTGTCTGTTGTATTAATTAAGATGGAATATATGGGCCAGAGGTGTTAACATAACACACTGTCCAACAATAAACAGATTTAAGCAGGGTCTGGAAATAGATTATATCAAAGATGGCAATAATATTAGGGAAAGAAAAGAAGTTAGCTGAGGTGAGTTCATGCTTTTGTAGCTGCTGCTGTTGCTGATAAAGTCCAGTCCTGTATCATTTCAAGGGAGACTTAGCTAGAGCGGATATACATGGTGACTTGTATCTAAGGGTATGTCTACACTACCCTCCTAGTTCGAACTAGCGGGGTAATGTAGGCAAGCAAATGAAGCCCGGGATTTGAATTTCCCGGGCTTCATTTGCATAAGCGGGGAGCCGCCATTTTTAAAACCCCGCTGGTTCGAACCCCGTGCAGCGCGGCTACACGGGGCACGAACTAGGTAGTTCGAACTAGGCTTCCTAGTTCGAACTACCGTTACTCCTCGTGAAATGAGGAGTTCATGCCCCGTGTAGCCGCGCTGCACGGGGTTCGAACCAGCGGGGTTTTAAAAATGGCGGCTCCCCGCTTATGCAAATGAAGCCCGGGAAATTCAAATCCCAGGCTTCATTTGCAAGTGCGGTATGCCTACATTACCCTCCTAGTTCGAATTAGGAGGGTAGTGTAGACATACCCTAAGGCTTTCCCTCTGGCCCAGCCTTATCAGGACATTTTTCATGAGATCAAGGTGATGAAGTCCTAGCATCTCAGAAAATGGTAGGAGAGGCAGCTGTGATGATGAAGCTTGTGTCAGCAGTCTCCATCAGTTCTGTTTTTTCTGTATTTTCTCCCTGAAATCTCCTTCTTTAAGAACACAAAAAGGGTATGTCTACACTACAAACTTAATTCGAACTAATGGACGTTAGTTCAAATTAACTTTGATAGGCGCTACACAAGCGCTCCGCTAGTTCGAACTTAATTCGAACTAGCGGAGCACTTAGTTCGAACTAGGTAAACCTCATTCTACGAGGACTAAGCCTAGTTCGAACTTACAAGTTCGAATTAAGGGGTGTGTAGCCCCTTAATTCGAACTAGTGGGAGGCTAGCCCTCCCCAGCTTTCCCTGGTGGTCACTCTAGCCAACACCAGGGAAATTCGTATGCCCCCCTCCTGGCCCCGGACTCCTTAAAGGGGCACGGGCTGGCTATGGTGCCCGTGCCAGGTGCAAGCCTGCCAGCACCCAGCCAGCAGACCCTGCACCTGGCACAGCTCGAGCCAGCTACCCGATGCCCCCCAGCCCTTCCCCTCTTCCCGGGACCAGGCTGGCGGCTCCCGGGAGCTTGCCCGGGACCGCAAGAGGCGGGCACCCGCCTGGGCTAGTGTGGACATCGTGGACCTCGTCCCCGACCTCCGCACTAGGCACAGGAAAGTGGCCGTCTAGGGCAGGAGAGCTGCCAGCCTGGCCACCCAGGAGCAGGTGTGCTTGAAAATCAAGGTGGTCCACTGAGACCCCCGACCCTGAGACCTGAGCTTACAATGGCCGTCCTGGGTCAGACCAAAGGTCTATCTAGCCCAGTAGCCTGTCTGCCGACAGCGGCCAACCCTAGGGACCCTGGAGGGGATGGACCGAAAACAGTAACCAAGCCATTTGTCTCATGCCATCCCTCTCCAGCCTTCCACAAACTTTGGGCAGGGACACCACTCCTACCCCCTGGCTAATACCACTCCATGGACCCAACCTCCATGACTTTATCTCACTTCTCTTTAAACTCTCTTCTAGTTCTAGCCTTCACAGCCTCCTGCAGCAAGGAGTTCCACAGGTTGACTCTTTGCTTTCTGAAGAACAACTTTCTGTTACTAGTTTGAAGCCTGCTACCCATTCCTTTCCTTTGGTGTCCTCTAGTCCTTCTATTATGGGAACTAATGAAGAACTTTTCTGTATGCACCCTCTCCACCCCACTCGTGCTTTTATAGACCTCTATCATATCCCCCCTCCATCTCCTCTTTTCTAAGCTGAAAAGTCCCAGTCTCTTTAGCCTCTCTTCATATGGGACCTGTTCCGAACCCCTCATCATTGTAGTTGCCCTCCCCTGTCCCAGCCTCTCTCTTTCCCTCTCCCTCCTCCTTTTCCCTGTCTCCCCCAGTTTTGTTCAATAAAGAGAGATTCTATTTTTGAACACAATTGTCCTTTATTTTGTACATCAGGAAGGGGGGCTAGGGAGGGGTAAGTGGAAGGAGGTGAGGGAGGAATGGGGTACGAGCTCCCAATGGGGAGGACTGGGCTGGCTCTGCGGGCTTCTGGGGGTGGAAGCTCTCCTGCAGCCCCCCGATTGCTCCCTCTCCCCAGATGGCAGCCTGCGGCAAGTGCAGCTGGTCTGATGTCCGAGTACTGTGATGTGCCCAGTGTGGGTACTCCGGGCAATCCAAGCCAGGACTGCTTTGCAAGCGGGGCACCCCTGAGAACTGTCTGTCCGGGGTGGGCGTCGGGATCCTTTAAGCACAGCCCTCGGCTAGCCTGAGACAGCAGCTTCACGCTCTAAGTCCTCCTCTGATGCCCTGCCGGCACTGCTTCCGGCCATCCTTAACCCCGGTTTGGGTCCACTCTGTGTGGACAAGCTAGTTCGAATTAGCAGAACGCTAATTCGAACTAGTTTTTTAGTCTGGATGTGTTAGTTCGAATTAGCTTAGTTCGAATTAACTAATTCGAACTAACTTAGTTCGAATTAGCGCTGTAGTGTAGACATACCCAAAGAGAGTGATGCTTGGATTAGCCCATAATTATTTTGTCCACCAATGAGACCAATATTTAAAACACTGATTTTTGGTTACTTAATTTCAAGTTCCACTTTTTCTGTTTTTATCATCTATGATTTCAGCATAGTCCTGAATTACATCAATGTGGCCTTTTTGGATTGGACTAATTTAATATCTCTGTCTGGTTCTCTTGCACAAGTATAACATTTATTATAGGAAGCAAGCTGAGTTATTTTTCATCAACATTTATTATAGATTATCATATCTTTTAAAAAATTTGACATACTTTTTTACAACTGATTTCACAATTATGGAAATTTGGGGGGGGGGGGGGGGCCCAATTATTGCAATGTGTCTTAAAGAGCAAGTAAATGGCCAGTGGAGAAGAGAGACATTATAAAGCAAATTATTGCAAAAGTGATCATTAAATCATAGAGTTCATGATACTAAGGGATGGCAGAAGGCAGAACAGCAAAATAGAGATAATGGATTTCAGGAATGCAGATTTTAGTAAACTCAGAGAGCTGATAGGTAAAGTTCCATGGGAAGCAAGACTAAGAGGAAAAACACCTGAAGAGAGTTGACAGTTTTTCAAAGGGACATATATTAAGGGCCCAAAAGCACACTATTCCACTGCATAGGAAAGATAGAAAGTATGGCAAGAGACCACCTTGGCTTAACCAGCAGATCTTATGAGATCTAAAAATCAAAAAGGAGTCATAAAAAGTGAAAGCTAGATCAAATTACAAGGGATGAATATAAGCAAATAATGCAAGTATGCAGGGACAAGATTAAAAAAGGAAAGGCACAAAACAAGCTCAATCTAGCTAGAGACATAAAGGGTAACAAAAAAAGTTCTACAAATATATTAGAAGCCAGAGGAAGACCAAAGACAGGGTAGGCCCATTGCTCAGTGAAAAGGGAGAAAAAGTAACAGGAAACTTGGAAATAGTAGAGGTGCATAATGTCTTCTTTGTTTCAGTTTTCACCAAGAAGATGGATGGGGATGGGATGTTAAACATAGTGAATGCTAGTGGAAATGGGGTAGGTTTAGAGGTTAAAATAAAAAAAGAACAAGTTAAAAATTAGAAAAGTTAGATGTTTGCATGTCACCAGGAACTGATGAAATACATCCTAGAATACTCAAGGCACTGATAGCGGAGGTATCTGAGCCTTTAGCTATCATCTTCGAATAGTCATGGAAGTAAGGAGAGATTCCAGAAGACTGGAAAAGGGCAAATATAGTGCCCATCTATAAAAAGGGAAATAAGAACAACTCAGGAAACTACAGGCCAGTCAGTTTAACTTCTGTGCAGAGAAGATAATGGAGCAAGTAATTAAGGAATCCATCTGCAAACATCTGGAGGATAAGTTAATAGGCAACAGTCTGCATGGATTTGTAAAGAACATCATGTCAACCCAATCTGATAGTTTTCTTTGCTAGGACAACAAGTCTTGGGGATAAGGAAGAAGAGGTGGATGTAGTATACCTAGACTTTAGTAAATAATTTGATATGGTCTTGCATAACCTTCTTATTAATAAATGAGGGAAATAAAATCTAGATGGGGCTATGATAAGATGGGTGTATAATTGATCAGATAACCATTCTCAGAGAGTAGTTATTAATGGTTCACAGTCATGCTGGAAGGGCATAACAAGTGGGGTTCCGCAGGCGTCTGTTTTGGGACCTGTTCTGTTTAATATCATCATCAATTATTTAGATTTTGGCATAGAGAGTTTGCTTATTAAGTTAGCAGATGATACCAAGGTGGGAGGGGTTGCAAGCGCTTTGGAGGATTAAGTAATAATTCAAAATGATCTGGACAAACTAGAGAAATGGTCTGAGGTAAATAGGATGAAGTTTAATAAGAACAAATGCAAAGTACTCCACAATCCATTTCACACTTACAGAATGGGAAGTGACTTTCTAGGAAGGAGGACCGCATAAAGGGACCTAGGGGTCATAGTGTATCACAAGCTAAATATGAGTCAACAGTGTGACACTATTGCAAAAAAAGCAAACATGATTCTGGGATGCATTTTGTGAGGAGTTTTGTGAGGAAGACACTAAGTCATCCTTCCACTCTACTCTGCAGTGATTAGGCCTCAATTGGAGTATTGTGTCCAGTTCTGGGCACCTCATTTCAAGAAAAATTTGGAATATTGAGAAGGTCCAAAGAAGTGCTACAAGAATTATTAAAGGTCTAGAGAACATGAGCTATGAGGGAAGACTGAAAAAATTGGGCTTGTTTAGGATAGATAAGACTGAGAGGGGACATGGTAGCAGTTTTCAAGAATCTAAAAGGGTATTACGAGGGGGGAGAAAAGTTGTTCTCCTTGGCCTCTGAGGATAGGACAAGCTGCAATGGGCTTAAATTGAAGCAATGGATGTTTAGGTTGGACATTAGAAAAAAATTCCTAATTGTCATGGTGGTTAAACACTGTAATAAATTGCCCAGGGCGGTTGTGGAATCTCCATCACTGGAGATATTTAAGAGCAGGTTGGATAGACAGCTATCAGGGATGATCTAGACCAGGGATACTTATCTTTGGAAGCCCCAGGGGCCACAATGATACTCACAGCACATGCCGAGAGCCGCAACTTAAGTATGTTTGCATATACAAGCACATTTATATGCAAATAGCATCATTCACACCGATGGGCATGAATACAAAGATTAATGCAAGACTAAACAACATGCAGGCCCTATTTAAGTCAATTTTGCTCATCTTAATAAAATGCAATATTTACCCAATTTCCACCCATATGACAGCACTTGTAATGATCAATGACAGTCCAGAAATTTAACTACTAAAATGCATATCAACAGAAGACCATTATACTGACTAACCGTTGTGGACCGTGTTCTCATTGGAGGCCATGTTCAAAGGGTCCCACCTGTGGGCTGCTTGTTGAGCCCCACATAAACCCAAATTGCACCGTGGGACACAAACAACTGGGCCGTGGGCTGCATGTTGAGTAGCCCTGATCTAGATGGTGCTTAGTTCTGCTGTGAGGGCAGGGGATTGGATTTGATGACTTCTCAAGGTCTCTTCCACTTATAGTATTCTATGATTCATCAATATATGTTTAATGTATCAAATTCAATCAGAGGAATTGTTCCTTTAGAGAAGGTTTTGGAACAAACTGATAAACTTTACAGTAACAAGTCACTGGGACCATGTCCCATTCACCCAAGAGTTCTGAAAGAACTCAAGTGTGAAATTGCAGAACTATTAACTGTGGTTTATAACCTATCCTTTAAATCAGCTTCTGTACCTAATGACTGGAAGATAGCTAATGTGACACCAGTATATATAAAGAGCTGTATAGCTGATCCTGGCAATTACAGACTGGTAAATCTAATGTCAGTACTAGGCAAGTTAGTTGAAACTCTAGTTAAGAATAGAATTGTCAGACACATAATGAATATAACATGGATTCTGTAATGGGGAAATCATGCCTTACTAATCTGCTAGAGGTTGTTTTTTTGGGGGGAAGGGGCAAGGAGTAAACAAGTATGTGAACAAGGGGGATCCAGTGGATATAGTGTACTTAGATTTTCAGAAAGACTGACAAGGTCCCTCACCAAAGGCTCTTACATAGAATTAGTTATCATGGGATAAGAAGGAAGATCCTCTCATGTATTGAAACTGGTTAAAAGACAGGAAACAAATGGTCAGTTTTCAGAATGGAGGGAGGTAACCAGGGATGTCCCCCAAGGGTCTGTATTGGGACCAGTCCTTTTTAACCTATTTATAAATAATCTGGAGAAAGGGGAGACAATGAAGTGGTAACATTTCCACTTGATACTAAACTGCTCAAAATAGTTAAGAACAAAGCAGACTATGATGAGCTTCAAAACAATCTCACAAAACTATGTTATTGGGCAACAAAATGGCAAATGAATTTCAGTGTTGGAAAATGCAATGTACTACACATTGGAAAAAATAATCCCAAATACACACACAAAATGAAGGGGACTAATTTAGCAGTGACCACTCACAGGTCTGTATGCAGGAATTTCTGAGAGTTGCTGCTTTTTTTGTAAATGTGGACCACAATTTTTTTAAATATAATGGTGTTCAAAATAGTTACTCAATGAGGTTTCATTAAAAGAGGTTAATGAAAAATGTGAGTGGAAACTGACTGATAAAATTATTTTGCTATTGACACATACACACACACACACACTCACACACACATACACACCTGTCCTCCTGGCTGTAGCTCACTGGGGGTATGTCTACACTACCCTCCCAATTCGAACTAGGAGGGTAATGTAGGCATACCGCACTTGCAAATGAAGCCCGGGATTTGAATTTCCCGGGCTTCATTTGCATAAGCCGGGCGCTGCCATTTTTAAATCCCGGCTAGTTCGAACCCCGTGCAGCGCGGCTACATGCGGCACAGGGTTCGAACTAGCCAGGATTTAAAAATGGCAGCGCCCGGCTTATGCAAATGAAGCCCGGGAAATTCAAATCCCGGGCTTCATTTGCAAGTGCGGTATGCCTACATTACCCCGCTAGTTCGAACTAGCGGGGTAGTGTAGACATACCCTGAGGGAGGTGCGTATGAGGTTTACGGTGATATGCAAAGCCAAGCAAAGGTTCAGCAGCTGCGCATGTTGCTGCCTCTCAGGATATGTCTACGTTGTATTCACCTTTCTAGAGAGGAATGCAAATGCAGACAAACAAAATTGCAAATGAAGCACAGATTTGAATTTCCCATGCTTCATTTGCATAATCGTGTCTGGCTGCTTTTTCGAAATACCCTATTTTGAACCCCCCCTCCCCCGCAGTCTAGATGTGGTTATTTAGAAAGAAAACCCTTCTTTCGAAATAATCGTTAAATCTCATTTTTTTTTAGTAATAAGGATTATTTCGAAAGAAGGGTTTTCTTTCGAAATAACCACGTCTAGACAACATTTTCTTTTTTCGAAATAGGGTACTTCGAAAAAGCAGCCAGACATGATTATGCAAATGAAGCATGGGAAATTGAAATTCATGCTTCATTTGCAATTTCTTTCGTCTGCATTTGCATTCCTCTCTTGAAAGAGGAACGCAATGCAGACATACCCTCAGTGGCCCCACGAAGCTATGTAGCTGCCTGCTCCAGGGAAGCAGCTTCAGCCCAGAGAGTGCTGAGCCCAAGCTCACTCCCACCCTAGGAAAATCCCATCTTCTCCTGCCAGGTGTCTGCCTTTGCTGTGCCCAAACTGTTGCTTCTGCTGCTCCAGCCCTGCTCACTTTGCAACACTGTGCAGGGTGCCCCCAACCCCGCAAAGTGCCTTTAACTAGCACTGTGGTTTGAAGGGAAATTGCCTCTTGGCTAACCCTGGCCCAACGGGCTCACCGCTCAGTCCAAAGGACCGAGCGCACTGGGATGGGCAGGCAGTAATGTGTTTTCCCCTGAACAACGTCTATGGGAATGTGAGGCCAGAGAGCTCACACACAGATGCCTATCAGTGCACTCAGAGCTGGGTTCTGCCTTCCCAGGGGAGCCAGACTTCAGTGCCTGGCCATGTGCATTCCAAGGGGCAGCTGGAGAGGAGGAGGGTGATATCACAGGGACTGGCTGGCAGGGGCTTTGCTCTTCCCTTGGCCGATCTACAAGGCTGCTTCAGTAGTTTAGGGCAAGGGAATAGGCTGCTCGCCTTGCAGCGCAGTGCAAATGCCCGCTGCCTGAATCTCCTTTCTCCTTTCTCATGCTCAGCCATCGCACCTTGGATCCCCATGGGGTAACTCCAAGCTTGCGTCCAGGAGATGCTGGTGGGTTTGGGAGTCCAAGTGTGATGGCTGTCTCTGTATGTGGAGGACACCTTCCCACCCTGCCTTAAAATGCTGATTTCTTCCCTCTGACTTGGGCAGTCCCAGACCCAGCTTAGCTATTACAGGGGCCCCTGGGTCGCCACGTGGGGATGTGTGTTCACATCCTTCATACCCCCCTTCCCATCCCCGCATATGGGTCTGACTCCAGAGAGAGATCTTGGAGTCAGTGTAGATAGTTCTCTGAAAACATCCATTCAAAGTCCAGAGGCAGTCAAAAAAGCAAATAGAATGTTAGGAATCATTAAAAAAAAAGGATAGAGAATAAGACAGAGAATATGTTAATGCCTCTATATAAATCTATGGTACACCCATATCTTGTAAACTGTTTACAGATGTGGTCACTTCATCTCAAAAAAGGTATTTTGGCATTGGAAAAGATCCAGAAAAGGGCAGCAAAAATGATTAGAGGTTTGAAACAGGTCCCATAAGAAGAAATATTTAAAGACTGGGACTTTTCAACTTAGAAAAGAGGAGACTAATTGGGGATATGATAAAGGTCTTTAAAATCATGACTGGTTTGGAAAAAGTGCATAAGGAAAATTTTTACTTGTTCCCATAACATCAGAACCAAATAAAATTAATGGGTAGTAAGTTTAAAATAAACAAAAGGAAGTTTTTCTTCATGCCGGACAGTCAATCCATGGAACTCCTTGCCAAAGGATATTGTGAAGACCAGGACTTTAACAAGGTTTAAAAAAGAGCTACATAAATTCATGAAGGTGAGATCCATCAATTTTTATTAACCAGAATGGGTAGGAATTGTGTCCCTAGCCTCTGATTGTCAGGGAAATGGATGACAGGAGAGGGATCACTTGATGATTACCTGTTTTGTTCACTCTCTCTGTGGCATTGACCACTGTTGGATACTGCGCTAGATGGACCTTTGGTCTGACCCAGTATGGCTGTTCTTATATCTTTATGTTCAGACTGAATCTTTCTTCCCTGCTGAAATGCTAAATACCAAGTTGCAGCTCAGGCCAAGATTGCTCATTAATAATATGACCCTGATTAGCAGGGATGCCATGGAACTAGATGTGTTAAAGTAGGAATATTGGGTGAGTGATATCTGTAGGAATGGAAGAAGCTCTATATGAAGTTCATAATTGTAGTTTTAGTTGAGACTTTAGCCTGAAGGCTTCCCCTGCGCTAGTAGGGAAATTTGATTATCTAGAATTTGGGTAGAGATTAAGTGTAGATCCTCTTGATGTACATTCTAAAGTTACTGTCCCAGACCCGAAGCTCACCATCTCTAGACCCCGTGTCTTTTTGTTTTGTTTTTGTTTTTGTTTTTGTTGCTAGATTGCAGTTTTTTGAACGAACAATTCGGGGGTAAAGGTTGGGGGTGTTTATTGTTTTGCTCTTTGAATTAAACATGATTTTTCTGTTAGATTTGTGTTTAATTTCTCAAAGGAATTAACTCTATTAGGACTGAATTAGAAATGGACATAATATATCTTTTTTGAACACTTGCAGTTGAGGTGAAATTATATGTGGATCTGACTGTGTAGGTATGCCATCAAGTCAGCAGTGACACTGACTGTCTTTACAAACCTGTCTCTACTGAATAAAGCTACCTGTATATGAGACTTTCTTTATATTAGCACTAGAGGTCATCTGTTCTTGAGAAAAAGAAAACTGCAAATGCACTAAGGAAAATCCATCTCCCTGGAGCCAATGTTCTGTTAAATTTATAGCTGTGATTTTCACAGCAGCCTGAAGGAGTCAAGTGTCAAAATCATATTGAACGTCCATGGGATTTAAATACCAAACACCTCTCTTAAACTTTTTTGGAAATCCCAACTGCTAAATCTAAATTTAATTAAATGTATGGGTTGTGGTGTAATTTGACACCACTCTTTTGACATTAATGGTGCTACACTGATTTACAATTGCTGAGAACCTGACCTTTAGTTTATAATAGCTGTATCAGAAATACTATAATCAATATTTCTTGTTTTAACTATTTTTCTCAGTATCAGTAGCATATATTAAGTAAGGAGAACCTCCATTTTGTGAATATAAAACATCTTGTCTTTTATTTGTATTATATGCCCCCATACACTCATAGGGTTGCCAGATGGTTTCAACAAAAATACCGGAAACACTTGACATTACATCACAATCTACATTACATCTTATTTAGAAAATACTGGACATTTATATTTTCTCAATTTATTTCCTGAACAGAAAGCTCAAATACTGGACTGTCTGCGTCAAAACTGGATACCTTATACACTCAAATATGAATGGAGATTGCCTATCTCCTAGAACCGGACGGGACCTTGCAAGGTCATGGAGTCCAGTCCCCTGCCTTCATAGCAGGACCCTGACCGAGTCTTGCCCCAAATGGCCTCCTCAAAGGTTGAGCTCACAAGCCTGGGTTTAGCAGGCCACTGCTCAAACCACTGAGCTCTCCATTTCTCCTAAGAAATGCTCAAACCACTGAGCTATCCCTCTCCCACTCAAGGAAACTAAGAAAGTATCTGTCAGTTACAAGTAATTGCTTCCTTCAGCTTTTCTGTAGAAAATTTCCATTCCTGCCTAGTCTTACTTGGATATGAAGAACCTTTTAATTCCTTGGAAACAAGTTGTGTACTTCCTGGAGAACTCTGGATGTGTCTTTTTTAGGCTATTTTTCACTCTATCAACAGAAGTCTATCATTTTCAGTTATAAGCAGGTGCTTAAGATGTTGACAATTGGTGTGTATTAATAGATCAGTAAAAAATTCTGAATTAATTTAATCTGGGATGGAAGCTGATCTCTAATCATGTTTAATGTGACTGTGAATAACAGTATGTTTAGTGTCAGACTCCCATTAAAGTCTTTGTCATAACTCATGAAGGCATTTCCTAGGCCTGATTAGGTTGCCAATTACATGAGCTTGCCTCTTAACTTGACACTTCCTTTTACAGTTCTGGTAGTCAAATAAGTCATTTTTCATGTTTATTGTGGTCATATTATTTGTTCTTTTTTCCCAAGGAGCAGTTAAGAATTCAAGCCATGTTTCATTTCAGTCCCTCCATGAGCTACAGCCCTATTTTTAGATCAGGACTAGTCAAAAAGCTTGAAGGTATTTCTAACTAAGCCAGAGTGAAGCCAAAGGGTCTGATTTAGTTATTCACGCTAGAAGAGGAGCTGAGCTGTTCAAACTGATGATACACATACTGAAAATAAATAACACGATATATTAGGTCATTACTGCCTCCAGGAATTATTGAAAGTCTTGCTGGCATGGCGTTTCCATTTTCATGGGCACATAGCTGAGCCAGATCAGGCCTAAATGCAGCTTGAGCCCTCATTGACTTGCCTGCATCACCTTGTTTTACAATTAAGATCCTTTTATATTTTCCCTCAAGACAATGCAGAAAAAGCATAACAATCTATTTATAAAATTTTCTTGTGAGGGGTGCGTTCACCCTGGTGATTTATATTGGTGTTAGAACAGCTTTCTGAAACTAAAATAAACTACAATACATACATGGGGTCATAGTAGGCTATCATTTTTTTAAAACAAGCACAGAAACTCCCTTCTATTACAGGGAGGGTTTGCTTAAGGCTCTGTTCTGTTTTTCAGAGTAGAACGGCATGTTGAAAATGGCATGTCATCTTATTATAGAGATACTCTCCCTGTCTTCCTGAGCATCATAGCTGCATGTTTCAGTGACTAAAATTAGCATGGAACCCCACAATGAACTTTAAAAGATATACCTCTGTTGGCAGTGAAATGGGTGCACAATATGTCCCCTTAATAATGAGGGTCTGAACAGTTGTATGCTCATGTGCTAATGAATTTCATTTTTGGGCCTTCTAAGACTAGCAGATGGTTCTAGTTTTCAGTCAGTGGGAGGTTATTTTTGTTCAGGGGTTTTTATTAGTATTATTTTCAGGAAGAAGGAAATGCCAGCATGTAAAACATCCAGATGTTTGCTTCATATTATAAGAAAGAATCATATTACACTAACTAACAGTGCCAAATAGCAAAGTTTCATTTTTCTTGGTTAATATTTGCGTAGCCTTCTCTGATTCATAATTACATTATTTCTTTCTGAAAAGTGAACATGAAATCTCTGTTCTTTGTGACAAAAGCAGATATTGGAATAAATTTATTTGAATTGTAGTTCATATTACACAGGCAATAGAAATGCAGCTTGGATAAATTAGGAATATTTGTGTGTGCAGTTCTTTGAGTCCTAAGGAATTTTTCTTAACATACAGAAAATGTAAACAGCATTCAAAAATGTATAGTGAGAAAACAGACAGTTTAACTTCTGTGCCAGGAAAGATAATTGAGCAAGTAATTGAGGAATTCATCTGCAAACACTTGGAAGATAATAGGGTGATAGTTAACAACCAGCATGAATTTGTAAAGAACAGATCATGTCAAACCAATTTGATAGCTTTCTTTGTTAGAATAACGAGTCTTGTGAATAAGGTAGAAGCGGTAGATGCAGTATACCTAGACTTTAGTAAGGCATTTGATATGGTCTCACATGATATTCTTATCAATAAACTAGGCAAATACAGCTTAGATGGGATACTATAGGGTGGGTGCATAACTGTCTATATAATCTTTCTCTGAGAGTAGTTATTAATGGTTCACAGTCCTGCCAGAAGCGCATAACAAGTGGGGTTCCTCAGGAGTCTGTTTTGGGACCGGTTCTGTTCAATAGCTTCATCAATGATTTAGAATACGCTTATTAAATTTGCAGATTATACCAAGCTGGGAGGGGTTGCAAGTGCTTGGGAGGATAGGGTCATATGATAGACAAGATGCTGGTATATGAGTGTATTAATTTGGTTTAATGGATTTATTTAAATCAGTCACTCATGAACATGAGAGATGATGGCTTTGGCACAACATATGCATGCTCCCCATGTGTGGCTGTGTCACTGTACCTCAATCCACTGCCCTTTTCCATTGATGGCTTTCTCCTGAACAAAATTATCTATTTTGCTGAAAGAAATTACAGATAAAATTCTTTTGACTGTTAATATGAGAATAACAATCCTAATTTCACTTACAGCATAAGCCAAATTTGAATGTGAGGCTAAATCTATACTACCACAGTCAGTCAACCTAAGGTACACAACTTCAGCTATGTGAATAAAATAGCTGGAGTCAATGTATCTTGGATCAGCTAACTGTGGTGGGCACAATATGTGGGGTCAATAGGAGACACTCTCTCATATCATCTTACTTTATTCTTCTCATCTGGGATAGAATATCAGGGTCAACTGGAAAGCATTCTGTGATTGATTTGGCAGGTCTTAACTAGATGCACTAAATCAACATCTGGTATGTCTATCTCCACTCCATTGATCCTAGCTATAGTATAGATGTAGCTCAAGTCTATAAAAGAAGAACTTATAAAGCCACTGAACCAATTTAGGCCTGTTCAATTGACTATTATATATTTACTTTGTGTACATCACAATATTCATGAGTTAAGGTCCTTCCTACACTCATCTAGTTCAAAACCAAATTATAGACAATAAGTCTTGCAAATTTTTTGTTGAAAAAATCAGGCAGATTGGTGTCTTGAGTATTATTTTGAGAGGAAAATGAAAATAAGATATTAGCAGAATTTTCAACAAACATGTTTCAATCACTAGATGTATCCAAATTCACTTGGGAGTATAAGGATTTATTTTGACAACTTCTACTAATCCTAAAACTTTGGAACAATTTACCATGGGTAATAGTGGATTCTCCATTACTACCAATCTTTATGTTTAAATGCTGGATGCTCTTCTGAAAGATGAGTTTTAGAAATTATTTTGGGGCAAGTTCTATGGCCTGTGTTCCATGGAAGGTCAGACTACATTATAATAATGGTCCCTTTTAGCCTTTGAATCTATGAATGAATCTAATGGGATTTGGAGAAAGTGATATATGTGCCTTGAGATGACCACGGAATAGTACACATTTCAATCAGATTGTGATGATTGGAGCCATTACTGTCTGAATTCCAACTGTAAGAAATTAACTTCCTTGGCTGCAGACTGACAAAAAGTCTGCAGGCTTCCACTGTGGAGGATGATTATAATTTTTCTGGAGGGGAGAGGGAAATCCGCTTATTCAGCAGCTATGAATATATGATTAGATTTTACTGAGCAGAGTCTCAGCTTCCAACCAGTCAAGTTCCCAGGACTGACAATCAGGTTTTTAAAGTGCCTGCTATTGAATTATGCCTCTTTGTCAGGAATAGACATGGAGGCAGATGGCTTTCAAGAGCAGAGCTGTAAGCAGAAAATAGGTCAAAAGTAGCTCAAAATTTTTACAATAAACCCTCCTGTGGCCAATACAGATCACCTCTGTGTATGTGCATCTCTGTATGGTGGAGTAAGGAAGAGAACCTATATTTTACAAAAAAATGAATTAAACCAAACTAAATAATAAGTTAGACCATTTGTTGGAATATGTTCCATTTATTCTAGAGCCATATGCTAAAGGAAACAAAGAAGGATGCTGAAGGAAACAAAGGATACTCAGGAGTCGTGGATCCCAAAAGATGAGACCATGTGTGATGGGTCTGTAGCTTGTAGATTTT
Source organism: Pelodiscus sinensis (assembly GCF_049634645.1). Taxonomy (NCBI): domain Eukaryota; kingdom Metazoa; phylum Chordata; order Testudines; family Trionychidae; genus Pelodiscus; species Pelodiscus sinensis. Next base: position 67,535,930 of record NC_134711.1, on the reverse strand, counting down.
TGTGGACTCTGGTGGCAGGACAGTGTTGCTCCTGAATAGCTTGGCCGTCACTGAATCCAGAAAAGCTTATGACTTAGACACTGAAGAGTTGATATCCATGATATGAGGATATTATGTCAGTTTTGGATGTTTATTTCAGGGTGGTTTGATGTTAGGTAACTGTAATGTAATTGTAGAAAGACCATAGCTCCATTTGTAGGGATTAGGGGCATAGGGTTATAGTAAATGAATAGTAAGGAAAGGGCATAGTGGCACCTGGTTGCTCGCAGTTCCTAAAGGCATTCTGCCTGCAGGAAAAAAAAAAAAAAAAAAAGCAGCAGAATGCTGATGAGAGGTTGCAAAATCTCTCTCTCTTTTTTTGAGATGTAGCCTGTGCTTCCTTTATTCATTCTCTTTGTGCTTATATATTATGAGACAATCTTTAATTACATGATATATAACACATTATTCATAATATCCAGGCCTCATTCAGTGCATGAGATGAATGCACAAAAGGGGTGGAATTAAGGTTGCATGTTGAGCTGCAAATATGTTAATTCCTAACTTGTGAGGGCTTGATTTTGCAATCTAAATAACGATCCTTTATGTATTTCTTGTTTAGAATATAAAATATTCTGTGCAAAATGGTATTGGAAAGAACTGGTTTTATAAGGAAAATATCTCAGAATAAACCCTCTGACCCGTGGAAAATAGTTGCAAAGATGACTAAGAACCCTCTTCAGTGCACACTGCCGCAGTACACACTATTCAGTTTTATGAGCTCAGGATCATCATGGATGTTCTGGAAGGTTTTTTTCATTTTTTGTTTGTTTGTTTTGTGCCTCATAGGTATAGCCTTACCTTGAGGAGAGCAAAGGAGCTTGGGTAGTCAGGAAAGAGTTTGTGTCAAGTGCTTAACTGGAGGCTTATGGAAATTGAAAGCTTTTTGTGTTGTGTACAGGAATGTCCTGGAAGGTGGCTTGAGGCTATTATGCATTTGGCATGGGGATCAATTTGAATACCATTACAGTGATCAAATTACGGTCAATTATATGTATTTATCGGTTTCTTAAGATAAAGAAAGTAAACTGAGAAAAATATATTGGACTTAATCCTACATTCCCTGTACTCTCAAAACCCCCATTGAAGACAAATCAAGATTTTATAATTGTAAGCATTGCATGAAAAAAGTACTGACAGCTTTTTCTTCTGAACTTTAGATTTCACATTATGGGTGTTCTTGCTGTAGGAGTTTTACCTTTGTTAATATAGTATCTCCTTAATTATATCTTAGTCTACTCTGAGTGCTATATGGATTGAAAAAGGAGAATATTCCCCAAATCCCTTTAGTCTGTTTCCATGTGAAATTGTACATTTTGTGAGTCTTCAGCAATGAAGCATTAGATGCATAAAACTGTGAAATACATGAAAAACTTAAAAGCATCATATAAAAAATTGAATCTCTAAATGTATAAAACTCACACTGTACATCATCCAGTTACACATTTAATAGTTTTCCCTGAGCAGTAAGCAGCTAGAGCTGGAACAATCATGAATATTTTATCGTGGGAGATCAAAAGTAACCATGTCGCAAACAGAGGACCTTCTGCATTTTTTATTTTGTTTATTTCCTTTTTTGTTTTTGTTTTTTGCTTGGATGAATCAGCCTTTTATCTTCCCCAAACTAACTCAATGGGGATAATTTTAGATGGAGACATTTATGGCTGAGGACAGAGCTCATCTGCAGCAGGTTCCTCAGTGATGAGCTGAGCTCATGATTTTCCCTAGCAGATGTTTGTTTCTTCAGTGGGCAGGGATTCTGTGAAAAAAGTGCCAGGGAGAGGAAGGCCTGAAAATGTGATACTGAAGGCCAGAAATACAATATTATCTAAGTCCCTAGTGCTTTCTTTAGTTGTGTTGATGATTTGCAACCTTGTGAGTTGGGCAGAATGACAGGTACAAGAGAAGGCCAAAATCTTGGCTTCTTGTTATTTATTATTTTGTATTATCATGGTGTGTACTAATGCCAGTGATGGATTGGGACACCATTGTACTAGGTGCAGAATAAAAAGATAGTCTCTGGCCCATGAGTTTACAGTCTAAGACAAGTGACAACAGGTGGCTTGAGAGACATGTGGGAAATACAAAGAAACAATGAGACAATATTGGTCAACACTATAGTGAACTGAACCTGTTAGTAACCTGTCAAGTTTTTGGTAGGTATTAAGGGAAAGGGGAGTTTTAGGAACAGATGTGAAGAAGAATAGGGCAGTGACTTTGCAGAAATGTATGAGAGATGCCTTCCAAGTGTGAAAGGCAACATGGGAGAAAGCATGAAGGTGTTCTTTGAAAATATATTAAGCAGTGATGGAGGTTGGTATGATGAAGCAGGAACTGACTTTTCGGTGCTGAATGAGAGATGATAGGTAGCACAGAAATAAATGTTGAAAGGGAAGATAAGTAACTTAAGTTTGATACAGTATAGAAGGGGGAGTCAGTGAAAGCATAGGAAGAGAGGGCTGACTGGTCAAAGCTCAGAGAATGATCTTTGCAGCAGCATTCTGAATGGATATGAGCAGGGCAAGATAGTCTGTAAGAAGGTCAGAGAAAAGGATTTTTCAGTAATTGAGACTCAAGGTAATGAAAGCCTGGATGAAAATTTTTGCTATGTGGATGGATCGTAAATTTTAGAGATATAATGCAGAGAGAATCTGCAAGACTTAGACACAGGCCTCTTTTTAAGTCCTCATATTCATTATGAGTCAAAGATGACAACCAAATAATGAGTCTGAATGCCAACCAGGATGGTAGTGGTGTCCATTGTGATTGCAAAGGTCTTTGACAGGCCATGGAAGATGGCCTGTCTAGTACTATGGTGGGCTTGATTCAGCAGGTAGATTATGAGGCAGCTTACCCTCATAAATCATTATTTTATCTGAAGAATGATTTCAGTGCCAAACTAGAGTTTCTTACACAGCTGATCTACAGACAAAGATAATTTTGTTGCTTCTGCTTATATTATTTAACTTAATTTTAAAAAACACAATATTTTGTGGCTTTTCCCAAGGACACTTGAGGATTTTGACCACTGTTTTTCTGGGTTTTTTTTAAATAAGGTTTGTTTTGTCTGTTTTTCACTTTGTAAGTCTGTTTAATTTATAGCCTACTCTTACTTTTCCTGTTAATCAAAGAGTTCTCTCTTTGGGGCTAGATGTCAGAAAAGTTAACTCAGCATGCCAGCACAGTACCCAAGACATTATTTTTCAAACATAATTACTACTATAAGAATAAAGAAATGATCTCTGCATTTTGTAGCTGGAAGCAGTGGTGAGGATAGTAGTCAGCAGGTGACAATATTTTTTCATTATGGATTCTGAAATCACACAATCATGCTGCAGTTGTAGTTCTTAGGAGGCCATCTGCCTTCTGAGGCTAGAGTGGATGAATATATTTTAGCATATTGAAACATTAGTAATTAAACTTGAAAAATGGTTCCTTCAAACAAAGTACTGTTTTAATGTCTCAAGATAGAGGAGAGAACCTGGATGTTGTCATAATTGGTATTCCATTTTCTAGGGGGCTAATCTCCAGCTGGTGTAAATTAAGAACAGAAGGACATATCAGCTACCATAACAGGTCAGATCAATAGTTCATCTAGTTCAGTATACTGTATCCAACAGTGGCCAGTATCAGTTCTTCAAGGAGAGTGTGCAAGACAGGGCAATTTTGGAGTGATCCACTCTGTCTTCTAGGCCAGGTTTCTGGAAGTGAGAGGTAAGATCGCTTCAAGCATAGGATTCCATCTCTGACCACCTTAGCTAATAACCATTGATTGATCTCTCCTCCATCTTATATAGTTAATCTTTTAAGACAGTTAAACCTCTGGATATCACAACATCCCATGATAATGATTTCTGCAGGTAATGCATTATGTGAAAAAAAGTTATTTTTCTTCTTTGTATTAAACCTGCTGGCTATTCATTTAGCATTTGACACCCTGGTTTTAGTATTGTGATAAAGGGTACATAATACATATCCATTTACTTTTTCCACATCCATCATATCCTTCCTTATTTATCGTTAAAGAAAAAGCTGAACATACCTAATCTTTTTATTCCCTCTGCGTATAGATGCTCTATCATCACCTTAGTCATCTTTGTTGCCCTTTTCTAGTTCCACTATCACCAGGATTCACTTGTGGGCACACTATGGATTTATACAGTGGCATGACATTTTCTGTCTTATTTTTTATCCCTAGCATAATAGGGCCTAACTTTCCGGCAACTTTTTTGTCTGTTGTTGTGTATTGAGCAAGAGTTTTCAGAGAACTATCCAGTAACTCCAAGATCTCTTTCTTGACTGATAACAGCTAATTAAGAACCTACCATTATAGAACTGTAGTTGATATTTTTTTCAGTGTGAATTACTTTGATGAATGTTGAATTTCATCTGCCATTTTGTTGTGCAATCACCCATTTTGTGTAAGTCTTTGCAGTCATCTTTGGACTTAACTGCCTTGAATAATGCTGTTTAATCTGCCAACTCTGTCACTTCAAAATTCATTCCCTTTTCCAGATCATCTATGAATGTGTTGAACAGAACAGGTCCCAGTACAGATTCTTGAGAGACCCCAAATTGTTGTGATTCCATTGACTTCCATGACAGGTTTAATCAGCTGAGGATTCCCCCTAGCTCTTGTTTTCTATGATTCGAGGGTGCCCACTAAAGACCACAGTTACATTCTTGTTCTAAATACAGTATATCTTTCCTACCTGTCAATGCAGGATGAGCTGTAGAACTTCAAACCACGTCCACAACTTCTCATTTGAAATTTTGAAACTCAGATTATCCTCCCTCCCTCCCCATACACACTGCCATGCGCTTAAAACATCCAGGATAGTTTCTCATTTCTGAGCAAATTGCAGCACTTTTGGTACACACAAGACAGTTCAAAATGTTGATCATATTTATGAAGGAGAAGACTAAGGTGCTATGTCTCAACCCGACTATAAGGAAGTCCATTCTAGATCATTAATTGTGATTCATATCTCAGCAGGCTATCAGTCACATATTCTCTGTCCCCCAAATCACATGATTTATAAGAAAATCAGGCTTACATAGAGCTCAGCTTGAACTCCCCTTAAAGGGAATAGATCATCCTGAAGAGGTACCAAAGGAAATAAACAGGCCACTTTCAAAGTTTTAAACATAAAAGAAATAAAAATGAATACTATTGTTTACACATTCTTTTTTTACTTTTCATTTATATTGAATCCCTCTTTTGAAAGGAACAGATTTGAAGAGGAAGTTCTCCAACATAGTATTGCACAGAATCATTTCTTCATACCTCATTCAGAATCTACAAAAAACAATCCCATTTCTCTTGGTGCATAAACCTTAGACTATTTCAAATGATCACAACCTTTTAGGCTTTTCTCTGAACATATGTTTATGCCAATAGAATATCCTGGAGTATTTGTCACATTATTACATTCATGCCCCCAATCAACACTGAACTGGAAGGTAAACAGATGGATTTATTTGCTCACGAATTATGCAAAATTGTAATTCTTGCATTTTCATTGGCAAATTTCATTGACTCTGATTGCTTTGCTTCAGTATCTCTGCTTTCAAGTACACCTGTTCCCCATTGTGATTTTCATCTGGAAAATATGCCATCTGGATTGAGCTCAGTTTTTTGAACCAAAAATGAATGGGTATAATTTAGGTCAGAACAATTTTCTCAGCCAATTAAAAAAAAAGCAAGTTCTTTTTTTCTGTATGGAACTTAGTAACTATTAAATTTGTGTAGACAGACAAGTTACAGAGATAAAGTAAATAATTTCATATTAAATGCTAATGGACCATAGAAGCTGAAAATAATAGAAGTATGCAAAGTGTGTCAACAAACTGCTTTAAATTTTGCAGATTGCATCTAATCAAAACACATAGTTTGGCTCAAAATTACTGTTATGGTAATTAAGGTCCTGCTTTCTTCCAACAGAATGCCTATAAGAAAGTTTTATGTTATTAAGTGTATTTGATGCAAAGAAAATATGGAAATTTATAGGGGATTATATGAACCTGTAGATAACAGGGCATTCCACCAGATCATTACCTAACTTTGCTCACACATTTACAGCTTAACTTGGTTTATTATGTAGCCTGAGAGCGGTTGCGGAAGGCCTCTTCTGACTTAAAGAAATTGTCTTCCTCTTGATTTGGAAGGATACAGTCTCAGATTTAATTCCTCCACAATTCAGTACAGTAGCAGAACAAATATGAGAAATTGTAGTAGTCTGATTTATGTAAGTTGGAATAGTATAAGTAATTGGACACTTTATAGCTAGAAGAATAATCTCTTATCTTGTTTTACTCCTTTTGTGAGCACAAATTGTTCCTGGTTCTAAATATGATTTATTGGAAGCAATCAGCACTGGTACAGAGAAATATGAATATCCAATATTAGGAAAATGAATGACTCTTTGCTCTTCCAAACTCAGAGGTGTAAGCATGTAAACATGAAGACCTGAGCTAAATTTTGCCTATGTTTACACTTGTACAACCCATTGTTTTTAGTGGGATTGTAAGTGTATAACTGATACTGAAATCTGGCCCATGATTTAACACTTAACAAGCAGACTGTGTGATAAAAATGTGTTCCTGTGTGTTAATGCTTCATTCACTGTTCAGCTGTGGTCAATATTTCATGTCATTCTTTTATTTTCCTGGATGGTGTTATTTAGTAGTTGATTGCAATGGTTTGAAAGGGAACAAAGTGTCTTCAAGGGGGAGTGTGTTACTGCCAATATGGAATCATGCATAAGTGATGAGCCCTGCTGACAGCTGCTCATTCACATTTGTCTTCATTATGTAAAGCACCGTCTGTCAGTGATGAACATTGTCCAACTTAGAGTAGAAAGGTTTTGCTGAGTGTCAACCACTGGACCTAAGCTATGAATAAAGTGAAAAGATTATCTGGTGATAGAAACAACAAACAACAACAAATAGAAAACACTTGGGATTCCCACTGATTTGAAATTAAAAAAGCATTAGCACCTACCAACTGTGTTTACTTCAGCTGACTGCTTTCATATGAAATCTGGTATGGCCCCAATTTAGCAAAGTATATCTATTGCTTCTTGGATCTAAACACTCAGGTTCTGTCTATGCAGCAAGCTAGTATGTGACAAGCTGAGGTGTGACTCTCTGGAGTACCAGCTTGTCATGCTAATGTCCCATATAGTCACTATTGCATGCAGTGAAACTCTTGCTGCACTTTGGGCCTTTCGCTGAGCAGTAGCAGTGACCATGCTGGACATAACTGTTCAGCAAACTAGTACACTGTAGCGTCGCATCCTGTCTTGCCACACATCCACTCACAGTGTAGACAAGCCCTTAGATGAACATTCAGTATTAAAGTACTAGACTAGTGATCCAAGTCAGTGGAAATATGTGAGGGGAGTGTCTACACAGCATTTTGGAGTCTATGGGAGTGAGCCTTCCAGCCCAAGTTGATCAACTCAGGCTAGTAGGGCTTGTGTTAGCCCTCTAAAAATGGCTGTGTAGTCAGTGCTTTGAAGAGTTGACCTGAGCTGGAACTTGGGCTCTGAAGTCCTCTTCCTTTCTTAGGTTTCAGAGCCTGAGCTGCAGAATCATAAGCAAGTTCAAAGTGCTGTCCACACAGCTAGTTTTAGAAGTTTAGCATGAGCTCTACTAAACTAAGCATGAGGCTTACTCCCACAAGCTCAAAAATGCTGTGCAGACATGCTCTCATTAATTCTGATAGGTTTAGGATTATGTTCCTTTTGAGTTATTGTCCAGTTTCTAGAAACAGAGTGAAGATACCGAGGAATTCAGGCTGAAATTATTCACTTCCATCATTTTGGAATCAAGAAGCTCTGAAAGTAAATAATAAAAGATTAAGAAGGTCAGAATAAAAAAAAAGGTAATGGTTTATTAAAAATAGAATAATTATACTGCTTAAGACTTTATCATTGGTATATAATGTGGAAATATTTCTACTAAGGAATACAATGTAAGTATCTTTGGCCAGAATCTGAGGGTATGTCTACACTACCCTCCTAGTTCGAACTAGGAGGGTAATGTAGGCATACCGCACTTATAGACTCATAGACTCATAGACTCCAAGGTCAGAAGGGACCATTATGATCATCTAGTCTGACCCCCTGCACAGTGCAGGCCACAAAATCTCACCCACCCCTCCTAGAATAATCCTCTCACCTATATCTCAGATATTGAAGCCTTCAAATACTTTGAAGACCCCAAGATGCAGAGATCCTCTAGCTGTGATCTGTACCCCATGCTACAGAGGAAGGCGAAAAACCTCCAGGGCCTCTGCCAATCTACCCTGGAGGAAAATTCCTTCCCGACCCCAAATATGGCAATCAGCTAAACCCTGAGCATGTGGGCAAGACTCATCAGCCAGACACCCAGAAAGTTCTCTATAGTAACTCCTATCATCCCTCCATTGACCTATTTCCCACTGATAATGAATGGTCAATTAGATACCAAGATCCTGTTATCTCATCAAACCATCCCCTTCATAAACCCATCTAGTTTAATCTTGAAACCAGATAGATCTTTTGCCCCCACTACTTCCCTTGGAAGGCCGTTCCAGAACTTCACTCCTCTAATGGTTAGAAACCTTTGTCTAATCTCAAGTCTAAACTTCCTACTAGCCATCTTATATCCATTTGTTCTTGTGTCCACATTGGTATTAAACTTAAATAATTCCTCTCCCTCCCTGGTATTTATCCCTCTAATATATTTAAAAAGTGCAATCATGTCCCCCCTCAGCCTTCTTTTGGTTAAAGTAAACAAGCCAAGCTCCTTGAGTCTCCTTTCATAAGGTTTTTTTTTTTTTTTTAATTGTATCCTTTGGTATATATGGTTGTGACTACTTTCTTCCACTATTTGATCTGAGGAAGTGGGTCGGCCCACGAAAGCTCATCATCTAATAAACCATCTTGTTAGTCTTTAAAGTGCTACATTGTCCTGCATTTTGCTTCAGCTACCCCAGACTAACACGGCTACATCTCTATCACTATTCATAAGACAGGTTTTCCATTCCTCGGATCATCCTAGTGGCCCTTCTTTGTACCTGTTCCAGTTTGAATTCATCCTTCTTAAACATGGGAGACCAGAACTGCACACAGTATTCCAAATGGGGGTCTCACCAATGCCTTGTATAATGGCACTAACACCTCCTTATCCCTACTGGAAATACCTCGCCTAATACATCCCAAGATCGTATTAGCCTTTTTCACGGCCATGTCACAATGGCGGCTCATAGTCATTCTATAATCAACCAGGACTCCGAGGTCCTTCTCCTCCTCTGTTACTTCCAACTGATGTGTCCCCAGCTTATAACTAAAATGCTCGTTATTAATCCCTAAATGCATAACCTTACACTTCTCACTATTAAATTTCATCCTATTGCTATCACTCCAATTTACAAGATCATCCAGATCTTCCTGTATGATATCCCGATCCTTTTCTGAATTGGCAATAGCTCCCAACTTTGTGTCATCTGCAAATTTTATTAGGACACATCCTCTTTTGGTGCCAAGATCAGCAATAAAAAGATTAAATAAAATTGGCCCCAAAACAGATCCCTGAGGAACTCCGCTAGTAACCTTCCTCCAACCTGACAGTTCACCTTTCAATATGACCCGCTGTAGTCTCCCCTTTAACCAGTTGCTTATCCACCTCTCAACTTTCATATTAATCCCTATCTTTTCCAATTTAACCAATAATTCCCCATGTGGTACTGTATCAAATGCCTTACTAAAGTCGAGGTAGATTAGATCCACTGCATTTCCTTTATCTAAAAAATCTGTTACTTTCTCAAAAAAGGAGATCAGGTTGGTTTGGCACGATCTACCTTTTGTAAAACCATGTTGTAATTTGTCTCAATCGCCATTAGCCTCAATGTCTCTAACTACTTTCTCCTTCAACATTTTTTCCAGGATCTTACATACTACAGATGTCAAACTAACAGGCCTATAGTTACCTGGGTCGCTTTTTTTCCCTTTCTTAAAAATCGGAACTATATTAGCAATTCTCCAGTCAAATGGTACAACCCCTGAGTTTAGAGATTTATTAAAAATGTTTGCTAATGGACTTGCAAGTTCATGTGCCAGTTTCTTTAATATTCTTGGATGAAGACCATCTGGACCCCCTGATTTACTCCCATTAAGCTGTTCAAGTTTGGCTTTCACCTCGGATATGGTAATATCTACCTCCTTATCCTCAGTCCCATTTGTTAACTTACCATTATCCCTAAGCTCTTCATTAGCCTCATTAAAGACTGAAGCAAAGTATTTGTTCAAATATTGGGCCATTCCTAGATTATCCTTAACCTCCACTCCATCCTTAGTAATTAGTGGTCCTACTTCTTCTTTTATTGTTTTTTTCCTATTTATATGGCTATAAAACCTTTTACTATTGGTTTTAATTTCCTTTGCAAGGTCCAACTCTACCTGACTTTTAGCCTTTCTTACTTTATCCCTACATGCTCTAACCTCAATAAGGTAGCTTTCTTTACTGATCCCTCCCATTTTCCACTCCTTATATGCTTTCTGCTTTTTCTTAATCACCTCTCTGAGATGCTTGCTCATCCAGCTTGGTCTAACACACCTGCCTATAAATTTTTTCCCTTGCAAATGAAGCCCGGGATTTGAATTTCCCGGGCTTCATTTGCATAAACCGGGCGCCGCCATTTTTTAAATCCCAGCTCGTTCGAACCCCGTGCCGCGCGGCTACACGCGGCACGGACTAGGTAGTTCGGACTAGGCTTCCTAGTCCGAACTACCGTTACTCCTCATGCAAGTGCAGTATGCCTACATTACTCTCCTAGTTCGAACTAGGAGGGTAGTGTAGACATACCCTGAGAGATTAATTTGGAGAAAATTTTATGGTGAAATAAAATACATGGAGAAAATGAAATGCAGTGATACAATCTCATCAGTTTATATGTAACAATAAACAAACCTTAAGACAAATTTGTAATAGGTATTTGAATACCAGTCTTGATCCAGGTTGGAATTCCATATGTGCCAACATACAAAGTTTTTGCAAAGACCTTTAATGGACACAAAAAAATATTGTTCATGCTGAAACTTGATAAGATGAAGTAAAAAATCATGACAACAGTGGTTGTAGGAAATGTAAAGTAGAAAGGGGTTCATTCTATTCATTAGTTGTAAGGTTTGCTATAATACTAAATTCTGAAAGTCTGCACAATTCTTGATATGAAATTATGTGAAATAGCTCAAATTATGCATTCTTGGGTATGATCATATAATTTAGATAATCCCAAACTAAAGTGTTACTAAGAACTATAGTATAATAACTAAAAAATAAATACTGCATAATTGAATATCTTTCTCATGCCTAAATATAACTATGTATGTCTATAAGAAGTGCTATACACACCTAGAAAAAGTATCCTTTCAGCTATGTGATAGAAATATAATATTTTAGGCTATATTGTCTGGGACATACATGTGCATATATATAGTACCACAAAGGCTATGTCTATGCTACGTGTTTTGTTGGAAGAGGCAATGCAAATGAAGCGCTGATTAGCATTTTCTCATGCTTAATTTGCATAATCTATTCCTATCAGTTTTTGCGCAAGAGATTTTTGCACAAAAACATGCAGTGTGGGCATGTCCATTTTGCGCAAAAAACCCTCTTCTGGAGAGGCATAATGATCTTGCTCAAAAAGGGGGTTTTGCACAAAACAGACACGTTCACACTACATCTTTTTGTGTAAAGACTTCTTGTGCAAAAACGAATTGGAATAGATTATGCAAATGAAGCACGAGAAAATATTAGTGCTTCATTTGCATTGCTTCTTCTGACAAAACACTCGGGCTATGTCTACACTACAAGGTTTTTGCACAAAAACATCTGTTTTTGTACAAAAACCAGTGGGATGTCTATACCTCAAGCGCATTTGAGGTCTTTTGCTGGTAGAGTTATTCCTCTCCCCATGAGGAATAACTCCTTTTTGCGCTACAGCTCTTGTGCAAAAAGGCAGGTGTGGATGCGCCAGAGGGGTTTTTACGCCAGAAACCCCTATCCGAAAAAGCACAGGTGCTCTGATAGCAATTTTGTGAATGGCCATCAGAGATTTCTTGCACAAGAGTGTTCATGCAGCTTTTCAAATGAGCTTTGAGGTCTGGACATGAGACCTCTTCTGCAAAAGGTTTCTTGCGCAAAAACCCTGCAGTGTAGACAAAGCCGCAGTGTAGACATAGCCTAATAGTTCAATATACAAACAGCCATTCTAAACATAATTAATTTAGTTAAAGTTTTAAAGTAAAATATATTAAAGGAAAATAATCACATATTCTGGAATTATTTTTGTGTAAATTTCCCCCTGGGATTACTAAATTACCCTGTAAGAAACATTCACATTTGCTTACTATATGGTAGCTAATGTGTCAGTTAAAAAAAAATTGACTCCGGGAAATTTTAAGAAGCAATAAAAATTGCATCTGAACAATTTGTGTCCATTTGTCCCAGATGGCAGGTCCAGGGAGCAGTAATGCTAGTTTTAATGTGTTCTTTAATTTTATCTCATCAAATATTCAGCATGTCAAAATGAGCAATAAACGGGGCTGGGTTTTTTAACACACTTTCTTCCAGCACCAGACACAGTGTGGAGGTTTGTCTAAGTTGCTGAAGTGCTACAGATTTTGAGCAATGGAACATTGTGGCACTGTTGTGTCCTTTCAAAGTATTTCCCCTGTAACTGAGCTCACAAACATTTCTTAATGGAACACATAACTTGGTAATACCAGATTTTGTTAATAGTTAGCACTTGGAGATTTGTAAACCTGGGTCACATTTCATTTTCCCTTTTCTTACATTAACAGATATCATCTACAGTTCTGTATTCATTCTTAATCTTTTGCCATTGATGCAGTGACTTGCTCCCCTCCCACCCCACTGTCTCCAGAGGACACATTGTTGACATCTTAATTTTTCCTTGATTCTTCAGAGGCTGGCTGATTGTTCTGTTTCACCCATCTTTAGCCTTCAGTAACAAGACTAACACATTTAGTAATCTGTTTCCTGAATGACAGAGAAAGGGTTAAGGCTGCATACAGCTCCATTCATTGGCAACAGGACTAGGGTTGCCAGATGGTTTAACAAAAAATACCAACCCCCCCCCATTCCCCCGCCAAATAAAAACAAAAACAAAACAATACACTGGGGAAAAAATTCTGTCAAGGAAAAAAAAAGGGGGAGCCAAAGTTGTTAAGCAAAAGTTGCACCACTCTGTCTAGTTTGGGACCACACACTAACTGCCAATGCATCCACCCCTCCCCCTGAGCCAGGCCTCCCTAGTGCCCCCCAATCTCAATGCACTTACCCCTGCCTCAGAGCCAGGATCCCCTAGTATCCCCCATCCCAATGCACTCACCTCTGCCTCAGAACCAGGCCCCTCTAGTGTCCCCCCCATCCCAATGCACTCACCCTTGCCTTAGAACTAGGCCCCTCTAGTGTCAACCCCATCCCAATGCACTCCCCCCTGCCTCAGAGCCAGGATCCCCTAGCGCTCCCCCATCCCAATACACTCACACTTGCCTCAGACCTAGGTCCCCCAGTGCCCTCCCTCATCCCAGTGCACTCCCCTCTTCCCCTAAGGCAGGCATCCCCAGTGTTGGGCGCCCCCGCTCCAATCAAATTTCTCCCCTCCCTGCCTCCTGCCCACACAGCCAGGCAGGGAGGAACAATCTTACTTTTAAAGTGGCTGCTTCTGCCACCTGGCCCAGCTGTCTTGGCTTGCATTGTATAGAGGGAGGCATCATGTAGCCAACTCCTGGTCTCTGCTGGTCATGTGGGCCAGAGCAGCGCCTGGCAAGTGTACCCTTCTGCCCCCTTCATCTGCTGCGCTCCTCACTCCTCCGCCCCCACCAGATGTGGCAGGGGAAAATTGTCCCCACCGGGCTTCGGTCCCAGGAAAACAGGAAATACCGGATATTGCACATGTCTAGTATTTCCTTTTTTTTTTAACGGACGGAGCCCTAAACAGGATTCTATATGTTTACTGATCCTTTTGTTGGGATTGCTTTTATTCTTTTCAACCTAGGAGTTGATACATCTTTTAGTAGTCTACAGTGCTTTATAGAACAGTTTATAGAACAGAGTTACAGTAAAATCTCAGTTACGAACACGTAGGGCAGTGGTGGGCAACCTTCAGCCTGAGGACCACATGCAAGCCATTGAGGTTTTATGTGTGCCCCATGAGACATTTTGTTTACCGTTGCCCACTTGCAAGGTTGCAAAATTCTGTTGATTTCCATCTGCATTGTTTTTTTCTATGAAGTGAGGTGTATGTTGACGGAACATGACATTAACTGTGAGAAATGTGCGCTCCCTCTACATCCATTTAAAATGCCGCTATGGTTCGATCAGCATGTCCTGCAAATTCTACGTATGCAAGCGTAGTTAGCAAAACTACTGTATCCTGGGAGACCATTTTGGTTACAACAGTCTTGCAGCCTGCTATTTTTCTTTGGCAGTCTGAGTCAAGAAGCAGGATTAAGATACTTTTTCTAGACAAATAATGGAAAGCAACATCTTTGTGAGATCATTTTTATCCTGTCAATGTGATACCAACAGTTCTAGTGGTGGCCACGTGATAAAAACTGTGTCCTGGAAGAACCTTAAAACCAAAACAGGAACAAGATGACTCATAGAGTGAATATGCTAATCATACAGCACTCAGTGTTTCTAGCCCTTTCAAAGTCATCAGTTACTGGTCACAGAGGATTTAGAATAAAAAGGTGGAAGAACAGGATGGCTGAGGTAGAGATGTGAGTCATTTGTGAACTACTATTGTTGCTGGTCACCTTCATTTACAGAATGTGCAAAATACCCATTTCCCTTCATGGCGAGTGGTTCTATTACATTAGTAGTTACTAACAAGCTATACTAGCAGCACCTCTCCATTATTCAAGATGGACTATTATGTTGTTTGTTCTCTTACAATACATCTACAATATGAAGATTTTTCTTTGTGATGATTTCATATTTTTCACATTTGTATTCATGTGCCCTTTGCTTAATTTAATGCTTCCAGACAGTTTTCATCTCCAAATGCAGATACTTAGAATTAGCTTAGTATATTGACATGGATGAGCTATGGCATTCAGTGCACAAATCCTCTGGGCACATAGCTATTTCCCATGTTGCTTTTGCTGTTGAGTTAAAATAAGTAGGTAAAAAAATGGAATAACTGCTCTGCAGAAATGAACTCGAGTGCAGCTTTGAGGTAGTGACACTACAGTTAAAGGTGAGACAGGCATTCTACTCAAATCTATGTTTTTTGGTTGTTCATGATTTCTCAGAAATTCTTTTTGGGGCTGCAGTTTCTTATATTTGAACTCATCCAACGGTTATATTTTTGGAGGAAGTTTGAATCAAATTGTGAGGGGGAAAAAATGAATATTTCTGTGCAGACTTTGTGTGTGCTTATTTTTGCTCTTTTGAAAAAATACTATTTAACAGAAAACTTCAAATGTTGATCCACTTAGATTACTCATGTGAGTCACCCCATTGAACTGGGGTAATCTTAATTCTGCAGTTGTTTAATGTTAAGGTTGAAAGTTAAACATTCTGAAGTTTTTTTCACATGGGTTTTTGGATGTATTTTAAAATAAAATACTGGTGTCTATTACAAATTTCTATGCCCCCACCCCACTTCATCTCTTGTTGGTCAGATGAAAAGCTGTTGTTTACCAGGATGCTACTATTTCCAGTGGTGGCTGCAGTTCATTGGTGAAGAGTATTTGTACACACAGGGCTGGCTTTAGGAAGTGCGGGGCCCAATTCGAACCATTTTGGAGGGACCCCCCCGCCCCCCCAGGATTTTTTGTTGAGCAAAAAAACAAACAAAAACAAAACAAAAAAACCCACAACCACACACAAATATCACATCAAGTAGATCTGATCAAAATGTATATCTATATAATTGAACATTTTCAAAGAAAAATGCCATCTTTTATTATGCAAAATTTTACACAAAATTAAATCCGTTGCCTTAAGTATAGGTCAAATATTTTCAATTGCAAACTATCTAATTTTTTCAATAAAGTTTAAACTTTGATTTTTAAAAAGTTACCAGAGAGCGTTGCAGTTTTCTGTTACATTGATTTACTTTTTAAATAGCAAAAATGGAGTCTTTGTTAAGAAAGTGTCAGTTCTGTGGTCAAATTCCAGTCCTTAGTGATTTCAGCACTAATAATTTCACTAGGTAATATGGTAAGTCATCACCATTGCCTCCTTTGCATTGCCCTTCAACACACTGCCTGCATGTTAAGTCCAAGGTCAGTCTACACAAGATTTTATCAATGATTTTTGCTCAAGCGATCACTGAGACGAGACAAGGACTCAATTGATTCTAGTCAGCTCTGCCTTTAAACACTGGATATAAAGTGTCAGATATAATTGAGGACTCTCAAATAGATTCTACATCACCAGAAATAAAACCTGTTTTCATCTTCTGTGACTTTCAGTTAGATGTGATTCACTATCCTCTGCTTAGTGTTCAAGTTATGGTAGACCCTAAGCCAGGTCATATTAAGTTCAGGTCTTTTAATCCTACAGTATGGATAACAACATTTCATTCTCCCAGCTCCAAGTCTCCCCACTCCAAGGACTGGGCTCCTACATCTCATGTTCAGAACTGACTAGGACACTTACGACCAGATTTTCAAAGGTGTGTAAAGATCAGATAGATACCTTTGAAGATCCGAGTTGGCAACTGTCTCTTTAGCAGCTTAATTACCTTTGAAAATCTGAGCTTAGATTTCCAAGTCCAATTTTCAAAAATGACTTTAGTCACTCAAGTGCTTTTGAAAATTTTAACTGGAGGCCTAAAGAGACAAAAATAGTCAAAAGGCAGGAGATATGGTATTCCCCTTAAAAATGTGTAACATCTATTTTTAACTAAACTTTATATTATTTTTCTCCAAGGGCAACTGACCCCTCTGGCCCCTCACTACACCACTGCCCCTCACCCCCAGATCTATCATCTTATGCATGTGCAAGATCTGTGAGAGCCATCCCATGAATCTGTAGTTAGTGTCGGTGGTGCCTCAATGCTGCCACATTCACCTCCAAAGAGGGGGCTTCCCAAAGCAGACCCTTGTTGCAGACCCCCAAGGCATCCACAGGTCCAGTCTCCTTTCAATGGGCCCACTTCCCAGGGCTCATTTATCTTGGATCTGGCTTCCATCCCCTCTCCAACCCCCATCAGAACCACCGTGCCCTCCTAACTTAGGAAAAGAATAAATAGGAGGACTGGAAATTAACCCACCCAGTCTCACATCCCCTAGGCAGGGAATGAGCCATTTATATTAGGCCCCAGCTGGAGTATCGTGTCCAGTTCTGGGCATCACATTTCAGGAAATGTGCAGAAACTGGAGAAAGTCCAGAGAAGATCAACACAAATGATGAAAGTTCTAGAGAACGTGAGATATGAGGCAAAGCTGAAGGAATTGGCCTTGTTTACCTTGGAAAAGAGAAGACCGAAACGGGACATGAGAGCAGCTTTCAAGTATCTAAAAGAGTATCATAAGGAGGAGGAAGAAAAATTGTTCTACTTGGCCTCTGAGGTTAGGATGAGAAGCAATGTGCTTAAATTGCAGATATTTAAGACAAGGTTAGACAGACACCTGTCAGGGATGAGCTGGGGAAACTCAACTTTGGAAGACCCAGGGGCCACACTGATACTTACAGAATATGCTGAGGGCCTCAACTTAAGTGTGGTTGCATATGCAAGCAAATATATACAAATAGCTTCTCCCACACTGACAGGCATGAATACAAAGATTAAGGCAAGACTACACAACACACAGGCCCCATTTAAGTCAGTTCTGCTGATATTAATAAAATGCAATATTTACCCGATTTCTACTCAAGTGACAGCACTTTTCATGAACAATGACAGTCCAAGAATTTAACTACTAAAACACAGAAGATCATTACACTGACTGCTTTATTGTTTTGGCTTCCACTCGCTGGCCACGTGTTCATCCCCACATAAACCCAAACTATAGCGTGGGGTGCAAACAAACTGGCCGTGGGCAGCATACCATGTTATTAATAAATATTTTATAAACCTTTACCTTTTCTCTCTGCTGCCATGTCTTCTCTTCTTGCTCCATCATCTCCCCTGGTTCCTGCTGCCCTCCAACTCCTTAACCTCCTGACTCCTGCCCTTCTCACTGTCCTCAGCCCTTCTGCAACCTGCCCCCCCCCGCCACCAGCCGTTCTCTGCCCCCTGTGCCCACTCCTCCTGTAGCTCCACTCTGATCATGTGAGCTACCCCTCCTCATCCCCTCTTCTAACACCTCCCTCTACACACCTGCCCTGCCTCTCTCCTCTGGTCCCTCCCCTGCAGGTGTCTGCCCTTCTGCTTCACCTCCAGAATCCCCTGGCACCTGCACCTTTCCTTAGCCCTGCACCCTCCTGGTGCCTCCCCCTTCCCTTACTGTCCCTGCCCCCTTTGCCCTCTTTTTCCCTGCTGCCCACCCCCTCACCACTCTCTGCCCCATTCCTCTCCTGCCCCTCTGTGCCCTCACACGTCTTGTTCCATCCTCACCTTTCTCATGCCCACCCCTTCTTTCAAGCCTTCTCCCAGCACCTCCCCTCTAGCCCCCAATGCCCTTCCTCTCACTTCTCCCCACATCACCCTGTCCCCCTCTCACTGACACCTCGCCTCCTGCCCTTTTCCTCATTGTCTGAACTTGGCCCCCTGGCATATGTCTCACCTCCACCCTGCCTCTTGGTGCCTTCCCCTTTCTTCTCCCCCCCCCGCTCCGTACAAGCCCCTTACTCTCCCACCCCATCCAAGCACCTACCCCTGCCCCTACCACCGCCACCGCTCCCATTCCCCTGCCTTCTGTGGGGCTGGTCTGTGAACCACGTGCACCGCGGCAGTGGTGGCATGGCACTTTTCAGTTTTAAAATCCCGGGCGTGATGTCACATTATGCCCGGGTGTCTCCCCGCCCACCTGCGAACGGCACGCACAGCAGGAGCAGCCAGCAGCGTGCACAGGTAAGGGCGGGGGAGGGGGGAGAGAGCCGAGCAAAGCCGAGGGAGCCAATTTCCGGGTGCAGGGGCGCGGGACCCCCTTACGCGAGGGGTCGATTCGGCCGAATTGGCTTAAGGCCGGCCCTGTGTACACAGCAAATGAAAACTGGGCCAAGAAATCAACACAACAACGAAACAGCCCTGTAGCCTGCATCAACTGGCATGGGCCACTCATGGATTTTTCTTTGCTGTGTAGATGTAACTATGTAGGCCTAGATCTAAAATGATCTCTGTACCATCATATCCCTGCACTCAACTGAAGTCAGCAAAGTTCTGCACAGGAACAATGAACTTGTTGCAGATTCACACACTTAAAATTAATTATTATTAAGGGTGCAAAATGTATAAACAGCAAGAAAAAGCATATGGGGAAAATTTTTGCCAAGTTTTCTGAAACCATAAAAAGAGTTATGCAGTAAGCCATTGTCTTTGACAATTCTTGGAATAGTCTGTGGCATAGTGACTAAGCCTTGATCTACTTTAGGGAGTTATTTTGAAATAACTCCCCTTATTTTGAAATAACAAGTAAAATGTCCACATTTCCAAGCCTGTTATTTCAAAATAACAGGCTGGTTATTTTGAAATAATAATTCCTGCTTTCCATGAGGAATAATGCTTATTTTGAAATAGTTTCAGGGTGAAGCTGAGTTAGTCTGTACAGAAAAAAACAACAAATGGTCTGGTAGCACTTTATAGACTAACAAAACATGTAGATGGTATCATGAGCTTTTGTGACTGTCTTTTCACAAACCAGTTCTACTAACCAGATAGACAGAGAAACATTGGAATTAGAGTTCATCTGAAAATTCAATTCACATGCTAATGGACTCAGTCGTAATGAAGGATGGTTGGGCACTATCAACTTAATAGTCATTGAAGGTGCAAACAGCTCTTTGTGTAGACTCCTATGTCAGGAAGGATACTATCAATTGACTTTGATTCTTATCTGCTTCATTTTAACTACCCAATCTTCAGATACTTACTAATTCCCTCTAGCTCACTGTCTCCCACCCCCCTCCTTTTTTTCCCTCTTCCACCACCCCTTCCCCACTTCTCTCCTATTTGTTTTGGGTCTGCACATCCTAAACTCAAAACTTTGGTCATCTGAAGAAGTGGGCTAGGCTCACAAAAGCTCATACTACCATCTATATGCTTTGTTAGTCCGTAAAGTGCTACCAGACCATTTGTTATTTTGAAATAGTTATTTCAAAATAGCAGTAGTGTGGATGCTCCACTGTTGCTATTTCAAACTTACTATTCCCTAGAGTCATTCAAAGTAATTACTCCCCAGTGCTTTCTGGGGCTCTAAGTTGAGATAGCACATCCATATTAAGGGCATGTCTATGCTGCAGGACAAAGTTGAATTAAGGTATGCAACTTCATCTATGTTAATTGCGTAGCAGAAGTCAAAGTAGCTTAACTCGACTTTTGGCACTGTCCACACTGCAGGAAGTCAAAGGGAGAACACTCTCCCTTCAATTTCCCTTACCCCTCATGGAAGCAGGACTACCAGCATCGACCAGAGTGCCCCCCTCAGTTTGAATTTGTGTGTCTTCACTAGATTTGCTCATTCAAACCCTGGAAGAATGACAGTGGCAGTTTTGATCTTCTCTGTAGTGTAGACATACCCTAAAGAAGACTTCCTTGGACTAATTATGAGGCTTCTCTGTAATGTGGACACGCTATTTTCAAAATAGTTATTTCAGGAGTTATTATTCTGAAATAAATTGTTTTGAAATCATTTCCTAGTATAGATATGCCCCGAATTAGTGTTCTTTGCTTTTGTTTGTTTATTTTTAAACAAAATAGAACCCAGTAACTGTTATAAAAAGGCAGAGAGAAAGATCTCTCAAAAGAAGAGAAAAAATTGTTGCCAGATCACACAAGCTTTTAATGAGATCATGAAAAGTTGTGATTCGAACAAAGAATAGGTTTGGGTTGTAATTAACAGCTTTCTGGATAGCATTTGTTCATTGCTGATCTAGAGCTAGAGGAATGATGTATTTTGCTTATCCTTTATTTCTTCTACTAGTAGCTACCTTTATTGCATATTTTAAATGTTGTTTTCTTCATTAAAATGTTTTATTTGACTTCTTTTCCTTTTAGGACACTATTTTTAGCTTGAAATCAACAGGAAAAAATGCAGAGATTGCTTTAAAATTTTAAATAGCTCAAAATAGCAGTTATGAAGGCATTTTATTAACAAGTTTGTTCCTTCCTTATGTTTCAGATACATATTATAGGACTATTTTTACCAAATCTTTTCAAAGAAGATTCTTCCCATTGTGAGTACATCTAAACTACATGGCTCCGTCAATGGAGCCATGTAGATTAGTTTACTCAAAAAAGGGAAATGAAGCGGCGATTTAAATAATCGCCGCTTCATTTAAATCAAAACATCCGCTGCGCTGTGCCGATCAGCTGTTTGACGGCAGAGCGCAGCAGTCTAGACAGGGATCTGCTGACCCCAGAACCCTTTGTTGGCAGATCCTGTAAGACTCGTTTCACGAGGCATAAAGGATCTGCCGACGAAGGGTTCTGTGGTCGGCAGATCTCTGTCTAGACTGCCACGCTGTGCTGACAAACAGCTGATCGGCACAGCGCGGTGGCCATTTTGATTTAAATGAAGCTGCGATTATTTAAATCCCCACTTCATTTCCCTTTGTTGTCCTGCCTCATCTACATGTCTCTGTCGACAGAACCATGTAGTTTAGACACACCCCGTGAGTGCTATGTTTGGGGAGGATGGGGGTGGAGGGAAGAGAGGATAGTTTGTTTTTGTTGTCCTACTGAAATGCCTCCGCTAAAAGGTTCGGGTTGGGAGAAGGGTAATCAACTACTTATCCAAATGCTTTATTCCAGGTACTTGGTTGGTATAAAAATGCCAGCATTTGAAAATGGATATCTCATTTCTTATGCTCTGTTTAAGAGAAACATTAGATTTTGCTACAAAGTAACTGTTAATCACTCCATACACAAGGTATAGCTGGGCTATGCCTGTATTAGAGCTAAAAGTGTGATTTCCTGTTCGCTTAGACATACCTGCCCTAGCTCTGCTCAAACGTGCACATTAAGAGTAGCAATAGTAGCTGTAATAGCACAGCAGTGGTGGCAACCTGGACTAGCTGCCTCACATTACATATCCAGGTGCATTTGTACTTGGGGCGGTTCAGGACCACTACTTGCCTGCTGTCATACTGTAGCTACACTGCTATGTTTAGCCCACTAGCTTGAGCAGAGCTAGTTTGGGTATGGCTATGTCAATCATACCCTTCAGCTGTCATGTAGTTATAGCCTAAAAGAGAGGCTGTGACCCTGCAAAAGGGATCCGCCAAGCCCAGGGCTATGCCTCAGTAACTGTGAGGGTTTGATGGTTCTGAGGGAAGGAAGAAGTTGTACAGCATTTAATTTCAAGTAGCTATTTAGTTAAATTTAGCATGTTTTATTGTTCCTCATTCTATGAGCCATCTGTTTTGTCCACCTGTTGCATTCTGCTTGCCATGCAAGCAGTGAGATCGCTGGAGCAGTGATTGTCTTCTTTGTTACAGTGCCTCACACAATGGTGCCATTGTCTTTGGTTGGATTTCTAGACATGAATGTAAGTGAAAGGGAGACGACACTCAGCTACTCCCTCTTCCAACACTTTAAAATAATTAAAAATATTATTTGAAAATAAGTGTTTTGTTTCCATAGAAAAATTCCTTATTTACAAATAGAGGGTTAAATGGGGGTCAATTTAGCATAGTGGTGCACGGGGCATGGGCCAGGTACCTGGATCACAGATAGCAGTGTGGGAATCAACCGTCTGAACCAGCACTCTCATTGGTGTTTAATCAGGTAGACTACCATACCCCTGAAGGGCCCAATTAGGGAGAGGAGTTCCTGATTACCAGATCAGTTGAGCTGAGAAGGTAATGAGCTAATAAATTTATTAAGAAAATTGAATAAAAGGGCATAGGATGCAAGAGAAGGTTGGGGAGAGAGAATGCAGGCAAGGCTTGACAAAAGGGAAATCTTCTCTCCTAGGGTGTGTCTAGACTACATGCCTCCTTCGACGGAGGCATGTAGATTAGCCAGATCGGAAGAGGGAAATGAAGCCGCGATTAAAATAATCACGGCTTCATTTAAATTTAAATGGCTGCCCCGATCTGCCGATCAGCTGTTTGTCGGCAGATCGGGGCAGTCTGGACGCGACGTGCCGACAAAGAAGCCTTTCTTCATCGGCACAGGTAAGCCTCGTGAAACCAGGTTAACCTGTGCCGATGAAGAAAGGCTTCTTTGTCGGCGCGTCGCGTCCAGACTGCCCTGATCTGCCGACAAACAGCTGATCGGCAGATCGGGGCAGCCATTTAAATTTAAATGAAGCCGTGATTATTTTAATCGCGGCTTCATTTCCCTCTTCCGATCTGGCTAATCTACATGCCTTCGTCGAAGGAGGCATGTAGTCTAGACACACCCCTAGGGTGACCAGATGTCCCTGTTATATAGGGACAGTCCCAATATTTGGGGTTTTGTCTGATATAGGAGCCTGTTACCCCCTAACTCCATCCTGATTTTTCACACTTACTGTCTGGTATCCCGACTTTTCCCTGCCCTGCAGGGGAGAAAAACTGGATAACCTTGCAAATACTATGACTGCACTGGTATGTAAAAGCGGTGGTATGAAACACTGTAAAACTGCACAGCAGTGTCTACAAGGTCTCTGAGCAGTCTGTGTTAGGTAGAAAGGATGAAAGCAGAGGGACCCCATAAGACATGGATATTTGTTGGGATCCTGCCTTTATTTGTGCAGACAGAGAACCTGGTGGTGGGGGACTTAGTGCAGTGGTTTGATAGGCTGGGAGATGGAGATATTACAATGGCTGGTGGAACTCCAGAAGGAAATGCAGAAAACCTTACTGACCTTCTTCTAGTCCCACTACTTGGAGAGATTGTCCATGTTTGCATGGCAGGCTGAGTAGCCAAAAAGCCTGAAGATATTTATAAGGGAGTGACAGCAATAACTACTACAAAGTGCAGTGAGTCCTGCTGCGGGAATCAGCAATCAGGCACATGGCAGAAGCCTCTAGAAATTTCTCTTATGCAGTTTTGGTCATAATTGAGAGAGTGATTAATGCCCTGGCTGGGAGCCGCTTGGCCACACGGTGCAGCCAACCAGAAGCATGCTGCCTTGGGCCCCACAAACACTTTGACCAAATCTGCCCTCAGCATAATTTGCTGTCTTTCTAAAGCAGTTGATGATCTGGGAGGGAGATTCTAAGGTATAGAAGTTATGTACTTGTTACAAGAATGACTGGGTGAAAATTTATGACTGTGTTATACAGCTCCTGTTGGCTGGTTTCTGGCCAATGGGATCTGAGGGTATGTCTACGCTACAAAGTTAATTCAAAATAACAGTAGTTATTCTGAATTAACTTTAATAGTGTCTACACAGGCAAACTTCTATTTCGAAATAAATTCAAAATAGTAGAGCCCTTATTTCGAATTTGGTAAACCTCATTCTAGGAGGAGTAACACCAAATTTGAAATAGCTATTTCAAATTAAGTGCTGTGTAGACACTTAATTCAAAATAGGGGGCCTCCAGCCCTTCACAGGGAGCCCTGGTGGCCACTCTGGGCACAACCAGGAAAACTTACTCTCCTCTCCTCCAGCCCCGGAGCCATTAAAGGGGTAGACCCTGGCCACAGTGCCTGTGCCAGCTCCAAGCCTGACAGCCCAGAGCCAGCAGTGGCCACCGGGGCCCCTGACCCAGCGGCCCCAAAACATGAGCCAGCAAGCCACTGGCAGCCGTTCCAGGAGCCTGACAGGGGCTGTGGCCTTCTATGGCAGGATAGCTGCCAGCCTGGTCACCAAAAACCACATGCAAACCTGGGAGCAGGTTAGCATGAAAGTCAAGTTGGTCTGGCAAGACCCCCAACCCTGAGCCCTGAGCTTCCCCTCCCCCTTCTTCCCTTTGCTTCCCCCTTCTAGCTCCTTCCTCCCAGGTTTCCCCCTCCCCTCTCCCACCCTCTCTCTTCCCCTCTCCCACCTCCTTTTCCCAGTCTCCCCAGAGGTTCATCCCCCCCCCCCCAGTTTTGAGCAATAAACCCAGTTTGTATTTTTGAACATACATGTATTTTATTTGACATCAGGAAGGGGGGCTAAGGAGGGGTAAGTGGAAGGATGTGAGGGAGGAATGGGGCACAAGCCCCCAGTGGGGAGGACTAGGGAATGCTCTGAGGGCTCCTCAGGGTGGATATTCTTCCTCAGGGCCTCCTGGATCCTGACAGCCCCCCGATGGACCCCGTGGATGGCAGCCTGCAGCAAGTGCAGCCGGGCTGATGGCAACGACCCCATGAGACGCATTGGCGTGCACAGGGGCAGCTCTGGCTCCATGTGGCTGAGTGCTGTGGTGTTCGTCATTGAGGTAGACAAGTAAGCGGGGAACCCTGAGAACTGTCTGTCCAGGGTGCGGGTAGGGTTCATTTAAGCAGGGAGCTCAGTTAGCCTCAGGCAACAGTCCCAGACACTAGGGCTATGTCTAGACTGCAGGCTTCTTTCGAAAGAGAAATCCGCTTTTTCGAAAGAGATCACCCAGCGAGTCTGGATGCTCTCTTTCGAAGACGGCCTCTTTACATTGAAGAACGCCTTCTTTCGAAAGAGGAGCTTTCGAAAGAAGGCGTTCTTCCTCGTGAAACGAGGTTTACCGCCATCGAAAGAAAAGCCGCGTTCTTTCGAAATAATTTCGAAAGAACACGGCTTGAGTCTGGACGCAGGGGAAGTTTTTTCGGGAAAAGGCTACTTTTCCCGAAAAAACCCCTGAGTCTGGACACGGCCTAGGTCCTAACCGAATGCCCTGCCAGCACTGGTTCTGGCCAGCCTTAACTTCGATTCAGGGTCCACTCAATGTGGATGCACTGTTTCGAAATAGCAAAATGCTATTTCAAAATAGTTTTTGTGTATAGATGTGTTATTTCGAATTACCTTAATTTGAATTAACTATTTCAAATTAAGTTAACTCGAAATAGTGCTATAGTGTAGACATACCCTGAGAGATTGTGCTGAGGGCAAGGGCAGCATGTGAAACCCCTCACCCAGGGGCTCCTGGCATGCACAGAGAACATGGAACTCACAGATGGCTTATTTGATCAGTGTGTTGGGGTGCAGTAGATAGGGAGTCTGCTCGAGGCTCCCGCTGGGCCATGCAACCTTGGTAGGCCAGATCCATGGGTTTGGCAGGCTGGGTCCAGCCAATTGGCTGTTTTTGCCCACCCCTGAACTAGATGATCACAAAAGCTTTTTTTTCCTGGCTCTATGAATTGTGAATCTTCCTCCCAAACTGCTTTTGGGACTATGCAATAATATACCATCCTTTACTTAGGACTCATCCAAAGCTTTGACTGAGCCCTTAGTTTTTAAAATAAATTATTTTCTTCACTTTAGTCAATGAGTATAATCCACTGCTTCATTCACTACAAATCATCCAACTGATGTGCCAAGAGTCATTTTTCCTTTTGGTTACAAGGCTATAAACACAGTTGTGTCATTGCTCTGGATTTACTGTGAACTGAATTTGGTCCAGATTATGACAGAGAATCTCAATATTTCTGCTTCTTGCCACATGTTGTCCTATGTGAACCCCTTTATGGTCAACCTGTCTACGGAAGTATAGGGTCCTGGAAATAGTAGCATGTGATCTTGCAATGAAAAATTACATTATAGTGCGTACGCATACTGATCTCTAGAGAAATCTAATACAGTTACCACGATAAGGACTTAATTCTAATGTATAATAAGGCCCACATACACAACACTTAGATTGTAAAGGGAGCTGAAAGTGGGTGTAACAGAGTTCAATGCCAGAGCGGTGTGAAAAGGTCTTGGTACAATTGAACATGCAGCCTACTTTGATAGTATGCTTTGCTTAGATTTTGAGGAATTGCAGCAGGAATGAAATGTCTCTTCACTCTGCTGGATGTATATGAGGGGCAGGTACTTTCTGACTCCCTTTAGATCGTTAATTGAAGGGGACAGGGCAGAGGTATTTTCCCAGTATCCTCATCTTCACAAACAGGAGACATAACAGCATCCTTCCTGACCCACAGTGGTACATGGAGACAGGTCACACCCAAGACACAAAGAAATGTTGGAAGTGGGGAAGGAGCAGGCTTTAGGGAATTTGGGGGCAACAGATGTGACATCTGAAAGGGTGAGAGTTCTTTGATGATCATACTTCAACAGAACTTGAACCTGGAATGTAATGTGCCTGCTTCCAATCCCTGTGAATAAATTCTGCAAGATCAGATTAATGGATTAAGTGAGCTAAGCACTTCAAGGTCCATTCAGC
This sequence comes from Pelodiscus sinensis, assembly GCF_049634645.1. Taxonomy (NCBI): domain Eukaryota; kingdom Metazoa; phylum Chordata; order Testudines; family Trionychidae; genus Pelodiscus; species Pelodiscus sinensis. The sequence continues at coordinate 67,508,483 of NC_134711.1, read as the reverse complement.
TCTAATTGACCCCTTCCCCAATGTGGAATATTGACTTATGCCTGTCCCCATGAAATCAAATAGAATGGCTTACAATGAATACTCAGAGTAGCTGTAGCATGTAAATTTCCTGTGAAATGTATACAGTGTAGCAAAAAAGCAGCAAAGGGGAAAGAAATTGTAATGGATTTATGTGATCTAAACAGTATTATAATGTCTGAATGGATTTTAGCTAGAAGTGGCAGGTGGAATTTGAGAGATTTGCATAAGTACTAGCTTGCCTCCAGTGTCAGCTACAGCTGACTGAACAATTAGTATGGAAATACTGTGATGTCAAATCTATGACCACAAATGTCTGAAAAGGTTGACATATAAGTTCATGAACTATTCTTTTTGCCCACTTTCTGAGCCTGTTTTTTCCCCATCCTCCTTTTTCTCTGCATTGCCTTGCATTGATGGGACTATTGCATTTTGAGGTTGGACTATTAAAATAAAATCTTTCAGTCTGGAATCACTTTACTTCTGAAACAGAGAAACATCAATGTTAGCAGTGGAGGGAAAGTAGGGCAAAACATTTAGGGCTTTTCCAGTGTAGAGAGAAGTCTTATGCTCTTTGAATAGCTATGCATGATGATACATCTGAAAGCCTATTTTAGAGGAAAAAGGAAATGGCTTGTTATTAAAGCAAAGAAATGGGAGTCAGATCTGGCTTTACTCCCAGCTCTGCCACAAGCCTCAGCCTCAGGCTTAATCTTTTTGTATCTATTTCCACAGCTGTAAAAATGCGATGGCAACACCACAGAGTGCTGTTGTGAGGCTGAATTCTTTCATGTGTGTGAAGTACTCTGAGAATGTTGGATGGTATTGGGTGGGCATCACCTGAAATTTTGCTCTGTGTAAGAGACTATCTTATTAAAACTAGAGTGTCTGACTAGCACAATATAGTCACCAACATTTTTCCAACAGCACTATGTCTGTCATAATAATGGCCCCGATATATAAAATGGAGAAGAATAAGAAATAATCTTCAATCCACTCTCAACCCAGCAGAGTCTAATTTTTATAGGAAAGACAACCTCTTTGTTTGCGGTGTTATGCTAATGTGGAATCCTATTGTGCAATTATATTATTAATGTCCCAATAACAGTAAGAGAGACAAGGTGTGGTATGTAAGTTTTTTTATTGTACCAAGTTCAGTTGGGGTGAGAGACACATTTTCCTCTAATGGAGAATCCACCACAAACCTTGATAAACTGTTCCAGGGGTGAACTATCACTGTTTATTTTTAACATTATTTCCAGTTAGAATTTGTTTAGCTTCAAATTTTGGTCATTGGATCATGTCATACCCTTCTCTGCTAGACTGAAGAGTCCAGTATCAAATATTGGTTCCCATGTACATGCTTATAATCAAGCCCTGTAATCAAGTCACATTTGATAAGCTAAATAGATTGAGCTCCTGGAGTTGAAAACTAAAAGGTACTTTAAAACCTTTAATCTTTCTCATGGCTCTTCTCTGAACCCTCTCCAATTTATCAACATTATTTTGCATTGTGGGCACCAGAACTGGGGGACACAGTATTCCAGAAGTGGTTGCACCAGTGCCAACTATAGCACTTCACAGGAGTTGTTTTTGAATGACTTATTCTCCCAATCTTTTCTGTAGGTTGGTCTCTGTAGATGTCTCCCATGAAGCCCCATCATCTCCATTCATGGTGAGAAGTGGTTGCATCATGGGAGTCCTTAACCATGGTGTGTTATGGAAGTTATAGTTCATCTGTGCTGATATATGGGGACATGAGGAAACTGAATTACATTTCTCATGACATATCATAGTGGTATTTCTGTAATGAGATAGTTTGGGTTTGGTGCATTTGGTTTTTCAATGAAAAAAAATTGAGGGAAAGCAATTATTCTTCACATGTGAGCATGTACATAAACATCCAGAAAAGTGTTTGCCTGATAACCCATTTTTCCATTGCAAAACCATTTCAAAAGAAAATATTCTACCATCTTATAGTATTATTAAATATACAGGTAACTGTAATTCTCTTTGAATTAAAACATTTGTTGGCTGTATCTTCTACATTATCCCAAGTCCCAGTGAAATGATTAATAGTAAGTATATGCAAATGAAACAACTACAGAATATTAGGTTAACTATAAATTAATGGAATGCATATTAGTTGTTAAACTTCTGGGAGGTTATTACCTTAGGAAAGGAAGGGTGGAATGCTATTATATGATCCTGGGGACTATGGAAAATCTACCTTGCAGAAAAAGAAATAAAGAAAAAAATATCTGAAGGCAAGTCTGTTTCTACACCTAGGAAGGGAGTTCCGAAAACTATCAGCCTTAGTCTGACTTTGCATCCTTGAATTTAATAATAAAGCTCCTTTAATCTCCAGTTGAAAGTGGAGTTAGACCATTGTTTTGTGTGTTCAAAATTTCTGCTCCTAGCACATGGCTTATTGTTGGTACAGTATTTGGTAATATTGTTGCATCCCCAAAATTGGAAATGTAGGGGAGGGGAAGGAGGAAGATAGTTTGGGTGAGGAGGGAGATTCAACATTTCTTTTTAAATTATGCAAGTGCCTATGGAATTTGATATGTGTGCATAATATTATAAGTCAAAATAAAAAGAGAGATAAATTACCTGTTGAGGTTCAGGCTTTGTGAATGCAAAATAATTTTATTGATGTCAAGGAGAGCTGGTAAACACATTTATTATAATCAGCTGCTATAAAAAACCCTGCATGCATTTGGTAGATGAGCCTGCTCTGCAAGTTCTAAGTGGTATGGAATGAATTCTTACAGATAACTGACTCAGCCTCACATTGATAGGCATGGCAAGCTGTGCCAATCATTCTATTCTTTAGGGATTAAATGAAGACATGATTTCAAATGTCATGCTTTGGGTGTATAACCAATGTTCCTATTATCAATCATCCACAAATTATATGCAAATAAGTATTATTATGTCTCTGAGTATTATCTGTGAGTTGTTGGAGGACAAATAAGCTAAAAACATGCCAAACATTTCTGGGACATTTCCCTAAGCACATTTTATGAATAAAATATATTATGTTGCTTGATGATTCAGATTATGGTTGGTGTTTTAGACTTTCAAAAGCATTTAGTATATTGACCCACATTGTAAAACAACCGGAAAAGGGATTTTGTAATATGTGACGATAACTGCCTTATCAGGAGCCTAAAGCTTAAGAGCTAAGTAGAACTGTAACTAAAATAGTCTTTTGAAGATTCACAGAGTAATTAGTAGTCTAAAAATGGGTGATTGGACAGCCACCTGGCTTCATAAACGTGCAAGAGATAAACACAATTTCTAGGACCTAGGCTATTTGCTGTGGTTGTGTGAAGGGACATGTACTAACTGGGTTATACGACTGTTTCTCCTACTTTCAGCTCTGTAAGGTTATCTTAGGAAAAGATAAACCTGTATTTTAACATATTTAAAGTTAAGAGAATTAATTTTGCCATAATTTAGAATCAACTTGAAAATCATGGGTTCTAAATTTAGATTAGATCTCAAAACTGCTGAGACTCAAACAGACTCTGACTAAATGTGAGTCTGAAGCTCCTGTATGGGATTTTAAATTGCATTCACCTTAGAAGCAGGGCAAGCATTACTTTTTGTGAACAGTATAGGCTTCTATTAGTTAGAACTACATGTTTTCCTATATTGATTTTCCTCTAAGTAACAATGGGGAAAATGTTTCACAAAAATGAATTTTCATGAAATCCCCAACTAAAAATGAAGTTCTAAAGGTTATGTAAAATCTCACTGGGTTTGCCTTTCCCCATTTAGATCAGTGGATCAGTTTAAAAAAAAATTTTAGAAATATCAAAAGTATCTATCTGCCAGGACCAGGACTACAACAGGACCAAGTTGCACATGAGTATTAGCTAAACTCATACACAACTGCCTTGAATTAGAGAACCTTAGAAAACTTGGAGACATTGCAGGGACTCCAATAGTGATGAAAGATATGGGAGGAGATATTGAATTTCAGGTTTACCACAAAGTAAAGAAAATACTTTACTATTATAAGGCAAAAAAAAAAAAAAAAAAAAAAAAAAAAAAAGAGGCAAGTCAACCTAACAGCAAAATATTCAAAGAAGAGTGCAGTAACCTTAATGGATGCCTTTTTTCCAGGACTGCAAAATGTTTAGCTACTGATCCCATGTCACACTTTTTCCCACCCAGAAACAAAATAACTAATGCCTACCACCCAGTTAAGAATAATTTTACTTTTCTCCACCATGCTTATACCTCCCTGTGCAGTAATGTGAATGAACAACAGAATCTCTTTGTTTATAAATAAACTGAGTAATCATATGTGCCAGAAAAGTAGGAATGTCCCTGTGTTTATGGCCAACCCCTGCTGGCTTTATAGAAAACAGTATTTTGTCTTGTGGTAAACATCAGAATGGTAACTGGACAGAGCTACTAGCCAGGTAAGCTTGGCTGAAGAGACATATATCATTATGCTCACCTCTGTTCCCTTCCTTTCATCACCCCATCTGAAACCATCAAGTCTTCCTTTACTCATTTCTGAGTGTGACATCCACTACAACAGTATGCTAGGAATCCTCTGTGTCCAGGACAAGGGTTTTCATCTTGAAAATCTTATTGCCCTGAAATTAAACTCTGGTGTTTTTTTAAAAATATGCACAATGTTGTAAACTATCAACTACTGTAAATGGTTGGGCAGTGCAAGTGTAGGCCGCTCAAAGTTTCAGAGGAACATTTTCTGATTTTTTTGGGAGATTGCTATATATTTAAGGCTTTTTGACAGTTAATGTTTCTACTTTTCTCACAAATCTTGAGAGTCATTCCTAACTCACTGAAGCCTTCGAGTAGGTCTTAAACAGTTTACTTTTCAAACAATGTTATTCTCCAGGGGTCAGACATGTTCAAGAAAACATGCAGCATGACAGTGTTATGTGGGTTAATCTGAACGACTGCTTCAGACTATCTTAATAAAATTAAGGTTTCCTAGTAGTGCTAAATGTGCAGTCAATTACACTTGAGCAACCAAGGTAGGGTTGCCAACTTTCCTGGACCAAATGACATTTGCAGTAATGATGTCTGGTCCATCTGGTATGACCGAGTTGGCAGCCCTAAGCCAAGGAGCAAAATGACTCACCTGGCTTTAGAGTAACAGGTAGCATATTTTCCTCCCATTTCTCTCTCTCTCTCTCTGTTTTGAACAGAGCTGAGCCAGAATACACTGGGTCAGACCCTTAAGTGAAGTCAGTTACACATCTGCAAAGTTAATGTAAATTTACCATTCTGCTTTTTACATGTGTACACTGCACACTTATTTTGGTATAGCTGTTTTTTCTCAGGGATATGAAGGTGTGACAGGGCGCCTGCCCTGCACTGGCCCTTTAATACCAGGACTCCGGCCCGGAGCCGGGGCTAGCAGAGAGGAGGCCAGCGGGAGCTAGTTAGGGCTAGAGAGGGCCCAGCTGGCAAAGACCCAGGACTGCACGAATGGCTGGTAGAAGCCAGCTGAACCTATTAGGGCGTGGGAGAGCTCAGCTGGCAAAGATCCAGGACTGCACGAGTGGCTGGGAGAAGCCAGCTGAACCCATTAGGGCGAGTATGAACACAGCTGGCACGTATATATAGAGAAGCCCAGGTTGCTCAGAGGAGGGAGGCCAGTGAGGGGTTGGCTGTGGAGGAAGCAGGTGCTCCCAGGAGGGAGACCTGCTGGGGCTAGCTAGCTAGAGCTGGGAGAAGGCCAGCTAAGGCTACCCTGATGAGGGGCCGGAGGAAAGGCCCGGGCGTGGAGACAAGTTACAGCCTGGCTTAGGTAAGTGGGGCCACGGAGATAAGCCCAGATGCCTATGATGAGCAACCCATACAGACTGTATTCTGCCCTGAGATGGGCTATATGAAGACAGTCAGGGGGCACTGAGGTGCACTGGGGTGTGAACCCCCTGACAGAAGGATACACTACCTTGAGTGATGTAGTTATAACAATCTTAATTTCCTCCATATAGAAGCTCTCCTGCTGATATAGCTACCACCTCATACAGGTGGACTTTTTAAGGTGATAGGAAAGCCTCTCTCCCATCAGCTTAGAACATCTCTCCCAGATACAAGCTGCACCAGTGCAAGTTTCTAGTGTAAAGCTGCCCTTACCTTAACTTTGCACAGGTGTAAATGACAAAAATGTGCAAAGAGGAGTTTCACACTCATTCACACACACCGTTTCCTGCTCTTACGTTCCACACCTATTTCTCATTCACCAGACACTCAACTCCCCCACTCAGAGGTTCACACTCCAACGTATCCCCAGTTATTCCTTCACCCATCCAATGACTGCTCAACTCTTGATTCAGTCACCCATCATTCACCCTTGACAATTAGATTCCTTCCACTCAAAATTAATCAGTTCTCTCATGTCTCTTCTTTCCACTGAATCAATCAATTCTCTAACCTTTCTCTAAATATCTTCTACAGCTTTCCCAGTTTCACAACTCCTCCACTTCTAGCATATCTAATGTAATACCACAGACTGGTGAAAATCAGGGGGCATGAGTTTGTGTTTAGTATGTTTGATACATTTCTGTGAAGTTTGAAGGACCTGGTTAAAATCTGTGAATATCAACCTTGATAGTTAATTACTTTGCTGTTTCTGTAACCCAGTAAGATGCTTTTAGGCCCAACTTGTATTCCTAAACTTGATTTGATCAGGGATTCAATAATATCTGGCGCTGCACAGAAGCTCATACAAGATTTTTTGGAAGGTTGTAATGGATTTGGAGTAGAAGGCTAAAAGAAAGGTAAATGCTGACATACAAGGTCTGGGATAATGCTGGAATGTACACAACCAGCATGGGAAGAAAATGTGATGATGGGTTTTGGTAGCTAGGTCAGACTTTCACTCAAAGATTCTGTGTCAGGTTAAGCTAAGCAATGCTTTTGGAAAGAAGCATTAATGTCTGTGGCATAGGATTTCTGTGTGTCAAAAGCTTGCGACCACTTACCGAAATAATGATTAAATAAATGAGAATAGATGTGGTTTGACTAATTCTGAAATATTCTAATTCTTGAGTTTAGAAGGAGTGTCTCCTAACATTAGACAAAATACCATCTGTTTAGCACAAGGATGCTAGCAAGGCAGTGGGCATAAAGTTGTGTTCTAATCCTGCACACCCATACAGTGACAAAACAGGCATCAAGGGGGTCTTAGTTAACATGTGTGCTACAATACCATAGTCTCAATTGATTTGCCAATGTAAGCCACCCAGCTATTCGTCAGGTATGCTACTAACTGCTTCATGTGTCAGCAATAAGTATGCAATACTCCTGATTGGAACAGCATTACAGTGTGTCTGACCACTAATTCTCCTTCACCCCTAACCTCTAAAGTATAGCATCACATGGTTAGCCCTGCTCTCGTTCCCTCATTCTGCATCATGACGCACACATAAAAGAAAAAGCTGGCCTGTAGTTAGTTATTTACGGAACAATAGATGAGAAAATAACTCTGCATTTGCACAATGAATTGCTAATATTGAATTGTAAGACTTGCTGTCTAATGTGTGTCATACTGAATTAAGTTAAAAGTTAAATTAAATTACTTTTAAAAATCTGATTGTATTAAATTGTTAAAGAACTTATCAGAGATGTTCTCAAATAAAACCAAACACTTTGTAGACTTCAGAGAAGTTCAGATTTAGAGCTGGACCTTGTAATGAGGGTCTATCGCTAATTAAAATTGTCTCAAAGATGCAGAAATTACATTCCTCCTTTCTATAAAAAAGTTGTTAACTTAGTGTAAAAGCTGCACAAGTGCAATTCCTGTGAGCACAATCAATACAAATAAGGAAATCAGCAGTTAATGGTAACAATAATTTCCACAGCAACTTCAGTTCACATGTCTAATCATGAAAATATCTCCATACTCATATTCACACAGTATTCACTTTCACAACAGACATGCTTTTACTTTCCATGTTCACACATATCCAGTTCCTCCTCTCATACTCAGATATGAGATTAATGGGATATTTTTTTCTGAAAAAAAAAAAGTGACAGTGTTAGCACAAAGAAAGCACGTCTCTTGCCAAAACACCTTAAGCTCCCCAAGGCTGTGGGTAAGCTTGTGCATTTGCATGGGGTTTGGAGGAACTGAATGAATATGGGCATTGTGACTGAATGTGTGTTGGAAGGAAAAGTATTTTTGTTGTGCAGGTGGAGAGTCTGTGACTATGTAGGGTGCTGTAATGTTTGGCACTAGGGGGCATAAGCAGGCATGTAGGTGTGAAGAAGTGTGTGCGGGGCATAGCAATAAGCAAGAAATAGCACGGGAAGCAAGCAGGACAATAGGGATGGCAAGGGGCTGGGGATGAGTAGAGATATGATGAGGGGTAGAGAATAGGTTAGTGAGTGAGATTGCAGTGGAATTGGGAGAGTAAATAGACCTTGGCTGAAGCAAAGAGATTCCTTTTCCTAGTGAACCATAGCATCAGGTAAAAAACTGCTTATCACTGGTTTCTCCTTCTTCACCTACTCTCTGTGTTTCCCTTCCACAGACCCACTCAGTCCTCCTTCCCTCATTCCTGCTCATTCCCCAGCATTTCTACCCCCACCAAGGTGGCTCCTTAACAAAATGTTTGCAAGCAGCAAACCCTGATGACCTTGAGAGCTGCCTTGATGACCATACTAAGACTTGTGAAGTTGGCTCTCCTGCAGACAAACCACAGGAAACTTCTTGTCTGCAGATTGTGCCTCTACCATTGTCAAGTTGCCAGCTGTCTTTGACAGCCTAATTTGACTGCTCCCCTACTCTCTCTTTGTTCCTTCCCACATGTCTTTGGTCCTTAATAACAAGGGATATCAGAAAGAGGGGTGACTTGCTGCTGAATTGTACTAACAAACCAAGATTGAACTTCTCCACTGTGCCTCCCACACAGGCCTGTGTGTATTTGTTGAACCTCCTGCTCTTCACCACACAGAACATCTCCTTTATTAGGCCAAGAAAGAGAGGTGTTGCAGCACAGAGAAATGTTGCTATTGCTTTCAGAGCATAGAGAATCCTCTCTCTACAGGAATTCTGTCCGGCAAAGAAAACAGTGCAGTGCTGGCGTTCATGATGCCACCACCTTTTCCCTGTGCATATTCGCAGTGTTTTCCTATTACCGAGTTCACACACTGCTTCTTGTGGCATCTTCAGTCCCTTTCAGGATCTGTCTTGCTTCCACTCTGACTACTCTGTCCCAATGATCCAGCTCATTCCCTAATTTTTCCCCTACCCCTCAGGCCAAGGACACTTTTCCACAGAGGATTGTACCACTGACAAAATGTCTCACCTCTCTTGGATTCCTTCGTAAAACTCAGTTTCGTTACGACAAATTACAGCAATATTTTTCAATTACAATAATTTTGTTTATTCAAGAGATTGTACGTATGAGCTGGGATGAAATTTGAAGACTATGAAATATTTATACTTTAAGAAGGGTGAAGAAATATTAATCAAAATTCCCAAAAGGGAACATTTAAATGTTTACTCTTCTGAATATTTTATACAAAATATTATCAAGTTTAATTGTCTTTTGAAGATTTATTCTGCCAAATTTGGAGATTAATAATTAAAATACAAGAGGGAGAGATTTTTAATAATGCTTTATATTGAAATTAAAGGACAACCCTAACTTTGGATTCAGTACTAATTCTTCCAATACTATTCATAGAATTATACAATCATAGAACTGAAAGGGATCACAAGAGATCATTGAGTCCAGTCCCCTGCCTTCATGGCAGGACCAAGCACTGTCTGGATCCTGATAGAGGTCCTGATAGAGGTCTATCTAACCTGCTCTTAAATATCTCCAGTGATGGGGATTTCATAATCCCCATAGGCAATTTATTCCAGTGTTAACCACCCTGACAATTAGGAAGTTTTTTCTTATGTCCAACCTAAACCTCCCTTGCTTCAATTTAAGCTCATTGCTTCTTGTCCTATCCTCAGAGGCCAAGGAGAACAATTTTTCTCCCTTCTCCTTGTAACACCCTTTTAGATACTTGAAAACTGCTATCGTGTCCCCTCTTAGTCTTCTCTTTTCTAAACTAAACAAGCCCATTTCTTTCAGTCTTCCCACATAGGTCATGTTTTCTAGACCTTTAATCAGTGTTGTTGCTCTTCTGTGGACCTTCTCCAATTTTTCCACATCTTTCTTCAAATGTGGTGCCCCGAATTGGACACACTACTCCAACTGAGGCCTAATCAGTACAGAGTAGAGTAGAAGAATGGCTTCCTGTGTCTTGCTCACAACATTCCTGTTAAAGCATCCCAGAATCGTATTTGCTTCTTTTTGCTACAGTGTCACAGTGTTGACTCATGTTTAACTTGTGGTCCACTATGATCCCTAGATGCCTTTCTGCAATACTCCTTCCTAGACAGTCACTTCCCATTCTGTATGTGTGAAACTGATTGTTCTTTCCTAAGGGGAGCACTTTACATTTGTCTTTATTAAACTTCATCCTGTTAACCTCAGACCATTTCTCCAGTTTGTCCAGATCATTTTGAATTTTGACCCTCTCCTCCAAATCACTTGCAACCCTTTCCAGCTTAATACACACACTCTCTATGCTATCATCTAAATCATTGATGAAGATATTGAACAGAACTGGTCTCAAAACAAATGCCTGCAGAATGCCACATTTTATGCCCTCCCAGCATGATTGCGAACTGTTAATAACTACAGTAAAACTCCATTGGTCCGGCATCCAATGCTCCAGCACTCCTGATAGTCCAGTACCATCGGGAACCTGGAAGTGCTCCAGGCAGCCAGACAATTGGAGCTGCTCTGCGCCCGGCTTCCCCGGTTCATCTGCTGCTGAAACTGACCAGTAGCTGAATCGGGGAAGCCGGGGGCAGAGCAGCTGGGGTGCTGCTGGGTTGGTCCCATAGCGCTGCCTCTTGGGGCTGCAGGACCAACCTGGCAGCACCCCAGCTGCTCTTGGGGACGCTCTGCCCCGGGCTTCCTGGAGTCAGCCGCTGATCAATTTCAGCAGCGGCTGACTTGGGGACGCCTGGAGCAGAGCAGTTGGGGTGCTGCTGGGTTGGTCCCGTAGTGCTGCCACTTGACGCTGCAGGACTAACCCGGCAGCATCCCTGCTGCTCTGCCGCAGGTGTCCCCGATTCAGCCGCTGCTGAAACTGACCAGCAGCGGCCGAATCAGAGACACCTGGGCAGAGACGGACTATCAGAAGGGGGGGCTATGAGGGGTCTGGGGTGGCATCCTCTCCCACCCCACCCCAGACCCCTCATAGTCCTCCCTTCCGATAGTCCAGCATATATAATAATCTGGCACCTAAAAGTCCTGGATTATCATAAGTTTACTGTACTCTCTGGGAATGGTTGTCCAGCCAGTTATGCACCCACCTTATAGTAGCCTCATCTAGGTTGCATTTTCCTAGTTTATTGATAAGAAAGTCATGTGAGACCATGTCAAATGCCTTATTAAAGTCTAAATATATCACGTCCACTGCTTCTCCTTTATCTACATGGCTTGGTATCCTATCAAAGAAAACTATCAGATTGGGTTGACATGATTTGTTCTTTACAAATCCATGCTAGTGGTTACCTATCTCCTTATTATCTTCCAGATGTTTGCAGATGGATTCCTTAATTACTTGCTCCATTATCTTCCCTGGAACAGAAGTTAAACTGTCTGATCTGTATTTTCCTGGGTTCTTATTTCCCTTTTTATAGATGGGCACTATATTTGCCACTTTCCAGTCAACTGGAGTCTCTCTCAACTTCCATGATATTTCAAAGATGATAACTAACAGCTCAGATTTCTCCTCTATCAGCTCCTTGAGTATTCAAGGATGCATTTCATCAGGCCCTGGTGACTTGGAGACATGTAACTTTTCTAAGTAATTTTTAACTTGTTCTTTTATTTTCTCTTCTAAACCTCCCCCCTTTTCATTGGCATTCACTATGTTAGGTATCCCATCACCATCTATCTTTTTGATGAAATATTCTCAAATTCTGTAGGTTATTAATGAAAATGACAACAAGCTGGAAGGAGTTGCAAGAGAGAATTGGAAGAGAGAATTAGAATTCAAAATGACCTTGACAAATTGGAGACTGGGTCTGACATCAAGATGAATATTAGTAAAGAAAGCACAAACTATTTCACTGAGAAAATAAAAATCAAATGAACAAGAAGACTGGGAATCACTGGCTAAGCAGTAGTACCACTGAAAACAATCTGGTTGTTATTGTGGATCACAAATTAGATCTGAACCAACAATGTGAGACATGGGTGGAAATTATCCTTATCTCTTTGGGACTTGTGAGGCCTCAACTGGAGTACTGTGTCCAGTTCTGGGTGCTGTACCTTAGCAAAGGTGTGGATAAATGGAAAAAAGTCCAGAGGAGAGCAATGTAAGTAATCAAAGGTTGTGAAATGTAATCAATGAGGAAAAGTTAAAAAGAACCCGGGCATGGTTTGTCTTGAGAAAAGAACTGGGGGGAGAGGGAAAGAACCTGTTAACTGACTTGAAATATGTTAAGGTCTATTATAAAGAAGATCATCACTAGTTGTTCTCTATGTTCATTGAAGGCAGGGCAAGAAGAAATGGGTTTAATTTGCAGTAGGGGAGATTTTGGTTAAATATTAGTGGAAACTTTCTAACTATGCAGGTAGTTCAACTCTGCAATAGGCTTTCAAGGGAGGTTGTGGAATGTCCATCATTGGAGGTTTTTAAGAACATACTCGACAGAGGGTCTAGGTTTAATTGGTGCTACCTTGACACAATTGTCTGGAGATGACTTCTTGGGAGTCTCTGAAGCCTGTATTTCTCTGATTCTATAATGCAACACATGAAATTGGCTTTCTTCCATCTGGTTCCAAATTGTGCAGAAAGTACACTGATCATTTGGTGAAACAGGAAAAACAGCCCCAGAGATGAGAGAAAATTGCATTCCTTGCCCCAGATACACTACTCCCCCATCACTTGAACAGTAAAATTAAAGGGCAAAAAGGAAGTGACTGTTTCATACAATTCCCTCATTGAAATGCTGTGGTTAAACATCTTCCAACTGACTACAAAGTTGAGTTTGTATACATGTTAGTACTTCTGAAATGTTAATTATAATTGCAACTGTAGTTTTAAATATATAACGTGTTGCATTTTTGCCTGAGATAAGTAAAGATAATTTTGACACAAATCTATTTATAAAGTAGGCATTGCAAATAAGCAAACACAATTAAATCAGTAATGTTAGCTGTTTCTGCAAAAATTATAAAGCAATGCCATTCCATAATTCATCTAAAAACTTTCAAAAAATGTGCCAGTCAGCATTACAGTAATATGGATATAATCTATAAATCCATATTATCTAATCTGTTTGCACTTGTACCACATTGTTTAATGACTAAGTATATATGACAGGACCTGGGCAAATAACTATTCTAGCTTAATACAATTGCCTCCCATCGAGGTTAGGCATATCAAAATTACGACTAAATTGACATATTTAAATTATCCAGGTTGATTCAAGTAGAAGTAGAACCACCACTTATGCATGGTTCTCTAAAATTTTTCATTAAGCAGTTAAACAATATTTTCATTAAATGCACCCCAATTCAGCTCCAAAAAGTCTTCACTGGTTTCACGTGAGAATTAGTCCCCAAATCCAATAAGACACTACTGATTGTATGAATTCATATTAGATTGTAAATTCTTTGGGGTCGGGACCATGTAAATATGCTCTTGTCTACACTAGGACTTTATTTCAAAATAACCCCTCTAAGATAAAATTTATAAGGAGAGCGTCCATGCTACCAAGTTTCTTATTTTGAAATAGTGGGCTGCTTCATTCAAAATCTGTACTCCTGCTTTTCATCAGGAATAACGCTAATTTCAAAATAGTTATTTCAAAATAGCGGTAGTGTGTATGCCATTATTTAAAAACAATTAGTCTCTGGAGGCCTCTCGCAGCTGTAGCTCTGACTGCTCTGGCAACACCTGGCATCTCCACTGCTTCCCTTCTTCTGCAGAGCTCTCAAAGACCTGACAAGAGGAGAAGAGCTTCTCGCACATGGCCACCTTTGCAAGCCCTGTATGAGAGACCACAACCCAATACAGAGAGGACCTACCTGAATGCTCTCTCAGATACTCTGATGGATGCCAACATTTCTGCTGTTCCTACAGCAGCCACTGCCCAAGGATGCAGGAGTGCTCCAGCCTGGACTAGTGCAGAGATCCTGGACCTCATCGAGGTCTGCAGGGAGGAGACCAACCTCAAGGATCTCTGCACCAGGAAAAGAAGTGCAGACATTTACGGCCGCATCGCCACCAGCCTGGCTGAGAGAGGGCACACCAGAACCTTCAACCAGTGCTGCATGAAAATTAAAGAGGTGCAGCTGGCCTACAACAAGGCCGGGGAACAGAGCAGATACTCCAGGGTGGCACCGCACACCTGCTTCTACTATGAGCAGCAGGATTCCATCCTGGGAAGGGAGCCAGTCACTTTACCTGTAGTCATAATTGACTCTGGCCAGGACATGCCTGGCATCAATCTGCAGGAAGGCGGGGTGGTGGAAGATGATGACGACGATGATGATGAGGAGGAGGCAGTCAGCCAGGTGACCGTGCCTGCCAGCCAGATCCTGCTGCTCACTCTGGAGCCAGTCCCTCCACCCAGGACGTCTCCCAGGCTTCTGAGGAACCTGGGGAGGATACTTCAAGTGAGTTCTATAACTTTCCCTATCTCCACATGGGGACAGATGACGGGCAATGAGGGACTGCACACTCTTCTCTCAGCCTACTCAGCCTGGGGGTCACACAACAGCCTGTGCACTTGGGTGCACATGGAGCACCAGTCCGGAACACTCAACACCATGACGTTCTCACATAGGAACCCCTCAGTCCTTCTCACCAGGTTCCTGGAGAGACCCACCTTTATCCGGCCTCTGTGGTGGGACACCTTCTCATGACAAGCCACCATTAAGGAGGCTGGGGTCATGGAACCACACAGCAGTGCCACACATGGCACAGGGTCATGCCCACATTCAGTCAGCATCTGGTCCCAATCAAGCATGGTGATACGGAGTAGACTGATCCCATGCATGAGAACTTGCCAGGGGAAGGAAAAGGAGGACAACCCATTAGCACTCTCTCCAGCAAGTGGCATCTGCCACTCACACACGTACACCTCCCCCAACTTCTCTTCCCTTCCTCCAGTGGGCAGGGATAGAAGTTCTCTCTCTGTGGGACGCTGCCAATGCTGGACCCGGCATGTGCAGGACAAAGGAGGAAGCTGAGTTGCCCCATTCTCCTCTACCCCCCCACCTGTAGGCTTCTGGCCTGGCTGGCACCTTCCCATGCCCATTTGTCCCTGGGTCGTGGCTGTAGCGATGGTCCTCTGGGACATCTGTGCTCCTGCTGGAAAGTGTTCACTGTCTAGGCAACATGGCCTTGCTTGAAGCACCTCACCATTGTCTGAATCCAGACCTTCAGTGTTGGCTCAGATTAGGGCTAGGCTTCATACAGAGTGTCTCCTGGGATGACTGCCCTTGTAACTTTTCTTCACAGCTGGGCCAGCTGCAAACTTGGCACATCCTGCACCTGCCACATCTTCCACCTGACCGAGTGGGACCCGCAGGCAGCCAGGAAGAGCTCATGTGGGAGTACATTGCCTTTCTGCAGTCCCTTGGCCAGGGAGTCAAGAACAAGTGCAAGGAGTGGGCTACCCACTGAGAGAAGCACCAGGCTGACCAGAATCTAAGGAAGGTTGCCTGGGACAAGCTGGCATGCCAGCAAGAAGACATGTTCACTTCAGTGATAGAATGCATGGCTTTGTGCATGGAGCAGGCCACCAGCCACCTCTCTGCGCCCCTATGGCTTTTACTCCAAGGCTTCTGATGGGCCACTGGGGCCCTAGAACATGGGCAGTGGGACCTCTTGGGCAGCCAAAGTCTCTTGACCACCCGGAGACAGGCACTACTCCAAGCTCCATCCCTGAGCCCTCCTCTCTCCTCTCCCATTACAGGTTCTTTACCCAGTACTCCTCTATTGCATGTCCCCCAATAAAGAGCCTGTTATTCACAAAAGATGGCTTTTTGTTTGCACTGTGCGGGGAGAGGGAAGGTGGGGAGGGATGGTAGGGGAAGGGAGGGGGATGGCCATGTGCTTCTGCACAGGAATGGTGGGCCTCATGTGGGTGTCCTATTGCCTAAGGGAAGGGGCGAGCCACTAGCAGAGCTCAAATAAGGTGGCCTTCTGCATATAGAAGTTCTGCAGCCACTGCTGGTTGTCCCACCAGTCTGAGCTCCTCTCTCACTGCCAGAAGCAGCATTCCACGGTGTCCAGAGGATTGAGGGGCTTGCACAGCAGCAGAAGCACCAGGACCTGGGTGAGCACGCTGGGGTTTGTCCTGCAGATCCTCAACCTCATCCAGCTGGAGCAGCATACTGGCAGTTTGGAAGCACTGAACCGTGAGGTGCAGCACTAGGCCTGTGAGCCTGGCACTGCTTTGCAGCAGCTCTGGCTCCATGGTGTGGTGTCTGCAAGGGCAACAAGAGCACAAGAAGGCACATGCCCACTGCGTCTCTTTTGTGTCCCATGAGGGGGGAGGCAGTGGCTTGTGAGATGCAGCTGTAGTGAACATAGGAGGCGAGTTATATGGGCTCGTGGTGCCCATGATCCAGCAACATTCAGAGCCGGGGGCCCTGCTCCACCAATATTTGGAGCTAGGTCTCTCCCCCAGATTTTCCTGGAGTGGGCCCCGGGCCCCACTTGCCAGTCCCCCCCCTACATGTCCTTCCATCCTGGCCCCATCCCAGCCCTGTCGTGCACAGCTTTCAGTCCGGCTCCCCCTTACCGGCGTGCACTGCCGGCTGCTGCTGCCATGTGCGGCATTTACAGGTGAGCTGGGAGATGCCCGGGCGTGATGTGACATCATGGCCTGGGACTTTAAAACTGCTTGGTGTGGCATTGCGCTGCGTGGCCTAGCTTCGGGTTCAGAATCCGGGGACTTCTGGGACCCAAGTGCAGATTCCGGCCCCGCAAAGTGGAAGGCAGAAGGTAAGGTAAGGGGAGGGGGAGGAAGGGGCTTGTGTGGAGGGGGAGGGGAAAAGCAGGAGAAGGGGTGGGAGAGGAAGGGGCTTGTGTGGAGAGGGAGGGGGAGGGCGAGAGGGAAGAAAGGGGAAGGCACCAAGGGACAGCGTGGAGGAGAGACAAATGCCAGGGGGCCAAGTGCAGACAATGAAGGAAAGGGCAGGAGGGGGGATGTCTGTGAGAGGGGGGACAGAGTGATGCTGAGAGAGGAGAGAGTAAGGGCATTGGAGGCTAGAGGGGGAGGGAGAGGTGCTGGGAGAAGGCTTGAGAGAAGGGGTAGGCATGAGAAAGGTGGGGATGGAGCAAGTCATGTGTGAGGGCTCAGAGGGGCAAGAGGGGAATGGGGCAGAGAGTGGTGAGGGGGTGGGTATCAGGGAAAAAGAGGGCAAAGGGAAAGGGGGAGACACCAGAAGGGTGCAGGGCTAAGGAAAGGTGCAGGTGCCAGGGGATTCTGGGGGTGAAGCAGAAGGGCAGACACCTGAAGGGGAGGGACCAGCACCAGAGGAGAGAGGCAGGACAGGTGTGTAGAGGGAGGTGTTAGGAGAGGGGATGAGGAGGGGTAGCTCACATGATCAGAGTGGTGCTACTGGAGGAGTGGGCACAGGGGGCAGAGAAGGGCTGGTGGCGGGGTGCAGGTCGCAGGAGGGCTGAGGGCAGTGAGAAGGGCAGGAGTCAGGAGGGTAAGGAGTTGGGGGGCAGCAAGCACCGGGGGGCTGATGCAGCAAGGGGAGGATACATGGCAGCAGAGAGAAAAGGTAAAGGTTTATAAAATATTTATTAATAACTTGGGTGCCACAGTAGCACATCCAAACAAGCCACATGAACTCAGTACTGGTGCACAACACAAAATTCATTCTGCTCATGGGAGGAAACTCTTAAGCTATGTCTACACTGGCATCTTCTTGCGCCAGAACATCTTGCACAAGGGTTCTTCTGCAAGAAGTCTTGCGCAAGAACACATCCATACTGCCATGTGCAAGCTGTGCTTTTGCACAATTTTAGCCATAGGGGTTTCTTGCACAAGAAATCCCTGCCAAGCTTCCACACTGCCCTCTTATGCAAGAGAGCTTACACCTGTTAGAAAAGAGCGTAGCTCTTGCACAAGATGCCCTCTCTTACCACATCGTACTGTAAATTTCGTTGCGCAAGGACAGGTGGGCAGTGTGGCTGCTCTGTGGGTTCTGGGTTCTTGCGCAAGAACGGCTGTACTTGCAAAAGTAGCCGCGAGTGTAGACATAGCCTTAGAGGGAACACTTCCCCCAGCCTCTCTGCCCCCGAGTTAATGTCACACACATTGGGTTAATGCAATTGCAGGATAGTTGCATCAGGGGGGTTTGATGGGGCCAAACTAATCCCTGTTGGTAGTAGGATGGTGGGAAAAGTCCTTCGAGAGGGGTGACATGACACCTTTTACTTCTGGTCATGTGTCCATCTTGCCCCAAGTGTGTTACCTCCAGAGGCCTGGTTAATAGGGGTCAGGGATGTGGTTAACAGGGGCCAGGGGGTGTGGCTAATGGGGCACCACTAAAAATTATACAAATCTGCTGCCCCTGTCCCTGAAAACACATTTTGCAGCTTGTCTGACCAAGCAGCCACAGGAAGTATCCGTCCTCCTGGTGTCCTCCCCAAATGCTTCTGAGGCTCTAAGTCCACAGCAGGCTCCATTCAATGTGGATTCGCTATTCTGGACTAATTCCAACTACTTTATGCTTCTTCATAGTGGGGACATGCTATTTTGATTTTGTAAAATTGGGAGTTAAGGCAATTTTAGTAATTTCAAAATAATGTTTTGTGTAGGCATGGCTTATAGTGTTTGCAAAATGCTGCCCCAATACTTATGAAGCCTTTAGATGCTACCACTATATAGTTAATAACAGCAGAGGATAAATGAATCAAATAAATAAATTAAATTCACATATGTATTTATTTTGGGAAGTACATTATGCATTTTAAATTAATACTACTTTGTTTCCTTGGATATTATCCATTTTTCATCAGAATGATGAAAACTTATAGTTTCATCTCTCTGATGCAACACTTGTATTAGTAATGTGCCATTACATTATATTACTTTGTTTATATGGTCCTGTACTTTATAAGAGCATTCCAAATGCTCACGAATCATGAGTCAATATATTTGTGAATAAAAGCATCTGTCAGGGATCGTGTAGGTGGAGCTTGGTCCTGCCTTGAGGGCGGGGGGCTGGACTTGATGACCTCTTGAGGTCCCTTCCAGTCCTATGATTCTATGATTCTATGAAGTGGAAATGTCATTTTCTCACAGCTGCCCTTTTCTTTCAGTATTTAAAATATTTTAAATGTGATGTGTAGAAAAAATGCCCTTTTAGTTATGACAACAAATAAATTAAAATGAATAAAAACAGAGAAATTATTTAAACAAACATTTTGTTGTACATGCCTTTGTACTTGAGTACTAGCAGCGCGGAGAGAGATCTAAATAATAGTTTCTGAAGCTGTAAGTATTCCATCAAAGGTAATATGTAATTCTGTTTTTAGGGAATTGAGGACTGCAATATTTATAAGTCCTTGTCTTGTGATCTCTCATTGCCTAGCAGTAGCACCAAAACAACCAGAGACTGAGTAGACGTCACTCTGAGGTTCCCCTAAAACAGCTACAGAAAGGGTGCTTTGTTCCCTATAACGAAGGCTGTATAACATCTGTCTAGCAGTCAGCATTTGATTAGATCAGTTTTTTCTTGGGGGCATGAGTGATTCCCATCATGATATATGGGGCTTGTTCCTGAACACATATTGGTAGTCTGGCATTTATCTGAGCCCCAGAAGATTGTATATCATCCTTACACCAGGTTTATGCTTGTTCAGGAAGATTGGTCAGGGGGATCTATATTTGGCCAGGTGTGTAAGGAGGATTGGATGTTGTAGGTCTCCCTATGATCCAGGAAAGTAATAAAAATGAAATAGCTACAAGCATAAGCAGCACTGCTTGAATGGCCTATAGCAAATTGCTCCTCCATCTTCCCTGCACAACTGGGGAGCTCCGGGGCCAACTCTCTCCTGATGGTCCCCCGCAGTGATGCGATTCATCCTGTGTTGGTCTATGATTAAAAGCACAACTAAGCTAAGAATGTGTGATTTGCCAGCATTGCCTGGTTCCTACAAAACAGGAGGAGAATCACCCAGACTGTCAAATCTCTTGGAGAACCTTGTGGCTGCAAAATCTTGATAAGAAAACTGCTTGATTGTTTATGTAGTTTTTTTATGCAAACTGATGGATATGAAATAAGCACATTGTGATTTTTCTTCAGGTTCCAAGTGTGCTGTGTGTTTGGCACAAACTACCCAAACATTTCAATGGGTTCATATCAGCACGCTGGCAGAATTTTGGGGCATGCACATAAGGGCATGCTTCTGTTTTCAGGAGAATGTGAGGAAGCTAAAATCCTTCTGGGATTTCCACTATTCCTCCTGCCCATATTAATCTGCTTTAACAATAAAGGTAATTGAATGTTAATGACTCAGAGTGATTTTGGTGGAGTAGCATAGAAGTGACGCTTCAATTATTGCTGCTGACAGAAAGCTATCACTGCCTAATAACACTATATCAATGGCATTGTTAAAGTAATATTAGAATTACCAATTCCATTTGGGTAGAGTTTGGATTTTCTGAGCTCATGCATAGTTTAAATGAAAAATCCTTTCCAGAACCTGAAGAGACTTTTCTTGTGATGAGCTTTATTTATTCTGAAACATTCTTGGCAAAGTTTTATTGGAGTCATTTATTCTGCTTTCTTTTATCACCTGTTGAATAGGAAAGCAGGCAGCAACCTGCTGCTCATGAGTAGTGGGTGAAGCTGCCGCTTGGGATGGCAAGTCCCTCAGCTTATAACCCCATCAATACTTCGGTCCCCTTCCCACTGTCTCCCTCCTCATGCCTGCTCACCCCTGCCAGCCAAATCCCTAAATCCTAATATAATAAATGACATTTGCAAACAACCATTCTTCTAAAATTTCTTTCTAAAGAAAATAAAGCATGTTTTATAATACTAGATTGTGAAAACTGGACATGCAAAAGGTACTTAATTAAAACCACTAATTTGGGTATCAAAAATTTCAGTCACAGGTTTTTTGATATACCCTGAAGTTTGTCAGAGATTTAGTTGCAAAATCTTTGCAGTTAAGGGCAAGTCAGCTGTCCTGCTGAGTACAACATTAAATATTATGGAATACATGATGCAGCTCTTATATTTCACATTTTCTTAACTGGTATTTCTAAATTGATTTTATATTTTAAATAAACTCTTAAGCCTTCCTAAAGTAATCATTCTAGACTACTACATATTTAACAATGTGTAAACAAAGACATTATTTTAAATTAAAGTGATTAAATGTGTTCAAATTAATATTCATTGCTTGAAGAAAAAGGGAATGCTAATTTATATTGTATGATCTCCATAGCAAAAGACATGTTTATGAAATTTTCCCATATTATTATAAAATATTATACAATTTCCTGTTAAAATAGGTTTCCAAAGATTTCAGGAATAATAAAGGATTTTATCTCTTACTAAGATACTGATTTTTGGTGGCGGGTTCTCTAAAATGAGTTCATCAACTAGAAGTAAAGAAAGGGAAACTCTCAGGCTTTGTCTGCACTACTAAGTTTTGTCAACAAAAACTACTGTTTGGCAACAAAACAATGAGGCCATGCACACTGCAATGTGACTTTTGTCAGGAAAAACACCCAGTTTCAACAACAAAAAACTTCCACCTCTCTGAGGGACTTTTTTTTCTCCTTTTTCGATGTTCTGTATACACCCAGGCTATGACCAGACTGCAAGCCTCTTTCGAAAGAGCCTCTTTTGAAAGAGAGCGTCTAGACTGCACGCGGAACTTTTGAAAGAGCAAGCCGCTTTTTCGAAAGAAAGCACCCAGTGAGTCTGGATGCTCTCTTTCGAAGAAGCCCTATTTACATTCAAGAACGCCTTCTTTCGAAAGAAGCACTTTCGAAAGAAGGCATTCTTCCTCGTGAAATGAAGTTTACCGCCGTCGAAAGAAAAGCCACGTTCTTTTGATTTAATTTTGAAAGAACGCGGCTGCAGTCTAGACGCAGGTGAAGTTTTTTCGGAAAAAGGCTACTTTTCCCGAAAAAACCCCTGAGTCTGGACACAGCCCCATAGCTGGCTGAACTAACACCTAGTCCCCTGGTGTTTACAATCAGGTAATCAGTTGGTCCACCTGCTTAGCTCCAGATCAGGCCTTGGCATGCAGCCATTTCACTTTAAAAAGGCTTAATTGCTTCATGCAGTTAGCCTGAAAGAAAAGTATTTAGCACACTTATCAGCTTTAACCAGATCTGTGATTGTCTGTAGACCAATGATCTGCTTGCTGGCAGCTTTTAGTGCCTTCCAGTAGAGTAATAACATTGTATTTTAATATGCACCCTGTCTTCAGGAGAAGAGAATGTAAGTTGATCATCTGCAGGAGTCAGGAAAGAATCCTATTTCTTCCCTTCCCCAGTGTATAGTGTCACAGCTATAAAAATGTATTTTTGTTTTACCTTCCAATGGAAGATCAGTGTTGGCCTCTGCTATAGACAGAGTTTAAAACTCAAATAATGCCCTGACCTTGATTCTTTTATGAGACCTTTCTAGCTTCTTACGTTCTCAGGTATATTCTTCTCTTGGTAGCAAAAGGGAAATCAGTAACAGTAAATTGCTTTCTAGTTCATATTTGTCACTGGCATCTTTCCCTGCTTGCTTCTTCTGATGGATGTAAGTTTCAGAAAGCCTCATGTGAATTGAGTATTTTAGAATCTGCTTCATCTTGTGACAGACCATCCTCTGCAGATAAACTGATCGTAGTGATAGTATCTCTTTATTTCCATCTTATTATGTTCATGTTGTAGCTGAAACTAGGCAAATTTCAAAGTATTTGGAGATTGGGTTAAGTTTTTCTTATTTAACCTTTATCTGAAATTCTCTGGTCTATCAAATTCATATGGAAATTTGCCAAGGTTTACATTAAGTTTCCAATCAGGCAGCAAATATAACAGCATCATATTTAACAGTATTTTAGGACTATCTGTAAATAGAAGTGGAGAGAACAGACAATGTTTTATTCTCAGGAGCCTTGGAGAGCATAGGGGAGGTCTCCCAAAGGTGAAGGTAAGGACAGATGGACTAGAGGAGTTAAATATTAGGCAAAATAAGCAGAGTGATAAAGTTCCTGATGCATTTTGCCTGGAGTTTTAAAAATATTGCACATTTCCACTTTCACTGGAATCGTGATTTTTGTGGGCATTAACACTATTGATTATTTCAAACACAAAAGCAGGTAACCTGTGAGACTGGCTCTAAGCTGGTGCATAGAATCTAGGGCCTCTTCATATTTTGCCAAACTATTCATCACAATAGTGATAGAGATGTAGCCGTGTTAGTCTGGGGTAGCTGAAGCAAAATGCAGGACAATGTAGCACTTTAAAGACTAACAAGATGGTTTATTAGATGATGAGCTTTCGTGGGCCAGACCCACTTCCTCAGATCAAATAGTGGAAGAAAGTAGTCACAACCATATATACCAAAGGATACAATTTAAAAAAATGAACAAATATGAAAAGGACAAATCACATTGCAGAACAGGAGGGGGATGCAGGGGGAGGGGAGGAAGGAAGGTAAGTGTGAATTGATGATAATAGAGGTAGGGAGAGTGGGATGTTTGTGAGTTAATGGTATTAGAGGTGATAATTGGGGAAACTATCTTGGTAATGGGTGAGATAGTTCAAATGTTTGTTGAGTCCTTTTTGGAAAGTGTCGAATTTTAACATGAATGACAGTTCAGAGGATTCCCTTTCAAGTGCAGATGTAAAAGGTCTTTGTAGCAGAATGCAGGTGGTTAAGTCATTGAGAGAGTGTCCTTTCTGGTTAAAATGGCAAGAAACTGTTTTCTCTTTGTGATCTTGTCTGATATCTGTTTTGTGGGCATTAATCCTTTGGCGAAGTGTCTGAGATGTTTGTCCAATGTACATAGCAGACGGACACTTTCGGCACATGATAGCATAGATTATATTTCTGGATGCGCAGGAATATGTGTTCTTGATCTTATAACTCACTTGGTTAGGTCCAATAATGGTATCAGCAGAATGAATATGTGGACAAAGCTGGCAACGGGGTTTGTTGCAAGGGAAGGTACCAGGGTTGGTATTAGTGTGGTATGTCCTGTGGTGGTTGGTAAGAATCATCTTGACATCCCACTCTCCCTACCTCTAATATCATCAATTCACAGACACTTACCTTCCTTCCTCCCCCCCCCCCCCGCATCCCCCTCCTGTTCTGCAATGTGATTTGTCCTTTTCATATTTGTTCATTTTTTTTAACTGTATCCTTTGGTATATATGGTTGTGACTACTTTCTTCCACTATTTGATCTGAGGAAGTGGGTCTGACCCACGAAAGCTCATCATCTAATAAACCATCTTGTTAGTCTTTAAAGTGCTACATTGTCCTGCATTATTCATCACAATAGACTTAATACAGTTTTGGGTTATATTCTCAGAGCTGTCCTTAGGCATACACAGCAGCTGCAGCTGTGCAGGACCCAACTAAATTTGGGGCACCACACTGGTTTCCAAATTTAGCGGTGCCTAATGCTGCATACACCTAGGAATAGGATATTAAGCAGTCGCTGGTGGATCCATCCCGTGGCCACCCTCCCCTGTGCAGGCTCAGTGCCAGGGTTCTAACAGTGCCCAGCCCCATTCTTCAGCCACCCTCACTCCCTTCCCCAGGGCTCAGCATTAGGACTCTGGTAGCCCCCATCCTCATCCTCTGACTGCTCCCCTGTGGACTCAGCACCAGGGCTCTGGCAGCCCCCATCCCCTATCTGTCCTCCTGCCCCTCCCCCATGTGAGCTCAGCACTCTGGCTCCAGCAGCCCCTCTCTCCATCTCCCATCCTCCCTGTGGGCTGCGCCCAGACCCCATTACCAGGCACTGGCAAGTGGCACAAAAGCATGGACCGGAGGAGCAGGGAGTGTGGCTGTGCAGCCAGCAGCTGGAGAAAAGCAGTGGTTTCCCCTTCAAGCGCCGCTTCTATCTGACTGACAGCATGAACACCCTCTGCTCTTCCTGAGACCTCCAGCCTGTGCTTGCATTGCTCACCACTGCATTTACCTCCTGCCTGATGCACAAAGGCTGCAGGTGAACCTCCTTGCCTGGCCTGTGCTAGGGTTGTAAACTCTCCTTGACTGGACAGTCCAGATACCATCGCAGCAAATGGCGCCCAGTCTAGTCTGTGAGAGTTGGCAACCCTAACTTCTGTTCCTGCACACCTCTCTCGCAGAGCAGCTGCTCCGCCTGCAGAGGAGGGCAGTGCCAGTACTGGGTTGTGTAGGGCACCAGCACTGGTAGGGATGAACCTAAGTTATACTTTTGGAAAGATTACAATTAGTCTATCATGCAATAACATGTCTGCTACAAGCAAGTCTGGTAGATGAAGCTATATAATAATGGTGCTACATGAATACTACAGGCAGTCCCCGAGTTACGCAGATCCGACTTACGTCGGATCCGCAGTTACGAATGGGGCTTTTCTTGCCCCTGAGGATGGGAGCGGCGGGACGCTCAGATGCGCCGCGGTCTGCCGCCCCCGTCGTCCGGGGAGAGAAAAGCTGCTCCCTGTCTCCCTGGTCTGCAGGGAGACGGGGAGCAAAGCCTTGGAGCACGCCCGCAGCGGGACAGCGCAGGCGCGCTTGGGCTGTCCCGCTGTAGGCGTGCTCCGCGGCTTTGCTCCCCGTCTCCCTGGTCTAACCAGCAGACCAGGGAGATGGGGAGCAAAGCCTCGGAGCACGCCAGCAGTGGGACAGCCGTGGTGTGCCTGGACTGTCCCGCTGCCCGCGTGCTCTGCGGCTTTGCTCCGCGTCTCCCAGGTCAGCAGACCAGGGAGACGCGGAGCAAAGCCGTGGAGGACTTGGGCGGTCCCGCCACCCCCGTCTCCCTGGTCTGCTGGGGGCAGGTGCAGTTAGTGCCCCCCCCCCCAGCAGACCAGGCTTTTCTTGCCTACCCCTGGGGTAGAGCAGCAGGGGGCTGCCGGGTTGGTCCCACAGCGCCGCTCCAGACCAAGCCAGCAGCACCCCAGCTGCTCTGCCCCAGGCATTCTGATTCAGCCACTGCTGGTCAGTTTCAGCAGCGGCTGAATCAGGACACCTGGGGCAGAGCAGCTGGGGTGCTGCTGGGTTGCTCCAGTAGTGCTGAGGAGCCGCGCTACTGGAGCAACCCAGCAGCTCCCCAGCTGCTCTGCCTCAGGCGTCCCCAAGTCAGCCGCTGCTGATACTGACCAGCGGCTGACTACAGGAAGCCCGAGGCAGAGTTGCTCTGCCCCAGGCTTCCTGGAATCAGCCACTGATCAGTTTCAGCAGCAGCTGACTTGGGGACGCCTGGGTTTCTTAAGTTGAATCTGTATGTAAGTCAGAACTGGCGTCCAGATTCAGCCGCGGTTGAAACTGATCAGTTTCAGCAGCGTCTGACGCCAGTTCCGACTTACATACAGATTCAACTTAAGAACAAACCTACAGTCCCTATCTTGTACGTAACCCGGGGACTGCCTGTAGTTCCATTTCAAGATTATGGTATTAACACCATAACTCCCCCTCACCATCCAGCTTTCAGTGAGTTGGATCTGATGTACCTCCATGACCAGAAACTGCCATGACAGCTACACTCAGGAAAGATGGGGATGTCCATGATGAGAGTTATCTGTGTGAGAGCTGGAGTCAAGATGCTATCAGTGCCTAGCCAATGGCTGTGTAACTCATTACTTTAGGATATTTGAATGACCCTTCATCTTCCTGCCATCAAGCTGAAATTCAAGACCAATCTCCTCACCTTTTACTTTCCAGTAATAATACATCACGAGTAACCAGTGCCAAACCCTTTTTTAGACCTTTTATTGGAGGAAGGTTTTTTTTCTTGTACTGTGCTCAGATATAGTGCCAAGTGCAGTATAAATATGCAGATAGACATAAATATGAACCAAATATCTAGCCCTGTAGTTAAACCCATATTCATATTCATGATAAAATATGTATAATTAATATATAAATATAATTTCATACCCTCCTTATAGAAAAGTCTTAAAGAATTTAATAGCAGTCCAGAGAATTTAGTTTAAAAATCATATTGGCCCAGCATGAATAATGAGTTTTTACCAGAGGTGCTTCCAGACCGCCCATTCATTGCAGCCATAATTCTTGTGAATACTCAGCATTTCAAAATACTGAGGTTCTAGGTGCCTCAAATCTGGCACCCAAATTAATGGATTCTTCTTAAAATGTAGACCATGGGTTTTACTGGTAATATATTTTCTATAGATTTCATGAATTAACTCTATATCTATGTCTACAATAATATGTTAAATGTTATAGTGTTATAGTAAAGCTACTATTTTTTTTAACTGTGTAGGATTTTGTCATATGTTGGAACTAAGGTGCTGCATGAGCACCCAGAGGATCTGCATTTAACTCCCAGCCCAACCACTGATATACTGTGTGACTTGAGCAGGTTGCTTAGTTATTGTTTGTGCCTCAGTTTCCCATCTGACCAATGGAGATAATACTTCACTACTTCACAAAGAGTATGCCAACATCAATTTTTTTAATGTTTGAGAAGTTCCATCCGGTGATGGAGACCAAATAAGTACCTATACATAAAGAAAAAAACTGTGAATACTATTTTCTATGTTCTGGAAAAGTAAATGATATTTTAAATATACATTTTTATCATTTGTGTGATGAAGTACGTATATTTTATTCTATGTGCCAAAAACTCACAGAAGGAATAACAGTTACAGCATTAGAGCAGTGGTTCTTAATCTGTGGTCCACAGACCCAGAAAAAGAGTTAGATTGAAAATTGACTGAATAGAATTAAACTATATATACAAACAATAGAAAAAGCACTTCCATCTGAAAATTCCAAAGGCATCCACACCCTCATTTGAAAATTGTTAGGGATCCACAGATGAAAAAAGGCTGAGAAACACTGCATTAGAGTATAAGAAGCAATAACTGGTTTGTGATGTGAAGCCAAACAGACTTTGGCCATCAATCAAAAGCTATTTATTGCTTTGAATATCCCAGAATATCTATGCCATAAGGAGAATTCCCATTAAATCACAATATTTAAAAATGACGGAGACAGTAAACCATAAAATAAAATAATTGGTATGTTCTTTTCTAATGGTGGAATGATTTTGTTTTTTAAGATTTCCAGAGAATTTGCATTGGAGGATATGGTAAAGAGTGTGTGTGGCAGAGAATAAACAAGGGGACAGAGAAATAAAAAGGAGCCAGAGTAACTCCAGAAAATAAAAAGGGAAAAACAGATAGGAAGGTAAAATGAGTGATGAGAAAAAAGACAAGGAAATAAAATGGGAGGCAGAGAGATAAAAGGGATTAAGGAATGTAAAGAATACAAAACACATGCACATGATTCAGGTTAGAAAATGGTGTTTGTTTTATTTCCAAGGAAGAGACTGGAGAGCCAAAGAGAAAGAGCATCCAGTTTAAGCCCATTGCGGGGTGAGAGAAGTTCTTGGCAAAGTTGGATCCAGGAATCCAGTAACTAAGGCAGATGCTTTAACCACAAATAGCTAGCAAAAGGTTATGCAGCACCTTATCCCCATTCAATTCAAGCATTTGCAAATTTGTTTTTATGTGACTTTCAATTCTTCAGGAATTTTGCTTTTCACATATTTTGAAGGCCCCCAAAACATTTGCAAATTGGTTTGTGATATTTACTTCTAGCTCAAAAAGTCCTAATTTTGCCCTTTGAGCAATTTGAAATTTGTCACAAAATACTTTCAAAGTAGTAGCCATCTTCCACAGAGAAAAGTATTAAAAAATTTCCTTCAATTGTTTTCTATTTCACAAATGTTTTTTTAATTTCCCAAAGAGGCACATTTTTCAGATACCCTCCACTTTTTTGTTATGAATATTCATCTTTGCATAGTTGTAATGTGCTTTTAAATACCACACATTGCAACTATGCAAAGATGAATATTCATAACAAAAAAGTGCAGAATATATTCAAAATGTGCCTCTTTGGGAAATTAAAAAACATACGTGAAATAGAAAACAATTGAAGGAAAATTTTAAATACTTTTCTCCGTGAAAGATGGCTACTACTTTGAAAATATTAAATAAGCTTTATGCCAATGCACCATTAAAATATTCAGTGTTTTTGAAATACAATCTTTGCAACTTGCATTAATCCTTTATATTGGGGCATACAATTTTAGATGTAAAGCTTTTCTTTAGACATAGATATAAATAGTTAGCTAGTTTTCAGACTTATCGTGTTTCTCTCTCTTTCTCTGTGCAATTCAGTAAGTCAAAATGGGAGGAAGTGTCAATATTATGTCATAAATCAATAGAAGAGTTCCTGTTATAGTTCAAAAGATTTCTGAATGTCCCTGGATTTGATAAAGAAAGAGATCTATCACTCATTAAATCCATTCTGAAGGGGAAAAAAGGAAATTATCGCATTGCAATAAAGTGGGCAGTATTCAGTCAATAAATTCTGAGTGAATGTTCCTGCTCTTGGACCTTTTAACATCTATAAATCTAGATACTTTCATATTGATATAATTGTCTAGATTCTTGATCTGTTGCTAACAGATAGAAAGAGAAAATCTGGCATACAGTTGTACTGATCTAGAAAATGACGAGAGTGTCATTCAGTCTGTTTGAATTAGCAAAGCACATTTCAAATCAAAATACTGAACATATTTGATGCCTAAACACTTGGCTGGTTTACGTGTGCTAATGTGAGATGTTGGGTGTTGAGAATTTTGAAACATCTGCCCCTAACATTTTTCAAAAATACCTATTGGAAAAAAAAGTCTCTCCTATTTAATGTATTTTTAAATGCCAAGGGAAAACGTAAGGGACAGGTGGGGGCCATAAACTCTAGTTGTATTTTCAGCAGAGAAAGTAGCGATTCCCATTGATGAAACCAGGCAGTGACACACTGAGAGAAAGCACTGTATACAAATAAATCATTCTCGACATATCCCTTGGGCATTTGGCTTCCTCGTGTTATTCAGTGCATTGAGATGTTCTATTATTATTTCCCATGTGATGATGTGTGTGCATATGCTGTCACTTTCCATTGCTGGAATAAGCAGTTTGAGCTGAATTATTTGTGTTAAATATTCTTTCTTTTCTTCCTAAATGAAAATTTGTTCTTATGCAATTTCAGGCCCTATTGAATTTGGTCAGCAAATAAAATATGATTCTCTCCTATCTTCCCCCCATTTCCGACTCCAAAAATCAGAGGAGCCAATAACATTGTGGGCTGCTTCTAACAGGGCTGTTTCTAACATGTATTGGTAGTTAAGTAAAAACTAAGGTGGAGAAGATGGAGCTCTGCTTTCCAGGCCTGTTAGTTTCCAAATGTAGGGCCTGCTTCTGAAAGGAATTGAATGTGGACAGCTACCTCTGATGTCCAGAGCAATTCTGGCTGCTTAGCCTCTGTCCAGATCAGCCCCAAAGAAAGGTGTAGTACATGAAGCAGCCCTAATCAGAGACAGAGTACGGGAGCAATGGGTAAGGTTGGGGAGGAGGGCTCGGTTCCGTGCTGATTGTGGCAAGGCCTCAGGCAAAAGGTGTGGGAGCAGCCAGCCTTCAGAACTGCCCAGAGTGTGCTATGCAATGCTTTGGTAGTGATATAAAGGGCTCCAATTGCCACTGCTCCTGCAGTAGTCATGTCCCATTTTGCTCCTCCGTCCATGGGCAGGCTAGTCCCTAACAAATACATTTTTGTTATACAGTAATTATGTGGCACCTTGCCTTGTGTTTCCAAGGGCATTCTGTTTGTGGTACACTTTTCTCTTACCTATTTGTGAACTTAGTTGCCTAATGCTGCTTGTCCCCATAGTAAATCAGGACTAAGGCCTCTAACTCCTGATCCCAGTCACAACTGACTGGTCCTAAAAGGAAAAAGGCTCGTGTGTTGTTCACCTTCCACCCCCCCCATATTCTTGATGACACTCCTATTATTCAGCACTGACTGTGTTTTTTTGAAAGGTGGTAGGGGAGGCGAAAGCACACTGTTTAGCATCCCAGTCAGTATAAATAATGTGATCACATGCTGAACTGTTTAAAACAAATAACAGAAGTAATAATTAGAGCTGGAAGAGAAACTGTTTTCCTATCCCATGAAAATGTTTGAGATTCTCAAACGATTTCCTGTTCTGCTTTAGGATGAACCTGGAAGCTTTCAAAACATTTTTGTGAAAAAGGTGTGTGAGAGTGCAAGAGAGTCTGATCAACAGCCATGTGGTTAGGGCTCTTACCTTGGATGTAGAATACTGCACACGGAGCCCCTATTCCTGCCTGAACTGGAATTCATAGATTCCCTTCCTCCCGACTTGTTTTGTTGTGGTTCTGATTTATGCAATGTGCAGTCACGGATCAGATATCTGACCATTGTCTTTTTATTGCAAGGAATTAGATAGAACACCCTTCAGGGTCCTCCAACAAAGATTTTAATCTGTGCTGGAGAGTGTTGCCCTCATGGTGTTCCCAACTCTGAGTGTTGTTTTAATCAAGTTTATCTAAAATGTCCTTGACTTTAACAAGTTGCACGTGTATATTTGGCTGTCGGTCAGTGAGGGTATGTCTACACTGCATTCCTCTTTCAAGAGAGGAATGCAAATGCAGAGGAATGAAATTGCAAATGAAGTGCAGATTTGAATTTCCCGCTCTTAATTTGCATAATTGTGTCTGGGTGCTATTTCGAAATACCCTATTTCAAAAAAAGAAACAGTGTCTAGATGCGGTTTTCAAAAGAAAACCGTTCTTTCATAATTACCCTTGCTCCTTATAAAATGAGGTTTAAGGGTAATTTCGAAAGAAGAGTTTTCTTTTGAAATAACCACGTCTAGACAGCATTTCTTTTTTCGAAATAGGGTATTTCAGAATAGCACCCAGACACGATTATGCAAATGAAGCATGGGAAATTCAAATCAGCACTCCATTTGCAATTTTGTTCCTCTGCATTTGCATTCCTCTCTCGAAAGAGGAATACAGGGTAGACATATCCTGAGATATAATCACTGAGTGCAGTTCAGAGAAGCTCAGTTTACTGTTTTATTATCAGATCAAACACATTCAGGACTATGCTGTGGCTTTAAGTTGGCAGATTGTCACTAGGCACTTCCTTAGCAAGAGCACAATGCCTCAGAGCCAGAAAATGAAGCTCTTCCAATGTCTTCTGAAAGGATGTGGAGCTGTAATTCTTATGCACTATTAGTATTTTCTTGATGTCCCCTCTGTCCCAACCTACAAAAGAAAATCAGTATTAACTAACTGCATTAAAATTGTATGATCCCACCTCTGAGGAAGAAAGAAAGTGATTAGTTGCAGGAATAGCAGATGGTACACAACACTACCTAACTACTGCGGGAGAATGTAATTCTATTCACATTCAAACCAATGGCAAAACTCCCAATGAGCTCAACTGGCCACTTTATTTATTTATTTTTTTTTTTGCTTCCGCACTTGTAAGCATAGACTCCGTCCTGGGAATCTAAAGAAGGAATTGTCTGATACTCTGTGATGACCTTCTGTCAACTGCAGTGGCTATAATCTGGTCATGTGGACATGCTTTGCCTCATATTTGCAAGGATCTGAATGCTTAAAACATGCATATGTTTTAAAATAAACAATTAAACTAGTACTTTAACATGTAAATTTTCCATTATAAAGCTTTCTGCACAGAGAGATCCTGTTTAAACTTCAGATGAGTGTCTCGAGTTATTGTAGCACGAGTGTACATGGTTCATCCAATTCAGATTCTTAAAATAAGGCAATTGTGTACATTATGCAAAGTGACAAATTCAACACCAAACATAACATTTATCACCAGGAGTTGTTCCAAGCTTGTCCTTTTGTTCTCTGTGTTGTGAATAGAGCAAAAGTTAAATAAGTCATATATCCATAAAAGTCAGAAAGGGTTGAAACAATGTAAATATAGTTTACAACTATATGTAAATATAGTTGTCATCATGACAGAATATCTTTAGATGAAATTTCATATGTAACCTGTGTAGTCAAAGTCAGACAAATTTCCATATGACCTTCTGAGGCACAAAATATGGAATCCTGCCATTGGCCAGCTGTAAGTCAAATAGTCATCTCAAAGTCTCATAGATAAAACTGTCCTCTAGAATCATTTGTAAAGGGTCTTACTGTTAAATTGCATCACAGTGAAAAGTATCTGGCAAGTGTGCAAGAATAAGTGTGCATAAAATGAATCATTACAACCTTTGAATTATTCAATGCTGATTTTTTAAAGTAATTTGTTATTTGCCACTCTTTTAGGAGGTGATATAAAATAAAATGTCAGCTTAGCTAATTAACAAGAAAAGGAAGTCACATAAGGACATGCTATTGTTCGCCATTCAACTATTTCTTTAGTTTCACTGTGACAGATCAGGTCATGTGGCCCCTGCTGGCCATCCATCAGATTTTGTGAAAGGTGGGAGGGAGTTCAAGCTTATGGATCTCCAGGTGTGTTAAGCCTCTGGAGCCTGAGTTTTGTGGGCCCATGGTGCCCAGGCTCCACTAATGTCAGGCCAGGTCTTCCAGACTGGGGCTTGGGTGAGAGAAAGTGGTGCCAGGAGCAGGAAAGAAGAGGGGGAAGAGAGGAGAGGAGAAGCGGGGGGTAGGTGGGTGGAGGAGAGAGAGGGAGGAAGTGGGGCAGGACTGTTGCTAGCTCACTGAACCATAGGGAGTCTTTGGGGCTCAGAAAAGCAGGCAGGGTCTCATGGAGGCCCCTGCATACTTGGTGGCTGTTCTCTTCTCCTGAGCTAGAGACAAAATGTCCACAATGCCTAGTTAAATCTGACCCTTCCTCTTTATAGATTTTAACACCCTCTCTCAGGTGATATCCTTGCCAGCTTCTCTTCACCAACACAAACCTCTGACAAGCGACTTCAGTGTCAATGCAACCTCTCCCTTGCTAAACCATTTCTGCGGCTTATAAGCCTGTGTTCTGTGTAGAGTTATTATATTTCAGTGGCAGAGCATTTTAAATCAGTGGCCCTCTTTCATTGTTCTTTTGCCACCAAACTTTGTAGGTTCAGCCCAACAAAAGGCAAACACAACAGAGGAGGGAAAAGGCTGCCCATTCAAAATGGAGCTTGCCACTTGGCAAAGAAGATACATAGAGTTCATAATCTCACACAGTATTCATAAATTATAGAGACAAGTTTTCGAAGTGTCACAATGACATGTTGTTGTTCCCTTTATTTTTGGATTCAGACTATTACCCAGGGACATATCTGGAAAAATGTTTGCAATATTTTGTAGTGCAAGTATTTCATAGCCCCATTTGTTGTATTTTAGAATTCTTTCAGTGATGATTGCAGAGAAAGGATGGATCTCCAGAGAAAGAATATAGTCTGATGGTCTTGAATACTTGAAAAAAACTCTATACAAATAAAGCTCAGCTAACCATGTCATGTTATACATATTTTTTACAATCAGCAGCAGATAGTAGTAGTAATCCTACATGGGGGTTTTGGTCCCCCTCCATCCAGTCTCAGTTTTACCTCTGTAATTCTTTACCTGTCTAACCTTCAGTTCCCTGCTCATGATGCTCTTCCCTCTCTTCGGCTATGTCTAGACTGCAGGCTTCTTTCGAAAGAGGCTCTTTCGAAAGCATCTTTCGAAAGAGCCTCTTTCGAAAGATCGCGTCTAGACTGCAGGCGGATCTTTCGAAAGAGCAATCTGCTTTTTCGAAAGAGAGCGCCCAGCGAGTCTGGATGCTCTCTTTCGAGGAAGCCCTATTTACATTGAAGAACGCCTTCTTTCGAAAGAGGAACTTTCGAAAGAAGGCGTTCTTCCTCGTGAAACGAGGTTTACCGCCATCGAAAGAAAAGCCGCGTTCTTTCGAAATAATTTCGAAAGAACGCGGCTTGAGTCTGGACGCAGGGGAAGTTTTTTCGGGAAAAGACTACTTTTCCCGAAAAAACCCCTGAGTCTGGACACAGCCTTCCTGTCCTTACCCTGCTTTTTTCCATTCCCTTTCATTCCTATTTCCCTTTCCCTTTGCATATTTCCTTCTCACTGCAATGATCCCTTCCTCTCCTCCACTTTAACCCTAAGGGTATGTTCTCACTATAGGACAAAGTTGAATTAAGATATGCAACATCAGCTACATTAATTACATAGCTGAAGTTGAAATAGCGTAACAGCTTTTGGCACTCTGCAATGCAGGTAGTTGAAGGAAGAACACTCTTCCTTGACTTCCCTTACTCCTTGTGAAAGCAGGGCTACCGGCATTGACTGAAGTGCCCCGCTCACTTCGAATTGGCTGTCATAACTAGACTGCTAATTTGAACACTGGAAGATCGACTGCAGCAGTTTTGATCTTCCTCTGTAGTGTAGATGGACCTTAAGTGTGCCACCAAAGTAAACTCAACCTAAATATATTAAACAAATTGAACAAGATTTTTGAACGAATGTGATCTGTGCTTGCCATCTTTTACTTGTATGTCCTAACCTTTTTCTTCCACTGCTTATCTGTGGTATTTTTGTCATCTTAGCTTATCAACTTTTGAGCAAAGAATAGTTCTATGTTTGTAGAGCTCCTAGCACATAAATAATAGAATCATAGATTGATAGAATCATAGAGCTGGAACAGACCTCAGGAGGTCATCAAGTCCAACCCCCTGCCCAAGCAGGATCAACCCCAACTAAATCAGACAGGGCTTGTCAAGCCGGGACTTAAAAACCTCTAGGGATGGAGATTCTATCACCTTCCAAGGTAACCCATTCCAGTGCTTCACCACCCTCCTAGTGAAATAGTTTTTCCTAATATCCAACCTAGACTCTGCTCCTCCCACCCCCACTGTAACTTGAGACCATTGCTTTTTGTTCTGCCATCTATCCTACTGAGAACAGCCTCTCTCCATTCTCTTTGGAACCTCCCTTCAGGAGGCTGAAGGCTGCTATCAAATCCCCCCACTCCCTTTTACTCACACATACATGCACTCAAAACTAGTAGATAACCTTGTAGAAGAATAGCCATAACTGGGGTCAGACAAACTGGTTTGGTTAAAATAAGAACTGACTAATGCTTCTGTAATGCTGACAGGCAGAACCAAACCTGGACTCTCTGGAGCTTCGTGAATGAACCTTTTCTGCTTAAGCTAAAAGCCAGCTGGCTCAGCTAGGGCTGCAGAGCACACTCATTCTTTCTCTGTGTAAGTGGTCCAAGTGCCACTACCTGGGACAGTCCGCCACACCTAGAAGGTATGTGGGTTACACCTCTTCATAGCCCTCTAATATTGAAGCCAAAATGATCATTAGGGTTCAATACAAGATGAATTTTCCCCTCTATTACTCTTTAATTTGTGCGTCTCTGTGTGTCACAAATACAAATAAACAGTAAGAAACAATCTTTCTCTAGATAATATTTTAAATGGAAATAGAACTTCCAGAAAAGCAATAACCCACACAATTTTCACACACACATTTATTTTCAGTAATGATTCTACACTCAGCTGTACTCAAAACCAAAACATTAGCAGGATATTTACTTGAATTTCAAACATATTCACATTTAGGACACAATCTACACAAACCAGTGCAACCTGTATTTTCTTTGACCCAAAGAGATTAACTGACAGACCTCTGAGAACCCATTTAAAAATACCTCTGCAATGGTACCCCAAATAAAATCATGTGAAATTGCAATTTTATTTGGCACAAAAAACTTAAAAATACTAGGAGTAAGATGAATTAATTAATATTAGTACACATTTTAAATCCTCACAGAGATTTTTCTCTGCTCTGTAGTTCAAAAAATTATTTCCCCGAATATTTCACAGCCTTCAATGCTATCTCATTCGTGTTTTCCTTTATATATGTAAGTGTTGCAAATAGTTTGCTTGTGGCTTTTTCATATACTTCTGGATGCCACTTGAAAAGAGAACAGCTGTCTTTCAAGCCAATTGAAACCCATTACAGCTCTAAACCCTGACAACACTGCAGCTGATTGTGCGCCATGCCCATTATACAATCCAAATGGCATGTATGTTTGTAACGACTCAGAAAATTTTAATGCTGTCTAAACCAAAATTGTCATTTGGAACTTGGATGGAAACTCTTTCACACAACATTACAGAATGGCACACTCTCTTCACCTTGCTTATGGTCTGCTTCTGGGGCTACTCGTGTGAGTAAGGATTATGGGGTAGTGCCTAGCATGCTTGGCTATATATTAAGTTCTTCAAGAAAGCCCAATTTGTATTTATTTACAAGTAGTAGAGGCAAGACTGAGTGGAAAAGCTTAACTTCTAGATTCACCTCACTTTGTCATATTTTATTAGGTTCAGATTGCAGCCTGCCTTGTTTGTTTATGCGTAAAGATGTAAGGCATTCCTCACTTTTTCTGTCCTCATGTTGCTCTATCCCTCACAGCCCTTCTTTTCACTCTGTGTACCTCAATTCCCCTCACATGCTGCTCTCTCCATGTACCCTCACTACTCTTCAGACTTCTGAAATCCACTTACCATTGCTTTTTGAAGACAATATTGGCGGCTGCGTTCTTTTTCAGTCCCTTCTACCCAGCCCCTCTGCTCTTTGCTGAATTTTGACTTCCTGTGCTCTGCTGAGTCCCCTGGTTTCACAAACA
Organism: Pelodiscus sinensis; assembly: GCF_049634645.1. Lineage (NCBI taxonomy): Eukaryota > Metazoa > Chordata > Testudines > Trionychidae > Pelodiscus > Pelodiscus sinensis. The sequence goes on along the minus strand of NC_134711.1, from coordinate 67,470,712 downwards.
CTGCTGCATAGTTGAAAAGACTGGCAGGAGGAAGGTGATTAGGAAAGGGCAGGTGTTGGGGACCAAGAAAGGCAATATAGTAAACTACTGAATAGTGTCTATTTTTCTCCTCCCCTCCCTGGATTTAAGGGGAGATTTGCCTGAAGCTGAAGACTGTAAGAGAGGTAGCAGAGCCAACAATAGATAGACCTTCTTTTTTAGCAATTGCATCATTTCCAGGTCGGTGGTGGGGACTGTAGTCCCCCTTGAGTCTCCTGAATTTCATAATTGAGGTCTGCTTAAAGTGCATGCCCTAGCTCCAGACACAGTTCTTAATTGTGACAGAGCTTGTGCTGCTCTCAGCTTTGCCTTTAGGGCAGGGAGTTTGTTTATAAACAGAGGGAGGCAGGTGATTAAGTCATTCAAGTAACTGAAATATCTTTGGATGATCATGAAAACATTGTCGAGTACTCCACTTAAAAGATAGGAAGCAAAGGGTAGAAAAAATGACGTGACTGGAGAGAGTAAGATCATGATGTCTGTTCTGGGACCAGTGCTGTTCAACGTATTCATAAATGACCTGGAAGAAGGGAGTAAACAGTAAGGTGGCAAAATGTGATACTAAATGACTCAATTAGTTGAGTCCGAGGCTTACCGCAAGGAGATACAAAGGGATCTCACCAAACTGGGTGATTGGGTAACACAATGGCAGATGGAATTCAATGCTGAGAAATGCAAAGTAATGTACATTGAAAAATGTAATCCCAGCTATACATACAAAATGATGGGATCTAAATTAACTGTTACCACTCAAGAAAGAGATCTTGGAATCATTGTGGATAGTTACCGGAATACATCAGCTCAGTTTACAGTTGTAATTTTAAAAAGCTAACCAAATATTGACAATAATTAGGAAAGAAATAGATAATAAAATAAATAAATCATATTGCCTCTATATAAAGTAATGGTATGTTCATATCTTGAATACTACATACAGATCTGGTCTTCCCATCTAAAAAAAATATTGGATTTGGAAAAGATACATACAGAGAGAAGCAACAACAATGATTGGGGTAAGGAAGAACTTCCATATGAGGAGAAATGAAAAAGACTGTGCCTTTTCAGCTTGGAAAAAAATGATTAATGGGTAGGCGGGATATGATAGAGTTCATAAAATCATGAATGGTATAGAAAAATGAATAAGGAAATGTTATTTACTCCTTCACTAACATAACACAAGAAGATCACCAAATTACATTTATAGGCAGCAGATTTAAAATAAACAAAATTAATTTCTTCTTCATGATCAACCTGTGTAACTCCTTTCCAGGGATGGTGAAAAGACTCAAACTATAACAGGATTCCCATAAGAAAGAAATAAGTTCAAGGAGGATAAGTCTGTCAATGGCTACTTGCAAGGATGGACAGGGATGATGATCCTAGCCTCTGTTTGTTTGTTGCTCATTTCCAGCTTCTGAAGATTGATCACTTGATGATTGCTTCTTCTGTTTATTCCTTCAGAAGCATTTGGCATTGGTCACGGTTGGAAGAAAGGATATTAGGTTAGATGGACCTCTGATCTGACCCAGTTTGGCAGTTCTAATGTTTTAATATAGAATCTAGCTATATCTGCCCTCTACTGTCACTCATTAGAATTTGTTCTCCTTCCAGAGCCCAAGAGTCCTGACAATCTCTCTCTGGGTATGTCTACACTACAAAGTTAATTCGAACTAACGGACGTTAGTTCGAATTAACTTTGATAGGCGCTATACTAGTGCTCCGCTAGTTCGAACTTAATTCGAACTAGCGGAGCGCTTAGTTCGAACTAGGTTAACCTCATTCTACGAGGACTAAGCCTAGTTCGAACTTACTAGTTCGAATTAAGGGGTGTGTAGCCCCTTAATTCGAACTAGTGGGAGGCTAGCCCTCCCCAGCTTTCCCTGGTGGCCACTCTGGCCAACACCAGGGAAACTCGTATGCCCCCCTCCCAGCCCGGGACCCCTTAAAGGGGCACGAGCTGGCTACGATGCCCGTGCAAGGTGCAAGCCTGCCAGCACCCAGCTAGAAGACCCTGCACCTGGCACGGATCGAGCCACCCACCTGATGCCCCCTAGCCCTCCTCCTCTTCCCGGGACCAGGCTGGCGGCTCCCGGGAGCTTGCCCGGGACCGCAAGAGGCGGGCACCCGCCTGGGCTAGTGCGGACATCGTGGACCTCGTCCACGACCTCCGCACTAGGCACAGGAAAGTGGCCGTCTAGGGCAGGACAGCTGCCAGCCTGGCCACCCAGGAGCAGGTGTGCATGAAAATCAAGGGGGTCCACTGAGACCCCCGACCCTGAGCCTTGAGCTTACAATGGCCGTACTGGGTCAGACCAAAGGTCCATCTAACCCAGTAGCCTGTCTGCCGACAGCGGCCAACACTAGGGACCCTGGAGGGGAGGGACCGAAGACAGTGACCAAGCCATTTGTCTCGTGCCATCCCTCTCCAGCCTTCCACAAACTTTGGGCAGGGACACCACTCCTACCCCCTGGCTAATACCACTCCATGGACCCAACCTCCATGACTTTATCTCACTTCTCTTTAAACTCTGTTCTAGTTGTAGCCTTCACAGCCTCCTGCAGCAAGGAGTTCCACAGGTTGACCCTTTGCTTTGTGAAGAACAACTTTCTGTTACTAGTTTGAAGCCTGCTACCCATTCCTTTCCTTTGGTGTCCTCTAGTCCTTCTATTATGGGAACTAATGAAGAACTTTTCTTGATGCACTCTCTCCACCCCACTCATGCTTTTATAGACCTCTATCCTATCCCCCCTCAGTCTCCTCTTTTCTAAACTGAAAAGTCCCAGTCTCTTTAGCCTCTCTTCATATGGGACCTGTTCCAAACCTCTGATCATTTTAGTTGCCCTCCCCTCTCCCACCCTCTCTCTTCCCCTCTCCCACCTCCTTTTCCCAGTCTCCCTGAGTTTTGTTCAATAAAGCGAGATTCTATTTTTGACCACACGTTTTCTTTATTTTGTACATCAGGAAGGAGGGCTAGGGAAGGGTAAGTGGAAGGAGGTGAGGGAGGAATGGGGTACGAGCCCACGATAGGTAGGACTGGGCTGGCTCTGCGGGCTTCTGGAGGTAGAAGCTCTCCTGCAGCCCCCCAAATGCCCCCTCTCCCCAGATGGCAGCCTGTGGCAAGTGCAGCCGGTCTGATGGCCGAGTGCTGTGATGTGCCCAGTGTGGGCACTCAGGGCACTCCAAGCCAGGACTGCTTTGCAAGCGGGGCACCCCTGAGAACTGTCTGTCCGGGGTGGGGGTCGGGTCCCTTTAAGCACAGCCCTCGGCTAGCCTGAGGCAGCAGCTCCACGCTCTAAGTTCTCATGTGATGCCCTGCCAGCACTGCTTCCGGCCAGCCTTAACCCCGGTTCAGGGTCCACTTAATGTGGACATGCTAGTTCGAATTAGGAAAATGCTAATTCGAACTAGTTTTTAGTTCTAGATGCGTTAATTCGAATTAGCTTAGTTCGAATTAACTAATTCGAACTAAGTTCGAATTAGCGCTGTAGTGTAGACATACCCTCTCTCAGCAAAGTTAGTAAGAAAATAAGAATATATATTTAAATGTTAAGCCTAACCAGTGTCCCATCATTGATTTGCCATAAAATGTCAGAGTATGTTAGTATTAAAGCTGAATGCATCTACTGTTTATTGAATTTTATTTCTTTTGTACAGCAATTAGATACAGTGCTCCTGTCAGCTAACTGCTAAGTTGTCTGCCAAAAACCTAGAATTTTCAAGTGCCTTAGTGGCCCCAGAAAAGAGGTTGTGTGTGTGTGTGTGTGTGTGTAGGGGGGGCAAACAGGGTCAGTCCTCGATGGCTTCCTGCTTGGCTTGTACTGAGCATGATTAGCAACACTGCTGAAGCTGCTGTCCTCACTCTGGCCTGGCCTGCTCAACCTCCCACTATTGCAGAATGCACAGGTTGCCCTCTCCCCCCATCAAAACCTGAAGTGGCGTCCCTGCTTCTCAGAGAGGAAAAGGAAAGGTGAGGTGAGGTTCAGTATGGCCTCTCTTCTGAGCCCTTTGTTGCTTTGCACAGTGAAGCATAGATTCCCTTCTGCTCCCCTGATCAGCTGTAAGCTGGCAGGAGAGGTGATGCAGGAGGCTGTTAAAGTAATGCATGGTTTGTGAGAGAGATATTTGCTGCCAGAGGTTATTCCTTTTCTTTTGTTACCTTCTGACAACAATCAAGGGATGCCACACTGAAGCACACTGGTGCCAGAAAAGACTAGGCTGAGAAAATGAGGTTTATTTATAAATGTGTTAGCCAGACATGGACAATCGGAGGGTTAACAAACCTATTTTTCCTAGGTTAAAGGGAGGAATAGTTAGCAGCAACTATGGCAAGGAGCATCAGAGGGCTTCATCTTTTCTGGAGGAGGGGAAGTATAAACCTCCTAATCCTGTGGCTAGGGGGATCTAAACACTTTTCAGTAGGTGGGACCTATGTATGCTGTAGCACAGGTTCCCAAACTTCATTGATTCACATTTAGAAAATGATATTTGAAAGAGCCCAGGCAAATTTCTTTCTGTGAATGTTTATTTTAGGCCTTAATAGAATTAAATATTTCCTAACTCACTAGTCAAATGCCTAAGGAAGATTAAAATGTGTGTGTAAAACTGGGTCTGCTGGAAAACAATAATTTTCTTTCACAAATGTTTTTGAATTTTCTGTATTTTTCTTTCATTCTAGGGTGGTATAAACCAAGAGTAGATCCTAAATTAGATTAGCCAATAGCACTCACTTAGGACACAAGATATCTAGATTCCACTCCTTGGTCTGAAAGTAGATGATCCATCAGTCAGTTTCTTCTTGAGGAGGTCTCTTGCTCCTCTGCAGCACAGGCTCATTCCCAGGAAGTCCCCTGTATGCCTGTAGTGCTGGGCCAACCATGCAAATGCTTTATTTGCTGTGCATAGGCTCACATTGCAGCCAGCCTGCTGCTCTGTAGCTACAGAATAAGGCAGTTCTCCTTAGTCCTGTCACCAAACTTTTTTCTCCTGCACATGATCAACAACCTCCCCAGGTGCCACAGTTGTTGACTGGAGTCCCATGACTCAAACTCGAGTCCGACTTAAGTCGCCTAGGTGACTTGACTTGAGACTCAACTCGGGTTCATTGTTCGTGACCTGAGACTTGCTAATTTTGTTAAATCGACTTGGTGGAAAAATTGTTCAAAAATGCTGATATTGATGGCTTGTACAAAAGTGACTTGACACTTTTTAAATTAAGACTTGAGACTTGACTTGGGACTTGATTCGAAAGTGACTTTAGGGATTCGAGACTTGACCTGAGACTTGAACTGTAGTGTCTTGAGACTCAACTTGGACTTGACAATGACGACTTGAAGACAACACTGCCAGGTGCCCTCTGCCTGGCAGTCCAGCAGGCCAGGGATTGCAGTGAGAGTTCCTGCTTTGCATTCTGTGTGTGGGGATCTCTGATTTTGGGCTTCCTTTGGCTGCAGGTTTTGCAGGAGAATGCATGGAACCATTGTTGCTGGTGTTGTCTTCTGCCAGATCTTCCAATTATTATTCTTAATCTCAGGTTGTCACCATGAAAGATGCAGACAATTAATCCCCATTAGCCACAAGCAATCCAAGGAATGAAAGCCTGCCTCAAAACGTCTGTCTGAGTAACTCTCCTAGAAACCTGCTTGTCACGACTTTCCAGCTGCTTTCTAACCTTATTATATGCAGCTTGGAGATGAAAGACAAGAAAAGTAAAGTAACTAAGTGCTGTAAAAATCCTGAGAATTCCTGGGGCAGTACTTCATAAATCAGACATCATTTCCCCTTGGGAGGCTCCCTGATTGAATTAAATAAGAAAACAAAGTGCTGTCTTCCACAGGGAATCTGACTTTTGAAATGATCAGTAAAGCAGTTCATCAAGTGCTGAATTTTGCTTTGGTTTTGTTTTTTCAAGGCAAGGAAGGTTTTTTGCTTTGTGTTTTGTCTTGCTGTCTGTTTGATAAGTCAATAGAAAGGTTCAGGGAAAATTTTAAATGAGGAGGAAAGCAACTAGGATCCTTTTCAGCCACACATCCCTAGTTGTTCACTTGGTAAATTCTTGAAGGAGGACGTTGCCTAGTGTCTTTAAAGACTTTGTCTAAAATGCATGCTTTTTTAGTAATAATTTGTTGTGTCAATGGATCTATGATTGTCCTTAATTATGTAGCAATTTATGAAACATTTTACATCTTCAAAGCACAATAAACATCCTACTTTTAAAAAAAATGTTCATTATTAAGTATTTTCATTCTTGCCAAAACGAACAGGAAAAAAAAAATCTGAATGATGCAAGACCCAAATGAAAAGCAGGAAGTGTCAGATCACATATACATAAATTAATAATCATGAATTCAGAAGGTCATGAGGAACGCATTAATCATAAGGTAGGAACAAAACCTCCACATTTTAGCATATGTTGTTCTGTTGTTCTTTACAGGGAACATTTTTTTCCCATTAATACAATAATCAATCAGCTGTTCCACATACATTGAATACATAGAGCTTTTTTCTATTAATAGAATTCCTTTGCTACTGTCAGTGCTATATAAAGACTCACTTAAGTGCAAACAAGGAAGGCTAAGAGAGTCCACAAAGCCAAAAGTACAGAACTCCATAGAAGGCATGAATGACAGCACTCCTAGAAAATAGGATTATTGTGGTGAATTTATAAACCAATACTAAGGGGAAAACGTGAATGCACTGCCACAGTATGTGTCTATGTGTGGTAGGTTTTTATGTGTGTTCTCTGGCCCCAGCTCAGCAAACCACATAAGCATGTACTTAATTTTAAACATTGACTTTGATGGGATGTAAACATGTGCTCATGCACTTTACTGAAGTGGTGCTCCTTTAACAGCATAGGATATATAATAGTGTAGCACTTTACATCATCACTGCACAATCATTGATAATGGAAGAGAGACACAAATAAATGTATTAAAAATCTTAAACGATGTAGATGCTGTCATTTGCATTTCTCGCTAACTTTTTAATGGCTTTTTACGTGGATGCAAGTTGCAGGATTGGGCTGAGTAGTGACAGCAACCAAGCCACAAAGAAGTCACCCAAATTCTAAATGAATGTAAATTAGTTGGTTTTATGTTATCCAGATTCTTTGGTGACAGAGCCAGGCCTTTAGAAGAGCTTTTAAGAAAAATAAAATAAAATAAAAAAATGACATGCCAAGATACTGATCTTGATTACATGCTTATGAAAAGGCAAATGCTTACAGCTATCAAGGCACAGTGTTCTTCTAGAAGCAAAACCATTTCACTTGTCTTTGTTTTTCTTCACTCATCTGTAAAACTTGTATAACAATGAAGATTTGTTTTGTGAGGATTCACTAAAGTTTATAACGTGCTTTGGTACCCTTGGAAGAAAGTTGCTATATGAAAATCTAATCCAATCCAATTTAAGTTGGCGAGACTCTTTCCTAAGCACAAGATATTGTTTAAATTTGCATTTAGTGAGTGGTCTTCATTCATGAATAGAGACAAGGCTGGATTTACACTCAGAGTTTCATGACATCCATTTCTACACTGAACTTCAACAGATAATCACTTGGGTTGCATCTACACAGCACTCTAAACTTGAGAAAAGATATGTAATTTACGCTACACAAATTACGTATCTTATTTCGATTATCTTTAGAAATAATTTATTTCAATATTTGGCGCATTTACACGGCACCACATTTTGAAATAATAAGCTATTTCAACACATCCCTTAAGCTTTTTGGAAAGAAGTTCATAGAGATGCCAAAATAGTGTGCCCATTACTTTGAAAAATATTTTGAAATAATGGGTGCATTTAAAAGACGCAGGTTAGTTATTTTGGGATACGTCCGATATCCTGAAATAGCGCACTGTCTAGATGTATCTTTGGAAAAAGGAAACTGTCTCTATCATAACTCAGAATTTAGAACATAATAGATAAAAACAGATTGCAAATCAAATATAGTATTTAAAATCATTGGGTGGAATTTTTAAAAGTCCTTAATGAATTTAGGATCACAAGTTGCATTAACATTTATTCTCAGGTCACTTAAATTGATAATCCCACCCTCAATACCCAGATTTTCCAGTGTACCTCAATCTGCAAGTGCCTGAGACATCTTTCAGATTTTAGAGAGGTTTTTCTGCACTTCTGGAAAATCAGGCTCCTTTAAGGTATCCCAAGTTAGTCACCCAGAATCATCCGTTACTTTTGAAACTAGGCTTCAACTCTTTCCACATGTGTGGACTGAGCAGGAGCATGCATACACAAGTAAGCCTTTTTTCTATCAATGTATCTTGATGCAATGGGAGAAACTATTTGTCCTGGAAGTAAAAAACAAACTTGAAATCAAATTACATAAAAAAACCCTGTTTATATGAAACCTTTTCGAACATTTGTCTGTAAAACAGCATGAAAATGAGAAGTGCTGGTCACTAATATGTTATTACTATAGTGTAGGGCTATGTCTAGACTACATCCCTTTTTCGTAAAAGGGATGTAAATTAGATGTATCGCAATTGCTAATGAAGCGGGGATTTAAATCTCCCCCGCTTTTTGTGAAATCAAGAATTGTAGAGTTCTCAGCCCATGATTCTCTCACTATGGGAAAAGAACTTTTGTGAAGCATGGCTTTACAAGTCTGAGTCCAACAAAGTTTTGGCATAATATAATTTATCAGCCAAGGAGAAAGGTCTGTTTTTAGGAAGAAAAACATAAAACCCCTAGTTTTGGAGAACATTTAAGCACCCATTTAACTTTGAACATGTGCTTAAGTCCTATTGATTTCCATGAGACTTATAGGACCTTCTTTAGTAAGAAGTTATGAAGTTAAGAAAATGTCCTGAGATAAGGTGGCTTTCTCCCCAATTCACAAAGGACCAACTCTTATACTGAAGTCTCTCTCCAGGATATATTATTTTTCCCTATATAATTCAAATAAAAAAAAATCAGTTCTTTATTCTGCTGTGACGGACCGGGCCGTGTCTGGGCACAGCTGAGGGCGTCCGCTCAGGGCGAATTGCTCAAATTCGGGGCTCCTTACAGCCCCCAGACTGGTGACCTCTCCAACCAGGCCATAAACCAGTCCCACAGAGCGCTTCAGCCACCTGCCTGAAGCCTCACGAGCAAAACCCCTCCGACACCCCAGCAATATCTGTGCCCCAGATGGCCCTGGGCCTCATACACAGGTGGGGGGTCCTAGCACCCAATCCCACCTACCCTGAACAAGTTCTGTCCAGTTCCAAGAAACCAGCCACAGATCCCTGGTCAATTTACCCTCTGGTCCTTACCCACAAATCATGCTGAGCCAATCCTTTAGCATCTAACATCTAAAGGTTTATTATTACAATAAAGAAAAGCATGAGAATAAGGTTGTTAAAGGATAGTACATTACATGCATCGAATCTCCCAGTTCTCGATGCAGGCTCTAGCAGAGATGTTACAGCTGCTGGTTTAAAAGTTCTTGTTTCGCATCCTAGGATCAGAATGAGTCCACAGTTCTTTCTGGCTCTTCGATCCCTGCATTGCTGCCTCTGGGATGAAGTGCTTAGCTGAAGACCAAGATTGAGTCCACCACATGGCCTCTTTATACATTCTTCCTGGTCTCTTCTTGGCTGCAGCAGGTCACCTGGCCAGCGGTCTATCCCTGTGCTCCCTGCTGGCAGCCTTCAGTCTTTAGGTGTGTCCTTGGCCCATTGAGTGCCATTGTTCCACAGGGCCTCGCTAATTAGCATATCCATAGGCCGGGCTCTGCCCAATGCTCAACCACATGCAGAGAAATATTCAGTATCTACACAGATTACAGATTCCTAACTACACACACAGACATTATACAATCACATGACTAGCGTACATAGGATTAGCAGACAGTAAGCTTCTATTCAACACCCCACATGGCCCCCTTTTATACCATTTCTGGGGCCAACACCCCCACCTGTGGGTGCAGCAGTGATCTGGCTGCTTCCCTTAAATTCAGTAACGTGACACCTGGGCTTCCCACACCCTGGGAATTTCCCCTCTAATCTCTCAATGCTTCTTGCAGGAATCTTTCATTCTCTCCTCCTAACCCCTGCCAGGTTTCCATTGTCTCCCTCCTAGAGGACTCTGGCAGCCTCTCCCAGGGTGTTTCTTGGAGCTACCTGTTCTGACTCACCTTGTCTCTCTTTCTCCAGGTCCAAGTGCCTTCTTTTAAATCAAATTGAGGTCAGCATACGTGCTTTGGCCCTTCTCCTTCTTAAAGGGGCAGTTTAATCCACTGACACTTCCTCCTTATGAAACCTTTTTGAATTAAATTCAATCCTATATAAATATTCCAAAACTCAACACAATCAGAAAATATTATGTGTGCATGACATTTACATTGACAGTAAATTGTCATAGCACTATGTGTGATGTTCCAGCTGCCCTAACCTACCTCCTTAATAATGTGCATCCAAATGTTTTAAATTCAGCCAAAGCCCCCATCCCATTTGAACAATAATTAAGTTAGTTGTTCAAGGCAGAGTTGATACATGTAGTGATTGGTCACAGGGTCATATTTCATATTCTTCTAAAAGAGTGGTAACAATGCTGCAGTTTTACTTGATGAATGTCCTGAGTGCAACAACAGTACCTTACTATTCAGCATAAAATGTTTATGTGATGATTGTCTGTTGATTTAATCCATTCTATGTGGTGTACTACAGTTGAATTATACGGACATTTCCTTTCTTAGCATAATATTAATGGAGGGAATATTTCACTGTGGTCCCTACAATTCCTTTCAAGGGCATAGTGACTTGAATATTAATACCCCCAGGTTTGTAGATGGTGACAATATATGCCATAATAAAAATTTGGTTACATAATTGCATTCCAGTTTGCTGTAGTTTTGTTAACATTTTAATGCTTTTGATCCTTTAATGCATTCTGAGTTCAGCTCTGAGAGATGCAGGCACTGAGTGGATGCCCATCAAAAAAGTGCATAAAAACATCTCAGCACAGTGTGGGAAACCTGTTTTAATGGCCAGTTTGATGTCAGGTTGCCTAACGTGTTGCTGTACTAAAAGAAAAGTGACAGATAAGTAAACAAGTTTGGTGATGAGAGGAGAATCTATAATTTGGAATTTGACCAAGGTCAACTGGATATTAAGCAAAAAGTCAAATGCAGCAAATGGATTCAGTGATGAATAGCATAAACATCTGCAGAATACAATCAGGAAGTTGAAATGAGTAATTGCTAGAAGAAAAAATGCAGGAAGGTCTGTTGAAAGACTAGCAGGGATTAAACAATAGTATAATGGGAAAATTTTCAGTCAAATTTTGGTCTCCGGTACAAAAGTGTAAATCCAGAATAAGCCACGCCCACTCTATCCATTTGTATGATGAAAAGTTACTGTGACAGGACAGATGGGAATTCTCATTTGATGTTGAATCTCAGAGAAACATAAAGCTGACGTAATTTGTTCTACTCCATGTGTTCCTCATACCTCATGGGATGAGGAAAACGAGGGATTTTGGTCAGAAACCGCCGTTTTTGATGATTCTGGGCTGGCAGAACAGACTTTGAGGGTTATTCCAGCTGGTGGAAGTTAGTGCAAACCTGAGCAATTGGATCATTGTCTTCAGGGGTGTTACTTCAAATTTTGACTGATGCAAGTAGGAGCATATTCAGTTCATTGTGTACAATAGCAGGACTCAGGTCAACCTGATAAGAGTGAAATAGGACATAAACATTTATGATGCAAGATTATTTACCTTTTGTATAGGAAAGCTAAAAAATTAAGTATGGTATTACAGAGGATCCTGAACAAACCGTATCTTTCTTAAGTGTTCTGGTAATAACTAAAGGTAATAGTTAAAAGGTCTTTGAGGGTGGTCCCAAACCATCTTAAACTGAGGAATTGACATGGCCAATAGATGAATCAGTGACAGCGGAGTAAATGCAATTGTAGATGTTTAGCCAATAGGGATTCTATTGTGTAAACAGCATTTTTTATCTCCTTTTGTTTGCTCCTTTGTTGGAGGGAATAGCACTGATAGGGCGAGTAATTCACTAATTTGCGGTTCATCCAGTGGCGATGGGCTGTAGCAGGTCTGATTGTGGGGTCCTCTTTCATGTGTTTTCGGCATCCCAATTATCTAGGATATCATCAGTGACTGTGTTTATACAACGTGAAAAGCTTCTAACAGCATGTTTCTGGAGAGTGTCATCTTATTTAACTGTGCATATTAGGTCAGTTCCTTGGCTCTGGTCCTTCTGACAAAGAAAAGACTAGAATGGGTGGTGGTGACAGGCATTGAAAAGCATTGCCTTGATCCTTGCTCCATGGATTACCAAGGCAGTTTCAGGGCTCATTATATGAAATAGGGATTGCTGAGTGTGGTAGTGCTCTGTCCAAGTCCCGTATCTCACTGTGAGTGAGGAGATGGCATAGGAACCATTCTCTCTATTGCCAGGGAAATCCCCATGTAGACAACTGCCTCCAAGATCAGGGACTGTGAAAGTGGCTCAGTCAGTTTTGTACACTCTGGTCTTGCACTGCTCTTGTTTGGCTTGAGAGTGTGAGCTACAGAATCCAACCTGGTGAGATTTTCAGGTAATCGGGGCAGGCAGGTGCACCCTATCAATAACTGGCAGTGGCACAGATTTCTCCAGCCATGGGGCTTTGGTGAGACTACAGAAATCCTCTGGTCTCAGAGCTTCAAAGGGAGCACAGAAGGTGCCTCTCTAAAAATGGTCTAATTTAAATTCCTGTGCGCACCCAGGGATAAACTAAATTCCATACCTTTATTTCAGCACTAAGGCTATGCCTAGACTGCATTGCTATGTTGGCATACTGGAAGTATCCCGAAATAGCAATGCCGCGTCCAAAGAGCGCTATTTTGGAAAATTTTTTGAAATAGCAGATGCGCTCTTTCACCATCCCTGTAATCCCCATTCCACAAGGATTAAGGGATGGCTCGAAAGAGCACTGTATTTTGAAATGTGGCGCCATGTACATGCGCCAAATTTCAAAATAGTCTCTTTCAAAATTAAATCGAAAAAATTGCAAATTGCATATCTTTTTTCGATTTTACAGTGCAGTTTAGATGTAGCCTTGGTGTATATTGTAGCATGTGGAGTGCCTTCACAATCTATTCTTCTTCCTCTATCTCCTCTCCTTGCTCAACGTTTGAATAAATAAACATTCAAGTTCTGAGATTTATCGTCTAACAAGTTTCCTAACCAAACACGAGTTAATGTAATCCAGAGAACTGGTTGTAGCCAATGTTCCCTGTAATTTTTCCATCCATGTGCGGAATGAATTTTTTATGTGCACTGAGGCATGTGCACATGCACCACTGATAAAAAAATAAAACCCAGTTGTGGACCTTCTGCTAATCAGCTGGGTGGCATTTGAATTTCTCCTGAGCAGCCCCACAAATGCACAATTTACAAGGAGCACTGGTTGTAGCTAGTAATTTTTATCAGATTTATCATTAAATCTGTGAGCTATGAACAGAAGACCATAAGGAAATATAGCACACACAAGGAACAAAACTTAGGAAACTGAAATGTCAAAGCTGTGTAAGTTACTTGTAAAGGTGGGTTTGAATCTCATGTCAGATTTAGACTAGTTCAAATTAGTCAAGGCATCTAAAAGAGAAAATGGCAATAACAAAATATATGTTTCAGATATGGGTCTCTAAATCTCTCCAGCACTGGAAGTTCTGTAAAATACTTGCAGATTGCTGAACCAGACTGAACAATCTCTAAATGGCGCACCATACCTACTGACTTGTTCAAACATTTAGGGCATATCTACACTAGGAAATTATTTCAAAATAACTAAATCTGAAATAATAACACCCAAAATAACAAAATCAAAATAGCATGTCCCCACTATGGGGGAGCCATAGAATTAGTCTGAAGCAGGTGCCATTATTGTGAACATGCTACCTGGACTTAGAGCCCCAGGAAGCACTGGGGAGTAATTACTTGGAATGACTCTGGGAAGTACTTATTTCAAAATAGCAGCAGTACAGTGTCCTGACTACTGCTATTTTGAAATGAAATAAGCATTATTCTGAGGAAAGCAGGAGTACATATTTAAAAATAACCAGCCCATTTGAAATAACAGGCTTAGTAGTGTGGACACTCCACTTATTTCAAAATAAGGGGGGTTATTTCAAAATAACTTCCTAGGGTAGTCCAGGACTTAGCGAGACATTGAGCTGAAAACCATTAATTCAAACCAAGCGACAGTCTGTGAATATCCACATGTGCAAAGACTTCCCAATCAAATCTGCAGTAAGAGCGCAAGTAAACTGGCTTTGAGCGATCCATTTTTCAGTGCTTTGAAACTAGGTAAGTGCCTTTGTCACGCACACTATTCTAACCATGGGGATTCCTCCAGCCTCCGTGCTCTGATTTACTCAGTGCACATACTGTAAGGAGATGTCACAGAGCTTTTGTTCTTGAATACAGCCAGAGGCTGTGAGTAAACTCAAGCCAAAAATCAAAATGTGGAGCCTAATGAAATGAATGCCACTAATTCAGAAGCATTGGTACTATCTGTTAATCCACTTGGTTAATTCCAGGATGAGGACATCAAGGGCTTGAAAATGAATACATTTACTTTTTTCCGTTGCATTTAGCTACGTCATTTGACCAGGTTATTATTGCTATTCCTAGATCTTCAGTAATCCTATCAGGGCATGTCTGCACTAGGAAGTTATTTCAAAATTACTAAATTGACATCATAATTCCCGAAATAACAAAATTGAAATAGTGTGGCCCCACCTTGTGGGAGCACATCAAAATTAGTCCGAATTATTTCAAAATAGTGCGTCCACACTGATTGGAGCCTGCCTCAGACTTAGAGTCCAAGAGGCACTCTGGAGAAGGCATTAGGAGGGCAGACAACTTCCTGTGGCTGCTTGGTCAGGTAAGCTGTGACGCGTGCTTTCAGGGGCTCCTCTGTATGGCCGCACCACACAGGCCACTCCTCCATTGCCTCTCCCCTTGCAGGACACAAAATGGACCCAGTGTACTCTGGTTGCCCTTGCAGATGCCACAGCACTCAAAGCATGGAGTTGGAGTTGCTGCAAAGCAGTGCCAGGCTCACAGGCCTCATGCTGTACCTCACGGCACAGTACTTGTGCCCGCATGCTGCTCCAGCAGGATGAGGACTAGACTGGACCACAGGCCCTGAACACCCAGGTCCTAGCACTCCTGCTGCTGGAAATGCCCCTGAATCACCTGAACACCATGGAACGCCGTTTCTGGTGGTGGGAGACCAGTGTGGACTGGTGGGATCACATTGTCCTGAAGTGATGGGACGACCAGCAGTGGCTGCAGAATTTCTGCCTGCAGAAGGCCACCTTCCTGGAGCTCTGAGGGTACGTCTACACTACAGCGCTAGTTCGAACTAACTTAGTTCGAATTAGTTAATTCGAACTAAGCTAGTTCGAACTAACGCATCTAGAACTAAAAACTAGTTCGAACTAGTGTTTTGCTAGTTCGAACTAGCAAGTCCACATTGAGTGGACTCTGAACAGGGCTTAAGGATGGCCGGAAGCAGTGCCGGCAGGGCATAAAAGGAGGACTTAGAGCATGGAGATGCTGTCTCAGGCTAGCCGAGGGCTGCGCTTAAAGGGTCCCGACCCCCACCCCGGACACACAGTTCTAAGGGGTGCCCCGCTTGCAAAGAAGTTCTGGCTTGGAGTGCCCTGAGTGCCCACACTGGGCACATCACACCACTCGGCCATCAGCCCGGTTGCACTTGCCGCAGGCTGCCATCTGGGGAGAGGGAGTAATTGGGGGGCTGCAGGAGAGCTTCCACCCCCAGAAGCCCGCAGAGCCAGCCCAGTCCTCCCCATCGGGGGCTCGTACCCCATTCCTCCCTCACCTCCTTCCACTTACCCTTCCTTAGCCCCCCTTCTTATTGATGTACAAAATAAAGATAACGTTTCTTCCAACATTGACTTTGTCTTTATTGAAAAAAAACTGGGGGAGACTGGGAAAAGGAGGTGGGAGAGGGGAAGAGAAAGGCTGGGAGAGGGGAGGGCAACTAACATGATCAGGGGTTGGGAACAGGTCCCAGATGAAGAGAGGCTACAGAGACTGGGACTGTTCAGCTTAGAAAAGAGGAGACGGAGGGGGGACAGGATAGAGGTCTCTAAAAGCAGGGGTTGGGTGGAGAGGGTGCATTCAGAAAAGTTCTTCCTGAGTTCCCATAAAGAAGGACTAGAGGACACCAAAGGAAAGGAATGGGTATCAGGCTTGAAACTAGTAAGAGAAAGTTGTTCTTCTTGACAAAGCAAATAGTTAACCTGTGGAACTCCTTGCTGCAGGAGGCTGTGAAGGCTAGAACTAGAACAGAGTTTAAAGGGAAGTGAGATAAAGTGATGGAGGTTGGGTCCATGGAGTCCTATTAGCCAGAGGGTAGGAGTGGTGTCCCTGCCCAAAGTTTGTGGAAGGCTGGAGAGGGATGGCACGAGACAAATGGCTTGGTCATTGTCTTCGGTCCATCCCCTCCAGGGTCCCTAGGGTTGGCCGCTGTTGGCAGACAGGCTACTGGGCTAGATGGACCTTTGGTCTGACCCAGTACGGCCATTGTAAGCTCAGGGCTCAGTGTCGGGGGTCTCACTGGACCCCCTTGATTTTCATGCACACCTGGTCCTGGATGGCCAGGCTGGCAGCTCTCCTGCCCTAGACGGCCACTTTCCTGTGCCTAGTGCGGAGATCGTGGACGAGGTCCACGATGTCCGCACTAGCCCAGGAAGGTGCCCGCCTCTTGCGGTCCAGGGCAAGCTCCCGGGAGCCGCCAGCCTGGTCCCGGCAAGAGGGGGTGGGCTGGGGGGCATCGGGTGGGTGGCTCTGTGCCGTGCCACGTGCAGGGTCTGCTAGCTGGGTGCTGGCAGGCTTGCACCTGGCACGGGCACCGTAGCCAGCCCGTGCCCCTTTAAAGGGTCCGGGGCCGGGAGGGGGGCATAGAGTTTCCCTGGTGTTGGCCAGAGTGGCCACCAGGGAAACCTGGGGAGGGCTAGCCTCCCACTAGTTCGAACTAAAGGGCTACACAGCCCTTAGTTCGAACTAGCTAGTTCGAACTAGGCGTTAGTCCTCGTAAAATGAGGTTTACCTAGTTCGAACTAAGCGCTCCGCTAGTTCGATTCAAATTCGAACTAGCGGAGCGCTAGTGTAGCACCTATTAAAGTTAGTTCGAACTAACGTCCGTTAGTTCGAACTAACTTTGTAGTGTAGACATACCCTGAGAGTGGCTTGTCCCTGCCTTCAGATTGACAGGACACCCAAGTGAGACCCGTCATCCTCGTGCAGAAGCGTATCGACATGATCTTCTGGAAGCTGGCCATACTGGACATTTACTGCTCCATCAAAAATGAGTTCAGTGCAGGGAAATCCACAGTTGGGGCCATGTTCCTACAGGTAGCCAAGACCATCAAGCAGATGCTACTGAGGGTCATCACGCTGGGGAATGTGGACACCATCATGAATGGCTTTGCTGCCATGGGTTCCCCCAACTGCGGGGGAGGGGCGCATAGATGGCACACACATTCCCATCCTGGCCCGACCACCGTGCCTTGGAAGTTATCAACAGGAAGGGGTACTACTCCCTAGGGTAGACCAGGTCTTTGAGTTTAATTCTGTGAGGGTATGTCTACACTAAGGGACAAAGTCCAATTAAGATATTCAACTTCAGCTACATTAATTGCGTAGCTGAATTCAAAGTAGCTTAACTTGACTTTTGGTGCTGTCTGCACAGCAGGAAGTTGAAGGGAGAACATTCTTCCTTCGACTTCCCTCACTCCTTGTGAAAGCAGGACCACCGGCATCGACTAGAGTGCCCCCCTCAGTTCAAATTAGCGGCCTTACCTAGAACGCTAATTTGAACCCGGAACATCAACAGCGGCGGATCAAAAAACATTTTGATCTTCCTTTGTAGTGTAAACATACCCTAACATGCTTAGCACTTGTGTCAGCATATCCAATATCCTGTTCTCATGTCAGGAGGTGCTCAAATGTCACAAGATTCCACCCTAATTCCTCTGCCCAAAATTAGGCTCTGATTGGTGCTAGTTTTTCTAAACTGAAAAACATTCTCCATCCTCATTTTATGTTTGATTTCTCTGGGAGATGGAATCATCATGTTCATTTTATGCACGGACACCTAATTTGTCTTTGGACCAGTTTTTGTACTGGGTTTGCACTGAAGTATTTCTTAATCTTTCCTTCTTATTATCAGGGCAATTGCACCTGGCACGGGGAAACCACCCACAATCTGGAAAGCTCATCAGAACAATGCTGTCTGCTTCTCTCTTAACATGTTAATTAATTACACGACATTCTATTTTGTGTGATTTTTCGGTGGTTTTGATACTTTTATTTTAAGTGTGGTCCCTAGCAGAGTTTGAAAAGGCTGATACATTGACTGCCTGCCTGTCAGTTTAGCTGTTGCTCGATAAAAGGAGAAGAGTGAGAGAGCACAAAGGAGATTCTGCCATTTGAAGTATTAAACTAGGAACCACACACAATAATCCTGTGTGGTATGAAGCCTGAGAAATTTCAGCTGGAAACCATACAAGAAAAAAATTAATTACATGACAGCTAAATAATAGACTATATCCTGGTAGCTTACGTTAATTGTGATCAACTATATATCTTGTTTGGTACAGGTTGTACCTCCCAAACCAAGGATTCTCTGGTCCAGCTGCATCTAAGGGCAGGAGACATCAGAGTTGGCAGCTGGGGGCAGCACAGGACGGGAGCTGGAGCTCTCTAGCAGCCCTCAGGAGTGCAGGGCTGGGGTTGGAGCTCTGTGGCTTCTCCCGGCTGTGCGAGGCCAGGGTTGGGGTTGCACTGGTCCGGGGTCAGAGCACCAATCCCACAGCTGCTCCTGGCTGCACAGGAATGGAGCCCCACAGCATGAGCTGGAGTCTGTGCCATCCAGGGAGCCAGCAGTAGCTGGGGAAATAGCCCAGCCAGGCTGGGGAGCGGGGGAAGGCAGGTTTGCCAATTGGGGCATCCTGCCAGAAGCAGGTGATGGGGTTAGGGGCCAGTGGCAAGAGAGCTCCCCTGGTTCAGCAAATTCTCTTGTTTGGGACCGGTCAGGTCCTGATGATACTGGACCAGAGAGGTCCAGCCTGTAGTAGAAAGGGGATAATGTGTTGGTTCAATTGCTTTAAGCATTAACCTTGAAACTAAGTGTGTACGAAGAGGGTGTGGAGAAAGGTAATGTGTTTTCATAGAAGAAGGTGATCTGGCAGAGAGCCTTTGCTGAAGTTGAATTGTCTCTGCAAAACAAGTATCAGAGGGGTAACTATGTTAGTCTGAATCTGCATAAACAATGAGAAGTCCTGTGGCACCTTGTAGACTAACAGATTTATTGGAGCATAAGCTTTCATGGGCAAAGTCCCACTTCGTCAGATGCATCTGACAAAGTGGGTCTTTGCCCACAAAAGCTTACTCTGCAAAACAGTTTAAATTTTGATGAATCTGTGAATTCCAATGAAAAAATGTTTGTTGGAATCTCTTTGGCCAGCTCTAACTCTAAGTCACTGCAAAGTCTGTGACTTGGTTGGCAATGGATGGGATCTGAAAATGAGTGATTAATTTATTATTGTTGTGTTGCTATTTCCTCTTGAAATTGGGGTATTTCCTTAACAAATCCCTAAAAATAAACCTGTTGTAAAAGAACAGTGAAGGAACAAAATGGAATATATTCACACTCGATGACACATTATCAACTCTCCTATGTTTTGTATATAGACAGCGATTGTGAAAGTTTTGGACTAACAATGCAAGTGATTTAAATCCCTCTCAGTGACTGTGGACATTTCTCCACACTGCACAGAATCTCTCTGACTCCATTCTCATTCAATTTTTAGCCTGTCTTCTGTGACTAGCAGGGCAGTACTCCGCACCATTTTTATGTTAGTTTCATTGATGTGGTCACTTGTCCACTAGGAGCTCGATTTGGAATTTTGATTTATAAAACATCAACCACAAACTAAACATCTGAGCCAGTTGAAAAGGACATTCACAGTAAGAATCTACCTTGAAGCCAACGAAGACAAAGGGATGGTGGTGGCATTGAAAGCATGACTCTGTTCATTCCCCCGTTTCCAGCTAATCTAATTGGGACAGGAATCTAGTGAAATTGTTTTTTAGCCCTAATCTTCCTAGACTTCAGGGATCACTTAAAACAACCTTGCAGCAAGTCATTGCTCTAGCTTGGCAACTAAATTATGCAGAAATGCTGCTTTCTCCGCTTCCCATTTATTTAGACACCAGTTCTGGAACACTTCTTTGAGCCTTGCATCCTGCAAGAAGGAGTTTTATAACTGACTATGTGTATTGAATATCAGCCCCCAATCATCCCAACTCCAAAAACAACAGGTGAACATTTAGTTAAGAGGTTCTATTTTGATGTAGCTACTTACCATTTTGAAACAGGGACAATTCCTAATTGTCCTCTGAGACAGAAGAATGAGAAAGTTAAGATTCTTGGAGAGAAACATCTGATGGGTGTTATTAAGAAGTATGTTCCTGCCAGTCAATTCAGTGTTCACTAACAGCTCTGCTAAACCTTTGTTTTTCCCTTTTTACTATTACTAGGGCAGATCGTATTGCAATCTAGGATAATGAGCTCTGATCCAGACCCTTACAGGACAAATCTATTGTGAAAATGAAAAATTAGGGTATATGTCATCTAGAGTTGCAGAGCAAAATCAGAAGATAGACTGGCAGATCAGATGAAAGGGAGCTGAAGAGACAGAATTTCAAAGAAGAATAAATCAGGATGCTCCAGGACAGATATAAGGATGAAGATTTTAACCTCTGATTGAATGAACACTGAGAAGGCAGCAGGGATATGCATTCCATAGGGAAGTCATGACGTAATTCATGTAGACTGTGCTATCCATAAATACCTCAGCAGGAACTCACAGGAATTTGCTCTTCCCTCAGTAGCATGTCACAGAAGAGCAGCAACACATTGTAGATGCCCTATTTTTTCCCTGTCTTAGAATCACAGAATACTAGGACTGGAAGGGACCTCGAGAGGTCATCAAGTCCAGACCCCTGCCCCCATGGCAGGACCAAATACTGTCTATAGACCATCCCTGATAGACATTTATCTAACCTACTCCTAAATATCTCCACAGATGGAGATTCCACAACCTCCCTAGGCAATTTATTCCAGTGTTTAACCACCCTGACAATTAGGAACTTTTTCCTAATGTCCAACCTAAACCTCTCTTGCTGCAGTTTAAGCCCATTCTTGGAGCCTTACCCAGTACATGCAAATCTTGAAGATATCCATGATCTGGAGAACATTAATCTCCTATGCACCTCATTTCCACTCTATGGAGTGCCTGCCAATGGACTAACTCATGTATCTTGAGTGCAGTCATTTTAGTCTGATGTTGATGCTACCACTATTTTAGTTGCAATAGTGGCTATTGCAGATATGCCACTTTTTTAGTTGTTAAATACTGTTATTTTTTCCAACATGTAGCTTTCTCAAGATGTTAAGACACTGGAAATTGTTTTACGGTCAATGGTAAATAAACAGAAGGAATTCATTTGAAATCACGAAGCACCAAATGAAATCTAGAATTCCTCAAGGCCTAGTTCACTATTCCATAACAGCTGTCAGTCACTATCCTCTATTGATTTGCCACATGATATTTCAGTATGACAATGCTTGTAAATTTACAAGTAGTTAGTCCTTATCCAAGTAAAAATAGGCCTGTATAGCCACTCTTGAAAATAACATCCAACTGCCAGTAAATATACCATGCAGACATCATATCTGAAGTAGAAACAACAGATCGTGCTTTGTTTAGTCCTCTGTTCACATTATGTAATGCTCCTTTTGCAGAGTATGTGAAAGCAACTGCCATGAGTGTAGTATGCCTGGTACTGACAAGAGCAGCACTCTCATTCTCCACAGGTTCTCTGGCTTCATGAACAGTAGCAAGATTTTCATTCATGACAAGGAACACGTTTAATGAACAATTTTATGCTTGTGTAATTTGCTACAGGCACTACCTCTAAAGAATTGTGCCCCATCTGAGTTCAACTTACATTTAAAATAAATATTGGTAGCTTGCATTACTGTGCGGGTAACTTTGAAAATATGAACTGAGCATTTTACAATGCAGTGTTGTGTTCCTGAGCCTGCAGGCAGCCTGAAATGATAGTTCTGAGAGATGCAAACTGTCTCAGACATCTCAATGACATGTTAACCCTGAAACATAAAGTTGTCAATTTAAATGTCAATTCTATATCACTACTGTTCATTTTGACAAGAAGGCTGTGTCTAGACTTGCAAGTTTTTCTGCAAAAGCAGCTGCTTTTGCGGAAAAACTTACCAACTGTCTACACTGTCTACACTGGCCTCTTGAATTTCCACAAGAACACTGACTTCCTACTGTCTGAAATCAGTGCTTCTTGCGGAAAAACTATGCTGCTCCCATTTGGGCAAAAGTCCTTTTGCTCAAAGCTTTTGCGCAAAAGGGCCAGTGTAGACAGCTCAGATTTGTTTTGCGCAAAAAGCCCCGATCGCGAAAGTGCTTTTGCGGAAAAGCGTCCGTGCCAATCTAGAAGCTTTTTTCCGCAAATGCTTTTAACGGAAAAACTTTTCTGTTAAAAGCATTTGCTGAAAATCATGCCAGTCTAGACGTAGCCGAAGTGTATAGCAAATCCAAATGCTTATACCAACTGTAAATTACCTCCCATACCTTTTCATGTGAGGAACTTAAATATACTTCCTTTCCCTCCCACCTCCCAAAGCAAGTGAACAAACAAGCAAAATCCTGAAAGGAGCTACTGTACTGATTCCATTATTCATGTCCATATTTAATTTACTAGCTTCATTTTTTCAAAATACTGTACATAAATAAATGGGAAATAAAAGGAAACCAGAGAGGGGATGAAGATGTTTATTTCCCCACTGCCAGGGGTCTTAAGTGAGATGTAGACACTGTGCTAACCATCGGTAGTACTCGGAGACCATACCTTGCTCAAGTAATTTTAATGTTCATCTTAAATATGCTGAAGTGGGAAAATCATTCTTGTCTGTCTCAGGAGACTCATGAAAACTAAAGACTGTACAAATAAATTATGTAATGGACTGACAGATTTGAAACAGGAAGTCGTTCCTTGTCTCTCCCGAGAATACCATTGGGGAAATGTATTGATTCACTTCAATTGTTTGCAGGCTCATGCCCAGCAGCAATATTCTCCGTGGGCAAAGAAAGATTAAAGTTGATATCTTGTGCATGACAGCACTAGTATCAGTCATTACACTAATTAGTCCAATCTTGAGTATAAGAATTAGTGTCAGAACCTTGGACAATCTGATGATAAAGCCTTAAGAGAAGGGCTAAGCTAAACCATGTTTTGAAATGCAGAAGCCTTTACATAATGGGAATATATTTGAAGAGATACGGTTCATGGCTTCTTTGCTAGCACTTGCATTGGTGATAGCATAGAACATAATTTATACAGCAAATACAATGTGTAAATTGAATTTTGAACTGTGGAGTATGGAGTTGTTTGCCTTTCTCAGTGTAATTACATTGCCAGTTCAGCACCAGCACGACTATTTTATCTGAGGATAGGGTGAGGATTAGTGGATAGTATCTATATTAGGATTTGAAAGTAGCTTATTATCATTTTTAACCTTCTCTTTACAGAAAAGCATAACAACAGCCGTAGTGGCTCAGACCAAAGGTCCATCTAGGCCAATGTCCTGCCTGTCGACAGTGGCCAATGCCAGGTGCTTTGGCATTACTCTGAACAACTGGTCACTCAATAAATATACAATATAATACACCTAGGCTGGACTCACTCACCACTGGGCCCTAGGCAAAACACCCTTGTGTCTATCCCCAAGTCTCCCTGCTATCACTCTTCTGTCTGGCTCTCCCTCAGGTCCCTGTATTTGGAGTAGGCCTCTGAAACTGTCCCTGAGGTGAGTCCCGTGGGCAGAGCAGAATGGGCTGCTGGAAGCAGGACAAGATCAGGCAGACCTGCAGAGAGAGAACCCGGATGCCTAAGCTGGCCCCATGGCAGCAGCAGTGGCCACCCCACTGCTCACTAGGGTTTGTCCCTTCAATTCCTCTGTCATGATGGGAGAGGGGGGTAATTTGAGTAGCATAGGAACCCAATGGGCAGAGTCACAGAGCCATTTAATTGGACCCCCCTTATGAACTGGGCCCTAGGCACGCACCTACAGTACTTGTGCTTTCATCCATTTCCTATACCTAGAAATCAACGTTCATGCATCAAATAAAGTTATTTGATTTATACAGCCCCAGAGAGTTCATATAAATTTAGTTGTCTATTTACGATCACCTAAATTTAGCTTTGATCTATGTAATTGTATAGAGAGTTTGGGAAAGATTCCCATGGAGCTTGTACGGCAGCTTTAAAACAAGAAAACAAGCAAATAACCAAATAAAAACAGCTTTCTATTTCAGTACTTCAGTAGAGTTGCCAGAAGAACCTATCAGTTCATCCATTTAGATATTTATATCAACACACTTCTCTTCAAGGACTTTTGAGGTTCTCTTGTTGATTCATAAAAGAATTCTCAAGGTTGTATCTTCTCCAGCCTAAGAAATAATCTTAAAATGAAGTATTATTTTCATTTTAAAGATCCAACTATTATTTCATCATAGGAAGACCTAAATCCTCAGCTGAAAATACTTTAGTTTTATTAGGAAGTGTATTTGTTTAGTTAGGTATCATATTCTCCCTTTCTCCCCCATTCCCATTTGCCAGATTCTGTACATTGGAATAAATCTGAGTCTTATAGAGGGGGTGCTAATGCTTCATAGAACAGCAGAGAAAACACTGTGTTTCTGTGTCCTGCAGATGGCCCCTGTGTGGAATGTGTCCAGTATCTGAAATTAGCAATTTGACAGGTTGAATATCTTAACAAATGTGTGTTGTGAAGCAATTACACGGATCTGAATTATTTGGGGGGGGGGACCTCTACCTCACTTAGCATACAGAATGGATCTGCTCTCAGAATAAATTAGAGCTGTGTAGAGGAGATTGTTTTGTGTATGACTCATGCTTCATTTCTGGCAGAAGTTGGAAGAGGTCTAGTAAATGACACAGCAGATATCAGAGGAGAAAAGATGGGCTCAGGCTAGCAGTCACATATCTCAACCATATCTGAGAGAACTGGATTGTATCTCTGCCAGGGGTTTCCTCTGTGATGCTAAGCAAGTCAGTTAAACCAAGCGTTTCACAGAAAGACAACTAACTACATGTGCCTCCTTTTGTGGGTATCTGTCTTGAGAACCTGAATCTGATTTGTAGACATGCTCAGGATTCATAGCCACAAGTGAAGTTAATGGGAGATCTGCTTTGAACAAATGAAGCATTAACAAGAAGTCAAAAAGTGGGGGTCCCATCTCAAACTGGACACCAAAAATTGGACACTGATTACCTTAATCTCTCTGTACCTCAATTTCTCATCTGCAAAATGGGTATAATACTATGACCTCATCTCATATAATAACTAATGCTATTGTGTTATGATTACCTGAGGTCAACAGGCAGGAGTGAGTTTCCTCTGCAACCAGAGATGGTGCCATTAAAATTCTTATGATGGAAAATGCCCAAGTCCCAAGTGTTTTTCTTAACAAAGCCCTGCATTTACCTAAGTCTGATCCTAACCAGGTTTTCAGGCTGAGCATTAGAGAGAAAGAAGATACAATGAAGACAAGTAGCTCAAATGAGGCAGAGGTGGTATGATTCAAATTAATTTGGTAACTGTTACTTTAATATCCATAAGACTTAGGTAATAGGCAAATAGAAATGCAATAGCATTTCCATAAAGCCTTCTTCTCCATAAGTATATCTCTCTTTGGACTATTTATCTGCCTGGTTGTGAAAGTTAATGAGAAATAAATATTATGCTGAACTGTCACTCCAGTTTTGATCCATTGTTCCAAGTAAAACATTGCCATAATCCGTCCTGTGGAGAACAATAGTGTGTTTGATATCATGTTTGTCAGGTCCCAGAGCATAAACTCTGCCCTAATGATCAGAAGAGAGTGAAGTCTAGGACAAGGAAATTAAGCTTGCAAAAGAGGTAACTCAACACACCATGTGGATTTGGGTAGCTTTAAGTTGAAAGAGAACATGGCTTTCTCCCTTAGTCCCTGTACACCACATCGAACAACATCATGGAGTGTTCTTGGCTGCTAAGACAGGAGAGTGTTTTGCTGGCTGGCTGGGGAGAGTGAGTGCGAATCCTGGATTATGTGACACACTCTTCCTCAGGAGTAAGAAACCTTTGAGCCTCTAGTGTCAGAGCTTAGGATTCAGACTGAGAGAGACCATTGTCTTTGCTCCTTCTCATACATACACCCCTTCTACTGTAAGTGCAGAAACAGTGTGTGCTGAATGTTTTGTGGTTGTTAGAAATGGTATCTCTTTTTTAGCAGAAAGCTATACAGCAGTCTGAAATGAATGATAATGGTTTGCTTATCAATCCATGTAGCCATGCATGCATTTTCAAAACTGTGAGGTCAAAGTGAACCTTACTGACTGATACCATTTGAAATGGTGACTGTTAAAGTGAAAATGCTAAGTCTAGTACAAACAAACAACCCACCCCTTAAAAAACGAAGCCTAATGAGTTGTTTGGTTAGGCACAGCTCAGCCAAACTATAACTAAAATAAGCCCCATGCATTTAAATAAATGAAAATAGAAGTCACTGAAAAAAATAGCTTTTTAATTAGGGAGTCCCTGAGACTTGTGATGAGCCTCTAATTTTATGTTTTAGGAAGATCGCTGCATATTTGGTTCTGAACTAACAACATAATTGAAGAAAGTCAGGTCATTTCAATTTGTCTGAATGAGAAACCACTGTGAGCAATGGAAAGCTAATTTCTTTTGAAGATAGATCATAATCCCATACAGGAATCAAATGCAATAGATGTATCAGATTGGTCTCAGCAGTAAGTAAATCTTGCTTGCTCCTGCATGATTCTGAAAGGCCCTGAAGGCAATTGGTGCGATTTTACAGTGTAGAGATGGATAGAAACTGTGTTTTGCTGGCAGTCTGGGGAGAGAGAGTGAGACATGTGAAAAACAGCAGCAAACAAATATTTTCATAGTTCTGCCAGTTGAACCCTTTTCTCACGTAGGGGACAGTTGCTACTGTAATAACTATGGAGTTTTCCATTACTTCTTCATGGCTTAGGAAAAAGGATGTGAGCCCCCTCTGTTATGTACCCTATGGACTTTTCCAATGAGCAAGTGTAGCCAACGCACACCTTTTGGGTGTGGTGTACTGTCCCACCTACTGGCATTGGGACCAGTGTTTCCTCTAAAATTTTCCACCCATGAGCACCAGTATTGAGTTCATGTGTACTTGTTTGGATGTGCCACTGTGGCACCCAAGTTATTAATAAAAATTTTACAAACTTCTCCCTTTTCTCTCTGCTGCCATGTCTCCCACCCTCCCTCTCACCCCATCTGTTCCCTTGGTGCCTGCTGCCCCTCACCCTTCACCCTCCTCTGCTGTCCTGGCTGTGCCCTTCTCACTCTCCTCAGTCCTTTGGGGACCTGCCCCCTCCCCATCCTTCTTGATCCCTGCACCAACCCTTCTCTTCTCCCTGTGCCCATTCCTCCTCGAGCCCCACTCTAATCATCTGTAGCTACCCCTTCACATCCCCTCTCCTAACACTTCCCTCTACCGACCTGCCCTGCCTCTCTCCTCTGGTGCCCATCCTTCCCCTCCACATGCCTGCTCTTCTTCTTCACCCCCACTATCCCTTGGCACCTGCACTTTCCTTTACCCCTGCACTTTCCTGGTGCCTTCCCCTTCCCTCACTGCCCTTCCCTCCTTGCTCACTTTCTCCCTGGTGCACCCCCTCACCACCCACTGTCCCAGTTCTCCTCATGCCCTTCTGTGCCCTCACACAACTTGCTCCATTCTCTGCCTTATGCCCACCCTTCCTTTCAACCCCTCTTCTCCCAGCACCCACTCCTCCCCTCTCCTCTTCCTTCCTCTTGCCCCCATTGTCCCTCTCCTTTCTTCTCCCAGCATCACCCTGTCCCCTCCCTTCTCCCACCCTTACTGATACCTTCTCTCCTTTCCTTCCTCCTGCCCTTTCCCCTCATTGTCTCCTTTTGGCCTCCTGGCCTTTGTCTCTCCTCCACCTTGCCCCTTGGTGCCTGACCCTTTCTTTTCCTTCTCTGGCCCTCCCCCCTCACCACAAGCTCCTTCCTCTCCTCACCCACCTTCTCCTTAGTTCTCCCCCCTGCCCCTTCCCTCACCTTCTGCCTTAGATGTGGAAAGTAGTTTGCAGGGTCTGGAGCCAGGGCCGCAGTGCTATATTTAGTACTGTGACCCCAGCCCCCAAAGCCCCACAGCCCTGGCCTCAGCTGTTCCCAGGGTGGGGCTGTGTGCTGGGACTGGACCAGAAGCTGCCCACCGTGTTATTTTTAATACCGTGGGCCTGGTCTCTGAGAGACCTTGGTACTAAAAATAGCACCGCGGAATAAAGCGGCAGCTGCACGTGGCACATTCCACCGGAACAGCCTCACCTCACATATCCTGGCTCTATGCAGAGCAAAAGGGCAGCCGCCTGACTCCAGGAACCCATCAGGCCGCCGCCGCCACCGCCGCCACCAGTCACTTTCCATTCCAGCAGGAAGATGAGCAGTGAAGTGCTGCTGCATGGCTCTTAAAATGACATGGGTGCACCTAAAATTTCTAGTAAACAGGTGTGCAGCTTAGAGGGAACACTAATTGGGACCACTTACAAGTTAGCAGAGAGCAAACTGGCTTTAGCTCATGTTCTATGCTCCAGAGAACCCAGGTTGAATTCTATCCACAGATGACCAAAATGTGCCAGCATTACAAGTGGGGGCTTATCTGGAATTTCAATGAGGAAGTCTCTGAAGCTTGGGATGTGTTTCCTCAAGGTCTGTCAGCATTACACAAGTTGTTCACCCATCACTGCAATGTAGGGTCAAATACTTTGCCCACATGTGCAACTGAGTTAAAGTTCTAACTATAGTCAGAAATACAGTTAACACACAAGCCGTAAAGTGTTTTTGGCATGGCAGGTGCTATTTACATGCAATATAAAATGCAACTTTACTGAATAATATTTTTCTGCTGGTATTTATTCCCTAGTTTTCATAAATCACTGTGCCATAGATCAATTGGGCCAATAACTCCTCTGGTATAACCTGGCATCATTCTATTGACCTAATCAACTCTGAGGTTCTGGATGATTGCATTACCCAGGGCAAAGAGTTATTTGGAGGGACACATTATAGAATTGGAACTGCTAGTAAGGGAAGGGACATTTATAATCTGTAATAAATAATTTATAATTGTGAATGTTCCTCAGCTGGGTGTTGAAATCAGAATGGTTTGTGAGATTGAAACATATATGGACAGTTGAAGAGCCCACACTTGAAAGAGAGAGATTCCAGTCTCTCATAAAATAGCAGCTGATCTGTGATTGAGGGAATAGCTAAAACTGCTAGCTTTGTATTCTATTCTAGCATGCTATATTCCTGTGCACCCACATAGCTCTCAACTATAACACCATTAACAGAAGAATGTATCATGCTTTTCATTTAATGTGTCTCTGCATAGAATGATAACAGCAAGTTTTACAGATGTTGAGTGCTAAATTATGTTGAATTCAGAGAGTGAGAGAGGGAACTCTATCAATGATTGCTAAAGGGAAGTCATTGTTCACATTATGAAAAATAAAGAAATTGGTAAGTACTATAAAAAATCTGGTTTGACATTCTTGGAGCTGTAATGCAATTTCATTGGCAGAGGGCTTTAACTTAGCTGGTGAAGGGGAAAATGTGGAGTGGTACAATGAAGAGTTTCCTCCTGTTTTGGATGTTGGGAGAGTGGAAAATATTACCTAACCTGGTTGGCAGGATAGTGGCAGAGAATGAGGCTCAGGTAAGCTATTTGGTTTCTGCCTACCAGAAGGAGGTTATATAGACAGCTGTTCCTGCAGCATGAGCCTCCCTTTATGCCAACATTTCTCAATCAGGAGATGTAAAATTAGGTAGCTACATTTATATGTAGGTACCTAAACAAATGTGTTTGGATGGTCAGTCAATGGGAGCTGCAATTATTTAGATTATTTGAAAATCATGCCACTATTTTAGAATCCTGGCTCTAAGCACCTGGGTTGAAAACTTTTGGCCAATGTATTTACTGTCTCATTTCAATTATTCCCCAAAGAAAGCATTTGTAGGAGTAAAGCCTTGATTACTTAAAACAAATACAAACAGGGGTGTGACTAGGACTGGAAAAAATAATTTCTAAATTAGTAAATACTTTTATGAAAAGCAGCTGCACTGCTTATAAAACTACATTCAAGCTTTTGTTTTCTTTTAAGTCACTGCTGAGGTTGCACTAGAGAATATGAAATGTATTCCTAGGATTTATTAAATATTCAACACTTGGGGTTTTTTTTGTTTGTTTTGTTGTTTTGGAGTCAGTGCTTCAAAGATAAATTTTGTAAAACCTTCAATAGAGCTAACATGAACTAAATGAATCTCAGGTATGTCTACTGAGTCCTCTTGTTATCATGGGGAGTTGGAAGAGGAAGAGATAGGATCCAGCCTTAGAGTAATTATGATTCTGCATTTTGCCCAAGTTTTTCTGGAAGGATACTGAGAAGTTGGCAAAGATTTTACCCAGCATTAAATAATGTAACAAACATGAAAGCTGACCAGAGTTAACAGTAATCTAGGATTTCATCCAATATCCATTGAACTGACTTGGTCCAACCCATCATTGAAAATACATAGTCTGAAGTAGTAACAAGGTTTCAAAGTAGTTATAGAGAAGAAACATGTCTTGCGACTAGAGTATGAAACTGAGAATCAGGAGTTTGAGGTTCAGTTTCCAGTACTGTTACTGACTTACTGTGTAACCTTGGCCAAATCACTTAGGTCCACTTTTTAAAAAAGTGACCACTAGCTTTAAAGCATCCAAATGAGGTATTTAAGACCTGATTATTCACTTAAAGTCAATAGGAGCCTAGAATCACTTTAAAATTGACCCCTGCCCCTCCCCCCCACCTTTTTCATGAAATATTTATCTTTTTTTCATCAAGTTCTAGCCATGAGATTTTATGGCCAGGGACCAGATCCTAAGATATAAAAACAAACAAAAAGAAGTCAATGGAGGTATGCTGATTTACAACAAATGAGCATTTCCCTTACAGGCAGTAAGGCTCTTAGCTGCATAGACCTTCCTGAAAGATACTGCCTCCTTACCACCCTGATGTAGCAATAATTAAATAATAACTTAGATACAAATTGATATCTCCCACTTTCTGCAGCACACATGCATTCTTTGGATTTTGATCAGCCCCATCTTTGTTTAGAATGGTGAGCTATGTTAACCATCAGGATACAAGGTATCATTTATATAAGTATCATTTATTTGTAGGCTGTGCTACAGTTTGGGTTGGTAATTTCTTCAATGACAGAAAAATGGGCTAGAAACTTATGCTAACTTCATCTGAAAATTGATATTTAACCATACAAACAGAAATGGGTATTTCATTTTAGAGGGTCATTGACTTCAGAATGAAAGCAGATGGTATTAGAGCAGTAACATCATACTTCATAAGTAACAGGAGAGAAATAAGAGTGTGAAAATATCCCATATTTTCTAAACCAATCCCTTCCATTACACATATTGAGAAAAGGTTGATAAACTCAGTTTCCGTACGTATCCTTAGGTTGCATGGTATTTTTCAGAGGAAAAAAATGTGAAATATAAAATGCATAGGGAAATTTTTCTGGGAGAATATGTTCTTTCATGCCACAAACATTTTTTTTTTCTGTAAAGTGGCTATCTGAGATTTTTTTTTATTATTACGATGGCACCAATAACAGCTACAGATCCTAACTAGAGTGGTAGGTGCAGTACAAACACAGAGTTAATTATTCCTTGCCCCCAGAAGTTTATAATTTAATTACAAGACACAGCAAATGGGCAAAGCTAACAATCAGGTGTGGGGGAGATGGTGGAGTACTGAAATCATGTTCTCCCTTGCCCAGCTGCATGGAGAATGGTGTGTGTTACTCCTGAATCTATGCTAATCTAAATGGAGGTCATAAGGTGATCTATGAATCTGTGCTAGAGGTGTATCACAGCTATGCCTTGCCTTTCTCTGCTGTGTACTCTATGTCAATGATTTTTGAAGTATAAATCATGACCCAGTAGTGGGTCACAGAAGATCAGGCACTGGGTTGCCTTACTGTAGGCTGACCAGTGGGGATGTTAAGGCAAGCTTCCTGCATGTACTAGCACCACAGACCCTCTGGGAAGGGAGGACTATGGGGTTTCATCTGTTGTCCCACCCTGAGCACTGACTCTGTACTGCCACTGGCCATTACCAGCCAGTGGGAGCTGGGAAAGGCGGTGTCTATGGGTGAGAGCAATGTGCAGAGCTGCTTGCATGCCTCCACCTAGGAGTCAGATCTGCTGCTGACTGCATTTAGGGCACAGCACAGTTTAGATACCCCCTGCTGTGCAGTTAACCAGGAGCTGCTGGAGGGATGTCCAAGCCCCAACCTGTCCCCTGATACCCTGCCTTCAGCCTGAACTGCTCCCAAACCTAGAGACTCCTCCTGCACCTCATGCTCCTTATCCTCAGCCCCACCCTCGGGCTTGCACTCTTGTCAAAAGATGTAATTGTATTGAGTTGCGGGCATCAACAATTTTCTTCAACTGGGCTGCAAGAAAAAAAAGTTTGAAAACCACTTCACTTGGTCATGCTCATGCTGTAGCTCGCAGAACAGCATGCTCAGCCTTGTATTAAGGTGAACTGATTGCCTCTTCTTGCATTTCCTGCTGTGGGGGAACTGTAGCTTCCTTGTGAAAACTGAAATTTCTACCAGAAAGGCTATCCCAGTCTCTAGAGTCTAGACAAACAATAGCACATATTCCTAAAGCGGTAGTTGTGTTAGTCTGTATCTTCAAAAACAATGAGGAGTCCTGTGGCACCTTAAAGACTAACACATTTTTTTGGGCATAAGCTTTTCATGACTGGAAAAAGTAGTTTTTACCCACAAAAGCTCATGCCGAAATAGGCTGTCCCAGGAATCAGTGCATACATACATCATCACCTCTTGACCCAAGCCACAGTTCCCTGAACATATACTAGCTGTGACCTCTAGCATCCAATGGTGTTTCCAAAAGTTTATTAATGAAAAATAGTCTTGGGGATAAACCAGTTGTTTGCGCTTCTTAAAAACTTAAGTCTGTGGAAAAATTCCAAGCTCTTTCTGTATTTTGACAGTGACAGTCACAGGGGGATCATTCAGTGTGAACATAATACAAATTACAACAATAAATAGAGTGCAATACAGTCTTGCCTGTTACTAAACCCCCTTCCTGTCTGGTTTTTTAAAAACAAAGAATCTTCATTCTTGAGCTGAAGAAGATACTCTTACGGAAAGTGGGGACTTTAGTAGGTGTTAATTATTTGCTAATTTGATTATTAGCAGATGCAGATCACTGTTGAATGGTAATTTGACTCTTATTTTTTCAGTGGGATTTTGTCTAAGATCTTAACATGCTCCCTTTGGGCTAGGCTGGAAATAACTTACTGTTCCTGGGTATGTCTACACTACCCTCCTAGTTCGAACTAGGAGGGTAATGTAGGCATACCGCACTTGCAAATGAAGCCCGGGATTTGAATTTCCCGGGCTTCATTTGCATAAGCGGGGAGCCGCCATTTTTAAAACCCCGCTGGTTCGAACCCCGTGCAGCGCGGCTACACGGGGCACGAACTAGGTAGTTCGAACTAGGCTTCCTAGTTCGAACTACTGTTACTCCTCGTGAAATGAGGAGTAACGGTAGTTCGAACTAGGAAACCTAGTTCGAACTACCTAGTTTGTGCCCCGTGTAGCCGCGCTGCACGGGATTCGAACCAGCGGGGTTTTAAAAATGGCGGCTCCCCGCTTATGCAAATGAAGCCCGGGAAATTCAAATCCCGGGCTTCATTTGCAAGTGCGGTATGCCTACATTACCCCGCTAGTTCGAACTAGCGGGGTAGTGTAGACATACCCCCTGTCTTTTAAGAAAAAAAACCTGCATATTGTTGCAGTGTATATAACTAACAGAAGTGGAGTACTTAAAATAGGGGATCCCAAATTTTGGAGACCCATAAAATTCAGTAGTATAAAGATTAGGATAGCCAAGTGCGGGCAGAGTTCAGTGGATCAAGCTTTTGACCACCATTCACTTAATTAGTGATAGAATCCACATCAACATTACAGGAAAGTTGCAGTAGCTGATGAGGTAGGTTAACTTGAAGAGTGGCCTATATCTCTAGTCATACTGGCCAGTTCATTTTACAAATATCATCACCACATATAAGTCAGGGGGTCTTGTGTGTGGATGGGAGTTGATTTAACAAGAACAAGGAAGTTCTAACAGTAGTAATTCTGTAGTTAAGACCAGGATAGAGAGGTTGATAAGAAGGCTGTATGGTGTTGTGTGTCTTCACTTTCAAATACAAGTCACAATAGCTGATCAGAATCCATGTTGGTTCATCAAGGTGAAGCCTTGTTACAGATTTTCAGATTCAAAGTGTTTGGTAATCGAAGGATTTGGTGAAATATGCAATTCAACTGATTGAAGAAAAGGAAGACAATCATAAATAAGCTGCAAATTAATACAGTGAATCAAATATAATTATCAGATCACATTACAAAATTAAACTAGTTTTCTAGAATAAATTTGATTTTTCCCTATTAGTCATGCATATAGTATTTTCTCAGCAGGAAAAAAGAAAGCTTTTAATATTAGCAAAAAAAGAGCATGTATTATTGCTCCATTGCAAAAGAGATCTTATTGCACATAGAGAGCAATTTGAAATAAGTAATTGATCTATTCAATGTGCAAAACTGAATTACAATGAGGTTAAGTCTGTCTTAAAGTAACAGACTTTCTTTGAGTATCTGCACCTAAGTCTAACAATCAAATTCCCACCATAGTTAAGCCCTGATTCAGAAAAGCACATAAGCACATCCCCTATTCAATGCACCATCTACCACGAAGTCATTTTTGAAGTGCTAATGCACCACTGAGATATAACAATTAAGAGAAACCCCAACCACTGTTGTATTTGAAAGAGAAATCTCTAAAACCACCTTTCATTCTGCCCATTGCAATGGATATGAGGATGACCCATTTATCTCTCCTCTTGACTGCTTACTTCAAAGTTAGTTTTCATGGACTCTCATCCAGGGAAGTTCTGGTTTTTTTTTTTTTGGTTTTTTTTTTCATAAGAATCATGGTGAGAGAGAATCACTGATCAAGAGGCACCAAGCATTTAAGTTTTTTATTAATTCCAGATGTGTGGTATGGAATCGCAAAAAGCCTTTGACTCCAGCTATTTGCTAGTATTTTGATTTCCATTTGTGGCATTTGTAATTTTTATTACAGGCTAATATGAGTGTTAAAGCTGGAAGTACTTCTGGAAAGAGGGGGTTTGTGTGATGGTTGAAAAAGCATTGTGGATTTTATACTGATGATTATTACTCTGTGCCTTTTGTGGTAACAGCAAGATCATTAAAGGTCTTCATGTGGAATAATTAAAATAAAATGTGTCTTATGCAAGAAACATGTTTTTATAGTTTTAAAGTTTTATGGTTTTAGATAGGATGAGATGCAATAATCAAGCCTAGAAATCAAAATGGATGGAGTGCTACAACTACCTCTGTGTCTGATAGAATGGGGAAAAGATCAGTCGTCTGGCTGGTCACAGCTGGAAATGTTTCTCTTTTCCTGGTATAGCTATGTGATATCTTCTAAAACTGAGGAAATCAAAAGACCCTAAGGGCACATCTGCACAGCAGGGCAAAAGTTGAATTAAGATACATCAACTGCATAGCTTAAGTCAAAATAGTTCATTTCAGCTTTTGACATTGTCTACACAGCAGGAGGTCAGAGAAAGAGCACTCTTCCACCGACGTCCCTTACTCCTTGCAAAATGAGAGTTACAGGAATCAGAGTAAGAAGTCCTCTGATGGACTTTCAACATGATGTCGAAATAACTGCTTGTGTGTAGATATGGACTAAGTTTTTTTGCAATAACATTAGTTATTCTGAAATAATGCTCTTATGTAGACATAGCCTAAACTAACAGTCTTGCAAAAGACTGAGGGCAATGCCATTGACAGTGGGGAATGTTATACAGGTACCAAGTACTTCAAAGAGTTTTTCTTTGTCTACCAGCATCTTCTTGGTCTAGCCTGGGATCATCCTTCACCAGCTGTGCTTCATCGAGGGGATAATTTCAACTGGGCATTAAGAAATATGGGATTTCATTCTGGTTACATTTCATGTAAAGGAGATGAACAGCTGGGTGTCAGTAACGGCTTGCTGCTCCTTCTGCTTGTGTTGTCTCTCCAACTCTCTCAAGGGTTTCACCTGAAACTGAAAAATATGATGAAGACTGAGCCAGTGGGACCTTGCAGATGAGGGCTTTGGAGATTGCTCATACAGATCCCCTGAGCTCAGTCTGAGATGGTCTCAGGCTATTTTTCTCTCTCAACCTAATGCTTATCTTTATGTCTGATAATTCTGTTCTTTGCTATAATTTCAACTGATTTGCCTAGTATTGAATTTAGAATTACTGGTCCACAATTGTCAAGGTCATCTCTGGAGTCTTTTACAAAAATTGTTGTTACATTGGCTATCCTCCAGTCATCTGTTACAGAGTCTGATTTAAGTGATAGGTCATATACCACAGCTAATAGTTCTTCAATTGCATCTTTGAATTCCTTCAGAACTCTTGGGTGAATACTATTTATTCCTGATAACCATGGGTTGTGGGTACAAACAACCTTGCATGGCCCTGCCTATAGGCTACCCCAGCCTTCTCTGGCTTCCCATCAGTCCTCTGCTATGGATCTTCATTTGTGTCTTATAGGTAGTTGCGCCTCAATTTTTTTCTTGGCCTGCCCAATTATACTTTTATTTTCCATTTTCCAGAGTTTATGCTGTTTTCTATTTTCCTCAGTTGAATTTGACTTCAGATATTTTGAAGATCACTTTTTGCCTTTAACTGCCTCTTTTACTCTGTCATTTAGCCATGGTGACATTTTTTGTTCCTCTTATTCATTTTTTTAAAATTTTGGATATACATCTAGTTAGAGCCTCTATTATGTTGTTTTAAAATATTCTCCATGCAGTGTGCAGACATTTAACCCTTCATGAGAATAAGATATAACTATAAAATAGGCATGTTTCAGAACTGAATATAAATTAATTTTTTCTTCTGACCATTATAAACTACTCATAACAGATTAATCCCCATCTACTCACCTTTTTTGTTTGTTTTCAAGTGGATAGCAAGCATAATTTCTCTTTGAAAATATTGTGTGTTGAACATTTTTAAAAGAACAGAGAGATACACTTTAAAGTGCAATCTACAATATAATGCACGAACTGCCTCCACTTTAAAAGAATGTTAAGATTCCAAAGTCAAACAACTTAAAGGTTAGGAAACATCTGAGTTCAGCCTGTCTGGGCAATTAATTCCTTCCCTCCCTCCTCCCAACCTATATGCATTACAATACCATGCTTTATTACATTATCTCAGAATTTTTTTTCCATGGGTCCGCTCCCCCTAATTCCCCTGGCTCTTCATTTGATGTCAGTTTTTTCTGCAGTCCCCATTCCCATGCTCCAACCCCCATTCCCAGTTACTCCACTAGACTCCTTGCCTAGTCAATCCCAATATCCCCCACACTCAAGCTTCCAATCCTATTTTCTCCTCCAATTTTCTTGTTCCATTCTACTCCTTCAGCTCCTTTTCCCCTATTATCTTCACTGTATTCAAGTCCAAGTGTTTTGGGAGCCAAAAGAGGGGGTTATTGAAAGTACAGGAGAAACAGCTTCTCTACTCTCAGTTTCTGGTGCCTGGTACCATAGTGGTTCACAGCAGCCCAGAGGAGAGATTGCAGCAACAGCCATGCTGAGCACTGTAGCCTGAGGCTGAAGCATACTCAGTACAGATGGAATCTTTGGAAAATGTATCTGCCAAGTATTAACAAATCTTACCATGTTTGAGAGAATTGACATTTTTAGAAGCTTATAACTTGATCAAATTTGTACTGTTCTTCTCAGGAATAGCAAAAGGAACATCCCTGACACCAGGAAAATTCTCTCACCGATTTCAAATTTCTGGGAGTACTACCAGTTTACAATGAAAAAGTTGTATGGATTTTTGTAACAGGGTCTAAAAACATATTTTTCCCATAATACTGCTTTTGCAAAGGGCGGATACATTAAAAAAAATTCTACCCAGGGCAGATAATCAGCACAGGACATTTCATCTTTGATAGTAAAAATCTGGCAAAGTTACTAACAATTGAAAATAGTCCTATTATGGAAAGTTTTGGGGAAATTCAACTATACAGAGTTACCGTATCAGTTCCATGTGTAACACAACAGAAATGTTTCTGAAATGGATGAGCTACATCTATGAATTGATGAAAATCAAAATGAATACCAGCTGTTAACATCCAATTTTTTTGTACAACAAATGTCATAGTATCCTAGAACTAGAAGGGACCTCGAGATGTCATCCAGTCCAGTCCCTTGCTCTCACAGCAGGACCAAGAACCATCTAGATCATCCCTGATTGATGTATATCTAACCTGCTCTTAAATATCTCCAGTGATATTTCTGCAATTTAAGCCCATTGCTTCTTGTCTTTTTCATGTTGGTGACTTATTCAGAGGATATAGCCAATATTCTTAGAAACATGTCTCAATTTTGTGAACTACAGTCTCAAATCTCATTAGATCAACTCAACCTGTCATACCTCTTTCAGAGACCAAGAACCATGGGGCTGGAGGTATCTTTTACATTAAACTTTGAAAACTAGAGTCATGCCTGCTGAGTATGGACATCAAAAATCCAGTGTCACTTTTTGTATGAAACATGGTTACCTTGATGCCTTGGTGAACAGTTCCCCTATCACCATATTTTTGTTAATCATGCAGTGCAAGGGTTGGCTGTCATTCTTCACCTTGGGTATTGTTTAGATTTAATAAGTCTGGAATCACTTTGGGAGCCTTTGTGTTAATTGTGGTATACAATGTAAAAGTACAATGTAAAAGTACAATGTAAAATGTGTGATTGATTATGCTGATTACTCTATTAATGTAAATTATTTTATGGTTCTGATTGCCTTTTTCTTTCCTTTTCTTCACAGTTCATTGCATTTGCATCTTTATTCTTCATCCTAGTTTCAATCACTACCTTTTGCTTGGAAACCCATGAGGCTTTCAATACTATTATAAACAAAACTGAGCATGTTGTCAACAGCACAGAGATGGTTCTACAGTATGAAATTGAGACAGATCCAGCTCTGACGTATGTGGAAGGAGTCTGCGTGGTGTGGTTTACATTTGAATTTTTAGTCCGTGTTGTTTTTTCACCTAATAAACTTGAATTCATCAAAAACCTCTTGAATATCATTGACTTTGTGGCCATCCTGCCCTTTTACCTAGAGGTTGGCCTTAGTGGGCTCTCCTCCAAAGCTGCTAAAGACGTGCTTGGTTTCCTCAGGGTGGTGAGATTTGTGAGAATCCTGCGCATCTTCAAGCTCACCCGGCACTTTGTAGGCCTCAGAGTGCTGGGCCACACACTCCGGGCTAGCACCAATGAGTTTTTGCTGCTGATAATATTCCTGGCACTAGGTGTATTGATATTTGCCACCATGATCTATTATGCTGAGCGAGTAGGGGCCCAACCCAATGATCCATCTGCTAGCGAGCACACACAGTTCAAAAATATCCCCATTGGCTTTTGGTGGGCTGTCGTCACCATGACTACCCTGGGGTATGGGGACATGTATCCTCGGACTTGGTCTGGCATGTTGGTGGGTGCTCTGTGTGCTCTCGCTGGCGTGCTGACCATAGCTATGCCTGTGCCTGTCATTGTTAACAATTTTGGAATGTACTACTCTCTGGCAATGGCAAAACAGAAACTTCCAAGAAAGAGGAAGAAGCACATCCCTCCTGCTCCTCAGGCGAGCTCCCCTACATTTTGCAAGACAGACTTGAATATGGCCTGCAATAGCACACAGGGAGATGTCTGCCTGGGCAAAGACAACCGGCTGATGGAACACAACAGATCAGGTAGGACAGACTCTCAAATGCATGTCCTCTAAATACTTTATAGACCAGTGTGTTTGGTAGATGTCAGAAAGAATTAAATCTACAACTAGAAAATGTAGTTCCTTCCCCTCTCCCTTTCCTCCAGTGTTTGCGTGTTTCAGCCTTGTAGAGGGCAAAACAGTTATAATGACATTCCCAGGTCTGTGCATAGCTGGTCTATACAGTTTGCTTGCTATGTTGTGAATGCTTTTCTGCTGATGACACCGACCATTTATTTTGCCTGTTGTTTGTTTCATTGTACTGATGTTCTTTTGTTTTCCTGCATGATTGTGACTCTGTGAACAGCTACTGTGTTCCACACCGTTGAACTCCATGCTGTTCTGCTTGGTGTTTGTCTCTTGTGTCAGCTTTGCCTATGGCACATAATGGCATATTATGTAAGATGCAATACAAGAAGTAATTTAAAAGAAGCAAGTGCATTACCTTGTAAAAGCCAGCAGAAGGAATAATATAGAAATCTGGCTTCTAGATTTCAGATATCTTTCCATTCAGTACTTCAAGTTGCTGTCTAGAAGTACTTCCCACATCTGTGTTATATGGGACATCACATTTTCCCCCTGTTATTCTGATAATATGTCAGATATTAAGTTGAAGTAAAACTTTTTGGGAAAAACTAAAAATGGCATTCATCAGCACCACTCTAAACCAGTTTTTCTCAAAGTGGGCTGTGGCCCCATTTTGTACCACTCTAAACAAGTTTCTGAAAAAGTTTTCAATGAATCAGCATTTTCTGGCAGAAAAACAAAATTCTCAGAAAATTTCGGACCATTTCTAGTCACAAGGCTCCCCCCCCCCCCAAAGCTGTTAACTCTTCAAGTTTCCGTATAAACCATTAGGCTCCTTTTTTAAATTCAATAGTAGTAATAGCACAAAACATGCCTTTCAGTGCTACAGTAGCTGGACTTCATTCTTTAGAAGGAAGAATCTTTGAAAATTTGTGATTGTGAAAAGTATCTTAATTCTGTTCTGACACTATACCACTGCTTAGTCTTAGGTGAAAAGAAGATCAATTAAAGAGAGAGCTCTTTAAGAGAGTTCTCAAGCAAAGGTAACAAGTTTTTAAAAAATTCTAAAGGTATCAAGAAAGAGAGAAAAACTTTTGGATGATGTTGTGCTGTGGGTGGAATATAGTTAGTTTTACGGTGCTTGACTGATATGCATTTTCAGACAGCATCTTCAAAGTGTTAATGACAACAGATTTTCTATGTCATCAAGTCCTGCTAAAGACATTCCAGAAGGGAGGAGGCTCTGTGTGACAGAGCAAATAGATAGTTCTAGTGAGTCTGCAGATTTATTTACAAGGTGTTATAATCCTTGAAGTTAGAGAGAAAAAAACATGCAATCTTAAGGTGATATACTTCTGTTTTTTTCTCTCTGATAGTGCCACCATTTGTGCTCCATATTTTAATTTAATTTCTTGGGTAGATAGAAGGACGGTTGTGCATAATTTCAAGGCAGAATATAGCCATTTGTTCAGTTCAGGAAAACATTTATATACATGGTTAAGTGCTTTTCTTAAAAGGGATGGTTTTTTGAGCTGGACCCGGAAATACTATATCCTTATTCTTTTGGGAAAACAAAAGTAGGCAATGCAGAGATTCTGTTATGTACTAAATTGTAACCATACTGACTATGGACCACATTTAGCCCTCAGGTAAATGTGATTAAATGTTACTCCCATTGCAATTAATGTTAATTGAGCATCCCAGGGCAGGCGTTGGCTCTAAACATTTATTATTTAATTCCTATATCAAATGTTATTTTTTTAAAAAACTATTCTATGGCAAAATGATTAACATGACTTAATTTTTAATAAAGAAGTTAGTCAAGGAAAGGAACGCCATATTAAAACAGTTGAGACTGACTTCTGTTGGAAAGGTTAGAGTCTATAAAGGCATGTAATTCAGTAAAATAGCCTTTTATCTGATGACATTTTATTTTATATTAGCTAGCCAAACATCAGGAGATATCTCAAATAGGGCTGGGATATTCAAAAGATGATTTGTTCTTGAATAAAACATGGATTTTTGCCCTTTTACTGCATTTTGGAGTGACTAATGATGAATTGCAATCTTTTTCTTTATTCTTATCATGACATTATTACTGTTTTTTGTACTTGAGCAATGGGAATATCCGGCATTCGACATAAGCTCTTTGTGATGTCTCATTTCCGCGTTCATTATTGTCTGTAAATGG
The DNA here is from genome assembly GCF_049634645.1 of Pelodiscus sinensis. Lineage (NCBI taxonomy): Eukaryota > Metazoa > Chordata > Testudines > Trionychidae > Pelodiscus > Pelodiscus sinensis. The sequence goes on along the minus strand of NC_134711.1, from coordinate 67,428,265 downwards.
GCATGGTGCTTTAACCAGTGTTATCAGGTGAAGACAGTGCAGGAAGTGAGCAGCCACACTCACCTGGGGAAAGGTACCCACCAATCAGACGTTCTAGTACCAGAGACAAAAACAGAAGAGGGGGAACATGTTTCCTACTGACAACAGGTGATTACACGTGTGCTACTGATGGAGGGATCAGGAAAGGTATGGACTTCTTTCATTAGATCCTAAAAGGTCACTCAGCAATGTACTTGTGAAAAGCAAACTTCAAGTAAAATAAGATGTGAACAACTGCTCTGTAAGGAAAGACTGTATTAGATTCAATGAGGTTTTTTGTTCTTTCTCTTGGTTTATCCTTTCCTTTTCTGGCCCTTTGTTCTAGAAAACATTCTTTATTTTCACCAGTCCCTTCTCCAACAGTGCTTTGTGGTGATCTGACAGTCATTCTTCTTGTACCTTCATTTTTCTTTACCCTAAAAAGACCGCAATGTGGATCTTTCTCATTAAATCACTCATGGACTTTAAAAAGCAACTAAATCCTCCTAAAAGACAAATTAATTATATAATAGCAATAGTTTGCATTTAATACTTTAAAAAAATGATATCCACATTAGTGCCATTTAAAGGGGCTGACAAATTAAATGATCCCAAAGGTTTTTCTACTGAGCACAGCCAAACCTATTAAATGGCATTCTATCCAGCCATTCGGAAGATATTTGAATTGAAAGCCAAGTTTATGATGTCCCAAGGGAATTTATCAGTACAGCAATAGCACTAAATGCTGGAAGGATATTGCATTGAATGGTCTCCACCAGCCAGAATTGTGGTGTGGTGTAGTTAGGGTCTCGTCCTGCAGGGTGCTAAATACCTATAAGAAACTGAACATGCTCCAGTCTAATTTCTCAGCATCTTGTGGGGTCTTCAGTGAGTTTTTCAAAAGTTTTCAGCATTGACCAATCTCAACTTCCACTGACTTAAAAGGGAGCAGAGCCAGGCCAGTGTTAATCACTGCTGAAAATCTTGCCAATGCTCGTAGAAGTCAATTTGATTCTTTTGATTGACTTCTGTAGGAAGTAGTTTTGACCCTTTGTGAATTGCATCTATGTAACTAAAGATGCAGATCTCTGAATCGTTATGTGCTACAGCTATCAGAATTCACCATCTGTATGTTTGACACTGGATCTGGTTAAAAATTGATTTTTTGAAACTCGAGCACATTTTTTTGCTGCAAGTTTTCTACCAGTTCTTTCCTCCACAAATGTATTTGTCCAACCAACTGAAGCTAAGAGTTTAGTTCTAACTTCTGTTGGTCATTCTTCTAGCCACAATGGTACACTTTAAAAAAAATCAAACCCCTCTATGCAGAAATGTGAATGTAAGGCTATGTCTAGACTGCAGGCTTCTTTCGAAAGAGGCTCTTTCGAAAGCATCTTTCGAAAGAGCCTCTTTCAAAAGATCGCATCTAGACTGCAGGTGGATCTTTCGAAAGAGAAATCCGCTTTTTCGAAAGAGAGCACCCAGCGAGTCTGGATGCTCTCTTTTGAAGACGGCCTCTTTACATTGAAGAACGCCTTCTTTCGAAAGAGGAACTTTCAAAAGAAGGCGTTCTTCCTCGTGAAACGAGGTTTACCGCCATCGAAAGAAAAGCCGCGTTCTTTCGAAATAATTTCGAAAGAACGCGGCTTGAGTCTGGACGCAGGGGAAGTTTTTTCGGGAAAAGGCTACTTTTCCCGAAAAAACCCCTGAGTCTGGACACGGCCTAAGTGTGCACCATTGCATATCTGTGCATAACTACTCTAACTGCAGAAGAATATGATTATCCATTAATATGTGGTAATAACAAGGGCAATTGCAATAATATTATGTGCAAGGGTACCTGATCAATTGTAAAAATATGTTTTGCTCACAGATTCTATCCATTGAAACAAAAAGCCCAAAACAACATTTTAAATTTAATATCTGATAAAAAGAGGTTTCAAAATTTCCCCAAGAAATCTGAATTATGTTATTGAAATTGACATTTTCTCATGGAAAATATTTGGTTTCAATGTAGTTATATTATTTGTTGGGAATATTTTCTGACTGAAAATTTTTGACTGTCTCTAACCATAATCTTAACTATAAGCAAAGTACATTGATTATTGGCCCTAAAGTTTATTCAACACAGATTGTTACTTCATAATCTGAAAACACTCTGGGTACATCTAGACTACAGGCTTTTTTCAACTGAGGCTTTGTCGAAAGATACTGTCGAAAAAGCCTCTGTCAAAAAAGAGCATCTAGACTACAACCAGTACTGTCGACAAAGCAAGCCACTTTTTCAAAAGAGAGTCTAGACGCTCTCTTTCAAAAAAGCAATTTGCATGCAATAGCGCCTTTTTTCAACAGAGTACTATCGAAAAAAGGTGACTTACTGTCGACAGAATGTGGCGGTAGTATAGACGCAGGTACAGTTTTGTCAACAAAACCCTGTAGTCTAGACACACCTTCTCAGGACATTATCAAAACAATTTGAATATTTGAAATGTAATTCACACATCAAATGCATTTTTTATTTTCAGTTTCAAGCTTTTGCCCTTTCATTGCAAATTCTCACTGACTTTACTGGGTTTTGGATCAAACCCTTATTCCCAGCTTCCATCCATTCTGTGTATTTTTTTCTCGTTCTTCAAATCTCATTCTTCTTATCATAGTATATTTGACTTTCCCTACTTGCCAACTCTTTTGCTTTTGTCATTTAAAAAAAGGAAAAGAAAACATGACAAAATATTATCTTTCTAAGTTGAGGTAAAAATATCACCTAATTTCTTTTGAACTATCATATTCCCATGTTGCCACACATGTTTCCAAGTGATTTGGACAAATATGAATAAAAATAGATCTTTTTTTCTCAAGCTTAGTTCTTTGTAATCTGTGCAAATACCTGTAGAAACTCTGAAAATGATTTTGAAATGAACTGGAGGTTTGTGAAGCATCACAATCCAACCTGCTTTTACAATCTGTAGATCACACTGTACAATGTATTAGCAGACTTTAGATTATAGTTTTGCTTTTAGCAAATGTTCTCAGTACAGCAGTCAAAAATTTTTGAGAAAGGGAAGAATATTACTATTTTTATTATATATGATTTGGGTACAATATGGTTTAAAATGTGCTAGTTCCTGTACAAACACAAAAGAAGACAAAGTTTCTTCCTTAAAGAACATGAATTTTGGGGAGATTCTGGCACATAAGACCAGATTTTACTAAAACTGCTAATCACCTGTTCCTAATATGATATACATTTAAATGATCAGTTGAGAGTATATCACAAAAATCATACTATCTAGAAGATGATCAAGTAACTGATTATCTGTATATTCATCTGCCTGTTTAATGTTCTTCAGCAAGAATCTTATGATTTCATTCCAAATACCTTACATGTAAATGCCCCAGTCTTGCTAACTGCTTAGATATATGCTTAGCTTTAAGTAAGTAGCATCATGGAGTCAGTAGGACTATTTGTGCTTACAGTTAATTTGCACATAAGTATTTGAAGGCTTAGGGCTCACATCTTCTAGTATAAGTAAACATTTGAAGGTGAATGGGGGAGGAAACATCCTGAAATGTTTGTACTTTGTGATACTCTTCTGGATGCGATCTTTGAACGTTTCTGTGCAAACCAATGGGGTTAACTCATTATGGGGACAATTATTTAGATTTTATTGTGTAAAATTAGTAATGTGGCCCCCCTCTCTTTGAGTTCTAAGGCAGTAAGACAATGACAATATTTTTCTGGTGCTTTAAAAGCCTCTACTAAATTCAGAACAATCTATACATAGCATAAAGGGGGGTAGATTCAGCTCACAATACTCGTGAACAGAAATGTTTGCAAGTGCAATGTTCCTTCCAAATTGTGAGAGCTTTTAGCTGTGACTATCCCATTTCATAATTAACTTTTCATCACTTTAGGCTTCTGAGCAGTCATGTTGTGCTTTTCATTAGAATTAGTTAAATAAAGACTGCAAATATTGTGATTTACCTCTGCAAATCTGAAACTGCAAATGTGCAAACTCAGCCATCTTATTATGCATTTATATTAGAAACAAAGTCCGAGCCTTAACATTTCTGGAGACAGAGCTTCTTTACAATAACATCATTTCATCCTCTATATGAGTAACTATAAAATAACTTTATATAGTTGTCTGTTTTTAAGGAAAATCTGCTCATATTAAGAAATGGGTGTAACACAGATTATATCTTTCTAACACTTTTTTACAATCTGATGTTTTTAAAGACCTTGAGTATATTACCCAGATGACACAATTTACAGCGATCAATTAATAGCACTCTATGAATGATTAAATATTTACTTTATTTACACACAGTTGAACCCTACTAAAATCAGTGGCATTGTACTGAAAAAGGAATCTAAAAGTATGTAGTACCTGTGATTTGTGATGGCTTTGTTTTATCTCATTGGAAAGGACAGTTACGTTAAGATTCCTTTTTTTTTCCTTTTCCCCCCTTTTGTCTCAGCAGTGAGCTTTTTGCAGGCAAGATCCCTTTGAACCCAAAATAGCACATTTGATTACATTGCATTGTATTGTTTGTCTTTGTCTTTTTTCTGGCTGAATTCAACTGATGTCTGTGCATTTTCTCATAAAAGGATATGAAAAATCCCGAAGCTTAAACAACATAGCTGGCTTGGCAGGCAATGCTCTGAGACTGTCTCCAGTAACATCACCCTACAGCTCACCTTGTCCTCTGAGACGTTCTCGATCTCCCATCCCATCTATCTTGTAAACCAGATGGCATCAATCGGCTACATAGCATTCATTCAAATACTGTTTACCACATAATGGAAATAAATGTAGCATTAACTGTAGGCTCCATAAATACAGTATAAATTCTGCATGATATAAATGTCAATAGTAAGAATGTCACTTGGATAGCTGAAGATTCTTATCTTGGCTTTTAAGATTGTCTAAAGTAGTGCTTCTCCTTTAATCTACTATATTGTCCTACTTTACTATGGCAATAAAAGGACAGCTAGTAGACTCCATTGGCCAGTATATTCAATAAATAAGTGTATTTTCAGGGAGATATATTTAAAACAATGTGCTTCCAAAAGATAATCACTCCATTGGACCTTCACTACTTATGACTCTAACCCATTCTGAAGATGTCTGGAATCTTGTCTTTGTTGCACACAATGTGATTTGGGTCTGATCATTTGCATGGATCATCCTGTCTCCATCACCTGACAGCAACGTTGCCGATTACTGGGACCATAGATGGCTCTAGATGTGTATTCTCGCATTGTACCATCCTGCTGATATGAAAACACTGATGAAATGGTCTGTATGTGGGATTGTTTTTTGTTGTTTAACCTTTTTTAATTTTTTTAAAAAATTATTTGTTTTTTAAATGGTTTTATTTCTTGATTAACTTACTTTGGAACTAGATTGATGTACCAGAGTTCTGAATGTCTCCGGTTGTTTGCACACAGATAACTGCAAAGAGGTTGTCATTACTGGTTACACGCAAGCTGAGGCCAGATCTCTTTCTTAATGGCATGGGGAAGGCACAAAACATGAAAGAAAGGTAAACACCATCCAGGCTTGCAATTTTAATCTAGCAAGTGCTGCTTGGTACTGTAGTCATTTTTCTACTCCAGGGTTCTTCAACATTTTCAGAGGCAGAGTGCCATGTAAAAGCGAGAAGATTATTGCTTTTTTTCTGGACAAATACAGGAGGGCAGTAGTTCTCAAAAGGGGTTTGACCAGCCTTAAATATGATTCACGAGCTTCATAAATGTCTTAAGTTGGTGGGTTTTTTGTGGTTTTTTTGAGGTGCTTTGTCCTATATGTTGTTTCGTCTGTCTGTTTTGCTAATGTCTGCTGTATTCTTCATCTGTCTCCATAAAGCACAGAAGAACCTTCAACATGTCCCCATCTTTTAAGATAAACTATTGAGTATAGTTTCTCCTTTCCCCCTTTTTAGTACAGACTGTGTATTACAAGTGTAAGCTAATATCCTTTAGCCTATCTAATGTGGGAACTCTGAAGATCTTTGAAATGTGGGTTGTAGCAATGATTTTGCCATTCTGACTGGTTGTCTACTGCAGCTACATCAATAGTGCTACCTAGCAACCAGCATTGTATTCAAAGTGTATCTCCTCTGGTGACTTTTTCTTTCAATTTAAAAAGCAAGAAGTTATTTACGCAACAGTACTAATGCAATATCATATTTGATATTTTGAGCTTGTGAGGAAAAAACACCTAATAATATAGTCTTAAGGGAATAGCCTCCCCCCACCAAAACCAAGTTTTAAGAGATCCATGAGAGTGTTGAATAATCCCTGACTGTCATATATTAATTTATTTTTGTTAGGACGAAAAATAATTTTTATTGTTGATCATGTAACATGTCCTTCTGTATATAGTCTAGCCCTACAGCATGACCTGCATGTCAGACTTCTTGTACTATAATGTGTTTATCAAAGTATACATTTCTGATATTTAGAGATGTACGTTGATTTAGATTTGGTAAATCATTGCCAATAGAAAGAGATAATTGCAAACAGGTTTTTAGCAAAGGAATTAATATAATATCTGGTGCTGCTGTTATATTGACTACAGTGTTGTACAGAATTTATCATGGATTTTTGACTGCTGAAAAAGGGACAATGGAATTTAGCCATACCAAGGACTGTACTGGAAAGAGGCTACTGCTGCTGAATGGGCCATGATAAACAACTCGTGCATTGGACAGGTCACTGAGCTGCCACCTGGGAAGTAGAGATTGTTATGAAGATGAAGGACTGATTTCATTGCTGCTGCCAGTGGAAGAGGTGACTAGTCACTGTTGATGAGTCCACTGTAAATACAATGTATGTGCATGGAACATCAGCTTTTGCCATCTATGTTAAGGGAAGCTGAATTCAAAGTCATCAGATCTTAGACTCCATGCAAAGGCCCATGTGCCTCTCTCTGTATATTCTTCTGGTTCCTGCAAGTAATGGTCGTGCTGTGGATCATGCAAAGGGACACACTTGTAATGATAGTGATGTAAACTACAACTGTCTTCACTTCCCTCATAACAAAAATATTTTTTGCAAAGATCATGACCATGGACAGAGTGGGTTTTGCTACAAGTCCTTGCTTTCCCAATTTGCCGTATCTATATTTTAATGAACTCTAGTGTACATGCCAATTTTTGTTTACTTTCCACCTTGCTAAGAGAAATGTGACTGCAAACAAACATCACAGACTTGGTTCACAGTACACAGTTTTTTTTCATTGTTACCTCAGACTATATTATAAGAAATAAAATTCTGGCAGCAAGAGTATTTGGGGATTTTTTTATTCAAAGTATCACAGAAGCAACATCAATAAATATAAAATATGTATTAAAATTATATCTTAAAATGTATATTTTGCATAAGAGAGATATTCTTTGATCAATTATTTTTTGTGAGTTTTGTGGTAAATTGATCTAGTCTATTCTATGTCTATATGAATAACTGTAGTTGGTACGGAGTGTGAATTATGTTCTCCCCATCCTATTTATTGAGAATTTCTCCAGAATCTGTTTGTCACCCTGGTACCCTGAATGTAGGGATTATCCCAGTTGTGAAACTTTGTATTGTGGAACTTTGTGAACATGTCAAGGTGCATGCACAATCCTGATGGAAACTAGTAGAAATGTAACTAACTGAAATGGAGAATAAAAGGCAAATGATAAGGGGAAGAGCTTGGAAAATACCTTACAATGTGGCTCATGTGTTTTCTTTAGATTAATGGCCTTTGGCCATTCTCACGAGTCATATCATTCCCCAGACCAGTCTCCAGGGTCACATACAAGGAGCTCATTCAATGAACTTGTAAGAACTGTTGGAATCAGTCTAGAAATCTTTCTCCAGGAATCTTGTTTCCTTCCTGTTACTTCCTGATCCCAGGTCTTGCGTGGAAATAATCATTGGGCTAGTTAATTTTAGATTAACTAACACATCACTGTATCCTGGAGTGCAGTGACACTAAAGTAATATAAGGGTCATGGTAGGTAACCCACTGAACAAGAGCTTCCAATGGCATACAGCAGATATAAAGGCAAATGTAATCTTTGGTCATAAAATCAGAGGATTATCAAGCAGGAGCACAGAAGTGTTACTGTCTCTCTATGCTATATTAGAGATTTCTGTCCTGGAATACTTTGCCCAGATCTGGTTCCCCACTTCAAAGGGATGTTGAAACAATTAGAAAGGTTTCAGGAGAGATGTTCAAGAATGATTCAAAGTCTAGGAACTTGCCTTATGGTAAGAGACTTAAGAAACTCAAACTATTTAGTTTTTCCAGAGATTAAGGCCAGATCTAAATTAAACCTGGAAGGTTGGCTTACGGTATGCAACTCCAGCTACTTAGAATACATAGGTGGAGTCGGCTTACCTTAAGCCAAGTTTGGAGGCATTCCCCCAGTGGGAGGCCAACAAGAGCAAATGCTTCCATGGGCTTCACTTACTCCTGATGCCCTCTGAGTTCAATTTAATAAGTCTTAGCTAGACTGCTAAATCAAACTCTGAAGATCGATCATGGCAGCAGCGATTTTCTGTAGAGTGAAGACATGGCCTAAGAGATGACTTGATGATAGTCTACAAGTCCCTACACAAAGAGATTTTTTGATAGAAGAGGCTTCTTTAAACTAGCATGAAAAGGCATAATGGTGTCCAAGAGCTGGAAGCCGAAGCTACACAAATTCAGCTCTGAAGTAAAGAGCAAAATTCGAAGAGAAAGGATAACTAATCATCACAACAATTTACGTAGGGATGTGTGTTCTGCATTGCTTGAAGTCTTTAAAACTAAAATGGATGTCTTTCTAAAAGCAAGCAAAAATTATGGTTTTGATTCAGAAATGGCTGATAATGGTTATTTGACGTGAGTTATGCAGGGAGTCAGAGTACATGACCATAATGATATTATAAATACATTTCCCTATATTTTTATAAGGTTACATTCAGCACGAGGATAACTGGGTAAATTTAACACTTATAAATAGTCTGATTGTAATAGCCATGTACCACAAGAGCACTATGCAAATGGTGATTAGAATTCTTAAGGATCACAGAGTAAAAAATTAAATAGCAAGCAATACGCCATGGGACTTTTTCTAAATGGGTGCATCTACACTGTGGAGCTATTTCGGGATACCAGAAATATTTTGAAATAGCTATTCTGCACCCATTAAACAAGCCTATTATTTTTAAATAGATTTCAAAATAATGGGCAGCTTATTCCGAAGTCTCAGTAACCCTTATTTCACGATGGTTAAGGGGCATTTCGGAATAGTAAGTTATTTCAAAATTTGTTGCCATATAGACTGTGACAAATTACAAAATAAACTATTTTGAAATACACTCAAAATAAGCTACTTAATTTGTGTAGCTAAGGGTGCTGTGTAAATGTACCCTAGGGCTATGTCTACACTGCACAGTTATTTCGGAATAAGCTATTCTGGAATAATTATTTTCAAAGGCTATGTCTCCACTGGCGCGATCTTGTGCTAGAGCTATGCAAATGAGGCTAAGCGTGGAATATCGCAGAGCCTCATTTGCATATCTAATGAGCCACCATTTTTGCGGAAGAGGCTCTTGCACAAGAAGCAGCTGTCTCCACTGCCCCTTCTTGTGAAATGTAACTAACTGAAATGGAGAATAAAAGGCAAATGATAAGGGGAAGAGCTTGGAAAATACCTTACAATGTGGCTCATGTGTTTTCTTTAGATTAATGACCTTTGGCTATTCTCACGAGTCATATCATTCCCCAGACCAGTCTCCAGGGTCACATACAAGGAGCTCATTCAATGAACTTGTAAGAACTGTTGGAATCAGTCTAGAAATCTTTCTCCTGGAATCTTGTTTCCTTCCTGTTACTTCCTGATCCCCAGCTGTTATTCCAAAATAACTTTGCTGCATAGACACACTCTATGGCTGTGTCTAGACTGCATCCCTTTTACGGAAAAGGGATGCAAATTAGACACATCGCAATTGCAAATGAAGCGGGGATTTAAATCCCCCCACTTCATTTGCATAAACATGGCTGCCGCTTTTTCCGGCTCGGAGCTTTGCCGGAAAAAAGCACCAATCTAGACGCAGATCTTTCGGAAAATAAAGCCTTTTCCGAAAAATCCCTTATTCCTTATTTTAAGAGGAATAAGGGATCTTTCGGAAAAGGCTTTATTTTCCGAAATATCCGCGTCTAGACTGGCGCTTTTTTTCCGGCAAAGCTCTGAGCCGGAAAAAAGCAGCACCCATTTTTATGCAAATGAAGCGGGGGGATTTAAATCCCCACTTCATTTGCAATTGCGATGTGTCTAATTTGCATCCCTTTTATGGTAAAGGAAGCAGACTAGACACAGCCTATGTGAAAAGAGTTATTGCTGGTAAAGATGGTATTAGGACCCACAGGAGGAGAAATGTAAATGCACAGAGATTGTAGTAATGGCACCATGCTATATGGCTACTATAAAACGAGTAGGGAAGGGAAATCAATTTGACATGAACATAATCAGCCTCATATTTTAATATGAAGATATGAATTAAAAAGTCATGAATGAATTAAACTATCTGAAAAAGAAAGACATTCATTTATCATCGAAGTACATCATGCAGAAAGTCAGATAAAGAAAATGGGAATAAAAAAGTAATACTAAGAGGAGAAAATGAATATATTAATAGGCCTTATTACAAGCCAGTGATATGAGTGAATCCATAATAAATATCTTGAAGACTAACAGAGCTAGAAGAAATTCTGAAAAAGCAGAGATTACTATTAAGTGAAAGTTATCAAAATATTAGCATTATTTGGCAATTCCTTCTTTTGACTTTCTAATGATTTTAAAAAAACTTTTTAGCCTAGGAACTAGTTATTTGAAACTACCATATGCATCAGAGATGACATACGTCTTAATACTGAAAACTTATTATTGTATATGCTCTTCTGCTTGACACTTGTGTCCGTTGTGTCCTCTGATCAACAATACCTTCCTTGTTAATTTTTCTTTTTAGTGTTTAAAATGTTTAAAAATTGGCATATTTTTGCCTATGCAAATAGTTAAGCATGTAGCCATCTAATTACCTTGCTCAAGCAGGTAAAAAAGCTGAGATTTTTTTGTTAAAGGAGCTACATCTCTGCCTATATTTTTGAGAGTGTAACTTTCAACAAACACTGTTGCTTGCACTTTTTGATCAAAAACACCCATGTGCAGGATTGACCGTTGCACAATTGATAGATTCACAGATGCAGAGATTTCAGCATGTGAAAAAATGGAGACTACTTTCCCAAAAATTGTTACATATCCACAATAACTTGTGCTCAGATTTAATTGAACCCACAGAGTTGCTCCTCCAATTGTTGGCTGATGCAAGAAGAGAGAATTAATTTAAAAACTGGGCCCTGAATAGATTGCATCTAATTTTACGGGGCCTGTAAACACTATAATATGTTACTATGTGAAGGAACCCAGTTATAACATATTCCAACCTGGTTATAACTTACTTGCATTTTTTAAGAGTTCACAAGGCCTCCGTCTTCTCTCAAACCTGAATTCTCTAAACCTTTAGCACAATTTGAGCAAAAAATTCTCAATGTCTATGAAATGTTTTGAGTAGACAGACAATGGTAAAACTGCAGTATGGCATAGGCACCCTTTCTTAGAGTGCATCTACACAGCACCCTAAACTTGAAATAAGATATGCAATTTGTGCTATGCAAATTGCGTATCTTATTTCAAATCTTTTCAAAATAGCTTATTTTGAAATTTGGTGAGTCTACACAGTGCCAAATTTTGAAATAATGTGCTATTTCGAACCGTCCCTTAACCTTCATGCAATAAGGTTTACTGGGATGGCGAAACAGCACGCCTGTTATTTTGAAAAATATTTTGAAATAACGTGTGGCTTGTGTAGACACGGGGTAGCTGGTATCCCAAAATAGCCATGCAGTGTAGATGTATCTTAGGGTATGTCTACACAGCAAAGTTATTTCGAAATAACAGCCGTTATTTCAAAATAACTTTACTAGAGTCTACACAGCCAAACTGCTATTTCAAAATTAATTCAAAATAGCAGAGGGCTTATTTCAAAATTGGTAAACCTTATTCCACGAGGAATAGCACCAATTTTGAAATTACTATTTCGAAATAAGTGTAGTGTATACACTTATTTTGAAATAGGGGGCCTCCAGCTCTTCCCAGGGTGCCCTGGTGGTCACTCTCGGCACAACTAAGAAAACTCCTCCCCCCCCCCCCAGAGCCATTGAAGGGGTAGACTCTGGCCACAGTGCCTGTGCCAGCTCCAAGCCTGTATGCCCTGATCCAGCAGTCGCTGCACCTGACCTAGTGGCCCCAGCATGAGCCAGGCAGCCAATGCCAGCCAGCCCTCCAACGATCCCCAGGACCAGTCTGCCAGCTCCCAGGAGCCTGCCAGGGGCCAGAAAAGGCAGGTGCCTGCCTGGTCCAGTGCAGAAATCAGGGGCCTAATTCAAGTTTGGGGGGTTGATTCCAACGTCCATGATCTCTGCACTAAATGGAGGAATGCAACTGTCTACAGACGGATGGCTGCCAGCCTGGCCACCAAAGGACACATGTGAACCTAGGAGCAGCTTCGCATGAAAATAAAGGAGCTGCAGCAGTAATATGCCAGGGCCACAGGGGGTAGCTCCCAACCTGGGACAGACCCAGATCCCTGCCCCTATTTTGATGCCGTGGACCACATCCTGGGGGGCAGGACGGGCTGGTGAGACCCCCAACCCTGAGACCTGAGTTTCTCTTCCCCTTGCCTCTCCCTGCCAGCTCCCTCCTCCCAGGTTCCCCCCTCTCCTCTCCCACCCTCCGTCCTCCCCCCTTCTACCTTCTTTCCCCAGTCTCACCTCAGTTTCATTCCCTCCCCCACCCCAGTTTTGTATAATAAAGAGGCTCTATGGTAATGAACACATGTGTCTTTTATTGTACAGCAGGAAGGGGGGTTAGGGAAGGGTAAGTGGAAGGACGTGAGGGAGGAATGAGGCACAAGCCCCCAGTGGAGCACACCAGGGAAAATGCTTTGCTGTCCCTCAGCGAGGTAGACAAGCAAGCAGGGAAACCTTAGAATCGGCTGTCCATGGGGGTCTCTTTAAGCACAGGTCTGAGACAGCCTCAGGCAGCAGCCACACAAGGTAACTCCTGACCTGATGCCCTGCCAGAACCGGTTCCGGATGGCCTTAAATGTGATTCAGCGTCCAATCAGTTTGGATGCACTATTTCGAAATAGCAAAATGCTATTTCAAAATGCATTTTGCCTAGACGCGGTATTTTGAAATAACGCTGTAGTGTAGACATATCCTTGGAGAACAAAAAGGGGAGCATTTCTGACAGCCTATTTAGAGCTGGCCCAGGCCTGCAGGTATGAATCATAGAATCATAGAATCATAGAATAATAGGACTGGAAGGGACCTCGAGAGGTCATCGAGTCCAGCCCCCCGCCCTCAAGGCAGGATCAAGCTCCGTCTACACCATCCCTGACAGATGTCTATCTAACCTGTTCTTAAATATCTCCAGAGAGGGAGATTCCACCACCTCCCTTGGCAATTTATTCCAATATTTGACCACCCTGACAGTTAGGAATTTTTTCCTAATGTCCAATCTAAACCTCCCCTGCTGCACTTTAAGCCCATTACTCCTTGTCCTGTTCTCAGAAACCAAGAGGAACACATTTTCGCCTTCCTCCTTGTGACACCCTTTTAGATATTTGAAAACCGCTATCATGTCCCCCCTTAATCTTCTTTTTTCCAAACTAAACAAGCCCAGTTCATGAAGCCTGGCTTCATAGGTCATGTTCTCTAGACCTTTAATCATTCTTGTCGCTCTTCTCTGTACCCTTTCCAATTTCTCCACATCTTTCTTGAAATGTGGCGCCCAGAACTGGACACAGTACTCCAGCTGAGAAGCTGTTAAAATAATAACTTGGAAGTTGTCTTTTGCCTTTAGACAGCTTATCTGAAAAACCAGCAAGCTCAGACTTTTTTTGTTAAGTGTCTTCTCTTTAAAATGAAACAATACAAAGTTCCATCTGTCTGACTAATAATAGACATGCCCTATTATCCTATTATGCTGATACTAAAAATAGATGGATTCTGTTTCCTATAAAGAGTTTTTTTCTTTATGAAAAATACAGTAGAAAGGTTTTATGAAGATCTCAACACTTTCTTTTCATGGATATACATGGCTTTCTGATAATGTTAATGCAGCATTTGGCATTTTGAAGGTGAACATAAACTAGTGAATTGGCAACTTACATTTTTCCATATTCTGCTTGCATGAAGAAATCAGGTAGGGCTGCTCATGAACTGAATTGTTAATAGGAGGCAGCACAGATGGGAAAGACTGGAAATCACAGCTCTCTAACTCTTGGCAAATCTGCTGTTAGCTTACTAATGTACTCTTGAGCTGTGGATCATCCAGTCAGGTGGAAAATTTAATAATCTGAGAAGCACTCCTGTGATTCCAATGATGGAAAGGTTAAATTGTACAACTTTTCTCCAAGCAAAGCCTTTTCATTATCTTAGTCTGTTCTGTTTACAAACCACGCCAAATAATTTTTATCAGAGTTGATAGGCAACAGAAGGAATTTAGTAAGTGCTCTTTTGAATCTCTACTTAACAATTGGTAACTTTGCTTTTGATTTATGAGGATTGGAGAGATACAGATGCTAACAATTTTAAACCCAACTCACGCAAGCACTTAAACATATGCTTTAACATTAGGTATATAAGTTATCTCTCTATTATACATTTTTAGACCAGGGTGTTACTGAACTATGGTCCCAGGGTGAAACCGTGGCCATACGCAAGTCAAAAGCAAAACTCTATTTGCTTAAATAAAAGAAAGGATTTCACTAATATTACTCCCCTCCCAGTCTTGGGAAACAACCTCTGTCTAGCTCAGGCCAATATTTAATTGGGCTCTCAAACAGTCAAACAAATGCAAAGTGAAATCAAACAGAATCAGGCCTGATCTCAGACTCTAAAACTGGAGGGAAGCTGGATGTACAGAAAAACTAGAAAGGAAACATCATTTTTTCTATTTTAAAGCTTTAGGTTAATAGAGCTAAGAAAAATGTTAACAAATAAACAGTGGCTATGAGCCACATCATTACATGACAGACCCAGAAATAGTATGTAATACTAAATTTCAAAGAAAAGCATCCCAATCTTACTGGATTTGTCAATGTTTGTATATAAATGTTGTCCAGTTAAAAAGAAGGATGCGTTGTATTATATAATATATGAGTCAGAGACTTTGATGGATCTGTTTTGTAAAATATGAAAGAAAAGTAAGAAATTTTAGTACACAGAAATTAGGCAATTCCTCTGGTACAGAAGACTTTACATCAGCTGCTATGAAACAGTTGGTTAGGCTGTGTGAGCAGAGTATTTTTTGCAAATGTTCAGCTGTTAAGATGTTTTCTAACTTAGATGTTTTTGACTTGAACAAGAAACAGAACGGTGCATTATTTTTTTAGACCGGTCCCCAGCCCTCTTTAGCATTTGTAAGGCAAACCACAAGGCGCACAGAAGAAGAATAGTGCCTTTAGAATGTATTTAGGAGAAGTGAATGTGAATATATACATAAATATATATTTGTATAGATAATATGATGAATAAAAATAAACCTCATTATTTCCAGCTTGTTGTGTGTTTTGATAAGTAATGTTTGTTTCCTAAATTTTTAATTTCACTGGTCACCTCTCTTCCCTCCCGCAGAAATGCCAAACGATCTCTTGGAGTTTCCACTGCATTTTTAAATGAAGAGGAGGCTTTTCTCAACCCCAGTGGAAAAAGGAGAACCTGTCCCTTAAAATCCTTCAGAGGCTCCATAATCCATTGGAGACAGAGTCATTTACTAGAAAGCACAATATTTCTGTACTTGTTCTTGGGCCTCCTATTGCTTTCCTAGCTTTTCTGGCAGTGTAATTCTATTGAAGCCAGATGGTTAGGGCTTCCCAGCTGATAGTTGCTTCTAAAACACTCCTTGAAGTGGCTTTATTCAAATGGAAAATATTAAGTGTTTGTCTTTTTTTGCTTTCCTCTGTAACTATGTTTACACTGCAATAAGAGTTTGACTACAGCAAATGTAGACACATCCAAGCTAGGTTTGTGCGCGCATGCATGCGTGCGCATATATGCACACACACACACATTAGATGATTTCCCAGAATGCATCTTCCATGCCATCTCTCCCCTGCCTCCATTCTATGCCAACTCCATGACTCCTCCTCTCGGCAGAGAGGTTTGAGTCCAAAAAACACTGGTGTGAGACAAATATGGAAAAAGGGACCTATTGTTTTGCCCAATTTATTTTTGACCAGATTGCAATACTGAGTTAATTTTGTAATTCTAAAATAAATACAGCAAATTAGGTATGAGGGTATTAATTAAATGTGAAAGGAAAACCATTTCCTCTAGGTAACCATAACAATTTAATTTTAAGAAACATTCTGGGATATGGGTCTTGGACAAAAGTAGTTTTTTAATAGTTAAGTCTAGTATATTGTTACTTGCAGGAGGTACTGTGTTCTTCTGAACTACATTCTACTCTGTATTGTATTGGAAGATTATAGATTGTATATAATTAACTTTTTTACTTTAATTCAAAGCTCCAGTGTGATATTTGGCTATCTTATATTTAAATAATAAATGTATCGCATAAAAGACTGGGTCATGTACTGGGACACACATAAGTCATACTTGCGTATCCCTAGGATCATGTCACTTGTCTGTTACTTGCTTTGAGGCCCAGAGCTGGTGCACATGACAAGTGTGACAACACTCACAGTTGAATATTGATTTGTGTGATACCCAAAATAGGTTTCAGTAAACCAGGTGGATCTCACTAAAGACTCTTTTGTCCATACAAGAAACAATGTTATACGATAAGCTCATCTATCACAGAGTTAGCAATATATTTCTGCCATGGGAATTATTTGTTTTCTCCTTCAAATTAAATTAAATTAATTCTGCTACTGTTCAGTGAATTTTACTTTAATGGAGCCCTTTGTTACACTTTCATGCATCAATATTCTCTCTCTCTCCCAGTGCCTTGCATAATGGGTTGTACTTTTAGGGTACGTCTACACTACATGCCTCTGTCGGCAGAGGCATGTAGATTTGTTTGTTCGGCAAAGGTAATTGAAGCCGCGATTTAAATGATCGTGGCTTCATTTACATTTACATGGCTGCCGTGCTGAGCCGACAAACAGCTGATCAGCTGTTTGTCGGCTCGCCGCTAGTCTGGATGTTCCCCCTGTCGACATCAAAGCCCTTTGTCGGCAGCCCCGGTAAACCTCATTCCATGAGGAATAACGGGGCTGCCGACAAAGGGCTTTGATGTCGACAGCAGGAACATCCAGACTAGCGGCGAGCCGACAAACAGCTGATCAGCTGTTTGTCGGCTCAGCGCAGCAGCCATGTAAATGTAAATGAAGCCGTGATCATTTAAATCGCGGCTTCATTTACCTTTGCCTACAACCCAAATCTACATACCTCTGCCGACAGAGGCATGTAGTGTAGACACAGCCTTACAGAAGTACTCATCTTAAAATTACACTGGTTCTCTCTTTTTCCAGTGACAAGTACATTGAATGCTGTGAACAGTATACTGTAAAGCACAACACAAAGCATGCACCCTGAGTGTGTGTGAAGGTCTGGCATACATCTCATTGGAGCTATTGAACTTGTGGGAGGTGGGCTAAAACTCTAAGACAACTGTTTTAAGGGTTAGGATTGTCTTGAAGGGACAAAATACCATGGTCAGGCTGACCTGAGGAATGGAAAACAACAGCAGGCAACAAACAAATGCTTACTGAGTCCTACATTCACATGCTGTTGCTGCCTGCTGCCTGAGAAACCAGAGAGATCTGGAGGAGGAGAGAACAGCATGAAACAAGAGCAGCTTATCAATGGTAAGTCTGAATTTTTTGAAATGTGTTATCCCTCCTCCATCGGTGCTTTGGAGAAGGAAGGACATTCTGGGTAAGGGAGGGATCTCTTGAGTACAAAGGCAAAGCCCATGACAAAAGGGAGTAGGAGAGTTTGGATCAGAAATGTGGCTTTACAAGAGGAAAGGGCTGCTTAGAGGTGTTCACAGAAAGGAGCCCCCAGAGTGCAAGGGGTCTGTGAAAGAAGAGGAGCTGGGCTCAAAGGAGTACCCCAGAGGAGAGTGGGGAGAAGGAAGATGAAGGGAGAAAGAATCTAAAGGTTCTCCAGCTCTCAGGCTGGAGAAATAGAATGGTAGAATTAAGTTTCCATCTAAGAGGAAATGTCTGGAAGGGTCTTGACATTTTTTTGGTGGTATAGAGCCAACATTTTGATGTTTCTGGTCCTTGGTCAGCATTAGGGCACTTCTGTCAGAGTTCAGAGCTACAGAGGCTGATCTCCTCCCTCAGGGTATGTCTACACTACAGAGTTAGTTCGAACTAACGGATGTTAGTTCGAACTAACTTTCATAGGCGCTACACTAGTGCTCCGCTAGTTCAATTTAAATTCAAACTAGCGGAGCGCTTAGTTCGAACTAGGAAAACCTCATTTTACAAGGATTAAGCCTAGTTCGAACTAGCTAGTTCAAATTAAGGGGTGTGTAGCCCCTTAATTCGAACTAGTGGGAGGCTAGCCCTCCCCAGCTTTCCCTGGTGGCCACTCTGGCCAACACCAGGGAAACTCGTCTGCCCCCTTCCCGGCCCCGAACCCCTTAAAGGGGCACAGGCTGGCTACGGTGCCCGTGCCAGGTGCAAGCATGCCAGCACCCAGCCAGCAGACCCTGCACCTGGCACGGATCAAGCCACCCATCCGATGCCCCCCAGCCCTTCCCCTCTTCCCGGGACCAGGCTGGCGGCTCCTGGGAGCTTGCCCGGGACTGCAAGAGGCGGGCACCCGCCTGGGCTAGTGCGGACATCGTGGACCTCGTCCACGACCTCCGCACTAGGCACAGGAAAGTGGCTGGCTAGGGCAGGAGAGCTGCCAGCCTGGCCACCCAGGAGCAGGTGTGCATGAAAATCAAGGTGGTCCACTGAGACCCCCGACCCTGAGCCCTGAGCTTACAATGGCCGTACTGGGTCAGACCAAAGGTCCATCTAGCCCAGTAGCCTGTCTGCCGACAGCGGCCAACCCTAGGCACCCTGGAGGGGATGGACCAAAGACAGTGACCAAGCCATTTGTCTCGTGCCATCCCTCTCCAGCCTTCTACAAACCTTGGCCAGGGACACCACTCCTACCCCCTGGCTAATAGCACTCAATGGACCCAACCTCCATGACTTGATCTCACTTCCCTTTAAACTCTGTTCTAGTTCTAGCCTTCACAGCCTCCTGCAGCAAGGAGTTCCACAGCTTGACTCTTTGCTTTGTGAAGAACAACTTTCTGTTACTAGTTTGAAGCCTGTTACCCATTCCTTTCCTTTGGTGTCCTCTAGTCCTTCTTTATGGGAACTAATGAAGAACTTTTCTGTATGTACCCTCTCCACCCAACTCCTGCTTTTAGAGACCTCTATCCTGTCCCCCCTCCGTCTCCTCTTTTCTAAGCTGAAAACTCCTCTCTTCATATAGGACCTGTTCCCAACCCCTGATCATTTTTGTTGCCCTCCCCTCTCCCAGCCTCTCTCTTCCCCTCTCCTACCTCCTTTTCCCAGTCTCCCCCAGTTTTGTTTAATAAAGACAGATTCCATTTTTGAACATAATTGTCCTTTATTTTGTACATCAAGAAGAGGGGCTAGGGAAGGGTAAGTGGAAGGAGATGAGGGAGGAATGGGGTACGCGCCCCCGATGTGGAGGACTGGGCTGGCTCTACGGGCTTCTGGGGGTGGAAGCTCTCCTGTAGCCCCCCAATTGCCCCCTCTCCCCAGATGGCAGCCGGCGGCAAGTGCAACTGGTCTGATGGCCGAGTGGTGTGATGTGCCCAGTGTGGGTACTCCGGGCACTCCAAGCCAGGACTGCTTTGAAAGCGGGGCACCCCTGAGAACTGTCTGTCTGGGGTGGGGGTCGGGACCCTTTAAGCACAGCCCTCGGCTAGCCTGAGACAGCAGTTCCACGCTCTAAGTCCTCCTCTGATGCCCTCCCAGCACTGCTTCCGGCCATCCTTAAGCCCAGTTCAGGGTCCACTTAATGTGGACATGCTAGTTCAAATTAGCAAAACGCTAATTCGAACTAGTTTTTGAGTCTGGATCCGTTAGTTCGAATTAGCTTAGTTCGAATTAACTAATTTGAACTAAGTTAGTTCGAATTAACATTGTAGTGTAGACGTACCCTCACATATATAAGCCCATATGGTATTGTAGAAACATGGGCAAGCCCTGTTTTCCCAAACAATGTTTTATAAACATTGATTTCATTTTGTTTTAAAGTAGAAAAGGCCTGACAAAGGAAGGGGAGAGAAGGCAATTGCCTCAGGGCCTGGCAATTCTAAGGGGCTTCTAAGGGGCACAGAAATGTGGGCTTCAACATGGATTATGCAAGCTTGCCTGCCTTTCCCCAGAAAACATGCTCCCTTGTGCAGCCTGTGCTGTCGTGTCTTCACTGCTGTTTTCAGCAATTGGGTTAAAGCCAGCACAGGTAAATTGACACAAGCTGTAAGTCACATCATCAGCTGCAGTGTTGACATGCGCTTATTAGACTGCATGCTCTTCAGAGTGTATACTGCCACGCTATCTATTTATAGTACCTAGCACATTTTGGCCCTCTCTTATAACAATGCAATACATAATAGATTATTGACCATGAATACAAAAACTAGATGGGGTCAGAAGACCTGACCATCCTAAATCAGGGGTGGGGAATCTTTTTTGGGTCAGGGACCGCTGATCCTCAGAAAAATTAGTTGGGGGCCACACACAAGTGAGAAGCAAACAATAACAACAATCTCCCTCCCCCAACCTTTACTGACATGGCCCCTGACAGAGAAGGAGAAAGACACTCCTCACATTCCCCTTGCACACCACATCTTAGGGGGGCCCAGCCAGATAGATATTGTATTCCAGCCCTGCAGTAATGAGGTTGGAGGGGAGCTACAGTGCCAGCACAGCCTTCCCAATGCTGGGTGGAGCCTTAAGCATTGGGCCCCAGATTCAGACAAGCCAGGGGCCACATCCAACCACCAGACCAGAGGTTCCCCATCCCTGTCCTAGACCCTGGAAAAATTAGATTGCTTTGTGTCGCATGTGCATCAGCTTGAGTCTCTGATGTTATTATGGAATGAATGTACTTGCAGAGGTGCCACTCTTGAGGAAAAATACATTACAGATGATAGGAGTCCCCTTCTTACCCCACTCCCTGCTATTCAGTCAAATCGAAACATCTTTTTTCCATTTTACATAGAACTGTTTAATTTCAAGATCAACTATAGCGCACGCTGTTCCAAGGGACATCAAAAGCAGCAGCAGCTAAGGCCAAAGCACAAGTGCTGGTATGCAGTCTAAGTGGTGCATGTTGGTTTAAGAATTATCCAGACCATCAGATTCATTTTATATAACTTCAGAGGCATGCACATTTCAGTTTAAAATAAGGACATTTTAAATAATGCATCAATCTCTCCCCCAAAATCAAATGAAAACAACTGAAAATTAAATTCCATCATCTTTTCCATGCCATAGAACTCAGAGAAGGGGAGTCACTGACAAAGGATGGATTATTGGGTTGTTTTGTCACACATTTAAGTGGTGAGCCATGGGTTTGCCTCTTTTCCTAAACAGTATTTGAGGCTGACTCAGCATTTCTTCTGTTTTAAGAACAATATATCCACAGAGTAGGATGTGATTTGGCAAAAACAAGACACTTTTACTGTGTCTAGACTGGCAAGTTCTTCCGCAAAAGCGGCTGCTTTTGTCGAAAAACTTGCCAGCTGTCTACACTGACCGCTTTGAATTTGCGCAAGAACACTGACGATCTAATGTAAGATTGTCAGTGTTCTTCCGCAAATACAATGACTCTCCCGTTCGGGAAAAAGCCCCGATGGCGAAAATGGTGATCGGGGCTTTCTTGCGCAAAACCGTGTCTAGATTGGCACAGACGCTTTTCCGCAAAAACTGCTTTTGCGCAAAAGCGTCCGTGCCAATCTAGACGCTCTTTTCCACAAATGCTTTTAATGGAAAAACTTTTCCGTTAAAAGCATTTGCGGAAAATCATGCCAGTCTAGACGTAGCCTTTTAGTGTTAGGCATCATTCACAAGAGGCTGGGTCTCAAACTCTCAGCCCACAGAACACCCCTGGCTGGAGCAATTGCACAATCCAGTCCAAGAATCCTGCCAGGGTGCGGTGGGTTTTGTTTGCTACTTTTTTGCTAAGCTGCTTCCCTTCCCACCCCACCATCAGCCTGCCATCTCCTCACCATGGCACCCCATCCCTCAAGGATTCAGCTTCAGGGATTACCAGGTGGAGGGGAGGCCTAGTGCGGCAGAGGTGGTTGGACGCCTCTACGCTGCACTCTGTTTACCTGCAGTTCTTGCCACCAAGGGGATGGGGGGAGAGAGAGCGAGAGGACTGGACTGCTGTTGGTTCCCCACACCAGGCTCCCACAATGATCCCTGAAGCTGCATTCTCAGGGATGAGGTGCCAAGGAGGCAGAGGGCCTAGCTTGGGGAACAATAACAGACACCCACCCCACTTGTCTGCTTTTGAAAAGAATTTTGTGTGAAATTCGCTTCTGCTCAGAGATACCCCTACACTGTTGTGAACTTTTTAAGTCTTCAGAGTAGGACATAAGTGGTGCCTCAACCTTGTACTGGACTTGTGAGCAAGGACAAATTTCAGCCCCCCCCCCCCCCCGCCAAAAAGATTTATATCTGAAAAGTGCTATCAATGAGCCAGATATGAATTCTATAATAGATGTGCATCACCCTCAGCAGCAACAGCAGATTCAAGGGATGGGGTGGATTAATAGATCCCCAGTATTTTTCAGACGTAAGTCTGCTAATTAAATGGTTTCACTGGAAACATCAGCACTCTAGAAGATTGTCCATGGTTGGTATCCCTGAGGAGAATTAATCCTGCTCTTCAAGTGATCTTCTGAAAGGAGATTATATCCATGTCTTTCAGACCAGCACATATTGACATTTCAGTAAACAGAAAACACTTTACAGCAGGAATGAACTGAGGAATACATATGGAAATTAACTGAACATTTCAGTCTTTTGTATTGAAAAAATGGTGCAGGTTTCTCTAATTTTCAGAAAGATGTGCATGTAAGAGGGAGAACAGAAATTGGTTATTCACGGTGAGAAGGAATTTGTGCTACACTATGTAAAGCTGCATTAAAATGACGAGACCCTCACAACATATCATTTTTACCTCAAACAAATGAGGCTGCACCACTAAAACGCTAGTAATGGTCTGGGCGATGTTATCAGACTTGTTCTTGAAAAGCAGGTATGTATGTTCTTTCAATTCAAGGACATGCCTATCATTAAATACTGCAATTTCTTCTTTTGTTGGAATTTAGCAATATGGGAGGGTCTGAGTAGTCACAACTCCCTGACATCTGTTCAAAACCCTCCTGAGGGTCATGACACCCAGACTGACAGCCGCTTACCTGGTATTCCATAGTATTCCCCAAATGTTCCAACCTTTAGTTGTTGTCACTATAGTTTGATAGCATCCATGTACAACTTTCTTCAGCAACAAAAAACAGGACTATGCAGCACTTTAAAGACTAACAAGATGGTTTATTAGGTGATGAGCTTTCATGGGCCAGACCCACTTCCTCAGATCAAATTGTGGATGAAAATTGGCATGACCATATATGCCAAAGGGATACAATAAAAAAAAAAGCGAACACATATAAAATTGACAAATCAGAGTTTAGAACAG
This sequence comes from Pelodiscus sinensis, assembly GCF_049634645.1. Taxonomy (NCBI): domain Eukaryota; kingdom Metazoa; phylum Chordata; order Testudines; family Trionychidae; genus Pelodiscus; species Pelodiscus sinensis. Next base: position 67,404,422 of record NC_134711.1, on the reverse strand, counting down.
AGGAGGGGATGTGGTGGTGGGGGGGAAGGTTAGTGTCTATGAGATAATGATATTAGGGGTGATAATTGGGGAAGCTATCTTTGTAATGAGTAAGGTAGTTAGCGTCTTACAAAGAAGCTATCTTTGTAATGGGTAAGGTAGTTAGCATCTTACAAAGATGCTTACTACCTTACCCATTCCAAAGCTAGCTTCCCCAATTATCACCCCTAATATCATTATCTCATAGACACTAACCTCCCCTCCACATCTCCCCTCTGTTCTAAAATCTGATTTGTCAATTTTATATGTGTTCACTTTTTTTATATGTGTTCATTCATCATCTAATAAACGATCTTGTTAGTCTTTAAAGTGCTACATAGTCCTGTCTTTTGTTTCAGGAAGACCAGACTAACACGGCTACATCTCTATTACTTTTCTTCAGCATGGAACTCATTTTTCACTGCATATTTTTAACTTAAGGTGTATTTATGAATCTGTTGCATATTTCATTTCTTCTTCTCTAGGGATACTCTATGCTGAAAAGGCACAGCTAGACCTAGAGGCAGGCCTGTCAAAAAGGGACTGTGAAATGGAGTGAAGAGAATGGTGAAAATTCCACACCACATGTGAATAAGATGAGAATAGGGTGATTGGGATTGTAAAGTTCTGGGATACAGTTCAGACCAGTAAAAGACTGGGTCATTGCCTGACCTGAGACCCTTAAATGCTCCTGGGGCTCATTGCCCAGACATTAATAGCCAGCATACAAACACTTCTTTGTCTGTGTGCTGGGGAGTCCTTGTTCTGCATGCAAACTCCAGTAGCCTGCCATACCTCAGCCACACTCTGGTCTCTGCAAGCCATTGTTACCATTAGCCAAGTGACCCCAGCACACTTTCCTCCTTTCCCAAACTTCCCCAAAACCATGTGCTCTGAAATGGCCAGCCCTTCCTGGAACATTCAGAGGAGTAATAAGATCCATTGCTCCTTTAAAGAGACAAAAGCACAACTTTTAAGCGGAGCTAATAATCACTTGAAGTCAAACACAGCACTGGATTGATTTATAATAAAAGTAAAATCAGTTTATTTGAGAACAAGACAATTTGTGAGATCAAGAAAAAGGGATAAAATAAAAAATGATTACCAAAAAATAAAAGTGAAAAAAGCTTAATAATTAACAACATTTTAGACATGGTTCAAGGTTAGAATTTTCCAATCTTTTTCTGTCCAGTCATGGCTTTCTCTCAAGGCCTTCCCCAAACATAAGGTTCTTGTTTCCCTTGTCCTCCTAGGTGAAAGAACTTTCCCCAAGCTGGTTTTTCTCCTATGTTCAGTTCCCAGAAACTTTAATCCCATTGGTTGAAGGGTACATCTTTCTAAGTTTACAAGAGCTCTAGCCCCAGTGTCTGTCCAGATGCCAAGATGGCTACTTTTTACTCCTTATATCTTCCCACATTTGCTGTTTTGTCCGTAGTCTTTGACCTCATTCTGTTCATTCCTTCCTGTGGACTTCCCCTATCCCTGCTCATTCCTATGTAAAGAAGTTGCTATTATTTTTGGCCACTACCGTCATTGGCAACAGGTAGATAGCTGCCCTTCCTTCTATCTGAGAAAAAACCTGTTTTTCACCTTTGTTTGGTCACAGATTTTAAAGCATAATATTGGTGTATTCATAATTGTTCATGTAGTGTTAATATATACATTTTAAAGCGATTTTAATCATTACACTGTCATTAGTTTTCACAACATACCTAGCTTGATACACTTTTATAATATGGTAATATTGTATGTAAGCAGTTGATTCAACTTCTTATAATTTAAAGTTCAGACTTTGTGTTTATAGTTAAGAGACTATCTCCTCCACCCTCGGGATTGATGGCTTTGTTTATCTTTTATGTAAATGTGCCCTCATTGTTTCTTCCCAAGGCCACACTAGCCAGACAAACAACTACACATTCCTTTGTCTCGGGAAGACTGGGCTTATGCATTGCTTGCTGAACACATTTTAAGAACATAATTTTAGCCTCTATTTGTAGCTCTTTGTACACACCCTGTACATATATAATGCAAGAATATTAATGATCATGATTAGTTTTCCAGTGATATCTGACATGACATGTTTTAGCTATAGATTATGACAAGAGTTAGGTGTATCTGTCAGGCATACTTCAGGCCTGACAAGAGCTGCTGAATCACAATGATGTATATTTGTATCACTAATCATTTCATTTATCCTCTTTTCAGGTTTGCTACATGAAGGGCAAATTCAGAATTAAGTCTGTGGCTAGTCGAGTCCAACTTAAATGTATAGTACACCACTTCCGACATACATAGACTAATGTTCACATACAAAAGTATGGTTTACCACAATCCTCAGGTCAGCTCTGGTCTTCACTCATTAATTATGGATATGAAGAAGTCTAAACTGTGGCTCCTGTACTGAAAGACCAGAAGAGAGTAACAGGGAAAGAAAAGCAACTAACAAGCAGGTATTAAAAGATATAAATTAAAGTAGCCCTGACATTCCATTAACCTACATTTCTTACATCATTTTCTGGCTCCTTAGCATACAATTACACCAACCTAGTCTTTCTTCCACATCAGTATATAGGTGTACGTGCACTAAATAGAGCCTGAATAAGTATAAGCAATTATAAATTATGTATCTCACCTTGTATATCACCTTTGAAGATAGCCCTAATTTCAAATATTAATAAACAATAAGAGGTTGTTAAGTTTTGAAACACACTTTTCTTTTAAAAATGTGTGAATGACATTATTGGACGAATCAGTGTTACAAAGACTCCATTTGGAACTTAATTCAATGCCCATTCCAGTCCCCAGCAATCTTTACACTGACTTGACTGGGAATTGGTTTGTGCCGTGGTTATACACAGAGGACCTTGAGTAGTTATAAACACAGTATGGCTGTAGGTTTAAGTTCTTAAACATGATATTTCATTGAGTGACAGTGTATGTCAATCAGTGTTAGAGGGCCATGCACTGTGATGTCATTTATGGAAGTATTAAGAGGAGTAGCATTCATGTGACAGAAGTCATTCAGTGTTAGTGCTTTAACACAAGGATACAGGAGACTAGATAAATACCCCCTATTGTCGGAATGTTGCCTAGAACTGTCCATCATTAGGACTAACCCTGCTTGCTTCTGTGACATAAATAGTCCCATTGAAGTTAGAGATCTTGCTTTCTTGATTAAAGGCTGCCAGGCCAAGCCTTTTATCTCTCACTCTTTATATACATACTTTTTCCATCAGCAGTAAACACATACACTTTCCACATCACCACTGGCGTACTGTATCAAAGTCTATGCACATTTTAAAATTCCGTTCCGCTAATAAAATTAAAATGAAATTTTATTTCTGATACGCATTGCCTTTGTTGATCTTTGCTTCTCATATTAAGCTATCTTTGAAATGTGACATACTGAAATGATTCATGATAGATCTCTAGGAACACAGAAAGGAATAAAAAGACTTGTATAGCTTCAGACTGTTTAGTTACATTTAGGTTTTTGGTTTTTTTTTTAATCAGAGCCATTTAATCTCCTACCTTTCAGATGAAAATTTAACTACAAGCTCATGTTTTAAAGCATTCCTTTTTCTTCCTTAAAGAGCTGCATGCCAAGTGAAATCAGAAAAAGAGGACTGTGTTCTCAAGGAATTCCAAATTCTGTGATTCCAAAAATGAAAGACAGGAATCAAGGCCTCTGTAATTTTCTTTCTGTTTCTATCTGGTATCCAGTCTTCTTTCAATACCAAGATACCAAAATGACAGTCTTTTACACATGAAATGAAGAAAACACAGTACTGCTCCAAAACACCAGTCTGCTGTACGGGGTTGGACAACTATGGGAATAGATTGTAGGTTCTTGTATTATCTGCAGCCAGTTGCATAGTGGGGGATAGCTGCATTTTTTCCTGGGCATTGCTATGATTATTGCTCAGGTTGTCCTTCATATGGGGACTGCCTTATCCTATGTTAATGGCAAAACAGAAAAAAAGGGGAGTTGGAAGGATATCTGAAAAAAACCATAAAAATTAAAAAATTAAAAATGAACATTTCTCAAAAACAAGCGCAGAAAACAAAATGCTCTCTCTCTCTCTCTTTTTTTTTTGGCAATACCCATACTACTTTCCATTCAGTCCTCTTTTAAAGTTTGGCTATGTCACAGCAAGAATTTCTTTCTTAAAATACCTAAATATAGCTGAGATGATAGGTGCCTTGATGCAGTACATTTTGTAGCCAGCTACACCTCGGCATAATCAATAGTGTCTTTCAAAAGGATGGCAGAACTCCGCTACTTAAATGATAAATAATACTATAACCCTTGAATTCAGAAAACCATCCCTATTCAGTAAAGTATTTGATCACATGCTCAAGTCTCATTGACTTTAAATGGATATAAGCACTGTTGTGACCATTGGACTGACAAAATTGACCCCTATTGTAAGCCCAAACGTAAGAATAAAGTCATAAAATGTTACAATAACCTATAATTTTTGCTTCCATGGAAATTATTTATGAAAAAGAGAATGAGTGGTGTTCAATAAATTAATTTTGAAAACAAGTGACAGAGAACCTGAGAAAGAAGCTGGATTAGTCCAAGCAAAAAAAGGACCCTCGGATATGATTTAAGGATTGTTGAAATCAGCTAGGTAAGAATAAAAGATGTGGAATGAGAAGCTAATAGATTAAAATTAATATGATGGATACCAGACCTAATTGGTGCAGAGTATAACGAGAGGGATATACTATGCTGCTCATTTTCCTCATTTTGGATTTCTTAAAAAATAGATGTTGAGAAATATTTTTTTTGCTCTCTCTCTCTCTCTCTCTCTCTCTCTCTCTCAACATCATTCCCATCTTGCATCCTGGATAGTCTTGTCTTATTTCATTTTCCTAAGTCCTAGAACAGAAGGAGCAACCAGATGGAAAGATGGATGGATGGGTGGCCAGTCTTGCTCTTATTTAAAGAATATTTTTTCCCACTTCTAAGTTCCGGAAATTGTCACATCACATCTAGTTCTCAGCCCCCCAGTGGGGCATCACAGAGACATATAAGATCTTATTTTGTTTTCCTTCCCTGTTGTGTTACTTCCTGCCCCTCTATTTCTTTCCTCTTATTCTCTCTCTCATTTCCTCTCTCCTCTTTTCATCAAACCATGAAATCAACTAGATTGCATCATCATAGCAAGATTTGATCACAACAGTTTTGCCTTGTGAAAGGGAAAAAGACCCAATCAAAAGACATCCCTGACTGGAAAATGAACCAGAATTGTGTGGTCAACCTACTTGCCAGGGCATCTATCAGTAATTGTCTGGTGTTCCAAAGTAATTGTCAACAGCCATATTTCCCCCAACTTTTCTATCTGATCTCTCGTCCACCTTGATTTGCTGGTTGTTAGATATAGAAGAAATATACTTCTGTATTAGTAAAGTAAAAGTAAAACGAACCCTTTCCTTTTCATTAGACACATTTTTTTTAAAAAATAGATCATATTTTGCCCCCAAAAAAGAGAGACTTTTAAGTTTTGATTTTTTTGCATAATCACTTGATTTCAGTTTCAATGTAAATGCTGTTTTAATGCCTTGTTCTTTCTTGTATTTGATCAATACACTCTATTTTTAGAACGAGTGCTTTTGGGTGTATGCCAAGAAGTCAAATAACCTAATTTTTCAGTAGAAAAAACCCTCCAGACCTCTTCATATCATCATGTTTATGGTGAACAGGGAAATAGCAACTTTAACTCTTTGGGCCCTTGGCACAGATGTAACAATACTTAACACATATATGCTATATTGCCACAAAGCAATGCCTCTTACAGAAGTAAAGATCTTGTAACCTCTCCTTCAAATTTCTAAAATGTTATTTAACACTCACTCCTCACCTGTCTACATTCTCAGGGTCAGATGTACTATTTATGCACCAGATTGAAGCCTGCTGGAAACATTCTTCAATGACGACTGGATAGTTCTGGTTTCAACTTCATTTGAATCTGATCTGCAAGGTTATAGTTATAGCAATAAACTTATTACGCTTGCAGCCATAAACTTAAATCTGAAAACAGCAACAGTTAAAGTTGAAATGCTCTGGAGATTATCTATCATTGGGTAATTCAATAGCATAATTACATTTACTCTTCTCTATCCAACAATCTTTTCCCTTAGGAGATCTCAAACCTCTATACTTCTTAATGGAAAAATCTGTCAAAATTGACATGTAAAGACTTGAACATTATTATTTGTCAAAGACAGTTTATGAGACGCTGGATCTCAGACGTACTTTTGCTGAAGTTTCTAATAAATCAATATTGTTAAATGCATTAATGTAGTTGTAAATTTCTTTCTAGGAAGGAATACTGTTTCAATGGAAACTAAGAAAAATAAGCCAAATTCACAACTGCTCTGCACTTTGTGTTGCACCTTATCCCAGGTTTAAAATAATAAGCACCAGGTTTAAAAAATAAGTACCAGGTTTAAAAAAAATAAAGTAATTCTTGCACAATGATCAGTCAACCTGTGGGACTCATTACCAGAGGATGTTGTGAAGGCCAAATGCATTAATGAGTTAGAAAAGAATTAGATAAGGTCAAATAGACTAGGTCCATATTCACGGGTTTTATTTCTGTATGAACACATGGGCTGCGTCTACACTGGAAAGTTTTTCCGCAAAAGTGGCGGCTTTTGCGGAAAAACTTGCCAGCTGTCTACACTGGCCGCTTGAATTTGCGCAAGAACACTGACGATCTAATGTAAGATCATCAGTGTTCTTGCGCAAATACTATGATGCTCCCGCTCAGGGATAAGCCCTCTTGCGCAAATGCCAGTGTAGACAGATAAAAACTGTTTTGCGCAAAAAAAGCCCCGATGGTGAAAATGGCGATCGGGACTTTCTTGCGCAAAACCGCGTCTAGATTGGCACGGACGCTTTTCCGTAAAAAGTTATTTTCCGCAAAAGCATCCATGCCAATCTAGACTCTCTTTTCCGCAAATGCTTTTAACGGAAAAACTTTTCCGTTAAAAGCATTTGCGGAAAATCACGCCAGTCTAGACGCAGCCTTGTAGTACATATTCGAAAACTACTGTAACCATGGGCTGAGGGTTGAGAATGTACTGAACTTCAATATCAAGGTTAAGATGGGTAGATTAGAGGAAAATATTTCCTTAGCTATTATTCAGACATTCATAGTGCTTATAAAATAAATTACCAAGGGAATGTGTACATATCTAGAGGAAATGTGGGAGATCACTCCTGTAGTTCACTGAATTTCACAGTGCAATGTTATAGTCCTATACCAAACTTGTGCTAGACCTTTCTGTGTTTTCTGTGGATGATGTACTATTCATGAAGCACTGTCTAGTTGAAATGTTTATGACAATAGCAGAATGTATAAGAGATGTGAGTTCTAGAGTTTTCTTACTGTAACTTTTTTCTACTGTTATTCAATTTTACTTTTCAAATGACTTATACATACTCTCCTCTTACTTGCTTTATTTTTCCCTTAAACATTCTTAGCATAGTCTTGATTTGTATTTAAAGAGAATAATGAAAAGTTAATTTATATCCACACAACAGTTATGTTGTTCAAATAATTGAAACCTTTTTTAGCCTCTACTATTTTAGCAAGTACTTAAATTATGCTTCACAGCTGTCTATCACAGTAAATACTTCCTTTTATTGAAGTGCATCATTATATTAAGTCCCAATTATTACTACTTTGAAACTCTGAAGTGTACAGATACGTGAAAGCCACCATAACCATGTTTCTTTAAAAAGACAAACTACCAAGTTTGTATATTTGAACCCCACAAGTTATTCATAATAAATTAAATAACATTACCAACGGGTTAATAAAAACATAATAAAGCTGTTTGAGGTTATTGGGAGTCAATTGTTTTACAACCTCTTTTTTAACTCCATCTAAAAACTGGACACACATCCTTTTTCTGTTTATACAGGATTATAAAATACCCTGGAAGAGAAGTATCAGAGGGGTAGCCGTGTTAGTCTGGATCTGCAAAAGCGACAAGGAGTCCTGTAGCACTTATACACTAACAGATGTATTGGAGCATAAGCTTTCATGGGCAAAGACCCACTTTGTCAGATGCATGTAGTGGAAATATCCAGAGGCAGGTATAAATATGCAGGCCAGAATCAGGCTAGAGATAACGAGGTTAATTCACCTCCAGATCAGCTGCTAGTGGGCTTCATCCTCCCTGAATGAATTAACCTCCTATCCAATCTCCAACCTCCGGTATATCCTCCGTCACTGTGAAAGCGACCACTTCTGACTTGCTCACACACAGCTTCCAATGTGTAAATCACTCCTATTCAATATGGGTGCTATAACCAATACGGGTGCTATAACCAACCACTCACGAATTACACTTCAGGGCATCATCAGTCAGCTTCCAGTGCCAGACTTTTTTCCAGAACTGTGCATCTTCTATTGCCCTGTACCCTCCTGGACAGTACAAGCTCAAGTAAAAGGCTGTCAGTTATTAACAGAAAACAATAGGCACAAATCTTGTTAATTAAAATGAAGTTTCCCAAACACTTCAATCCAAACACGTGGCTCAGAGAAAACAATGAAGCAAATGTATTAGCTATAGAAAGATAGATTTTAAGTGACTACAAGTAATGACACTGTTTCAAAAAAGGCAAACATGATTCTGGGATACATTAACAGGAGTGTTGGGAGCAAGACATGAGAAGTAATTCTTCCGCTCTAATCTGCGCTGGAGTATTATATCTAGTTCTGGGAACCATATTTCAGGAAAGATGTGGAGAAATTTGAGATAGTCCAGAGAAGAGAAACAAAAATGATTAAAGGTCTAGAAAACATGATCTATGAGGACAGACTGAAAGAACTGGGTTTGTTTAGTTTGGTAAAGAGAAGACTGAGAAGGGACATAATAGAAGCCTTCAAGTACTTAAAAGGGTGTTACAAGGAGGGAGAAAAAATATCCTCCTTAACCTCTGATGATAGGACAAGAAACCATAGGCTTAAATTGCAGCAAGGGAGGTTTAGGTTGGACATTAGGAAAAACTTCCTAATTGTCTGGGTGGTTAAGCACTAGAATAAATTGCCTTGGGAGGTTGTGGAATCTCCATCATTAGAGATATTTAAGAGCAGTTTAGACAGACATCTGCCAGGGATGATCTAGATGGTGCTTGGTCCTTCCGTAAGGCCAGGGAACTGGACTTAATGACCTCTCGAGGTCCCTTCTTGTTTTAGTTTTCTATGATTTTATGATTCTATGAATAAGGACTATAAGTCAGAACTGGTTAAAAGGAAATAAAAGGCAAAACAGAACTAACACCTACTTAAACATACTAAATGAATACATAGGTCTTTCTCATCACATGTTCCAGAAGTCTTAATAGCTGAACTCATTTTTTGAGGAGTAACGTTAGTTCGAAGGGATTTGGTTCAAACTAATGCAATTTCGGTCGCCTACATTTGCATCCCTAGTTTGAACTAGGGAGCAAGTATAAACGTACGCTAGGGGTTTGACCAGGGCCTACTCCCCTGGAGTCCTCTCCATTTTGGGGTAGATCTGGCATGTCATATGTCTCTAAAACATCTCTTTGACTTTTTCTCTTGTTCCCCATTTTCCTTCACCAATTTTTCCTAGGAGTTTTGTACGTCAGCTTTTCCAAAAGGCAGTGTTCATAAAAAGCAAAACTGGCATTGTGATTTCATACTCATCTCTTACTTCCATTATGCATAAGGCAACACAATTAGGGTGCATCTACACAGCAACGTTATTTTGGAATAATGGCCTATATTCCAAAATAACAATGTGAGCATCTACACAGCAATTCTGTTATTTCAAAATAAATTCGAAATAACGGATGGCTTATTCCGACTTTTGTAAACCTCATTCCACAAGGAATAACGCCTCTTCTGAATCTTCTATGTCAAAATAGCTGTAGTGTGGATGCTTTACTGCTGCTATTTCAAAAGTAATTCAAAGTAATTACTCCCTAGTGCTTCCTGGGGCTCTAAATCGAGGTAGAGCATCCACATTAGGAGAGCCTGCGTTGGACTAATTTTAAGGCTTCCCTGTAGTGTAGACATGCTATTTTGAAATAAACTATTTTGGAATATTTCTTCCAGAATAGCTTATTCTGAAATGTGTGTGCAGTGTAGACGTCCCCTTAGAAATTCTGCAAACAAAGAAATAAAAAAATCAGCTAAATATAATCATTCTGAAAGATATGAACAATATTTTCTTAAATTTGTTTGCTTCTTTCAATCAAGCCATTAGATCTCTTTAACGACATTTCAACCGCACAAGCCTAAATTTTGACCTATTGCATGACCCATCCAGAATTATATTCTTTAATGTATTGGAAATGCATAGTGATAGCTGTCTTTTTTTAAGCATTTCCTTCTAGTTACAAACTGTACCCTCCAATTCCTTTCATCTGAAATAGACAGTTCTTGGCTACCTCTGAGACTGATTTACAACACTTCTGTTGCAAACTCTAGCAGTCTCTTTTACATATCATATTTTAACAGCCTTTAATGTAAAGAAGTTTTGCTTGAATTGTTCAGTCCATCATTCCCTGTTCCTGAACTAATTAACTTCTTATAGAGTTGATTAGAACCCTTTTGTACCCTTTATTTTCAAGGTCATTTATACTTTCATGAGGCCCCTTCAGTTTATTTTCATCCTAACTAACATATAGGCCATTTTGGCATTAAAGATGTTACATAAATGTAACTCTTCCCATAGAAACTCTTCCCAACATCTTTGATTGTTTGTTTGTTTTATTTTTTTAAGTGGGAGGAAGGAGCATGGCTTGGATCTCTGAATGTCACAGAGACCAATACCTGGAGCTCTGAAGTGGCCATTTAGCTGATGTCTTCTAGCAGGTAAGTATTAACTCCTGTTTTACCTTCCTTATATCTGAGAAACTTGGACAGTCACTAGTATATCACTATGACATTATTTAATAGAGAGCTGCAAATGACATACACCCTTCTTGAAATACAGTATGGTTCCGATCCTCCTCTAAAGTAGAGGCAAATGAATGGTAACTCCATTGAAGCTAATGGAACCACAGTGGTATAAAAATAATATAAGGAAGAACAGAGCTCTGTGGTTTTTCAAGGTGGATCATAATCATTCCAACATGTAGTAATTGATCATTTGTCAGTGTTTTCTTTTAGTTCATGGTTTTTTATATCGTTTTTATTTATACTTTACTGTCAAAAGGAGATTTTGAGTCCAAGGCTGTCAGGACCGCCTAGTGGCAATATTCCAGGTCTTGGTACCCAATGGTGAGGGTCAGTAGCCACTTTGCCTAGTGGCTGGAGTCAATAGTTAGTGGTAGGAGAGTCCGGACCCTCCTTGATCCATTGGGTTCCAACCCAGGGCCCAAAGAAACAACAAAATGTGCAGTCAAGAGGGTGGGTGGTGCTCTCTGGGGCAGGTCCTATCCTTGCTTCAGTTTTTTTTCTGGAGCTAATGGTCTATTTTGGGGTTCCCCTAAGAGTGCTCTCAGGTCACTTTCCAAGGGGTCTCACTCTTTCTGAAGCAGCTTGTCATCCTTGGCCCCTCAAGGGCCTGTAGCTGCTTGACCTCAAGGCCTGGCCCTGACCACTCGGATCTTCAACAACATCTCTGCAAGAGGCTGCAACACTGAACTGCTCTCCTGATGTCTACCTAGACTGAGTTGAATTGCTGTGTTTTGAACTCAACCTCCACTATAAGCATATCTAGCCCAGATGGCAGGGGTGGCCTTCCACATCCAGAGCAACTCCTTAACCTTCTCTTCCTCAGTGCGGGGTTCACAAACCCCATCTGACCCTTGGTCTACACTAGCTGTTATTTTGAAATAACCCCACGTAGGTCAAATTTACAAGTGGAGTGTCCACACTACCAAGCTGGTTTTTTCAAAATAATGGGATGCTTATTTTGAAATCTGTACTCCTGCTTTCCTCGGGGAATTATGCTAATTTCAAAATAGTTATTTCAAAATCGCAGTAGTGTGGATGCTCTGGTGCCGCTAGTTCAAAATGACTACTCCTAGTGTAATTTGAACTAATTACTCCCCAGTGCTTCATGGAGCTCTAAGTTGAGGGAGAGCAGCCACAATAACGGAGCCTGGGCACAGGCTATTTTGATTATGTAAAATTGGGAGTTTGATTAAGTAAAATTTAGTTACTTCAAAATAATTTCCTAGTGTGAACATGCCCACAGGCACTAAGAAGCCTGACTTTCCTGCGAAGATTCCTTACCTTTAAAAGTGAATGGTATTTAGTTCCTGAAACAGTGTGTCCTCTCAGCAAAGCAAGCTGTCATTAGTATGACCTGGATTTTACATGTTTTCTCTCATCTTTGATCAGTAAGACAAACTTAGTAATGACCTTTCAGTGGTTTAGACATCTGGGACTTGTGTGCTTTTTAAATGTCGAGATTTTATCTTCTGGCCACTTAAGGAAGCTAATGTGGATCACAGATTGGACATGACTCAACAATGTGATGCAGCAGTGAAAAGGCTAATATCATTAAAAGGAGTGCCTTATGTAAGATGTGGGAGATAACCGTCCTACTCTACTCAGCACTGGTAAGGTCACAACTGGCGTACTGTGTCCAGTTCTGGATGACGCTCTAGAAAAGATGTGGACAATTTGGAAAGAGTCCAGAGGACAGCAATAAAAATGATAAATGGTTGAGAAAACCTGACTTATGAAGAAAGGTTAAGGAATCTGGGCATGGTTAGTCTTGGAAAAAAAAGACTGAGAGGAAATCTGATAACAGTCGTCAATGATGCTGAGGGCTATTCTAAAGAGGACAGTAACCAGTTGATCACTGTGTCCACTGAAGGCAATATAAGAAGTGATGGGCTTAATCAGCAGCAAGGGAGATTTAGATTAGATATTAGAAACAACTTTCTAACTCTAAGGCCAAATAAGTTCTGGAATTGGATTCTAAAGAAGGTTGTGGAATCCCCACTACTAGAGGTTTAAAGAAATAGGTTGAACAAATATTTATCAGAAATGCTCTAGTTCAGAGGTGGGCAATAATTTTTGATGGGGAGGCACTCCAAGATTTTTGTAAGTGGTCAAGGGCCATATTTTTCTATGGAGGGAACGCAGGGTCTGGGATGAAGGTTGGGTGCAGAAGGTAGCTTAGGGTAGGGGACTGTAATGTATGAAAGGGCTTGGGGTCTGACAGTGACTTTGGGACAAGGAGGGGGTTGTGACCTGGGGTAGGGGCTTGGGTGCACAAACAGAAATACATGCGAAATACACTGGATTAAAGGGGGCAGTCAAGCCAAGATAAACAAAATGAAATCCCTAGAGGTGTTTAAGTCTCAGCTTGACAAAGCCCTGGCCGGGTTGATTTAGTTGGAATTGGTCCTGCCTAGAGCAGCAGGCTGGACTTGATGACCTTCTGAGGTCTCTTCCAGTTCTATGAAAGGCAGAAGAGAAAATTAAAAGAAGAAAAACTCAGCCAGGCAAAAGCACAAATCAGACAACAGACGGAAAATCAATGCTATTGCCTATTTCAAGTTCCTAGTTAATAATTGATGAGCTGCATTTTTAAAGCATGCATTTTAAAAACCATGTGGGAAAACTTATCAGGAATTGTATGAAGCAGCTGACATTATTCAAGACAAATGGCCTCACAGTTCACAATTAATCCAAATTACTTTTAATGACAAACAATTATGAAACTTTATTTTCCACTGCGAAAAATAATCAGAACAGTACTTTTTGATGAAATGCTTATGATCAGAGTTTGTGAGGACAGTAGATAGGTAATATTCAAGTAGCTAAATTCAGGTCTGAAGTTACACTTGAATTTCACCAAAAGTCTGAAATTGAAACAGTAATTGAAGCAAACATGCCTTCCCCTTAATGACTTGTTCACACTTAGAACATATATAATCCTGATTGCATATTCTTTTAGCAGCAAAACCGAAGCTAATATTTAGAAATCTGCCCTTTTGTTTTATTGTTTTTTTCAGCCAATTGATTTAGTGACCTTTTCATTCCTCACAGAAAGAAAAAGAAAAAAGAAGCTACAAGAAATGCTTTCAGAATTGTTTGTTGGTAGTAGATGAAAATTAGGAAAACCCCTGGAATAAAAATAGTTTATTTTGTAATAAATGTAAAACTGTGCAGTATTGGGGAAGGGTGGGAGAGAAATTCACTACTGTATATACTCGAGTATAAGTCGACCCGAATATAAGCCGAGGCACCTAATTTTACCCCAAAAAACTGGGGAAAAGTATTGACTCGAGTATAAGCCTAGGGTAGGAAATGAGGCAGCTACTGGTAAATGTAAAAAATGAAGATAGATACTGGGTCTAGCCCCGGAAGTCGGGGCGAAAGCTGCTCCGGTGCCCCTGGTCTGCTGGAGACCGTCCCCAGCAGACCACAGGCTCCCGGACTGAAGCCACAGCCGCAGGGGGGGGGGAGAGTCCCACGCCTCTGAGGCTTTGCCCGCCTCAGTTCTCGAGATGCTGACTCGAGTATAAGCCGAGGGGGGCATTTTTCAGCACAAAAACTGTGCTGAAAAACTCGGCGTATACTCGAGTATATACGGTATATAACATCACTGATATCACATTTTGTATAGGTTTTAATTATAAACACTCCATGCTGATATACATCAGAAAAAATGTATCAGATCTTTGATGTTTAGTTACAGTGTTCTAAGCATACATAGTATGAACAATCTATAGATACCAGTGTTGCATGTTAGTGCATAAAGATTGCATATAACTAGCTACTTTAGCTGTAATTAAAACATGACCTATACAGAAGAGGATTGTGAATATTTGATATGAATGTTATGCAGCAAGTCAGGAGGAATCTTTAACTAAAGAGGAATATATATTGCATTTTTCTATGACTCATCTCTGCACCAAGAACTATCTATGGAATTTGTTAATCTCCATAGATTCTTCATCATGCACTGAATTAACTCATTATTTACAGTAGTTTGTCATCAATCTTGCTACTGATTCTCTGTGCCCAGCTGGTGTCTTCACAGAAGGCAATTGATTCCTTTACTTGAAAGTGATTTTAGTTTGTTAAAAAAAATCTCCCCGGCATAGCTGTTGCCTCCTATATCTTGTTTGCTGTAAGGATTCCTGGCTACAATTACTATGGTAGGAAAAGGTACTAGACATGGTTAAAATATAATCCTAGTGCTTGAAAATCTGCAATAAATGGTTGCATGGTCAGTATCAAAATAATACTGTTCTGTAGAGATTTGATATCCCATTTTTATGGCATCAGGATCTGCTGGATAGTAAGGATGCAGGGGTCTGAACTATCAATTCTAATCTAGAATTGGGATCAGTAACATTCCATTAGTTCTCCTGGTACTGCTAGCACATGATAATTACATTGAAACCAGGTCATGGGTATTCACCTTTCTCGTCAAATAAAGTCAGGTGGACACAGCAACAACTTGTGCCAAACAGAATATTGCCAGGGCTGCTCTTCTCACATTTTGAACTTGACAGGGCTGAAAAGAAAATGTTACTTCTTCAGTGAGTACCCAAATCATTAAGCAGTCTGCAGAAGATTTAGCTTTTCAAGAACTTAGAGATAGGGGATAGTTCTGGGGGCTTGCTGTGCAAAGGTTGGCATGAGGTGGCTGGAATCTGAAGTAAAGTTTGCTCTACGAACAACATAACCTGGTAAGGTAGAAATGGAAAGTCAGAATAGAACAGAGGCCTTTGGACTGTGGCACAAATCCTTTTGATGAGGGAAAGGAGACACTGTTGGACATCCAGAGAGATGTGTGGGCCTTTTTTGTCATGGAAGAGAATCTCCTACTTTCCTCCAGGAGCCAAAGATGGTGAAGTGAAGTGGGTTTCTAAAAGACAGGGTATGTCTACACTACCCTCCTAGTTCGAACTAGGAGGGTAATGTAGGCATACCGCACTTGCAAATGAAGCCCGGGATTTGAATTTCCCGGGCTTCATTTGCATAAGCGGGGAGCCGCCATTTTTAAAACCCCGCTGGTTCGAACCCCGTGCAGTGCGGCTACACGGGGCACGAACTAGGTAGTTCGAACTAGGCTTCCTAGGCTTCCTAGTTCGAACTACCTAGTTCGTGCCCCGTGTAGCCGCGCTGCATGGGGTTCGAACCAGCGGAGTTTTAAAAATGGCGGCTCCCCGCTTATGCAAATGAAGCTTGGGAAATTCAAATCCCGGGCTTCATTTGCAAGTGCGGTATGCCTACATTACCCCACTAGTTTGAACTAGCGGGGTAGTGTAGACATACCCACAGATATTTTCCTCAGAGGCATTTACAGCTTTCATAGTGTAACCCCCTTTTTCCTCCCTGGGTTACTCAGGAGCAGGTCACACTCACAGGTGTGCCTGGGCGCCTGATGGTTTCAATAAAAGGAGATCCTGAGCACCAGTGGTGATGTTGTTTAGTTGGGGAAAACCCTATCCACCCCCTTGCTGCAGTCCCTTGCTCATAAGGAACATACAATGGCAATGCCTTCACCTGGCTGGCCTTGTACACACTTACTGGTGTGCCTTGGGACCCTCCAGGAATAAACTCATTCCAGCTATAATCTGGATCTAATTCCAGAACAACTACAAATCATATACATCTAATAGATTACATTAAAATAAACAATCTTTACTTAACTTAAATAAACAGGGTTTAATAGATTAACAGTGAATAGCATTAACAAATTGCTCAACAATAATTGGAACTTATATCTAGCATTTGCACTGCCAATATTGATCCCACCCCAGAGTGTGCACACCCCTGGAATCAGAGTCCCAGATTCTTGCTTGCGTGGGCACGCTTGAAGATCTGCAGCTGTAATGGAGGTTCTCTGCAGGCAGTGTGTATGTGGGTCCAAGCTAGGCAGCAGCTCTGTCCCAGGCAGCACTTTCCCAAAAAGGCCTAATTACTTAGGCTGTGTCCAGACTCCATGCCTCCGTCGACGGAGGCATGTAGATTAGCCAGATCGGAAAAGGGAAATGAAGCCGCGATTAAAATAATCGCGGCTTCATTTAAATTTAAATGGCTGCCCCGATCTGCCGATCAGCTGTTTGTCGGCAGATCGGGAGAGTCTGGACGCGATGCCCCGACAAAGAAGCCTTTCTTCATCGACACAGGTAAACCTGGTTTCACGAGGCTTACCTGTGTCGATGAAGAAAGGCTTCTTTGTCGGGGCATCGCGTCCAGACTCTCCCGATCTGCCGACAAACAGCTGATCGGCAGATCGGGGCAGCCATTTAAATTTAAATGAAGCCGCGATTATTTTAATCGCGGCTTCATTTCCCTCTTCCGATCTGGCTAATCTACATGCCTCCGTCGACGGAGGCATGGAGTCTGGACACAGCCTTACAGTCTCATGCTGTGCCTAGCAGAAGCAGCCTGCTAGATCTCAGTTCCAAAGGCATCTAGCCCCAATCTGTAGCTACACTTTAACAGCCCCTGGACTGGATCAACCTCCTCCACAGCAGCCTGGCTCCCCTTCTGTTCCAAAATCGAAGGGCAGAGTCCCAGACTGCTAGACCTCTCCTCTCATGCACATGGAGAGACCCTGATCTCCCACACAAGAGTAACTTCCTTCCTGTTTTTCCCAAGGGCTCATGGGAATTGTAGTCTGTGAGGCTAGATTGCAGCACACAGGGTCTTTCCAGAAAATAAGCAGAGGCACCTTTAGTAAGGGGACTACAATAGCATCTATGATGATCTTTTATCATCATAGATGACTCAGTGTCAGAAAAATAATCACATATGGAGCTGAGGTGAAAGAAGAAAAAAAGTCTGCCCGGGAGGTTTTCAGGTGGTGGAGAAAGTTTTGAAGATGAGAGGAGGGTGGATCTAGTGGGGATGCTTGCTATTTGCTGCCTTGAGATAGGAAATCAAGGATAACACCATTTTACCTTTTATCATGGGCATTAGATGAGGATGGAAAAAATCAGGTAAGCAAGGCAAGATACCCAGGAAAAATCTTTAGCTAACCCACTTAACATGTTTTAAAGGACAAGACTCATAAATGGGCATAAATGTGTCCATTCAATACATATTTTCTTTCCCCCTAACTTAGCTAATGAGGTATTTTTGAAGAAAATAGACTGTACATAAGGAGATGCAAATACAATCTGTTATTCAACCTGGGCCTGGAAGCCATTCCTAAGTCCCCCGTCCTACCATCTGGCCCTGCACCTCATTATCTGAGTGAAACTGCTAGAAATGCTACAGAGAATCACTTCCCAGAGTAACAACACACTAATTCAAACAATGCCCATTGATTCAACAATTAAATATCTACTTCAACCATCTGTTGCAACAGAGCCTGAGTGCAGTATTCTGGAGAATTAGAATAGTTCCTTTCCTTCAAACTTGTTGTGATCAGAGTTAAAAGCTAGATGGTTTGTGTAGAGGTGAAGGGATGTGGGAGGTGATGCGAAAGATGGATGGGAAAGAGGGACAGTTGTGATGGTGGGATGTAGAGAGTTATGAGGTGGCTTGAAATGGAGGGAGAAACTGATACTCCTTAGCATGGACAGCTGCAGGAGAGTCCTTCAAAGTCTGTTAAGTTTGGCTCTCCTGTTGCTGCTGCCTCAGTTCCTGCCTAAAGAAAAATATGGAGTAATGTTTAAAATTAGGTCTAGAAACGTATGCATCAAAGTAAATTCAGTCACTGCTAGAGACTATGGGCAGAATCTCTCAACTTTACCTTGTAGTTCTTTATACAGTCACCAAACTGCTCTTGAGATTATGAGCTTCATTTCCAATGGAAGGAACAGCAATGGATATAATGCAATATTGAGTTGAGCTGCCTTTCATATCCTCTCTCACTATTGCATGCACACTAGCCATGACTCCTGCTGCCTTGATTTATTAATACAACATTAAAATACTGTCTTTATTTAAGGAAAAGTGACACAACATTGTGGCTGAGAAGAAATCATAAACCATTTACACTACATTTCCTCCCACATTCACAGTTCTATTACAGTTCTGCAAAGAATACATGCATATATTAGTTGTGTTATTTTAAAATAGAACTTTGTAAGAAACTTATTCAAATTCAGTCATAAATATTTTGAAAAACTGACAATATAAAAATTCAGCTGCCTGTATTTTGAAATTTACACTCTGGTATGCAACATTAATCTAGAACCTTATTCGAACACTTCCACAGTGGGTATTGGGTCAGCCCCTAGGAGTCCATGATTTGTACTCCTCTGTGGGTCTGTTTTGATGCATCTGTTATCCCTTACCATATACTTATATTGTAAGCGCTTTGGGGCAGGGACTGTCTGTGCGTTCTATGTTTATGCAGCACCCTAGCAACCCAGATTCTGATCTATGATTGGGGCTCCTAAGCACTGCATTATTAATAATAATAATTTATTATTTCAAAGGTACCATTTGGTACTTGTGATTAATTAAACAGTTCTTGTACATTATTGGACTAAAACCACTCTGACCCAAAAATTCTTCTGTTTTATGTTTCTCTTTGTTGGCTTAATTGGAACACTCCTACTGCCTTTAACTAAAAATATAACTCCGGAGAATTTTAATAACATTAACTTGGACCAGACACAACATTTTTTTAAATGAGTCTTGCTATTTAAAACTGCTTAAAATAAAGCAGAATTTCAGGCAATGAAATTTTAATCAGTGATACAGAATCTTTCCAGATCTATTATGCTGAAATTTATAGATGAGTTTTTTCCTTTATTTATTTTTTACAAACTTGGTAAAGTGACAAGATCAATTAGCATCATCTCAAATCAAAGCATTTTATTTCTGTAAAAATTCAGTGTGCCAAAGAACATGACAATGTAGGGACAAGCTCAGATGCAGGAATTAACTGGCATCTTTTCACTATATCAAGATAATCCTCCTTTTAGCCAAAAGGAGGGAATTCCCCCTCTCCCTTCAGAGCACTCTGTGAGTCTGATCTAATTAAAGAAACAGAGTGGTTCCAAGTCTTGCTAAGTTACTTTGCTCTAGAGGGTAATGCTAAATATATTCTGCCAGTATTAGCCAGTCAGTGTAATTTTGTGCACGGTGTTTTTATTTTGGTAAAAAAAAAAAAATCCTATAATAGAACAAATACAAAAGTGCATAGGGCCAATCTAATCTAATGATATAATTCCATGTTGCCACTGGCTACTTTGCTGAATGATAACACAAACCATGCTGCTATAGTCAAATTGTTTTGGATCATTTTACTTTGCAAATGATTTTGTTAACTTATCCTCAGAGTACTTACCATGTGTCATGCTGATGTTTAGAACAAGTATAAAATTCCATTGATTGAAGTATTATAATTATTCATGATTTTTAAACTCACAGCATGTAACTTTAATTTTAAAAAAGATAATATAAACAAATATTATACAATGCTGTTTTGCTTTTTTACAACAGTAGGTTTTTGTGGTCAGGGTTAAATTGGCACATTCTGTGGGGAGGTGGAGGAATATGAATTGTGGTTGGTAGATGTGCATTAGTTAACCCACAGATGCCAAACACCTCAATAGTCTGTGGCCATGTTACCTAAGGCTATGTCTAGACTGCAGGCTTCTTTTGGAAGAACCTTTTTTTTTTGGAAGAGATCCTCCCAAAAATCTTCTTCCGAAAGAGAGCATCCACACATAAAAACGCATCAAAAGTGGAGTGGCCACCAGGGCATCTGTGCTTTTCCCTCTTTCTTCTTCTTTCAAAAGAACTCCCTCTTCCCCGTCCACACATGCCTTTTTCTGAAAGAGCTCTTTCGTAAAAAGGCTTCTCTCTCATAGAAAGAGGTTTACCAGTGCCGGAAACACCCCTCTGTTCTTTCGATTTACTTTCGGAAGAACACGATTGCAGTGTGGACATAACTCTGGTTTTGTCGGAAAATCAGCCATTTTTCCGACAAAACTCTGTCGTTTAGACATACCCTAAAAAGATCACCTAAAGCTCCCAGAGAAGGACCATAGTTGACAACACTGCTCCTCTGTACAGTAGAATGGTTCACCATAGGAGCAACCCTCGTACTGAACAACTACCCAAGATGATGGAAATGACTCCCTGCAATATCTAAGAACCACAAAAAATGTCAGCAGCTTTCATTCCACCCCTTTGAGTCTAGCTTAGCAAATTAAAATTAAAAAAATGGCACATCTGATTTTTTTAATATTGTAAAAGAAAGAAAGAAATAAAGAAAGAACCACACATCAGATATACTAATCTTATTACCTAATGCACCGCTGAAAGGTTCTTAGTTCATCATCACCATGGTGATGAGGGCAGTATAGGAACTCAACTAGAAAGGAATAGGAATCATAATTGGTTGCTAGGGATGGCTCAAAACTGAGCAGATGATTTACTGGTTTTGTGTGTGTGTATGTATTGATAGGGTGACCATATTTCCCTCTGCTGAATACAGGACTCCTGGTAAAGTTATTTGTATTCAAGCAAGTTAAATGGCAACCAGAACTATCCAAACACACATACACACCCTCTCTTGTATGCAGAGGTAACTGACCAGCCCAACCCTCTCTGCCTGTCATTCTCCACCCTCTTTGTCTGTCTGGGCTCCCAGGACCCACCTCCCCTCAGTACCTGACACTGTGACTTCACCTCTCTGCCAAATTGCTGCCAGTGTTCACACCAGAATGCGACCACCCGCAGGCTTTTGGCCCTGTGCAAGAGAAAAGGGATATGAGCTACTTCCAGCTACAAGGAAGGAGGATGGGGGAAGGGATTACATGGCCCATGTCTTTGCAGAGCTCATCCAGTCCTGCCTACATAGTGTTGAATAGCAGCTAACACCTCCAGACTAGCCATCAAACATAATCCATATCCTTATACCCTTATGATGCATTGTGTGCCAGTGCCCAGGGAATCTGACTGCAAGATTTTCAGTGGCCATGGACCTCACCAGGTGAGGGGGCCTAGAGGATGGAGCAGTCCCACAGTCTCTGGGGGCATGATCCAGGACAGGGGGCGACAGATGAAGAGGATGATAAATCCCTTCCCAGGGGTCTGCTATGGTACCTGCAGGGTTGGGGGGTAAAGTTACTAGAAATCACATTCCCACCCCCACTCCAGAGCTTACTTGAAGGGCCAAGAGACTTCTCTCTGCCAGCAATATGCAAGGCTTTGGCACACAAGGCTTGGATTCTCCTGCTCAGTGCCCTAGCTTGGAGGGTCTTGGAGTGTCCTAGGACACTGGACCATCCAGAAGCAGAGGAGAAAGGAAGATCCCTGCTGACTAGGCTACTAGTGAGCTCAGCACTCTGATCAGTGGCTGGTTTTCTGCATAGCATGGTGGGTGGGATGTGCCCTGCCAAGGAGGCTATAGAGGATATAGAGCTCGGGGGCGAGGGGAGGTTAAGGGGAAAAGCAGGGAGAGAACAGGGAGAAGGGAAGCATGTTAAAGGCTGATAGGTGGGGCAGTAGAGATGACCCATAATTGGGCAGAAAGAGGATGGAGGGTGGGTACTGGCTGAGAGTGGGCACTGATAGACCAGCAGGGGGAGCAGCCAGCCCTGCATGTTGCATCTTTGCCCCGCCAACTGCCCTGCACACTCACCCTCATAATCAGTCCCCACCAGTGTTCTCGCTAACACTTTCTCTTCTTGGACGGTTTGAATTTTCTTTTGGGCAGTGTCGAGTGGTCACAGGCCCTTGGAGGACCCTCGACTTCATTTTCTTGGTTCAGTGACCTTGCAATCACGGAGTCTATTTACAGCATGGCTCAATGGCCTCAATCAATATAAATGTGCCATTACGCAGGGTGTTACGGCCCAGTGGCTTCGAACAATAAGTCCACCCCATATTATAGCCCAGTAGCCTCAGACAATATATGTATCCGTGCATGCAGGGCATTACGGCCCAGCAGCCTTAGTCAACGTACATGAGTATTTGTACATTTCAGAGTATTTACTAGGGTTGCCAGGTGTCCAGTACTGGACGGTTCGGTATTTTCGCCTCCTGTGCGGTAAAAAAAGTTAGAAAATACCAGACACCTAAAATGTCCGGTATTTTCTGATTTTTTTCCCCCTTCTAAGAGGTGAAAATACCAGACACCTGGAAACCCTATGACACACTCAGCAACCAGGCCCAGCCCCTGGAGCCCCCCTGAACCAGGTCCCAGGCCACTCCTGGACCCCCCCCCCCCCCCACCTACCTGGTTCCATAGGGGAGCTCTCCTCTGGCACAGAGTAAGAAAACAGATGGCGCCTGGTTCGGTATTTTTGGTTAAACTATCTGGCAACCCTAGGTATTGCAGCCCAGTGGCCTCAGTCCACATACACAAGACCCCCTCTTCAGGGTAATATGGCCCAGTGGCCTTAGTCCATGTATAAGCCCCTCTAATTAGGGCACTACAGCCAGCAGCGTTAGTCAGTACTGGAGTGGTAAAGCTCCCCACATGCAGGGGTATGTAAGAAAGAAATAGGGGGATCCAGGTCCTCCCTCTCCACTGGGTCCCAGCCCAGAGTCCTACTGGCAGTGGCACGGTCCATTACTCACTGAGGGTATGTCTACACTACCCTCCTAGTTCGAACTAGCGGGGTAATGTAGGCATACCGCACTTGCAAATGAAGCCTGGGATTTGAATTTCCTGGGCTTCATTTGCATAAGCGGGGAGCCGCCATTTTTAAAACCCCGCTCGTTCGAACCCCGTGCAGCGCGGCTACACGGGGCACGAACTAGGTAGTTCGAACTAGGCTTCCTAGTTTGAACTACCGTTACTCCTCGTAGCCCTCCCCCCAGCTACTTATTCTGTCCTTACTTTCCTTCTTTACCTGCTCTGGGAGCTGCTCAGTTTCAAGCATGGAGCAGCTGCCTGCTTAGTGAGATGATCTCCTGCCCCCTGCTGGTCAACTGAGCTCCCTGCCTGTGCAGGAGCTTTGAACTTTTGAGCGGAGCCACACAGCTTACAGGGAACTTAGGTCTCCACTCACAGCTGTTTGACAAGCAGCCAGCCCCACAACCCGCTGGCCCTGATGGGAGGAGGAGACAGAAATAAGGGACAATTTGCCCATTTTAAAGAAAAAGTAAGCACATCTTCGGAAGGGCTTAAATTCCAGACTGTCCCCCTTTAAAAACAGGATGTCTGGCCACCCTATGTGTTGACGGTAAATGCATGTAAGCAATTCTGGTTTTTTTGCAAAGTTTTGTTTGGGGAAATTTCCCTGAATTTTTAAGAAGCTGGAATTAATACTGAAAGTTATTCACCTTGGGTATGTCTACACAGCAGCGCTAAAATCGAATTAATCTATGCAACAGGCTTGCTGTGCAGATGCGTACTATGTTATTTTGAAATGAGAATGCAGTGTAGACATAGCCCTTTAGAGTTATTCAAACTTATATGTATTCTCCTCCCTTTGCCAATAGCAGAGTTCTGCTCCTCTAGAATTGCTCACCCACAGCTGCGTTACTTTCTGTCACGGTGGAATGTTTTAATCAAGGTGATTAAATCATTGATGTAAATCAGGTTGAAATTCTGTAAAGCTAATTTGAAAATGTGTGCTATTGCACCTTTAGATGAAGTTAACTTAATTGTAAACAATTTTTAAAATGCTGTCACTGTAATTCAATGTTTTTCAATTTTACAGGAAAGCTGTAGGGCAAAAATAAAATACTGAAAAATTCAAGGCTGTGATGTCATAAATACTTAAGTGGGTGCATAAATATACTAATTTCCGTGATGCTACTTGTCCTAAAGAGAAGCATATTCATACATCTTAGTAGCATCAGGGGCTTAAATTGTATTTCTACTAAAAACTTCTGTGGAATACAAATTTTGTACTTTAGACAAATTAAGAGTTATGACTTTCAATATGGTAGCATTGATATTGTGAACATTTTTTAATACAGACAGATAAACATGTTCAAAAATAGGATGAAATTCTGTATCCATTAAAGTTACTGGAAATTTTGCTGGTGACTTCAAAGAAGGGAGACATTCTTCCTCAAAACCTAAGTGTTTGTAAAGATACCTCAGGTTGGGACTTATAAAAGCAAGTAAGTGATTTAGGAGCATAACCCCTCTGACTTTAGACTGATGAAAGATTGTAGCCTGGTAGAAGCATTTCAGCATTCTTGACTTGTGGAAAGTCAGTAAATGGGTGGAAGACAGTGTTTCAATCAAACAGAACATGGATTATTTTTATTCTTGAAATTTGTTGTTCTCACAAAAAGGATTTTATTTAAGTCATTGGCTTCTTTTCTTCAGTATAGATGAGCATTCTTAGTTTAGAAAAATATCTCTGTAAAATCTGAAATTCTACTGTCAATTAAGAAACAAGCACAATGACCACTCCACACACTTAAGCAGGGTTTTTTCAGCTGGTCTGATGAGTTAAGGAACCTGCTTTATGGCTGCAAAAAATGCTGCAAAAGGGACAGAATGGTTGCTGACCCATCACCTGAAAGTGCAGGATTTGAAAAGGAGCAGAATCATGCTGGGAGCATTCCTCTTTACATGGGCCAAAGCTGAGGTAAGAACCACCCTTTTTTTCTTACCATACTTTTTTTTGTATCACCATTTTAGCACATGCTACTGTGTACTCCTCTACCATTTATGTATTCTGACAATGTACTTTCCTCTTACTGTAGCTCATAAAAATGAATGTTCTTTTCTTCATCTTGTACAAAAGTGATAAAAATAGCAGACCTGTTTTGTAAATATAGAAATGATACTCATTTGTAAGATTTCTCATGTTGATTAGAAATTTTGATCAATCTATTTGCACTCATAGGAAATAGCAGAAAGTGGGACATGGGGACTTTTGGCACTGTTGAGAGTGAAGCAATACATCTTCCTTAGGGCTGTGCAGTGCATCCTATCTTCTTGGTTTCTTCATTTCATTTCTTTTATAGGAGGGCTTAATGCATGGTATTGTCATTTAACACATTATACTTAGCACTTTTTTCCATACATTTCAAAGGAAGGGAAGTATCATGATTCTTGTCTTACAAGTAGGGAACCCAGGGATGGGGGGAGTGGGGTGCCTCTGGCCAGTGCTCCCTGGGCCCAGCCTGGGAGACATGGAGCTGCACAGGCTGGCCAGCCCTGGCAATGTTTCCCATGCCTGTTCCATGGGGAGGATGGAGGGCTATGTATCTGGGTGTGGCTATGCTGGGTGGCCCAGTGATGCTGTGGGTGTGGCCGTGTGACTCTTGGGAGGGCAGAGCTGTGCTGCCCAGACCTGGTGGTTCTCCTGGGGGTAGGCACAGTGGTGGGGCCAGTGGGGCAGCCCTCTCCCCATGTCCAGTACTGGGACTGAGGACTGCGGGGAGGGGTTTCAGGCAGGGGGTGCCACTTACTGAAGCTGGTATCCAGCAAGATAGCAAGCCCAGTCCCTAGCTGCATCTGCTCTCAATGGTCATTCTGCAGTATAGTGTCCCTTCCTGTCATCCCTTCCTTTTCCATGCTATGGAAAACAATCAAATTCCAGGTACACCCCATTTTCCTGGCACAATCAAAACCTGATCTTGCTTTAAGTTAGGATAAGAAGAAGCTTCATACCAAATTTGGTGGTCCCAGCTGTTGCCATTTTGGACAAATAAACTTGCAGACAGACGGACTTACAAACACACACATCTCTAAAATATATAGATAAATAATTCAAACAGTTATGTAGACAAGAACTTTGCATATACAGAATGCCCAAGACGTTTTGTTCAAGGAGTAATTTCAATATCCCCAAACAAATATCCTGTTGGAGGCAAAAATCTTGTATCTCAAGCTAGCCCCGCAAAAATACTTTTGCGTGACTCAAACCACTGGCACCATTGGTTCTAATTGAAATGCACATCTAAATTGACACTCAATCCTAATATTTTAGAGCAGCACATAAGGCTGTAGGCAATACTGTCTTACCTGGATAGCACCTTGCAGTCCAAGGCTGGAAAAGTATTTTATTTATTAATATGTGGTTTATCTAGGAAGTCTCACGTTTTGTCCACCAGTGAACTCAGAGTTATCTCTGGCATAGACTATATCCAGCAGCTGTTTATTAACCTAAAGAAATACAACAGAACAAAGTGAAGACTACTACATCTAAGTGTAACTACAAAGTGGACCAAGTAAGTCCTTAATTAGACCAAAAACCCAACAGTACCCACATAGACATTCCCTCCGCTCTCCTAATTTTGCAGTCTTAGGCTACGTCTACCCTGCAGAGTTTTTGTGCAAAAACTTGCGGAGCATCCACACTACAATCGCGTTTTTGCACAAGAAAAAGTACAGCAGATTGTCAGAAGACAGGGCTTTTTGCACAAGAGTTATTCCTCTTTCTATGATGAAGAAGCCTTTTTGCACAAAAGCTCTTGTGCAAAAGCCGTGTGTGGACAGACAACAGGGGTTTCTTGTGCAAGAAATCCCTATTGGAAAAAGCACAGGTGCTCTGATGGCCATTCTCTGAATGACTTTCTTGCATAAGAGAGTCCATGGCAGTGTGGACACTCTCTTGCGCAAAAGCACATGGCAGTGTGGACGTGCTCTTGCTCAAGAACTTTTTGTGGAAGAGCTCTTCTGCAAAAAGTTCTTGAGAAAGAAGCCTGCAGTGTAGATGTAGCCCCCATGGTATGCCTTCACTGCACAGCAACAGAGAGGAGAGATTGCTTGGATAAGGAAGACAGTGGGTGATCACTTTTTCTTTCGTAAGGGGCCACAGGATTTTTAATGCTCAGGCAGAAAGGACAAGCCAATAGGCCAAGATTTTGAAGAGTGACTAGTGTTGAATTTGAGACATGTTTATGGGGGCCAGTTTTCAGAGTGACAGTCCTCAACACTTTCTAGAAATCAGGATACTTTAAGAGATCCAGTCTGGATACCCAAACTCATTAGTCAAGTTGGAAAATCTTAACCATGATGATAAAAAAGGGGCACAGAGTAAATTACAGGACTGGAAGTGCGTAAGCCAGTAATGCTCACATATTCCAAATTAGCTTTCTTTTCTTCCTTTCTTTTTGAAATTAGTATGTTTAGCGTTATTGCCTGCCCTGTAGGGTCTGCTTGAAAACAGCACCAGCAGAAACATCAAAGCTACATTCATTGAAACCACTAGACACTGACATTTTATTGTAGTTTGCATGTGCTATTCCCTCCGATAACTCAAGTAGGAACAATCATTAAATAGTTTGTGGGCAGGTGAGCTGACCTTAGCAGTAGCAAAATGTTTGTGACTAGGTATGTAAATGTGACGCTTCTTTGCCCAGGTCAAGAGGCTATCTGGTTATCCTAGATCTTTAATATTTCTATACTGCTCCTTCTGCAGCTACTCTCTTTCCTGCTCTGCCATTTTGTTGCACAGCAGGTTTCTGACAGGATCTAGTTTCAAAAACATTTTTGGCTATTAGCATAATCCACATCTTCTTTATGTGCACTACAGCTACATGACATTCAACAGCAGGATTCTTACTAAATGCTATTTTAACCCATGCACTTACTGGGTGTGATTCTGTTCTACCTAGTGGCACTGAGACCACTTACAGAGAAAGAGAGAATGTATTTTCTCTACAGCCTTAGCTGAGAGCCAGCAGGCTTTTAGCTCATCCTGCAGAAGCTCATGCCCTAAACTCCAAATGTCCCAGGTTTGGTTTTGTCTGTCAGTGTTACACTATATCTAATCAACTGCCCCTAGTTCCTGTCTAAACGGAAGATGGTTAAGTTTATTTTGACAGCCTTGAGGTGCACTAGCACTAGTAGTTCTCCATCTTTCTGGCTACATCTAGACTACATGGCTCCATCGACGGATCCATGTAAAATTGTTTATTCGGCATAGTCAAAGAAGCGGGGATTTAAATAATCCCCCTTCATTAAAATAAAAATGACCACCATGCTGTACCGATGATCAGCTGATCCGGCACAGTGCGGCAGTCTAGACGCTCTCCAGTATGCCTTGGTATGCCTCGTGTAGTCTAGACATAGCCTCTTATTCTGAGGCCACCGTGTATGAAAGAAAACATCCCAAGGACCATCTCTTCTCCCTCACCCCAGTAGTCCTACTGCTTTTTTCTTAAACTTTTAACTCTGCGGGTTATGAGAAAGGGCACTGTGGAAAACTGACTGTCCCTTGATAACCATCTGAAGGCATGGGATTAAGAGACATACCTCAAATTTAGAAGATTGTATAGAATCCATATACAATGGGGATCAATGTTTGTCTTAAAAAATAACATAGCCATATTTATATTCTAAAAGTTCTAGTACCAAAGAATCAGAGGGGTAGCCGTGTTAGTCTGAATCTGCAAAAGCGATGAGGAGTCCTGTGGCACCTTATAGACTAACTGAAGTGTAGGAGCATAAGCTTTCGTGGGCAAAGACCCACTTCGTCAGATGCATCTGACGAAGTGGGTCTTTGCCCACGAAAGCTTATGCTCCTACACTTCAGTTAGTCTATAAGGTGCCACAGGACTCCTCATCGCTAGTACCAAAGAAGGCAATTTTGAAAGTTCTGAATCTGTCCAACTATCTCTGATTGTGTTTCAAGCATTAGCAAATAAAAAAGTAATCCACATGCACATTTTCGAATTTTACATCTGCTTCTGCCTGATTAGAATTGAAAAAGACCATTATGTAAGAACTGGCCTGACCATTTGTTCAAACAAGAAATCAAACCAAAGATACATCTTTCTTGAGCTAACATTTTTGGTGATCTTTTTTTCATCTTCTGACCCAAAACAGGGACTATGAAGGCATGAGGACCAATAACAACTTCCACTGAGCTAGCTCACTACTTCTATCACACATTATTTCTCTTCATACTCAAATAGGAAGTACCTTCGAAGAAACCAAGCTGAATACTATGAAATGTAAGCTTTCTGCAATATCTGTGTAGCAACGTATGACTGAGACTGCGTATGTGTATCCTTGACAATTGGCATCTGAAAAGAGCCACAAGTGGAATATTATAAGGATCAAATATTGCCAACCCTCCAGGATTGGCCTGGAGTATCCAGGAATTAAAAGGTTATTCTTTATTTAGAGATAATGTCATGTGATTTAAATCTCCAGAAATATGCCCAACTAAAATTGGGAACCTTAATTACAACTGTCTTATTTTTCATGTAAACCCTAGTTAGAGTTACCTGCTCATATATGTATGTTTTCATCATCAAATCTACTGTTAAAAGTGGTGTCTGTCATTACTATGTTTTATGCATTATATATAAACTATGCCAACCTGTTGACAAAAAGAGAAAATGTGGTAATTTAGTACAGCTGTTTCAGTGGAAAAAATGTCAACAATGCTCTAGCCTTTTTATTTTTATCCTATCAGTCAACTAAATGTCCATTCTACCAAACAAATTAACATGCCCTGAAAGAATGATTGTTCATGACAGCCTTTCATAACATTGTTGGACGTTTTTTATTCTTATCGGCTTTTTCACTTCAGGTATGTCTACACTACAGTGTTATTTTGAAATATCTTATTTCAAAATAGTTATTTTGAAATAGCTTATTTCAAAATAATGCGTCTCCACACAAAATGCATTTTGAAATAGCTTTTTGCTATTTCAAAATAGCACGTCCACACTGAGTGGATGCTGAATCGCATGTAAGGCTGGCCAGATCCAGTTCCGGCAGGGCACCAGGTCAGGACTTACTATGTGGGGCTGCTGCCTGAGGCTATCTGAGGTCTGTGCTTAAAGGGACCCTCCCCCCAGATAGCCAGTTCTCAGGTTTCCCTGCTTGCTTATCTACGTTGACAAAAGCATTTTGTCTCTGTGTGCTCTGGTTGCCCTCACTCAGGACACCACAGCACTCTGCAGCATAGGGCCAGAGCTGCCCCTGGGCACACTGATGCTTCTCTTGGACGTGTTGCTGCGAGCCTGGCTGCACTTTCTGCAGGCTGCCATCCGGGAGGTCCCTGGGGGCGCTGACAGTATCCAGGAGGCCCTGCAGGAAAGCTTCCACCCTGAGGAGTACTAAGAGCCTCGCTGGTCTGCCCCTCTGGGGGCTTGTGCGTCATTCCTCCCTCATATCCTTCCACTTACCCCTCCCTAACCCCCCTTCATGATGTCAAATAAAATACATGTATTTTCATGAGCACAAACTCTCTTTATTTAACAAAACTGGGGGGGAGGGAATGAAACTCTGGTGAGACTGGGGAAAGGAGGCGAGAGAGGAGAGGGGGGAGGAGGAAACCTGGGAGGAGGGAGCTGGAAGGGGGAAGCAAGGGAAAGAAGGGGGAGGGGAAGCTCAGGGCTCAGGGGTGGGGATCTCGCCAGAACAACTTGATTGTCATGCAAACTTGCTCCTGGGTTCACATGCGACCTTTGGTGGCCAGGCTGGCAGCTATCCTGCCATAGACGGCTGCATTCCTCCGTCTAGTGCAGAGATCATGGATGTTGGGGGCATTCCCCCAAACCTGAATAAGGTCCATGATCTCCACCCTGGACCAGGAAAGTGCCCACCTTTTCCGGGCCCTGGCAGGCTCCTGGGAGCTGGCAGACTGGTCCTGGGAAGCGGTGGAGGGCTGGCTGCCAGTGGCTTGCTGGCTCATGTTTTGGGACCACTGGGTTGGGGCAGTGACTGCTGGCAGGCTTGGAGCTGGCACAGGCACTGTGGCCAGAGTCTACCCCTTTAAGGGCTCTGGGGAGTGGGGGAGGGAGAGAAGTGTTATTTTTTGAGGCTGGAGTGGCCACCAGGGCACCCTGGGAAGGCTGGAGGCCCCCTATTTCGAAATAAGTGTCTGTACAGCACTTATTTTGAAATAGCTATTTTGAATTTGGTGTTATTCCTCATAGAATGAGGTTTACCAAATTCGAAATAAGCACTTCGTTATTTTGAATTTATTTCAAAATAGCGCTTTGGCTGTGTAGACACTAGGAAAGTTATTTCGGAATAAGGGCTGTTATTTCAAAATTACTTTGCTGTGTAGACATACCCTTACCCATACGTTCACAAGGCTTTGTAGCTCCTTTAAGAATCATTCATATACTTTAATTAATCAATCTGAGGTAAAATTTCAAAGATGTTTGCAGGAGGTGAACCCCTAAAATATCCAATTTTGCCCAGGAATTAGTAACTATATTTGAAGCTCAGATAATTGTGTTGCTAGTTAGAGCGCAAATGCGTTTTGTGTGAATAAATGCATGTTAGACAGGCACAACTTGTACAGCAGGTGTTAGGCAATCTTTTTAAAATTCGACTCTTTGAAGACCGCTACAGGGAAAAGTTTACGTTTTTCTGAAATACATTAACTGATATCACCACTTTCATATCTGCTGGAAACATTCACCGCTATTTGTGGGTGGTCAGCACTTTTCAAAATCAGGTAGTTCATTTCTTATTTCTGTAGAATCTTCTGTTTACAATATCTACAAGACAGTTTGTTCTATGTAACCTCCATAAGGCTCTGACTTCCCTCTGTCTTTTCCCGCTCTTTTTCTTATTTTTAAGCATAGTAACCTTTGTGGTTATTCCACCTATAAAATGTGTATGCTCACATTTCCATATCTCTTTGCTATTAACAATGTACATATCAAATTTCAATTTTGCATCACTTTGTTTCTAGTATGAAGTACATTTACATTTGAATGTCTCTCACCAATATATTTAAAAACTTTAGAAGAAAAATCTTGGCTCATGATTGCTTCAAAATAGTCATGTAATGATTCTGTGAGTGCCTATCTCTTCAGATATCAGCAATACAGAAGTATGAATCAATGCTGATCATATATGCAATTTAGCAGAGCCTAATTAGATGCTTTCAGCAGGTAAATACTTGTTTTACTGGTGCTCTAATCTATTTTCCACTTGCTAATGTTATTCCAAATGAATGAAACTGATAATCCGTGAAGCTAAATAGAATCTGACCTTGCTGTGTATGAATAATCTATACACTAAAATCTTATTTACATTTATTCTCTCAGTGAAACTCCATTGAATAGTTCTCACTGGCCATTAAATCTTGGTATTCACCTCTGCTTAATGCTCTATAAGTTAAACACAGGACACTCTCAGGAAAAAAAAGATAGATGGCTTGATTTGATAGGATGAAATTATTTAAGAATGAAACTCTACTGCTTATGGAATTTTACATGCTCTACTAGAAAAGTTCTTGTACCCAGGACAAACTGTCCCTTTATGCAAGAACTTGCACACTATCCATTCTGCTCTAGGTGGAACAGTCACTTAGTCAATGAGTCATTCTAATTTGATATTGTAATGTTGAAACTCATACTCATTACTGGATCCTATGATAAGGCATAGGTAAGAACTGTTGTGACTGTTAAAAGAGCAGAAAACCTGAACTAGTAATTGTCAATGATGCTGAACTTTATATATCTTTCCTCTGTAAATCCCCTTTGGCTTGAGGACATTTCCCCCCCTCACAAGTGTGCCGTGTTTTCCACTGAATTATATGTAAGGATTGCGTTTATTTAAATTGAAATATTTTAAGCACAATGATTATGAACAGAATGTTTACATGAAATAACTGCCGTTAGGTGAAAATGTGCTTGCTGAACTACTTTGCCTCAGATGCAATGTACGATCTTCATGCTTAGTAAATCACAAGATGGCTACATCTGTTCCTTCAGTCAGAACTTAGAGAGGCTGGGATAAAGGCTGGTATCACTTTGACAGGACTGGAAAAAAGATATTTGCAAAAAACCATGTGTAGCTTAGTAAGACTATTCTGCAGGTTCCAGTACATTAGCACTGTACATAACCATTCCCAGAGGTTTAGTGAGTCAGAATTTCTTGCAATATAGCTCTCATTTAATAGAGTAGTTCTTGTTTTATGAAAACAAAAATTATATATATTAAAATCATTCTTTTATACACCTAATGGATTTTTATCTATCTTTTAAAAGACCTGAAAATCTCTTTCCATTATTCCTAACTTTACATCCACATCCATATATTCAAGATTCTAGGTTGAGTTACTAGCTTTTCAGTTAAAAAAGGTGGGAAGGAATTCCCCTTAGAGCTTGTCAGTGCAACCTTTAAATTGGCTAAGCTGCTGCCTGCACTGCATTCTCAGACCCTGAGGGTATGTCTAGATTAAATGACTCCATCGACGGAGCCATGTAGATGAGCTTTCTAGACAAAGGAAAATGAAGCGGTGATTTAAATAATCGCCGCTTTCATTTACATAAAAATGGCCACCACGCTATGCCTTGTGAAATGAGGTTTACCGGAGCAGTCAACAAAGGCTTCCCTTGTTGACCGCAGTGTGTCCAGACTGCCCTGCTGTGTCGCCAAACAGCTGATCTGCACAACGCGGCGGCCATTTTGATGTAAATGAAGTGGCGATTATTTAAATCGCTTCATTTTTGTATGTCTAGTAAACTCATCTACATGGCTCCGTCAATGGAGCCATGCAGTTTAGACATACCCGGAGAGTCTGAGGTGTGTGATACCAGAACATCAAGCCTGAAAAGGATTATTACATGCTTTTTTAAAATTCAGAAAATTTCTGTAAGCTCTATTTCTAATGGCGTTCAGTCGGATAAATAAAAATTTCCCTACCTTTAGAAAAGTTGTAGCTATTAGAACAGCAGTGAAGCACAATGATTATGAAGTGTTACTTTTTAATACCCGAACTTCTCTGTAGAGGTTTTGATATTCACTATATGTAGCATCTATAAAACTGTGAATATCGTCAGTGCTATGACTGAAAACATACTGCTCCTAAAATATGTTAATGTTTTACAATTTGTTCAAAACTGAACTAGCAATACTGTGCTGTCTTCCAAAGTCCCTGGCTTGTAAAGAATCTACACTTGGATGACTGTTTGGAAATTCAAAATTATCTGGATTTTTTAGATAATTTCCCGATTGGCAGGTGTGCAGGTAAAAGGTTTTTAACGTGTTTAGGGCCAATTCTGCAGCTAATATAGATCAGCACTAACATCAATAGAACCTGGCCAACCGACAAAGGATTCAGCTCTTGAAAGTTTATTTTTTTCTGACTAAAATAGTAAAATTCTGTTTGAATGGTATTATTTGAATTAAGCACCATTTTAGCCCTTAATATATTCAGTGCAAATGTTTGTGTATGTGCCTTTGTACTGTATTTATGTAATTAACAAAGGGTATCCTTCTTTTATTTTCTGCTGATGGCAGCAGACCACTTTTTGCTGGTCTCCTAGCTCTCCTTACCATTTCATCAGCTCTGAATGTACATCATTATCATCATGTCCTTCATTGACCCCCTTCTTCAAGACTCTTTAACAGAATCTGTGCCTGAGCCATTCACTTTATTTTTTATTAAAATGACATGTCTGTCTTCAAATTTGTCACTATGGGGCTCAATCCATGTGACTAATGGAAGTGCTGTCAGAGACTACCATGGGAACTGGAACTCTATTTCCATAAAATTGAAAAAAAATGCTACATTTGGTTATACATTTACTTAAATCAGGGCTGAAATTCTGTCCTCAGTGGGAATGTTGCCATTGATTTCAAGAACTTCACCCAATCTGAGCTCAGAACAGATCTCATAAACATGATAGAGCCTGTTCCCCCTTTAGAAACCTTTTAATTCTCTGAACTTTTAACGTTCAGGTTGTGATCTGTTCATTAGTTTCTGTGACATTTCCGGGCAATTCTGTATATTATTTCAACAGAAATAACTACTTTAGACATTTTCTAGAGGAATTTAAAAGGAAAAGGGCTTGATCAATTGCAGCAGAATAGAGGGGACTCTTTCCATAGGGATCTCTTGCAACCAGAAGAGAGGGCAGAGTTTAGCTCTGCTATGCTGTTACACTGTTTCCCTCCAAACATTAGCAGCAAATTAATGCAGTGTGAGACTGCAATAACTGCTCTCTAATTCATTCCATGCTGGGGAACCTGACCTGAGAGGGACTCCAGAGACAAGGAGGGGAACTATTAACAGCCTAACTCCTTGGCACATGATCCTCCCTGAGAGCCAGCACAAAAGCAGAGGGCATAAGAGCAGATGGCCTTGTTTTCTCTGTATTGTGGGGAAACCATGGGGACTGGGGGCAGAACTTTTTCCTGTTCCATGCTGTAAGGAGACGCACTGCATTCTTTCCCTCCAGAAACATGGCTCAGAGTACACTCATAAGTTTCCTTTTCCTCAGGGCCCCTTCCATGAGTATTTCTGTGGGGTGATGTGTGTGCATGTATTCAGGTACATATGATCCAGACCATTCTTTTTACCTCCTCTCTCCCTCTCTTCCCCTTTTAGCATTTTCCATCTACTCCATCCTACGACATTTGTAATTCAGAGAGCAAACACTTCATATATATGAAATTTTGCCTTCACTGGACTTCGAAAACATAGATCTTTACTCCAGCACCAGACTGGTCCTATCCTTAAGTATTTCAGCGAGGAAAGTAGTACCATGATTTTGTCCATTCCAAATTCAAATGTCATTTCCAGATGGGTGGGTGGGGAGATCTAAGATATAACGGCTGGTAATATCTTAATGGAGGTATTCTTCAAGGGCCCCATCTCACAAGGTGCTATGAGCCCTTGGCTCATATTGCAGTCATTGGGAATTTCACAGGGGACATTTGGCATGGCCAGAATCAGGCCCTTAATGATGACTCATTGTTATGGGTAGTTAAAATGTGACTATTCATAACAAGCTGAAAAATTCAGAGAGGAATTTATGCTGTCAGAATTAAACAGGGAAACTGGCAAAAAAAATTGTGTGTGTGTGTGATTAATTCATAAAACCTAGTATTACAGGTCAGGTGGCTAATCCAATAGCTAAACAGACACAACATTAAAAAACAGGAGAAAAAACTTAAAATAGAAAGTATGAACACATGTCAGCAAATAGCTAGACAGATGGCATATTTTTAAGCAGGGCTCATCCATATGGCAAGTTAGTAGATTGAATTTAAATGCTCTATGAGATCCCAGTAGAGCACAAAAGGAATTTTTTGACTCAGGTAGAGATAAGTATATATCTTACAATCCTTTGGATGACAACATAAGCATCCTCTTGCTGTCAGTTTCTGATATGAGCTACATAAAATGAACAAAAGTAAAGCATGAAGTAAAGCATGAAGAGGCTGAAAAAGAAAGCACAAATTTATAAGTTGGAAAAGAAGTTCTGTCAGCAGGTGTTTTAATAAAGAAAAAAGGTATGTTAGACAAATAATATTTAATACTCAGAAAAACAGTTTTGGTGAATGATGAAAACTTATAGTTGACATAGCCGCTACGTCTACACTGGCCCCTCTTCCGGAAGGGGCATGTAAATTTCACGAGTCGTCGTAGGGAAATCCGCGGGGGATTTAAATATCCCCCGCGGCATTTAAATAAAAATGTCCGCCGCTTTTTTCCGGCTTTTAAAAAAGCCGGAAAAGAGCGTCTACACTGGCCCCGATCCTCCGGAAAAAGTGCCCTTTTCCGGAGGGTCTTATTCCTACTTCAAAGTAGGAATAAGACCCTCCGGAAAAGGGCACTTTTTCCGGAGGATCGGGGCCAGTCTAGACGCTCTTTAAAGTAGGAATAAGAGCCTCCGGAAAAGGGCACTTTTTCCGGAGTATCGGGGCCAGTCTAGACGCTCTTTTCCGGCTTTTTTAAAAGCTGGAAAAAAGCGGCGGACATTTTTATTTAAATGCCGCGGGGGATATTTAAATCCCCCGCGGATTTCCCTACGACGACTCGTGAAATTTACATGCCCCTTCCGGAAGAGGGGCCAGTGTAGACGTAGCCAGAGGGTGTGTCTAGACTACATGCCTCCTTCGACGGAGGCATGTAGATTAGCCAGATCGGAAGAGGGAAATGAAGCCGCGATTAAAATAATCGCGGCTTCATTTAAATTTAAATGGCTGCCCCGACCTGCCGATCAGCTGTTTGTCGGCAGATCGGGGCAGTCTGGACGCGACGCGCCGACAAAGAAGCCTTTCTTGATCGGCACAGGTATGCCTCGTGAAACCAGGCTTACCTGTGCCGATGAAGAAAGGCTTCTTTGTCGGCGCGTCGCGTCCAGACTGCCCTGATCTGCCGACAAACAGCTGATCGGCAGATCGGGGCAGCCATTTAAATTTAAATGAAGCCGCGATTATTTTAATCGCGGCTTCATTTCCCTCTTCCGATCTGGCTAATCTACATGCCTCCGTCGAAGGAGGCATGTAGTCTAGACACACCCAGAGTCTGCTGTAGTTATTATATTCCCATTTGTACATCCTTCCATTCCCTAATTTTATAGTTTCTACTCAAAAACCCAACCAACAGTTCATTAACTAAACATGTTTATTTTGTTTTTCATTTCAGCTCTTTTTTAAGAATGACAGCAGATCAAATGTTACATTACCAAAGGATACAAATTAGTCCAGGTGAAGGATTTTTAGGACTTCATGCATTTCTGCAATGCATCATGAGGACTGTCTAGGTACAGAAATTAACAAACAAGAACATGAATATCCATTGCCTTTGTCATTTCCCAGAATAGTCAGAGTACTTAACACATGTACACATGTCCTGGTTTGACAAAGCCTGTCTGGGATGATTTAGTTGTATTTGGTTCTGCTTTTAGCAGGGGGCTAGACTTGACGACCTCCTGAGGTCTTTTCCAACCCCATAATTCTATGAGTTTACATGCTTTTCATTTCATTCAGCAAAGTCACACTTCTTCGAGCTGCACTGTTTTGGACAGAAAGGAAAATTTTGGTGAGTGTATTAACTGACATGGGATGGTAATCTGCTGCTCAGAAAACAATGAGTCATGTCTCAATCTGGCTATCAGACAAGGTTGATTAGTGTTGGTTGAAAAGCTCTCTTTTATTTCTACAGAACATTTAGATTTTTCAATCAACAAAAATTCAAAACAAAACATATAATTTAATTTTTGATTGAAATGTTCATATTGGTTTGACTTTTGAAAACCAAAATAAACAAAAATGTTCAAATATAATATTTTTTATTTTTGTGAAACATTTAGATTTCAATAAAACACTATTTTTAATGAAAAATATGTGGCTGAAAATCAACTGTTAGTAGCCTGTTGAAATGCTACCTGTTGAGAAATATATGTTTTCGTTTGGTTTTGTAATAATATAAAGAAATAGAAATCCTAATAAGAAAAAATAATAAATGTACATGTTTCCTGGTTACACAAGTATAAATTATGTGTGTGTTTGTGTTAGGTGGGAATTCCTATCTAAATTCAAGTTTTTATGTATGAATACGTTCATACTTCATGGAAAGCCAACATTTTGGGCAAACTTTGTCCTTACTCATCTCTGTCTCAGAACAAAATTGTCTTTGATTTCAGTAAAGGACAAAGAGTAGGACTTGACCCTCTACTTCAAAGAAGAATTTTTTTGTTGTTGTTGGCAAGAAAAGTACCTAAAATAGATTTCACTCACATAAAAAGCTTAAGAAAATCATAAGCACAATCTGTGTTTCATTTCCATGGTTTATAACTGATTGAGTAATTAATAAGAGTTTGATATACAACAAACCAAACTCTGTAACTCCTGGTCTGGAAGATGAGCTTAAATCTATATGTGCAGCTGAAATGTTGTGTTTGAATCGATTTGTCATGATTTCAAAATATATGCCTGGATCCTGTGACATACTTTGTGTGCATGGTCCTTACAGAGTCCTGTGGACCTCAGTGGTATGTTTCAGGATCAGACCTTGTTGCAAGAGTTTGGCTAATATTTGCCAGAGAAAAGACTGCTCAATTGTTAGCTATTATTCCATTACAAGGGGATAGATGGATGGATGGATAGATAGAGTGATTGCTATGAGATTTGGACACCTACTCCCATTAATTTTAATTGATCTCAGACTCTATGTCAATGCAGTTTCTATAGTCCTTTGCAAGAATTTTAGTTGTACAGGTTGAACCTCTCTAATCTGGAACTCTCTGGTATGGCAACATCTATGGTCCAGCATGATTTTAGTTAGCTGGATGTCCATTCATCATAGATGTGGCCAAGTTTCCTGCTGTTCCATAAAGTTTGTTTACAGCCACCCCTCCTGGTCAGTGTTCTGTGCTGTTTATTTAGCTCTAACTGACCCCTAAATGTCTTCTTAGAGCCCAGTAAGCAGTATTAGTGTTGGTAATGTGGCTAAACCCAATACTAACCTCCTATGGTGTGGCAAATTCTCTGGTTCAGTACCAGACAGGTCTCAAGGGTGCTGGACTAGAAAAGTTCAATCTATACAGAGATACATAGTTGGCTGTGTTCAATAATGTGTGGAGAATTTTGCTGAACTATGAACCTTTTCTCTGTGATGACCCAGGTCATTTTTATTCAACAGACACAAATGAAAGATTTGGTCAATCCAAATACAGCATTTGAGGCATCATAAAACACTTGACCCTTACTGCAATGCTAATCAAGGACTGAGAGGCCTTTCTCTTAGATAGATTAGATAGAAAATTGTGAACAGATTTCATGCTGGTGAGTCACACCTAGTCAGCAGAATTATTTATTTAACATGAATGCCTTTCACATGGAATATTACTAACTTTACTGCCTACCACAACATATTTGACATTCTGAACATAATTGTCCTGAAGCAATTGAAACAGATTAAAACTATAAGTGAGGCTATTTGCCCTCAAAAACAATGGACTCTAATGAAAATGTTTCTGTCTGTTAATTCATACTCATGGTTTATTTATAGCCCAATGTATGATTCATCATTAGAGTTTCTTTCAAATTTTGGAAGAAAAATTGTTCTTGCATGCATGAGTGTCTTTAGACTCCTGCAGCTGCTGCTCAGTCACTACAGAAGAAAACTGGCATTTTTATGTTCCTGAATTCCCTTTTTGTTTTCACCATACACAATCAGTCCCATTGTAAGAATGCAAAGCAGTATTTAATGCAACAGTAAATTGGCTCATCAGCAAACCATGGCCCTTGCCACCCCAAGGAGGAATGGCTGACAGGATGAAACATCTCCTTGATTGGAATCTTTACAAATAACTGCACTATCCTTCTCCCTGCTGTTGTTTTCTCCCACAAAAGAAACACCTATGTAAAGAAGAGTCTTCTGAAATAAGATGAGAAGAAATTATGCCCTGCCCTGCTTGGGTGCACAACAAAGAAGGGCCAGGTCCGTGAGGCGATGCTTTTATTCTCCTGAGCACAATGGGTGAAATCATGGCTCCACTGAGGTCAGCGGCAAAACCCTTGTTGACTTCAATGGAGCCAGGATTTCACCAAGGCCATTTAGAATTGGCATGGACATTAGGACCTCACGGTAGGTGGGGTGGGGACAAGAATATTCCCCTCAATGCATAGTGGCCAAAAAACCCCAACCCTGGTCTTATATAATGGGGGCACATACCTGACTGTGGCAAAGTGTGGCACAGCAGCAATATGCCCCCTCTTCTCCAGGAGGTATTGCTAGATATATCTATATATCTATCTACACTTTGATTGAATGCAGAGGGAGCACATGGCTCTCACAGTCAGTGTTGTATGCAAGCAGCACACACTTCACTCTAGGTGCCCTTGCTTTATGTGTGTGCCACTTCAATAATATTGGTAGGGAAAAAAATGATGAAGATAGAAGCCCCATAGACTGCCCCCTTAATCCTGCTGGCTACCTTCTGAATTTATGCCACTGGAGCACAGGTGAAAAGGTGAGGGGGAAAATGTGGATAGTGTGACACAAGCCACCCCACTCAAAACAATTAATGCATGTGTTCAGGTAATGGAGGAAAGTTTTACAGTAATGGGAGAATGGCAAATCAAAAGGCCTGGTGACGCTGGTGGTCATAGTCATAGGTCTGTGTGTATGCAGCTCACAACACCAATTACAATAGCTTTGTGGAATGCAAGGACACTATGTGACAATCCTACCACCAGCCAACATGTGAGAGGCACCGCACTTGTTGCAAGAGAAATAGCCAGGTATAGAACCAACACTGCTGCAGTGAGTGAAACCAGACTCAGAGAGAAAGGGCACCTCACAGAGATCAATGCAAGCCACACATTCCTCTGGCACAGTCACTCAGCATCAGAGCCATGACAATCAGATGCTGGCTTTGCCATTAGCAGCTCAATTGCTTCCAAGTGTTTGCAGAATGTGAAGTAAATAGGATAGCGACAAACTGATGTTGCTTCTGCCCTTGCTTTTAGTTGAAACAGGCTGAATAAGCAAGCAAAAAAGGATTAGTGAAAGTACAGGGCTGCAGCCTCCTCTCAGCTGGTAGCCTTGAAGATAAGGGATGAATCCACTAAGGAGTTGCTATGGTAACCGAGCAGTTGGAAAGGAGAGGAAGGTGTAAGGAGGAGACACAAAGTCTGAAAAAAGGGACCATGGCCAAAAGTAACCCTACTCTTTCCTCCTCCCACCCAGCACAAAAGAGCCAGTCTCATTGCCCTCAGATTCACGTTCCCCCAGAATGGAACATGACCATACATTGGAAGGGGTGGTACCAAAGGAGGAGAACTACCGGTATAAATAAATTTGCTAAGCAGAGGGACAGGGGAGAGGGAACTCTGTCAATGTGCCAAGCTAGGGACCAGGACAAGAAGCAGGTTCTATTGGCATACAGAACAGGAGCTGCGGGGGGACGGGGGAGAGGAAATCTCTATTGGTACATAGTGATATGGCCAACTGAAGTGAAGGGCTTTGGATATGGTGAAACTCTATTGATATAGTGAGAGAACCTGACTGGTGTGAAGAGATTTGGAATATACTTGCTTGATTAGCCCCAGTAAATTCATTGCATTGCCTTCAGATTGGAATCTAGATTGTTACTTTCTGGCAAACTGTGTGGGAACTGAGAAGGAGGAGGGAATTGGACCACCATCAAGCTCAAATGCTTCCTAGAGGTGTAAGTAATCATCTTATCTCTTTGTGGTGGTCATTGAAACATAAGCAGGATGTTGCTTTCAGCAGCACTTATGCTTCTACCATGACAAATGCTGATGAGGAGGGAAAAGAAAGTTCTACAGTGACTTAAAAACTCTATGGCTACATCTACACTACAAGGTTTCTGTGCAAAAACCAGTGGCACATCCACACCTCAAACGCACTTTTGCTCAAGTAAATAGGCAGAAGAGAAGGCTTTTGATGGTATAGTTATTCCTCTCCCCACTAAGAATAGCTCCTTTCTGTGCAAGAGTTCTTTTACAAAAATAAATTACCGTATTTGGTGAGAACTGTCCTTGTTCTTCTCCCCAATCTCTTGTAGTTACCCCAGTGATTTCATCTTCTCTTTCAGTTTTGAGGTGTCCCTTCTGCTATCTGCCTCAAACCCTTTCATCAGCTGGTTCCTCAGTATTCCTTTCTGCTTTCATTTACACTCCTGTCTTTACCTACCCTTCAGCTTCATCTGGCTCCTACTTCACTGCTTAAAAACAAGCTACAAAATTAACCCTTTTCTCTATCCCACCTGTCTTTTTAACTACCATCCTATCACCTTCCTTCAAAACCCTACAGCATATCTTCTTATGCTGCCTAGATTTTCTTTCTTCCAGCTTGCTCCTACTTCCACCTTCCCTACTCCTGTATGGTAGAATGGGACACTTCTATGTTTTGTATTGTTTTCTGAGGAGAATATAGTAGAAATAGTGTAGATTAGACTTCTGGTCCATCTAGTCCTGTATCCTGCTTTGGACAGTGGCCAGCATCAAATGATCTGAAGGGAAATGCCTTGCTAAACCCCAGCAGTAGCAATCACCATCATAAACTGCCACCTATTCTCAGTCAATACCAGATGCTAGGAGAAAGAAGCCAGTAAATAAAACCATAACTCTTCTCCACATTCAAGAAAGAAACACATGCAACATCTATCCATATGGTTAGGGAAAGATGTCAAGATGTCTGAATCATAGACAGACTTAGTAATTGCCTGATATTATGTAATGTTTTATAAAGCACAGTGAGTTCTATAGGTGGAAAAGATGATAACATTCACACAGACTCCCAAGTCTCATCCAAAATCACAAAGAAGGTCATCAAATTGGAGGCCAGAAGAAATTGCTCAGTAGGGTTGACTTGTAGATAAAATAAAGCAAACCATAACATGTAATAAATTGCAAAGAAATGTACAATAAATGAATATATACATTAACATGGAATATGTTTATTGTGAATTAAAGGGCCATCATTTTTCTCAGAACAGTGGCTGATTTTAAAGAGAGACAGGTAGAATTCCCTTACGTCCTGATTCTGTCTATTAATTAAGACAGTGCTTAACTTTAATCATTTTAGTAATCCCAATATACAAATATTTAATGTTAAGTGCATGAAGAGTGCCACTGAAGTCACTAGGCCTGGACCATATGCTTAAAGTTAAGAGTATGCTTAAGTTCTTTGCTGATTCATGGCTAATGATTAGCATAAGTCAGCGTTTCCTAAACTATGAGCCGCAGCCTGGTATTGGGCCATGGGAAAAAAATACCGGGCCTCAGCGTGGCTGCCGGGAGGGGAGAAGAGTGTGGTGGGCTGGAAGGAGGTGTGTGTGTGTGTGGGAAACCGGCCGGCGGAAGCAGGGTTGGGGGCAGAGGAGCTGTCCTGCAGAGATGGTGGGGAGGTGGGTGGCTGGTGGAAGCAGGATTGGGGGCAGCGGGGCTGTCTCGCGGAGATCTGGGCAGGCAGCCAGCAGAAGCAGGGTTGGGGGCAGCGGGGCTGTCCTGCGGAGATCGGGGGAGGCGGGCAGCCGGCAGAAGCAAGGTTGGGGGCAGTGGGGATGTCCTGCGGAGATGGGGGGAGGCGGGCAGCCGGCGGAAGCAGGGTTGGGGGCAGTGGGGCTGTCCTGTGGAGATCGAGGGGGGCAAGAGGTGGAATCAGGGCTGGCCGGGACGGGGGAGCTGGCCGGGGGGGGGGCTCAGGAGGAGGAGGATGGGAGAACCAGCTGCCAGAACCAGGGCTGGACAGGGGCAGTGGGGCT
Organism: Pelodiscus sinensis; assembly: GCF_049634645.1. Taxonomy (NCBI): domain Eukaryota; kingdom Metazoa; phylum Chordata; order Testudines; family Trionychidae; genus Pelodiscus; species Pelodiscus sinensis. Next base: position 67,359,645 of record NC_134711.1, on the reverse strand, counting down.
GGTGGGGGAGGTCGTCGGGGGAGCGGGGATGACCGGGAGAGATTGGTTGGGGCGGGGGGAACTGGCCGCTGGAAGCAGGGATGGAGGGGGGCAGCAGGGATGGACTGGGGAGATCGGGAGGAGAAGTGGGGGGGGGAGCGGTACTGACCCGGGCCCATGCAGACCCTGCCGACTCTGGCAGATGAGTGAGTCTGGCCGGGGATTCCATTTTGCCCCCCCCACCCCCCACTACTCTCCCTCGAGTAGTTGCGAACTGCCTGGCAGGTAATCACACTCAGGCAGCGTGAGCACATCTACCAGCCAGGCAGTTTGCAGCTAAGGACTGATTCACCTAATTATAATAAAACTAACCTAATTAGAAAATACTGGACATTTTATATGTCTGGTAGTTTCTCAATTTGTTTCCCAGACAAAACCCTCAAATACCGGACTGTCGGGTACAAAACCGGACACCTGGCAATCCTACCCCTCCTTGCACCCTCCCTCCTAGCCAGATACCCTACTCCCAATCTGCTCCTGCTCCCACCTCCTGGAGGGCCCATGGTCCCCCAAGCCCTGGCCCAGGGATTCATTTTTCATTCTTTTTTTATATGCCTTTATATTTTTGGGCTGCAAAAAACAGTACTGAAAAAAAAAACAGGTTCCATCTAAAGTAAAAAGTTTGGGAAACTCATCTAGCCAACTTTCTATCCATCTTACAGTCCATTTATCCAATCCATATTCCCTTAGCTTGCTGGCAAGAATATTGTGGGTGACTGTATCAAAAGCTTTGCTAACGCTGGCACTGGTGGCTTTGGGAGGACCAGAAACAACTTATTTGAATATTCATCATTTGCTTAATGAATATATAAATATGCAAATGAATGTTACCGGTCCTCCAAAAGCTCGTGAATGGATTTACTGGTCCCTGTGTCAAAAAGTTTGGGAACCCCTGGCATAAGGTCATAATACTTATGCTTTTTCCCCAAATTATATTTTCTGTGTAAACACTTGGGCTACGTCTACATTGGCCCCTTCTCCGGAAGAGGCATGTTAATTTCCAACTTCAGAATAGGGAAATCCGTGGGGGATTTAAATATCCCTCGCGGGATTTAAATAAACATGGCCGCCGCTTTTTTTCCGGCTTGGTGAAAAGCCAGAAAAAAGCATCTAGACTGGCGCGATCCTCCAGAATAAAGCCCTTTTCCGGAGGATCTCTTATTCCTACTTCAAAGTGGGGCTTCTTCACTTCTTGGGGAAAAGCCGGAAAAAAAGCGGCGGCCATGTTTCTTTAAATCCCGCGGGGGATATTTAAATCCCCCGCGGATTTCCCTATTCTGAAGTTGGAAATTAACATGCCTCTTCCGGAGAAGGGGCCAATGTAGACGTAGCCTTGAAGCAAAATAGATGGGAACGGGTAGTTCTTTGAAGATAAAACATGTCTGTTTGGATTTCAAAGACTGAGTTAAGAAGCTTTTGCTTGATTTTTTTGCTTTAATAACACTTTCAATAATCATCCTATTCTCCCTCCATTAAACACACTAACAAGAGCTCTCTCAAGTTGTAAAGCTAAAGCCTTTTCAACTTACATGTGATTTTTTTCATACAGATTGTCTCCTGAATTGTGCTAATGTGACAATGATGAATATGACTGTTCTAGCCTTATAATGTGGTGGCTAATAAGCCTAATTACATCATGGTAATGCATAGATGATTTAGGAATCAATAATAGTCTGATATAGGGGAAAAAAAGCTAATGGAAAATATTTCTGTCATTACATAATAGCAATCATCATCATCATCATCATCATATTTCTTTATAAAGCATTCTGCCTTCTTTTTCTCCTGCAAAAGTGCTCAGCATGCCGAACCACCATCATAATGATAATTTCTCATTAAATAAGAAAGAACACCCTGCCCTCAGCAAAATTGCAAACAAGGTGGGAAAACAATAGGCAAAAACAGCAGCAGCCGTGGGAGTCATTTAAATATGCCTCTGAACAACAAAACAAGTTTTCGGGCATATTTTAAAAGTGAGAGAGAGAGAGATTTTAAAAACGAGCTGGAGTTCAGGAGGGAGCAATTTCCAGGGTCAAAACAGGAAATACTCAATTGCCAACTGACTTTAGTTGTGATGGTGGAACCCCTAAACACCAGGAGGTACAAAAATCCATCCAGTGGAACTCAAAGGAGGAGGTCTTAAATATAACCAGGCCAAAGCGCTTTCGGAGCTTTATAAACCATTAATGCTAATTTTATTCTGAACCACCGCTTCATAAACAATGTGAAGAGTTCAAAGCAGGCTGCATATTATAATGATAGGTGCAGTTGCGTGGCTATGTTCTGAATGATTTGTGTGCAATGGATCAACTTTTGTTGATAACCCAGCAGAGAGGGAATTACAAAACTCAGTCTGAAAGGGCATACATTGCTATTGCCGGGTTGTCATGAGATAAATAAAGGTGCAATCTAAACAAACTGTGTAGATGAAACCCTTGTTTCTGAGCTACCTCCGACACATGGCTTTCCAGGAATAGGGCACAGTCAAATATGATACCAAGATTTTTAACCTGATTCACAACCTCCAAACAAGTCCCCTCAGTCAGAAGGAGCCACAAAGAAGTGGAGAGCCATCTCTCTCTCTCAAAAAAAAGTCTCTGTCCAATAACACCACTTCTGTCTTCTCAGGTGTGACTCTAAGGGTGTGTCTAGATTACAGGGTTTTTTTTAAAAAACTTTCCCTGCGTCTAGACAGCTGCTGTGTTCTTTCAAAAGTAAATCGAAAGAACACAGCAGTTTTTTTGACCACGGAAAACCTCGTTTTATGAGGAATAACGCCTTTTTTCGAAAGTGCTCTTTAGAAAAAAGACACTATGTAATGCAAACTGTGCTTTTTCGAAAGAGAGCATCCAGATTTCTTGGGTGCTCTCTTTTGAAAAGGCGGCTTGCTTTTTTGAATGTACTGATTGTAGTCTAGACACTCTTTTCAAGAGGCTTTTTTGAAAGTATCTTTTGAAAAAGCCTCTTTCAAAAGAGGCTTGCAGTCTAGACGTAGTCTTAAACCTTTTAATGCAACTGTCAGGGAGCCCAGGATGATTACAGGAAACTCTTGGTCCTGGCATGCACATTCTGGTTCACCACAGAATGTCATGCAAGGTCGCAAATGAAAGCTGCTGTCACACTTATCATCATTGTCATTGTGAAATGTACGCAACAGATATGATGTAAAGAGTAATGTGTATAAACTGAAACTATGTTCTTAAAGTCTGTATCTAACTATTAGTCACCAGCAAAGGTGAACAAGTTTTCTGACAGACAGGCACTGTCTGTCAGATTCATGTATCTGTTTATATGTAAACTGAATATTGGTTCACAGTGGTCCCCTATCATCAATGAAGGATTGTAAGAAAGAATGTCAGAAAGGAACTAACGAGAAGAGAAAAACAACAGGGGAAGAGAACCATGTCTTGAGGTACACTTCAAAGGTTTGTTGACTATATTTTAGGGGCAGAGAATATACCTGGCTAGCCCTCACCTAGGAAATAAAAGGAAAGTGGTTTCGTCTCATGAAAATGGGGCCTCAGAGAATCTCGCTTGAAAAAGCTAGCAAGAACTTTGTGTGAAACAAGCCTTTTAGACGAAGTGTAACGTGTTCAGTTTGGTTGTGGAAAACATGCTATGTTGATATGACTATTTGTTTACAATAGCCTTATTCATTGTCTCCTGAATCTCTAAGGCTATGTCTACACTACTAGGTTATTTTGAATCATATGGCAGAAATAGTTAGTCACTATCAGCCTGATTGGATTGGAACAACAGACCTAATGGCATTTTATGCAGAGTTGAGTTGTGTGTCTGAAAGGTGAAATGCCCTGTGACATTTTTGGAAGGCTATGCTATACAAGAATCAAGTTATTAATTATTGTATCTATTAATGTATTTGATTATACACCAGAGGCCTGACCCAATGCCTATCAATGGAAGTATTGACTCCCATTCACTTCAATGGAGCTGATTTGTCTTCTGATTCTTCTTGCATGCACCTATAGGCATCTGCTTCTTTGGGAGATAAGGGGTGTTCAAACTCCCCTCTGTCCCAGACCCCACCCCTCTGTCCTCTCCCCTCAAAGTTCTCACCCCACTTCTGCCTCTTCCTACTTCTTCCCCTGAGCATGACCCATCTCCACTCCTCCGCCTACTTCCCAGAGCCTCCTACACTCTGCAAAACAGTTAATTGTGGCAGGCAGTAGGCACTGGGAAGAAGGGAGGGGGAGAAGTTGATCAGTGGGGCCTCTGGCAGGAGGAAGATATGGAGGAGATATGGAGGAGCTGGCTACTAGTGGGTTCTAAGCATCCCCTATATTTTTCTGTGGCTGCTTCAGCCCCAGAGCACCCATGGAGTCTATGCCTATGCCTAAATCACTGCATATGTATCCTAGGGTACGTCTAGACTACATGTTTCTGTCGACGGAGCCATGTAGATTAATTTACTCGACAAAAAGAAATGAAATGGCAATTTAAATAATCGCCACTTTATTTAAATAAAAATGGCTGCCGCGCTGTGCCAATCAGCTGTTTGTCGGCACAGTACGGCCGTCTAGACGGGTATCTGTCGACCCCAGAGGCCTTTTTCGGCAGATCCTGTAAGCCTCGTTTCACGTTTCACGAGGCATACAGGATCTGCCGACAAAGGGTTCTGCGGTCAGCAGATCCCCATCTAGACTGCCTCGCTGTGCCGACAAACAGCTGATTGGCACAGTGCAGCGGCCATTTTGATTTAAATGAAGCGGCGATAATTTAAATTGCCGCTTCTTTTCCCTTTGCTGTCCTCCCTCATCTACATGGCTCCGTTGACGGAGCCATGTAGTCTAGACACATCCTTAGTATGGAACTTCACGGAGCCTATTGCTCATTCTACCTGTAAACTGAACTAGTGAATAAGGGTGGAAACAGTTTAGTTTATACATTATACTTCTGACATCACAGGTAGTCTCAGTGTGAAATAAGACCTTCTACAAGTATACTATCCATGTGCAATTTTAAACAATTCCTTACCTTGGTCCCTATCAATGTGTACTTGCTGAATCTGGTGTAAATGTTACATTTTGCAGCATCTTCACATTTGCTAGTAGTCAAAGGCTATGGTGTCTTGCTGCAGTGGAGCATAAAAATGGAATATCATGGGAACAGATAACATTTTAAGTGATATCAACAGCTTAGTTTTCTCTTTAAAAATTTAGAAAACGCTTAATGTGATTTGTTTATCTGGATCATTTATTGTCTACACGTGTCACCTCATATCAACTGCAGAATTCCAGTTTACTAATACAATGGAAAATTAATAAAGCATAATCTATTGATTAAAATATCACTGTAATATGTACTGATTCATGTGACAGTGAATATGTATACTTACTTCAACACTGATTGTCAAAGAATCCAGTTATGATGACATATTAGCCAGAGGTATCAAGTGGATGGAGAAAAGTCACATATTAATATTCCCTAAAACAAAGTAGTCTTGGCAGAGGGTAAATTGGAACTTTTAGCAAGCAAAAGATGGGTAAAATTCTCCACTTATGTAATTCAGCAAAATCCTATTCAAGTCAAGGGTGTGGGTCTCAGTTATAGTAGCTGAGAATTTGTTCCCATACATCCGATAAAGGTAAGACTATTCTACACTTAATAATTTGCTACCTCTTCTGTAGTTTTTTAGACTTATTGGCTACGTCTACACTGGCCCCTTTTCCGGAAGGGGCATGTAAATTTCACGAGTCATCGTAGGGAAATCCGCGGGGGATTTAAATATCCCCCGCAGCATTTAAATAAAAATGTCCGCCGCTTTTTTCCGGCTTTTAAAAAAGCCGGAAAAGAGCGTCTAGACTGGCCCCGATCCTCCGGAAAAAGTGCCCTTTTCTGGAGGCTCTTATTCTTACTTTTTTAAAAGCCGGAAAAAAGCGGCGGACATTTTTATTTAAATGCCGCGGGGGATATTTAAATATCCCCCGCGGATTTCCCTACGATGACTCGTGAAATTTACATGCCCCTTCCGGAAAAGGGGCCAGTGTAGACATAGCCATTTGGTATATACAGGGTAAGGAATGAAAGGAGAAGAAATGAAATAAAAAATGAACACAAATAATATGTATTCTAATAATTGTGTTTGTGAAAAAAAATAACATGAATATGTGAAGATAAAATTGAGGAAAACACTGTCACCTACAGCTATATAGTTATGAATGCTGAACTCACATACATTCCTTCCCTCCCTCCAAACTATATTTTCATTGACAATAATATTTTATTTTAGAAATAATTGAACATTTTTATTGGAACAATTTTTCATGCTGAAAAAATGTGAGGTTAGATATTTTAGAAATCACAAGCCTAGCTGTGATTTAAAGAGAATTTAAATCTCTTTCCTTGGGACATTCAGCACTCAGGGTGCATCCACACTACACCGTCATTTCAAGATAACTAGTGTAATTTTGAAATAACAAACGGCTTATTCCGTAGACGCTCCACTGCTGCTATTTTGAAATAGCCCCTCACCAAGGTCATTTTAAGTTATTCCTCTCCAGTGCCCCCTGGGGCTCTAAACTGAGATAGCACGTCTACATTAGGGAAGTCTGCCTCAGACTAATTTTGAGGCTTCCCTGCAGTGTAGATTTGCTATTTTGAAACAAGCTATTTAGGAATAACTATTCTGGAGTAGTTTATTTTTAAATAGCCGTGCACTATAGATGTACCCTCAGACAATATATAGATAAAACTGTCCAGAAAATATTTTCCCCCATAGAAAATTTTGATTTTTTTTGTCTGAATGCCCCAAAACCTTATACATTTGATTTTCATATTTTTTTATTGAAAACTTAGAATTTTCCACAAAAAGCAGACTTTTTGGTGAAAAAACATCATTTAATTGAAAATCCATTTTCTGTTGAAAAACAGTCTTAATGGAAAACTATGGACCAACCCAAGTGATAGATAGATAGATAAGATAGATAGATAGATAAGCAGGCAGACACCCACACAGGGGGAAAGAGAGACTCTGGGACTAGCAAGAAGTACTGTATGTCCTGCTGTAAAACTAGAACGCTTCCTTTCTAATTCTTATTTCTAGCAGGACTATGGGATGATAGACCTTAAACCTGTCAGTGATGCATTATTGTCAGCTTTGCACTTACGAGTAATGAAATGTGGTGTGTGTGAGTGAGATGCCATATACACTGGGGAGAAAGAGAGAAGCTTTTAAAACTCTGCCTGCTACAAAATGGAACTGGATGACAGGAGAAGTATTACTTGATAATTGCTGTGTTCTGTTCATTCTCTCTCCAGCATCTGGCACTGGTCACTTTGGGAAGACAGGACACTTGGCTAGATAGACCATTGGTCTGGCCCAGTATGGCCATTCTTCTGATCTCTAACAGGTTATTTTCTTTATTTTTAAGGCTGTTTGTTTGAACCTGCTCAGAGGTTTGGAATACTAGAAGAATTCAGATGCTGATTAAAAGGTTCATGGGTACACACAGCTTATCAAATGGCTTCACAGTTTATCACATTATACATCAGGGGGTAGCTGAGTTAGTCTGTACAGGATAAACTTAAAAAAAACAAATAGTCTGGTAGCACTTTAAAGACTAACAAAACATGTAGATGGTATCATGAGCTTTCATGGGCACAGCCCACTTCTTCAGATGACCAGAGTGTTGGATGTCCAGAACTAAAATAAATAGGGCGGGGGGAGGATATGGGAGGAGGGGGAACAAGAAGATGTAGTGGGTATAAAAATATCAAGGGGAAAGCCAAGCTGGAATGTAACAGGAAAAACAAATAGTCAAAACAGACTGTTTTTTCCTGTTACATTCCAGCTCGGCTTTCCCCTTGATATTTTTATACCCACTACCCCTTCAGCTGCTTTTGCACAAAATCTTGCCACCTGTCTAGACTGGCTGCGAGTATTTGTGCAAGAACACTGACTTTGTTCTGTACAAAATCAGTGGTTCTTGCGCAAATACTCTGATGCTCCCACTCAGGGATAAGCCCTCTTGTGCAAGCATTCTTGCACAAGAGGGCCAGTGTAGACAGCCAAGTTAATTTCTTGTGCAAGAAATCCCAATGGCTAAAATGGCCATCGGAGCTTTCTTGCACAAGAGAGCGTCTATACTGGCACAGATGCTTTTGCGCAAAAGCAAATCTTTTGTGCAAAGGCACATGCCAGTATAGACGCTCTCTTGCGCAAATACTTTTAACTGAAAAAATTTTCTGTTAAAAGTATTTGCACAAAATCATGCCAGTCTAGATGCAACATTCTTGTTTCACCCCTCCCATTTTTTCCTTCTCTCCCCTCCTGTTCTCTCCTATTTATTTTAGTTCTGGATATTCAAAACTCTGGTCATCTGGTACCCATGAAAGCTCATGATACCATCTACATGTTTTATTAGTCTTTAAAGTGCTACCAGACTATTTGTTATTTTTTAAGTTTATCACATTATAGCATGGCAGCACCCCGCTAAATTTTTCTTGCTGCAAAAGGACAGCAAAGAACAGATTGCTGCTAGCCTGGTGCTGATATGATTTTTTATTTATGTGAGAGTCTATTTAAATTCCAGATTCAGCACTTCTTTCTGCCTGAAGCACATGGGCAGAATAGACTTGAATAGCAATCAAGGACAGCACTTCATTCAGTACTCAGCCTCTCCACTTTGCCCATGTGTTTTAGGCAGGGTGGGACGCGGATCAGAAATATTGAACAAGAAAGTGGCTTTGCAGGTCTGGTGAGGACACCAAATAAATAGTTCAGTTTGAAGACTGAAGGAGGAGGATCAGAATTCTAGTCCCTCAATACACTAGTGAGGAACTACTGAGTGGCTGTTCTCTTCATCCAGCCCTAAATGGTAACAAATGGAAAGGGCAATAAATGGGTAGAATTTTACATTCCAATACATACAATTTCATATAATAATTATATCACTGAAAACAGAAAAGATTCAGCTTTAATAAAATCAAAAGAGCAACATACTGTAAGATAAAGGAAAATAGTTATTGTATATTTCAAGACAGACAAAAAATGCAGGAATCATATACACATTTGGGTCAATCAAGAGAATCATGGCTGAAGTCACAGAAATCATTTTAGAATTTCTCTTCCTCTCTGCTTAAGACAGAAGAAAACCAGTATTTGTTTAAATCATTTTCTAATCTTTCCGCTCTAAGTATGCATGTTTCTTGAATAAATTTTTCTGAAAACTATATAATAAATATGAAATCTCAGCTATCTTCACAGAGCGACAAAAAATTCTAATAATTTAAACATTCAAAGCATGGAAGGCACACAGAACTATATCACTTCATAGATACATTATATAAAATATGGTTATATAACATCAGTGCCTGATTTTCCTTCTGAATGCATTTGGACCTGTGATAGAAACTGACAAATATCATGAACTTTCTAAGAACTTCCAGATTAATTGAAGATTGGAATTTGAAAAAAAAAAATGCATTGCAGCTGTAGGTATCTTATTTTATTCTTAAAAATCAAGATCCTGACCTCTTAAGTAGCAGTGCTGTGGATTTCCTCCTGAAACTCATACACCAAAAGTAACTAAATGGATATTACTTTTTAGTCTCTATTGACAGTATGTTCCATTCTTGCTAACCAGATATTTTTCTTCTAAATATATTATATATAGACACCTAAGGCTGTGTCTAGACTGGCCAGTTTTTCCGGAGATCAGCCGCTTTTCCGGAAAAACTTGCCAGCTGTCTACACTGGCCTTTTGAATTTCCGCAAAAGCACAGACTTCCAATTGTAAGAAATCAGTGCTTTTTGCAGAAATACTATGCTGCTCCCGTTCGGGCAAAAGTCCTTTTGTGCAAAACTTTTGCACAAAAGGGCCAGTGTAGACAGCTCAGCTTTGTTTTCTGCAAAAAAGCCCCAATCACGAAAATGGGATTTTTTGCGGAAAAGCGCATCTAGATTAGCACGGACACTTTTCTGCAAAAAGTGCTTTTGCGGAAAAGCGTCTGTGCCAATCTAGATGCTCTTTTCCGAAAATGCTTTTAACGGAAAACTTTTGCGTTAAAAGCATTTCCAGAAAATCATGCCAGTGTAGACGTAGCCCTAGGGAGAGACTGGTTAATTGGAATTACAATTAACCAGTCTATGGTACTGTTATAGGACTAGATTCACAGTGTACACTTAGGTACTACAAAGCTGAGATTTGCAGTGCTAACTTTTAGATGTCCTGCCACCTAGTGGAATGTACAACTGAAGTTAAGTGCCCAGGCTCCCTATACAATACATGGGAAAAGTTAGGCACTTAACAATGGGATTAATGAAAGATAGCTAATAAGTGAGGAAAGGGGTTTGTCCTAAGCCCCGCCCTTATCAACAAGTTAGATGTGAAAGTATTGTTGTGAGTCTACCCCATAGTGCCAATCACCATAGTGTAAGCACTGAAAACAAGGAAAAGGAGAAGAAAACAAATCCATCTGCTAAAGAGTATGGGCCTGTGAAGCTATACACTTAGGGTGTGTCTAAACTACATGGCTCCATTAATGGAGCCATATAGATTAGGCTGATCGGCAAAGGGAAATGAAGCCGTGATTTAAATAATCGCGGCTTCATTTAAATTTAAATGGCTGCCGCGCTGAGCCGACAAACAGCTGATAAGAGCTGATAAGCTGTTTGTCGGCTCAGCGCGGCAGCCATTTAAATTTAAATGAAGCCGTGATTATTTAAATCACGGCTTCATTTCCCTTTTCTGAACAAACAAATCTACATGGCTCCGTCGACAGAGCCATGTAATTTAGACGTACCCTTTCTAAGCTACATGTTTAATGGGCTGCCCTGCTTTGAGAGACTCATATTATCATATTTGATATCAAGAGTTGCTGAAGCACTTGACATTTGAGAAATTTTCACAGAAACTTTCTCAAGTACATGGTGTCTAGAGGGACACAGATTCCTTAATATCAAAGGAATGTCAAGAGGGAGCAGCTAAAACTCACCACACAACCTCCTTCTGTGGTTTGGAATCTGAAAACTCAACCTTGCCCTTCACATTTTTGTGGCAATGGTGAGGGAAGAAAGAGCAGCAGAGAAAGTCTCTTTTGCAAAGCTGCCTAGTTATCTGGCTGCTGAGAGATAAAGACAGGCAAAGGAAAACAAGAAAAAGAAAATATTCCAGTGCAGATGTTAATGTATAGGCTCAATGCTCTTCTTCCTGACTGCAAATACCACAAGACAAACCAGCAGTCTAAAGCAGATCAGTGTCTATAATCTGTGTACTGGATGCTCAGGCATTTTTCACTTGCTACTTGATATTTCGCAACCTTCAAATCAGTGAGCTTTTAACAATAAAGGACAGAAAAAAACTCAAGGATAGGCAGGCAACAAGGAACAGTGTGGCTATTGTCACTGAATTGATTTTCATTGTACCATATTGGTTTTCAAGGGCAAATCCTTAACTCTCCTCCCAGAGCTGGATGGATGATGGGAAAATGTATATTAAAAAAAAGTATCCTCCTTTCATATCTGTGGACTGATTCCATAGCATGGAGTTTACTTCAACCTTGTAGATGAAATAGTAGATGAATAGATGTACCTCTCTAATGAAACCCCAATATGTGTGTATATGGGAGAGGAAGATTAGGACACATGGAAAATGTGCATATAACATATGCATATAAACTCCACTGTAGAATGCCCAGGCCCTGTCTATTCCCCAGTTCCCTATATCTTGCTCCTGAAACTAGTTGTCTCTTCCATGAATCCAGTACCACACAACAAAATAACCTGTGCCTGGAAGATCTCCCAGTGTGGAGATGAAAGCTGGCTTTTCCCTGCTGTAAAAAAGGGATAATAAGATGGAATCATTTTGCAAGTTAGAAACTTTGGGATATCAGGCACCCTGGATCATGCAACACATGGTATCTTCCCATCTGAGCAGGGTGACTTTGAAAGCTGAAGGGAATCACTTAACCTCCAAATGCATGCTCCTTCCCAGAGAGGTTGTCCAAAGATTTGTCTATACCTGTATCATAAAAGAGCAAGCTATACCCCTTACCTCAACCAGCACAATGAGGAAGTAACTCTACCTCAGTACAGACAGGCAGAATGTCCAATTTAGTACTTTTGTGCTGATGATATTATTTTAAGCATTTCTTGCTTCATTTAATTTTAATTGGTCGTTCTTTTTGGACGCATGATGATATAAGAGGAAGATTGATGGAATCCAATTACTCGTGTTCTATTTTAGAGAGCATTTTTAAAATAAAAAATGTAATAAAATACTAAGTAAGTGTTTTTATTTATAAATAATTCATGGGTGAGTGCCCAACCTTGGGAAAGCATATTACACAATTAACAGCTTTGCCACACTTATTCCTGTTGATTAAGGAACTACTCAGCATGAGTAAACATGGCCCTTTATCAGCTCTGGAGATTGGTTTAATTATATTAGTCATTAACTGTGGCATTAATGCTTTAAATTATCTATGGAATACAATGCTTGTCAGCTAACTTTGTAGGAAAATTGAAAATTGTTTAGGTTTTATGCATGATATATCAAAAGGTGATGAGCACATCTAGAAATGAATAAAGCTATCTTTTAATTCTCACAAATACAGTCCACTGAATAAAAAAAAAGATGGACAGTGATGCCAACAGATACCTCCTATCAAAAATGGCTATTACATTACATAATCTTGAATTCCTGGGGATGCCAGGGCAATCCTGGAGGATTGGCAACCCTACCAACAAAGCATATTTTTAAATGAAAGATAAAGACCTAAAAATGTGTCAAATTCACAGCTTCAAAGGAATTATTTACTTATGTCAAAATGACCACTTAAGACAAGGCCAAGGTCTGATCCTGCACCCTACCTCATGAAAGTATACCCTAGACACAAGACTAATCACAGTGAAGTCAATAGCAACACTTACATGCAAATAACATGTAGACACTGGGCCCTGTAATGCCCTATCTGGCATATTTGTTTTATTGTTTAACAGTCACACCACATAAATATGTTCTGCAAACTGTATGCCACGTAGTAACTTATGGCTTTGAGCCATTCCATAAGCCTCACTCAGTATTCCATACATGGAGCAATATTATTCAATCAGACTTTTAGCAGAATTCTACATTCAGATGAGACCCCGTGAAGGACAAGACGGGCCTGCTGACATTTTACACCGTATTCGGAGGGTTCAGGATTCTGTTCTGCAGCTGAGCTTCAGCTAACACCACTCTTGCTCTTTTCCTGCTTTCCCCCATTAAACACAATGGTGCTAGTCATTCAGTGCTACAGTCTCAACTTTTTTGATGATTCATAGATGCACCCTTCACTCACACTGCTACCTACTCCCCATGAGGGAAGGCTCATCTTACTAGCCCACAGGTATCAATCTAATAGAGGAAAGGAAGGCAGAATAAAAATCAAGTTTCAATGTATTGAACACAGTGAAAAAAAAGAGAAAAGCCAAAAGAGTAAATTGGTCACTGCCACTCATTCTCCCCAGATTTGCAGGTTTTCCTAAATCATAAACTAAACTGAGCTAAGCTTGTACATTCTTCTGATATTGGTGATCAGGATAACATAATTCCTCACTCTTCCGCAGTTCATCTTTGATAGATCCTATTACTACAGGCTGACAAGTTGAGGTACAAATACGATCCACTGTAGTTTTTAATTATCAGTAGGCAAAACTGATCACATTTTTATTGATCATTTTTTATGGATCACTGGTCAAATGTTGAGTGCAATGCTCAGCTAGTTCACTGTTGGTATCTCTCTAGATAATATCACACTAAAGGCATGCCTTTCAATTAATTAAAAAAAGTGAAACTGATTCCTCAGAACCTTCCTCCCAAGAGATGGAGTAGTACAGCAAGACAATCATTGAAGATAGGGCAGTTCATTATGTTATTAATTAATCAATATGCTTTTACTAGGCTATTAACCAACTAAGTTACTAACTTTCACAAAGTTATTTTTGGTGAGAATAACACACACACACACACAAAATATTCCCCATCATACTATTTAAATATGAATAATATAGAAGAAACAACAAATTTACACTATTGTGGTTCTTTTGAATAATGCTAATGACTAATTTGATCCATGAACTGCTGAAGTCTAAATATCACTGATCTAGCTCTGAAGTGTTGATAAGAGACTCTGTGGCACCTGGGATGATGGAGACACATTTTATTGAAGCATATTTTGTATTATTCAGTGTGCTTTCACAATAGTCTCAATCTGAATTTTTTTTCAGCTCATATAAAACCCCAAATGTTTCTTGTTTTTGTTCAAACAAATTTTACTATTTGTGTGTTAAATATTATTGTCACTTGCCTAATGAGAAGCTACTACTCTGCATATTACCATAATTCTCCTGAGGGAAGGATTAAAATATTCTTTTTTTGTCCTATTAAAATACATTATTCTGAAATGGAATTGTCTCTGACAGAATGCAGAATGGTTACTGATTCATAATGCTGCTGTTTTCCCTCAGTTACACAATTCCCTGCACTGTGATAGGTTATGAGCCTGATTTGCATGTAGGTTTGATTTATGTAATCACTGCTCAGTTATTACACAATTCCTGCATGGTATGCAAATCTTTGGACCTTGATAGGTTGACAGACATTAATAGCCATTCAAAGTTAAAGGATTTGCATAAATGCTGTACCATTATGTAGTAGTGGGGAAAGATGATAAAAAGGAAGGTAGAAGAAAAAGGAAGTAGCAAAGTAGGATGATAGAAGGAAATAGGGCTGAAAAATATATATTCACATACCTATTTCTAATTTACTTCTCAGCATTTTGGCAGCCTGTTCTGCTTTCTATATTTATTTTCTTCCAATTAAGTTAACATTTGACTGTTTAATTAAAAAATTCAGTGTAAGAACACCTTCCCAATAACTTCAGAAAAAAATATTGGCCTCATTCCAGTGGTGGCCTCCATGCCTTATCATAATAAAAATAAATAGTAACTAAGGCACAAAGAGACCACATCATCTTCCCTAACCCCTATCATTCTCTTTCTTTTCATCTACTGCCTCCCTTCCCATATTCTCAGACTCTCTCCCTAGTCCTCTAAAGAACAGGAGAGGTGCTGTCTGTCAGGGGAAGGAAAGGAGAGATGGAGGCTGTGAAAGAATAAGAGTAAAAAGAGAAGGCACACTCTAACAGCAGCCCCATTTGGAGCATAGTAAGGACTATCCTGGTTTTTTGATTGGCTGCCTTAACCACAGATTACAGATGGCTTGCCCACAGCTCCATCACCTACAGGTAGCTCCTGCTGGAGATGAGAGGTTGTTGGTCAGATGGGAGTGTGCACTCTGTGCAGAAAGAGATCTAACTAGGTCTGTATAACATTTCCAGTGCCCTTTTGTAGGGATAATGGCTCAATAGTCACACTGGAGGTAGGAACAGAGTGCATACTGATCACATTAGCAGGTGACACAAAGCTGGGGTGAGTTGCAAACACTTTGGAAGATAGAGCTAAAACTCGAATGGATGTTGATAAATTAGAGAGCCGGATGATAGACAACAAAAAGAAGTTCAACAAAAACAAATGTCAGGTACTACACTAACTGCACTTCTACACAGCAGCATTATTTCGGAATAACTGACGTTATTTTGAAATAACAAAATGCGTGTCTACACAGCAAGCCATTATTTTGAAATAATGTCAAGCTGGAGGACTTCTTACTCCAACTCCTGTAACCCTCATTTCATGGGGTGCGTCTAGACTGGCAAGATTTTGCGCAAAAGCAGCCTCTTTTGCGCAAAAACTTGCCAGCTGTCTACACTGGCCGCTTGACTTTGTGCAAGAACACTGACTTTGTAATGTACAAAATCAGAGCTTCTTGCGCAAATACTTTCACGCTCCCACTCGGGAAAAAGCCCTCTTGCGCAAGAATACTTGCGCAAGAGGGCCAGTGTAGACAGGGAAGAACTGTTTTACGCAAAAAAGCCCCGATGGCTAACATGGCGATCGGGGCTTTCTTGCGCAAAATCGCATCTAGACTGGCCACGGATGCTTTTGCACAAAAGCAAATCTTTTGCGCAAAAGCACTTGCCAATCTAGATGCGCTTTTGCGGAAATACTTTTATCGGAAAAACTTTTCTGTTAAAAGTATTTCTGCAAAATCATGCCAGTCTAGACGCAGCTGAGGAGTAAGGGAAGTCGGAGGAAGTATACTCTTCCTTTGACTTCCTGCTGTGTAGATAGTGTCAAAAGCCAAATTAAGCTATTTTGACTTCAGCTACGCATTTGATGTACCTGAAATTATGTATCTTAATAATTTGACTTTTGCCCTGCAGTGTAGATGCATCCTTAGGGAAGAAAAACCAAATGCACAACTATGGAATGGGGGGCAACTGGCTCAGTAGCAGCACTGCAGAAAAGGCTCTACGAGTTGTGGTGAATCACAATCTCAGTGTAATGCTGTTGTTAACTCCCCCTGATGCTAGTTTAGGTTGCATTAGCAGAGTTAAATAGCATGGAAGTCATGGGAAGTGATAGTACCACTCTACTTGGCATGTAGGACCTCAGCAGGAGCACTGTGTACAATTTTGGTTGTCTATGTTTAGAAAGGATATAGAGAAACTGAAAAGGAGCCAAAGGCAAGTAACAAAGATAATGAAAGGGATGAAATGCAAGTCATATAAGTAAAGGCTGAAGGCACTGGGTATGTTTGGAAAAGACAGGGTGGGACATGATAGCAGTCTTCAGATACTTGAAAGGCTGCCATAAAAAAGATGGAGAAACACTGTTCTCTACTGCCACAGAATGCAGGACAAGAGACAATGGGTTCAATTACTGCATAGCAGATTTAAGTTGAATTTCCGGAAGAGCTTCCTAACATTAAGAACAATAGGGCAATAGAATAAACTGTTTAGGGAAATTGTGGAAATTCCTTCATTGGAGGTTTTCAAAAAATGAACCTGGATAGCCATCTGTCTTTGATGGTGGAGTCACACAACAAATCCTATATCTTGGCAGGGGGTCAGACTAGATGACTCTCACAGTTTATGAGTCTTTCTAAATAGCATGTGGTGGATCAGTAGAATGCCTGTTTGCCATTTAGAGCTTACAACGGCTGCAATATCAGAGGGCACAGGCCACTAGAGTATATTTAAAATAATATTCAAGAGCTACAAAATCATGATTTGCTTGTTTATGCTATAAATTGCATGCAAAATCAGTTCTAGAAGCAGGGTGCTTTTAAAGGATAGATGATTTTAAACTGATTAGAAGCTTTTTCCTGCCACATTATGTTTAGAAGAGAGCTCCTGAGGCCAAACAGAGAGTAGAAATGTTTGTATTAGAAAAGAATAACTATTCTTTATGACTGATTAATCAGCTTAGGTCAATAAGCATGTCTCATACTTGCACCCAGTTTTAATAAATACTAAAACTAAACTGACAAGTGCAGAAAGTAAAAGACCATAGAAATGAAGCCTTAATCTAATATTAATAAATTCAATGTATAGTGAACTCTCATACTGTAAAACTCCATCAGCATTGAAATAGAATGAAAGCTGCAAAAGTGTTAATAGCAACCCCGGATATAATGATCAATAAACTCTCCTGTGCAAAAATAATGACTTTCCTTTTGGTCAAATCTTCTCCTCTTCAGAGCTGGAGTAAATGAACTTTGAGGATTATTCCATCGTTGGTGGAGACAAAATCCTTGTTATATTCGGGCCCGCTATGTCCCTTCTTTAAGTGGGAGGAGGAGGTTGGTTACTGGATCTGGAGTGTGGTGGCTCTCATTCTCTAAACTCTACTGCCTCCACTGAGCACAGTTCCACAGTATTCCAGGAATTCTGCATTCTGACCACTCCCCCACTGCAGTGGAAGCACACTGGTTACACTAGGTTTGGTATTTCTGAGTCATTCTGTGCCAAAAAATTAAAATTCTGCATGCACTATTTTAAAATTCTGCAAATTTTATTTGTCAAAATAACACTACATAATCATGCCCATTTCAATTATTTCCATAATTTATTTCAAAATACCTGCCAGCAAGTATGTCTGTAACAATTACATACACACACACAATTTCCCCAGATATAGAGAGTTGAAGAAACTGCTATGAAAACCCATTTCTTTTTTCTTTGCTTTCAGAGCTCAACTGTGAAGGAGGGTTCAATTGTATTTCAAAAATAAAGGTGGGACGGGAGGTGGCAAAAGCATCCCTTAGGCTGCTAATGTTAAAAAAAAAGACTCGTTCAGAATGACCCCATTTTCTCTTTCCTGGGTTATTCCCATCTCAGTGACTGGAATAATTAGATTCAACTCACTAAATATCCTTTGAAGTCTGCATGTCCAGGCCTTCAGATTTGTTGTTTTGATCCAAACCTGCTTCAAGTCCTACCTTATTTATTATTCTGTCCTGCAGACATCCTTCTCCTGGGCTTTTGAGTCTTCTCAATTTTCTTTGCTTTTATTTCCTTTTCATTATTTTCCTCACTTTGATCGTGGCCTTTTTTATCACTCTTGGTGCCCTCCACCCCATTCGCTATGCCATTTTCTTCCTTCCTTCCTTGAAGAGATTGTCTACATGGGGAAATAGCTGGGACAAGCTATTCTACAATAGCCCTCTATGGGCATGTCTACAGTAGGAAATTATTTCAAAATAACTTATTTCGAAATAATAACGCCCAAATTAATTATTTCAAAATAGCATGTACACACTATAGGGATGCCTTGAAATTAGTCTGAGGCAGGCTCCCTTAATGTGGATGTGCTATCTTGACTTAGAAGCACTGGGAAGTAATTACTTTGAATGACTCTGGGGAGTGGTTATTTTGAAATAGCAGCAGTGGAGCTAATAGTTTCAAAACAACTATTTCAAAATAAGCGCTATTCCTCATAACAAGCAGGAGTTCTTATTTTGAGGTAACCTGCTCCTTATTTCAAAATAATGGGCTTGGTAGTGTGGACACTCTGCTTGTTATATCAAAATAAGGGGAGATATTTTCAAAAACTCCATAGTGTAAACCAGGGCTATTCTGCACTTAGCAGAGGTCTGTACTCATGGTGGCATGTAGACTACAACAGTGCTTGCTCAGCTGACATAGTAAATAGCAGTGTAGAGGATGAAGCGCAATTTAGTTGTAAGGTAGAAGAGGATGCCCTCTGTTTATGAATCCAGGACGTATATCTTACAAGGGTTCTCTCCATACCTGTGCATTGCTTCCCAAATCTACAGTTAGTGTAATGCCCTGCTGTCTCCACATGGGGAGCTGCCAGAGACTTTCTCTTATGTGTCTCCCCTCTGTCTCCCTACTGCTGGAACCTTTCCCTGATACCCAAGCCTTTTGCTGTGGCATGTTGCTACCCGTTGCAATAACAAGTGTGGATATAGCTATCTTTTACTGCAGCATTTAGTTACACATACAGTGCCTGTACTCGACATGCCACTGGAAGTGTAGACATAGCTTACAGGTACCTTTGTCCAGTTTAGTTGACTTCATTTCCAAAGTGAGCATGGACTAGCTATTGTACTTTAAGTTCACATGCTAGCTTATTGCACACAATCTTCCTATGAAGATAAACCGACTCTCTCCTGTTTGGATTTACTTTACCAATTTCCAACCACAGTCATCCTGAACTTACCAGGCATGGACTTACCATGCTAAATCATCCAGTTCTCATGCTCAATCTTCTCTTATTGTTGTTATTGCTGTAAATAGAAGGAGATACCAAAATGAGTTCTCTGTCATTTAGTCCTTGTTTCACATTCATCTGATACCTTGCTTAGCATTTAGCTTAGCATTTCAATTGAGCCTTTATGAATCATCTTACAAAGACCTTTGAGATTAGCCAAGTGCTTTGGGTTCAGAAAGACAGATTTAAAATTATAGAACAACTTTTACTTTGTAGTTTTGAAGCTGATGTCTAAGTATCAGGATAGAGCTTATATAATAATGTCATCCTGTCACATGGAAACTCACTATTCTAAAAATAGTCTTAATGTTACTTTTCCTACTTAGTATTTTTTTAAAGAGGCACATAATTAACAATAAAATGCTGGCTAATTTTTAATTTAATTTTTAGGCTTGAAATCCTCGGTGCACTTTTATCTTTGTGTACCTACTGCAACTCATACATATAGGTAAAAACGGTGTCTTTTAGACACTTTTTGTTCTGTGATCATAGGGTCTCAGTCAAGTACCATGGCAGAATAGGGCATCAAAGTCCACTGGGATGATTCTGGCAGATGAGTTTGCCAGGGCAAGAGGTTGTCTGATCTCATTCCCTGTACAAGTGGGGGCATATCAGAGGAGTACTAATGGAGTCCTGCTCCCATTAAGGATGGGGATCCTGTGATATGGCATGAGGGATCCTGTGAGGTCAGTTTCATTGGGTTGAATGTGCTATGCCCAGGAACACTGGTGAAAAGCAGCTTTATTACAATCAAGGACAGTGTTTAAAGTATTTTCTTCCTTTTTGAGTTTTAGGTATAAAAGTGCAGCTGAGGGTCAAATGCTACCCACGGTTACACCCATGCAATCTCACTGAAATCAGTTCAGGTAAGTAGAATTCAGAAGTGGGATTTTGTATGTGCTGCTAAGTTCATATCACCTGCCACATACACGTTACTTTATTACAAATCCTTTAAGCAAGTGATTTGGCTGAATATGTTCAATGCCAAAACCAACAGCATCTTTGCGTGCCTGACCCAGTTTGTGTGACAAGGAAAGAAAAGACCTGACAGATATGGCAGAAATCCACCAACATAAATTTCACATGCTTTACTGAACCATATCAGAAATCAATACCAAATGCAGTGGAAATTACTCTTTCCTACAAAGAAAAGATGCTTAATGTAAATATATGTATTCCTCTTAAAGAAGCCATCAGGCAATGTTAAAGCATGGCAGAACACACCGGAATAACTTGTAGGGTACTGTTTCTTAAGTTATTTTCCCTCATCTGAATTGTATCTCTTTCCCTTATTCCTGCTCAAGCCAGATTAAGGACTGTCCTAGTCCTGGCAAAGCTCAGCCTGCTGGACACACACCTGGTGGCTGTGTTTGAGCCAAAGTGTTTTTATGCTTTCTAAGACTGAGCAAAGTCTAAGAACAGCCTCTGGCTTGGGGTTTGTAGGAACACTCTTGGGGTACACATTCTCTATTTAGCAACCCCTTATGATAGCTCAGTCCTATGATACAGCTACCCTAGGCTCCTCCAGGCCAGAACTGACAACTCTCCCTTCCCACAAACAACCCAGTTGCTTAATCACAGTTTTATTCCAGTGATCCAACCTCATGGGCACTCGGATTACCATTTACCTCTACGGTGTCACATGATAACTGAGGCACATAACACAGAGACGTAGCAAAAGGATCCTACAACATTTACTCTTTTGATAATACAAGAAATATACGGATCCAGGCACAACCATAAAACAGCTGTTTTCCATTTCAGTTTCCTCACGACTCTGTGTTCCACAAATTCCCAAAGAACATTTCAGAGTCTCTTTGGTCTCGTCCTGCTCTCCTCTGGGCTGGTGAGTAACCTTTTTCTTAAAAAAAATAAGGGTCAGTCCATTTTTTCAGGTGATCCACAAATATCAGACTCATCAGGTGATCAAAGTCTACCATTATGTGATTGGTTGCTTAGTTACCCTCGTCCCCTAGAATTCAGACTTGAGAAACAGTTTTCCCAGAGCAGTACTCAATTTTTTGTCCAAGGAGGCTTCCATGTGCATAGATGACCAATAAAATGTAACCATTGTTGACCTGTGTTGCTGCCCTTGGGAATTTGATCCAACACAGAAGTAAAAAAAGGCAATTGAGATCGCAGAGAAGCCCCAATTCAAAATGGACTTTGCAGTCTGAAAAATAAACATATAGAAAGTCCCTAATACAAAACAGTAGACAGACATAAATAGTAGACAGACAGATACTCCATAAGGGAATATTGTGGTGCAAATGGAAGCTATTTTAAACTAGCCAATTAGTCCGTCATGAAATGGGATTTTCAGGTCTCTCCTTCATGTCCTATTCTCTTTCTATCTCGGTCTTCTCTCCTGAGCCTCCGGTCTCTCGCTCCGTCTCTCTCTCTCTCTCCCCTCCTCCTACTGCTTCCCCCTCTCTTCTCTCTCTCTCTCTCTCTCAGCTCTCCTCAGCCTCCTGCCTCTCTCTCCATCTCTCTCTTCTCTTCTCCTCCCCCTTCTGCCTCTCACTTGGGGGAACGCGGAGCCCAAATGGCCGCTTGTGCCGCTTGCTCCCCCACAGCGGCCCGGCTGAGCAGCGCAGAAGTCAGCTGAGCACCACGGCAGGAGGCGAAGGATGTGACTCAGGCAACAGCACCTCCTCGAGGGAACAGCCAGTATTTCAGCATTTCAGAGTCACAGACATTGGGCTACTATATATATGATTAGCCAATTAGCCTGTCATAAGACGGGATTTTCAGGTCTCTCCTCCACCTTGGTCTTCTCTCCTGAGCCTCCGGTCTCTCTCTCATCCTACTGCCTCCCCATCTCTGTATCAGCTCTCCTCTGCCTCCTGCCTCTCTCACCTTCTGCCTCTCTCTCCGTCTCTTTCTTTCTCTTCTCCCCCTCCTCCTGCCTCTCTCTCCCCTCTGTCTCTCCCCAACCCCCTTCCCCTCCCACCATGGCGCTTGACTGAGTGCTGTCTGCTCAGCTGGGCCGCCGCGAGGCAGGGGGGTGGGGCGGTGATGTACACGGCGAGGAGGCGGAGCCATGTACGTCACCGCCTCTCCCTCCTACCCCTCCTGCCACGGGAGAGCCCAGATGGCCTCTTATGCTGCTGGCTCCCCCACAGTAGCCTGGCTGAGGGGCGCAGCACTCAGCTGAGTGCCACAGCGGGAGGGGAAGTGGGGGCGGCCCCCTAGCCATCTACATAACCATCCTGCCCCCTTCCCCTCCCTCTGTGGCGGCTCATCTGAGTGTTGCATGCTCAGACGGGCCGCCGCGGGGGAGGAGAGGCGGGTAGGGTTTCCAGGTGTCCGGCATTGTACCGGACAGTCTGGTATTTGTGTGCTATGTCTGGTAAAAAAAAATCAGAAAATACGGGACATGTGCAATGTCCGGTATTTTCTGATTTTTCTGGATGCGCACCGGACAGAAACATTGCGTGGGCGAGGGAGCAGCTGGGAGTCCCAGCTGGGAGGCGGGGCTGTGATTGCCGCTGGGAGCCCTCAGTCAGTTGAGTGTGAGTCGTTCGTGTGTCGCCGGGACAGGCAGCAAGTGCCCAGGTCAGTCCCGCTCCCCGCTGGCCAATTTGCTCACCCCCCTTCCCGGCCAGTGGGTCCTCCCCCACTTCCCCTCCTGATCTTCCCCAGCCAGCCCTCCTGCAGCCCCCAGCTCTGCTTCCCACCGGCCCATTCCTCTTCCTGATCTCCCCAGCCAGCTCTGCTACACCTTTCCCCACCCCCGCCAGCTCTGCTCCCCCAGCCACCCTCATGGCCCCTGTTGCCCCCCCAGCTGTGTTTCCATCCCCCCTTACTCCTGGCCAGCCCCGCCCCCTCCTGTCTGGTGGTCCTCCTCTGATATCCCACGGCCAGCCCCGTTCTGCCCGACCCCCCCCACGACCAGCTTTGCTTTCCATTGGCCCCCCCCCCATCTTCTCCAGCCAGTCCCGTTGCCACCCCCATTAGCTGTTTCCAGGCCCCCCCTTCCCGGCCAGCACTGCTCCCTTCCTGGCTGGTCCCCCCGCAATGAAGTGGGCCGCCTACATACACAGCCAGGGGGTGGGGCTGTGTACGTCAGTGCCCCGCCCCCCTTCCCCTCCCTCTGTGGTAGCTCGGCAAGCAGGAGCACAGACCCCAAACTGCCTCTTGCCGCCGCTTGCTCCCCCACCGCGGCCAAGCTGCATGGCACAGCGCTCAGCCGAGCCACCACGGAGGGAGGGGAAGTGGGGTGGGGCGCTGACGTACATGGCCAGGGGGCGGGGCCTTGTACATCAGCATTACAGACTCACAGACACTGGGCTACTATATATATGATAATATAAAACATATAGGCTGCATCTAGACTGGCATGATTTTGCGGAAATACTTTTAACAGAAAAGTTTTTCCGTTAAAAGTATTTCTGCAAAAGAGCGTCTAGATTGGCATGGATGCTTTTGTGCAAAAAGTGCTTTTGCGCAAAAGCATCCGTGGCCAGTCTAGACGCGATTTTGCGCAAGAAAGCCCCAAATCGCCATTTTAGCCATCGGGGCTTTTTTGCGTCAAACAGTTCTTCCCTGTCTACACTGGCCCTCTTGCGCAAGTATTCTTGAGTAAGAGGACTTTTTCCCGAGCGGAAGCTTGAAAGTATTTACGCAAGAAGCACTGATTTTGTACATTACAAAGTCAGTGCTCTTGCGCAAATTCAAGCAGCCAGTGTAGACAGCTGGCAAGTTTTTGCACAAAATCTTGCAAGTCTAGGCGCACCCATAAATTTTAACACCTTCTCCGGGCTTAACTAAGTCCTTCATGGATAAATCACAGATTCATTGAAATGCCTAGAACAAACCCAGTGAAGAGCCATAGAGACATTCAAGTATAGCTTGTGGTAACACTGATAAGACTCATCCAAACCACTAAGACAACAGAACCTTGCTAAGATTTTGTCTCCTTTCACACTCTCCCAAACAAGCAGAAAGAAGGAAATCTGGTCTTCAGTACATTAAGTTACCAAGGACAGGGACACATATTTTAAGAGAGGAAGCGGAGAATAGTGGATACAGTTGAATCTGCAGGAGGAAATGCAGGTAGGAAAATTACTAGAATTTGGAAAATACATGAATACTGCATTTCTAGCCAAAGATGCTAGGGGGCTGAGGGAGTGGAATTTATAGGTATTGTAATTTTTTTTCCAGTTCTTCCTCCCCCGCCAAATCATAAGTGTCACACCAAACATCCACCCATTTTTTCCAAATCTGTTGGTTCTTGTTGCTTTCCAAGACTTTCATGGTTCCATCCCATCTCTAGTTTGAGTGAAAAGTTGCAGAATCTTGCTAGAGCCATGAGAATTTATGACCACTTTTAATACTTAGGCAGATATCGATCTAATAAGAGTTTTATTATTGCTTTGAGACCTGCTTCAGAAAGAGATTACCTTTATAATGATTTCACTCCATAAGTAACTATTCTAGTTTATATTTCATTGGATGATATATGTGAATGGGGAGAAAAGAAGTCTTTTGCTCCGGAGGGTAGTTTATGTGGTGAAAAGCAATATTATTTCTCAATAGGTTTATCTTTGTTATTGTTATTTAATGTGAAATCTATATAGAGATGCAGGAAGCTGTTGACTCTGGTGCGATAAACCCTGGGAGCTCACTAATGTAGGCTCCCAAAGAGGAGGAAATCAATAAAACTGCAATTGGCTCCTATGTCTGTCTTTATTCAATGCCTCCAAAATTGCGTTGAGCTTATATCTTCTAGTCTTTTTTATAAGGCCCTGTCCTCAGGGGAAAGTTACATACTGGCAGTACAGGTCCACTCAGGCCACTGTGTGCCTGAGAACTGCTTTGTAAATAATCCCCTTGCACTCACCTGGGTGGAGCAGGGCTGCCCCAGCCACCCATTCCCCCTTGCTGTGGGGACTGGAACCCCAATGCCATGCTCCATTACCTCCCTGAGGGCCCACAAACAAGTTTGGTTCCAGGCCCACAGACGGTTAATCTGGTCCTGATTCTGCCTATGGATGCTGGAGGCTTCTCCTCCAAAGGCAACTCTAGGCATGCAGGATTAAGCCCTGCTGCTCTTGAGCCCCACCACTCATGGCTTGAGGGGGTGGGAGGAAGCAAGGATGGAGCTGGCAATTAGGACCATTGGGAATGGGGCCTGTCTTTGGGAGCCACCGGGGATAGGGGCTGCTGACCCATGGCAGGTGCTGCCACAGAATGGGGCTTTTGGGGGGCTGGAGCTGCAGCCAGTGGTGGGGGCCACCAGGGAAAGGGGTTTCAGCCTTCCGGTGGGGCCCGCCCAGAAGCAGAGCTGCAGCTTGGTGGCAGGAAGAGGCTTCAACCTGGTTGTGGGGTTTGTCTAAGAACGGGGCTGCAGGGCTGGGGAGGAGAGGATGGGGGCTACAGCTAGTGGTGGGGGAGCCAGGAAAAGAAATTTCAGCCCCGTAGTGAGGGTCATCAGGGAAAGGGGCTTCAGCCCTGCAGGGGTGTTGGCGGTCAGGGCTTCAGCCTCATGTTCTGTAAGTGCTGGCAGACCTCTCCGCTTCTTTAGAATGCACACGAGAGGGGTGACGCACAGTCCAAACACCCTGCCCTTTCCAGAATATATACAGGCTACCAGTCTACAACTACTGTACCTGGTTTCTATCTTTCTCTGCACCCTTCCTGACTCCAGCCAACATGTACAGGAGTCTACTGTCGCTGCAGTGACTGGGGATGTCAGGCACCAGCAGGGGGCATGCAAATATGGGATAATTTGCCCCATTTTTATAAAAAAGTTAGGATGCCTGGAATAGAGCTTAAATAAGGGACAGTGCCAGTAAAAATGGGCCAAATGGTCACCCTATAAAGTATCTGAGTAGTTCAGACAAATCCAGCATAGCATAAGCTTTCATTTGACACCTCTGGGGCCCACTTTGCACCAAATTTGGAACAAGCCCACACTAGTGAGTGCAACAATGTTCTGCCTACTCCCATTAAAATCTAATAACGTGACAAATAGCTTATTCGTTTTTATCCAAATGCTACAACTTTGTCAACTTGCCATTTGTGCAATTGCGATTAAGCTCTTTTATTGTCTAGCTCAAACATTGTCAAGGCACAGAAACATTAGGTGAAAAGTCCCTCCGGGCTCAAGATTATTAATATCTCCCTTTGTACCAGCAGCATGATTAACTTTGCACTTACCATTAATAAGAAAGATCAAAAGAAAACATTTTCAAAACATTCCAATTTTATAATCCTTATCACTGGCTTTTTTTGAAAATGTTTGCTGCCTTTCTATGGGTTTAGCGTGGGAAAAAAAACTTTGACTGGCAGTTGCTTGTCACTTGCATCTCCATCATCTAAAAGAGAAAGCTAACTAATTGCCCTTGGGCTGCAACTGTCAAATTACATCCCTCTGCATTTCAGCTAGAAGGAGCAGAATCACCTGCCTAGAGCTAACAGTTGAAGGATGGAGCACTGTGTCTCTTTGAGTGAATCCATAAGACTAGAGTGTTCTGATTGGAATGCAGATGACATGTCATGTGTAATTTGAGACCTTTTCAAGCCTGCACTGCATGACATCCCGGTACAGTTGCTCTAAAAGCCGATCAGAGATGTAATAAATGAAAAGTCAGTATAATTGTACATAAAAATATAAATGTTGCCCAGAAATACTGTTAGATAAAATGGCTTAAGGACTTGCTTTCATGACTTGGGGATAAAATTTTCCAGCTAGATTCTGAGGGGAGGATGAACATCCAATTTATAACGTTTATTAGTCTCTCCTGATTTTTCTTGGTTTTGTGACGGGGTAAAGTCTCTGTACTCTGCATTTAATATACAAGGTATGATTTATACATTGAAATTAAGAAAATAGATACATTCACACTGAGTCAAATCCCTATCTGACTGGCAGGGAGTCTGCATTTTAAAAACTATTTACTTGCTAGTCAAATATTTTTCTTAACTCCTTGGCAAAAGAGATTGTGTGAGGAATTTGTACATTTCATTCCATAAGCCAAATAAACACAGGTCAGATTCTCATCCCTGCTCTGATCCATTTTCACTGATTGAGTAGAACCTTCCTGCAGGTCCCCCTGTGGGGAGTTTCTAGTATGAGTGTATTACGGACATTACCTGGAGTACAGTGCCAAACTCATAGTTAGCGTTAAGAGGTGCACTCTTCCTTACTCCATTTTTTTTGTACAGTGCCTAGCAAAACAATGCCCTTCCACCAGCAAGATCTGCGAGTCTCTAAGCACTACAGCATTGCAAATAATAAGAAGTTGAAGATGGCTTGTGCTGAGTAGGATTGAGCTTCTAGCTCACACTGGGAAAACTCAGACCAACAGGAACAAAATAAAAGCGCTGGCTGACTTGTCCCAAGCTTTGTTGCAAAGGTTTGAACATGTTATACAAGAAGAGAAGCAAACTGAAAAAGCTTGAGGGTATCTGAAAAGAGAAACTATTCACAAAATGCTTTTATGGATAGTTGATAGCCACAAACAAAATTAGAGAAAATAGTGGCTGGTTTACAGACACTTCTGGGCAGACTGAGTACTGCTCCATTTCAAGGTGAATTTGTTTGGCCTGCTAACTTTTAACCCTCATCGCCTATCAAAGGCAAGACATTTAACACTGCTTTAGGACTATCATCCAAGATGCTTTATTACTCTAGCCAAGGTCCAAGCATTTCTGAAAAACAATTAACAGATTATTCAGCTTAGCAACATGGAGTCACATGCTGCCCAGAGGCTTTTTCTCCTAATTTTTCTGACACACTGGTACTAAGAAACAGCCCCATCTTTTTGAGATTAGCACTGAATAAAGTTGTCCAAACATCCTCATCGTGGGCTGGACAGATTGGCCCATACAAGCTGGGCAATCCTCTTTTGTGCTGCTTTTTCCTTTGTAACAATGATACACGTAAAAAAAACCTTCTGTTTCTAAATTAATTCCTGCCCCAACCAAATTCACATATTTTTACCTCCCTGCAATTATTTATTTTAACTCCCCCTGTGACAGGACGCATCCGTCTGACACGGGGGAGCAACCTCGGCAAGCCCTGCTCAGCCGGCGGCCGCGGGAAAGCCGGGGATGTCCCTGCTGTTCAGCCGCTGCACAGTGGGCGCCGACTGATGACGTCATGCCCGGCGTCCGCAAGAGGCAGCCGGGATGCCAGGGTGTTTGCCGTAGCAACGCGGGGTCGGGCCGACGCCGGAGGCGGGGCTTCCGGAGCGTGGCCAGGGTTGCCGACCCGGCACAACTATAAGAAGGCGCCGGCACCGGGACAGAGGAGAGGGGGAAGTGGCAGGAGCAAGGAGCGGCAAGCGCCTGCTTGCCAGGACCCCAAACACGCCGTAAGTGATGCGACACCCCACGGTGGACGGGGGGACCACGTCGAGAGGGGTGAGGAAGAAAGTGGCCCAGGGCGGAGCCCGGAGTTGGCTGGTGCGCTGACGAGTTACGGTCTCGAACCCCGTCAGCCAGACCGGATCTCGTGGGATCTGAGTCCTTAGGGCCCTGGGCTGGGGCCCATGAAAGGGGGTGGGCCCGGGCTCCCCTTCCCCGCCCTTCCCCCAGAAGGGCTGGAATAGATAAAAAGGGAGCGTTTTGGGGAGAAAACCTTGGAGGCGTTGTTTCGCTGGTATGGAGGATGCGCCGGGAGTGTCACACCCCCCAAAAGAGTCAGACCGTTCTCTGCTTAACTCCTTCCACACAAAATCGATTCCTCCTCCATTCCTTTCTAAAGAAACCTCCATCCTTTCTTTTCCCCCACACACAGTGCTCTGATTTTTAGGCCTGGAAAATTAGGACCAGGCCTGCATCAGACCGATATATGAAGGCTGGGGCAAGATTAGTTTGGTTCTGGGCAGAGAGTGTGGTGTTAGGGATAACCACAGATCAGGCACTGAGAGCAAGAGAGAGCAGCATCAGACTGGTAGAACGAGGAGTAACGGTAGTTCGAATTAGAGAGCCTAATTCGAACTACCTACTCCATGCCGCGTGTAGCCTCAGGCACGGAGTCCGCACTAAGGGGGATTTAAAAATGGTGGCGCCCGGCAAGATGCAAATAAAGCCTGGGATATTTAAATCCTGGACTTCATTTGCAACTTCGAAAGCCTACATTAGCCACCCTAGTTCGAACTAGGGTGGCAGTGTAGACATACCCTTAGAGATCTAGAAAACAAGTCCTAGGAGGGAATATTAAAAAAAATCGAGTTTGTTTAGCCTGGAGAAGAGAAGACTGAGGAGGACATGATAACAGCTTTTCAAGTACATATAAGCTTGTTTCAAGGAAAAGGGAAAATATTCTATATAACCTCTGATAATAAGACAAGACTCAAAAGAGGTTTAGGTTGGACATTAGGAAAAACTTCCTAACTGTCAGGGTGGTTAAACACTGGAATAAATTGCTTAAGGGAGCGGTGGACGCTCCATCATTAGAGATTTTAAAGAGCAGGTTAAACAAACAACTGTCAGGGTTGGTCTAGATAATACTTAGTCCTGCCATGACTGTAGGAGACTAGACCAGATGACCTCTTAAGGTCCCTTCCAGTCCTGTGATTTCCTGATTAGAGCACAGATGTACAAAAACTCTGTGGTTCTTTGAAGGAAAGCCTCCTGGCTAGAACAGATCAGCAATGATCACCCTCCGTCCTTTTGGATAGGAGCATACCAGCCCGATAGTCAGGCACCAGCAGCAGCCCACTGGATAAAAACACATATTTGCCCGGAGACTCATTCCATGCTTGTATTAATTAAATCTACTGCAACTATCGTTAACAGCACAGGTAGCATCTATAATCTCCTCATCTGCTGTGTGTTAGAATGCAGACTTCACTCCTCAATATGGATTTAAATACTGAGCACATCTAATCCCTTCAGATCAAAGAGGATATTTAAGCTTATGCATCTTCAGTACTGGAGTCATGACTGACTCACAGAAGCTACTGTGCCAGCAGGTGAAATCTCATCTGTAGTCTTCACCTTTACAGGTTCCCCTAAGTCATCTACATTCTTGAGAATGATTTTTACTCACCATTTGCATAGTACTGGCCAATCTCATAGCTGTGTACAACAGCTGACAGATCATTTCCCTCAGAGAATTTATAATATAATATCACTGAACAAAAGCAAACAGTTGGAGACAATAGAATATAAGGTGGAGGGGGCCATCAAAGCTTGAATGGGTCATGGACAAAGTTTGAATGAGTCATTGAATAGTACAGATGGTATTTCAGAAGTGAGCTTCTTAGAAGTTTCCTTAAAGGATAGGCCGGAATTAACTTTATTAATGTAGCAACAGTGAGGCTATGGCTACACTACAGAGTTTTTTTGGAAAAGCTTCAATTATGTCCACACTGCAATTATGTTCTTTTAAAAAAATCAAAAGAATGGACGGGTTTTCCCAACATTGGTAAACCTCTTTCTACAAGGAAGAAGCCTTTTGGAGCTCTTCTGGAGAAAGGCGTGTGTGGACAGGGAAGAGGGAGTTCTTTCGCAAGAAGAGGAAAGAGGAAAAAGCACAGGTGCCCTGATGGCCATTCCGCCCAAAGTAATAACAGTTTATATGCAAGATAGTGTCCATTCAGTTTGGCCACTATCTATCAAAAAAGCAGATGCTTTTTCGATATACTTTGGCAGTGTGGACGTGCTTTTTCAGAAGAGCTCTTCTGGAAAAGCTTCTTCCAAAAGAAGCCTGCAGTCTAGACATAACCTTATGTACCTGAAAGCAACAGAGACACCACAATTGCAGAAATGAGAAAGAGAGAGGGTATGTCTACACTACCCCCCGAGTTCGAACTGGGGGGGGTT
Source organism: Pelodiscus sinensis (assembly GCF_049634645.1). NCBI lineage: Eukaryota > Metazoa > Chordata > Testudines > Trionychidae > Pelodiscus > Pelodiscus sinensis. Next base: position 67,328,183 of record NC_134711.1, on the reverse strand, counting down.
AATGTAGTCATACGGAGTTGCAAATGAAGCCCGGGATTTGAATGCCGTGCGGCACGCAGTCCGAACTAGCTGGCATTTAAAAATGGCACCGGCTGGGATCATGCAAATGAAGCCCGGGAAATTCAAATCCCGGACTTCATTTGCAACTCCGTATGACTACATTAACCCCCCTAGTTCAAACTAGGGGGGGTAGTGTAGACATACCCAGAGAGAGAAAGAGAGGAGGGCATCCTATTGCTACTAGCATAACTAATGTTTTCTCATGGCTTTATAAATCTTACTCTCTCAAACTGCTTGATGAAAATGAGAAACAAATTACTGCTGTCAAGTTCCCTGCAGGTATGAATGTATGTATGACATTATTGGGGCTTCACCTCTCTGTCAGTTAATGAATCATTGAAAGGCAAGTAATGCTACGCTACTCATCTACACTATGAGAGACATAACTTACTTTTTTTGGCTACTGTTCCCTTGAGTTAAAGGCTGGGAGAGTCAAAGACTCTGCAATATCTCATGCTTTGGATGCTGTCTTTAAAAACAATTCCACAAATATCTCTAACACAGAGAGAGGGACTTGCTATACCAGAAGGCTATAACCTTTCTGCATTGATGCAAAAAGAATGTTTAAAAAGCATAAAAGTTATTTTATATCAACACTTATTTTTTCTCATTAAAATTGCAATGTTGTGATTGTTTTTGTACTGCTGCCTGAAAGTTTCTTTTGCTATTGAGTTCAGACTAGACTGCCCAGTTATACTGAAAAATAAGTTCACTTGTTCCTGCTACCTCAGATGTTCTAGTCACAGAGTTTTCTTCTCCTCAAGGTACAGGAGTTCATAATCACGAAAATTATTGTGTCCAGTTCTGGGCACCACATTTCAAGAAAGATGTGGAGGAATTGGAGAGGGTCCAGAGAAGAGCAACAAGAATGATTAATGGTGTAGAGAACATGACCTATGAAGAAGGCTGAAAGAATTGGGTTTGTTTAGTTTAGAAAAGAGAAGATTGAGGGGGACATGATAGCAGTTTTCAGGTATCTAAAAAGGTGTCATGAGGAGGAGGGAGAAAACTTGTTCATCTTGGCCTCTGAGGATAGAACAAGAAGCCATGGGCTTAAATTACAGCAAGGGAGGTTTAGGTTAGACTTTAGGAAAAAGTTCCTAGCTGTCAGGGTGGTCAAACACTGGAATAAATTGCCCAGGGAGGTTGTGGAAACTCCATTTCTGGATATATTTAAGAGTAGGTTAGATAAATGTCTATCAGGGATGGTCTAGTCCAGTGGTCCCCAACCTGTGGTGGTGGCCGGGCACCAGGGGGTGTGGCCGTTTGCCCGCCGGGCGCCAGAGGGCGGGGACCCCATAGCCGCGCCCCCCCCATAGCTGCGCCCGGGGCCGATGCCCCCCCTCCTCCAAGCGCCCGGGGCCGGCGCACCCTCCCCCCCAAGCTCCGTGCGCCCGGGGCCAGCGACCCCCCCCTCCAAAGCTCCGCGCGCCCGGGGCCGGTGCCCCCCCCTCCTCCAAGCGCCGGGGGCCGGGGCCGGTGCCCCCCCCAAGCGCCGCGCGCCCGGGGCTGGCGCCCCCTGCCCCCCAAACTCCATGCGCCCGGGGCCGGCGCCCCCCCCTCCTCAAATCCCGGGCTTCATTTGCAACTCTGTATGACTACGGTACCCCCCCCCCAGTTCGAACTGGGGGGGGGGGTAGTGTAGACATACCCACAGTTCTTTGCTGGAGATAATACTGAGTGCTAGGGGAGACAGCTTCTCAATAAAGAAAAAGCAATACTTTATTCAAAGGCTTACAGACAGATGCAAAATTTAAAGCCATGAATCTATGCCCAGAATTTTATCCACACTCCACTACCGGCAGACAAGTCTGATCCAGGCAGGCTGAAATATCTGGTACTCCTAGGTTTTAAAAAGTGGATCTACTGCTTTGTTTTTTCAAACATAAAAATGGTCCATTCTTTAATTCCATGAGAATAGTGCATAACTGTGAGAGATCTACTGAAATGGTCATATGACCCAGTTTTTAAACAGTTTCTTGTAGTAACCCCTTTCATGTACTAGACCCCCAAAGGATCTCACCTTTTCTTCAGGATAAGCCAAGCAGAGACTTGGACACTCCTTAGGGACTCATGCATCCCAGCTGGTATTTGCAGTGACCCCCCCCAAACAGAATAGGGTTTATTCATCAAATGGCACACAGCATTAGAAGCCCTTAGGCCTTAGGTTAGCACAGAAAAATAAAGATGAAAGGGTAATCCATTCTAATCAAGCCAGAGCAGTTAAACAGCCATGCTGCATGAACTCCATTTTCAGGCTCTTTCTCTCTCTCTCTGACTTCCTCTGTCAGTCCCAGTAGAGAGTGCAGCCTGCTCAGTCTAGAGCCCATACTTTACTCCCCACTGGACTTATCTGTCCTCTGTTCTCCAGGCTGGGTCATTCTGAATTCACAACCCTCTGGCTAGAGTTTCTTCCAGTTCAATGTCACTTCACAAGTCTCTGGAGCTTGCAGTGCCTCCCTGAGCTCCTTGTTGATCTGGGTCGATTTCAATCAGTTTTCTAATGATGCTATTCATCCCACCTAGACAGCAAGGTGACACCCCCCCGCCTCCCCGCCTCTCAGTCTGCCCTAAGAATAAACTTAATTATTTCCCCCTGCTGGATAGGAATCCAATGTATAGGGGGAAAGTGAGACACACACAGAATTAATATTAACAAACAAATTCCCATTTCATCACAATCATAATATAGGTGCCAAGGTGTTAGGCATGTGAGTAGTCCCATAGGCCAGGCATTCAGAGCTAAGAATTGAATTTTCAGTGATTTCAGGATAATTGCCAATAGACAGTTGATCACTTAGCAAAAACACCACCATGCTAAGAGACTAACAAGGGAAGCGTCTGGAAATTGAATGTTTCCTTCACTAATAAAAGATTGAGGCAAAATGGTGGGGTATGACAGAAGAATGGACTATACTGTAAGTAAACAACGGAGTTAAGTTCCCAAGTTAATTAATCCCGCATCATTCATGATCACTACATCTTCTTCAAATTTTCTGATTTTTTTCTAATAGATGTAAAGTATATTCATATATTTTTCATTGGCACTTTGCAAGCACACTTCCTGGTTATAATCTCACCGTTGACACAGCAATCGAGGATCACAGACTTGAAGCAATATTTTATTTCTTAATTTAAAAGGGCGTGAAATGTGAACTTCTTTTCAGCCCCTTTCCTGTAGAAAATACTCTGACCAAAAATTGTTACAGTACTGGAAACATGGCATCAGTGACTTTAAAGTTACTGATCTGAGGTCTCACGTTACAAAGGCCATGACTATGAAAAGCAGCAGAAGCAGCATGTTGATGTCACCTTGTCATATTGTGGAGCGGCTTCCAACAGAGGGTGAAGTTCATTTAATTGCAAACAAAAAATATTCGGCATCACTTGAGTGTTTGGAAAAGCGCTTTAAGCTAATTAAGTTGTTCTGAATCTTATAAACTAATCATTCTGTTTTTAATATGCATTCATTAGGAGTTATTAATGATTGATTTGTTCTAAAGATGTTGCACTGTAATTCTAATTTTAGCAATTATCTGTCAAATGACGCACAGCAGAAAAATGCCGTGATAAAAAATTCTTGCAGTATGGATCTTATAAAAATGTAGCAAGCTTTTAAAAAGAACATCTCTTTAAATGTTGTTGGCTACATTGTCTAGTGCATTCCAAGACCTTTGTGACACTCTGATGGGTCAACAAGGCTGGAAAACCGTAGGCTTTGACTAAGTGGAGCGGAGACTGCAGCAATATCCAATGGGGCTCTTATTCAAAGTAAATCTGTCATGCACTTTTTCATTGTAGGTGTACCATGTGATCTTAATTGGTCTCAAGCAAGAGATCTAAAAAAGCTGAGTAAAATCCAAACAGGATCTCAGCATTAACTCTCAATTCCTTAATTTGCTTTTGTATGACAAGACATATTGGGATTTGTTTTCAAAAAACCTTGTGCCATAATGCTATACCCCTGGCTGGTTTGGTATTTATAGTGTTACTTGTGGGCACAGGCCTTGATCAGTCCCTGTGCACAAGACAGAATTTCAACCATTGTGAATGGCAGAAGTCTAGGTGCTTGGGGAAACACTGGACAATAAAGGTATGTCTACACAGCAGCGTTATTTTGGAATAACTGATGTTATTCTGAAATAACAAAGCGTTTATTTCAAACAATCCTTTATTTCAAAATAATGTCAAGCTGGAGGACTTTTTACTCCAACTCATGGTAACCCTCATTTCACAAGGAGTAAGGGAAGTCAAAGTTCTTCCTTCGATTTCCTGGTGTGTAGACAGCGCCAAAAGCCGAAATAAGATATTTTGACTTAAGCTATGTAATTGACATAGCGGAAGTTGTGTAACTTATTCTGACTTTAGCCCTGCTGTGTAGATGTGCCCTACAAACCTGCACACAGTGGGTTATTGGAACAAGGAGAAACTGGCCACTTGCTCAGCTAATCAGCTTCCTTGTCTCCCAGATGGTGAATGCTGCTGGATTGGGCTCAAGACTTAGTCTCAACAAGGGTTTAGAACTGCCCTGGGATTAGACAGGACATGGTCTAAACATAGGTTTCCCACTCCTAAAGTTAACACTATAAAATGAAAAACATTTTGACCTCAGTTTGATTAATTTTGAGGTGCCAAATTGTATACAATTGGAATCCAGCAGAAGTAAACTACTCCTGAAACCTCACCCAAAAGCAAGGGACTGAGTATAATCACTGGAGCTAAATGGGGGAGAGTAACAATGTGTCTCAGGGTATGTCTACACTACCCCGCTAGTTCGAACTAGTGGGGTAGTGTAGACATACCCTCAGTAAGCTAATCATGAACTGTAGCTCAGCAATGAGTCAAGCTATTGTCCATACTACCACTGAAAGAAACTATTGCTGACTGAATGTCAGAAAACTCTTTGCAAAGGGAGAGTAATTAGCTACATCTTCTGCCTCTTCAGTTACGAAGCTTCAGGTACCTGCCAACCCACGTGTTGTAATGGTATCTTGCTAGAAAGGTACATCTGCAAATGATCTCTGTGATTACTGTACAGGTAACTGCTTATGTATTAAGTGATTGAGAAAGTGGCAATACCATATATCTGGAATCTGTGTGATTGGAGAACTCTGTGGGTTCTCTTTTAATTGAAACCTTAATATCACCATTCTTACTAAGAATGTTAGCACTCACAAGCAGTATAATTTAAAAAACCTGCAACTTGAGTCTAAAATTATAGATCAGCGTTGCCTGAGGAATGGGGGAGAGATTTATTATTACTATACACCATTAGTGAAAGCTAAACAGAGATTGACTTGGGTGGGCCCAGTGGTAGCTGTAACATTCTCATCTGAGTAGGATATTAGTTGACTCATGGATTGCGTGAGCTAGTCATACCTGGGACAGAAGTTGAATGGTCTTGGAGTCAGAAGGAGATCTTGGGATTACTAATATGTTTTGATATAGGTTTGATTACATTGCCCTTCATCAAGAGAGTGATGTTTTTACTCATCTCTCCTTAGCAAACTGAGTGTTTTTCTTTAATGCCGTATTTTCTGAAAACAAACTCTTTCAGGCAGTGTATTTGAATAGCATCCAGCATGATGATACTACCACAGAGGTTTTATTGTAATATGAATATTTAATTGTCATAATGGTGCAAAACTTATACATCTATAGGGCTATGTCTACGCTGGCAGCTTCTAGCGCAAGAACAGCCATTACACTACATGCACAAGTAAATTTACAGTATAGTGTTGTAAAACAGGGCTTCTTCCAGAAGAGTTATTTCTCTCCCCATGAGGAGTAAGCCCTTTTGCGCAAGAGCTCTTCCATAAGAGGGCAGAGTAGAAAGGCAACGTGAATTTCTTGCGCAAGAAGCCCCTATGGTTAAAATGGCCATTAGAGCTTTCTTGTGCAACAGAGCGTCCGCACTGCCATGGATGCTCTTGTGCAAAAGCACATCTCTTGCACAAAAGCACACGCCAGTGTAGACGCACTCTTGTGGAAGACTTTTTGCGCAAGAACTCTTCCGCAAAACAGTTCTTGAGCAGGAAGCTGCCAGTGTTGATGTAGCCCTAGACAAAATTCTATATTCATTTCAATGCTGTTCTCTATGTGCACAGACACACACAGACACAGACACAGACACAGACACTGTATGTCAGAGACGAGAAAAGAGACACTGAGCTTTGAATTCAGTAGGATTTTTTTAACATAAATTTAACTTCATATAAACCAAAGATACCAAATTGATCTCTGACACATTCCTTTGAAAATCTCTGATAGTGTAGAGGATCATAAATCATTAATGGCAAACTAAAAATATTGGCAATATGTTGTGATGTTTTCCCGTTAGTCTTAAAATGTTTATCAACCATACAATACAAATTTACTGCATCTAATAATTTTAAAACCACAGTAAGAAAATGAAACCATGACTACATTTTCTTAGGGACCTAGCTACTATTTCCAAAATGACAGTTAATGGCTGAGGCAGGAATAATAAGTTTTCTTAAATTAAAAGGCAGCAATGAGTTCCGATTTATTAATTGGTGGCATTTAGAGAGGTTCTATTTCACTCATGTGACTAAATCTGATCCTGAAGAGCTCAAATGGGCTACTCCTGGGTTTTACCCCTCAGTTTTTACGTAACTCCAGTTCAGGGATCACATATACCAGAATAAGCTCAGAATAACTCAATTTACTTCATTTGGACCATTCCTGATTTACATCAGTACAAGTAAAAGCAGAATTTGTTCCCAGTATACATAGTACTGCTATATTGTTTTCTCCTCTAGATAACTAACATATTTTGGTGGTGCAAAAGTACAGAAATATTTTTGTTGTGGATTTACACTTTATATCTTATTATATTTGCTTTATTATTCACAGGAAAATATTTATGGTTTCTGGACTACTCTAATCCCAGGAGTAGGTCATCTTGGCTCATCAGGAGCAGCCTTACTCACATGAAATATCAGTCTCTTGTAAAAGTATAGAATGGAAATATACAGAACAGCTCTGTACTTACAGGTTGCTGAACCAACCACAAATAAGAACACGTGCAATGATGTTGTGTTTGCAGGGAATGGAAAGGGAGAAGTTTATGGAGGGTCAGTGAGGTTAGATGGCAATCTAGAAGTGATCTCGGAAAGACTCTGGTGCAGAATACTTGGTTCTCCCCTGGGCTTCTGCTGGACCTGCTGATGTCAGTTGTAGACGTGTGGTCGAGGTTGCTTGGAAGGGAACCTATGGTGAAGGTAAGTCTTATAGGGTCACATGGGAGGACTTGTAAGGGCCTGGAATGCCAGTCACATTTGTGACAGGACTTCAAGAAGAATCTATTTTTGTTGGTTTATGATGAACTGAGCAGCTTGGGAAAACTGTCTGCTTTGCCGACTACATCACAAGCTCGTGGAGTAGAAGTGGTCCTGGCCTGGCCTATGTGACTCTGATCTGAAATGATGAATTGTTCAGCAAACTGCAAATGTCTCCTGAATGTAACTAGATTTGCACAATGGCAGATGGTGACCATCCTCTCTCATCATCTACTGTGGCCTTGCTTAAGTAGCAAGATACTATTTAGGTAAGGTTCTTGCAGCATCCCTTTTATCACAGTGACACTGTTTTCTTCCTTTTGTTCTCCTGTAATTCTATATGATTTGGACTCATTTTGGTCACTTAGGAAACAGCTTGTCCTCAACAGTAGAGAAAAAATAGGATGTCAGCTGTATCCATGTATCAACTGTACTGGGCAACTCTTGATGTCATTTGCTGGTGTTGATTTATAAAAATTAGCAAAGTTAGAAATTGAACCTCTTTATTTTAGCCTGTGGATTCCAGTTTTCACAGCCCTCTCAGTCTTGCCATTAACTTGAGAATAATATGGATGATTGCAATGTAGTAGAAAAGTTATATTTATAAAAATACATACAGGAATTCTTCCTGACACCATGGGGCATCATCTGTGACAAGTCTATACTCCCTCAGTGTACAGACATACCTCAGGCAATATATGACATTCCAGCAAGTAAGGTTGGGTGCATGTGCAATTTCTAAATATCTGGAAAAATGTTCAAGGACATGCAAATGTTTCTGTCCCTATAACTCAGTTGTCACCCAATGTTCTTTTTCCAGGCTCTGTTTGACAGCCGAGTAATTATTAATGACTCCTTATGGTGGGCAGACTTGGGTTTTTTTTACAAAGCTCACAGTTGGCTACAATTGCTTGGATGTATTTCCCAATTTCTGGCCATCAAACTGTCTTTTTTGCTCATGAATGGCTTTTGTAAGGATGTTGAAAGGTGTAGTGATCTCTGGTAAGCTTATTAACATGTGTGTAAGTTCTTTTATTGTTTTTAATATGTTTTTCTCTGTAATGCCTCCACCTCAGAAATAAATGTGCTTACTTAGAAAGGGCTGTGTGGTACCTTAACTGTGGCAATTACATTATTTACCATTTCCAAGGAGAGGAGAGAAGGAAAATGAAGCAGGCCTGCTTAGGCTGTCTGTTTTTAGCTTAGAATATCTTAGTGTAGGTAGGGGACTGTGCAGCCTGGAAATAGCCCAGTCAGAAGGGATCGTGACATATGTCTCCACACAACAAGGTGACAGCTGAAACCTGGAGCCCAGAGTGGGTACCTTTGTTGAATGATAGGGAAGACAGGAGTGGTTGCATTGAGCTGTGACAGCCTGAACTGGCATAAGGTCCTAATGTGTTCAATTCATTATATCTGGGGACACTTTTCTTTTAGAAAACATTATAATAGTATTCCCCACAAATGGCTCCAAACACTTTAGTAATGCTGTTGTAATAAGCTTGAAGTAGAAGTTGGTCTGAACACAAACCCAGATCCAAATGCTGCCAAACCCCATGGTGGCATTTAGAATTTGAATCCAAATATGGCAGCTGTCTCCTATCACGACCATGAAAAAGCTTAACCAAAAACCCAGGTCCAAAATCCGGCTGAGTTATGGCAGAGTTTGAAATCCCACTCTTAATGTTGGTCCCTTCCACAAGAGATATGTTGAATACAAAGATTGGTCCATTTCATAGCTAACTGTATTGCTTGCTGAACAAGCAAAACAGATATCACAATCAAAGTATTACCTCCCTTGGCAGATTGCCAGAAGTGGCATAACTAGCTAAGATTTAAGCAGAGACCTGACCAAGTAATTACCTATTTTGATCCCTATCCTGGTTCTTCCACAGGATGGGCCAATATCATTTGTTACCTAGAGATTATAAAAAGATTAGTCAGTTTCCTCATATCATGTACCATGAAACAATTTCAAAGCATTTGCTGCAATTGCTGTATTGAAAGTATTCATGTCTTCAAGAAATCATGTTTTAAACTTGGAATTGGTAAGTTACCTTTTCTATCACTGATCACAGTTTCTGTACCCTTCCAATCTTCTTGCTGCTTAATCAGAGATTTAATCAGATATTTTAGTTTCTATATTCAATACTTTTTTCTTATTATGGATATAACTATGCTGTTGTTCTTTTATGGAAGGAGTCAGATTTTACAACAGATTGAAAGAATGTATTGAAAAAGCTGATTGGGACAATACATTTTGGATGACACTTTTTGCCTTTCAATTGTTCTTTCATCTGCTTTTGTGATGGGAAGGGTGACCAAAAAGAGATGATGGAGTAAGTCATTGCTAGAGCATTTTTTCTACCTCAGGGCTTGCCATCATGTGATCCAAGCTAAATCACTGACAGAAATCTTGGAGGTCCTCTTTCTATGTGCTAGTTTTTAATCAAACAGCATCTGCTGCTTTGTCAACAAATAACAAGAGCATGAGGACACTAAATAGCATTTGCTGTTTAATGTGCTGCAATTCTGAAAGGTTTCTGACAGGTGTGAGATACAGAGGTGGAATGAAGGAAGTAGGTTCACCCTGGACATTGAGTTTTATAGGAAAAAAGGAGCCAGACAGAGCAGGTTGTGATAGTATGGTTTTCTATGCAGTCTTCAATGACTAAAAGATCATGTTTGTTCATTACAGACTCAGGCACTAACAAGCAAATTTCCCAACAGTGGCTACTGTATGCTCAATATCTGAGCATTCAAACTGAGATACAATAGGGTCTTTGACTTCAGTTTGGAGCTGGGGCTTCAGCACCTCTTGAAATCATGCCCACAAAATTTGGGAGCTCTACTGATTGTCACTGCAAAATGAAATATATTTGTTTTGTAAAAACACAGTATTGCTGATTCTGAATGATGAAGTTGTGTTTCAACATGTTGAGACAGGGATGTGTTAACACAGCTTATATTATAACTAAGAAATGCTGTATTTAATGCTTACTCCTCCAGTGAAATAAGATTGTCTTCTCTGTTCTGTGATTAAATATTTTCTATCAAATATAACTTCCCATTGACTGGAAAACTCCTGACTGACAGTTCATTAAGGCTGCCAGTTCTTAAAGGCACTTTCTTCATGGTTATCTACAGATTGGTATCACCTGCACTGCAAATAGTCATCATCTTTGTTGTTTTGGGATGATTTCTATGGTCCAATTTTGTAAATTAGTTTTATGAAATGTTAGTAGTTTTATATAAATCACCTATCCAGCCTAATTTTATCTTTAATCACTCTTCTCCTGCCCCTTGTATATGCCACTTACAATGATTTGGTCATCAGAAAATTAACAATCAGGGAGAAAAGTGGTACCAGCGATGGATGCCAATTCTCACAATATAAAAAAGTAAAACAAGCCCAAAAAATAACCAATCCTGTTTCAAAACTAGCCCAAAATGAGCCCTATCCATTTTTGCTCAGTGATGCCTAGCTACAAGCAAATAAGCTCCAAACTAGCCACACTTCAAAAGGAGTAATTAAAAAAATTCCTAGCATAGAACCAGCAAGCATTGTCTCCCCTCCAACCCAACCCCCCCATACCCAACCATGGGAGGGTTGGGGGGAGGGAGGCTCCACCAGGCCAGCACCACATGGCAGATAGGGAGACAGAGTTTTGTCAACTTTCACATGCTGTAAATAGGCATCTAACTTCACAACAAGCCACAAATCAAGCTAAATCCTAAGAGTGCCCCCACATTCTATGTGACTACACACCCCTGGCATACCCTTACATACTCCTGGCCTTTACCAGGCCTGCCATGCACCTCTGAACTCTTTTCTCATTGCTGTCTCTTTCACTCCTTGCTCTTTCCTACTTCCTTTCTCTCCCTTGTTGGGAGCCGATCAAAATAAAGAAGCAACAAGCCAAAACAAGCAACCAGCGAAAAAGTAGCCAACACACAATTCACAAGCCAATTAAACCAAAAATAGGACCAATTTCTGCTGTTTGATGCAGATTTTGCCATGTCCAAACCAAGAAACCTACCCCACCCCACCACACGCCTCTCCACTTCTTTTGTCTCCAGCCCTACCTAATTGCCCTTTAAGGGAGTAGGTAGAAATGAAGTCCAGCATCCAGAAGGACTCTAGGGGTTGTCAGGGTGTCTGAATCTGAGTTTCTGAGCGAGATTGAGTCTGAGCTGAAAAAAAACACCAGCCCCCACCCCAGGTCTTGGTTCCCTGAATCCCTTCCCTCATTGGCCTGTAGTGCCCTGCCATTCAGGATGACCTGGAGCATTGGTTTCTCCCCCTTTATCCTGTGGACTGGCAGTCTATAGTCTCCTGCAGGTTCTTTCTTTTGATTGGAAGGTTTTTGTCATCAGGAGCCAATCACACTTTCTGAAGGAAAAGTCATAAAAAAACAGCAGCCATTTGGGAAGCCCAAATAAGCAAGAATTCCAAAAAGCAACAAGCTACTTTAAAAAGCTGGAAAATCCTCAAAACAAGCAACAAGCAGCTCAAAGCAATTGCAAGCCAAGTTAGCTTAAATTAAAGCATAAAGTGGCTTGTTTTAAAACAGCTTAGCAAGCACCCCAGCGTTCTCACTTACCATATTCAAATGGTGGGGGAAGAGAAGGAGAGCCAGCTAGTAGGGATACTGCTAAGCAGTTGCAGCTCAGAGCAGCTTATACAGGAGCTGACTTGGAGGGCTCTGTTATTTTTGGGAAGGCAACCAGTTCTACCACCTTTCTTTAATGACTCATGACTAGGCATGAGTGAAATGCTGCCTCCTTTAAATATGCATTTCTAGATTTCATGTTTCTGAAGTGGAAGAATTATTATATGGGAATGTGCATTTCTGGATTGTAGGTAAACTCTGCACATTCTTGCAACTCAAACTATTCCTTCATAAAATATATTATTTAATAACTTCAGTGAAAAATTCAAGAAAGAAAGAAAGAAAGAAAGAAAGAAAGAAAGAAAGAAAGAAAGATTATAGCATCTTATGTATGATTATTGCTAAGGGCTTTATAACTGTTACTGGCAGTACTTTGTCTTCTTCGTATATTAAAATAAATCCAAATGAATGCTAGGGGAATCCAGAAATACTCTAGATTTTTTCCTTTGTAACTGGGATCAGACTCTGATTAAGCTTCTACATCTACCGGTTGAACCTCTGAAATCCAGAATTCTCTGGTCCGGCGACATCCGTGTTCCTCGGGGAGTCCTGGCTGGGTGGGGATGGCAATCCCGGATCCCCACAGGTGGGGGGAAGCGGGGCATAAGGTGCTGGAGAGCTCTGTCCTGGGGAGCTTCATCAGGATGAAGCCCAAGTCCAAGCCCTGGAGGCTGAAGATCCAGTGGCAATGGGGCTGGAACAGAGCCAACTGCAGGGAGGGGGAACATCCTGTGAAGCTAGTGGCAGGGGACCTCCCCATATCCGACAAATTTCCTCATTTGGGCTGGATCAGATCCTGGGGTGCCAGACAAGGAAGGGCCAACCTGTAGTAAATACGTAAGATAAATGTCACAAGGGGAGAAATCCAAAGTGCCTTTTGGGTTTGGGATGCTCTTGAAGCAATGAGATTATCTTCTACTATGAAGAGCATGTTAGTGCACATGTAACCCCCAAAATTTCCCTGCATCAGAGCATATCTACACTACATGGAATATCGATGCTGCCGCGGTCTATCTTCTGGGGTTTGATTTAGCAGGTGTAGTATAGATCCACTTGATCGAACTCAAAGGGTGCCCTTATTGGTTCCAGTTCTCCTACTGCTCACAAGGAGTCAGGGACGCTGATGGGGGATTTTACTCCCATTGTCCTTCCGCTGTGTAGATGGTGTGGAAACATGACTCCAGCTCTGTAATTTATGTAGCTGAAGTTGTATACCTTACTTCGACCTTCCATGTACTATAGACCATATATATATACACACACAGCACCTATGAAGGGAGCAGCACACAATATGAAAACCCGTGTGAGAAGAAATATCAGAAAAGACAGAAATAGTTCCATAAAATTTGTGTATATTTTCTCCTTTGCAGTAGTAAACATACTACATGCAACCTATGCAGAAATAATTTATGTTCTGTCATGAGCTAGTGTTTAATTATTGGTGACTAGGACTTAATTATTTAATCAAATCAGATTTTTATTACTAATGCATCTATGTTTAGAAGCCTGTGATGAAACTAGATTTGCAAACATGCTTTCACGAAAATGAAGCTTGAAAAGTTCCAGACATGATAATGCATGAGGCTCCATGTAAGCTGTTGACATTTTGGTTACTGCTACAAGATTTGTTCATTAAGCAGTTGGCCTTTGGCAAAACCTTTTATCTTATCAGCTTTAATAACTTTGTTTTCAGTTTTCTTGTTACCAGCAATAAAGAAACAAATTTGACATGACTCTAGTGAAAGGCTGATGAGGAAGCAAATGGAACTAGCAAATCTGAGACAAGATTTAGGTGAACTTAAGCAACAAAATTTCTTGCAGTTGAGGAATATTGTTCGACAATGTTATCTTCCATTAACATTAATGGGACTTATGCTCTCACATTAAGTAAAGATCCTTGAATTTCTGAGGAAATGCAGAGGGACATCTTTGAAAAACACAGCTTGTGGTGCTGAATTTACCTCACTATTGTAGAGTATGGAACATTGAAAGTGGGGAGGTATTACAAATGGAAAGGAAATGTAAAGAAGAGTGCTTACAAAAGGCCTTGCGATTAGCAAAATAAAATACCCAGCTGGCTAAAAGGAAATGAAAAAGGCTTTTACTCTGCCTGTGGCAACTCATCAAGGCAATATAGCATAGCTCTAAATAAAGGATTGTTGTTTTAAGTCACAAGAGAAATACACAATTGACAGTGGACTCTGGCAGCTGCCCCAAGACTATTACGATTAATTAGGTTCTAAATAAGCAAAACAGCACGCTACATCTTCTGGAAGTCTCAGGCAAGGGCATCCAGTCCTAGCACAGAGTCCATATTGTCCAACAAGCAAACAGTAATCTGGTGCAGATGGTGCTGATATACCATATGCACTGACTAATTTGAATCTGTTTCTCTTTGAATGGTCTCTTTCTGATTTATCCATAATGCTAAGATTAGAAACAGGAGTAGAACATATTTCAGACAAAACTTTTTTTAAAAAAAATAACATCTACTCTGTGATGGTTCTATAAGAACCAGATGAAGCTGATTTGGTTTCAGGTTCTGTTGTAAATCCCAAACTGACTGAGGCTCAACAAACTTTGAGAAGTTTCAGGGTGGAAGATTTTTGTCTATACAAATGTTGGTATCTGGAAGGAACTTTTGTCTATACAAATGCTGGAAGGTTTTGTGGCAAGGCCACCCATTTCATGGATGTGGGGGAAACTGTCTATTCACAGAGTAAAATTCTGGATCCTGGGATGAATAAAATGTCTGCCAGAAATAAAATGAGGAAAGAGTGTGGCAGGTTTTTTTCATATCCCCAGAAGGTTGTGAAAATGTCAAGGAGAAGCCTGGGATTTGTTAAGGCATGCCGGGAGTGAAGGTATTCCGGGAAAACCTCTGCCCATTTCATTGCTTTCATCATAAAACTGACAAACTCAACAGTTCCACATGATTTTATAGGGTATGTCTACACTACAAAGTTAGTTCGAACTAACTTTCATAGGTGCTACACTAGCACTCCGTTAGTTCGAATTTAATTCGAACTAATGGAGTGCTTAGTTCGAACTAGGAAAACCTCATTTTACGAGGATTAAGCCTAGTTCGAACTAGCTAGTTCGAATTAAGGGGTGTGTAGCCCCTTAATTCGAACTAGTGGGAGGCTAGCCCTCCCCAGGTTTCCCTGGTGGCCACTCTGGCCAACACCAGGGAAACTCTTCTGCCCCCCTCCCGGCCCCGGCCCCCTTAAAGGGGCACGGGCTGGCTACGGTGCCCGTGCCAGGTGCAAGCCTGCCAGCACCCAGCCAGCAGACCCTGCACCTGGCACAGATCGAGCCACCCACCCGATGCCCCCCAGCCCTCCCCCTCTTCCCGGAACCAGGCTGGCGGATCCCAGGAGCTTGCCTGGGACCGCAAGAGGCGGGCACCCGCCTGGGCTAGTGCAGACATCGTGGACCTCATCCACGACCTCCGCAATAGGCACAGGAAAGTGGCCGGCTAGGGCAGGAGAGCTGCCAGCCTGGCCACGCAGGAACAGGTGTGCAAGAGAATCAAGGGGGTCTAGTGAGACCCCCGACCCTGAGCCCTGAGCTTACAATGGCCGTCCTGGGTCAGACCAAAGGTCCATCTAGCCCAGTAGCCTGTCTGCCGACAGCGGCCAACCCTAGGGACCCTGGAGGGGATGGACCGAAGACAGTGACCAAGCCATTTGTCTCGTGCCATCCCTCTCCAGCCTTCCACAAACCTTGGGCAGGGACACGACACCTACCCCCTGGCTAATACCACTCCATGGACCCAGCCTCCATGACTTGATCTCACTTCCCTTTAAACTCTGTTCTAGTTCTAGTCTTCACAGCCTCCTGCAGCAAGGAGTTCCACAGGTTGACTCTTTGCTTTCTGAAGAACAACTTTCTCTTACTAGTTTGAAGCCTGCTACCGATTCCTTTCCTTTGGTGTCCTCTAGTCCTTCTTTATGGGAACTAATGAAGAACTTTTCTGTATGCACCCTCTCCACCCCACTCATGCTTTTAGAGACCTCTATCCTGTCCCCACTCCGTCTCCTCATTTCTAAGCTGAAAAGTCCCAGTCTCTTTAGCCTCTCTTCATATGGGACCTGTTCCCAACCCCTGATCATTTTAGTTGCCCTCTCCTCTCCCAGCCTCTCTCTTCCCCCCTCCCACCTCCTTTTCCCAGTCTCCCCCAGTTTTGTTCAATAAAGACAGATTCCATTTTGGAAGACACGTTATCTTTATTTTGTACATCAAGAAGAGGGGCTAGGGAAGGGTAAGTGGAAGGAGGTGAGGGAGGAATGGGGCACGAGCCCCCGATGGGGAGGACTGGGCTGGCTCTGCGGGCTTCTGGGGGTGGAAGCTCTCCTGCAGCCCCCCAATTGCCCCCTCTCCCCAGATGGCAGCCTGCGGCAAGTGCAGCCGGGCTGATGGCTGAGTGGTGTGATGTGCCCAGTGTGGGTAGTCCGGGCAATCCAAGCCAGGACTGCTTTGCAAGCGGGGCACCCCTGAGAACTGTCTGTCCGGGGTGGGGGTCAGGACCCTTTAAGCACAGCCCTCGGCTAGCCTGAGACAGCATCTCCACGCTCTAAGTTCTTCTCTGATGCCCTGCCGGCACTGCTTCTGGCCATCCTTAAGCGTGGTTCAGGGTCCACTTAATGTGGACATGCTAGTTCGAATTAGCAAAACGCTAATTCGAACTAGTTTTTTAGTCTGGATCCGTTAGTTTGAATTAGCTTAGTTTGAATTAACTAATTCGAACTAAGTTAGTTCAAATTAACGTTGTAGTGTAGACATACCCATAGGAATTTGTGTTTGAGTATATAGATCCAGAACAAAATCTTACTAACTGAACCTAGATAGTTTCTTACAGCCCTCACAAAACCTCTTCTCAAAGAAGTTCAAAGTGTGAGACTGATATTTGAATATTGGTGTCCCATCAGATAGATGTTACTTACAGTAACAGGAGTTAAACACAGGTAACAATAGCCACCTTCATGTGGGGTTGGAAAACAAAAACTTTCTTTATTCCAAACAATCAACTTGCTTCAGCTGAGTTTGGCTAGGTCAGTTCTAAGAAAAGCAAAGCTCTGATCTATCTCCTATCTAGGATTTCATTTCTCTCAGGGAGTCCCATTCAGTCTCTGTCCCTTACAGTGGTCCAGCAGTAAACAAATGGTACTACCAACTGAATTATCCTTTTGCATTATTAATTCAAGCTGGTCAAAACTTGGAATTTCTGTTTGATAGGGAATTTCCTTTCATTTTGAATCAGAATGAAAATATCAAGATTTCTCACAATCTGAAATTCAAAAAAAAATAATTTCAGAAATATTGAAATGACTTTATCAAAACACTTTTTCTTACAGTAAGGTCAAAGTGCTTCATTTAGATGTTATGATTTTGATATGCTATATTATATTAATAGTTGAAACAATAAAATCAAATGAAGCTCTTTGACATTATTGAAACAATAGCTTTTGACTTTATCAAAACTAAATATTTCAGTAATTTTTTAATTTTGTTGAATTCAATATATTTCTGTGATTTTTTTTATTAATTCTATCAGCATTTAACAATACAAACCTGCTCCTTCTGAAAAATGTTGACCAGCAATACTTACGACCTCCATCACTATAAATCCAGCTCTTTATATATCAGCAGGTATGTGAGTTCTCCTGCTCAGAGCAGCCACTTCTGAGTCTGTGAATGCTGTTTCTTCCTGATTATTAACTATAGAGAGAAACTTCTGTGTGCAGAATGGACTCTTCCAGAAAGTGTTACAGGGCATGACTGAGTAGAGTCCCTTTCTCCCCTGTTATGGGACTGCTGTATAAAATAAATATGTCTGTATATACCCTAAGTAGATATAGAGTTACTTCTGATATCATGTAAGATTATCGTGTAAGATTATATAACATTTGTTCATAAATAGGTAATTTACATAAAGTTCTTGTTGTTCCAGGTAACTTCCTGAATCTTCTTCTTAATATTCAGGCCATATCTTTAAACTCTATTCTATTTTGACCAAAGATAGAACTTGTATACCCTACTACCATTCTTACTCCATGAAAGATTTAAAAGAAAGTTTGTTCTGTAATCAGTTATTTTAGACTAAGTACTATAAATTCATATTTAAGGCTAAAGTATCTCAGGTATTCTCAAGTACAGTAGACTTCTGATAATCCATCTAGGTGGTGCCGGATGATCAGATATGCCGGAGTATCAGGAGGTAGTATAAGCTGGTTATGTATATACTGTATACAGTATATACTGTATATAAAGTGTTCTTAACCCTTTTTATTGTACATACTGTATACAGTATACTGTAATGTTTTTGTTTTTTTAACCCTTTTTACCCTTTTCCATCAGTTCAGCTGCTGCTGCTTTTACCTTGTGACTCATTTTTTGCCGAAGCTCACTCACTAGGCTCTTGCCATTTTGATGCCGGACTATCAGGAGTGCTGGACTATTGGATGCCGGACTATTGGAGTTTTACTGTAGTTGGTTATTCTTTTAGGTGGAAAGAAGATGAGTGGACACAACTCCTAATCTAATCTCTCTAATTCACCATATTTTGAACAGTGATACTCTATAGAAAAGATAGAAAATAATTTAAAAAGAAAATTGCACTATGAATTTTTGGGCTTTTGGATGATCCCTAACTAAATAATTAATTTTGGCTAACCACACATTTTATTATACAATCCAAATGCTCACTTTTTGAACCGCATGTTTAATTTCACTTTAAAATAATTAATTTGTTTTCATCTTGTTTGAAGCTTAATTGGAAGCTCACATGGACTCAGTCGCTGGACCTGTAGTCACCAAGCAAACAATTCTTACTGAGTAAGAAAAGTAACTAAACTATTGTTCCACATTTTTCTGTTGCTAAATGATTACTGATAAAGCAAATCTGAACAAATATGTTTCCTCTGACTGTGCTTAACTTTTGAGATCTTCTTGCAAAAAACTGAAATGCCCATTCAACATATGCCTCTATAGCAGTGGTGGGGATCCTCAGGCTCAGGGGCCACTTGTGGCCCCTGGCTTCACTGGATCTGGCCCCTGAGGCTCAGGGCCCCCCTAGTATTGGGAAGCTGGTGCTGGTGCTCCAGCCACCTCCACCTGGCTGTTCCAATGCAGCTGGAGCCCAAAATCTACTAGGTGGGGCTCTCCTAGGCTCCGGTGTATGAGGGGAATGTGGGGAGTGTCTTCCTCCTTCTCAGTCAGGGGCCACATCAGTGAGGATTATTTTTTTGGTCTGTTTTCCCTTACTTGTGTGTGGCTCCTAACTGATTTTTTATGGGTTAGTGGCCCTTGACCCAGAAAAGGTTACCCACCGCTGATCTATAGTATGGATTTGTGATTGTGGAGTTACATATTGAGAGAAACCTACATAGATAAGAAACTCTGGGGCATTCCTCATAACTGTCCCATTGCAGGTGGGACTTTACACCACCAAAGAACAAAATTGGCTGGGAGTTCAGCTAAATCTCTCTCTCTCTGCTCTCTTACCCATCACTCAACCCACACAGACCTCAACAAATCCATGGATATGAAAGCCATCTTTATGGAGACCCTGTATCTCCCAACTGAATGTCAGTCTCTCCTGGCTTCATTGGAAATGGACACGAACATGACAGAAAGACATTTTAGAACAGTGGTTCTCAACCAGGGGTATGTCTTCCAACAGGATTTCCAGGGGATACAGCTAGATATTTACCTAGTTTTACAACAGGCTACATACAATGCACTAGAAAAGTCAGTACAAACACCAATTTGATACAGTGGCTTTCTTATACTGCTCTATATAATATTCTCTGAAATGTAAGTACAATATTTATATTCCATTTGATGTATTTTATAACTGTATGGTAAAAAGAGTTAAACAATTTTTCAGTAATAATGTGTGGTGACACTTTTTTATGTCGGATTTTGTAAGCAAGTAGATTTTAGTGAAGTAAAACTTGGGGGTGCACAAGACAAATTAGACTCATGAAAGGGGTACATTGCTTTAGAAAAGCAAAGTAACATAGGGTATGTCTACACTACCGCGCTAGTTCGAACTAGCGGGGTAATGTAGGCATACCGCACTTGCAAATGAAGCCCGGGGTTTGAATTTCCTGGGCTTCATTTGCATAAGCCGGGCGCCGCCATTTTTAAATCCCGGCTGGTTCGAACCCCGTGCAGCGCGGCTACACGCGGCACGAACTAGGTAGTTCGAACTAGGCTTCCTAGTTCGAACTACCGTTACTCCTCGTGGAATGAGGAGTAACGGTAATTCGAACTAGGAAGCCTAGTTCGAACTACCTAGTTCGTGCCGCGTGTAGCCGCGCGGCACGGGGTTCGAACCAGCCGGGATTTAAAAATGGCGGCGCCCGGCTTATGCAAATGAAGCCCGGGAAATTCAAATCCCGGGCTTCATTTGCAAGTGCGGTATGCCTACATTACCCCGCTAGTTTGAACTAGCGGGGTAGTGTAGACATACCCATAGTAACTACAAAACAGACTGAGGGCATTATTCCCAGCCATTAAGTGATAGAAAAGAGAAAATAAATCTTACACTCAGTATTACCTCCACTGCAAATGAAGTCAGACAAAACTATTGCTCCGTTTTCAGCATTTATTGCAATGTCAGTAAATCACTCCAAAGACATCTCTAACAATAACAGAAACAAACAAACAAAAAAAGCTTTTGCTAATAAATACCTTGTAAGATATTGGATAGCTTAAGACAGAGATCTGTAGATATTAGATATAAGACCTAAATATTTTAAGGGAAAAATAAATGAACAGAATACCCATTTTTTTTAAAGAAAGACATATTGGTAGAGAGAATTTTGAGGGCTTTTTGTGTTATAAATATCTGTACAGAACAATCTCCTTTACTTTGCAGTTTACCATGAATCCATATTCATGGGTTCATTGAGCAACTCTAAAGTAAATGACAAAAGGCTTTCCCTGCCTTAGTTTATATAATATATATATATATATAATTACAAGAATTCATGATTTCTTTTACATCTAAGAGTACATCTAGACTGTAGAGCTATTTTGGGATGCTGGAAGTATCTTGAAATAGCAACGCTGAGTCTTTAAATGCTCCCACTCTTTCCCAAAATAGCGGGTGCGCTATTCTGGCATCCCTGTAACCCTTGTTCCATGAGTTTAAGGGATATGTCAGAATAGTGCCTTATTCTGAAATTTGGTGCTGTCTAAATAGCAAATTGTGTAGCTTCTTCTGACAGAAGGGTGCTGTCTAGATGTACCCTAATAATGCACTAATGGTAGCTACCCTGACAATTTTTCACTGAAAACTGCAAGTCTGGACAACTAAACTGTGATTCTTTTTTAATTCTCTTTTTAAATTATCAGCAAGCTGAGTAGTATATATGTTTGGCATTGTGTACTAATCTTGATAATACTTTCCTGATATTGTGTTAGCTCATTTTGTATGAAGTTGTTTGGGTCTGTTGAATAATGCTTCTCATTTTGTGGATCACTGACCTGTTACACCATAATAACCCTGTTGGAGCAATCACAGCCTGTCACTTCCATCTGCCTGCTATATATGTGGACAAAGCTTACATACTAAAATTCCTTGTGGTATTTTAGATAAGCTTGGATATTCCCTATTTTTTCATGGGAATAGTTTTGCTTTTCTCCCCAAAAATCCTCAAAGGACATGGAGTATTTTGTATTGCTATTAGATGATAAGCTTCTATTTTATCAAGATGAAAGCTAGCGGAAATGATTACATAACTGTAAAACATGACCTTTTAATCATAATTCAGCAACATTCAATATTTTCACCATTATATATTTCATAAATTATGAGTCCTGTTCATCCCAATGGGAGATAACTAGATCATTTTCTCATGAACTACATTGTATACAATGTGCTAAGTTTAGAATTGAAGTATGTTCTAAATACACCCTAAACAATTGTGCTCATTTGGAAGTACTGACAATTTTAGAACTAGAGCTGTGTGAATGACACTAGTATAGTGTCTTTTGCTATTTTTTCCATTCACATATAACTAATATATATTTGTCACTGACTCTAACTTACAGGCATTCTAACAGTATTTTTATCTTTATTATAATTTTACAAATATTATATCAACATCTCAGTTTTAGAAGAGGAAACTTTCATTTGTACACTTCAGATTACACTGTCCTGCATCTAAATCACTAGAATTCTTGCTGTTCTTCCACACTTGGATACAAATTTCATTCAGTTTAGAATGACATTTATTTTAGATAAAGAAAAACAACAAAGAACAAAAGTAAAGTCTCTATGAGGAAGCATATAATTCCTGAATTTTCTCTGACATTCAGCACTGATATGAACAAATCCTGATTCAAAGCTTGGGATAATAACCTGAAAGGCAAAACTTCCTCTAACTACAGTGTGCTTTGTCAGGCTATTGAAGATGCAAATACAGAGAAAATAGCTATTTAGCTAAATGTGCCAATCGGGAGTTCAAGTTTACATTTTATCTATCTGTTGATTGCTGTAGGGTGAAGGATTTACTGAAGTATCTCAGGGTATGTCTACACTACCCCGCTAGTTCGAACTAGCGGGGTAATGTATGCATACCGCACTTGCTAATGAAGCCCGGGATTTGAATTTCCCGGGCTTCATTAGCATAAGCGGGGAGCCGCCATTTTTAAATCCCCGCTGCTTCGAACCCCGTGTAGCGCGGCTACACGGGGCTCGAACTAGGTAGTTCGGACTAGGGTGCCTATTCCGAACTACCGGTACACCTCGTTTCACGAGGAGTACCGGTAGTTCGGAATAGGACCCTAGTCCGAACTACCTAGTTCGAGCCCCGTGTAGCCGCGCTACACGGGGTTCGAAGCAGCGGGGATTTAAAAATGGCGGCTCCCCGCTTATGCTAATGAAGCCCGGGAAATTCAAATCCCGGGCTTCATTAGCAAGTGCGGTATGCATACATTACCCCGCTAGTTCGAACTAGCGGGGTAGTGTAGACATACCCTAAGTGATGTAGGCACTTCTCACTGGCTTTCAATAGGAGTTGGGTGCCTAACCTGCTTAGGCAGTATTGAAAATCCCACTAGGCACCTGTCTGCATCTTTAAGCACCTAAATAGGTTTGTAAATGTGGCCCCCTAATAATATGATTGACTATTAAGTTCTTGAGCAACAGACCATCAAAGTCATAGGGAAGACTTATGGCTTATTTTGTCATAATGGTTCAGGCTGATGAATTAACCAAAGATATTCTTGTATCAGTCTGGACTTTTGCTTAAAAGTGTCCTATCCAAGTAATACTACTCATCTGCGTCTAGACTGGCATAGTTTTGCGGAAATACTTTTAACAGAAGTTTTTCTGTTAAAAGTATTTTCGCAAAATAGTGTCTAGATTGGCAAGGATGCTTTTGCGCAAAAAGTGCTTTTGCACAAAAGCATCCATGCCAATCTAGACGCGCTTTTGCACAAGAAAGCTCCGATGGCCATTTTAGCCATCGGGCTTTCTTGCGCAAAAAATTAAGGTGCCTGTCTACACTGGCCCTCTTGCGCAAGTATTCTTGCGCAAGAGGGCTTATCCCTGAGCGAGAGCGTGAAAGTATTTGTGCAAGAAGCACTGATTTTGTACATTACAAAGTCAGTGTTCTTACGCAAATTCAAACGGCCAGTGTAAACAGCTGGCAAGTTTTTGCCAGTCTAGACGCACCCCTCATGTTTTCCCTGTTTGAATTAAGAGATATAGTGATACTGTATATTCGATGGTATAGCTGCAGGTCATATAGTAATATGGGCACCATCATTTTATTTCTTTTCCTGAAGACAAATTAGCTTTTTATAGAAATCTTTAATGCTTTGTTGGTGAGTGGCACTGCTTTTTAAAATTAATTACAAGGAGACAGATTTATAAATTCCCTCTGGAAAAAGCACATTTACTACTTTAGAGTAGAGTGCCTCTAGCCAACAGTATTCACTTGGAAACACTGCCAGACTGTAAAGCACTATTATTGAGGTCATGCTAGTGACTGACAATTTTTTTTTAAATAGAGGATAGGTGAAAAATTGTTTAAGTGATAATAGTAAATACCAGAAGAACAAAACCAAATAAACATTTTTTTAAATGTTTTGCTTAGTGAAAAAAACCCTCTGTCACCACTGATGCATTTGGGAAAAAAATATAGGGAAGAAGTTCAATTTTAATAGCATAGTCCTCCATAGAACATTGCAGATTCCTGTATCCAAATGGAATGCATTGCAGGATTAGGGTCCTAGTTTTCATTTTTGAGTGAGTTGGCCAAATCACTAACATTTATAAAATCACCATCAATTTAGGTTTAATCAATTATGTCCCTAATAATCTAGGAATGAGGTATCCAGGTAAATAGTTCTCTCCTTATGTCTCATCAAGGGAAAACAGATTAACTTGGTCTGAATGAGACTGGTATCTTTGTAGTTAAATCCTATTCATGCAATTATCATTCTGAGGATACATACTTGTTTCAGCCAGAGGCAACCTTAATGGTACAGTGTAAGACTTTCATTTTACTTTATCTTTCTATTTTCCTCCTTTTTTCATTTTCTCTCCCTTTCAGTTTTCTATGTATCATCTTTTACTGCATTTGCTGGTATCAGTTAAACATTGGGGATCCATTATTATTATTTTAATTAATATGATTAGCTGCAATAATGTAGAATCTAGAACTCCAGTCCTGGACCAGTACCCGACTGAGTAGACACTGAAAAAAATATAATAAAAGACCAGATTACTCTAAAAAACTCTCACTTTAAATATTGCACAGAATCCCTGAGGTTCACAATGTACACTTGCTAAAACAAGATAAGAGCCAACTTTATGTCATTTATAAATAGGGCCACATTTCAGTATATATTAAACAAAATGTGGCATGTCATCCAAAAACATTTCATTATCCCATTCAGAATATAGCCTTAATCCACCTTTAGTTTAGGGAAGCAAGATCCAGGAATTGCTTCTTACATTGTGGTACATTGAATTGTGATAAAAAGGTATATCTTTGTTATTTTCCCTAGATTGGGTTGAATTTCAAGTGATAGAATACTTTATTAGATTACATGCTCACTAGTTATGGTTTGCACAGCACACACTGCAGTGAAGCCCTGAAACTTGTCTTGGGCCTTTGTGTGTTACCACAAAACAAATTTTTATCTATTATGACAAATGTAAGTAAAATAAGCTATTAATACCACAAACATCAGTAAGCAGAATATCTGGATGAGACAAGAACAGTACACACTATTATTATTATATTTTTCCAGTATTGACAGCAGTTGGCAAATCATTTAAGTAAGAACAATGTTTTTAAAGAGCACTGTATAATGAATATGAGGAGGAGGATTTGCCTCTGGGGTAAAGGTGTTGCAAATAAATGTCACAGCACTGACAGTACTGTAGTAAATTTGTTATTGCTGACAATAAGTGGAAGAAATGAAAATTGCAGCTTGTTTGCTCTTTATGTTTAGCCTCTTTATCAAACAGCTGGTTGGTCGTATATGGAATTAGATATGTTTATTTATTTAATAAATAATGTGTAGCTATTGTCAGAGGAAAAACAAAGTCTAGCAATGAACTTATGCTTAGGAACAAATTGTTTATTAAATCGCTATTAAGAATATATACTTTAGAATTATTAACTACAGCATTGCAAATGAGTTTTCATGAAAAGTCAGTGTCTTTTCACAATATAGCACTATCTGTGCTCATCAGGATGCAAATAACATTAGAGAAATACAAAAAAAAAAAGTAAACTAGGACATGGCAGACAACAGAGTGATTTTGTTGATGAACAAAATGATTTTTCATAGTTGATACCCCCACATAAAGCATGACCGGTGCCTGCTGAGCTGTCTAATAGCATCACAGTGAGCTCTGCAGATGGTTCTAGGCCAAAAGCATTGACAGGAAAAAGAAGATGCCATGGATAAAATAAAAAGTCACCTAGATCTCTTCTGGTAAGCTCATGGATGTTTGCCCTTTGTGACAAACATAGAAATTAATGGCTGTGTCTACATTGGCAAGATTTTGCGCAAAAGCACAAGCTTTTGCGCAAAAATCTTGCTGCCTAACTACACTGGCCACGATTATTTGCGCAAGAACACTGACATTGTAATGTACAAAATCCGTCCTTCTTGCACAAATACTCTGATGCTCCCACTAAGGGATAAGCCCTCTTGCGCAAGAAGCCAATGTAGACAGGCAACGTTAATTTCTTGCACAAGAAAGTCCGATGGCTAAAATGGCCATCGGAGCTTTCTTGCGCAAGAGAGCGTCTACACTGGCACGGATGCTTTTGAGCAAAAGCACATCTCTTGCGCAAAAGCACATGCCAGTATAGATGCTCTCTTGCGCAAATACTTTTAACAGAAAAACGCTTCCGTTAAAAGTATTTGCGCAAAATCTTGCCAGTGTAGACGTAGCCAATGAGTACACCCTATGCTTGGTTGAACAATTTTTTGCATTTGTTAGTATCTCAAGATATTTGTGTACCTACAATTTAATAAAAGAAATAGCCCTACCTCGCCCAAATAACTCCCCCTCCTCTTCACACACATTTCCAGAGTGACATGTTGAAACCTTCTCCTTTCACTGCATGTGTGTGAAGTCATTTGACCTGTTTTGATTCTCCATAAATATTATATTACATTTGAAAGTATAAACTCTGAGGTATCAAATCCTCCATTTTGTAAAATAATTGGAATTACCAAGTGATTCAGACTAGGTAAGTTTTGTGCTTTTGACAGTGATCAGTTTCAGAGGAAGGTGAACAACAACCATAATGAACCTATATACAAAAGTATCTCCTGTGACATTTCTTACAAGTGTAAATGATAAAGTGAATATGTAACCATTTTGTCCTAGTAGATACAATATTGGACTGAGACTTAGGAGATCTGGGTTCTGTTCCTAACTCGGCTGCTTGCCTGCTGTGCACCTTAAACAACTCATTTCATGGATTTGTGCTTCAGTTTCACCACCTTTAATATGGGGATAATGATACTGACTACCATTATAAAGTGCTCTGAAATCTTTACATGAAAAAGTGCTATATTAGAAATAGTATTTATGATGATGATGATGATGATTATTAAAAAACAATAAGAAGTAGAAAATGGTGACTGAAGACTGTTCTATACTCAAACTTAAAGTAGATCAACTAGAATAGTTTTTTTAAAATTGATTTAGTTCAACCAGAGTAAATCCCACAATAGTCTCACTTTAAGTGGTTTATAGTTCGTTTATTTCAATTTAGTTTCATCCAGACCCACCCAGACCCCCTAGCATCAGCCTGCTCCTGCACCCATTTTGTCACCAACGGTCTGCATTGATCAGGGTGGGCTATGGGCCAAAAAATTTAAGAACCACTGCTCTACAGTAACAAGAAAAGTGACCAGAGATGTGCATGTTAGTGAAATGTTACAATCTTTACCAGGAAAAGTACAGTCTATTGTTAATGGTTACTTTCCCAGACCAGACCTTTATCCAGTAACCCCCTCTCTATGCCCACACACACATTTTCACAATCAGATAATGAATGGTCTTTTCTGAGCACACCCTACTCCTTGCAAATGTAGCTTTCACAGCTGGACGTTAACATCAGATTGGACTTCACTGGTCTGGCATCCTTGGGACCTGACTGGACCCAGATGAGGGGATTTGCTGAGAAGATCCAGGGAAGGTTCTTCTCCTCATGCTGCCACCAGGCTATGGCTCCAGCCTGCTGCCATTGCTGCCTTGGACAAAGCTGTGCAGATGGGGCAGAGCTCTGCCTCTAACTGGATCAGCAGCTGGGTTCAGAGCTCTGCAGCTGGGATGGAGGGATGGGGCCAGAGCTCCATGGCCTGGGCAGAGCTCCCTGGATGCCACTGGGGCTGAAGTTCCCCGGCTGCTGGAGCCAGAACGTGGCTGGAGCTCCACAGCTGGGGACAGAGCCAGAGCTCCCTGACTGCCACTGGGTTCGGAGCTCCCTAGCCGCTGAGGCCAGGGAGCTCAGCTGGGGCCAGAATTCCCCACAATGCCGGCCATCCTCTCCTCCCTCCACCTCCACTCTGGGCTCCTGGATGAGTTGCCAGTGCCCCTTCCAGCACTCCCACCCTGCTGCCGGACCTCCCTCTTCCTGAGTTCTGTGTTCCAGGAACATCCATAGTCCGGCATGGACCACGGATGTTTCTGGATGAGGGAATCCTGGTCAAGGGAGGTACAACCTGTACTCTGAATTCCAATGTCTGGATCTGCATCTATTGCATATAGTGACAATAATGACAGTTCTAATGACTATTGCTCATTGTTTCTAACAATTTAATATTTTATTCTGATACCAAAACAAAAAACAAACAAACAAACAAAAACCATAAAATGTGTACCTTAAGGTGTATTAACATAGTTGGGGAGCTTCAACAGAATTTGCATCATAATGTAAATAAATTATAGAGAGTCATTTAGAGAATTTAATTACATGCACATTTTACATATCAGTTATTTAGAAATACTACTGTATACTAAATTGTCGTTTGGTAGTATAATCATGTGCATTACACACATTCTTCCAGGCTTTGCATATGAAACAGTTTTAATTACAATATATTTAACAAAACTCAAATAACTAGACAGTCTTACAGATCATAGAATATTTTAAAAAAACTCTCTCTTTCTTCCATGAAGAGTACACATTCCACTATCGATGATCTTAACAGATATCTAATTTCCACTGAACTTAACTGAAAGATTTCTATTAACTTCAATAGCAGTTGGATTAGGCCCCAAAACAATTGTCTAGCAGTTTTTTAAATAATCTTTGCAGCTTGAAAGCTTGTCTCTTTCATCAACAAAAAGCTGTCCAGTTAAAACTATTACCTCACCAACCATGTCTAAGAATTCACAGATACTCTGTAAAGAATGCAGATGTCCAAAGTAATCTGCTGTGGACCCCTGGTTTCCCACCTAATAGACAGCAACAACTTCAATTCACTATAGTCCTCATCAGGATTTGAATCATTGACTCAAAGGAATGAGGATCAACTGCCCAGGAGCATGTCTACACAACAGCGTTATTTCGAAATAACAGAGTGCGAATCTACACAGCAAACCCGCTATTTCAAAATAATTTCAAAATAACAGGCTTCTTATTCTGACATCTGTAACCCTCATTTCACAAGGAGTGAGAGAAGTCGAAGGAAGAGTGTTCTTCCTTTGACTTCCTGCAGTGTAGACAGAGTTAAGTACTTTGACTTTTGCTACACAATTAATGAAGCTGAAGTTGTGTAGCTTAATTCAACTTTAGCCCACAGCATAGAGCAGGGGTGGCCAACCCATTACAGATGAAGAGCCAAGGAAAAAAGTTTTTGAGCAAAAAAACAAACAAAAAAAGGCCTGGACTCAGGCATTGCCCTTTTAATGGCGGCCATTTTGAAGGATGCACGGGATGGCTCTGTCTCTTTCACACAGCTTCCCCTTGAAGAGATGCAGGTGCGGAAGCCACAATTTTTTCTTTGAAGAGCTTCATATGGTTCACGAGCTGCAGGTTGGCCACTCCTGGTGTAGAGGTACCTTTGGAATAGCTGACTTGGGTTCTATATCTCATAAATCAATCCACTAATATCTAAGGGTGCATCTACACAGCAGGGCTTAGCTCAATTTTCATAGCTTATTTTGATCTATGTCAATTACGTAGCTTATTTCGAAATTTGGAATGTCTGCACAGCACTTTTCCTCTAACTTCCCTTATTACTCATACAATGAGGGTTACAGGAATCAAAAAAGAAGTCCTTCAGTTTGACAGTATTTCGACATTTTTTCAAAATAACAGCCTGCTGTGTAGACGCTGACTCAGTTATTTTGAAATAATGCTAGTTATTTCGAAATACTGTGGTTGTATAGATGTACCCTTAGAAAAAGCACAGTGCAATTAATAAAGTAGATCATAGGCATGTATGATTCCTAGTATTATTTCCTATGCAGATCAATAACTTTATCAGATGCTAATGTTTAAGAAGCAAGAAATAATGGTATTATATCTTTGAAAACCGTTTAGCCATTTTCAATTGAACACCTCACTGAAAAACAAACAGAATTGTCTTTGGGGAGATAAATGAGCTTACATGATACCAATGACAAAAGCTTTAGTTAGAAGCATTGCCTGTTAATACTTGAGAGACTGAAATGTAAATGGACTGCTGGGATGACCTTTTATTACTAAAGCACTTTGAGAGACATCCTATTTGCCATTCACAGAAGAACCAGGACAGTGTTTACTGGTGCTGTCAGAGAATAATCAAAGGGAATATTACCACAAACTGGTCACAAGGAACTGTGCATGCATTTATAATGATTCATTTAGAACTCTTATTTTAAAAAGGCAAACTGGAAAAGGGGGTAAAAACAACCCCAGAAAACACCTATCTAGCATAAATTGTAAATGGGCCCATTGTCTAAGTGTTTGCAAAACAAGTTCATAAATACTTCTCCACACGGGATCCAGAGAATTAAGGCTTTTATCATTCTAAAAGAAATGCCACCACTAGGAAAGAAATTATGAAAAGCGACACAGAATATCTTACTGCCCCTGTATAAAACTATGGTATGCCCAAATCTTGAATACTGTGTACAGATGTGGTCTCCTCACCTCAAAAAAGATATTTTGGCCTTGGAAAGGGTTCAGAAAAGGGCAACTAAAATGATTAGGGGTTTGGAACGGGTCCCATATGAGGAGAGGTTAAAGTGACTGAGACTTTTCAGTTTAGAAAAGAGGAGACTGAGGGGGGATATGATAGAGGTATATAAAATCATGAGTGGTGTGGAGAGGGCTGATAAAGAAAAGTTATTTATTAGTTGCCTAAATAGAAGAACTGGAGGTCACCAAATGAAATTAATGGGTAGCAGGTTTAAAACTAATAAAAGAAAATTCTTCTTCACACAGCGTGTAGTCAACCTGTGGAACTCCTTGGCAGAGGAGGCTGTGAAGGCTAGGACTATAATAGAGTTTAAAGAGAAGCTAGATAATTTCATGGAGATTAGGTCCATAAAAGGCTATTAGCCAGGGGATAAAAAGGTGTCCTTGGCCTCTGTTTGTCAGAGGCTGGAGAGGGGCAGGAGACAAATCGCTTGATCATTGTCTTCAGTCCACCCTCTCTGGGGCTCCTGGTGCTGGCCACTGTCGGCAGATAGGATACTGGGCTAGATGGACCATTGGTCTGACCCAGTACGGCCGTTCTTATGTTCTTATATTGCACCTACTTTAATTTATTTTAAAATAATGCATAGGCCTGGCATTCTCAGTTTTGAAAGCCATCAGTATCTTTCTTCAGAAGAATTAAATTGCATTAAGAGAGTAGGATGTTGTGAATTTCATATTTGTATTTTGTCAACAAACTGTATATTTTACTTAATGAAATTGCTGGATGCTTTCCCATAGAGAATGATTTATTTACACAGCTATCAAAATATACATTATAAAAGTCTTACTTGTACAAGAGTTTTAATAAGCATCTTGCCCTGGTTTTATCACTCTACTGATTATCCATAAAGGTGTAAGAGGAAGGAGGATCAGAATTATAAGGTTAAAAATGTAAAGCAATAAATAATATATTGTGTCAGCGTCTGAAGTTATGTGACTGTACACATGCATGTGCACTCGTGCACACACAAACACACATACTGGAATGATCACGGTATCATCCACAACCCTGAGTAGTGTCACTTTCATTTGCCCTATACCGACCCCCCAGTATTTGTTGCCATCCACAATGCAGCTTGTCTAATTTTATACTGTATGGGGAAGGACCATGCTATTTTCCTAGTATATTTCTGTATGGCACCTACAGTTTGGGGCTTTCCATTATTCAATAATACAGATTGGACCTTGTTCATCAACATCCATGGTCCTTTCTTCTGGACCATGGATGTTGCTGGACCAGAAGTCCCGGATTTAAGAGGTTCAACCTGTACTAACAATGCCTAAATGTAGTCACACGTGGGTGGTGAATGGACATATTACAGGCCGCTCTGCTGTCCTTCCTATAAGCAGAGAATGCAGCTTTGTGGGACTGACAAACCAATCCTTACCCTTTTGAACACCTTTACTCCCTCTGGCAATTTGCTTCAAAGCACAACGTTACCATAAATAGGCATACTTTGCACCAATTGGCCTCTTCCTTCTTTGTCCAGCCAGAGTATATCTGCCGCCTATTTTAAAATCTATACAGAACTGAACACTCCCATTAGGATATGGAGCAAATATTGGGGGTTCTGCCACTCACTTCTTTGACTGCTCAACCACTTCTAGCTCCAGACCTCCTTTTCCACTATTTCACTCATTCATAGTGGGAGGAGGTGGTTAATCTCCCAGACTACTTGGCCTGAGATAGTCTGAATTGCATGCAACACAACCGTAGTCAGGCCAGGGAGCATCGTGAAGATCTTCTGGAAGACCTGCAGCAGATGCTGAACTTGTTTTTGCTGGCCGCATGACAGCATGTCATCTAGTTGTGGCTCATTCCCATTTGCTAAATCAGGCACCTGGGACCTAGAGTTGGTTTGGGAGGATATGGGGCATTCACTGGTCTTTTGCACTCCCACTATAGCTTCTGGTTCTGGACTGCTGCTACCTGCCCTGAGTGAGGGCTTGACCCATTAATGGTTGGCTCAGCCCAACCATAGATCCAAACCTCTGGACTACTGTTGCCAATCTGGCCTGAGTGCTGGGCTTACTGACTGTGAGTGCAGCCTGACTACAGGCCTGAGCCCCCAACTAGTGGTGCAGATGATTCCCTGTGTGACACTGAGCAGACATGTAGTATGGTAGAGTGGCTACCCACGGACCCAGAAGGCTACAATATCCAATCATTGTAATTACTTTTAACCAGCTAGGTTAAGTGTGGAACACATAAATCCTCTCCCAAATAATGCCAATATCCTTCTGCACTTGGTAGGATCCCTCCCTCCAAATCATACTTTCCACTTGCCTGGATCCATTAATCAACATATTTATGTTTTTAAACAAGGAACAGAATGCTGTGAATTTCCTGCTGCATTCATGCTATTTATGAAGAACA
This sequence comes from Pelodiscus sinensis, assembly GCF_049634645.1. Taxonomy (NCBI): domain Eukaryota; kingdom Metazoa; phylum Chordata; order Testudines; family Trionychidae; genus Pelodiscus; species Pelodiscus sinensis. Next base: position 67,295,083 of record NC_134711.1, on the reverse strand, counting down.
AGGAGAACAAAAACTGTTTAGGTTGCAGCCCTCTTGGAAACATAGCACTCTTTTCACAAAATAGGTTCCATGCTATTCAACATACATAGTGCTTTTACTTAGAATTACTGTATTAAGGGTCAACAGTCTGAGCAGAAAGGCACTGTATTATTATTGCATACATTGTTGCTAGCATGGAGGGGAGTTAAACAAGGTTACTGTTTTTAATGAAGACTTTCTAAATGTATTTTATGAAAGCAGAGAAAGTTTCCACAGAAGGTTCAGTAACTCTTATAAATAAACCCAGCAGCCACCCTTCCCTTTAATAAGACCAATCAATTAAAATTATCATTGTTTCCATAGCAAATATAGTAGAAACAAACCAACCAGAGTACATTTTTAAAAGTGAATTGTGTCTCAAATGTTTCGTCCAATTTTACATTTTAATTTCATAAGTAAAGTTACTTCACACACTGAAGAGACTGTATCGGAGGGGTAGCCATGTTAGTCTGGATCTGTAAAAGCGAGAAGCAGTCCTGTAGCAGCTTATAGACTAACAGATGTATTGGTGCATAAGCCTTCGTGCATGCATCTGACAAAGTTGGTCTTTGCCCATAAAAGCTTATGCTCCAATACATCTGTTAGTCTATAAGCTGCTACAGGACTCCTTGTTGCTACCGAAAAGATTGACACCTGCCAATCAACGGGTCAGAGGATGGAGGTCATTAAGTAAGGGAATAAGATGAAGGGGGAGGTACAAATACCACTCTCTCTAATGCTCTTATTTTTATCTACTCTTTGGATGAAGGATCAGTTCCATATTAGCACAGCCTCACATCAAAGCAACTAATATGGAGAAGGGTCACGTCCCATCCCCGTTTGGTGGGATGGGAAGGACACAGAGAGGGAAAGTAAGCTGTTGGTTCAGTAACTGCACTCACAAACAGCTCCATATGTCTTACTCAGGTAGTATGGCTCTTCCACATGCCCTACTCAGCACTTTGTTTTAATGGAACAATTCAGCCCATGGAAAATGGAGATGAAAAAGATATGGTATGGACTCAGGTAAAAATGTTTTCTTTCATTTGTTCACTGGCATGCAGGATATTACCAACTCTAGGCTCACACCAATAATGGGCAAGATTCCTCCATCCTCACTGACAGCAGACCCATTGATATTAATGGAACAACTTGTGACATTAGCTACCACTCAGTATCTGGAAAGATTCTGCTCCTTCCTTGCTCACAGCTGTCATGAATCACAAGTCACACTGACAAAGAGAACTTTGATATGTCACCCTCTGTGAGCAAAATTCCCTGGCACATTTTGGGTACATATACACAACAGTGTTATTTCAGAATAACTAACGTTATTCCAAAATAACATAGTCCACATCTATACACAAGGGCTACGTCTACATTGGCCCCTTTTCCGAAAGGGGCATGCTAATTTGACAGGTCATAATAGGGAAATCCGCGGGGGATTTAAATATCCCCCGCGGCATTTAAATAAAAATGTCCGCCGCTTTTTTCTGACTTTTAGAAAAGCCGGAAAAGAGCGTCTACACTGGCCCCGATCCTCTGGAAAAAAGCCCTTTGTACTTTGAAGTAGGAATAAGAGATCCTCCGGAAAAGGGCTTTTTCCCAGAGGATCAGGGCCAGTGTAGATGCTCTTTTCCAGCTTTTCTAAAAGCCAGAAAAAAGAGGCGGACATTTTTATTTAAATGCAGCGGGGGATATTTAAATCCCCTGCGGATTTCCCTATTACGACTTGTCAAATTAGCATGCCCCTTTCGGAAAAGGGGCCAATGTAGACGTAGCCAAGCAGTTATTTCAACATAATGTCAAAATAATGTTGAGCTGAGGGAGTTCTCACTTCAACTTTTATAACCCTCATTTTACAAGGATTAAGGGACACGAGAGGAAGAATGCTTTTTTCGGACTTCCTGCTATGTAGACACTGCCAAAAGCTGAATGAAGCTATTTCAACTTAAGCTACGGAATTGACATAGCTCAAGTTGCGTAGCTTATTTTGGCTTTAGCCCTGCTGTGTAGATGTGCCCTTGGAGTCTTCTTTTATAATGTGGCCCAAGCTGTCTTCATCCTATCAATAATGCTAGAAAGAGGGAGCTATGGACTTTTCAAAACACATGCAGAGATAGTTTCTTCTTCTCTTTTCAGTGCCTTGTACCTCCTCCTCTTTCCTGGGGCTACTGTACTAAAATATACAATGTGTCTGTAACAAATTCTGAACAAGAAAGGCCTTGTAAAAATGGAACTGTCAATAGTTTTGACCTCCAATTATATCTGATGTTTCGGTTTAAACTTCCTTTTTGTGATGTTAATAGAGCTTCAACTCTTTTTCTCCTGCATTTCCTTGTAAATACTGGGAGGGAGGAGAGAGAAGAGGTGATTATAAAAGATTCCATAGTCTGGTTAACATACATTTTATGAAAGTATCACAGTAAGATTTTAGTTATGAATTTTCACATGTCCTTAGAAATCTGTACCGCCAATGAGTTCTATATTTAAATAAATTCTCAAAGATTGGAAAAAATGTTACTCTGACTTTCTCAGGTTTAAATTATGTACTATGTAAAGAATTAATGGCACTCAGAATCTGGTAGAGAATGAGTTGGTGCATCACACGAGCTTTCCAAATTCATTTAAAGAGGACAATATACATTAATACCATTTCCAAGCATGGATGATGCCTTTCTATGTGACTACTGTCTTTCTTTTTTAACACTTTTTGCATCTTAAAAATGCTATCTATCCACATATAAGATTCAGATTATTATTGCATTTGAGTAACCTCACAATCTCTAAGAACATAAGAATGGCCATACGAGGTTGGTCCAGTGATACATCAGATTCATTAGATGGAATGAAAAGTATGGAGAAATGTATTGAGTGAACCACTCCCTGTCATGCAGGCCCAGCTTTTGTCAATCAGAGGTTTAAGATCACCCAGAGGATTGGGCTTTTGTCCTGGGCCACAAACATATCTAAATCTTTTGTTTTAAACCCAGCTATATTTTGATATTCAGAACATTCCCTGAAGTACTTACATAAGTTTGTTTTATATCTCCTGCCCATTAATTTCATTGAGACCCTTGGTTCTTGTGTTATGTGAAGAGGTGAATAACACTTATTCTCTTTCTCCACACCATCCCTGATTTTATAGACCTCTGTCATACTTCCCCCCCTTAATTCTTTCTAATCTAAGCCTAACAGTCCCAATTTTTCTAATCTCTCTGTATATGGAAAATGTTCCATAGCCCTAATTGTTTTTGTTGTTCTTCTTTGTACCATTTCCCATTCTAATATATCTTTTTTGATAAGGGACAACCAGAACTACACATAGTATTAAAGGTGTGGGCATACCATAGATATATTTAGTGGCATTATGATATTTTCTGTCCTGTTATCTACAACTTTACTAACCACTCCTAAGCATTGTCAGCTGTTTTGTCTATGGCTGTCCAGTTTTGTGAGATATCTTTGTAAATTCAAGTTTGCTTTGGATGTAATTGTCTTGAGACATTTTGTGTTGTCTGTATACTTTGCCATCTCAGAGTTTCTTCACTTGGGGCTTCCTGGAGCTCTAAGTCGAGGTAGCGCATCCACAATAATGAGCCTGCCTTGAACTAATTTCGAGGCTTCCAGAAAATGTTGAGACAGGCTATTTTGATGTTGTTATTGCTGGAATTATTAAATTAGTTTGAGTTATTTTGAAATATTTTTTGTGTATATGTGTTGCCCCTCCTCTTGGTGTGTCTTAGTACCGTATTTTCCGGCGTATAAGGCTACTGGGCGTATAAGACGACCCCCTAATTTTTTAGTTAAAAGATAGGTTTTCGTCTTATACCCCAGCACCCCTCCACCTCCCCGGCTTTGCTCCCGGTGTCCCTGGTCTGCTGGAGACGGTCCCCAGCAGATCAGAGGCACCGGGAGCAAAGCCGCAGCAGCGGCGGGGTCCCGCGCCTCTGAGGCTTTGCCAGAGCAAAGCCTCAGAAGCGCGGCACCCCGCCGCCGCTTCGGCTTTGCTCCTGGTGCCTCTGGTCTGCTGGGGACTGTCTCCAGCAGACCAGGGACACCGGGAGCAAAGCCTCTGAGGACACCCCGGCAGCGGGACAGCCCCAGCGTGCCTGGGCTACCCCGCCGCCGGCTTCCCCCGAGGCTTTGCAAAGCCGCGGAGGGGCCCTGCCGCCGGCTTCCCCCGAGGCTTTGCAAAGTCGCGGAGGGGCTCCGGCAGTGGGGCAGCCCAGGCGCGCCTGGGATGCCCCGCCGCCTGTATACCCAGCGTATAAGACGACCCCCGATTTTTGGGGGATGTTTTTTAGCATCAAAAGTCGTCTTATACGCCGGAAAATACGGTAGGTTTTATGCCCCCCTCTTGGGGTCTTTTATTCTATTCTACTATTCTGCTTGTTTTATATATTGTATTTTAAAATTTTATAAGCCCCATCCTCCCTGCTCCCATGTGATCACTTCAGCCCAGAGCCTCTCAATACTTCAGGGGACAGGTTGCTAAATAACAGCCTTTCCCAACTTTAGAAAAATGTGCTGAAATGCTGCCATCTAGTGTTAGTTTAGCAATATAATCGTTATTTTATTCATGTATTTTTCATATGTATTCTACCATGAAAATTGACGCTATGAAAATGGCATTTGCTTCCTACATGTATTCAGAGTCATTTCAGCTGACTTTGCTGAGCAAGGCACATTTTGTAATTGTTTTGTTTGTTTTTTCTCCTGTTTGCCCTTTTGAACCAGCAAAGCTATGTGTGAGTGAGCAGGATTCCATTCTGGGTCATGCATCTTCAGAACTGTGAACTGAGTTCTGATTGAGAAAATTTATTAATGCAGAGGATGTGTGAGGAGAAATGAAACCAGATTGAATTTCAAATCCCAGATAGGGCAGATAGGGCAAAAAATCTTTGATATGATCTCGAATCAAGGGGGCAACTATGAAAGTCTATGTGCATTTTTTAAATAATCAATTTTCAGAGTAGAACGACCTTTCACACCAGGGAACCCTACTTGGTCTACCGTCCCCATCTCCCATACTAAACTAATTACTTCTCCTTAGAGCTGTCATAATTTTTTCTGATCCAAATTTCATTTCATTTGCATATATGGTTCATTTTCCAGTTTGATTTAAGAAAGTAGTGAACACAATTAATTCCGGACCAGAGGCATCTGAGTGGATCAAGATTCCAACTGGGACTTAGTTTGTTTCTTCTTAAATGAGATTCAAAACAGGAAAGGTCAAACTAATCTTGCTTTGAAAATGCAAACTACTATAATATGAAGCTGGAATATCTACTGACTACTATCTTCTTCTGGTTTGTAAACATCAGGTTGGAGGGAGGAAAATATTAGAACCAATGTTCTAGCTATCATTTATAGACAATAATAGCTGCTTCTCAGCAGACAGCTGGGTCCCTGAATGCTTGGAAGATGGAATGCTGTTTGATTATTGTGTGCTTGGAGATTCTTTCTTTCTTTTTAAATAACAGTGAATTGCTGAGCAATGAACTCACTGGAAGCTGCCAGTACTCGCACCTCTCAAAGTCAAAATATAAGAATTCAGTTAAAGAGATCCAAGATGGTGCAGGGGACTGAACGAGATGATCTCTTAGGGTATGTCTACACTAGCCACCTTAGTTCCTCATTGCAGGAGGAGTAATGGTAGTTCGAATTAGGAGCTTTAGTTCGAACTACCTAGCCCGTGCCGCGTGAAGCCGTGGGCAGGTAGTTCGAACTACCGGGCATTTAAAAATGACGGCGCCCGGGAACATGCAAATGAAGCCCAGAATATTTAAATCCCGGGCTCCATTTGCAAGTTCGAATGACTACATTAGCCACCCTAGTCCGAACTAGGGTGGCTAGTGTAGACATACCTTCTAGGTCCCTTCTAGTCCTATGAATCTGAGGTTTTTCATTATAAGACATAACAAACTCTTTGTGTAGTCCAGTTCATATGAAATCATACTAAAATCATGTCTTGACTTTAATTTCCTGTTCCTTACTCAACAAGAGTAAATGAGCAAAGGTCTCCCTCAGTTACACACGTCTCCTGGTTTGAGTAAAGGTCATATCTCTGTATTAATATTTATTTCCTAGGTTTATGTAATGCAAACATCTATCTATCTATCTGTCTGTCTGTCTGTCTGTCTTTTAAAGAGTTTATGCATCAGTCTGTGAGTCCATTAATTCAAGAACTCCTCCTTAATGGTAAAAGCTTCCTCTTATCGTGCCTTAAAGCAAGTGTAACCCACACACCCAGTGGTTCACTATAGTGGCACGTAGACCACTTACAGAGAGAGAGATAAGAACAAGGGAGTCTACAGCCTAAACTGCAAGCTAGTTGGCTTTATAGTTCAAGCTGCAGAGACTCCTCTACTAAGTGCCAGAGATCCCAGATTCAAATCTGCACAGTGGTGGTTACAAGGTCATGGCTTTGGTATGCAAGGACAATGAGATACATCTGGAACTCAATTGTTTGTCATAAAATGGAAAAGAACAAGTCTGGTAGGAGAGATAGCTATACTGTGAAATGATCTCAGCGGGCAGTAATCGGCCATAAATGGAGACTGGGACAGCTATAACCCCATTGGACCAGTAGGGTTTAGGGTGGAGAAAGGAATAGTTCTCTACCATATATTGCAGATAGTTTGTCTATTTGTGTGTCTGTCTGTCCCACAGTCAGGAGTCATGCAACCCTCTCCCAGCTGTACCTGCTGCTGCTGCAACCGCTATAGGCAGATTTAAATGAATAAAAAACTAAACATATTTAAGGACCCGAGCAACGCTGGATAAATCTTCTAATAAAGAATAATTTAGTCTCAGAAACATTAGAAACATTAGATAGAATGTTAGAGAGAAGGGCTTAAGTTAGATAATGCTATTCTGACAGGCAGATTATGAGCAAATTTCAGCAATAACATTCTGTCCAAATAATATTGTTTATGTACATAAGCATGTATGTATTTTGGCCTTGGTCTACACCAGAGAGTTATTTCAAAATAACCCCCCTTATTTCGAAATAACATGCAGAGCATCCACACTACCAAGTCTGTTGTTCTGAAATAATGGGCTGGTTATTTTGAAATAACAACTCCTGCTTTCCATGAGGAATAATACTAATTTTCAAATAGTTATTTTGAAATAGCGGTAATGTGGATGCTCCAGTGCCACTATCTCAAAGTAACTACTCCCCAGAGTAATTCATACTAATTACTTCCCAGTGCTTCCTGGGGCTCTAAGATGAATTAGCACGTCCACATCAAGGGAGACTGCCTCGGACTAATTTTGAGGCTCCCCCATAGTGTGGACATGCTATTTTGAAATAGTTATTTCGGGAGTTATTATTTTGAAATAAGTTAGGGTAGACATGCCCTGAGAGACAGCGAATGAATTAATGCTTACTCTACAGCTCAAGCAGACCAGGTCCACAAATAAATTAAGGGGAGCCATGCCTGTCCCTTTCCAATTTGTGATCACTCAGACTAGAGACTACAGGGCTTAGACTGCAGTGTGAAAACTCAGATGCAAAAAAATAGCCACTTAGGAAACTTTCACTGCAAAAATGTAGGTGGCAAACAAATTTAGACAAGTTTAGTGTATGGCAATAGTGGGGCAGGGATTCTGTAAATCCCAGTGGGAACCTCTGAATTAAGGTACATAAAGTAGCAGTTAGGCACTTTAGTCCTTTGTGACTCTAGACGACAGAGCCTAGTTTTCACATTTGTAACCTGTGTTTGAACCAGGGGTGGGCAATAATTTTTGATGGGGGGCAACTCCAAGATTTTGGTGCAAAGGCCACACTTTTCAATGGGTATGGGGTGCATGTTGGGTGCATGTTGGGTGCAAGAGGGAACTCAGGGTAGAGGTCTGGGGTACAGGAGTGAGTGGGGAGTCTGAAAGGGCATTTGGGTGAAGCAGAAGGTTTTGGCTTGGAGTAGAGGATTGGGGTGCAGGGTCATGGAGGGGGTATGGGTGCAGGATAGGATTCTAGCCTGGGGAAGGGGTATAAGAAGGGGTGTAGGATCTGGGAGGGAGTTGGGGAATGGGAGGGGTGCCAGAGTCAGCCAGCAGCCCAGCAGGACTCTCATGTAGGCTTCCCTGTATATCAGTAGCCCCAGACCACCCAAAGTGGCTTGCTGTTCCGTGTGGTTTTCTGCACCGGCAGATTGTGCTGCACTGCCTCCACCCCCAGAACAATCTTTCAGCTCCCATTGGCTGCACTCCTCCCTGCCCCATGTATGGTAAAGAGAGCCACAGGGAACAACCAGCCACTTTGGGCAGCATGGAACTGCTCCATGCTACAGGAGCAGGCTGAATTAAAAGGCATGGTGGGCTGGATCTAACCTGCAGGCTGTATCTTGCCTGCCCCTGTCTTAAAAAAATCTGACTCTTTCCCTCTCTCGTGCCTACTTCACACAGACATTTATGAGTCAACTGTAGCCTTTGAGCACAGTAGCCTGTATTCTTTGGCATAAGCCTCTAGATCCAGAGGTCCTGCCTTTATTCTCTGATAGGATTGACTCATCCAAGGGTGTCCTGTTGACATGATAGACTCAGCAGGAATGATTGTAAACACTTTGCTAACAAATGGCTGCATTTTTCAAAATTTGGTGCCCAAAGCTAGGTTTCTTAAATCCATAATTTGGTACCACAATATATTTTCAATGAGCAACTGCAGTAGCCACTGGGGTCATTAAGAGTAGGAGGTACTCTGTCCTTTGGAAATTAGGCCATGACAAGTTAGGATTCAAGTTGGCAGTGAGGACCCCTGTGTCAGCAGAGAGACCATTATGGGACTAAATAAAGATTCAAGTTGGAACATTGTAGCCAATGTAATTTTCCATTTAGTGGCTCTCTCCTCCCCCCTCCCCCAATTACTTCTTATTTTCTTCCCTTAATTCATTTTTCTTTTACAAAATTCTAATATTTTTAACCCAAAATAACCCCTTCCTCTATACTTTTGTTTCTTGTTCTTCTTGTCTTAACATCTGCTTTCTTAGTCTATATTAAAATATATTTTCTCTTCAGATCATTAACATTGCAAAATAACTAATAGAAAAGAACTAATGAGCTCATTACCAAAAGGATGCTGGAATAATATTTACTATCCAAACCAGAAGTGTTATTATTGACTGTGCTAAATACTAGCTAGTGAAATTTGACCAAATACAAGGAACCCCCGAGCTGCAACCACTCGAGTTGCGACCCCCTGCACTTACAACTATTTTTTAAAGTTCAGAAGGGGCCTAAACCCCTGACTTATGTCCTTGGCTCACATTTACAATATGTCCTTGGCTCACATTTACAATGGTGCATGGCACCTATCATCAATGAAGGTTCAAATTACGATGCTCTTGACTTGAGACACTTCCCTGGGAATCAATTGCATCACAAGTCGGGGGGTCACCTGTAATGTATTACTTGAGCACAAACACATACAAATTTGGGTTGGGAACTGGGAAGGGCAACAGATATGAATGTTGGGGACATGAAAAGATAATGTAAAATGGGGAGGGTCTATTCCATTTTTCCCCCAGCATCCCTTCTGTCCCACTTCCCTTGAACAGAGTTATTTCCTAGGAGTCAAACTGTATTAGAACTCAAACTAAGTTATTAGGTGGTTATGGGGTGGAAACAAAGGATGCATTGCTCCATTTGAAAGAACCCGTTCAGCAACAACCTGTGCACTAGTGGGGTTAAACATGGTCATTAGAACATGCTGATAGTAATAAAGTTAATGATCAGATACATTAATCATTGCAAAATTAATTTTATTTTACTAACCGTAACACTGAGCCAGCTGAAGTATCATTAATTTCTGGATGCCCAAAGGGTTCAATGAAATCCACACACGTGATTAGAATCTCACAACCTAATCAACAGACAGATTCAGAAAGATACGCAGAGTGGATATGTCATAGGCATGGAAGGAACTCTGAAATTCTGACAAGAGAGGCTGGAAAATGGCAAGATGTTCCATAGAAATTCACTCTTATTTACCAACAAAACTGAAAAAAAATTGGTATTTGGGAATGGTTTTGTTTTTTCATTGAAAACTCATATAATTATCAGATGTAATGCTCAAATCATTTCAAAAGAAACAAAATTCTCATTTCCGAAAATTGCCATTTTCATTGAAAAATGTCAACCAGGTCTTCTTATGTAATTGATGTTTTTAAATAAGGTTTGAAAATTAGCAAGGAAAAATAGGCACATAGAATATTTTGGATTGCCAGGATCAATATAAACTGATCAACATTTTCCAAATTCACTTTACAATTATTATGTCCTTTGAAGACACAACTCTTTTCACGCAAGCAGTTACACAGCATACAAAATAACTGAGTAACAAGGTTTTGTCTTATACTTTTAAAAAAATAAACCCATGATATTGGACACAGGAAAGAATTTACGATAGCACCTAGTAGCCCTAGTCATGGATTAGGAGGTCATTGTGCTTGGGACTCTATAAACATTGAACTATTTGGTTCTTGGGCCAGTCGTGTAGAAATAAGTTGCTGCCATATGTCCACTAGAGCTGGCCAAACAATGAACATATATTACACTAAAAATTTTGAATTTTTAAAGTTGCTTCTATTTCAAAGTTAGAAATGGATCCTTTTTTTAGATTTTTGAATTTTTTCACACATTTAAAAATATTTTCCTTGAAAACATCAGCTTTTGAAGCTCACCAAAAGCCCAAAAGATGTCAATCATCACCATTTTATTGCTTTAAGTACATTATTAACATGTAAAAGAAACAGATAGAAAAATGTTCATGAACATTCCCGACAGTGTTCACAATTTTTCACAGATGTTGTTGTTTTCAAATCAGAAACTTTTCTTGGAAAAAAAAAGGTCTGTTTGTTCAAAAAGGTTTGACCACTTCTAGCATCCACAAAGGGCTTCCTTGCTCGAAGGGTAGAAGAGTCAGGAACCACTTTTCTCATCTCTATTTCCCTGCCAGCAGAGCTAAGGGGGAGTATCACAAGTTCCTGTTAGTATGAGCCAGAAGGAAATAATTAACAGACCCTTCCATCCATTTTGATATGAAGGAACTAGGGAGGAGCTCTGCATCACAGTGCCTCCCAGGCACAATCTAAGCTTGTGTTTCTGTGTCTATTAATATTGGTAGTACATCTGATAATCATGAAAACAACACCTAGTTAGTATCCAATAGCTGCTCCATCCAAGTGCCATTCTGAGCACCCAAATGTGACAGCTGAGCTTCCCATCTGTTTATTCTACTCACCGTTATAGCATCAGTAGTCCTCATACAAAAGTCTTATATTTCACATTCTAGTTTAGTCTGCAGAAGTCAATCATATAGTTAATGAATATAATGAGACCCTTCTTGGGTCATACTAATGGCCCAATTCCCACTTCCATGTCTTACTACTATAGGAGCTAATGCAGGGGTAGGCAATAATTTTTTGCCAAGGGAAACAGAAATGTTTGAAGTGGCCCCAAGCCATACCAGAAGGGGCAGGGCCTCAAGTGGAAGGGGTGGGGCCAGCATACTTCCCTGCTTCCCCACCCGCAGACCATGATTGATCTGGGGGTGGGAAAGTATGTGAAGTCTTTGCTCCCCTCCAGAAGTTCTCCATAGGCGTCCATGCCTCTGGGGTGGAAGGGACTTCATGTGCTCCCCCTTCTGCCCTCAGGCCAATCAGGGCTTGGGAGTGGGAAGAACGCATGAAGTTTCCTCCACCCTGCCCCCACCCTGCAAGGAGTGTGAGGTGCTTAGAAGCACCGCGTGCTCCTGGCAGGGCAGAGGAAACGTCATGTGCTTCCCCATGTCTTCAGGCCCTAATTGGCTTGGGGGTGCAGAGTAGCAGGGCCTCCGCGGGCTGGATCAACCCACTTGGCAGGCCAAATCCGGCCCATAGAGGTCCTTTCCTGCTCCCCTCCCCCCCAGTTTAATGCTTAATCTACAGAAGTCAGTAAGATTTCAATAGGTTTTGGATGAAGCCAAAGGTCCAAGAGGGTATGTCTAGACTACATGGCTCCATCAACGGAGCCATGTAGATGAGCTTACTAGACATAGGAAAATGGCCGCCGAGCTGTGCTGATCAGCTGTTCAGCGGCAAAGCGGGACAGTCTGGACGTGCCATGATTGACAATGGAAGCCTTTGTCGACCGCTCCAGTAAACCTCATTTCACGTAGTCTAGACATACCCAGAATGATTGCAAAATGAGCAGAATTAGTTCCATTGCCTTCTGGAATACTTTATAACATATTATAATCTTGTGAGACTTTAACAACCTTTCTCTGAAGCTTGTTAAAAGGTAACCTAATGGAATTTATCATCTTTGGGTTTTTTTCCTTTGTTTTACTTTTTCCCCTCTTTCAGAAAAGCCCAATTACAAGGTTTTTTAAGTCTCTAATAATTCAAAAGGGATGACAATCAGCAGCACAGCTGCCTGAGGACCAAGATGAAGACAACACATTTGGTGACTGGAGGTCCACCTTTTAATTGAAACAAAGTCAACCTTTCGCTTTTGCCCAACTTGCTGGAATGTGAAAGTTTTTACTGCTTTAGAATAGGTGTGGGGAACTTTTTTGGGTCAGGGCCACTGACCCACAAAAAAAATCAGTCAGGATCTGCACACAAGTGAGAAACAAACAAACAAACAAACAAAAAATCCGCCCCTCACCAGCGTGGGTTTCCCAATGCTAGGGGGAGCTCTGAGTCTTAAAGGCTGGAGCCAGGCCAGCCAGAGGCTGTGTCTGGCCCCTGAGCCTTAGGTTTCCCACCCCTGCTTTAGAGAGTAGCATTTTTCCTCATACAGTTCATGAAAAAATATGCATAGAATACTAGAGTGTTGTAAGTAAAGCTCTTTTGGTTGTAAATTTCATAGAAACCTGCCATCCAAGAAAAATTACTCTATAAATAAACCTTTTCGCTAACAAGCATAATTCACAAAGTCACTTTCATAGTGGAATGATGCAGCCTAAAATTATGTTGATGTGCAGTCAATGAAATGTAGGCATTTTGAAATGGGGCAATTATTCTCTAGTAGTTGTTCAGAGGCCTGTAATTGTGGGATCTGGAACTGTAGTTTGAGTTAGATATATGTCATCCAAGCTGGCCTTATCTTGATTTCATTTGTGCTGTATTAGCATCTGAGTATTAAAATGCCTGATGTTAAAATCACAACCTGTCAAGCACCTTGGCACTGTATAGTACAAAAAGGTTTTTCCATTTAATCAAATCTCTTAGTGTCACAGTTACTGGGCTAGCTGCACTAGTGCCCCATTTATGGTGTCTCAGATCATAGCCTCACCAATGGTTAGGCCTCATGCCTTTACGTTTTCAGGGGTTCAGTCCCACACTTCTCCCACTCATTATACTGAGTCCTATACCGACTGGCTACGTCTACACTGGCATGATATTCCGAAAATGCTTTTAATGGAAAAGTTTTCCGTTAAAAGCATTTTCGGAAATGCACGTCTAGATTGGCAGGATACTTTTCCGCAAAAGCACTTTTTGCAGAAAAGCATCCGTGGCCAATCTAGATGTGGTTTTCCGCAAAAAAGCCCCAATCGCCGTTTTCGCGATCGGGGCTTTTTTGCGGAAAACACTACTGTGCTGTCTACACTGGCCCTTTTGCGCAAAAGTCTTTCGGAAAAAGACTTTTGCCCAAACAGGAGCAGCATAGTATTTCCGGAAAAGCACTGACGATCTTACATGAGATCGTCAGTGCTTTTCCGGAAATTCAAGCGGCCAGTGTAGACAGCTGGCAAGTTTTTCCGCAAAAGCAGATGATTTTGCGGAAAAACTTGCCAGTCTAGACACAGCCCAAAAGTCTTATATGCCTGTCTATGTAACTGCTCCTGCCCCTCCCATTTCTCCCCCAACGCCGCCTCCCCACCCCATGGCTGCCAAGTCCCCTGCACTCATGATGGTAAGATCACCAGAGCCAGATGCCACTCCCAGCCTCAGCCCTAAACCTCCCCCACCTTCCTGGGACAATAGCTCGAGAGTGCCACACCTGCATGACCAGGCCCCCCCCTCCACCCCAGTTATCTCCCCATGTCAAACTGGTTCCTGATGCATCAGTAGCTATCTGGCATGACAAGCTTCCACAAGGCAATGGAGACCCGCTTCTGAAGGGGATTGCGGATCGCATGTGAGTATCCCGTCATCTGAGGGCAGTGGAGAGCCACTCACACAGCTCCAGAAAGGTGACCTTCCCCATATGGAAATTCTGGATCCACTGCTGGTCTTCCTACCACTCCATGAAAAGCTGGTCCCACCAGTTGGAACTGGTGTCCAGATCCCAGAAGAGGTGGTGCACAGTGTGCAGGGTAGGGCAGGTGGGATCTAGCAGCATGAGCAGCGCTCACAGAGAGTTGATGAAGGTCTCCAAGATGAGCAGGGAGTTAGATTCCTGTAGGGCCTCAGAGGCAGCCTGAAGAAACAGCTGCATGAGCTGCAGTACAAGCTGCAATAGCTGTTGACTGCTCCATAGCTAGAAAGCTGAGGTGTCTGCAGTAGCAACCACAGCAGGCAAAAGGAATGGGTTTGTTGTCCCTCAATGAGGTAGGAGAAAGAGAAGAGCCTGAGACACTGCTGTACAGGGGGGTCCCTTTAAGCATGAGCCACGGGAAATGACTGCTGTCCTGATGCCTTGCCTGAAGTGCTTCCAGGTGGCCTTAAATGTGATTCAGCATCCAATGAGTGTGGACACTCTATTTAGAAATGGCTAAGTGCTATTTTGATGGGCATTTGCTGTATAGACGTGCTATTTCAAAATAAGCTGTTTCAGAGTATTTCTTTCAGAATAGCTTATTCTACAATAATCATGCAGTGTAGATGTAGTCTTGTAGTCCTCATGGAGACCCCAGTAGGTCTAACTTCTCTTCCCTCGCTCCACCAAAAAAAACCCAAACCCTTCGGAGTCTGAGTTCATCTTCACTCTGTACCTCAGAGAATAACTTTATACACAGACCCAAGTCCTAGTGTTTCCTGAGCTGTGGTAAATCAGTTTAGGCAGCTGAGCAGGAGTAACTACATTAATGTCAATAGTTCTGGGTGTTTGCTAAGATGCTGTTATCTGTCTTCCATTCTACTTGCACTTCCTGGCAATCTTGCTAGTGAATACACTTAATATGCACCTACGGTAAATATATCAATAAATCAGATCAACACATAATAGTCAGAAATTAGTACAGATACTTCTAAATCTAACACACTAATGTCTTTTCATTTTAGATGTAATTCTTCTTTGTCTCATTGCCCTACTCATTACTTTACACATTCTCAAACCATCTTGCTGTCTGTGATTCGTTTCCAGTCCCCAGATGTAAATGGTTTAATATATTCAGGGATTCTATTTTCTGTGTTTCTGTGCCTGTTCACTTGCCTTGGTATTTGGTGCTCAAGTCTTTTCTAAAGCATTTATATTTCAGTCTGTGTGGTCTTTCAATATATTCTTCTCCTGAAGCATCTATAGGAATGTACTATATGGTCTGCTGAAACCTTTTTTTATGATGTGTTTCTGGCTTTTTTGTTTTTGCATGTATTTGCAAATTGTATCTTTGGTGTCACTTTTGTACACTTTAGTAGTCTCCAAACCAAGGTGCAAATTTGTAGCACAATGTGGAGTGTAACATGTACATCACCTGGAAACACAGAGCGGAGTTGCATGGATAGTACCGTGAATGGACTCAGAATAGCTGCTTTAATTTCAACATCACTTCCCTTATGCCAAAGGAAAGTGACATTGTCTCTTTATGACCTTGCTTGTGCAGCTGCACTGCGTGAATCTGTTTCTGATATTTCTAGTATTCCTAATCACTAGAATTGAGCTCCCTAGTTTATACATTGCATTTAGAATTTTGGCAAAACTTTACAAAAGCAACTCACCATTACTGATGGTTTTAGTATACATTGGGGGGACATTAATCACAAAGGGCACAAATAAATATGTTATACTGAATTCAGTAAATCCAGTCAAACACTGTCTGTTTGTTGAATTAATTATTAGAGGGACTAAAGAAGTACTGCCAGACAAATGAGTCCAAAGATGTAACCTATCTTAAAATTGCTGCAGTTTAATGGAAGACACATTCTGCACTTTAGATGTTTCATTTTTGAACCACAGCTCTGTCACTAGGCAATAATAATAATAGTGTTTTTAAGGCTCCTTTAAAAAAGCCACAAATCATGAGTCCCCCCTGCTGTCTTCATAACACAAGTTAATTAATAAGCCTTGTTCTCAAAGATGTTCTGAGATCAATCCTTCTGTGAGTCTGGCATGTGCTGTTTCAGTTTGGGTCTTCCAAGGAGGCTTGTATCCAGTGTAGAACTATCCCTTAGCTACTGTTGAAAGAAGTTCTGTGTACAAAACACCTTGCTTTGTCAGAACACACTCCTTGGCTGTGTCTAGACTGGCAAGTTTTTCCGCAAAAGCAAAAAAAACTTGCCAGCTATCTACACTGGCCACTTGAATTTCCGCAAGAACACTGACTTCTTACTGTCTGAAATCAGTGCTTCTTGCGGAAATACTATGCTGCTCCCGTTCGGGCAAAGGTCCTTTTGAGCAAAGCTTTTGAGCAAAAGGGCCACTGTAGACAGCTCAGATTTGTTTTCCGCAAAAAAGCCCCAATCGCAAAAATGGCGATCAGGGCTGTTTTGCGGAAAAGCGTGTCTAGATTGGCACGGACGCTTTTCCGCAAAAAATGCTTTTGCAGAAAAGCATCTGTGCCAATCTAGATGCTCTTTTCCACAAATGCTTTTAATGGATAACTTTTCCGTTAAAAGCATTTCCGGAAAATCATGCCAGTCTAGACATAGCCCTTGAGATTCCTTCTAATGTTACTATTGTTTATGCAGTGAACTAAGCAAACCTGAGACACTGTTTCTCTAGGAAGGGCGTCGACAGCCACTGTGGGCCTCTGGGTGAAGTGGGGAAGGGCCCAGTTGTCCATTGATTGAATGGAAGGGATGGTGCTGAGGCAGCCAGTACTCCATGCTTGCCCAGAATGTGGTGTGTTCTCCTCCACCCCCAACCCTCAGAACCACACAGGTCACTTTGAATCAATGGGCTCCAAGGCAATTGACCTATTTCCCCCCCCCCCCTTAAAGGGACCCCCTCCGGACAGACAGTTCTCAGGTTTCCCTGCTTGCTTGGCTACCTTGCTGATGGACAGCAAAGCATTTTTTTTCTCAGTGTTCTCTGGTTGCTCTCACTCAGGACACCACAGCACTCTGCAGCATGGAGCCGGAGCTGCCCCTGGGCACTCTGGTGCTTCTCCTGGACGTGTTGCTGCGAGCCTGGCAGCACGTTCTGTAGGCAGTAACAGTCTCCCTCTTGTGCCTCATTCCTCCCTCATGTCCTTCCACTTACCACTCCCTAGCCCCCCTTCCTTCTGTACAATAAAAGACATGTGTGTTCATTATAACAAAGTCTCTTTATTGAACAAAACTGGGGTGGTGGTGGGGGGAGAATGAAACTGAGGTGAGACTGGGGAAAGAATGTGGGAGGAGGGAGGGTGGGAGAGGGGAAGGGGAAACCTGGGAGGAGGGAGCTGGCAGGGGGAGGAAAGGGGAGGAAGGGAGGCAGGGGGAAGAGAAGCTCAGAGCTCAGGGTTGGGGGTCTCGCTGGCCCAACAGTCTCCCTGCACCACAGGTGCGGGGGCCTTGGCATCTCCGGAGGGGTGGCAAGGGGGTGTACGGTGTGGAGGAAGAAATGGGAGGAGGCAGCAAGCTCTGCACCAGGGTCTGCAGGTGCTCACAGATGGAATGGCCCTGGGAAAGTTGCTCCCTCCAGAGGTGCAGCTCTTCCTGCACCCAGTGGTCGAGGGCGCAGTGCAGGGTTGCAGTGTCCCCAGGTGCTCCTGCTGGTACCCCTCCAATGCATGGGTGGGCCTGCGGAGTCCTTAGGTGCGGGAGGATGTCCTCGGGTGTGGGCAGGGTGGTGCATCCTGTATTCGGAGCTGGTACGGCTGTGGAGAAACAAGAGAAGTGGTCAGTTCTCCCTGGGGACACAGTGGGTGAAGCCCAGCCCCCTCTGCAAGGCAAGGATGACAGTTCTCCGCACCATCAGAGCCAATGTGCTTGCACAGAGGCCATGTTCGGGATGTTCTGCTATCCCTGGGAGTGGGAGCTGCCCCAGGACTGCACCCATGCCCCTGTGCTATATATAGTTTGGGTGTGGAGGGGGAAGGGGAGATGTCCCCTGCCTCTGTGTAGAGGGGGCTTGTGGAGGGAGGGCATCCTGCTGTGTCCCACCCCGGGGTCAGGAGTATGTCATGTCTCTCCACACATGCGTGTGGCTAACAGGCCAAGGTCCCTATGTGGCAGCCAGGTGGGGCCATGTGCCCAGGGGTGGCATGGCACGTGCTCATATGTGCACAGGTTGCTGTGTGATCTACGGTAAGCAAGGCCCCTGCGCACAGCCCTTGGTCTCCCTCCCCTGCCCCCATAAGGGGACAGTTATGGCACTCACATGTTGTTGCCTCCCTGGATGACACCAGCCACAGGTCCACTGGGATGACTCGGCGGTCCTGGCTGTGCGGCATGCTCCCTCCAGGCTCCTGCGGCTCCTGGCCCTCCTCCTCCTTCTCCTCCATGCCCTGGTCAGGGCCCTTTGCCCAAGGGTTCAAGACCACCTTGGGGGCACAGACTGTCCCGCCTCCCAGGATGTGGTCCAGTGTGTCAAAATAGGGGCAGCTTTCTGGGTCTACCCCTGTTTGGGAACTGCCCCCTGTGGCCCTGGCATAGGCCTGTCACAGCTCCTTAATTTTCATCCAAACCTGCTCTTGGATTTAGATGTGGCCTTTGGTGGCCAGGCTGTCAGCCATCCTGCCGTAGATGGCCGCATTCCTCCATCTAGTGCGGAGATCATGGATGGTGGAGGCATCCCCCAAACCTCAATCAAGTCCATGATCTCCCCACTGGACCAAGAAGGCGCCCTTCTTCTCCGGCCTCTGGCAAGCTCCTGGGAGCTGGGGGACTGGTCCTGGGGAGTGGTGGAGGGCTGGTTGGCACTGAGTGCTTGGCTCATGCTGGGGCCACTGGGTCGGGGCAGCGACTGCTGACTTTGGGCTGGCAGGCCTGGAGCTGGCACAGGCCCTATGGCCAGACTCTACCCCTTTAAGGGCTCCAGGGAGGGAGAGAGGAGAGGAGTTTTCCTGGTTGGGACCAGAATGGCCAGCAGGGTACCCTGGGAAGGGCTGGAGGCCCCCTATTTCAAAATAAGTGTCTACACAGCACTTATTTTGAAATAGCAGTTTTGAAATAGGTGCTATTCCTCGTGGAATGAGATTTACAAATTTTGAAATGAGCCCTCCGCTATTTTGAATTAATTTTGAAATAGCGGTTGGCTTGTGTAGATGCTA
The DNA here is from genome assembly GCF_049634645.1 of Pelodiscus sinensis. Taxonomy (NCBI): domain Eukaryota; kingdom Metazoa; phylum Chordata; order Testudines; family Trionychidae; genus Pelodiscus; species Pelodiscus sinensis. The sequence goes on along the minus strand of NC_134711.1, from coordinate 67,275,720 downwards.
GTAGTTATTTTGAAATAACAGCTATTATTTCAAAATAACTTTCCTGTGTAGACATACCCTAAGACCGTGGTCACCAACAGGTTGATCGCGATTGACTGGTCGATCACGAGGCCTCGACCAGTTGATTGCGAGACGTCCTGTCCGCCCCGCCCCCATTTGCCTCCTACCCCCGAGAAGCCCCACATACTTCCTCAAGTGAAAATGGGGGTAGTGTCGGCTTTCTGGGGCTGTACAGAAGTCCTGCAGCTTAGTGCCACTTCCGGCGATTCCGGAAGTGCGCTAGCTGCTCTGCTGGGCGTACTGCGGGAGGGAGCATTGGCTCCCTGAACTGCACAGGAGGGGTGAGTGAGCCCCGGGGTGCGTGCGGGGCTTCCCTGTGCCGGGGGGTCGGTCCTAGGGCAGACGTGTGCGCAGAGTTCCCATGGGGGGGGGAAGAATCCTGGGAGAAGGCAGATGCAGGGGAATCTCTGCCTCCACTGCCCCCTCTGCCTCCTGTCCCCACTCCTCCATTCCCACTCCTCACTGTCCAGTCCCCTCTCTCTAGCCACAGAACTCTGTCCCCACTCCCCTATCCCTAGCTACAGAACTGTCCCCATTCCCATCCCCACTCCCTGAACTCTGTCCCCACTCCCCTGTCCCCGCTACAGAACTCTGTCCCCATTCCCATCCCCACTTTTTGAATTCTGTCCCCATTCCCCTGTCCCAAGTCACTGAACTGTGTCCCCACTGGCACCCTGTCCCCTGCCAAAGCAGCCACTAGCACCCTTCCCCAGTACTATGTCCCCTGTTCCCACCAACACAGTTGGGGCCTCATTAGTGAATCTTTGGGGAGGGGAGGGAAGGAGGGGTTTTTTTTGTATCTCATTTGTGTGGCCCCAACTGACTTTTCTTGTGTCAGTGACCCCTAACTCAAGACAGGTTCCCTGCCCTTCTCAGAAATAAAGACAATGCAGAAACTTTTTGTTTGACACAGTATTTTATTTAAAAATGAATCCTGGCCAACAAACCCCAAATTGGGGCTAAGAACCCATCTAGCCACAGCATCATAACACTCCTGCCCTCCCCTTTCTCCCAGACCCTACATCGGAGCCTATCATACACTGGAACCCCCTACCCTGAGCCCCTCACATACCCCAAACCAAATTCCTGAAACCTTCACATCCAGAAGTCTGTGGCTTGCTTAGTACCCTAACCCTACATCTGACCCCAACACTGCCCAGCCTGGCGCCCTCTCCCTGAGCCAGTGTCCCCTTTTCCACCTTCTCCTGCATCCAGATGTCCTCCCAGAGCTTGCACCTCTCACCCCTTCCCACACCCAAATCCCTCATTCCCATCCCAGAGCCTACACATCCTGCCTCAACCCAGCGAGGGTATGGCTAGAATGCAGGAGTTTTTCAGGATTCCGGAGATATCCCAGAAAAACGCTTCTGCATTGAGGGATGCATTTGTTCTTCCACTTCTTTTAGTGGAAGAGCAAACATGATATTTCAGTCACCCCTATAGTCCTCTTTCCACAAGGAATAAGGTGGCTTCCAAAAGAAGGGTTTTTTCTGACATTTGGTCCAGTCTAGACAGGTCAGATATTGGAAAAACCTCTTCCTACAGAAGAATTGGGGGGGAAAGCAGTGGTATAAGGGTTGGGGATAGCAAGTGATGGAGAGGAGGAGAATAGAGAGGGCGGGGCTTCGAGGAAGGGGCGGGGCGGTAGATCTTGGCTTGTTCTGTCATTTAAAAAGTGATCTTGGGTGTGAAAAGGTTGGAGACCACTGCCCTAAGAGATTATAAAAGCTGATGGACTATTATTCATCTCCTTTAAGCATTCTAAACATCACTACATATGTAATAAACAGCCTGGTGTAAAACATAAGGAACAACAGGGCTCAAACTCAGGCTATGTCTAGACTGCCCACTTAAACTGGAAAAAGATACGCAATTTGCACTACACAAATTGCGTATCTTTTTTCGATTTAATTTTGAAAGAGGCTTTTTCAAAATTTGGTACATCTACATGGCGCCAAATTTCAGGAAAAAGTGCTCTTTTGAGCCATCCCTTATTCCTCATAGAACAAGGTTTAAAGGGATGGCGAAAGAGCACGTCCATTCTTTCAAAAATTTTTTAGAAAAAGTGGACACGTTCCTTGGATGTGGAGTTGCTTTTCTGAGATACTTCTAGTATCCCCAAAAAGCAATGCAGTCTAGATGTAGCCTCAGATTTGTGACTGTGGACAAATTATTTAATCCTTTTGCATGCCCCTCTGTCCTATTTCTGGGTTTTGTATTTGTCTTTTCTTATTACAAGTATGTACAATGTCTAGCACAAGGTGACCCGGAGCTTGGCTGGGCCTCTCAGTGAAGCTATAATATAAATTAAAAATAACAAATTGCAAAGGACAGTGCTGACTGAATGTGACATACTTGTCTTTTATAGAGACCAATCCAATAAAATCATAAAGTAGAACGTTTAATCAGGGTTACAACCTGCTCTTGGGATCTGGCTCCACGAGGAAGATACAAATCAATAATGGCGACTACAACGTTTGTCAGTTTGTGAATCAGAGACTGCAGTACTGTTTGACATAGGAAATTAAGGCCATGATAGCTAAGTACGAACTCTAACTACATTGAAAGTCCTGGGCCATGCCCTCATTATTTAAATTATTTTTTTCTCGGAACATGTATGCAGTTAAGGTACAGGCTGTACCTCCCTTAACTGGTACGCTCTGGTCTTGCAACATCTATGGTCTGGCATGGACTACGGATGTTCCTGGGCCACAGAGACCAAGGACAGGGAGGTCTTGCAGCGGGGCAGGAGCATTGTAGGGTCACCAGCAATTCAGATGGGAGTCCAGAGTGCGTGTGGGGGTTAGGGGAGGGAGGACAGATAGCATGGCAAGGAGTTTTGGCCCCAGCGGAGCTCCTTGGACCCAGAGGCCAAGCAACTCTAGCCTAGCAGCAGCCATAAAGCCCCATTATGGCTCCAGCAGTCAGGGAGCTCTGACCCCAGAAGCTGCCAGGGAGCTCTGGCCTGGGCCGTGTAGCTCTGGCCCCATCCTTTGGTCCTGGCCCCATCCTCAGCCATGGAGCCAGATGATGACAGAGCTCTGCCCCGATTGCGCAGCTCTGGCTATGGCATTCCAGTCCCGGGAGTAGCAGGGCCAGCCTGGAGCATCTAGAGAGCCCAGGGGAGCTGGGGCAGCAGCTGGGGCAGGATGGAACCCTAGCCCAATGGCATCATGGGTGATGAGAGGAGGGACCTTCCCTGATCCAGCATATCCCCTTGTTCAGGATCACTCAGGTCCCAAAGGTGCCAGAACAGCAAGGTCCAACCTGTATTAATCTGTTACATTTTAGATAAGAATGATTATTTAGGCCAGAGTCTCACTAAGTACCTCTGGCAAGAAATAATTCTATACTGATGAATTTCCCTTGATGTTTATCCGGATATGGTCAGGTCAAAGAATTGAGAAACTTGTGGATATTAAGAATCCCAGCTTCCTAAACATTTCTTTCCAGTTTGTTGATTATTTTCAGTCCTACTCTGTATGTTATGCTTGGTACAGTCTACATTGTTATCTTTTTTAATTTTCAGTATGCTTTCAGACAGTATGCATGATCTAACAATAAAGCTGCACAATACAGTTTTATTTCTACTGTTTATAAGACTGTCTCAAATTGTTCACTGTGATAAGATGTTCTCATAACCAAACCCAGATTCAAGTCTTCAATACTTCACATTTTCTGCTTTCCTAAGATGAGTTTTCAGCCTTTCCAACCTCCAACTGCCTTGATTAGATATCCAAAGTCCAAAAGGGTCCTCCTTGAAGATCACCTACAAGTGCTTGATCTCTGTATGTACTATGGGAAAGAAGTAAATATTCAGTGTGATGTATTATTCTGTTTTTCACTTCACACATCATTGTCTCAATCAAACCCATGGGGATTCTCCTGTCACAATTTTGGGGTAATTAAACCTTTGCTACAGAAATGCCATATTAGGCCTCAGGCTTGTCACCTCTCTATGGGTGGGGACCTGAATCCTTCTCCTTATGACTGGGGTTTTTGACTGCTTCCCCCCTTCAATTCCCTGTGTTTATCCCAGCAGCTGTGATTAATAATCCATCACTGGACTTTGATGTCTCTCCATGGGCTATGAACAGTCTATGCCAATGCTTACAAGTAATCACACAGATCTTTCAAAGCAGAGTGCACTTAAGGACAAATGCCTTACAAATAATATATGAATCAAGTGTCTAAATGCATATTTAAGTTTACCAATATCCACTCATGCACCTGTCAGTGCTATGGAGACCCTGGTAGGTTCCCATCCATTCGACACAATGAAGGCCTTTTGTCAATTCAAACTAACTCTTTATATCACGGGCCCTTGTTCTCCTAGGCCCCTAAGCTTGAACCCATACGTACATACCTGCAGATGGAGTGGTACCTGTAGTCCCCAGGACTGTATTAATTACCTGATGGCTGCTTTTAGCTCCTGCCAGGCCTGCAGCAAGCCTCCTCAATAAGGGTTAATTTGAACTAAGCTAATTCGAACTAGTGCATCTAGACTTAAAAACTAATTCGAATTTGCATTTTGCTAATTCGAACTAGCATGTCCACATTGAGTGGACCCTGAACCGAAGTTAAGGCTGGCCGGAAGCAGTGCCGGCAGGGCATCAGGTTAGGACTTAGGGTGTGGAGCTGTTGCCTCAGGCTGGCCGAGGGCTGTGCTTAAAGGGACCCGACCCCCACCCCAGACAGACAGTTCTCAGGGTTCCCCGCTTGCTTGTCTACCTCGATGAGGGACAGCAAAGCAGTCCTGTCTTGGAGTGCCTCGAGTGCCCACACTTAGCACATCACAGCACTTAGCCATCAGCCCGGCTGCACTTGCCGCAGGCTGCCATCTGGCGGGGGTCAATCAGGGGGCTGTCAGGATCCAGGAGACCCTGCAGGAGAGCTTCCACCCTGAGGAGCCCGCAGAGCCACCCCAGACCTCCCCATCGGGGGCTCAGAGCAGGGCATGCTTGAGTTTGGGGCAAACTGTTCTTTCAGTATCCTGTAATAGAGGAAAGGCACTATTCTTCCTATAGTGCTAGGCAGATGGGGTACGTCTAAACTACATGCCTCTGTCGGCAGAGGCATGTAGATTTGTTTGTTCAGCAAAGGTAAATGAAGCCGCGATTTAAATGATTGCGGCTTCATTTACATTTACATGGCTGCCGCACTGAGCTGACAAACAGCTAATCAGCTGTTTGTCGGCTCGCCGCTAGTCTGGACGTTCTCCCTGTCGACATCAAAACCCTTTGTCGGCAGCCCCGGTAAACCTCATTCCACGAGGCAGCGTGGCAGCCATGTAAATGTAAATGAAGCCGCGATCATTTAAATCGCGGCTTCATTTGCCTTTGCTGATCTGTCTAATCTACATGCCTCTGCCGACAGAGGCATGTAGTCTAGACACAGCCATGGTGTAAACCTGTCCTCTGAAGGGAAAACAACCAATGATGAAGGACTTCTGTGGTATTGATTAGTCATGTGGATTTTAACCAGAGGGCAGAAGATTTGTGTTTGGGTCATAGGGTCAAACCATCAAATCACAAATTTACTGAAGTACTTAAGTACAAAGAGTTTGGGGAAACAGAAGTACAGATGACCTGATTCAGGAAAGCATAATCTGCAAGATTGCAGGGGCCAATGTACCCACTGTGAAATAGTCACCTAAGAGATTTGAGAATTATTTGTTCTATAGGCAGAGCAAATGTCACTCTGATTGACAAACACACAATTGAATAATACAAAGGCTATTCTAGGGGAACTTCAAAAGTCTGTTAAGTTACCACCCTCTTTAGGTTTCAAGAAATGAAATGTCATTTCTTCCCTTTAAGTAGATGCCTAACTCTCAGGGGGAGTAACGGTAGTTCGGAATAGGAAGCCTAGTCCGAACTACCTAGTCTGTGCCGCGTGGAGTCTTCACTAGCGGACATTTAAAAATGGCGGCGCCTGGCGAGATGCAAATGAAGCCCAGGCAATTCAAATCCCGGGCTTCATTTGCAACTCCGATTGCCTACATTACCACCCTAGTTCCAACTAGGGTGGTAGTGTAGACATACCCAGGGTGTGTCTAGACCACAGGGTTTTTTCGAAAAAAACTATACCTGCATCTAGACTACCACCGCGTTCTGTCAACAGTAAATCGACAGAACATGGCAGTTTTGTCAACAGCAGTAAACCTCATTTTACAAGGCAGAATGCCTTTGTCGACAGAGATTTGTCAAAAAAAGATGTGTGTGGATGCAGGGAGCCAGTTCTGTTGAAAAAAAAAAAGGCCTCCAGGAAGAAGCCTTGATGGACAGTCTAACATTTACATGTACAGCACCACTGTGGTTCCTGGCCACAGCCTCTTAAAGGCACAGGCACCCAGACAGGCATTGCTGTCCGGCAGCTAGCCAGAGCACCCATGCCAGCTGTGCTAGCCATGGCCCAGCCTCCAGGTCCCCCTGACCCTTCTTGGGACAAAGAGGAAGACCCACCCAGGGGCACTAAAAGGCAGGTACCAGCCTAGTCAGGACCAGAAATAAAAAACCTGCTGGAGCTCTGGTCCCAGGAAGAAGCCCATTTAGTCCCATTGCTACTGTGGAGCCCCTGTGAGGCTCTCAGGCCACTGCCCAGCTCACACACGGTGTCACGTGGAACATCCCTGAGTCTCCTGTCCAAAGGAGAGCCCCTGACAGCCACGGCCTGCCCTCGGGGACAGCAGGGTACGCACAGACATTGATTGTCTCCTCCTCTTTTCCTCCACAGCCGGACCCTCTACCCAAGAGGGGAGCACCACACCCACCCCATCACCATCCCAGACCTGTGGCACCCGCAGGCACTGATGCGTCTACATGGACCTGCTAAGGGGGCGCGTATTGGCCCTGCAGGACCCTCCAGCAGAGGATGAAGGCAGAGGCCGAGTCGTGCACCAGGCTGCTGGATGAGCTGGTCCAGCAGCACACTGCCATCTGTGCCACAATGCAGGAGATCCTCGGCTTGCCTTCCCCTCTCACGGGCACCGCTCCTGCTGCACACTAGGTCCCTGCTCCTCCTGTTCCTCCAGCCCTCCCTCTTTCTGCCCCAGTCCTTCCAGCCCTCCTTCCCCCCCCCAGCCCCTCTTGCTCCCGAGCCCTCACAGGCCCAACAGCTGCCCACCCCTTCTGTTCAGGCCAGTACTGGCTCTCGCTGCACCCGATCCCAAGGCGTGGTGATGCCAGGATGCAGGAAGGTGGCAGGACTCTGCGATCAGGAAAGCAGCAGCCTACTTGACCCCCCACCCTCTTCCAGGTTTTCAGTCCTCTACCATCTCAGTTAAAGGACATTTCAGTTATGTAACAAAATCTTTATTTTTGACTGACAGATTTACTTTGTTTATAAACAGTTGAACAGTAAGAAGAGAAAGGTGCTTTATACACAGTTCACACCCGTTCTGTATGGCTAGTGTTTCTAATAGAAACATTGCTGTTTACAAAGAAAACTGGGTCTATGAGAGTGAGGGTTGTGGAGGGAAAGGTAGGGTGGGCCAGGCCAAATCCCCCATGGGGGAGGCCCTGGGGAGAGTCAGTGGGCTCCTTCTGAGAATCTCTCCCTAAGGACCTCTCGGAATTGGACACCAGCCCAAGGAGCCTGGCGTATGGCAGCCATCCAGGGCTGCTGAAATTGTCTCCCCTCACCATGAGCACCTGTCCCCCACCTCGGCAGGAAGGCCTCCCCTTTCCTCTCCACCAGGTTTTGGAGAGTACAACATGCAGTCACCACCTCCGGGGATGTTGCATTCCCCCATCTCCAGGCGTGTGAGGAGGCAACGGAACCTCCCTTTCAGGCGGCCGAAGGCGCATTCCACCTGGATATGATCCTGGCTAAGATGCATGTTGAAAAGCTCCTTGCTTGTTTCCAGGTGGCCGGTGTAGGGCTTCATGAGCCACAGCATTAGGGGGTAGGCCGCTATGCATCTGCATGTCCCCAAGCGCAAGGTGCTGCTGGGGGAAAAATGTTCCTGCCTGGAACCTGCTGTATAGGTAGGAGTTCTTGAATATGTGGGCATCATTTGCCTGCCCTGACCACCTGACATAAATGTAAAGTGGCCCCAGTGGTCAACCAGCACCATGGAATAGTAGCCCTTCCTGTTTATAAACTGGGCTGCTCGATGGGACAGTGTGCGGATTGCGATGTGTGTCCCATCGAGGGCTCCTCTGCAGTTTGGGAAGCCAAGGGTGGCAAACCCGGCAATGATGTTGTCAAGGTCCCTGAGACAGAGGAGTCTTTTCAGCAGCTCCGCATTGATGGCCCTCACCACCTGCAGTATGAGACAGACAAACAGAAATTAGGGAGTTAGACATGTTATCTAAGCACTTGGGAGGAGAACCCTCCCCCCCAAGCCCATCCCTACCCTTGTCAGGACGCCACCATCCCCTGCATCAGTGCAGGGGTGGCCAAGGAGCAGCCTCCGAGTGCCACTCCATCCCACACTCTCTCTTGCTCTTGCCTGGCAGTCCCCCTTTCTCAACCCTCCCACTCAGCAGGTCCTGTCCCTCGAAAGTGACTTACCTCCATCAAAACAGCCCCGACGATAGACCTCCCCATGCCAAACTGGTGTCCCACAGTGTGGTAGCTATCGAGGTTGTCCAGCTTCCACAGGACAATTGCAACCCACTTCTGCAGGGGGTGGCAGGCCGCAGGTGGGTGTCCTGGTGTTCCAGAGCAGGGGTGAGCCAGGCACACAGCTCCAGGAATGTGGCCTTCAGCATCCGGAAGTTGCGGAGCCAGTGGTCGTCGTCCCAGAGCTGCATGATGAGCCGGTCCCAACAGTCCGAACTAATCTCGTGCCTCCAAATCTGCCTGTCCCAAAAAAAGTTTGGGAGCAAGGACAGAGCTCCTGCATCCCGGAGGAGGGTCTCCTCAGTGCGGTCCGGGTCCATATGCGGCAGGAGCTTCATGACACAGTCATGAATCATAGAATCATAGAATACTAGGACTGGAAGGAATCTTGAGAGGTCATCGAGTCCAGTCCCCTGCCCTCATGGCAAGACCAAATACTGTCTAGACCATCGCTGATAGACATTTATCTAACCTACTCTTAAATATCTTCCGAGATGGAGATTCCACAACCTCCCTGGGCAATTTATTCCAGTGTTTGACTACCCTGACAATTAGGAACTTTTTCCTAAGGTCCAACCTAAACCTCCCTTGCTGCAGTTTAAGCCCATTGCTTCTTGTTCTATCTCAGATGTCAAGATGAACAAGTTTTCTCCCTTCTCCTTATGACACCCTTTTGGATACTTGAAAACTGCTATCATGTCCCCCCTCAATCTTCTCTTTTCTAAACTAAACAAACCCAGTTCTTTCAGCCTTCCTTCATAGGTCATGTTCTCTAGACCTTTAACCATTCTTGTTGCTCTGATGGCATAGCATGTCAGCATGCAGCCATTGCCTGCCCAGGGCCAAAAAGAGTAAAAAGCAGAAAAAAATCCCAGAAAATAAACTGCTGTGGTGTCTGAGGAAGCAGGGTAACCAGAGCAAGCTCTGCAGCAGCTTTGCTTTCCCTCTTGGAGGTAGGCAATCCAGAAGCAGGAGCAGAATAACGGCTGTCCAGAGGGATCCCTTTAAGCACACATCTCTGCAAAGTGCAGGAAGCAGCACCTGGAAATAAAGGATGCTCCCATGCCCTGACAGAAGCACTTCCGGGTGCCTTCTTTTTTCAATAGAACATCCAGTAGTCTGGGCGCTCTTTTTCAAAAAAGCAGAACGATTTTTTGATCTTCAGAATGTAATCTAGACGCTCTTTTTCGACAGAGGCTTTTTCGAAAGATACTGTCAAAAAAGGCGTGCAGTCTAGATGTAGCCTCAGATACACACTTTTTTTCACTGTCACAAGAGGTTTTGAGTTTGAGTAAAAACAGGATCATACATAATCCAGATTTGAATATTTTGAACAATATATGCCTTAATTGATGTTGTAAATTAACTGCAGTCCTATGATGTCTTTTTTATGTGTCAGAAACCACAATGAACATCAATATAAATAAAATTGCAAAGAAGGAACTGAGGGATGGAAAGTATCACGTGCTTGCAAATGGAAAAATTGCTAAAATAATAGGAATGAATTCTTATTTCTCAGATTTTCTAAGAAACTATTACAAATCTCCTCCATTTTTCCTATATTATATTCCTTTGTCTTAATCCTGAAACCTAACAGACTTTACCAGAGCAAATAAACATCAACCTAATAAAATCAGAAGAAATCAGGTGGATGGTACAAGGTACATTCAATAGGTTTTCATTGCCGGAGATCTGACAAAATCAGGTGAAATTAACTCAGTAATTTCAGTGATTTACTTGTTCATATAAAAAAAACCCCTCCATGTCAGGAAAGCCCAGTTGGAATTGCAGGAAAACTGTAGGATAACAGATTGAGACTGGTTAGCATAGCTGAGTGAGGAAGCTTGTTTCAATCTCTGCTGTTTATGAGCACTGGAGATTTCCCCTCTCTTAACAAAACTTGAGCCATAAGAGAATAAAAGTGACCACAAAATGCTTTTAATGATCTCATAGCTAACTGAAATATTGACATTTACTAGTTATCACACAATCATCTTTCACCTTCTCCCTCGCTTGATAATAAACCTTATTCAATATTAATGTTTTCTTTCTGTGTTGCTGTTGAGAACACAATGTTCTGCTTAAACCCTAATAAAAAGCAGTTGGTTTTTATTATTTCCTAAATAGCAGGTATACTGTACTTACCACCATGATCTTAGCAACAACACAATTGGCCCAAGGGCTCGGTGAGCATAGATGACAACAGATGGAAAGTCTGAATGAGGATAAAATTCAGATAAGTAAGGGACTCTGACAGTTTTCTTTTCAAGTTACTTTTCAAGTTCTTTCCAAGAAAAGTTGAAAGGATTTAGTTGCCAAAGGAAAAATAGTTCAGTATCAAGCTTGCATTAAACATCTTCAACAATGTTAAAAAATGCACTTCAACTGAAAATGAAGGAAAGGTTTCTCTACTTTAAATTCATCTGTAAATTAACAACTAGATTCTGCCATCCTTACCCACTTTGCTCCAGGAATAGATATTATTCATTCAATTTGAGACAGGGTAATTATTCAATGGCAGCATCAGACTTTTAATATTTAATCCTTATTACATGTTTGAAACCTCCAGTTAAAAAAAAACAAAACAGTTCCAGCACAGCCTTGATATTTCATAAGATTGGATTTTCTGCATCAGCCCAAAAGTTAACTTTACTATGCTAGTGTTTGGAGATCTGGTCAAGGGTCTTAACCAGCCACTAGTTTTGTGCCTGCTCCTTTGGGCACAGTTCCTGAAAGGTTCAAGTAATGTAGTTTAGTGTTCCAGTGACCCAATTTGTTAGGTAGGCTGTCCAAATCCTTTCATTTGCACCTGCAGTGACTTACACTTGAAATTTTGGAGATGCCATTTAATTCTGGTAGCAGAAATGTAGAAGTGAGGCCCACAGCTGTCCAGTTTTGTGTGCTCTGTGAACCTTTCCCAAAATGTAATACTTCCAGAAGTTGCTCAGACTTAGCTCCCTTGAAGCATCAGTATCATCAACTATTTTAGGATACTAAGATCCTCACAAGGAGCACAAGAGGAATGTGCCATTTAGAAAATGGTGACAAATGCTCCATAGAATGCTTCAGATACATAGTCACGTGGAGAAAAGAAAGAAAAAAATGTTATGCTTACAATCAAATCACTTTGAGATCTGTGAACCACTTTGAGATCTACTGATTAAGAGGACACTACATAAAAGCTAGGTTTTATTTTTATGGAAAGCTACATTAGCAGATATTAAGATGATGTAAACCCTGAAAAGTCAGGAAATAGCAAAGTAAAAGTCTCACACACAACCTTAACACTACCCCTGGTATGGTTTAGTGCAGGAGTCAACTTCAAATAATTGTAGGTTAGGAAGAAACTTCCTGGCTGTGTCTTCATTGGCAAGATTTTGCGGAAAAGCAGCCGCTTTTGTGCAAAATCTTGCCGCCTGTCTACACTGGCTGTGAGTATTTGTGCAAGAACACTGACGTTCTACTGTATGAAATCAGTGCTTCTTGCGCAAATACTCTGATGCTCCTGCTCAGGGATAAGCCCTCTTGCGCAAGTATTCTTGCTCAAGAGGGCCAGTGTAGACAGCAACGTTAATTTCTTGCGCAAGAAAGCCCGATGGTCATCGGAGCTTTCTTGCGCAAGAGAGTGTTTACACTGGCACGGATGCTTTTGCTCTAAAGCAAAACTTTTGCGCAAAGGCACATGCCAGTATAGACGCTCTCTTGTGCAAATACTTTTAACGGAAAAACTTTGCGCAAAATCATGCCAGTGTAGACGCAGCCCCCTTGTTGGCTGTTTATATTAGAATTTTCCATGACAGAGTGGCACATCTTTACTAGTGTCCTTTTTCTGGCAGTAGGTGTAGGTTAAATTAAGAAAAAAAGGACACTGGTACAGATGTGCCACTGGTCTGATCCCATATAATAGCTCCTTGTACTTAATATATATTGGAATTAGAAAAGGTTCAGAAAAGGGCAACAAAAATTATTAGGGGTAAGGAACAGCTGTCACATGAGAAGAGATTCATAACAATGGGACTTTTCAGCTTAGAAATGAGACAAGTAAGGGGGAAACATGGTTGAGGTCCATAATCTTATGACTCATGTGGAGAAAGTAAATATGGAAATGTTATTTATTCCTTCTGATAACACAAGTACTAGGGGTCACCAAATAAAATTAATAAGTGGTAGGTTTAAAACAAACAAAAGGATTTTTCCCCATATAATGCATAGTCAACATGTGGAAATCTTTGCCAGAGAATGTTGTGAAGGCCAAGATTATAACAGGATTCAAAAAAGAAAAACATCAGTTCATGGATGATAGGTCCATCAATGGCTACTAGTCAGGATGATGTCTCTAGACTATTTGCCAGAAGCTGAAAATGAGCAACAGGGGGCTGGATCACTTGATGATTGCCTGTTCAGTTCATTCCACATGAGGCAATTAGCATTGGTCACTGTTAGAAGACAGGATACTGAGTTAGATGGACCCTTAGTCTGACCCAATATGGCTGTACTTATGTTAATGTATTACTGTAAGATAGTAAGTGATTGTGCAATCAAAGACTACTTTTTAAATGACAATATAATAATTTACAAGATAACAATGGGTATGTCTACACTAGCCCCCTAGTTCGAACTAGGGAGGCTAATGTAGGCATTCGAAGTTGCAAATGAAGCCTGGGATTTAAATATCCCGGGCTGCATGTGCATCTTCCTGGGCACCGCCATTTTTAAATGTCCCTTAGTCCGAACTCCGTGCCCGTGGCTACACGCGACATAGAGTAGGTAGTTCGAATTAGGATCTCTCGTTCCACGAGGAGTAACGGAAGTTCGAATTAGAGATCCAGGTTTCAATAGGTCTTATCTTTGAATCTGGCATATAGAAGAATTCTTAGAAAGAAGCAAAGTTTTGGAAGTATGGTTTTCCTGAAAACTTTCTCTTAAGTACATTTTTATAGAACAGTGTTTCTTAAAGGATATGGCTACACTGGGGGGGGAGGTGTTTTCGAAGAAGGTATGCAAATTGTGCTCGTATTTGCATATCTTCTTTCGTTTATTTTTCTAGAAGAGGATTTTCCGATATTTGGACCATCTTCCCGGGACCAAATGTTGGGGAAAAAAACCCTCTTTCGGAACCCTCTGTACACCTCGTTTCACAAGGAATAAGGGGGCTTCTGAAAGAGGGTTTTTTTCCAACATTTGGCCCCATGTAGAAGAGCCAAATATTGGAAAATCCTCTTCCGGAAAAAAAATAGGAAGAAGATATGCAAATGCGAGTGCAAGTTGAATACCTTCTTCGAACCCCTCCCCCGCCCAGTGTAACTGTACCCAAAGTGGGCCACAAGACTGCTTTGGGAAAGCCACTAGGCAGGCCTCTGCCACTTTGATTACCATAAAGGTCTGTAGCCAGCTCACAGCTCCCATTGACTCCGGTTTGCCATTTTCAGCCTAGAGGAGATGAGGGAAGCGGTGTGGCCCAGGCTGCCATTTCCCGCGGCTCCCCTGGGCTAGAAATGGTGAACCAGAGCCAATGGGAGCTGTAAGGCACTGTAGTTATGGACCCTTTATGTAAACAAAGTGGCACAGGCCCACTAATGGCTTTCTCAAAGTGGGTTCATGGCCTACTTTGAGAAACACTGTTATAGAAAGCAACCTCTTACAGTATCAGGGAAAATATAGGCACTGAATACATAAAGTTTTAGCTTTAGAACTGTGCACACGGTAAATGACCTGCTGGCTGTGAGTGATGCATTTGCGCCTTTGCTGAGTTTCTTACTGGCAGTATGCTATTGAATATTGTGGCAATGGTCTGTACTATTTTTAGTCAGCCTCTAAAAAAAGTTTAAAAATACTAAAGACTGTTATTACATGAAGACTTTAATAACGTTGAACGTTTGAAAAAAACCCACAAGTTTTGTTTTGTATTTCATCTCTAGGCTTAGGAATGTATACAATAATTAATCACATCTGGCTAAACCACTCATGTAATTTTACATTTTTAGAGTAATAAGTCAGCAATATAACTGAAAATAGATCTATTTGCTTGCTGGTCACAAATCTACTGAGTACATCTCTGAACAAGTAAACTGTTTCTTATTGCTATATTTTTAATGTCTGATTTCTCATAAATTATATACTTGACATTATCCATCTGCTTTTGCAATCAAGCATTGGACACATTTATGTAATGAACAACTTAGGTGTTTCATCTCTACTGGTCCTAGCTCAGATACAATGCCTTCACTCACCTTGATTTGCACTAGCAGGGTTAAGACCCAAGTTACTTTACTTTCTACTGCTTTTATATTTTAGGAGGTTCACCAGGCATCTGAGTGTGAATATGTCCCATCTATTCATAGTGAATCTGTTGCTTTTGTTTAGTCCTCCTCATTACCCTTCCCTCATACATATCCCAAGTTTCACTGTGCTTCTTTAACATACAGTTCATAGGGTGAGTTAGACTGGGAAAAGAAAATAAGGGATATACATTTTCACAGCTCAGAGCATAAAACAAACACTGAATAGCTTGGATTAGGAAGACATTTTCCTTCAGAAGAGATAAAAAGATAATTCTCTGATGCATGGCACTAGCTTTGAAACATCTGACACCAGCATTGGCTGGAGACAGAAAACTAGATTGCACAACTGGTTGAGAATATGAACACAGGATATCCTCTGAGGGTCTTGCTCACAATTTCATTATGTTATCCACACTTACCTTTTCTTGCAATGAATTTCAACTTTGTGCTATGCTTTGAAATACTGATTTTTTAAATATTAAAATGTAATCCCTACTCTAGTTGCATTCCTCTAAAATGAAAGCCAGCAGGTCTGATCACTCCAGAGAGATTTAGAGCCAATCTAGGATTATACAGCTACATTCAAGGATCTCAAATATTATATATAAATGAATTCAGAGAGACTGAACAACACTGTTGTGAGGTATGAACTATTATGACCCTAAAATTTCCCTGGATTCATAGTGAAGAGTGGCACAAAAAGCCACAGAAGGGTGAGCTATCTGGAGAGGGAAAGTGCTTAAGTGGGATGCTCAGTTCCTTCCATAGCCTGGTCCAACTGAAACAACAGATGGAGCCAGAGATGAAAAGAGGTTATTTTAAATGCACTCTCTCCCATGATTGTGGCCAACCTGCAGGAAAGAAAGGAAGAGATGTAGTACAGCCCAAGGTAAATTATTTTCTGTTGTGTACTCAGAATATCTACCTAACTGAGATGCAGAATGAAGCTGGAAGCTCATGGCAACTCAGTTTACTGGTGCTGCTGTCATGCCATAGCTGGGTGGGAAGCTACAGAAAAGTGCAGAGAGATTATGGTCATATGGGGCTAGAATCCACAAAGCAGGAGGTCCACATACCTACAGATCCCTGTATCTCAAATTCCTTTTTCAGCAGAGAAGGAAAATGCTTATGCTCAGTGGTTCCATTGAAACCATAGACTTGTCACTACATTTTATTTGTTTATTTGTTTATTTGTCCATCTGAATCAGAATTGATCATATAGGTCTGTGTTTTCATACTGACATAACAGAAATAGGATCCAGTTGCAGAGTCAGGAATAGGATGCAGGATGCTCCCCTTGCCCTGCTAGAACTTTCATTAATAGATTCAGTATTAGATAAAATAGCCCCCACAATCGCATGGCTAGCTAATAAAGAAGCCAGCCTGTCTCTCTAACTTGGATTGCTTGGTACAGACTAATATGTGTACAAAAGTCAATATATAATACTTATTCTAATCTAATAGTAATTAACTCCAGTGTGGGCAAGATGACTTGTAATTATATTAGATTATTTCAGTGTTATTGGATTCCATTTAAAACGATGGAAATATTCCAGCTACATTCTTTCTCATTTTGAATAGTAATAATATTTAATATTGAAAACTAGGTCAGTAAAAGTTTGGATATAAAAGCTGCTTCTTTCTGTTACCTGGACACAGAATAGATCCCACTTTGAGTGATTCTGCTTCAAAGATTTTCACAGGCTGAATTTTATTTAACACTGAAGACTGAATTATAAAATTCACAAATTGTACAGCTGCCTGTGGGTGCTGTATCTAACTACCTGATATGCACATTCAGTCAGATAGTCTAAATTACCTAAATTGAATCCATGGGAAAATACATGTAAAGAAATTCAGAAATATGAGTGAAAAAATGGTGTCCTGAGGGCCAAAGGCTAGGATAAATGATTATGCCCCATAATAACATGGGATAAACCTTGATTATGCCCCATAATAACATGGGATAAAGAATTCTAAGGGATCTGACCACTGAACAGAAAATCCTTAAAAATGGAACAAAAGACAGAACTATATAGCACTTTAAAGACTAAAAAGATAGTTTATTAGGTGATGCGCTTTCGTGGGCCAGACCCACTTCCTCAGATCAATATGTAGAAGAAAATCGGCACAACTATACAATAAAAAAAAATGAATGCATGTGAAATTGACAAATCAAATTTTAGAACAGGGTGGGGGTTAGGGGGGAAGGTAAGTTTCTGTGAGGTAATGACTTTAGGGGTGATAATTGGGGAAGCTATCTTTGTAATGGGTGAGATAATTAGAGTCTTTGTTTAAACCCATACATAAAGTGTCAAATTTAAGCATGAATGACAATTCTGAAGCTTCTCATTGAACTCTGGAGTTAAAGTCTCTTTGAAGCAATATACATGTTTTAAGGTCATTAAGGGAATGATCAGTCTGGCTGAAATGGCAGGCAACAGCTTTCTCTCTGTGAGAGAGTCATGTCTGTTTTGTGTGCATTGATTCTTTGGCAAAGTGTCTGAGACGTTTGTCCAATATACATAGCAGACAGACACTTTAGGCACATGATGGCATAAATTATATTTCTGGATGAACAGGAATATGCGTTCTTGATCTTGTAACTGGCATGGTTAGGTCCAATAATGGTGTCAGCAGAGTAAATATGTGGACAAAGCTGGCAATAGGATTTGTTGCAAGGGAAAGTTCCAGGGTTGGTATTAGTATGATATGTCCTGTGGTTGTTGGTAAGAATCATCCTGAGGTTAGGTAGTTGTCTATAGGAGGAGACTATGGGTCTGTCTCGCAGAGCCTCTCAGAGTGTAGTATCCTGTTCCAGTATAGGTTGTAGTTTATTGATAATGTGTTGGTAGCCATCCTACTGGGGATGAGCAACTTCGAACTCCTTCAAATTTTTGTACGCAGTAGGGATATGCACTTTTGACTTTACAAAATTGGGTGCTAAAAGTTGACCTTAATAAAGTTGACTTTAACACCCAGTATAGACATGGCCTTTTTAACCAGGATATATTTTCTTTCTTTCTTTCTTTCTTTCTTTCTTTCTTTCTTTCTTTCTTTCTTTCTTTCTTTCTTTCTTTCTTTCTTTCTTTCTTTCTTTCTTTCTTTCTTTCTTTCTTTCTTTCTTTCTTTCTTTCTTTCTTTCTTTCTTTCTTTCTTTCTAATGTGATGGTTGGTTAGAAAAGATAATGAAGCTGATTCTAAGTCAGGGGTGGGCAATAAAACTGTGGTTCACC
Organism: Pelodiscus sinensis; assembly: GCF_049634645.1. NCBI lineage: Eukaryota > Metazoa > Chordata > Testudines > Trionychidae > Pelodiscus > Pelodiscus sinensis. The sequence continues at coordinate 67,257,575 of NC_134711.1, read as the reverse complement.
AGGATTAGCTTCTGGTAGGATGCTGCCACTATATTTATCTGCACCTCTGCAGGTATGAGTGATCGCAGCTTCCATTGGCCAGAAACAACAATTTGTGGCCAATGAGAACTGTGATCCCCCATACTGATGGAGAAACAGGTAAATACAATGATGTGAGGTCCACTGGGGTTAACCATGGCAGACTGGATCCGGCCTGCGGACCAATATTTGCCCATCACTGTTCTAAGTATTCGCTTATGAAACTTCACACGTAAGTTTCCCACATAGCATTAGCATCCTCTAATATGCAGACTTTTAACTAAGCATGGTTTCAGCCTGATTGAAATTTAGGAGAATGGTAATGGGATGCCATAAAACATTCTACCTAATTTGTCCTTCAGGGAAGTCAGGATTGCATAAAGCCTTGCAAGACAAGTGGCAGAGTAGTATTTTTGCAGTTGACAGCTCTCTTGCTATAATCCTGTGTTCTGAATACTGTGGAGGGGATAATACAGTGTTTAAATATGTCACTGTCACTGCTTCTACCCTGAAAGGATGAATCTTAGGTGTGTATTACAAACAGACTAATCCCTCAGCATTAGTGTGAGAGAATGATGTCCATGAAAGGACTTGATGCTATAAAACAAAAAACCAGGCCTTTCCTTGGTCAATCTAAACTATGAAAAGTGAACTGGAAACATGGTCCTCTTCATTCAGTAGGCAGCTGTAATTTGACCAGTCAAAAGAACAAAGGATAAAACAGTCTGTCATGTAATTAGTCTCCTTTGTGATTAGGAAGGAGAGATTGGTGAGAGCATTGAGGAGTCTTATTTATAGCTGAAACACCAGAGCCGGAAGAAGCTTCAATTCATCTTCTATTCAAAATCAATTAAGCATATTTTGATCCCTTGAAAGGTTCTTTGTGAGGCTGCCTTGTATTTCCCTGACTTCAGATAAAATGTCTGTCAAACATTCTGTTTAAAATAGCTGAATAGAAAGCAATGAACAAAAAGTCAGCTACTCTTTGGGAGTTACTCCTATAACAATTATTACAGGATGGCCTCAGTGACTGAGGACTGAATATTATCCATACTGCTGAACCACTTGCATAATACCAAATTTTAGTGCCTCTCTGGTACCATGACAAAGAACTTTCCATTGAGCTGGAAGCTCAGTCAGGTGCAGTTTACTAACACAGTTATCTACCAAGGAACACAGAATTTAATTGCAACCAGGGCAAAAGGAAACGAGTGTTAGCAGAAGAGAAATAAAATTAATCATTCTATTACACACATGAACTTCAGTGAGATTACACTGGGGTAAAACTGACATAACTGAGTTAAAACAGGTACAGGAAATACTGGCATTGCCAAGGGCTAAGAATTGGTAGAAAATGTCAGCTCATTGGCTTTAGTGTGGATCTACATATTCAGAGGAAGCGCAAGCTGATTTTCTTATGTGGTTGGTTTCCCAGCTAAGTAACATGCACCCTGTATTTTGGGCAGCAGATAGCGGGGGGTGGGGGGAACAACTGCCCCTGGGTGACACTTTAGAGGGGTGCCAGTTTAGTACCCCTTCACTCCCCCTGTCATCCCTTGACTCACCTGCTCCTCCTCCATCCACTGCCAGTGCCGGCTGAAGACTCCTCCCTGCCTCTCCACCCCCAGCCTGACCCTCCTCCATCTCCACTGGTGGGTTAGTGTATGTAGGTGCCTGGCCCCTAACTGGCAGGGGCAGGGGAAGATGTGGTACAAGCTCTGCCCCCTCCTCCCAGGGTTTGACTCAGCTGTGAGCCAGGTTCGGAGCCCTGCCATTTGGCGGGTAGGGGGACACAAATTTTGCCTTTGCCCCTGGGTGCGTAACACCCTCGCTACACTTCTGATTTTGGGGAAAACAAGTGAGGAGAAACAGTAAAAAGAAAGTGATCAAGGCACTTAAAAAGACCTGTAAACCACAAGACTGATGTCACTGACTACAGTGGCACATGCTTGGAAGCTTGGAACCGACAGTTGGGCCATTCTAAGTTCTAGGCTTTTTAGAGTTATTTCCCCATAAATACATATTTTCAGTAACAGTTAACCCTTTACTAGGTTTGCCAGAACCTAACAGGTCTAAATATCTGAGGGTATGTCTACACTAGAAAGTTAGTTCGAACTAACGGACGTTAGTTCGAACTAACTTTCCTATGCGCTACACTAGCGCTCCGTTAGTTCGAACTTAATTCGAACTAACGGAGCGCTTAGTTCGAACTAGGTAAACCTCATTTTACGAGGACTAACGCCTAGTTCGAACTAGCTAGTTCGAACTAAGGGCTGTGTAGCCCTTTAGTTCGAACTAGTGGGAGGCTAAGGCTTCCCAGGTTTCCCTGGTGGCCACTCTGGCCAACACCAGGGAAACTCTATTGCCCCCCTCCCGGCCCCGGAGCCCTTAAAGGGCCATGGGCTGGCTACTCACTTTGTGCCAGTTGCAAGGCTGCCAGCACCCGTGCCTGCACAGCCTGCACCTGCCACACAATGAGCCAGCCATCCGAGGGCTCCCAGCCCTCCACTGCTCCCCACGACCAGCCTGGCGGCTCCCAGGAGCCTGCCCGGGGGCGCAAAAGGCGGGCGCCCGCCTGGTCAAGTGCGGAGATCGTGGACCTCATCGAGGTTTGGGGGGAAGCCTCCAATGTCCACGATCTCCGCACTAGCCACCGGAATGCGGCCGTCTATGGACGCATGGCTGCCAGCCTGGCCGCCAGGGGCCACCAGCGCAGCCGGGAGCAGGTGCGCTGCAAGATTAAAGACTTGCGGCAGTCCTACTCCCGGGCCTGCCTGCCAGGGGCTGACCCGGAGGCCTGCCCCCACTTCCACGCCCTGGACCGCCTCCTGGGGGCTCATGCCGTCCCTGCCCCCCGGGACGTGATTGACCCCGGGGCAGAGGGACCGCTCCTGGACACCGAGGAGGAGCAAGAGGGCTCTGAGAGCCAGGAGCCTGCTGCCAGCCTTCCCAGGACCCGGGACCCCCGAGGCACCCCACAGAGCCGCTCGCCTGCATCATCAGAGGCCGGGGAGGCGTCCACCTGTGAGTACCCTCGTGTTCCCCTTATGTGTACGGGGGGCTGGGGCGAGAGGGAGCCCCGGGACCGTGCGCCTGGGCCTTGCCCACCACGGAGCAGCAGCTGGGGATCCTGCAGGGGCCCTGGCCTTGCAGAGGGGAGCTGGGTTTCACACACCTGGGCCCCTGGGGTCATTGACCGCTGGTCTTCTTGCACCACAGCTGCAGCACCGGGGACTGCAGGGCGCACCACACCGCCTGCAGCAGCCGCCCGCGCCCGGGCAAGCAGGACAGCCAGGAACCAGGAGGACTACCAGAGGCGGCATCTCCGGTTCCTGGACCGACAGCTCCGTCTCCAGGACCACTGGGTCCAGGAGGACCTCAGGCTGCGCCAGAGGAGTCTGGAGGCCCTGGAGGAGCAGGGCCGTGCCCTGCGAGGCCACCTCCAGAGCCTGCTAGACCGCTTTCCATTTCCTCCTCCCCCTGCTCCCCCTCTTGCTCCCCCTCTTGCTCCTCCTGCTCCCCCTCTTGCTCCCCCTCTTGCTCCCCCTGCTCCCCCTCTTGCTCCCCCTCTTGCTCCCCCTGCTCCCCCTCTTGCTCCCCCTCTTGCTCCCCCTGCTCCTCCTGCTCCTCCTGCTTCCGCTCCTGCTTCCTCCACACCCCCTGTCCTCTCTGCCCCCCCCTCCACAACCATTCCCCACCGACGCCCCCGGACCCGCAGTGTGGCGAGACGGGAGAGGCACCCAGACTCCCACCCCTGAGCTTTCCTTTCCCTTCCTCCCTTCCCTCCCCTCCCCTTCCAGCTCCCTCGTCCCAGGTTTCCCCCTCCCTTCTCCCACCTTCATTCCTCCCTCCCCCACCCCAGTTCTGTGAAATAAACAGACGTTTTTGTTGGAAAAACAGGTGTCTTTATTTGACAGTAGGTAGGGAGGGGAAAGGGGAAGGGGGGGGTAGGGTGGAAGAAGGCCCCGGTGGGGCATGCAGGGAGAGGTCAGTCCTCCTCCTCCTCCACCTGGAAGCTCTCCCGCAGGGCTTCCCGGATCCGGATGGCCCCCCGCTGGGCTTCCCGGACGGCGGCGGTGCGGGGCTGACCGTAGTGTCCAGCCATGCGGTCAGCCTCAGCCATCCAGGCTGGCAAGAAAGCCTCCCCCTTCCGCTCACACAAATTGTGGAGCACACAACATGCCGCCACCACGGGAGGGATGTTGTGCTCGGCCAGGTCCAGACGGGTGAGGAGGCATCGAAAGCGGGCTTTCAGTCGCCCGAAGGCCCCCTCCACCACGATGCGGGCCCTGCTCAGCCTGTTATTGAAGGCCTGGCGGGAGGGATTGAGGTGTCCCGTGTAGGGCTTCATGAGCCAGGGCTGCAGTGGGTAGGCGGCATCCCCCACCAGGCAGACGGGCATGTCCACGTCCCCGACCCTGATGTGGCGGTCGGGGAAGAAGGTCCCGTCCTGCAGCCGCTGGCACACGGAGGAGTTCCGGTACACCCGGGCGTCGTGTGCTTTGCCGGACCAGCCCACATTTATGTCCGTCAACTGTCCCCGGTGGTCACACACGGCCTGCAGGATGACGGAGAAGTACCCCTTGCGGTTCACGTACCGGGACGCCTGGTGTTCCGGGGCACGGATGGGGATGTGCGTCCCGTCGATGGCCCCCCCGCAGTTGGGGAAGCCGAGGGCGCCGAATCCCCGGATGACGGCATCCGGGTCGGCGAGGCGGACCACCCTGCGGAGCAGCACCCGATTGATGGCCTTGACCACCTGCGGAGAGAGACACAGCAAAGCGTCAATCAGTGGGGCGCCCGGGTGGCTGGGAGCGTGCGTGCCCTGGCAGTGCCCCGCGCCCCACTCCCGGAAGCAACCCCCCTGGCGGCGTGTAGTACGGCCGGGACAGCCCGACCCCTCCGGTGCGGGGCGCTTTCGCCTCCTCCCGCCCCCCCCTTTGTCCCTGGGGCGGCCCATCCCCTCCTCGCAGCCCCCCTCCCCCCCGGCTCGGTGGCCGACGAGCGCCGTACCTGCATGAGCACTGCTCCGACAGTGGATCTCCCCACGCCGAACTGGTTCCCGACGGATCGGTAGCTGTCCGGCGTGGAGAGCTTCCAGAGGGCGATGGCCACCCGCTTCTGGAGGGGGATGGCGGGCCTCATGCGAGTGTCCCTTCTTTGCAGGGCAGGGGCGAGCCACTCGCAGAGCTCCAGGAAGGTGTCCCTCCTCATCCTAAAGTTCTGGGTCCACTGTCGGTCGTCCCAGCGCTCCAGGACGATGCGGTCCCACCAGTCGCTGCTGGTGTCCAGACGCCAGATGCGGCGGGGCACACCGGTGCCGGGGCGCCGCCGCGGCTCCTCCACGGCCCCCAGGGCGGCCAGGCGGAGAGGCAGGGGGCTGACGTTCCCCAGGTGGTGCCAGGCAGCCTCGAGCCATTGCTGGCAGGCTTGCAGCAGCAAGTCCAGAACGTGCACCAGAAGGTGCAGGGCGAGCCGTGGCTCCATGTTGCCACCTGCGGCGGTCCCCCCCGAAGGGAAGCACCGACACAGACGGGCACAGAGACCGACGCTTTGCTGTCCCTCGGCGAGGTTGGCAAGCAAGCAGGAAAAGCTGAGAACCGGCTGTCCAGGGGGGGTCCCTTTAAGCACGAGCCTCAGATAGCCTCAGACAGCAGCCACACAAAGCAACTGCTGACCTGATGCCCTGCCAGAACCGGTTTCAGCTGCCCTTAAATGCCCCCCTGCGTCCAATCAGTGTGGACGCGCTAGTTCGAACTAGCAAAACGCTTATTCGAACTAGTTTTTAGTTCTAGATGCATTAGTTCGAATTAGCTTAGTTCGAATTAACTAATTCGAACTAAGTTAGTTCGAACTAGCGCTGTAGTGTAGACGTACCCTGAGGAACAGCTACTTTAACCTACAATCACAACCATAAAAACTACTCAAAAGCCAACAGGTTCCCAGCTCAACCTCCTACGGCAGCGCAGGACAGGGATACAAAGGAAATAGAGCTTGACTGCCCCCAGTTAGCAAATGACTGCATTCCCTACCCATCAGGATGTCTGCTACTTTGCTTTCCCTCTGCAGCTAGTACTAAGCCTGCTACCTCCAGACTATCAGTCCTTTTTGCATACAGCCCCAATTTTCTACTCAGGTTGCATTCTTCTGAATTCAGGACATTATCCCAACTCCAGAATATAACACAAACAGAACAAAACAACAACCTCAATCAAAATATAAAAATAAAATAGGGAATAAGGGGAAATATTTTAGAGCTTTAAAGGCAATATTCCCAAATATATGGTACATATAAAACAAAATTTGTAAAAATATGTTTGATAGTTGGTTCAGTAATAATACCCTTGACTTGCAAATGTTAACTCACTAGGATCCAAGGGTTTCCATATTTGTAGAAAGGGCATTAATAATATCCCCTTAAAATAAGATTAAAAATATCAACCATTCAAAAAAAAATCTGTCCTTCCCTTCTAAACAAAGTTCTGGTGCTTTTTGCTAAGTGGGGTAAGTATTTTTAACATAAGCCTGGAAATGCAGTGCAGCAGTAGCGAGAGAGAAGAATCAGTCAGCTTTTGGAAGGATCCCCACACTCCAGCAATTCTTTTTAGGTGACAAACCTGAGGCACTGTCCCAGAGTGAAGAGTCAGTATAGAAAGTTTTGGAACAGGTTGATAAATTTACACAGTCATAGAACCAAACAATGCATCTTGTTCATGGACTCCAGAGGTTACTGCGATAAGGTGTTAGGGCTTGTTTACATGACGAAGATGCACCTGTTAACTAAGGGAACTGTTACTCTGCACAATTCTTTTGACAAGTAAGTACACATGTAGCCCCCTCAGAACATAAATAACAATGTAACATTAAGACATGGCCTAAGTAGGTAAAGATACAGTGAAAGGCACAGGCATGTATGCTCTCTATTCACCCAATCTGGAAAAGATGGTCAGCAGGAAAAGATTCTGGCAAGGAGGCTGCAATGGAGAAAAGCATGAGCAGTTCTCTATTGCAAAGTATTTCCATATTGCAAGGCTTTGGCAGGGGTGAAAGGCTCTGGCAGCTCCCTGCCACTAGAGCAGGGTTTCCCAACCTATGGATCGGGACCCAAATATGGGTCGCCAATACATTTCAAAAGGGTCGCCAAGTGTCTCCCCAGGTTGCTCTGCCCCTAATTTTTGAATTGCCTTGGGTCACCAAGTCTTCCTGAATTGTCAAAATGAGTCCCCACCTGGAAAAGGTTGGGAACCGCTGCACTAGAGTTTGATCCCACCATAGGGGCAGCTGGAAAAACTATCTCCTTACTGTTAGAGCCTTTACCCTCTGAGGGGACACTTGGGAAGGTTCAATCTTTGCCCACTGCTGTTCCTTGCCATGGTGAAAGGCTCTTACAGCTGAGAACTGCTGAAGTCTCCATGCCAGAGCCTTTCACTGACATGTGTAACCAAACACTGCAGTGTGGATGCAGCAGGAATTTCACAGTAGCTTGTACTATGTGTACCCTAAATGCCACTTCCAGTGGTGTGTAGCACAGACAAAGTCTCAAGGCGTAATTCTAACAATTTAGTTTATGCCAGTGCAGAAGAATCTGAACACTTAAATTTTGCTTAAGTCAATTGGGAATCAACTTAAGCCAAATGAAATAAGTCTGTTTTAAACTAGAATGTACACACGTTTTGCACACGTTTAAAAAGGTTTTCCGTTGAAGCAATAAAACTTCTGCATACATACAAGCGCTTATATTAGTGAACTTGCACTGAGTTAGATCATCAACCTCAGTGGCTGACTCAAGACTATTCTTAAGCTAAGGATCGAAAATGAGAAAGAAAATTAAAAGAACCTCAAAATGTTATTAAATATTGATATTACTCTAATTACATATCTAGTATAACAACAAATGATATTACATATCTAGTATTATAACAAAGCAATTCATGAACTGTAAAAAAATCATTAAGAATATTGGCACCCTACCGTTGTCTGTGAACAAAATATGTTTACAATCACTAAATGCTAATGAAGATCACTTTTACTTACAAAAACTATTTAGAAAAGATATGTATATAAAATTGTTTAAGGAATAAAAAGTGAGATTTGTTACTGCAGCAGATTAAAATTGTATCAGTGAAAATAACTACTGAACTAAACTAAAAGTTTATACTTACATCTTTATTCCATGTAAATAATAAATTACCTTTGAGAAGTCCAGAATTATCAATGGGACCAGGGTACACATTCTGATCTCCCATCTGGTATTTGTCCCAGCTGTCAAACCCAACATATTTTTTCCACTGTTTGAACCAGCGACTATCCACTAGATACCTTGAAAAGGGAAAATAGATAATTACTGACAAAAACAGAAGCACCGTTTTAGTACTTCCATATTGATATAAAATAAAGTAGAATAGCTGCATGTGCATCACTAAGGGGCATCATCAATCTGAAATCTTAAAAATGTATGTGCGTGTCTCCGTCTGTATATACGAACACATTTGCAGATATTTAAAGTCATTCTAACAAACACTCCTCAGATCCCCAATCTTTTTTAATATTAGTATTAATTATTATAACAGCAAGTTCAATATTTCAGACAGGTATTATTTATAGGTTGCTAGCATTTCTTTATAGTATTGCAAAATACCTTCCTATAAAAAAGTTCAACATAGCAGCCTTACAAAATATATAAGCACTTATCAAAATGACTATCCACTCTTACCATCAGATCTGTTCTTGATTGTCTGAGAGTTATTCATGCTAGGCATTAAAGTTTTGTAAGGCTGTCAATATCGCATGAAAGAAGTCAAAGAATGCCAAGTTTTAAACAAGTTTCCCTGTTTTCCTTACTTAGCTCAAAAATTAAGCAGTTCATTTCAACGGTAAGTCTGGAAACTCAGTTAAGATCTGTGACCAACTCTGTACTAGATTAAATTTGCTGGTATACCTATAGATACAAGAGCGCATTTACAGGCAGTCCCCGGGTTACGTACAAGATAGGGACTGTAGGTTTGTTCTTAAGTTGAATCTGTATGTAAGTCGGAACTGGCGTCCAGATTCAGCCGCTGCTGAAACTGATCAGTTTCAACAGCGGCTAAATCTGGACGCCAGTTCTGACTTACATACAGATTCAACTTAAGAACCCCAGGCATCCCCAAGTCAGCTGCTGCTGAAACTGATCAGCGGCTGATTCCAGAATCTTTTTATCAGAATCTGTTGGGTCTCTTCACTGTTCTGACAAATCTGAGACTTTGGTCTTAAGCAGCAATTTCATCGTTGTAAAGAAAGACTCCTTGTTAATCAGCTGTGGATATTTTACAGAACAGATAATATTATCTAGGATATCCCTCTTCATATATTTGGGTAAAACACATCCTAGACACACTGAAATCAGTTGGAGTTTTGCCATTGACTTCAATGGGGCCAAGATTACACTATGTATCCAAAGCCATCACTAGGGAAGGATGAATTGGAGCAACTATTTTGAGCCCTGTGCTTTGGGGGCCTCGCACTTTGACATCACATTGTCAGATGCAATACTTCACACACACCCATCAAAATGGACATGCGTGTTGCTTAGGAGGTTTGGAGATGCCAGGAGCCAATCAGAGCTTGAGGATCCTGGGAAACCAGTGGCAATTCATAGGGGGATCCTGGCGGTAGTTCTCAGGTTCACCCTATAGCACTGGAGTCAGTGGCCTGTTGACAGGGGAGTGGCAGTGGCAGGATCAAATGCAGGAGGCAGCACCAGGAGGTAAGTGAAGGACCAAGGAAAGGGAGTGCAGCAGGCCAGGGGCTGGCATCAGTGCTGCCCTCCCGGGGATCCTGGCCCAGCTCACCAGCAACAGAGTCACAGGAAAGGCCAGTGGGAGGTCTCTTTATGGGTGGTTATTTCTGTGCAGGACAGAGGGCTGGTCCAGGCCCATGAGTTCCCTGTGTGGGAGGTGCACAGCATCTTGAACACTGATGCCCAGGTAGAGGATCCATGCTCTACCTGCCTTCCCCATTTTTGCCTAAAGGAGCAGTGCCACATGTGTCAACAGTAAGTTCAAAAAGGGGATGAGCATGCAAGCTGCGTGGAGCTGTTGTGCACAAACTCTAGAATTTAGCACGCAGCACGGGCTATTCAGCATACTTAATAAACATCTATCCCCTGCATGTCTGCCTGCCGCATCACTTATTACAAATATTACATGTAAGATCTGGCATATTATTAACCACCCCCACTCCCCCCACCAACTAGGGATTCCTATGCCTGCCTTCACAGAATGACAGGGTAAAAGGCAGCAGCAGCATCTGGTTAATTACTATGATTCTTAAATTTTCAGACAGACATTATTTCAAGACTTTGACATGATAATACAGACCTGTCTCACTATGAAAAAGTGGGGGTTCTTCAAGACATTTAATATTCCCAGTTAGGGCTCTTCTAATACCCAAGTACTGTACAATGGAGTGTGCCAATCTATTAGCTATGGGAGCACCTTTTTTGTTCAGAGATGTTGGAAGCCTTAACTGAATTTCCTGTTTTGTTTTTTCTTTAGGTGGGGGAGGGATACTATCTGTCACACAGTTATTTATAATGAGCTGTGAGAATGTTTTTCCCTTAAAAGAGAAGAAACCCAAATCCTGTGTGCTATCAGTCACCTAGAGATGAAATAAGTCCAGCCAAATGAGCTCTTAAGTAATTTGTGGCCTAAGTGTCCTGGTTTCCTTGAAATTAGAAATGTTAAGTTTTAAATAAATCATAACCGATTCAAAGATTTTCAAAGCTATTTATAAACTACCAAAAGGGTCTGAACGCCCTGAAACTCCCACTGATTCCACCAAGAGTGGCAAGAGCTAAACACTCAGAATCTCTTGTGATTTGGCCAAAAGTAATGCAGAAAGCAGGTCAACATTTATTAATTGAAACCTTCTGCATTCAAAAAAGAAAGTGGAACCTTGACTCAGCTGAATATTTTGTTCCAAAAATTCTGGTTTGGATAAAAACTGATTATGTTCAGTTATTCAAAATAGTGGAAGAAAATTTTTTACTTTAAAAAAAATGTTCATTGGAGTTGTTTCGTGAGGAAAAATATTTGCAAACCAGCTCTAGTAGGGAGTGATGCGGTTGCTGTACAATGACTACACAAATAATGTGGTCACAATATTATCAACAATAAAACAAAATCTTGGATCTCAGAATCTGCTATACAGCTATAGATGAATCCTGGAGTACTTTCTCACTGATGCCAATGGGAATTTGCTTTAGTAAGGACTAAATAAAATGATTGAAACACAAAATTGCTGTTCCGTTTTGGTGAAGTTTGGGCCTGCTTGATAATAAATATGTGAAAGCTAAAAGAGCTTTCTTCATTTTCTCCCAGTAGAATTTACTGTGTTAACTTTGATTGTTTCTGCTGTTTCAGTTAAACTAGCAATAGTATTCTCTCTTGATGGTCACATCAAGTTTCTGTAAAATGAGTCTGAACTTAGCCTTGCTTCCTAATATAGTTCAGGCCTTTATGACCAGGAGCCTAGTTTAATGCATCATTGTATTCTACGGCTCATCTGAGAAAAATCACCAGGAAAGGCAATCTTTTATAGGCTAGGAGTTCAGCAAAAAAGCTTCTGCCAGAATTTTAACTCACACCAAACAAATTCAGTGTGCCAGCTCCAGTTTTGAAAACACTGCACTGGCTTGCTACCAGAAATCAAATTTGTTTTCAGCTCGCTCTAATGTCGTATAAAGCTATGCACCATTTGGAAGCTATGTATTTGACATACTTACAATCCTAGAAAATGTTATCTGAATTTTATTTGAATACATTCTTATATATGTATGAAATATCACATATTAAAAATAATTCACAGGAATTCAGACAGTAACCCCTCCAATCCACTCTTCACTCCCTCTTCACCCCACACATAGCAACCCCCGCTCCCGCCAAACTTGGGTATAGTAGGTAGAGGGAAATGCTTAGATTATCTATTTTTTAAGCCCCTTTGTTCTTCATCTACACTATGCTATAGTATGAATGGACACTTCAGACTCTGTAAACCAAAAGCACTAAGCTTGGAGAAATGGGGAGAGAAGCGACAAGGAACTTGAAATAATGTTGATAACTATAAGATGACACTATTATATATGGCCAAATATTTTCAACATGTGTGCTGAAAAGTGCAAGTATGTAGAGCTTATCTATACTAACAATTAGTTTGCAGCAAGCTGCCATGGTCCGGCTGTGAAGACCCTGTATCAAAGAGCACTAGATCAAAGGCCATTAATTAATTATGTCATCAGGAGCCAAATGGACATTTAGTCCATGCCAGGCTAGTGCAGGCTGGACTCACAGTCCAGTTTGCTGAAATCAACTGTTCATGCTGACAAGCATTTGGGCACCTGCTTTACATTAAAATCAGTTACAGCTGTAAGTGCTCAGTACCTTTCAAAACTGCCAGTCATTTTGAAGCTTAAATTAAGTTAGGCAAAAAATGTTAGCTGAAACTTATTTTGTGTAATAAAAATGCAGATTTGAGTTGACTGAAATATTTAGCTCTTTGATACTGTTTTCACTGTCTGAAAAAAAATCCTGAAAAGTCAATACTGTATGTTCCATAAAATATTTCAATTATTTGTTTGAAATAACATTATGTTTCAATTTTTTTTAAAATTTAACACTTGGAAATAGATTGACAATTAAACATAACATTTTTGGAGGGCTAACGGAACATTTCTTTGGACCAAAAATAATTTTTTCACAACTTTTCAGTTTATCAGAAAAAAATTCATTTCAGGTTGACCCAAAATGATTGCTCTCTCCTGCCCTCTTCCATCATTTTTTAGGAATAGCCAGCAAGTCTAAAAATCTGCTATTCAATTAGCTCTACCCTAAATATAAAAATAAATGTTTGACTTACGATGCAAACATTTTTGTTTATTTTTCTCCCAGCACAATTTTATTTAGCCTTGCTAATTTTATTTCATATATATATATATATATATATATTTTGAAGATATCTCAGGATTTATATTATTCTGTCAGAATGAAAAATACAGCAAAATATTTCTGATGACTCAGATCATTATTCATTGTCCTTGTGCTTTCCTAAGAAAAGCCTGACTCAAAACTATAGTGGCCATGTGTCATAAGCAAGGACTGAACCTGGAACTTTCAGCACTTAGGCTATGACTACACTGCAGAATTTTTGTGCAAAAACAGCTGTTTTTGTGCAAACACTCGAGGAGCATCCACACCTCAAGCGTGTTTTTGTGCAAGAAAATTTACACTGAATCAACAGAACAGAGGGTTTTTTGCAGGATAGGTATTCCTCTTTCTAGGAGGAATAACTCTTTTTTGAGCAAGAACGCTTGTGCAAAAAGATGTGTGTGGATGGGATACAGGGTCTTTTTGTGCAAAAACAGCCTATCGAAAGAAGCATAGGTGCCCCTGGTGGCCATTCTGCTAATGGCAATCAGAGATTTTTTGCGAGAAAGCATCCATGCAATCTGGACGCTCTCTTGCAGAACAGCGCATTGCTTTTCAGATGCGCTTTTTCACTGTGGACACACTCTTGTGCAAGAAGTTTTTGTGGAAGATCTCTGCTGCAAAAAGCTTCTTGGTCAAGAGGCCTACAGTGTAGACATAGCCTTAATGTATGGGAGGGGGTAGGATGGTCAACCAGCTAGGGTTCTAGCCAAGGACTTGGTAATCTGAGTTTAATTTCCTGCTGTATCACAGACTCCCAGTTTGATCCTGTGCTTATCACCGAGGCCAGGTCTACGGTGGTGGAGAAAATCGATGCACAATATGCAACTCCAGATACAAGAATTGTGTAGCTGGAGTCAACGTACCTTGCATCAATATTTTAAGGTGGCCCCACAGCCAGAGGTCAATGGGGGAAAGTCTCCCATCAACTTCCATTACTGCTCGCAAGTATGACTGTGAGGAATTCTGGAATTGATGGGGGAGCCCTCAGCATTTGTTTTAGTGGGTCCTTATTATACCCACTAAATCGAATGCCAGAAGATTGCTGTCCAGAGCGTTGATCTTTCTGGAAGTGAAAACAAGCCCTGAGTCTCTCTATGCCTCGGTTTTATATCTGTAAAATGGAGCTAATAATCCTTCCCTGCCTCATGGTATATTGGGAGGATAAATACACAAAGCACCATGAGTTGCTCAGAGAGTACAGTAATGAGAGCTAGAAATATACTTTAGATCAGCGTTTCCCAAACTATGGGCCACAGCCTGCCACTGGGCTGTGGGAAAAAAATACTGGGCCTCAGTGTGGCTGCCGGGGTGCTCCAGGCTTCCGGAGTGCCCATGCAGCACCGGGTCCCCCAAGCCCCGGACTGGGCTGGGCTGGGCGGAGGATGCAGCCGGATGTTCCGGGCTCCAGGCACAGAGGTGTAGTGGGTGGGGGGAGTGGGGCAGTTGCCCCTGAGTGCTACTCTAGGGGGGCGCCGGGCTGGGGTAGGAGCAGAGCGCTCAGTACCATGAGTTGCGGCGAGCAGAGAACCTGGTCTGTATGGAAATGCTCCCTGTAGGATTGTGCTACTTCTGGTACAGGAGCATTTCCTTACAATCGTACAGATAAGAAAATGCTACCAGTAGCATATTCCTATAAGGTAGCAGCTTTCTACATTAAACGAGCGCTTGGCAGGGCCAAGCGGCAGGAGCAGCCACTTTAAAGGTAGGGTTACCCTGCCTGGCTCTGCGGAAGGAGGAGAGGGATTGGGATTGGGCTAGGGCAGGGAAGCTGGGGGTGCCTGGCTCTAGGGGATGGGCATTGGATTAGAATGGGGGTTCTGGGGAAGAAGGGGCATTAGGTTGGATCAGGGAGGCTGGGGATGCCTGCATCTGGGGGAGGGGTGGGTGCATTGGGGATAATTATAATTTTTTAAATGAGGTACTTTATAAAAAAAATTGAAAAGCACTGCTCTGAACCAGTGTTTCTTAACCAGTAGTATGAATACCCTCAGGGGTACTTGAGAGAAGTCTGGAGGGTACATCAACACAACTGAAATTTGGAGAAAACATTATAATTTTTGTGCTTTTTACACCCAAAAATTTCATCACCTACCCAGCTATGATTAAGTTGTTTAAATAAATGTGTTGTAATGGTAGAAACATTTTGTGTGTGTCTGAAAACTGTGCTGGGGGTACTGATAATTTTTTTAAGGGGGGTACTTTATAAAAAAAGGTTGAGAAACACTTCTCCAAACCATTCCTGTTGGCCTCCCTGTTTCCTTTCTCCTTTGGCAAGTTGGGCAGGTAGCAGTTTTGGTAAAAATATATCAGACATGTGCACACAGTGCCCTCTCTACTTCAACTCGTGCTGGATAATCTGGGCCTCAATTCTAAAGGAGTTGGCATTACTGAGGTGATGGATTCCCTCCATGTGTTGTTGTGGATAGTGCATGTGGGGGGCCTGCCCCAAACTGGAGAGAGTGGGGGAAGATGCAGCACAAGCTCCCACCCTCCTCTCAGGGTCCGGCTCAGCCATGCGCCAGGTTCAGTGTCCTGCCCCATGGCAGCAGGGGGGGGGGGGGGGGACAAATTTTGCTTTTGCCCTCAGATGCATAACACCCTCACTACTCCTCTGACTCTAGGGGGGCACCGGGCTGGGCTGCAGGCAGGGGGAAGGGGGAGGTGTGGGGCACTGGGCTCACCTGGACTGCAGGAGGAGGGAGGTGCCGGGAACCTGGGGCTAGACTCAAGGGGAGGGAGGGGCAGGAAATCAGAGCTGGGCTCAGCAGTTTTGTGGGGGTTTGGGGGGAGGTGCAGGGAAACGGGGGTCAGCTGTGCTGTGGGGGAGGCATATAGGGAACCAGTGTGGGGCTCAGCTGGGCTGAGGTGGATGGGGGAAGGCATACGGAACAGACGGGCAGCTCAGCTGGGCTGTGAGGGGCTGCAGGGAACTGGTGCTGCACTCCCTTGGATTGTGGGGGATGGTTTTGTGGGAGGTGCAGGGAACCAGTGGGGGTGGGCAGCTCAGTTGGGTTGCAGTGGAGGGAGGTGCAAAGAAGCCTACTGGGGAGGGAGGGAACCAGGAGCCCTGAAATGACCTCCCCTGGTCCAAAAAATCCCTCATCTGGGACCAGTCAGGTTTGGGAAACCCTGGTCTAGCCAGCTTTCTATCCATCTTACAGTCCATTTATCCAATCCATATTCCCTTAACTTGCTGGCAAGAATATTGTGGGTGACCATATCAAAAGCTTTGCTAAAGCTGGCACTGGGGGCGTTGGGAGGACCAGAAACAACTTATTTGCGTATTCATCATTTGCTTAATGAATATGCAAATATGCAAATTAATGTTACCGGTCCTCCAAAAGCTCCTGAATGGATTTACTGGTCCCCGTGTCAAAAAGTTTGGGAACCCCTGCTTTAGATAGATGGGTCTATCATGTGGGCTAATGAACTACACATTATCTAGCAGCAGCACTAGATTCTACTCCTTTGTGGATCAGACACTTGAGAAGGAAAAAGACACAAATATTCAATATAATTCAATAATTTATCCAGTTAGGGAGTGGGAATAAAACTGGGCTACTTACCGCAACTATGCAAATCAGCTTGAATGCTGCATTTCCTAACAGCAAGAATAAATGGAATTTGCTGAACTTACAGTTAAAAAATTGTGAACAAATGAGTGAGGAAACTGAGATCTGCTCAAAGATCTTCTGTGAAAAATACCTCAAACTTCTGAGGTCAGGACCTGTATCTTCACATATTTTTGTAGTGTGGAGAATAATGAAATTTTGATTCTGACCAGTGGCTTTCAGTATTACTGTATACAAACAGGTCCAGATTCCCAATGAATCTCACTGCCTGCTTGCTCCCACTTTTTTCAAAAGCCCTAAACACATTGAGTTGGGATGGATTTTCAAGAACACTCAGTTCCCATTACAGACACCTGAATTAAGTTGTCAGATTTCCAAACAAGTTCAGCACCAACTGTTCTTTATGGGAGACCCACCTCCCTGGGAGGACTATAATAAATAATGAATAGTAGGTGTGTGGGAAGTAGATAAGTAACTAATATAGACACTTAGGAACAAAGTTAAATACAGATCCAAAAAACAAATCAGAGCAGACCTCAGTAATCAAATTTGAAGAGTCAAACAAAAATGAGCAACATTTCATCTCGAATACTAACTGCTGCTTTATGCAATTTCCTTTTTTTTAACACTAGGCTATTTCATACTGCAACTTCCACTTCCATGTGCAACTGTAACAGGACCAAGCCAGTATGTTACTTTTTCTTCAGCTAGTAATCTGAAACAGCAAACCACACATTCTTGTTTTGAAAACTATAGATTTTATTCCTAAGAACAGGTATCCACTTGCACGCAGTGACTGATTACAGAGCTTATAAAGAGGCAAAGAGTGTTTTTTGCTACTAATTTAACAATTGCCTGGGGAAAATAGTCACTGAGTATGTTATATGTGAATATTATTAAACCAGCTTAGTTAAGAAGGTTAGGGGAATGGTTGATGTGATAGACACCTGATGGCCATCTCATTAGGAATTATACTGAGTTTGAGAAGAGGGAGGCTGGGTAGTCCTGAGGGGAAAGTAGTACGAACATTACCTATCTTGACAGGGGAAAAGAATGAATTCTAAAAGGAGCACTTTGGTGTACTTGAAAATATAGCCAGGAGGATAGATAAAAGGAAAAGATGTAAATAACTGAAAAATATAATTTGATGATTGAGCATAGACACAATGAGTATCAGGCTACATCTACTATAGTGTTGCCAAATTCCTAGCCTATGCACTGTATCCAGCCTATTTGATTTATTAATCTGACTCCCATGACAGACTAAGATTCTACAGGATTTCATATTTAATAAAAAAGAAAATGTCTAGCTTTTACAGTTTTGAAGGACAGCTTCTGAATGTGAAGTGGTGCTGTTCAGTCTTAGTGGGCAACAGACAGAAAACTTGGAATAGATAAAATATGGCTTTAGCATTAAGGCCATGCACCAAAAGAGGAATGAACGTGATTTCCACAAATAAACAAAACCTACTGGGTTTTTTTAAGTTCAACCCCTGCATTTGTATCCTTCATTTTTGTATCTCTTTCTTATTATGGGTGTGTAAGATGAGGAATGGAAAGGGGCCAAATACCACAGTCTGTTTTGTTAAGATTTTAAACAACTGATTTTGTGGCACATGTAAATTGGATGGCTTTGTCTAGACTGCATCCCTTTTCCGTAAAAGGGATGCAAATTAGACACACCACAATTGCAAATGAAGCGGGGATTTAAATTCCCCCCACTTCATTTGCATAAACATGGCTGCTGCTTTTTTCCGGCTCGGAGCTTTGTTGGAAAAAAGCGCCAATCTAGACGGGGATCTTTTGGAAAATAAAGCCTTTTCCGAAAGATCCCTTAGGGTATGTCTACACTGAAAAGTTAGTTCGAACTAACGGACGTTAGTTCGAACTAACTTTCCTAGGCGCTACACTAGCGCTCCGTTAGTTCGAACTTAATTCGAACTAACGGAGCGCTTAGTTCGAACTAGGTAAACCTCATTTTACGAGGACTAACGCCTAGTTCGAACTAGCTAGTTCGAACTAAGGGCTGTGTAGCCCTTTAGTTCGAACTAGTGGGAGGCTAGCCCTCCCCAGGTTTCCCTGGTGGCCACTCTGGCCAACACCAGGGAAACTCTATGCCCCCCTCCCGGCCCCGGATCCCTTAAAGAGGCACGGGCTGGCTACGGTGCCTGTGCCAGGTGCAAGCCTGCCAGCACCCAGCTAGCAGACCCTGCACCTGGCACGGCACAGAGCCACCCACCCGATGCCCCCCAGCCCACCCCCTCTTGCCGGGGCCAGGTTGGCGGCTCCCGGGAGCTTGCCCTGGACCGCAAGAGGCGGGCACCTTCCTGGGCTAGTGCGGACATCGTGGACCTCGTCCATGATCTCCGCACTAGGCACAGGAAAGTGGCCGTCTAGGGCAGGAGAGCTGCCAGCCTGGCCACCCAGGAGCAGGTGTGCATGAAAATCAAGGGGGTCCACTGAGACCCCCGACCCTGAGCCCTGAGCTTACAATGGCCGTCCTGGGTCAGACCAAAGGTCCATCTAGCCCAGTAGCCTGTCTGCCGACAGCGGCCAACCCTAGGGACCCTGGAGGGGATGGACTGAAGACAGTGACCAAGCCATTTGTCTCGTGCCATCCCTCTCCAGCCTTCCACAAACTTTGGGCAGGGACACCACTCCTACCCCCTGGCTAAGACCACTCCATGGACCCAACCTCCATGACTTGATCTCACTTCCCTTTAAACTCTGTTCTAGTTGTAGCCTTCACAGCCTCCTGCAGCAAGGAGTTCCGCAGGTTAACATTTGCTTTGGGAAGAAGAACAACTTTCTCTTACTAGTTTCAAGCCTGCTACCCATTCCTTTCCTTTGGTGTCCTCTAGTCCTTCTTTATGGGAACTCAGGAAGAACTTTTCTGAATGCACCCTCTCCACCCAACCCCTGCTTTTAGAGACCTCTATCCTGTCCCCCCTCCGTCTCCTCTTTTCTAAGCTGAACAGTCCCAGTCTCTGTAGCCTCTCTTCATCTGGGACCTGTTCCCAACCCCTGATCATGTTAGTTGCCCTCCCTTCTCCCAGCCTTTCTCTTCCCCTCTCCCACCTCCTTTTCCCAGTCTCCCCCAGTTTTTTTCAATAAAGACAGAGTCAATGTTGGAAGAAACGTTATCTTTATTTTGTACATCAATAAGAAGGGGGGCTAGGGAAGGGTAAGTGGAAGGAGGTGAGGGAGGAATGGGGTACGAGCCCCCGATGGGGAGGACTGGGCTGGCTCTGCGGGCTTCTGGGGGTGGAAGCTCTCCTGCAGCCCCCCAATTGCCCCCTCTCCCCAGATGGCAGCCTGTGGCAAGTGCAGCCGGGCTGATGGCCGAGTGCTGTGATGTGCCCAGTGTGGGTACTCCGGGCACTCCAAGCCAGAACTTCTTTGTAAGCGGGGCACCCCTTAGAACTGTGTGTCCAGGGTGGGGGTCGGGACCCTTTAAGCGCAGCCCTCGGCTAGCCTGAGACAGCATCTCCATGCTCTAAGTCCTCCTTTTATGCCCTGCCGGCACTGCTTCCGGCCATCCTTAAGCCCTGTTCAGAGTCCACTCAATGTGGACTTGCTAGTTCGAATTAGCAAAATGCTTATTCGAACTAGTTTTTAATACTAGACGCGTTAGTTCGAATTAGCTTAGTTCGAATTAACTAATTCGAACTAAGTTAGTTCGAACTAGCGCTGTAGTGTAGACATACCCTTATTCCTTTTAAAAAAAGGAATAAGGGATCTTTCGGAAAAGGCTTTATTTTCTGAAAGTTCCCCGTCTATACTGGTGCTTTTTTCCGGCAAAGCTCCGAGCCGGAAAAAAGCGGCAGCCATGTTTATGCAAATGAAGCGGGGGGGATTTAAATCCCCGCTTCATTTGCAATTGCGGTGTGTCTACTTTGCATCCCTTTTACGGAAAAGGGATGCAGTCTAGACACAACCTATGTGAAAAACTAAAATATTTATATATTTGAGGGCAAATAGATCATGACATTGAGCAGTTAACAATGGGGCTGATTTATACCACATGATGGCACAATGAGTGATTTAACTGTGCATGAGTCATTCCTATGAAATAGTACACTAACTAAAAGTATTAGATCACTTAATTTACGGGCTACACAAGTATGGTGAAGGAGGCCTGATAGAAGTCTAGAAGACTTACCTAGCATTACCCGGGTCCTTCAGGGCACAGGACAGGTGGTGCGGGGCGTGCAGGAGTCAGGGCAGGACCTGGGAATGTGGGAGGGCAGGGAAGGAAGCTGGGAGCATGGAGAGTACAGGAGTTAGGGGGATGAGGAGAGGCTCAAGGCAGGGGGCTGGGGATGTGGAGGGTGCAAGAATGAGGGTTGGGAGGGAAGGAGGGGCTCAGGGTTGTGACTCCCATCTAGCAGGTTTTTCTCTCACCTCTAGGTCAGCAGGGCCTGTTCTCCCCTCACTTCTCTCCTCCTCCAGCCCTGCCCCCAGCTGGCAGGGACCTTCTTTCTCCCCTCAGAGCTCCCCTCAGCTGGCAGAGGCCTTCTGTCTGTCCTCAGTTCTCCTGGCTAGCAGGGGCCTTCTTTCTCTCCCAGTTCTCTAAGTCAGCAGGGGACTTTCCCTTAGCGCTGTGGCCAAAGGTTGGAGGGAGGAAGGGTTTGGGACAGGGGAGCTACTTTTCCAGTCTGGTTGTAGGCAAAATGGTGAGCCCCACCTTGCTGGTGATTCACTTGGTGGTGCGGCTCCACCCAGGAGTCAATCTGCACTATAGCTCTCCCCTGCGCTCTTTGCTTCCAGAGGCCACTCTCAGTATCATGTCCCTCCTCTCTGTGCCCCCTTCCTTTCCATGTTATGGAAAACAGTCCCATTCCTGGCACTTCCCGTTTTCTTGGCACAACCAAATCCTCACCGTGCTTTTTTTGTTTGAGCTTCAGAAACTATGACACAGAGATGAGTGAGTTGGATGCCATTGTGGTTCATACTCTAAAATAATTGGTAACTGAACAGTGGCAGAATCTTTATTAGTGTTGTTGCATGAAGTTGCCCCTCGTTCGAATTAGGGGGGTAGTGTAGACATACCCATAGGGACTTATTTGAAGCTTGCTGAGGTCAAGAAACACATTCTTGTTGACTCCAAGACTTTGAATTAAGGCAATAGATTTTGCAAGAGCAAGTGTGATAGCCTGTTTTAATGTATAGCACAAAACACATAATTGACTCTCTCAATGACAGACGGTTGATTATGGTGTGCTATATTTTCTAAAATTCAGTAATCTGTAGGCTAAATTATGGACGTTTCAATTCCCTAATGTAAACAAAAGTGTGACAAAATGGTTCAAATTAAATGTGTTAAAATACTTAAATGAGCACACAGTACAAAATGAATATAGATCACACGCCTCTGAACAATGTATGAATGCACAGATTTTCTCTGAAGAAGGCCCAGTGGATTACTTTTTTTTTCCAAAAGAAATGATTGCATCAAAATGTATTTCAGGAGCTTCCTGCCATTTAAGCCCCACCCAAGTCAGCAGAGCAGGGGCGGTGGCGGCACAGCAGCAGGGAGAGGGAGCAGGAGCTCCTTGACATTTTGAACTCCCGCCTGGGTCTGCAGAAAGTCAGGGTGGGGAGCTGGTAGAGTGAATGTGGAGGGGAGATCCAGGCTGGGAATGGAACGGGGAGCCTGATTGGGAAGAGAGCTCTAGGAGTAGAGCTGAGCATGGCATTACAGGAAGCAAGGGCTGAGAGGGGTTGAGGAACTGAGCAGAGAAGGCAAAAGAGATAGGGGTGCAAGCAGGCTGGGTAAAGGAGCTGAGCGGGGCCATAGGACCACTGGGGGCAAAGCTGGGCTGGAGGTGGCTGGGGAGGGAGGGCAAAGAGGGGAAGGAGAGTGGCAGGGCCACCTCCAGGCAGGTGAGGGATGGGGCAGTGACTGATTGGAGGGGCTGATGATTGAGGAGTGTGGTGGTCAAGATTTCTCTGAGTGCGGAGGGGTGTGGCTTGTGACCCTCTCCAAGGGAGGGGGATAAGGGCACTTTGATATGTTGTTATGCTTATAAGAAGCACAACCAGGAATTTTTTTCAGGGGGAAAAGGCCATACAGCATGTTTATTGCAAATATAGCATGTGCATTCACACACACACACACACACATGGAGAGAGCTGGGTTTCCTTGGCCACGGTCCAATTTTCTGAAGAAACACCTCAAGTTTATGGTTTTAAGTCCCAACTTTAGTCTATGGGTTTTGCAGTGTCATGCTGAAGTCATCTAATTGTTTTACCTCAAGGCTGTTTCCATTGTCATGGTCCATCAGTTCTTTGATAATTTATCTCATTCAAAATCTTGTTTGTAGGTATATGCCATAGCTTTAGAATCGTCAATTTTGCCCCTCTTCCACCATCATGAATTTGACGGATGGCTGTGTTCGTACTTCCTTGGTAATCATGATGACCATCTAGTGATGGAAAGTGATAGAAATGTAGCCGTGTTAGTCTAGGGTAGCTGAAACAAAATACAGGACTATGTAGCACTTTAAAGACTAACAAGATGGTTTATTAGATGATGAGCTTTCGTGGGCCAGACCCACTTCCTCAGATCAAACAGTGGAAGAAAATAGTCACAACCATTTATACCAAAGGATACAGTTAAAAAAAATGAACACATATGAAAAGGACAAATCACATTTCAGAACAGAAGGGGGATGTGGGGGGGGAGGTAAATGTTTGTGAGCTAATGATATTAGAGGTGATAATTGGGGAAGCTATCTTTGTAATGTATCTAGTGATGGAGTCTTCTGTCTCTTGTTTTCCCACATTCACATATTCCTCACTCACAAAGCAATTTCTCTTACAAAGGAATAGATTTACAAAGTTAAAAACACAATTTTAAACAATTTATTGGTTATAATACACAATACAGAATAGATTTTAATATCTAGAAGATACTAATAGGAAATGCTGGAAAGGGTCTCTGTAGACACATCAAATATGACAGAAAGTATTGTTAGAGCTCATTTTGTCTGTGGATACATAAACAGTGTAGTTTGGATTTAACTGAACTTTGTTTCCACCTCAGCAGGAAAGAGGATGTGAAAGGAAAACCATAGTATAATTACCAGTATCTGTGGAATGGATGTATTTCCTCAGGCAAGGGTGAGATCTAAGAAATTACACAGCTTGTGAATCATGTAATTTCTGGTAACAAGAGTCAATAGACATGAGAGCAAATTAAACATAAGACCTGTTCAACTTCATGTACAGATGGCTTTCTAAACTAATTAGTATGCTGAGGTTTATGCAGGATACGAAGCTAAAATATGAATTTTCCAATGGATTTTTTCCTTTTGGAATTTCAGATTACTTGATTTTCCTTTGCAGTGATGCTATTCATGGAAAATATATTGCTTTCATATGGATTTTGACACTCTAAATTCTGATCTAGGTAATAAACATTATAGCTCTTTTCCGTAATAAAACTGCATATTCACAGTTATACAAGCAGCAGGAATTTTGTAGGCCCACCAAAAAGAGGCTATGTAGAGATTACGTCATTGCTAAAAGGCCCACAAGAAATCTTTAATGATTCCTATTAAGAACTTATGATGAAATCCTGAGCCCATTGAAGTCAATGGGAAATTCCCACTGTCTTCAGTGGGTCAAGTGTTCACATTCTGAGTACACAGCTTATATTGCTAATTTATCTGGAAAGATAACTGGATTGTCAGCTTGGTAATTAATGAGAGCAGTGACATTTTTAGCATGGCTGAGATCTGTTAAATATCATTTCATTATGATACATTAATTATATTCACTTTCAGGAGATACTGCTAACTACACAAATTGTCTTTATCAGAACTGTGGCAAATGAAAATGAATGGTTGGGTATCTTCTATATGAGCCAATCAGAATATGTAGCTTACTTTTTTGTCTAATGACTGTGTGTAGATAAACATGGTATTTCCACAGACACCATCTATCAGATCCACACAAAATCATTTCAATTGTACCACATGGCTTACGCGTAATTAGGCAATGAATCATACTGATTAGTGTTCCTGGAAATGAAGGAAAATATAACTTCAAAAGATCTGTAAAGAAATCAAGGACTGTGCTATCCTTCTTAAGCTTTTTAGGCAAGAAGCCAGCATCTCTGAGATATTTCTGGTTTGAATGCTATCTTTCTAACAACTTCTTTATAACTTCTGATGGTAGCAACACAACTGTCTCTAGCCTTCTACCATGGCACTAGTTTCCAGACTGTGGTATGTGTAACGCTAGGATTGTCTCAGAGCATAAACTGGTTCTGGCTGTTCACATGGTGCTGGCTCTACTTGTTTTAAGTTTCTTCTACATGTGTCCAGGTGTGTCATTGTAAAGAGGAAATAGGGAGAAACCAACTTAGCTGTTTACCTAGGCGGAGAAGAGGAAACTAGAGATGTCTTCAGGGATTGGCACTACCAGCGAGAGATGTCATATTTGCATTCACCTCCTTCTGGCTATCTTGGCATGTCTGGCACTGCTATGTTTTAGCTTGTTCTTGTGAACAGGGAGTGAAAGTGTAATTGTGGATACCTGTGGATATCAAGCAGATATCTGTGGATCTGCAAGGCTCTACTTATAATGACTCTTCCCATTATGTACACTCACAGCCAGCCAGCAATAATTTTGACCTATGAATTACAGGTCAATATATTGTGGCATGTATGTCCAAGACATAGCAATTATTCAGCTCTAAGAGAGAGTGTAGTTCCAAAATTAATCTCTATTCTAACAAGATCATAGGTTTATTGCAAGCTGTAAAACAAAATGAATTACCATTAGATTACTTCCAGTCCCAGAGGAAAGAAAATACTTTGCCTGTTAGTTAATTGACAGACATTTTACTGAAAGCAAAATGGGTGCACAACAAATGGTATGGCATTTCTTTGCTCTTGCTCCTAGACAGAGTTCATCTCTGTTGAAACAAAGCTGATGAAGAATGCTAATGGCTACTGTATGACAAAAAATTCTGAATAACAATGCCATATAGTGTCATATCATTTCTACAGTTTATGGTCCACTCAAATTGAATGAATAAACTACTTAATTCTCTGTAGCCTATTGATGTCTGGAATTCAAAGATGTTTTTGCTTTCATTGTCCGAGATATAAACCCATCATTTTCAGGGGATTTTTAAGCTCATCTAGCCCAAAAATTATTAAGAATCAAACTGCTCAGAAAAAAATCTGATGAAACAGTCTTCATTTCAATTTTCCAATTGACTGTAATTGAAATGTTCCACAGAGAAGTTTTCATTTCAACAAAGTTCCTCTGGAAACCTGACAAGCCATGCAGGTTTCTAACAGAAACTTTTCATGCAGGCTTCTGGTGTATATAGGAGGTCCAAATAGATTATCAGAATGGTCTCTTCTGACTGTGGAATCTATGAATTTGAGATAGAAACTTGCCACAAGGTTTTCTGGTGGAAACCTGCCTAATTTTCAGCTATCTCAGCTGCTGGATTGTCTCAGAGCTTCCAGGGTTCAGAGTTCCATCCCATTTTGCAGAGATGTCAGAATTTCTTTGTTTTCATATCAAAACTAAGGCAAATTCCAAAACAGTAAAATCCTTTGAAATGCACAATACCTTTCTCTACCCTTCTCCACTACAGATTTCACTGAAAACCTACATGTAACTTGACAGAATAACTACATCATGAACACTAATAATATATATGGATTTTTTTCTTCTGTTGATTTTCACTTTATTTTCACTTTATTAGCCTTCAGTCCTGTATGGACTTATCCACATGCTTAATTTCAATCACATTAGTAATTCTGCTTTATACTTTCAAGTTTACATATCAATCTCTGAGGATTAGTAAGAAGTAGGTTTTGCTTTGAAGATTATTTTGAGGTACAAAAATATATTTTGTGTCATTCCTAACTAATTTTATTTTTATTGGTGTGACCAGGGCAGACCAAGTGCCAAGGCTGCAGGCATTAGCTAAGGAGGCCAGACTAGTTCTCCAATACATTAGTTTTATTCAAAATAGGCATTAAAATTATATGTATTTAATTGTTAGACTCTGAAATGCTCGTAAATTGCTGTCTCTTTAATGTCTGAATTTAAGAAAATATAAGTAAGTTTTTCTTTATAACTTTGCAAATCACTTGAGCCATCAAGGAATATTGCAATAGCAAAGATTGGTTAATAGCCCTATTGTACCCATGTCTAGATCTAGAAGGCTTTGTCCCATCACCATAAATACAAGAAGAGAGGGAAAAATAGCCGATGTGAAGATTTTTCGTCTCTTTGCTATTTGAACTCTCACATGGCCTGAGAAAGTGAAGAAATTAAAATTAAAGGCAGCGATCCTTGGGGGTTACCTACTGGGTCCACTCTGAAACACACTTTGGATTGACAGCTCTGTACAACTCTGTCACTCTTAGCACTTACATGGTAACTCATTTATGTATATATGTTTGCTTGCTTTACTCTGCAAATAGCTCTCCTATTCCTTTTTCCTAAATAATTAATCTTTAGACAGTTTCTTTCAGGACTGGCTACAGTCATTGTCTTTCATGTAAGATCTAGTGTAACAGTTTGTCTGGGATGAGTGACTGTTCTCTTGGGACGGGAAGCAACCTGAATGTGGTATGTTTTTTGGTGTAAGTGACCATTTATCATTAACTCCAGTTTGTCTGGATGGCAAGATAGGCTCAGGAATTTCAGGGAACTGTCTGTGACTCCATGGTTAAAATTGCTGTAGTGACCCAGGAGTTGGTGAAAATTAATTATAGAACCCACCACCCGTTAGGGGTGTTTGCCTTGTTTTTGACAGTGTATCCTGAGGTAGGCACAAATGGTAATGAGAAATTCCTGTTTATCTGAAGTAAAATATAAATAAATAAGGATGGCTTACTCTCTGGGAAGTGAGCAAATATGCTCAATAATATGTAAACATTCATTAATAACCTTTGCAATTTGATAACATCTCATGTCTAACTGTAATTGGGTCACAAGTAGTTTACTCACTCCTTCTCTGAACCTTATCCAAAGCATGTAGAATTTATGCATAAGTAATACTAGCAACAGTATTTTGGGACTGACAGAGTTTTCCTTTTATTAATTGCAGACATGTCCTACGATGCAGTGCATAATTAACCCCAGCCAGAGAAATTATGATTTGGTCTCAAATTTGTAGTTTAATGTTAGTAAACCAATACAAATGCAAAAAGTCATAAATCATTCAGACATTTTTCTACCATTAAAAATGCACACCCACCTAAAGGAAACTTAGTCTGAAAGATATCTGTAATGGTAAAGACAGATATGCACTAGAGCATGAAAATGGTAGAACCAAATATATATTGAATGGGAAAATAATTGCTAACATATTCTTCTGCATCTGTGTTTACAACAAAAGTGTTGTACATAAATGCAGAATACAAAAACACATCAATTAAAATAAGCCAGTTTGGCAGAGTATAGAATGCTAATCTTAAATCATGAAGTCAGCAACCACATAGAACAAAGTAATCACAATAAAAAGCCCACTAACAAAAATATAAGGAGCTATAATTGAGGTTTTCAAAGTAATTCAGGATGGAGGAACAAAAGGAAGAGTTTTGCCATGCATCTTTCATAAAATGTAATGGAAAATTCATGGCTAATTTTCCCCTGTAATATTGTGAAGATCACATTCTTTTTCCATAAAATAAAATAAATGGGATGCAATGTAAAGTCCAGGGCTTTAGGTGAGGCTCAAGATGGCCTGACAGTGAATTAAAGGAAATAACATACATTGGAATAAATTCTACGGTAAATTTTGAAATTTGTAGGCAGTCATGCTTCCCACTGGCTTCAGAACTGGTGAAATACTGTGATCAAAACAGCCACCTGAGAAAAGGTAGTAAGATTCCCTACTAAAATTAAAATCATGGATGAAGCACCTTTCTGTGCAGCATATATAATCTATGCAAATGGCACTACCATTCAACTTCACCAAGGCGATTTTTTGTATCGACACCAAAAATGAATGGTTCTAGAAATGAAGTAGACAGCAACAGGAGAGGTCAAAAATATAAATTTTGAAGTAATATGCATGGTGCTGCAAGTCAGATTAACTTGCTTGCATGCAGTCCCATACCTAAGTGATACATAAGTAAGTGTAACATAGTCAAGCTTGGTGCAAAATGATGTAGTGAGAGAAAGAAGAAGGTGCAAGAATGGTTAAAGTACAGAGCAGCTTAGTGCATAATTATCTGTGATGTGTTTTTTCACATCGACCTCTGAAGCATGTTATGCAATTCACTTCAGGACATAAGATACTTGGCTAGACGGGGCATTGGTCTGATCTAATATGACAATTCCTGTGTTCTTATCACATACAAAGGCAGATAGTCAGCTGATTTAACTGGCATAGCTCTACACTGGAGCTACACCATTTATACCAGCTGAGGAGCTTACCCACAGGCTGTTAAATAATTCTCTACTCACTGCATGCTTGGCTAGGTCTTTACTGCATCATCCCACGTTGAGGATGGAGAGAGCTCCTGCAAAGAAAAAGAGCTTCTGACAAAATTAATAGGGAAGGGCACATCACCCCATTCCCTCTGTTTCCAGAAAGCTCTACTAGGGTCTGGAGCTGGGTTCTTGGACTTGCCCCTTTCCAGAACATATCATTGGCAGAGAATACAATACTAAACTTAGAGTTGAAGGGCAGGAGGTGACAAAACTTCTTACTGGTGTGAATTGAACCCCAAAGCATCACATTCATCATTAGCAGTTTGTCACATTTCTCCAATCTATATTGTCAATGGACATTGATTTCCTACAGGGGTGAGCAATATGCAGCCCAGAGACAGTTCTCTAAGTTTAAATCTGTTTCTCTCAATCTGTCCTCTAAACTGGAATCGTGTGTCCCACAGATTATCTGCTTTCTAATTAAGAAACCTTTGGTGTCTGCAGAGTTACATGTCGCTGCCAGAGTTCTCAGCTCTTCTATTCCCTCCTCTGCTCCTTGATTTTGGGTAAAAACAAGAAATTACCTTCCTCCACAAAACTAAAAACAATCATAGAACACTAGAACTGGAAGGGACCTTGAAAGGTCATTAAGTCCAGTCCCCTACCCTCATGGCAGGACCCAGCACTGTCTAGAGACCATCCCTGATAGATGTCTATCTAACCTCCTCTTAAATATTTCCAGAGATGGAGATTCCACAACCTCCCTGGGCAACTTATTCCAGTGTTTAACCATCCTGACAGTTAGGAAGTTTTTCATAATGTCCAACCTAAATCTCTGTTACTGCAATTTAAGCCCATTGCTTCTTGTCCTATCCTCAGAGGCTAAGGAGAATTTTTTTCTCCCTCCTCCCGTTTATTAAATACCTGAAAAACATATCTCTCTTCAGTCTCAATCTATTCTAGTACTCAAAACAACTTTATCAATTGTTCCAGGCTTTTAGGCATTATTCTTGGCAACACTTTCTCACTCATTTATTGGTCCACAACCCTCTCCCCCCCTCCACTGCACCCCAAGTGAGATAGTAAAAATAAAAAGATGTATCTACTTTTTCTTATCTTTATTATCAGATCCATAAAGGCTCAGTTCACACTTTCACTTCTTCCATGTTTATGCAAGACTTTTCTTGTCTGGAAAACCAGCATTCCTGGTGGTCTGAGTACCTCCATGCTGTTTGTGAGCAACAGTTAAACAAAGCAACACTTAGAAACAAAATGAGTCTCCTTCTTGCTATGGATCTCACTAGACTGATCACTGTCACAGTGTTTCATGTACTGGATGGGGAGTAATCACATGAAAGAACTCCCATGTTTGTAAAATTAATCTGTCTCTTCATTAAGAGAACTGTTTATAGAACTGCAGCAACTGCAGCCAGGATTCTAGATGTGTGCATGTAGACTGACTTCCTGGTGCTTTCTCCAGACTTGTCCCTTCTGCAGCTTGTGCAGCTCCTCTCCAAGAGTACGTCTAGACTACAGGGTTTTGTCGACGGAAGTTTTGTCGACAGATATTGTCGACAAAACTTCTGTCGACATAGAGCGTCTAGACACATTCAGTTCTGTCAACAAAGCAAGCTGCTTTGTCGACAGAACCCTGTAGTCTAGACGCAACCCTACAGGCAATAACACCTTCTGTCGACAGAACTCTGTTGACAGAAGGTGTTATGCCTCGTAAAAAGAGGTTTACCAGCGTCGACAAAACTGCTGAGTTCTGTCGATGTTATGTCGACAGAACTCAGCGGTAGTGTAGACGCAGGTATAGTTTTGTCGACAAAAGTCCACTTTTGTCGACAAAACCCTGTAGTCTAGACGTACCCCAAGTTACATGCAGGTTGCTAGAGGCAGAGTAGCAGTGCGACAGTATAAGTTTCCCAAAGTTCTTTTGGAGCTGGATCCTTCAACTGGCCTGTGTTTGGTGGGGCAGGCGGGAGTGATTTACAAAAAAAAAAAAAAAATCTTTAGTGGTTTCTTTAAAGCTCAAAGAGACACATGGATGGACATTTTAAATTGCTGGTTTTCAGAGATATATGGTCACTTTAACATGATTTCATACAAAAATGATCAACTCTCTTATTCCACAATAATAGCAAATGGCTGGTGACTCTCTAAGACTTCCACTTTAATCAAACATTTAATAGTGCTCAATTCATGAATATTATTATAAGACGCAATGCTTTTTATAAAGCAGCCAGAAGATTTATCCAGCATTCCTTGAGTCCTTAACTCAAATACTCAAACGAGTTTTGTTTTTCTTCACTGAAATCATTGCTCTGGTGTGGGGCTGGGGATATGCGATTCAAAAGCAGGCTGCTCTGGGGAGAAAGGACAACCCCAGCCCTCTCTCACTGCAGCAGCTTGTGGTCAGGTGAGAAGCATCTATCAATGTCTGCTAGAGCTGCAGTACGCACAGCTGAGGGTGGCGTGTATGTCCCTCTGCTGGGAGAAAGATAGACACATAGACAAAGAGACACACAAACTCTCTGACATACATAGTAGAATAGCTATTCTTTTTTCCACCTCTGGCTCCTGCTGTCCCAATGAGGTTATAGCTGGTTTGGTCCCTCCAGTCCGTGGCCCTTGCTGCCTCCTTGTAGTAATTCTTCAGTACAACTCCCTCCTACCAGAACCCCCCCTTTCCATTTTATGAGAAACAATCAAATTCTAGGCACATCCCTTTGTCCTGGCACAACCAAACCCTTATCTTACTTTAAGCTATGATAAAAGGAAGCTGCATACCAAATGTGGTGATCCTAGCTCTGACTGTTTAGAAAGAGTTCTGGAACAAATGGACTCTCAGACTGATGCATAGAAAACAGACAGAAAACAGACAGGCACATATCTAAAATAGATACTTTTTCATTTCCTTGACCATTCTGATACTTTGTGAGAAAATATTGTGTTCATTTTAATCTTCCTGAGGCCTATTTACTTATGTAAGTGTGAAATATGTCTTTGTGTATAATGTACATGCACAGTCACGCACAGCATGCTGAAAAAGAAGATACACAGTGTTGTGGCATTGAAGATTTTATGAGCAGGATGTTTGTAAAGCTGCATTATGTGCATGTTTAACTTTAAAGTCTCAAGCAACTTCTCAAGATGATCCCAAATGAAAAAAAAATTATGCTAGCTCACACCCTCATGTATTCAGTTTGGGTGTGTCTAGACTACATGCCTCCTTCGACGGAGGCATGTAGATTAGCCAGATCGGAAGAGGGAAATGAAGCCGCGATTAAAATAATCGCGGCTTCATTTAAATTTAAATGGCTGCCCCGATCTGCCGATCAGCTGTTTGTCGGCAGATCGGGGGAGTCTGGACGCGATGCCCCGACAAAGAAGCCTTTCTTCATCGACACAGGTAAACCTGGTTTCACGAGGCTTACCTGTGTCGATGAAGAAAGGCTTCTTTGTCGGGGCATCGCGTCCAGACTCCCCCGATCTGCCGACAAACAGCTGATCGGCAGATCGGGGCAGCCATTTAAATTTAAATGAAGCCGCGATTATTTTAATCGCGGCTTCATTTCCCTCTTCCGATCTGGCTAATCTACATGCCTCCGTCGAAGGAGGCATGTAGTCTAGACACACCCTTTCTGACTCATTCAACAAGAAAGCTATCATAAAATATTGTAATTAAATGTATCAGAGCTTTCCCATTTCCTCTCAGCTATAAAGCTGGGTGGCTTCAATTATTGTAAGTCCAGCTCTGCAGAGGCAGCCATAAAGACCTTTTGAAAATAACCTAAAAGAATACAAAAATGTACAAATTCACCGTCTATTATCTCAGGATTTACCAGTTCTCACTGGGAAGCTAAGGAAATCCCCTTCCCAATGGTATAGCTACTGTATGTAGCCCTGAAGTTCCACAATATTGTGAATGTGTGTGTGTATGTGTAAAACTATTTTAAGTAAATAATAAATAAATAAGATATCAGTCTTTAAATTCATTATATTTTTTAAGAGGGGGGGAAAGAAGTAACTGGTCCAGTACCGAAGGGTGCTTTACTGGGTCTCATTTCATTGTAATATTTTAGGGGGAAATTCAATAATTTGCATGTAGGAGGAACAAAAATGTCTCGGAGGGCATTGGTTTTTTAAAAATATTACAACTGTCTGAAACTGCTCAAGGACTTGGTGTGTTACAGTAGTTTCTAAGGGAGATTGATAAGTGGGCAGAAGACAGATGAGGTATTAAAAAATTTCTCCCATCCTGTGCTGGTGCTTTGGGAAGGACATTTCTAATCAATTTCATTCATTAATTACTTTGATAATAGAGCGGAGAGTATGCTTAAAATATGTCTGGATGAAAGCAAACTGGGAGGGATTTCAAGCACTTTGGGGAACCAGATTAGAATGCAAAATAACCTAGAATACTGGTCTAAAACCAATTTGATCAAGACAAGTCCAAGTGTTTCACTTTGGAAAGAAAAATCAAACTCTCAGCTATAACTTGGAGAAAAAACTGAGAGCTACATCTACACTACAAAAACTTCTTGCACAAGAACACATCCACACTTCAAACAGCAGTGCAAAAGTGATGTGTTTTTGCGCAAGAGAGCGCCCACGCTGCATAGATGCCCTTGTGCAAGAAAACTCTGATGGCCATTCTGCAAATGGCCATCAGAGCACCTGTGCATTTTCCCATAGGGGTTTCTTGCGCAAGAAACCCCTGTGGAGTATCCACACTTCCCTTTTAGAACTCTTGTATGAAAAGGAGTTATGCCTCATAGAAGGAGGTTTACCTATGCCAGAAAAAGCCCTCTGTTCTGTCATTTCACTGCCGATTTACTTGTGCATTTGAGGTGTGGATGCTCCACAGGTTTTTGCACTATAACGGTTGTTTTTGTGCAAAAACCTTGCAGTGTAGACGTAGCCTAGTAGCAAAACTGAAAAGGATGTAGGGGGTTATAGTGTATCACAAATTTCATATAAATCAACAATATAATGATGTTACAAAAGGACAAATATCATACTTGTGGGCATTTACAGTAGTGTCATATACAAGACACAGTAGGGAATTGTCACAATGTGGTTAGCATTAATGAGGTATCAGCTGAAGTACTGCATCCAGTTCTGAGTGTCACACTTTAGGAAAGATGTGGACAAATTGGAGAGTCCAAAGAAAAACAAAAAATGATAAATTTAGAAAAGCTGACCTATGAGGAAAGGTTAAAAAACTGGACATGTTTTGCCTTGAGAAAAGAAGATTGCAAGGGGACCTGGTTACAGTCTTCAAATATGTTAACATAGTTTTAAAGATGTTGACCAGTTGTTCTCCATATCTTCTATAAATAGGATAAATAATTGGCTTAATCTGCAGGAAGAGAGATTTAGGTTATATATATATAGGAAAAAACTTTCTAATTATATGGGTAATTAAGCTATGGAATACACTTCAGGAGAATTTGTGAAATTACCATCATTAGAGGTTTTTAAGAAGAAGTTGGATGAACACCTCTTAGGAATGGTCTATGTTTACTTGGTCTTGATTCAGTGCAAAGGCTGGACTAGATGACCCATTGGTGTCCCTTCCAGACCTTTATTTCTAGGATTCTATTAAAAGAAAACAATGTTGCTAGGGTTTTCTACCCACTCTTATCTAGAGTCAATGGGTTTAGTGTATTTAATTCCCAAAGTGCTGCCATTTTCTTGGTGTTCCTCCTAAAATCCCAGCCCTTGTATACTAAGTACGTGTCCATGTAATAAGTTCATGCCAATTTTAAAGATCTTTTTGAGAAATGAATTGGAGTTTCACCATTATAATGAGTGTGCTTTTATTAATACTGCCTCTGTTACAGAGAAAATATAGAAATTGTTCAACCTCATTGACTTTGCAGACTCAGCACTGAATTACACCAAGGTTTTCATTCAATTATAATTCTATCTGCTAAATGAAATTAATTATGTAGAAGCTTCAGTTCTTTTCCAAAGGGACTCTTGCAGAAATGCCCAGAATGGGACTAGAAATAATTTGTTGTATCTTCATGAAGGCATAGCCCCAAAGGTTAGGCTAAAAGTCATTTCAAAGGCAGTGATGGGGACAAATTATTTATTAGCGAACACAAAGATCATCTTTCACATATGGGTTTCGCCTAACTAGCATAAGCATGTACTTTATCTGATCTCACTGTTTATCAAAAAGGAGGAGGGAGTTGGTTTGTGTGTTTTGAAATTAAAAAGTTATTTCTTGAAGCACACCAGTGAAACAATCATGTAGATGGTTTCATGAGCTTTCGTGGGCACCACCCACTATTTCAGATGACAGGAGTGTTAAAAGTGCAGATCTAAGAATAAATAAGGAAAGGAGGGATGAGGGAGAATGAAAAAAAGAGGAAAAAAAGGAGGGGAGGAAGAAAAAAAAGAGAGACCTTGAGTAGATAAGCATCAGAGGGGTAGCCGAGTTAGTCTGTAACATTCATTTGCATAAGAATTAAACTTGTGAATGAAGTTAAGTTCCAACCCTTCTGTGTGTATTTGGCTTGTGGAATTGGTCTGAAACAAAACGACGACTTGGAGAACCATTAATGAGTATCCAGGAAGGCCCATTTAACTGCACAACCACTAATGTAATCGATGCCATCAAATGCCAGCAATTCCCCACTGCAATGTATATTGGCCAGACTGGACAGTCTCTACGAGAAAGAATTAATGGACACAAATCAGATCTCCAAAAAGGCAATACACAAAAACATGTTGGAAAATACTTTAATCTTCCTGGACACTCATTAATTCTTATGCAAATGGTAAGAACCAAGATATTGGCTGGCTCACTCATTATCTTCCACATCTTATTACTTAACCAACCAACCAAACACTGAAGATGCTTATGGTTCTTATCAGCCTCTTGTAACTATTCAGTCTTTAAGGTGCTACTAGACTATTTGTTATTTTTTATGTTTTTCCTGTTACAGACTAACTGGGCTACTCCACTGATGCTTAGCTACTCAAGGTCTCTCTTTTTTTTCTTCCTCCCCTCCTTTTTTTCTCCTTTTCCCCTCTTTTTTTCTTCTCTCCCACCTCCTTCACTTATTTATTCTTGGATCTGGACTATGTGTTTTGTAAGTCTTTAAGGTACTACTAGACTATTTATTATTTTTAAGTTTTTCCTGTTACAAACTAACTCGGCTACCCCTCTAAAGCTAAAAAAAACCAGTCACGTAGCACTTTAAAGACTAACAAGATGGTATGATCTGAAGAAGTAGGTCTGCCCCATGAAAGCTCATCACCTAATAAACAATCTTGTTAGTCTTTAAAGTGCTACATGACTGGGTTTTTTTGTTTTACCAAGATCAGACTAACACGGCTATTCCTCTGAAGCTAGTAAATCAATGTTGGCTTAATGAGGGGACATTTTTAATGTCACTCTGGAAATGTTGTACATGCCATAGTGCTCCAAAAGGAATAATTTTTAAAGAGCTTTACTGAGTCTGGACTATTTAAAATGTTTACTTCTTGTGTTCAGTCTAAAAAACCTTAGCACAGAAGATAGACGTTGTTCAAATAATGGAGAAAAAAAGCAGGCACTGTGAGGCACAAAGCCATATATAACTTTTTTTCTGAAGTTTAGTTTTTCCTAAACAAAAAGTTAACTGCAAGAAAAAGGTGGTTTTATGGCAATTCAAATAGATTTGTATGAGTATTATGTTCTTGCATGATATCTGAGAGGACATGTTGGGCTACAAAAACACAGACCATTGTGCTGTCAAAGTTGTCAACATCAATGACTATACTTTTCAAATGTAGAAAGTTGTATCTCACATTGTAGATTATGGACAGGTTGCTAGACACCTTTGGAAATCTATTTTGTCCATGTGCCCATCACTGTAGCATCAAGGTGGATCACAAGAAATATCAAACGAATACATGCTAGCTATGATAAAGGGAGTGAGATCCATTGTCAGAGTCCTTCCACACAGATTCTGTTTGGGATAGAAAGTGAGCTTTCATAAGTATGTAAGACAGGGCTACTCAACTTTGGAAGCCTCGGGGCCACAATGATACTCACAGCACATGCCAAAGGCTGCAACTTAAGTGTGATTGCATATACATGCAAATATATATGTGCATATATGCAAATAGCTTATTTCACACTGAAGGGCATGAATACAAAACACTTCCTACAATGCTCCAGCACTCCCTGCACCTCCTCTTTGGGGGCTAGAAATGCCGACACCCTGTACCTGTCTGTTCCAGCCAGCCCGTCTGCTTGCATCTTTCAGTGTTTACCCCACCTGGGAGATACCTCACCATTGTGGAGCCTGTTGCCTGTGGAGGCCATGTTCAAAGGATTCCACCCACGGGCCGCATGTTGAGCCCCAAGTAAACCCAAACTGTTCTGTGGGCTGCATATTGAGTAGCCCTGATGTAAAGGCTAATTTGGTTTTGTGTAGAAATGTCTGGGGATGAAATACTCGCTAGAAAACAGTGATAAATGCTTTCTCTGTGATGCTGTAGTCGTAGTCTTAATCAAATACCATAAAAGTGTCATGAGCTGTAGAAAAAATAATCAGCCACCCTCTGTGAGTCAGACAGTAACACAAACTGCGAGTGGATTTTTCAGTTAATCATCCATAACTTAGTGAAATATAGCAAGCACAGTTTCAGTAATTTATTTCAGTTCCAGTGATATGACTGGCTCTAAAGGTAATCCCCATTTTAGTTGCGGCAAGTATTTCTGAAACCTTTTAATATCTCAACAGCAGAATAAACTTTTCAAGTGGTCCCACTGTAAGCTGACAAAAAAGAAAAGACATGCTTATCTCTACAGTTTCCCACAATTCTATATAGTTCTCCATTCTGTCCCCCTCTAAAAATACAGGGGAAAAAGAAAATATTCAAGAAGAAATGAAACTGAGTTGCATTTATTATCTGGTCAGATGGATTGCTTTTTTTGAGTGTGGTATCTTCTCTTTCGCTTTTTTTAAAATTTCAGTTCCTTAGACTGTAACCTCTTCAAGGCAGGGATTGTTTCTTCTTTCATATCAGTAAAGTTCTGAGCAAGATGAAGCTAGCATCTTTATTGGGGCCTTTGGGAATAAATAATAATAATAATAATAATAATTAATAAAAATCATTAATGATCAATAAACAGTGTCTGTTAATAAAAATAATTAATAAATAGTGTGTGTAACCAGTAAGAGTGCATCTACACAGCAGAGTTATTTTGGAATAATGGCTGTTATTCTGAAATAACAATGTGAGCGTCTACACAGCAATTCCGTTATTTCAAAATAAATTTCAAATAATAGGCGGCTAATTCTGCTGTCTGTAAACTTCACTCCACAAGGAATAACGCCAATTCCAAAATAGCTATTTCGGAATAGCAGTAGTGTGGATGCTCCACTTCTGCTATTTCAAAATAACTCCTCCCCAAGGCCATTCAAAGTAATTACTCCTCAGTGTCTCCCGGGGCTCTAAATCGAGGTAGCATGTGCACATTAGGGAAACCTGGCTCGGAATAATTTTGAGGCTTCCCTGTATTGTAGACATGCTATTTCAAAATAGGTTTTTTCGGAGTACTTCTTCCAGAATAGCTTATTCCAAAATAAGTGCAGTATATTTGTACCCTGAGAGAAGAACAAAGTCTGGTTTAGAGCTGGAAGTACTAACGTGTGACTACATGGATTGTTTCAGTGTGTTTCCATAGCAATCTATTGCTATAAAAAGGTTCTCTCTAAATGTATTATTTACAGTTTTCATGCTTTAGATGTTTCTTTATACTTTCTATCCAATACAAAGCATGATTGACTTATGATGGTCTCTTTAATTATACACATATAAATGACCCTGGATTAATTATCATATTATTATTTTTTTAAATTCCTGTAATAGTGTAACCCACACACCTAGGCTACGTCTACACTGGCCCCTTTTCCAGAAGGGGCATGTAAATTTCACGAGTCGTCGTAGGGAAATCCGCGGGGGATTTAAATATCCCCCGCGGCATTTAAATAAAAATGTCCGCCGCTTTTTTCCGGCTTTTAAAAAAGCCGGAAAAGAGCGTCTAGACTGGCCCCGATCCTCCGGAAAAAGTGCCCTTTTCCGGAGGCTCTTATTCTTACTTCGAAGTAGGAATAAGAGCCTCCGGAAAAGGGCACTTTTTCCGGAGGATCGGGGCCAGTCTAGACGCTCTTTTCCGGCTTTTTTAAAAGCCGGAAAAAAGCGGCGGACATTTTTATTTAAATGCCGCGGGGGATATTTAAATCCCCCGCGGATTTCCCTACGACGACTCGTGAAATTTACATGCCCCTTCCGGAAAAGGGGCCAGTGTAGACGTAGCCCTAGTGTGGTTACCATACAGTGGCGCCTAGACTACAGCAACAGTTAATACCAAGAGACCTCTACAGCATGGGCTAGGAGGCAGCTAGGTTTTAGCTCAGAGGGTAAAGGCTCCTATATTCAACTCCAGAGATATCAGGTTCAAATCTGCCTGGTGATGGCTACAATAGCAGAGAAGAAGTGAAAGATGAGGTAAATATTCAATGCGACACAAGAAAATTTAAGCTATGGATTTCATCAGGAAAATCTACTGTGCTTGTGTTATTTTGTTGAATGTTTTTTGATTTTTGTGCGGAGTAGGCGATACACTATTATCAGTTGTATATGACCCTATTACTGATAAGAGCAGCCCCAAGAGAATCAAACATAGTAAACAGAAAAATTCAAAATTGAAAAGTCCATCTCTTTGCCAGTCCAGTACTATATATTTATTACACAAATGCTCTCCATTCCAAGCAACCAGCATCACCAGTATTATTCATTTGTAAGAGTGCTAAAGACTAAATCATAGGTGTGTTTTTTTCTCCAATGATAAAACATACACCACTTGCACTATGTGTTGGCAAATGGTTAGCTGCAGAATTGATGCAAAATGGTTGGGGACCTCAAGCCTGCTAAATGAGATAAAAATACAGACATTCATCAGTACATCCTGGTAATACATAAATAAATACATGCACAGGTAAGCAACTGACCTCAGGTGAACTGCCTTCACTCCAATGCCCTTCATCATCTATTGTTCAAAAACAAAAAAAGCAGCGAGAGCACAAATAACAGAGATGATTTGGCCTTACAAAAAATTCAAGGACCAGTGCTATGATTCAGTCAATCCTTGAACTATGGAAAACAGCAGCAAACAGCAACACATCTATGACCTGTCCCTGTTGTTTAACGCTTCAGTAGATGATGAATTTTCTCTCCTTCTCATATGATAAGGGAGATGACTTTCAGGAAGAGTTTTGCAGTAGTGGACTCCAAAACTGTGTTTTCTTATTGACCTTTGATAAGAGAACAAAGCTGATGAGTAATGACACTAACAAGAAAGAGAGATTCTCCATGAGCCATTAATACGAGCATAAACAAGATTAGCTGAGTCCAGTGATGTTGAGAAGAGTGAGTCCATGGGTTGTGTACAGACAATACTGCAAAGAGTCAGTAGTAGTTCTGGGGCTGGCAGGCCCACAACAATGGGCAGGGCTAGGTGTCATAGCCAGAGCAGCTGCACAGGAGTCAGATACCAGGGCCCATTTGAGAAGGGCTAGGAGGAGCTGTCTAGAGTTACTCTTGGTTCATAGAGTGAAATTTTTTTTCAATCATTCAGAAAATACTTATGACCAGCAAATACATTTAAAAAAAGAAAATCAAGACTGGTTTGCAAATGATTCAAAAAAATCAAAAATAGTTTGACTCACTCTTTTTCACTCAGACTCAAGCTGACAGGGGCAAGCATCTTTAATCCTGAAGCAAAGACCAACTCTGATTAAGATGGGTTGCTTTTCATGTTGCTGTTTAAAAAGACATGTGGCACAATAACTTTTTTTTCTCAATGCTAGCAGCTCTCAGAAATGATTTCTGCCCCCTAAAAAGTTCCATCTTACAGTAGATCCAGTAATCAGAATATTGTGTTTCTTAAGTAGGTTAGCTCAAAAAATGACACTAATCTTACTGTATTCACAATAATTCTTCCATAACTTTTCAATCTTCAGTACACATAATTCACTTCACATGGAAAGGGAACCAAACAGTACTATCCAAAACCCAGCAAAAATATCTCTATTATACACAAAGCAAATGTCTTTTTTTTCACAGATCTGTACTAAAATGGAATTGAAAGGTGATAGAAACTTACAGCATGGGACGTAGGAATCTCTTAGTGCCAAGTGGCAAGTGGTATAAGGGTTTCTGGGATCTCCTGGGTCTAATTGGTATATTCTAGTTCACCAACAAGTATAATGTGAAGTCTCAAGTAAATGCCAATGTCACAAAGGTCATCAATATGACTGTGAAATGCATGTATTTATATTGTATAAGGAGATATGTATCTATATACACTAAAAATTATGTTTTTTAAGGTCTATCAGCAGGAAAAGTGAAAAACAGGCTGCTTGGCTGTTTACATGCACATTAGATATTCTATGGTTCACAATAAGTTTCTTTTCATAAGTCCAAATAAAATGCTAATGAAAGATTGTAAAAACTTCAAAGAGAACAAAGTAACAGGCAGAACTAAGCAGCAGGGAGGGGCCTCCTATCTTAAGGGGTACATCAGAAGTTTGCTCGAGTATATTTTGGGGACAAAGTAGACACCTTATCATCTTTTACCTGGGAAATAAAAAGGAAAGTGGTTTTGTTTCATGAAAGAAGGGTGCCAGCCAAACACGGTTAAAAATGCTGGAGAGAACTCTGGGTAAAGTAAGCTTCTTTGGATAAGGGGATAACTTATTATTTTAATTTACTTTCCAGAAGCAAACTGTGATTTTGTTTTATATGTAACCATTTATGTCCAATACTTTCATCACTTTCAGAATCTTTGCTATTTGATAATCAATTCATTCTTGTCACTATAAATAGATCTCAGCGCTGTGATGCTAAGCAAAGAGTTGAATATTACAAGCTGGTATGTATTGTTCCTTTGGGAAAGCAAGCTTCGTAATTCTGTGTGAGTGTGTGTGTAGTGGAGATGAGGTTCTACACTGTAGGAACGCTCAGAGGATTTGAAGGTTGATGTGTGGTCTTATCGTTCACCTCTACAGAGTGAGCGAGGCTGGGAGTGGAGGAGGGGATGGGAGGCAGTGCTTGTGTTGCATGAGGCTGCTGCTTTCCAGAAGCTGATCCTCAGTAGGCACAAATGAAAGTTCCTCATGGTAAAGGCAGGCAATGGTGAGAAGCTGCACAAATCTTAGGGAGCATAGGTCACTATCCAGCAAAGCAGTTCAGCACATGGTTCAGCTGAAGAAGTGGTTTGTCCCCACAAAAGCTCATGGTACCATATACATGTTTTGTTAGTCTTTAAGTTGCTGCTAAGCTATTTTTTGTTTTTTAAGTTTTTCCAGTTACAGACTAACTTGGCTACCCCTCTGAAGCTTTTAAGCATGTGAGTAGTCTCATATCTACCAATGGGAATTTTCACATTTTTAAAGTCAGGCTTTGGTAATTTTCTGACGTGAGTCTCTAGAAGCACACTTTCTGAAAGAGTTTTAGCTCTAGTTAAAGAGAATAGTAACTAATTTTCAAAATTATTATTAAAACATTTCCCTATAAAATGTTTAGCCTATGCATTTTGAATAATTAAGCACTCCATGCAGGCATACAAAATCTAGAATAGTATCAGAGTAAATCTCTCTGTGGGCATAAGCCAAATGAGTGTTACTGCCAGTTAACTGAAATAAAATCTTGCAAGCAACTGACTTAACCAAAGTAATTAGTAAGGTAATTATTATGATCTAATGCCTTTCTAAAAGAGGTCTTTGGGGAATTTAATGTAATACACAAATGATAAATTTCTTCCTTGTTTCTTTATTTTAATGGATACTATTATATATAAACAGAATTCAATTATAGGAAATGGCCAAAACACTTTAAATAATCATGAGCTTTATTTACTACCCAACCTAGGGAAGGTAATAAATCAATTTTCCATGGCTGACCAAATGATTCACCAGAAAATCAGAAAGATTCACCATCCTATTCATCATGTTTCTACTAGTGGTAGCAATGGAGAGATTGGAAGCAAGGAACCTTCAAGTTAATGAATCTACCCCATCTCTAGATCTGATCTGAGAGAGAGAGAATCTCTCCTAATGTTCACAGAGACTATACTTCAACATTAAGTTTATCTATTATTAAGATGGATTAACTGCTATTGTTGTCAAAGTCACCAGCTAAGTGTTTGTTTCTGGCTGGGTAAGACAGGAAAATATAAATCAATGCGGTGCTGCATTTTTCCTCCTTTTTGTATATGTCTGATCTCCTCTGATGGGTTTGGGGTATAGTACCCTGGATCAACATTTAATAAATGAATAGCTAGCTAGAAACTAGAACTGGCTGTACAGTGAAAAAAATGTAAATTTTTTAATGATGAAGAGTTCTGAGCAAGGTTCACTAGGGTACACAGGATAATATGATTGATTTTGTGGTTGATTGTTGGGTAGTTTTGAAAGTGCTCATCAATCCAAAGTATCTCACAAAATCTAAACGTAGATGATTATTTGTCCAAAAATCATTATTAATCTCATTATTTACTGTTAGGTTTTTTCATTGTTCATAATTCCTTGTGCTCCCCCATAAATAATTTTCACTCACCCAGCCAAGGAGGAGAAACTATTCTATGTATGTGACTAGTCACAGCGCAGTGTAGAACATCTATCAGAGAGCAAATGAAGGGGACAAGGGGGTTGTCAAAGGAATAAAAAGTAATGCCATAATCACTGAACAAAGTCAATTTCTTGGTGGTCTGTAGTTCTTTGTGTATTCTGTGGACATATACACTGGATCCATGTGAACACATTCATTAATGATGCATGTAAAATATCCTTTCCCACTGAGTAGCTTATCTTCATTCATGCACTTCAACTAGTTACAACATTAAGTCACACTAGAAAGCTGTTGGGTGCAAAAGAAAAAAAGTTGGTTTGATGACAAAGTTAGAGTAGAGGGGGTAAGAATGTGTAACATTAGGAATTCTTAAACAGATGTGATTATCAAATCTGAACTGATCTGAGCTGGCTACTTATTGAAATGTTGATTTAATTACAATTTAACAATAAAAGCTGTATATTTATGAATCAGGGTTATCTGCATGATATTTGTGTCTTCTCATTTAAAGCATTGCACAATATTCAGAAAATTAAATAGCTCACTACTATTTATTTTACCTGGTCTCCTTCAAAAGCAATATATGCTGTGAATCAGACACATTAATGTGTTACCAAATGGATTTGTTAAGATAATAGTGACCTTAAGCAATGAATAACTCTCATATTTTGAGTGGATATTAGTATAATAAAATTCAGAATAAAACCTTAGCTATATTCATAGTAATAAATAAAAATGCCTCTAAAACGCTAACAGCAAAACATCACCATTGCACATCAAAGTATGCATGTTAGACCTCTATATTTTTTGCTAGTTGTAATTTACTTGCATTTATTTGGCTCAGAAGAATCATCTCTTGAAGTCTATCGAATTATGTTGGTTTAAAATTTGTTTCAAGCAAGATCAGAATCAGACTTAAAA
The DNA here is from genome assembly GCF_049634645.1 of Pelodiscus sinensis. Classification (NCBI taxonomy): domain Eukaryota; kingdom Metazoa; phylum Chordata; order Testudines; family Trionychidae; genus Pelodiscus; species Pelodiscus sinensis. Next base: position 67,213,033 of record NC_134711.1, on the reverse strand, counting down.
TATTTTGTAGAAAAAAAATCCCTAGGCCTCTTTGTCTGGAAAAGCTCTTTCTCTGGCACAGGACCAAGGGAACTGCCAGACAATCCTAAGGCCAGCTTTCCCCCATAACAAGTTACTTAATCTTCAGGGCTGCTCTAACTTGTGCCCAGCTGTAAAAGCCCATAGTAAACTGTTCTAGCAACCCCTTTGGTTGAGCACAAAATCTGGCCAGCCAAAGTCTCTATGTTATAAGGAGTGAGAGGAGATAGCAGAGCTAGCTATGACTAACCCTCACCTTCTAGGGATTCTCAGTTAAACTATCTTTTTGGCTGTTTTGAGATAGAAGACTGATCCAAAACACTGGGATTGGGATTTGGTCCATAGATTTGCTGGAATATTTCTTCTGAATGTTTAGTCATGCAAATTACAGTGAAAGATCATGGGATTCCTGTTGTATGGCTGTGAAATGGAGCCGCGGTAGATGAATTATGAACAAAGTATTTAAAAAATATCAGACACCCCTGAAATTTATCATATTTTATGCCTGTATCAAGACTACTACCCTGAGTTTAGCTCATGGCTTGTATAACAAATCTGTACAATAGAAGTTATGATAATGGATTACACCTTCATTCTGATGATGTACATAATTTTTTAAAAAATTTAAAAAACAACAAATAGTCTAATAGTACCTTAGGGCATGTCTACACTAGCTAGTTAATTTGAGCTAGGTAGGCAAATGAGGTGACCGGAGCTGCAAATGAAGCCCAGGATTTAAATATCCCAGGCTTTATTTGCATGTTCCCATCTGGTCGCCATTTTGAAATTTCACTAGCCCGAACTCACTGCCGCGCGGCTACATGTGGCAGTGAAACGAACTAAGTCCTTAGTTCGAATTAACTGTCACTCCTCATTCCATTCATGGAGTAACAGTTAATTCGAACTAAGGATTTAGTTCGAATTAACATTTCACTGCCGTGTGTAGCTGCGCAGCAGTGAGTTCGGACTAATGAAATTTCAAAATGGTGACCGGATAGGAACATGCAAATAAAGCCCTGGATATTTAAATCCCGGGCTTCATTTCTAACTCCAGTCACCTCATTTGCCTACCTAGCTCGAATTAACTAGCTAGTGTATACATACCCTTAAAGACTAACAAAACATGTTGGTGGTATCATGAACTTTTGTGGGCAAAACCCACTTCTTCAAAACTTCATTTTGTTGAACATCGCACATGTTGTTTGAATTTGAATGTATATCACAGTGTTTCAGTTTGGAACTAATAATCCTGGCAAGGATGGATTCCTTTCATGGCACAGTGAGAAGAATTTGCCTCTAATATTTTGTGCATGCATTCCATTACTACCACCATTTTTGCCTTAACTCAGAGATTCTTATTTGTAATAGAGATGTAGCCTTGTTAGTCTGGTCTTGCTGAAACAAAGACAGGACTATGCAGTACTTTAAAGACTAACAAGATGGTTTATTAGGTGATGAGCTTTCGTGGGCCAGACCCACTTCCTCAGCTCAAATTGTATCTCTTTGGTATATATGGTCATGCCAATTTTCTTCCACAATTTGATCAGAGGAAGTGGGTCTGGCCCACAAAAGCTCATCATCTAATAAACCATCTTGTTAGTCTTTAAAGTGCTGCATAGTCCTGTCTTTAGATTCTTATTTGTTTGTTATGTTTAGCCTGTTGTATAGTGTAGTCTATATTAATAAAAAATAAATGACAGCAGTGGATAAGATCACATGCCCTCAAAACAAACATGTCCACATATGCAGCAGACCTCTTCACTCAGCTCTTTTCTTTCCAATGTGTAAAGAGGATCAGCTGCCTCCGGAACTCCAGAACTCGATATTACTGCATGTAACTCCAGAACCTGACATAACTGCAGTCAGCCATCTTGTGTGTCCAGCCACTGACATATAATAGAAATAGTTCTAGGGCCCTTAGAGGCAAAGAGCTGCATGCTTGCAGTTTTGCTAATCAGAATGGGAGGATGGAATAGAGAGTTAATGTACCATGAGAAAGGAAGGAATGTTTGACAGCAGACCTTAGTTTTAAGTGCCCCTGATATATATGTTTTATTGTTGTTATGACCAGAAATGCTTTCCTAAGAGATGACACGTAGTTTGCTGAAATTAGAATAGGTGACCCACAAGGGATAACTCTGGTGACCCACTAGGAGTCATTGTAACTTGTGCACCTTGTTTAAATTAGCTTTCAAAGATTAAGCTAAGGAATATACCTTGAAGCAGTCAGAGGAAGCTGACACCTAAGCTCCCCAGCAGCAGGACAAAGGAAGCCTGGCTTCTGATCACTCAAAATGATCCCAGACTTTGGATAAAGCTTGAGTTGCTCTGAACCCACTACCATAACATATATGTGCCTGAGCGCCAATAAAAAGTAGTTTTTAGGGATAAGCATTGTTGTTTGCACCAATCATTTATCAGATGGAGGAGCTGTAGTCTCACTGCTTTATTTGTGATACATCCTGGAGAGAAACAGTCAAATTACCACTTCTGAAAACTCTAGGTTACATCTCCATGACACTATCCTCCTCAAGTCTCAGGATCTGGCAAATTGAGTTCTGCAGGTCTGGAAGCTTCACTGGGGTGAAATCAGAGCCTGGGTAAACTAGTGTCAGCTCTACATAGTTTTGGAAGAATGGTATTCTTTCATTGAGCCTTTTCACATATGCCTGGATGAGTCAAAGTGTGAGAGTTGTTGATGTGGCGATCTTCCAGGTTTGTGAGCAGATACAGAATTAGGGTTAAGTCATGAAAGATGTCCCTCCACAGTGTAATAAAGGGAGACCCAGAAGGAGACTTTTGTAAAATATTCCTTCCGCTATGGGCTCATCTGTAAGAAGGGATAACGTGAGCATTTATTGTAGCAATATCCACCTGGGATGATATGTATTTTTCTTGCATTGTTCACTAGACATGGTCAAGAAGCGATGCCTCAAGGCACCACCGTGTGACACTCAACCTAAAGGTGTAGAATATAAAGCATAATACACTGTGTAAATTTTGAAGTGCCTCTAATCAGCTAATACACTACTAAGGTATCCTCTTCAGACATACTGCTTTGAGAGGAAAGTACTGCCACAGATGATGAGTAAAGCGTGAGCAACAGAGGGTACATTAGGTAGTTAATGTCACAGGTGCCTGGATCCTTTCACCCAGTCTTCTACTTACCTCACCTGTCCCACAAAGGAACACCATCTCATGGCAGGACTTGGGAGGTAAGGGCAGTGATGATGTACAGCAGATTTGTGTAACAGACTGAGGCAAAGGATGAGCGAGAGAGAGAAAGAAAGGAAAAGGTAAAGAAGGGACCATCCATCCCTTCTCTTCTTCTGAAGGAGCCCAGATCACTGTGTCATGACAATGAACATTTATCAGTGCTTCAAAAAGTTTGGCAAGAATTTGATTGTCCCAATAAACTTGCAGTTTCATGTTGCTAGATTGCTAGAACACTATGTGCTTTTGGGTGAGTTGTGGCCTTGCAATTTTAAAACAAGAACTACTGAATTATTACAACCTTTCTGAAGTTTGTAAGTATCTTGATCCATGTTTGACAAAGGTGGAATTTGAAGCACAATCTTTGGAGTAGAAAGTGAGGCAATTGAAAAGGTTAAATAAAAGGCAGCCTAATGTTCATAGGGCCTGGCATTTTATTTTGGCCTTTGAGACTTGACAGGGCAAGAAAGTATATTGGAACTGTGATTACTTCTGGTTCAATCCAGTAGGTTATGTTGTCCCATGTAACTGAGCTATTCTTCTTGTGGCCAAACATCATACTGACTGCTCTGTAGGGGGACTGGCTCAGATTTAATAGCTGGGAAGAGAGAAGCATGAGAAAACTCTACTGCCACAGCAGTAGCCTGGATGGTTGTGAATTTACGTAAGACCTTCCCAAAAAATCAAGGCACCTATGACGAAGGTTTGTCTATGTTTCATAGGCCATCCCTATGTAGCTGTGAGAGGACTGCTAATAATGTGAAATCTTTAGGAAAAACTGACAGGCTAGTGATGGTTTGTGGTCAATGTATGTTTTACAGACTATTTGCAGAAAGAGAAAATTACCTTTTTAAAATGTCTAGGGTTCTCAAATTAGGAAGGTCTGTACCCATGCCATGAGCATCCCCATAGACTGGATTGTGTGCTCTCATGGTCTGTCATAGAACCAGAAAATGTTTTTCCTCTTAGCTCTGACCATTCTTCTTAATTTGTTTATTCACAATGGAATTATAAGCATCCTTAAGGGAATTTCTACACTGCAGTGTTTTTCTGGAAAAATGACCATTTTTCCAGAAAAGCTATACTTACATCCACACAGCTATTGCGTTCTTTTGACAAAGTCGAAAGAACGGAGGGGTTTTTCCAACAGTGGCAAACCTCTTTCTATGAAGAAGAAGCCTTTTTTTAAAAAAAAAGCTTTTTAGAAAAAAGGCGTGTGTGGACGCAGAAGAGGGAGTTCTTTCAAAAGAAGAGGCCTCCAGGAAATAACACAGGTGCCCTGGTGGCCAATCCGTCCATACTAATCACAATTTAAATGTGAGATAGCTTCCAATTAATGTGGGTGCTATCTTTCGAAAAAGCAGATTGCTTTTTCGTTGCGCTTTTGCTGTGTGGATATTTTCTTTGAAGCTCTCTTCCTGAAAAGCTTTGTCTGAAAGAAGCTTGCAGTCTAGACATAGCCTGAATTCTGTGAGCTCATTCACATGGCAGAGCTAGTCCTCAATTTGAACAGAAGAACTGTTCTGCACAGTGCAACCATTATCCAAGTATAGGACTGCAGCACCAGTGTTAAGAACATGCCACCTTCTGATTGTTTCTAGGTATGCATCCTACACAGCTAACTTTCAGGCCTTTGTGAGTAGTACACAGAATATTTGATAGGGACTGTTATTTGCTTGTCTGTTCTAATTCTAAGGAAAAGCTAGAGAATCCTCACTGGTTTGAGAACCTGGGCTGTAGCTGTTAGGGGGCACTATTTATTAAATGCTTTTTTCAGGGTGCAAAGATACAATTGCTGACAATTAAATAAATTTCATAATTATTACTCATGTTAAAGTCATTTACAGTTATTTCTAGAATTCTCTACTTCCATGAAGAATTGAAAAGTCAGCCCTCATGTAGAACTATGTATTTATGCTCGTGTTTATATTGTGGTATGTTTGCAAACAATTGACCAAACTAGTTTCTGAATTAGTCTCTATTCTGCTGTTGTCATATAACCATAAAAACTATCTGTCAATGTCATTGGGAGTTTTGCTTGAGGAAGGACTTCAGAATTTGGCCCTTTGCTAATTGAGGGTAGGGAAACATCCTAATCTTGTAGTAATCTTTAGTATATGAGGGAGAGGAAACAGCAACATTCTGACAACTTTGAAAAGGCCACTTAGTACATTCCAGTGGATCTATTCAGGCTCTTGTAGCACGACTATCCCTGAAGAGGGTGGATCAGACTTTCAATACATTGTCAATTTAAAACAAGGCAAGTGTAAAGGGTTAATCTGGAGTTGAGAATTTTGTTGAATGTCATATGTGAGAGGTAATTGGATTGTCAAATACATGTGGCTTACCAGTTAAACCACAATTCAATCTACTGTGTAAATTGTATAAATTAAGTATATGATGGACCTTCCTGGCCCAGCATCCTTGGGACCTGACTGTCCCGAAGGAGGGAGTTTGCTGGACCAGGGGAGGTCAGTCCCTCTGCCAGGCTCCCCTGCCCCTGGGACATGGAGCTCCACTGCTCCAGGGCTCTGCTGCTCAGGATGCCGGGGCTCTGATGCTCCAGGGCTTCATTGCTCTAGCTCTGTTGCTCCTGGCCACCAGGGCTCAGTTGCTCTGGGTCTCCACTGCTCTGGGTTTATGCTGCCCTGGCCATTAAGGCTCAGTTGCTCTGGGGCAGCTGGAGCTCTGTGACCAGTCCCTAGGGGTGCTGGCACTCCGCAGTCCCGAAGCTGTCCTGGGGTGCCAGGACTCTGCCCAGATCTGGGGTTCTGTGGTCCAGGGGTTCTCTGGTCCGGCAACTTCCGTGGTCCTGCTGGATCACAGATTTTGCTGGACCAGAGAGTCCCGGACAATAAAGCTTCAACCTGTATATGTATCATCAAAAGAAAAATAACTGCATACTCATGACCTTAACTTTTAAAAATATCCCCAGTGTTTTGTTTTTTCAGGATGCCAGAATATTTCGACTATGCTGTATTGAAAGTTTTGATTTTAATCAAACTTTAAATCAAACTTCATTTCAAGTTAGCTGTTCTGAGAAACTCAACCCCCACCAACCTTGTTCTAGTAAATTTAATTTTAAAGAAATTACAGGATAAGCATAAGATAATAAACACTACTGTAACATTTGAAAAAGAAAACTGAATTTGTCATTAAGTCTGATCCTTATGACGTAGCAGGATGTTGGCTCTCTCATTTTAAGCCAAGGTTATAACTTGTGTTTACCATGTGTTTCTCTACCTCCTTGCTCAAGTTGACATGCTCTTCTCTAAAAGTACAATGCCATGGGCTAATGTTCTTAGGTGACCTTTCCTTACATTAGCAGTATTTTTAAATTTAACCTTTAGACTGTTTGTGTATGTACTATTTATACAAAGACTGAAAACATGTTTTGTATTATAGTTTTTGTGTTGCTTTCTATAAATTTTCATGTGTATGAGATTTCTAAAGGATTTGCAATTGGGTTGGCTGATCTGCTCACATATTTTTGTTTGGAGTTTTATTGTATTCCTCCTTAACAGATGGAAAGACACACACACACACGAATTCCCTTTTATTCTACATCTGATCACAAAATATTTGAATCATTATTCTTTCATTATTTTATCTCCCTTCAGATTCATTTTGTCCTCTTTTTTACAAGTTTAAAAGAACATTAAGGAAGCAAGTCATTAAACGATTGAGTTCAGTGAGAAGATTTTATATGAATCTGGTGCTTCTGAAAGCAAGAGTAAGTTTAAAAGACCTTAAAATACACCGTGTGATATCAGTTTTCTCTAACAAAGCACTTTCATTCTGTAATGAAATATTCTTGACATTCAACATTTAAGCCAAATTCTGATCTTAGTTACACCTAGGCAAAGTCAATGCAATTGGAATAGAACAGACAGGAAAATATAGTATGTGATCTAGGTATTAAATCTAGTTAACTCTTTACCACCCCTACACTAAACCATGATGCCAGAGATATTCATGGTTTTTATTGAAGTTGGTTAAAAAAATTGACTTTAAAATGAGAAAAATTCTTTTTGAAAATTTCATGTAAAATTTACTTTTTGGATCAGCTCTGGTCAGTTTTATGTCAGCTACACTAGTATGAGGATTTTTGTGTATTTCCAAAAAATCATTTGCTAGCCAATACTAATGATCTTGTTTTCATAATTTCCAACCATTATGAATTGTCATGCCTCCAAGCTGTCTTTTGATCTAAAGTATTCTTCCATCTTTACCTCTCCTGTGAATCCTGGTAGTTTTCTAGGGTTCCTGATAGCTTCACACACATATATTTCTCATACTAAGCACCCAAGCCTTCTCTTTGAGTTCCCTTGCTGTTCTGGACAAACATTTAACCTCCACAGAAGCCCTGGCCCTGCTCTGTCCGCAAGCTAGCTCAGTAGAAAGCTGGCTCAACAGTCCCAACTCAATAGGAAGACAGGTATGTCTACACAGCAAAGTTAATTTGAAATAACAGCCGTTATTTCAAAATAACTTTACTAGCATCTACAGAGCCAAATAGGTATTTTGAAATTAATTCGAAATAGCAGAGCATTTATTTCGAATTTGGTAAACCTCATTTCACAAGGAATAATGCCAAATTCGAAATAGCTATTTCAAAATAAGTGCTGTGTAGACACTTATTTCGAAATAGGGGGCCTCCAGCCTTCCAAGGGTGCCCTGATGGCCACTCCAGCCTCAACCAAGAACACTCCTCTCCCTCTCCTCCTCCCTGGAGCCCTTAAAGGGGTTGACTCTGGCCACAGTGCCTATGCCAGCTCCAAGCCTGCTAGCCCAGAGCCAGCAGTCACTGCCCCTGACTGACTGGCCCCAACACATGAGCCAGCAAGCCACTGGCAGCCAGCCCTCCACCGCTCCCCAGGAGCAGACTGCCAGCTCCCAGGAGCCTGCCAGGGCCTGGAGAAGGCGGAGATCATGGACCTTATTCAGGTTTGGGGGGGATGCCCTCAACGTCCATGATCTCCACACTAGATGGAGGAATGCAGCCGTCTATGGCAGGATAGCTGCCAGCCTGGCCACAAAAGGCCAGGTTCCAGACAGCCTTAAATGCAATTCAGTGTCCACTCAGTGTGGACGTGCTATTTTGAAATAGCAAAATGCTATTTCGAAATGCATTTTGTGTGTAGACATGTTATTTCAAAATAACTTATTTCAAATTAACTATTTTGAAATAAGATATTTCAAAATAACGCTGTACTGTAGACATACCCACATTTAGTAAGGCAAGAGAAAGAATGCTAGATTTTTCAGTGTACAAAGTGCAACTCTGGATAGTCAATATACATGACTTGATTTGATTTGTTTCCCTTTAATCTAAAATAAAAACAAATGCAAAGACTTCTTAAGAAACCACCACATACCACCTCTTTATAGAACATTATTTGTTGCTGTGGGATATGATTATACTCTGTTCATAGCATGCTAGACATAGCATAACAATTGTGATGAGACAGCAAACTGTAAACTACACATCACAACTACCTGGGACTTACTTATTTAAGAGATCATTTCTTTGCCTTTGCAATAAAGCACAGCTCCAGTCAGTGGGCATACTCAAGTTGCAGACCAGTAGTTTATCAGGTAGGGATCTGTCGGCAGGGCATTCTCTGTGAGGAGCCTTGAACTTTGGAGTTCACTCCCAGCACATTTTCTAAAATTGAAATTGTTCAACTTCAGGGCACTTTATACGAGTAAGTCATGTGTACCTGCATTCCTTCATTTTTTCTATATGCCATATCTAAGATGAAGCTGACATGTTTTTTCTAGGGGTGTGTCTAGACTACAGGGTTTTGTCGACAAAGCAGCTTGCTTTGTCGACAGAACTGAATGTAGTCTAGACGCTCTTTGTTGACAGAAGTTTTGTCGACAGTATCTGTCGACAAAACTTCTGTCGACAAAAGCCTGTAGTCTAGACGTACCCTAGGTTATTCCTTCCCTACATTCCACTTCAGTATGCCAGATAGTAGTACGTCTCGGTCAGATTAAAATTTTAGCACAAAAATTCATCTTTGTGAAACTCTTGACACTGAAAGCTTTCATTTTTGCAACATTTTCTGCAATATTTTTACTGATATTATTTCCAAACTCATTGATTTTTGTACTGAAATCCCTATTTTCTCACTAAAACCCAACTTCTGAATAAACAAATAAACAAACAAACAAAAAACACTAGAAGTGATGATTAAATATTGTGGAAAATTTTATATTGAGCTGAAAATGACTCCATTTCCAACCCTGAGAAACTGAAACAGCTCAAAATATTCAGAAATGTTTAATTAAATCATTTTCCTGTCTTTCAATGAGCTGTAATTTCAAGTGCACGTACATGCTTCTCGATAAGAGTGTCTCATGTAGCCTACTTCCCAATCACAAATGGCATTGGTATTTGAGTCACTGGAGCAGACATTTTGATATTGGATTCCCTTTGCCTTGGTTATCAGGCTGAAGGATTCCTACTGAAACTGACTGTAAACTGAAGGGACATAATGTTTCAAGACCCTCTTGCCCTGAAAAGCCAGAAAAGCTTGAGCTTAAATGTCTAAAGAGGAGAATACACACAGGCCTCAGCCACCAAGTTGATGGAAGGACCATGCTTACGGCATTTGAGGGGGCCACAGTACACATGCATTCATGACGGCACTTCAGTCAGAAAGGCCTGTGTTTAAATGATTAAAGACTAATGAGTCTCTGATTCTCAGTTAGTCATCCAGCTTTTCAAATGCATTTGTCATTCTTACTATGATAATGTGTCTTCTACACCAGTTATTCAGCTGCCACCTTCCTGAGCATCACTTTGCTCTGTCCATCTCCTCCTCTCAGTCCCTTCTGCAAAGGAGTGAGGCTACATGCTCCCCTCCTATGGGTGCAATCAGGTTTTTTTTTCAATATGCTCGTAGAATCATAGAAACATAGAATCCTAGGGCAGGAAGACACCTCAGGGGGTCATCGAGTCCAGCCCTCTGCCCAAAGCAGGACCAATTCCAACTAAATCAACCCAGCCAGGGCTTTGTCAAGCTGAGACTTAAAAACCTCTAGGGATGGAGATTCCATCACCTGCTTAGGTAACCCATTCCAGTGCTTCACCACCCTTCTGGTGAATTAGTTTTTCCTAATCTCCAACCTAGACCTCTCCCATTGTAACTTGAGACCATTGCTTGTTGTTCTGCCATCCGTCACTACTGAGAACAGCCTCTCTCCAGCCTATTTGGAACCTCATTTCAGGAAGTTGAAGGCTGCTATCAAATCCTCCCTCGCTCTTCTCTTCTGCAGACTAAATAAGGCCAAATCCCTCAGCATCTCCTCATAGGTCATGTGCTCCAGCCCCCTAATCATTTTGGCTGCCCTCCACTGAACCCTCTCCAATGCATCCACATCCTTTCTATAGTGGGGGCCCCAGAAATCGATGCAGTACTCCAGATGTGGCCTCACCACTGCTGAATAAAGGGGAATAATCACTTCTCTAGATCTGCTGGCAATGCTCCTCCTAATGCACCCTGATATGCCATTAGCCTTCTTGGCTACAAGGGCACAGTTGACTCATATCCAGCTTCTCATCCACTGCATTCCCCAGGTACTTTTCTGCTGAACTGCTACTTAGCCATTCAGTCCTCAGCCTGTAACAATGCTTGGGATTCGTCTGTCCCAAGTGCAGAACTCTGCACTTGTCCTTGTTGAACCTCACCCAATTTCTTTTGGCCCAATCCTCTAATTTGTCTAGGTCATTCTGGACCTTACCCCTGCCCTCCAAAGTATCTACCTTTCCCCATAGCTTAGTGTCATCCACAAACTTGTTGAGGGCGCAACCCATCCCTTCATCCAGGTCAATACCATCTTGAAAATGTTGCTCACCACTCCAGACACCCACACTCTCTCAAGCTCATTCATTTCTTTCCCTTTTCTTCCCCCTGCCTTTTGGATAAGCGCAGTATCCTGGACTATGAGTAAATTATTGAAAAGAAATGTCACAGTATTCTCACTCGTATTACCATCAGTGCAAACACAATCTTTATTCATGCATGCTAAGCACACAAAACATGAATTTCATTAAGAAAAAACAAGAAGGCACTGAGCTTTTCCATTTACAAAAAGAGATCAGAGCAAGAACAGTGCCTGTGAGAATCAACAGAAAAACAAACATCAAAAGCCTTACCAAATAATCTGGAAAAGCTCAGGGAAAAGACACTTTTCCCTTGACACATGTTTTTCTCTGATAGCATTCTTTGAACACCAGAGGTCTTCATGTTGTCAATAAGTACTTTGCTTTATAAGAATATGCTTTGTATTTTCTAAATACCAGTCCAGAGATGAAAGGATTGGTATAGCAATGCACATTGCATAGTTTTCTGAATAAAAGCAGGATAAATAATATAACAGTAAAATCATTAGCGCCTGATGGATTTCTGATGAAGTATTTATTAAAACAGATTCAAGTGTAGACTGGCTTTTTACAACAACAATCTATAGCCTGGTCTGCACTACATGATTATGTAAGCAGCCTTGCATTGACTTAGCTGTAGAAATGTCTTCACTTGTATTTGATTCCTGCTTATATAAATGCTTCTCTAAACCAGTTTAGTACCAGCACTTCTCCAAGTGGCATAGAGTCATGGTCAATGTAATTAGGTCAATGCAATATCAGTGTAATGCTTACACTGACTGTTAGGATACATCTACATAGCAGCATTATTTCAAAATAACTAAAGTTATTTGAAAATAACGTAGTCTGCATCTATGCAGCAGGCAGTTATTTCAAAATAATGTCAAAATACTGTCAAGCTGGAGGACTTCTTACTACAACTACTGTAGCTCTCATTGTACAAGGAGTAAGGAAGTGAGAAGAAGAGTGCTCTATTTCAAAACTAGTGCGGGGAGATGCTCCCAATTTCAAAATATAGCCATAGAATCATAGAATCCTAGGGCTGGAAGAGACCTCAGGAGGTCATCAAGTTCAGCCCCCTGCCCAAAGCAGGACCAATCCCAATTAAACCATCACAGTCAGGGATTTCTCAAGCTGAGACTTAAAAAACTCTAGGGATGGACATTCCACCAGCTCCCTAGGTAACCCATTCCACCCTCCTAGTGAAACAGTATTTCCTAATATCCAACCTAGACCTCCCCACTGTAACTTGAGACCATTGCTCCTTGTTCCGCCATCCGTCACTACTGAGAACAGCCTCTCTCCACCCTGTTTGGAACCTCACTTGAGGAAGTTTAAGGCTGCTATCAAATCCCCCCCCCCCCACTCTTCTCTTCTGTAAACTAAGTAAGGCCAAATCCCTCAGCCTCTGCTCATAGGTCATGTGCTCCAGCCCCCTAATCATTTTGGTTGCCATCCGCTGGACCCTCTCCAATGTGCCCACATCCTTTCTATAGTGAACTGGACACAATACTCCAGATGTGGCCTCACCAGTGCCGAATTAAGGGGAATAATCACTTCTCTGAATCTGCTGGCAATGTTCCTCCTAATGCAACCTAATATGCCATTAGCCTTCTTGGCGACAAGGGCACACTGTTGACTCATATCCAGCTTCTCATCCACTGTAATCCCCGGGTACTTTTCTGCAGAACTGCTACTTAGCCATTTGGTCCCCAGCCTGTAACAATGCTTGGGATTCTTCCGTCCCAAGTGCAGGACTCTACATTTGTCCTTGTTGAACCTCTTCCGATTTCTTTTGGCCCAATCCAAGAATTTGTCTAGGTCACTCTGGACCCTATACCTGCCCTCCAAAGTATCTTCCTCTCCCACTAGTTTAGTGTAATATGCAAACTTGCGGAGGGTGACCTGGTCACTAATCCAGGTCATTAATAAAGGTGTTGAACATAACCGGACCTAAAACTGATTCTTGGGGTACTCCACTTGAACCCGACTGCCAACCTGACATTGAACTGTTGATCACTAACCATTGGGCCCAACAATCTAGCCAGCTTTCTATCCACCTTGCAGTTCATTTATCCAATCCATACTTCTTTAACTTGCTGTCAAGAATATTGTAGGAGACCATATCAAAAGCTTTGCTAAAATCAAGATATATCACATCCACTGACTTTCCCATATCCACAGAGCCAGTTACCTCTTCACAGAAGCTAATCAGATTGGTCAGGCATGACTTTCCCTTGGTGAATTCATGTTGACTGCTCCTGATCACTTTCTCCTCTTCCAAGTGCTTCAGAATGGATTCCTTGAGGATCCCCTCCATGATTTTTCCAGGGACTGAGGTAAGGCTGACTGGTCTGTAGTTCCCTGGATTGTCCTTCTTCCCCTTTTTAAAGATGGGCACTACATTTGCCTTTTTCCAATCATCTGGGATCTCTCCTAATCTCCTTGAGTTTTCAAAGATAATGGCTAAGACTCTGCAATGACATTTGCCAACTCCCTGGCTGAGTCTAGACTGGCAAGTTTTTCCGCAAAAGCAATTGCTTTTGCGGAAAAACTTACCAGCTATCTACACTGGCTGCTTGAATTTCTGCAAGAACACTGACTTCCTACTGTCTGAAATCAGTGCTTCTTGCGGAAATTCTATGCTGCTCCCGTTCGGGCAAAAGCCCTCTTGCGCAAATGCTTTTGCGAAGGAGGGCCAGTGTAGACAACACGGTATTGTTTTGCGCAAAAAAGCCCTGATCGCGAAAATGGCGATTGGGGCTTTCTTGCGCAAAACCGCGTCTAGATTGGCACAGACGCTTTTCTGCAAAAAGTGCTTTTGTGGAAAAGCGTCTGTGCCAATCTACATGCGCTTTTCCGCAAATGCTTTTAACTGAAAACTTTTCTGTTAAAAGCATTTGCGGAAAATCATGCCAGTCTAGACGTAGCCCCTCAGTACTCTTGGATGCATTAAATCTGGACCCATGGATGTTTGTATGTCTAGCTTTTCTAAATAGTTCTTAACCTGTTCTTTCTCCACCGAGGGCTGCCCACCTCCTTCCCATACTGCATTGCCTAGTGCAATAGTCTGGGAGCTGACCTTGTCCATGAAGCAAGAGGCAAAAAAAGCATTGAGTATTTCAGCTTTTCCCACACCATCTGTCACTAAGTTATCTCCCTCATCTAGTAAGGGCCCCGCACCCTCTCTGATAAGCTATTTGAAAATAAGCTAAACTATTGACATAGATCAATTTGTGTAGCTTATTTTAAGTTAAGCCCTGCTGCGTAGACGCACCCTTACTGGCCTTTAGGAGCTCTCCTGAAATGCCCCAGACTGACGCTATAATGGAGATAAGAGTTCCTGGCGAGGATGTGTGCCATCAACACAAGGAGCCAAGTGTGCATGCACACAGAAGTGATTTAATAATGGTGGTGGCTATATGCTGAAGAAACGCAGGTTGATAAAATTTCATAGTGTAGATATACCTATAATCATTAACCCACTCCTCTAATGTTTTTTCTCTTATGACTGGAAAAGTGTGAAAAGGCAACTTTGTCTTGAATGGTCCCTTGAAATAGATGTTAACTATTTATGCTAAACAATCTATTTCACTTTGTGTTTGGCTGTGACACTTTGTGCCTGTCTACATTTAAAACACTACAGCACCACAGCAGTGCCACTGCTGTAGATTATCAGTGTAGATTATGCTGCTGTAGATTATCAGTGTAGACACTATTTATGTCAGTGGGAGGATTTCTCCATCGGCATAGGTAGTCTGCCTCCCCAAGAGTTCTTCCATTAACCTAGTGCTATCAATATGGGCACTTAGGTTGGCCTTTTTCACACTCCTAAACAACACAGTTAGGCTGACTTTATTTTCCAGTGTAATCCTGGTGTCTTGAGTATATATCCCAAACTTGGAGAAGAACTATGTTAAGCTTCAGAGCTTGTCTCTTTCACCAACAGAAGTTGGTATAATAAAAGGTATTGTTCCCATGTTGTCTGGCTTTTTATCTCCTATAAGACATGATTTGCAGTACCGTACCCAATGGAGCTGATTCACTGAATCTGGCAAAATGAGATGCAAATCGCATTTAGCTACATCAGCCTTCGTCCCCACTACCGCCTGTGCCATGCTCAGGATATGTCTACATTGCTAATGTAAACCCTAGGTTTGATCTCTGGCTCAAACCCACCCCCCTTCCTTTTGTCTACACACAAATCGCGGGGCTAGTAGAAGCTATCCCAGGAGGTGGGTGAAGGATCTGAATCTGAGTCAAGCTAAGATGCAAAATTCAAGTCCCATTGCTTTACAATGTAGATGCTGATTTATTGGACTCGTGGTCTGAGAGTCCATTAAAAATATCCCACAGTCTTTCAGGCTGACTTGTTCTGTTCTCTGGATAGTCAAGTTTAGAGATCAGTAAAGTTTTCTCACACTTCCCCATGAACAAAGTGCTAGAGCATCTATGTTTTGGATGGGATAAGGAAGTCTTGGATACACTTGGCTAGACTCAAGTCTGAATATTGAAACATGGAGATTGGAACCCCAGGCTCAGGCCCATGTTAGAAAAATGTTAACTGAGGTGATAATCAAGCCCTGGGTTCTCTAACCTAGGTACAACTGACTTGAGTTCCATGTACCTGAGGCTTATATTACAGTGTAAGCATATCTTATGGGTTTGTCTATGCTGCAAGGTACACCCAAGACTCTGGGTCTCAAGCCTGTGGATTCAGTGACCCTAGGGCTATGCTTGACTGTCCAAACTGCATTGTAAACTTGGACTTACCGTCAATGGACCCAGGTCTGATAGCCATGCTAACATGTCCGTACTACATCACACGGACATTGTGACTTGGTCTGCAATTTGAGATGCATCCCAAATGCAAAATGATCAGGGTTTGACGTGACTTTCAGTGGGATGTGGGTTTTGACTCCTCTACACTAGCAGTGTTCTAGGACCTTGCAGGTCTGAGTCAGACTAATGTGTGGCTGGAGATATACATAGACCTGGCCTAGCATGCTGTCGACATAGCCCAAAGGCTCCCAGTTTAAAAAAGACTCGGTTTGGTTTCTGCTACTGGACTGTCTCTCTAGAGAACTTACCACTTTGGAAGCCTGTTAGGAACTCTGCTTGCACTATTCAGACAGTGAATTTGACCTGGTGTGTAACATTCTGTGACCATTCCTTACTCTGCCAAAACTCCTTTTTTGATATCATCAAGGAGTCTGATTCTGTGTGGGCTGCAGGATTGTGCCCAATATTTTAAATAGTTTTTTTATAACAGGTGGTCTGTAGTTTGCAGGGGTTAAAGTAAGGGGGAGCAAATCTGTCTTTCCTGATAGAACCCGAGGGCAGATCCCCATCCTCTCCTTGGCTCGGGTAAGCAGCTGTTACCTACAGCTCCCCCATTCTATCTGACTGGTGCAATAAGAGCTCCCCCTGCTATTTCAATCTAGCTTAATCTCTGAGGTCATCCAAAATATCCAGCTGCACAGGATCACTTCCAGAATTGTATTCTGTTGTATGTCCGATTAAAGCAAAACTAATTAGCTGAGCTTTCAGATTAATTTGCTAGCTGGGTGGAAGAACAAGTAACAGATATTTCCCTTTGTGCACGCATGCACTCATAGTTCATTGCTGCATTTTATTCATAAACACACCCAAAATGTGGTAGTTAAGTGCTTTCTGGAACATAGGCTCTTATTCATTTTGTTCATATGCTCATAGTTAGATACTGCGTTCCCATGTCAGCTCTGATATGGATTTTAATCAAATCCCATACAGTATTTAAATGAAACATGTGAGGAACTTGAGCCATTTAAAACCTCATTATGCGAATGGGACAGAATGAAGGATGAAAATAAATGAAATGTAAATTCTTCTTCTCCACTAAAGACATGATAAAAGCAACCTACATTACTGTATTCATGCTAAGATAGTCAGTCTGCCTCCCCCATGTCAGTAATTTTGTTCTGTTTACAAATAGTTTTCAGGATCCTTCTCATCAAAACTTTCTTCATCCTTCCTTTCTTATTGTTTGCAGTAAAGTCAGAGAAAATTTAAAAAGATATTAAGAACTGCAGATAAACATCTATTCATATACCCAAATGCTTTTGGGGTAGGTTTCTCCTATTTCAGTGAATGTCCTTTAAAAACTCTAACAGAGAATTTGAAATAAAAATTTCTAATGGTTTAGTTTCCTCAACAGTAGGTAATTACACTGCCTGCCTGCCTGCCTACTGTGGCCAGATTGATTATGTAATTTTATTTTCATTTACCCATTGCAAGCTTCAAAGCTACCAAGAATTCAAAGAGATTTACTTTTTAAATTTCGCTCTTTCTAACCCTGATCTGTAAATCAAATGTGAGGATGATAAGTAAGAGAACTCTTTGAGATATAAACAGGGGGAAGGGAGGAGGAAAGAATAAAAAATATAACATTTTCAAAAGCAATGTAGGTACTGAAGAGTCTAAATCCCTTTGTCTTTCAGTAAACTTAGGCTCCTAGCTATCCACGTCACTTTTAAAAATAGGTTTTAGGCTCCTAATTCATGTAGATACTTTTGAGGATGTTACTCATAAGCTGTCACATGTCCAGGCATAAGCAAGGAAGCTCAGCATCTTCCAGTGAATCCTTTGAAATTGCCCTATTGCCTTATCCAATTTTCCCAGAAGCCATGTTTGTACATGTTGTACTCCTACCAGTAAATCCTTCGGAGTTCAAGGGTTTGTGAACTTCCTGACAGCCACCATACAAAGACTGATTTTAATGTAACAGAGGCTAATGGCATATTCATATTATGTTCTTTTTACATTCCTAATCAGCTTCAGTGGGTGAGTGAGGTCCCCCCCACCCCGAAATACTCTGTAAACTAATTTCTAATAATTCTTCAAATCAGTCCATGTGGAAAAATAAAATGTACTGATACTGACAGAACATCTTTGAGCTCACAAAATCAGCCAATTTGCACCTGTAATTTTTCCAAAGGTGATTTGGTTATTAAAAATAATACATATAAAATTTTCATATTTCTGTTTATATTCTGTTTATATTTCAAATTTCAATGTCACTATGGAGGGAGTCCTGTGCAGAATGCCACTGTAAAAGATCAGTTGCCTCATATATTTATTTTATTTTATTTTATTTTATCTTATTTTATTTTATTTTATTTACCCCACCTCTCTATTTAAAATATTCAAGGTGGCTTACAAGAACAAACAAACAAAAAATACAAATATATATAAAAATTTAAAATATGAGAATTTAAAATATTATATGCAATATAGATGCAATATTTTTTTCCATTTAAGACTCTTTATCCTGTTCAATTCACAATCTCTATATTTTTTCTCTCTACTTCATTTTACACACTGGTTTAACAATATGAGAAGGGCGTAAGGTTTCTGCCCCCTGTCATGGTTGTGATCTCTATAGTGAGAATACATGTCCTATTGCAAAGTTGAATTTGAATCAAATATCCACAATACAATGTCAAATTAGCAATAGGATTTTGCCCATCCTTACTGGGAACAGTATTTGGTTCTCCAAGCCTATTTACTGTTTAATGTCTATGAAATGCTTGTAATGCCCTTAAATTTCACATGCAATGTTTGTACTCCACACACTAAGAAAATGTGTAAGTTTTATTTTATAACTTTGAAAATGTTTGCTTCAAACTTGTGAACTCAGGCATGGGAAGCATCCCTGCTCTCTCTATCCAGAAGAACTAATACAATTAGATGAGCGGGCAAGGATCATAACAATACACAGGACTGGTTAATGGCCCTATTACATCCATGGAGGAGTATGTGCAGAAGGCCTTATCTCATTGATTTGAATAGTGGGAAAGGAAAATTAAAATAGCTGAATCAAAGATTTTTCATCTTTTTGTTTGAATTCTAAGAGTGTATTTGCACAGCACCCTAAACTCAAAATAAGACATGCAAAATAAGACATACAAATTGTGTATCTTATTAGGGGTCTATTTGGAAATAAAACATTATTTTGAGCCATCTCTTATCTCTCATGCAATGAGGTTTACCGGGATGGCAAAAAGCACTCCTGTTATTTTGAAAAATATTTTGTAGATGTGGGGTACCTATTTTGGGATACCTCTGATATCCCGAAATAGCCGTGCAGTATAAATGTACCATCAAGGGCCAGAGACTCTAAACTGAAGACAGAGATCCCCATAGACTGCTTCCTGAGTCTTCCCTGAAAAACACTTTGAATGGACCGATCATTACAACTTTAGCACTCTTTGGATTGAGATGGTAATTCATTTGTATACATATGTTTGCTTTAACCTATAAATAACCCTGCTATTCCTTTTTTCCTAGTTAATGAATTGTAGATAGTTTATTACAGGATTAGCTACTGGCTTTGTCTTTGGTGTAAGATCTAGAGCACCAATTGATCTGGGATAAATTACTATTCTCTTAGGACTGAAAGCAACTTGAATGTGATGTAATTTATTGACATAAGTGATCATTTATCACAAAGTCTAATTTGTGATAAATTTCAGGGTGGCAAGAACAGCTTGCAAAGATTCAAAAACTAATAGCAAAAAAATTAAGTACGCCAAAAGCAGGAAGCCTGCTAAACAACCAGTGGAGCCATTGGAGGATTGAAATATAGAAAGAGCACTCAGGAACGATAAGGCCATTGCAGAGAAACTAAATGAATTCTTTGCAATGGTCTTCATGGCTGAGGATAAGACAGAGATTCCAAATGTGAGCCAGGATTTTTGGTGATAAATCTGAGGAACTATCCCATACTGAGGTATCATTAGAGGAGGTTTTGGAACAAACTGATAAAGTAAATAATAATAAGTCACCTTATTATTGGTAGTATTCACCTAAGAATTCTGAAAGAACTCAAATGACTAATGGCAGAACTATTAACTGTGATTTGTAATCTATCATCTAAATGAGCTTCTGTATAGAATAACTGGATTATAATTAATGTGATGCCAATTTTCAAAAGGGTTCCAGAGGTGATCCTGGCAATTACTTCAGTACCAGGAAAACTGATTGAAATTAAGAACAGAATTGTCAGGAATATAGATTAACATGATTAATAAGGGAAGAGTCTTCAAGGCTTTTGTAAAGGGAAACTGTGCCTCATCAACCTACTAGAATTCTTTGAGGGGGTCAAGACAATGGGGATCCAGTTAGCTATCTAAAAGAGCTGCTACCATTCAAAAAAGAGATCTAGGAGTCATTCTAGATAATGCTCTGAAAACATCCACTCAATGTACAAAGGCAGTCAAAAAAGCTAGCAGAATATTGGGAATCATTAAGAAAGGGATAGATAATGAGACAGAAAATATCATATTTCCTTTATATAAATTCATGGGATGCCCACATCTTGAATACTGCAGGCAGATGTGATTGTCCCATCTCAAAAAAAGATATACTGGAACCGGAAAAGGTTCAGAAAAAGGAAATAAAATTATTAGGGTTATGAAAGAGCTTCCAGCTACAGGGAGATTAATAAAATGGGCATTTTTCACCTAGGAAAAGAGGAGACTAAATGGGGAGATGATTGAGGTCTATAAAATCATGTCTTGTGTGGAGAAAATAGATAAGGAAGAGTTATTTACTCCTTCTCATAGCACAAGAAGTAAGGTTCATGCAATGAAATTAATAGGCATCAGGTGTAAAACAAACAAACAAAAGGCAGTATTTCATACAATGCACAGTCAATCTGCGGAATTCCTTTTCAGAAGATGTTGTGAAGGCCAAGACTGTACCAGAGCTCAAAAAATAGGTAGATAAGTTTATAGAGAATAAGTTCATCAATGGCTTTTAACCAGGACTCCATTTGCCAGAAGCTGGGAATGGGCTACAGGTGATGATCACTTGATGATTGCCTGTTCTGTTCTGTTCTTTCCTTCTGTGGCACCTGGCATTGGCCACTGTTGGAAGACAAGATATTGAGCTAGATGGACCTTTGGTCTGATGGTCTCAGGGCACTGTTTGACTTCATGGTAAGAAAGTTAGGGTATGTCTACACTACCCCGCTAGTTCGAACTAGCGGGGTAATGTATGCATACCGCACTTGCTAATGAAGCCCGGGATTTGAATTTCCCGGGCTTCATTAGCATAAGCGGGGAGCCGCCATTTTTAAATCCCCGCTGCTTCGAACCCCGTGTAGCGCGGCTACACGGGGCTCGAACTAGGTAGTTCGGACTAGGGTGCCTATTCCGAACTACCGGTACACCTCGTTTCACGAGGAGTACCGGTAGTTCGGAATAGGACCCTAGTCCGAACTACCTAGTTCGAGCCCCGTGTAGCCGCGCTACACGGGGTTCGAAGCAGCGGGGATTTAAAAATGGCGGCTCCCCGCTTATGCTAATGAAGCCCGGGAAATTCAAATCCCGGGCTTCATTAGCAAGTGCGGTATGCATACATTACCCCGCTAGTTCGAACTAGCGGGGTAGTGTAGACATACCCTTAGAGTGCTCCAGGAGTTCACATTTATTAGTGATTTAGTGAACATTAATTATAGAATGTACCACCAGTTTGGGGTGTCTGCCCTGTGTCTGATTTTCTGCCCTGAAGGTAGGCACTCACACATGTGAACCACTTCAGACACTCACTTACAATCACTTCTACAGAAGCCCTCAAAGCCAGAGGACATGTTGTGGGTCAAACTAAAAAATCTGACATTGTTGATGAGTTTCACCCACCTCTTATTTAGAGCAGCTAAAAGCCGTAGTCCTAGGGAGATGTGAAATTATATCACCCAAAATTTATTTTCCTATGAATGGTGGAGAACCCACCACAACTGTCACATATTGTTTTTGCCCCACTTTCCATATTGTATGCCAGTCAAAGAGCAATTTTGCACACTTGATACATCATCATAACCTGTAGCCTGTCCTCAAACTCCCCTGTCAGGAGCACTACACAGGGCAGAACCAGTCTGCTGTGGCTTGGGTGGGGGCATGATGTGAGAGGGGAATGTATGTGTGAGGAGGAGTCCTGTTGATTTCTTTCCATACTGGTAAATAAAAGAAATACTAAACTAGCTCTATGGGTGACATTCACTTTTTTTGCAAAGCATAAAGTTAAATTTTGCCATTTTGACCCATTGCCCTAACTCTGCTTTTAACAGGGAGGAAAAGTACATGTCTTGACAGTGAGGTGCCTATATTGTATGTTAGACTGAAGCAGCCTTTTAATTATAATAGATGTTACTCTTTTCAAAGAAGTACATTAATCTCTGTGAGTCTTGCAGGAGAAATATTTTGACAATAACTGGCAGCTCTGTTCAGACTGAAAGTCATTTGCCTCAGTGATTTTCACTGCATGTAAAAACTTAAAGAAATGTCATGGCTATCTATGACTGTTGAAAAATTATTACCCCTGCTGATCAGACTCTTTGACTGCATCTTGTACCTTGAAATCTCCCAGAGGTATGATTATTTCATTATAATAAATTGTGTATTTTATTGTTTCAGCACTGTATGTCAAATTGCACTGAGAACACTAAAGACCAAAAGAATTTATATCTTGTGAGAGTAGCTAACTTACATCTCTGAATTATTTGTGAATGCTTGAATGCTTATCTATAAGAATCTCTGTGCAAAACAATTATGGAATAATGGGCTCTTTGAGCCAGCAGATAAATATATATCACAATCCAATGGCTGGAAGTTGAAACTAAACAAATTCAGATTAGAAATAAGGTGTACATTTTTAACAGTAACGGTAATTAACAATTGGAACACTGTTCCATTGGAACATTGGATTGCAGGGAATTCTAGATCACTGTCAATTTTAAAATAAAGATTGTGTAGGTTTATTTTAAAGATATAAGCTAGGAATTATCTTTGGAAATATTCTAAAGCCTGTGTTACACAGGAGTTCAGGGTAGATGTTCACAATGGTCCCTGAAATCTATGAATAGATAGATTTTTTGCCAGGGGCCACTTCAGAAATTTTCGAAGTGGCTCTGGGCCAGGGCAGGGCCTCAAGCAGAAGGGGTTGGGCCAGAATACATACCTGCTTCCCCACCTACTGACAATGATTGGTCTGGGGGTGGAGGAGCAGGTGAAGTCTTTACTCCTCCCCCCCTCTCCCTCGAGGTTCTCTCTAGGGCTGTGTCCAGACTCCATGCCTCCGTCGACGGAGGCATGGAGTCTGGACACAGCCTAGGTGCCCAAGCCCCTGGCAGTGGTAGGAGAATTCACGTGCTCTCCCTTTTGCCCCCAGGCTAATCAGAGTCTGATTGCCTAGGAGTGGGGGAGTGGCAGGGTCTCTGCGGGCTGGATCAACTTGCTTGGCTGGCCTGATCTGGCCCACGAAGGCCCTTTTGCCCACCCCTAAGTTAGCCTCCTACACTCACATTAAGGCACCTGAATTTAGGCCTCAATTTCAGATACTAAGACCCTCAATTTCCAGTGCTTTCAGAGCAATGAAGTTTATCTGATGAAATATAAATGTGGGGAGTTAATATTAGAAGGTCAAGTATGAAAAATTTGTCCCAGACCATTTAGGTCACAATCCTTTAACTTCAAAAGGGCTGCTTGTAGTGTATAAAAGTATGCACATCTATATGTCTTTGCAAGACTGAGACCAAATATAGGCCTAAATACTGATTTAAATCCCAAGAATTGCAAAGAGCAGCAAAGATGTTGACCCCATTCTATCAAGTCCCACATACAAGGTTGACGATAAAGACCTCAATTTATACAAAGATGCTTTAAAAAATCTTCATACATATTTAAAGGCAAAGCTCTCAGCCTCTATATGTACCTCAGTCCATTCAATTCTGGAATCTTTCAGTATTCTCTGAATGTCAACATATTCAGGTTTTTTTTAGGCTTAATGCTCTTGACCATGATTTCATTTGCAAATCAGAAGGTATAACCAGATTCGTAAGTCTATTTTAGACAGTCTTTAATAAAATGAGGATATGCTCTTTTCCATAGGATCCCTCCTTCACTCAGGGCACAGGATGCACAGTGAGCTATGTATGAATCAGGTGTATATAATGAAAGAAGACGTGTTAGTAGTATCCCTGCTTCATTTGCTGTGAGAAGTTCAAACGTGTGTTGCAAAAGAGGCAAGAAATGCAGGCGGAGGAAGGAGAGTCTCATGGTTAATATGGTTGAAAGCTGACATGGAAAACTGGATTCTGTCCATGACTCTGCTCACTTCACAGTAGTGTTGTGAAGATAAATTAATATTTCTCAAGCATTCAGATACTACAGTAAGAAGCTCCAAAGAGACGCCCACAAGGAAATTAATTATTCTGTCTTCAGAGCGGGGATTGAGTAATGTGCAGTAAACGGAGGCCTGGAGCAGTGCTTAATTTGTAATCAAAGAGGTGCCAGGGCTCAATACTTTTTTGAAGTTCTTAACTGATGTGGCTAACCCAGAGGTGCCAGGGCTATGAACTTCCACGCCAAGAGGCAAACCCTGGCACAAATTAAGTACGGGTATGAAGCCACACACTTGAACAAGATTGAGTAGCTGGCCCTTTTTCAAAAAAACTTCACCTGCACCTAGACTGCAGCCGTGTTCTTTTGAAAGTAAATCAAAAGACCGTGGCTGTTTTTTCGACCATGGAAATCCTTGTTTTACGAGGAATAACACCTTTTTTTGAAAGTGCTCTGCTTGGGTGTTCTCTTTCGAAAAAACGACTTGCTTTTTCAAAAATACTGATTGTAGTCTAGACGCTCTTTTCAAAAGAGACTTTTTTGAAAGTATCTTTCAAAAAAGCCTCTTTCAAAAGAGTCTTGCAGTCTAGATGTAGCCCATGGGTGTGTCTAGACTACAGGGTTTTGTCGACAAAAGTGGACTTTTGTCGACAAAACTATACCTGCATCCACACTGTCTTTGAGTTATGTCGACATAACGTCGACAAAACTTTGCAGTTTTGTCGACGTATGTAAACCTCATTCTACGAGGAATAATGCCTTTTGTCGACAGAGTTCTGTCGATAGAAGGCATTATTGCATCTACACTGTCCTTTGCGTCCACACTGTTATGTCGACAAAGTGGCTTGCTTTGTCGAGATAACTGGATGTAGTCTAGACGCTCTTTGTTGACAGAAGCTTTGTCAACAGTATCTGTCGACAAAACCTTGTAGTCTAGACACATCCCATGTGAGCAGCATCTGTCATGTGCACTGAACGAGGCAGGGAAGGTGATCATATAATTAAAGACAATATCACAGTGCATGTACACAAGGGAGCTGAATTAAGATTACACAGCTGGATTTATTTCTGAATTTATCTGTACTTGTCTTTGCAACCTTAATATTCTTTTATGCAGTTTTGTTTTGTTAATGGAACTTAACATGGTGCCATAGCAAGGGATTTCCCAGTAAGAAAGGAGAGTGTAGCTAATTAGCCATCTCCCAGTAATGGGGTTTAGAAAAGTGATCAGGTGACAGACTGCAGGCCAGCAAGGAGCTCAGGTTGTTCTGTAGGTGCTCCAGGTCAGATGGTATGACCTGTATAGAGTTTCTCCACTCGGTATAGCCGAAAGACTGGCTGGAGATATGTGCTATGTGGCATGTGGCAGAGACAGATGAACTATAAAGTAGATTCTTTAGGAGAAGCCAGGCAGCAGGAACTGGCTTATCACTTTGGGGCTGTATTGGATTGTTTTGGTTTTGAAAACCAAGAGAGGGATTGACATTTTTCTGTTGGGATGTATTGGTCTGTGAGTTGGCCCATTGACTTACACACATCCTTAAACTTAAACATCTACTGAAGTGCCAAGCTGAGTGCTTCAGGTCCAATGGAGAGTTCTTATGAGAGCTCAGCATAGATGAGTTCAGTACAAAACAAAATCCTGCACCTGCCTTGTCCTTCCCCTTTGGATTCACCAAATCTATTTAAAGAACCAAATATTTCAGGGAAATTGCTTGGGTGTTCATAATGCAGCTCAGCTGCACATCTCAGGAACAGGAACACACTGGACCAGTCACAGCAGGCAGTCCACTTCAGTTCCCCACAGGCGTTAATATAGTACTCAGAGAAAGTCGGTCTGCTAGCAAGTCAGGAAGAGCTTCCAGTTTATCAGATTCATGGCTCATCAGGCAGTTTGTGCTTTGAATTGTTTTCTTTCTTTTCCCAAGGCAAGGAAAGAGAGGGAGAGAATTGGCAGAATAAAGATTAAGGATTATAGAAGGCTACCTCTGAGTCTTTGTGATTTCTCCAAGAACTGTTTTACTCACTTCCATGATAGCCCCTTTGCCTGGGGAAAAGGGGAATAGAAACTGTTTGCAAGAGCAAATATTCAGGGAACACAAGTAAAGGAGGAAATAACTACCTTTTTGTGAATTATTAAAAATCCTAAAAAGGATGAATCACCAATTGCTACAAAAAGAGAGGAAAAATACTGAATCAGAATGTAGCTGATAACCTTGTTACAAAGTTGGCACTCATAGATTTTAAGGCCAGAAATCTCAGGATATTTTGTACTAAACCTGTTTTTTTTTTAAACAAAAGCAACTATGTAATCTTTGCTTGTGTGAAAGCAACTATGTAATCTTTGCTTGTGTGAAAGCAACTATGTAATTTTTGGTTGTGTGAGTGAAGAATGGTAATGTTTGTTTAAAAAAAGATTAGTTTGAAGGACAGCACAGCATGCAGATGGTCAGAGGAAAGGCTGGAGACTTGGGGGCTCAAAAGAACCATTGAATGTGCCCATAGCGTCATTTTTGGATGTGTAATTAACTCAATTTCACTAAAGTCATTGGAATGGAAGAGATCTGCAATAAAGGTGACCTCCAGGTATTTTAATAAAGCAGAAGGGAGTGTATTTGAATGTTCCACATGCCCTGAATAGTGAGAGGTATTAGGGCATTCAGCCCATACTGGATTTTAGACACTAAGATAAGATTTTTATCTGAGTGATATCTTAGGATAACGAGTCCTATTGATTTTCAAAGAGACTTAGGTTCTAGTGTGCCTAAGTGACTTTTGAAAATTTAGTCCTAAACTCCTCCTGAAAACATTACTCAGGAGTCCCAGTCAGGGCCGGACCGAGCCATTCGTCTGCCCTGGGCCATGGGACTGCCACGCCACCTCCAGGAGTGTGACACATGCACTTCCCGCCCCCAGGCACGCAGTGCCCCCACCACTTCCCGGGGTGGATGCCTGGGGTATGCGCGGGAGTCCCGCACAGCGCCCCCACAATAGGGCACTCCAGGCGGTAGCCCAGTCAGCCCGTAGCTTTAGCACCAATTTAGCCCAATAGGAGTTTTTCCATTGACTTCAGTCAGCTCTGGATCAGGGCCATTGACCCCAATTCAGGAAAATTTCCATTCAAGACAGCACTTAAACACAAGCTAATTTTTCAGCACATGCTTCCATGCTATTCTGAACTGGGATAGAGGCATATAATCCCAAGAACATTTTTCACTGTAACTAATAGTGCATTGAGCTGACCAGTCCTGAGATCCCTTGACTTGCTCCCCATGTGGAAGGGGCATAGAGTTGTTTGGGGGTGAAGGTGAGAAATCCATGCAACTATCACTCCATCTTCTCCTCAAGCAGCCCTCACACTGGGGATACATAGTGCCTGGAAATTACTGCATCCATAGGGTTTCAGAAACCAACCCATGACACCAGAAGGCGGACAGAGAGCTTGTGATGGGTCTCCAGCCAGTCTAAACCATGCCATAATATTTTATGCAGAAGAGGGGCTGAGGAGATGCCGGGGGTTTTCTCCTATATCCTTGATTGCCATGTATGTGTTTTTTTTGACTCAAAGAATCCCCCAACTTTTTGCCCTGGCTGTCAGCTGAATTTTGGAACTGCCAAGATCTTTGGACTGCTTAGCACCTTTCAAGCTTGGTTCTGCTGGAGAACAGCCTACAATTCTTAGTTCTTTTTCAAGTCAAATTCCAAAATGGACAGTATATATATTTTTCAGCATTTGGGAGTTTTATCATTTAAACTATGACTGCTGTTGCTCTGCTAGAAAGTGCCATGTGTCATTCATAATGTAGCAATGCAAATCTGAACATGAAACATCACTTTGAGCTGTCTTGATAATAATTATGTAATATGGCTTCCTGCCAACCTAAAAGGCTATACCCAGGACACATTCCTATGGAAAATTTAACCGGGAATATGAAAAGTTTATTTTAGATGAGATGAAGGAAAGTAGGAGTTCTGAATGTGAGTTCAGTTTTTGCTCTTTTATGTATACAAAATAGTAAGCCTATGCCACCTTGGAAAGCAGTGACTTAGACAATATCCTTTTTCTCACCGTACTTCAGGTTTAGTTAGATCACCTCCCCAAAGCACACATACGATAGTGGTACAAACACACTTTTGCTAGTGTAGGTTGAACCTCTCTAGTCTGGTACTTTCTGGTCCAGTAACATCCATGGTCCAGCATGATTTTAGTTAGTTGGATGTCCACTTATCATAGGTATGGCCAAATTTCCTGTGGTCCCATAAAGTTTGTTTACAGCCACTAGTCCTGGATCCAGTGTTCTGTGCTGTTATTTAGTTCTAATTTACCCCTAAATAATGTCTCCCAATATGCAGTGGAAATGTTGATAATGCTGCTAGATGATATTGACTTATTGTGGTTCAGCAAATTTTCTGATTTGACATCGGTCAGGACCTGGAGGTGCCAGACTAGACAGGTTCAACCTTCATGTCTGTTTCTACATGGGGGTAGGAGGGCTTTGGAGAGTATATCAGTATAGCTACATTAGGGATGTGTGGGTGGGTGGCTTTTTCCACACCCATGGCCAAGGTAACCATGTTGGTGTCAAGTATGGGTTCTCTTGGCCAGGCCTCACGCGCATAGCCGAGATCTACCGCAGCAACCTCACCACATCACTTGGATAGCAACAAGGCTTATCTACCAACAAAATGGAGTCAAGCATCAGAGGGGTAGCCGTGTTAGTCTGAATCTGCAAAAGCGGCGAGGAGTCCTGTGGCACCTTATAGACTAACTGAAGTGTAGGAGCATAAGCTTTCGTGGGCAAAGACCCACTTCGTCAGATGCATGTAGTGGAAATTTCCAGAGGCAGGTATAAATATTTATACCTGCCTCTGGAAATTTCCACTACATGCATCTGACGAAGTGGGTCTTTGCCCACGAAAGCTTATGCTCCTACACTTCAGTTAGTCTATAAGGTGCCACAGGACTCCTCGCAACAAAATGGAGCTTGTCAGAGTCTAGTACTCAACACCATATATAGGCATCACACTACACCCAGACCACACCTATGCCACTCCCAGAGCACAAACAATACAAAATATGGTAATAAGCATTAATAACATAAAAACCCCTGAGCCCTAAGCTCGGGGAGGACTCCTGAATATTGGAAGACAGAATCTGAGTCTGGCTTAGGACTGATCACCCGAAGGCTGCCTCCCACCCACCGAATTCAAAAAGGGGTGTATGAATCTCGAGCATGCTCCGATTCCTTGTATGTCTTTGTGTTGTTGTCAATGCTGGTTTTGTAAGTATTTAATTTACCCTCACTGTTTGTTAAGTGCTTTAAAAGAGAGGGTTAGAAAATATATCGCTCAGTTGTAACTTTTACCTTTATCATTTGTCAGTGTTCAGTGTGTTTAAATCAGGAAAGAGATCTTGGAGTTATCGTGGATAGTTCTCTGAAAACTTCTGCACAGTGTGCAGCGGCAGTCAAAAAGGCAAATAGGATGCTAGGAATTATTAAGAAAGGGATAGAAAATAAGACCCACCCCTTTATAAAACTATGGTACGCCCACATCTTGAATACTGTGTACAGATGTGGTCTCCTCACCTCAAAAAAGATATTTTGGCCTTGGAAACGGTTCAGAAAAGGGCAACTAAAATGATTAGGAGAGGTTAAAGTGACTGGGACTTTTCAGTTTAGAAAAGAAGACACCGAGGGGGGATATGATAGAGGTATATAAAATCATGATTGGTGTGGAGAGGGCCGATAAAGAAAAGATATTTATTAGTTCCCTAAATAGAAGAACTAGAGGACACCAAATGAAATTAATGCATAGCAGGTTTAAAACTAATAAAAGAAAGTTCTTCACACAACGTGTAGTCAACCTGTGGAACTCCTTGCCAGAGGAGGCTGTGAAGGCTAGGACTATAATAGAGTTTAAAGAGAAGCTAGATAATTTCATGGAAGTTAGGTCCATAAAAGGCTATTAGCCAGGGGATAAAATGGTGTCCTTGGCCTCTGTTTGTTAGAGGCTGGAAAGGGATGGCAGGAGACAAATTGCTTTATCATTGTCTTCGGTCCACCCTCTCTGGGGCACCTGGTGCTGGCCACTGTCGGCAGACAGGATACTGGGCTAGATGGACCTTTGGTCTGACCCAGTACAGCCATTCTTATGTTCTTATGTTCTAAAGAAACAGTTTTTGAAATCTGTATATATTTAACTTAGCTGTAACTTAGGTAAAGTTTTGAAAATTGTTGTGGTTCAATTGCTTTGTAGCAAATATTGGGTAATTGCTCTTTTTAAGTTGTTCAGTTTAATAAATCATTCCATCTTTAATAAAACTTGTTGTCTTGCCATCATTCTGTATTTTTCACTGGGTATATGGCCTTAAGCCTCTGGGACTCCCGCCATTTTTTCCGAACCGAGGATCAACAGTTGGAAACACTTTGTAGTATAGACCTGGCCTTTACTCAGTACTTCTTGCAGCATTTACTGACAGGAGTTCATGGTACATTAAGAATGTCAGTAGAAAATGCTTTTTCTGCAGCTACACATTTGAATACCAAGAATTATCTAAAAAAGTTGCCCACCTCAACAATCTAGATACCTCTATTCCATTTAATTCTTCATTTAATGGACACATTATTTTAAAATAATCCAGTTAGGTTATACTTTGAATAAAAAAGACATTTTCCTGTGACTGCGATGTAATTACAATAAAATTTTCCACAGTGTATTGGGAGGGTAGGAAGTACATAGATTCCTATAAAGATTTTAATTGCCATTTCAGTTCAGTTCCAGTTCTCCATTTTTCTGCAGAAGTTGCTTCTTCTCCTTATTACAATTTAGTACTATGCATACAATATGAACCTCTGCTTTTAATTAACTTACATTTGGTAAAAAGATATTGGGAAGTGGTTTATCACCACAATTAGAGGTTATAGGGTTAGGTTTTAATTCCACTACACTTATCAAAATACTTTTGAGCTCTGTTGTGTATGCATTTACATGTAAAAGAAATTGACAGACTATAACAAAAAAATTGATAGTTTCCAAGCCAGTCAAATAGCTTGGCTTTTTAAGAGCTAAGATTTATTAGGAACATTAGAAATACCAATGTATACCTATTTTAATAATTGTAATTAATTTGACTTTGCTGTACTGTAGTGCTATTCTGTCATGAAAGTAGCTTGAGCCATGACTATTTCAGTACAACGATCTTTTGAAATTTGTCCAAACTGAATTCTGATTGTTTTGAAAATACCATAGATTGAAATTCTGTGGTCATAGCTAGACAATGAGAATGTTTTAAGATCTCAATTCCATAATGTAAACACTGGGTTGTGTCCAAGTAGAGCTGATGGCAGGATTGGTGACAAATTGTACTGCAGATAGAGATGGACAAACAATGGGAAAAGGTTATTGCACGTAACAGGTTCAGCCTGCCCTGATTTACATGCTTTTTATGTTAATTTCCTATAAACATTTGAGCAATTGGAAGAATTTTGTGAATATTTTCAGTTTGGGATTTTTAAACTCAGCTGAGTGAATATTTTTACATTAATTCTCTCTCTCCCTCTCTGTGCCCCTGGTAGTAGAGCTTCTATGTTCATCCAAACAGGAACACCACAATATCACTTATCTGACCAATCCTTAGCCAACCAATTCAAACCAAACTGGTTCTGAAGACTCAGATCAAAGGTTTTGAATCTCACCCAGATTCCACAAATTGAGGGTGAAGTTTACGTTGATTGAAATAGGACTGGTCCATTTATGTTGAAACTGTTTAACTTTTTTCCTTCTTTTCACCAGGAGACATAGAGTAAATGTTTGCCCTTACAAGGCTACCTTAGGCCAACAAACTTATCTTTTATGTTAAAATGTGTTAACAATCTTCTAAATAAGAGAAGAATTTTGCTTCAATTTACAGAGAAGATTAACAATGTGGATAGAAATTGCCTCATATCAAAAGTTTGAAGAGTCCTCAAGAACAGTATTTTGTCCCCCCCACCTCATTATTGTACTTTAGAATTTGGTTAGGCAGTGTCTCTATAATCCTTCCTCTTTCTGTAAACAGTAGGTATATTGGGGAGGGGGACAATTTCTCTATGTTCCAATAACTTTTCCAGAAAGTTCCAGATTTCTTTCCACACCTCAGCTCCTTGTCAAATCTATCTGAAATGCTTGCCACCTTTCATCCCCATACTCGTTCTAATTTTTAAAGGTAAGATTTTGTTAAGGTTAGTTTTTAGTGAAATAGAATGGCTGAACACTATAGCAGATGTTTCTTGGGAACTTGGGTTAATTGACTTGTCTTGCACCTAAGAAGATCAAAGCTTGCAAAGTGAACAGATTGGGGTAGCAGGGAGATAACAAACAGTATGGCTGCGTCTATACTGGCAAGATTTTGCACAAATACTTTTAATGGAAAAGTTTTTCCGTTAAAAGTATTTGCGCAAAAGAGAGTCTATACTGGCATGTGCCTTTTCACAAAAGATTTGCTTTTGCACAAAAGCATCCATGCCAGTGTAAGCATCTCTTGCGCAAGAAAGCTCTGATGGCCATTTTAGCTATCGGGCTTTCTTGCACAATAAATTAACTTTGCTGTCTACACTGGCCCTCTTGTTTAAGAATACTTGTGCAAGAGAGCTTATCCCTGAGCGGGAGTGTCAGAGTATTTGCGCAATAACCTCTGATTTTGTACATTACAAAGTCAGTGTTCTTGTGCAAATATTCGCGGTCAGTGTAGACAGGTGGCAAGATTTTGCACAAAAGTGGCCGCTTTTGCGCATAATCATGCCAGTCTAGAGGCAGCCTATAAGTTCCAGCAAAGCTCTTTCTTGCTGAGGCAGAGGGTTGCTGACAATTCTGGGTTCCCAGAGGAGAGCGTCATAGTGCAACCAGAAAGAAGATTCTGCATCCAACACAGCACACTGTTTTCCAGAGCTTGGAATGGAATGCAAGACTCCTGAGTCTCATTATCCCTTTTCTGTCCACAAATACCTGTGTCTATTCTATTCTATTCTATTCTATTCTATTCTATTCTATTCTATTCTATTCTATTCTCATCCCTGTAGAAGCCAAGACACTTTCAACACTGCACAAAACAATATAACTATACATTTGTCATGTGTTTGTTCCCTTATCCTTTCCACAGTGTGGAAAGCACCTCGAGTGGAGTGCCTTGCTCTTGTAGTGTGTTTTTGTGGTTTTTGTTTGTATTTCAGTTTAAATACCCCTGTCGTGGGTTCATGTCAAAGTAAGATCAGTCAAAGAAATGTGCCTTTCATTTGGAGTAGAAAGCGTGAGGTTTGTGGTGGTCCTCAGCGGCCACTCCTAGAGCTCTGGGCCATGATGCAGAGGAGTAGGGAGGGCCCGTGTCCCCCATGCCACCCCACATACTGGGTGGTAGTCCCCCCTCCCCACTTGTGCCAGGACACTGTTTGTTTGCCTGTCCCACCCTGAACCAGAGCCTGGGCTAAAAAAAGTCTCTGCGAACTGGATGTTTGTCTGCCCCACCCTGAACCAGGGCCTGGGCTGTATTGACTGTGGACTGGCACGAGCGTTGCAGCCTGCCCTACCCTCTGGCCCTACCGTCTTAAAGGGGCCATTGGACTATTAGGTATAGTGGCTACAGTTTGGGGTAACATGCCTATTTGCAAGAGTTGGAAAGGTAGGGGAACCCAGGTGTGCCAGGGGAACCAGACAGTTCAGGTTCCATCATCTCTAAACAAGTTTCCTGGGTTAATTCCTACTGTCACTGCAGTCCCTCTGGCAGCGTCCCTAGGGTTGGACATGGGATTTCTCTCATGTTTCCTCAGCTTTGTCTCCTCTGTGGGCAACAGAAAGTCATCCCCTTCCGTTTTTGTGGTCAACTGGCTTTCTGCATCACTGCTAGGAGGCTTGACCCTGGCAGCTTGGGTCCCAGTGGCTTCCCAGCCAGAGGCTGCTGCACACAATCACTCTCTTCCTCAGTCTGCCCAGACTGAGCTTAATGCTCCTGCCACTGGAAGCATGCCCAGCAGTCGGCATGGCCTCTTCTGCCCTGCACAGTTTATTAATCCTTGCCTCTCCTCGGTACATCCCATCACAAGAACCTGTACTTTATTCAAGGAATATGATAGGTATTTCTCTGTGAATGATTCAAAAGTGTGTAGTAAAGAAGGCTGTTGTAGGACCCCTGACTCATTTGTTGAAGAAATTGGAAGGTGTTTAGTTAATAAGGCAACATATTAAAGGAACAGAGGGTGGTTTCATGGTTAAGGCACCTCAGTTCAGCCCTAGAGAATTCTGTTTTATCCCTGTATTTGCTATAGAGTTCCTGCATGATGCTGGGCACTTATGTCAAACTGCTCACTGGTGGCTGATAATTTTGTGTTCCATATTTTCTAGGTTCCTGAACTGAGATCTGGTGAAATCTCTGCACATCTGACACCAACTGCAACTGAAATCAATGAGAGCTGTGCTTTGAGCATATATAATAATATATACTGCTAAAAAAGAAATCAGATTTTAAGCACCTCAAATTGGGCACTCAACATTAATAGGCACTTTTGACCTTAATCTCTGTGCATCAGCTTTCCATTTGTAAAATGAGGATACCACTCCTCATAAACGTGATGTGAAAATGAATTAATGTTTGTAAAGTGCTCAGATACTATAATGATGAGCATCATAGAAAAGTTCATGAGGACATTAATAATGTTGTCTTCAGAGCATGGTTTGACTAATATGTAATAAACGAGGGATGGGGTCACTCATTGAACAATGAACAGAAAATAAAACAAAGAAAAGTTGCTCATTAAATAAGCACCATCCACCCTATGTCCTGAGGCAGTATAAAAAAGTCAGTATGTAATTAAAGCTTTTATTTTAATGCAAGGATGCAGAATTAGAGTTCTATCGGCAACCTTGAAACTGGCATTTTCTAGCTTTTGAGTGCTTGTCTTTGTAACCTTACTAATGTTCTTTTGATGTAGTTTTCTTTTTTGTGTGCAATAGTAATTTGTATGGGGAGCAAGCAGCTCATTAAGATAGGAAAAAGATAAGCACTAGCAACAGCTGAGAACTCAGTGATTTCATGCTGCCTATTACAAAGCCTGCACACCTTTAGACTCCCTCATTTCTACCCAGGGCTGTCAGCATTTCTGCTTTATTAAAAAAAAACCTACATGCTGTTCAATAAATAATTATTTTACAAGGCTTAGTAACTAAGAGGAAAGTGAGTTGAGAATTTGCATATCTTGACTTATTGTTATTGATTTCTCAAACACATGCATTAACTTTTGGTGATAACTATTATAATAATTATTTTGGGGGTACCCAAAATGATGGAAGAGCTTTCCAGACATTTGAAGAAGGGATGCCCCTTATGTGGAAGAGTTAACAAGGACAAGCTGTCAACTACACAGAGGTCAGAGAAGGAAAATACTATATGGTGAGACTTTGGACAAACAAAGGAAGATCATACTCTCAACTCTATGTCATTTCTCCTTTTGTGTACAATGCGATCACTTTTAGAACATTGCAGCCTGTCAGTTCCAAAATTTCAGAGGATGATCTAGACATGAATAGGCAAAGACCTTTGGACCTTGAAGAGAATTGGAAAACTTCCACTCGTGTGAGAGGAAAATCAATTCCTCTGCTGCATGGTCACCTTGGCCTAAATATGTGATGAAGCGTGAAACCTTCTAGTATACAAGCCCACTCAATTCCTTGTAGAAAGCCTGGTTAAGAGAGTGTCTCTGAGGGACTTATTGCTCATTATCAGTTTATTTTACCATTTTATATGGTTTTGAAAAAAGCCTACAAGGCACACTGTCTGTTTAAAAGAGTTCCTCAGCAAGCTCTAGGCATAGCAAGCATTCCCCATCCCCCCCCCCCCCCCCCCCGTTTATTCAGATATGTGCCTTCCTAGAATAACAAAGTACCTGCTGAGTTAGACTTTGACATCACATTACAAAATAATTGCTCCAGATGAATGCTGGTTACCAATAGAAATAGAACATTTTACCGATCTTTGACCATCAGAATTCAGAGACAGTAAGGATAAAACAATAGAATTATTATTTACATTATGATTCATTCCAGACTATATGTACATAGATATGTAGGCTTAGCTATAGAGTGCAGGGGTACTAACATGTCCTTTATATTCTCTCCTTCCACAACTGGCTGTGAGCCAGGTCAGTTCCTTGGCATAGAATTGTCAAGTATAGAGCTTTTAAAGTGCTCAGTGGCCCCAAGCAGACAATAAGGTATAGGGGAAGCCTAACTTGGTGTTTCTTCTTATAGCCATATGTCAATTTCAGAGGCTAAAGGAATACTGACCCTGAAGCTGTTGTTATGACATGGCAGGATTCTTTATAACTGGGATGATCCTCCCTTGGTCCTTACTGTTGGCTTTGCACAAGACTTTACCAGTGTTGTGGTGAAATACACCTCAGGATTTGGACCATAATGTAAGAGTCTGTGTGTGTTTGAGCATAGAGAGGGAAAGACCTTGTATGATTTTCTGTCACCAGAAAAGCTCAACTTGTGACTCCTATGTGAGTCTCACTTAGCATCTTGGTTGAGGCCTATGCAGGGCCAGCTTATCCATTAGGCACAGTAGGCACAGTAGGCACAGTGCCTAGGGCCCACGATACTTTTAGGGGCCCACGAAAATGTTTTAATTTCTTTTAAAATCAGAAGAAAAAAAATGAACTTTTAGGGTAGAAGAAAATGTTTTAATTTTTTTCTCACATCAGAAAAAAATGAAACTTGTAGGGCTCACAAAAATCTATTAAATTTTACCTAAAACAGAAAAAAAATGTTGAAGTATTTAAAGTTATATCAAAAATAATTTTTAATATTTTTTTTTATGGAGAAAGGGGCCCACGAAGGAAAAAGTGCCTAAGGCCCACGAATGTCATAATGCAGCCCTGGGCCTATGTGTTTGGCATTGAATATTCCAGATTCTACTCTTGATGATGCAAATGAAATGGGTTCAACTGTCATAAATAAATGACAAATGTTTGGTTTCAGCTGGCTTACTTTGTAAGTGCCTGTGGCTTAATATAAGCATAAAATAAATCTTAATATGCCTTCCTATGTACTAGATTTTGATGCCTTACACAAACATCTTTGTAAAGGACTGGCAAGATACATACTCCCAATATATTCTTGCATCCAGGACAAACTGTACGAGAAGAGTTCAATAAGCTCTTTTCCTTCTTCCCTTTGAAACACAATTTTTCCCAAGATCTTGCATTCAGAACAGGATGAAGAAGAGTGTCAATACTTTAAATAACTGCACATCATTTTTGTGATGAGATATATGCACACTCCTGTTGCTGGGTTGCTTTTTCTTTCAGATTTAGTGTTTCTTGAATAAAGATTAGAGTTTGTTTGTACTTGGAGCCACCAAAAATCCCAAACCACCAGCTAACAATTAAAAAAATATTCCCCGCTTCAAGTATCTCCTACCCAAAGCCACTTTTCTTTTTGGCTGATAAATGACGTAGAGCCAAGATCTGCAAGTCAATTTGTTCAAGAACTCCTCCTAAATGGTAAGAGCTAGGGCCACCCGATTTGCTATGCAGCCTCCTCTTCTCTTAACTTATAGCAAGGTCTTGGTTTGGTTGTTCTAGGCAGTGGTTCCCAAACTTTTTGGCATCATGCCCCCTTTTTGATTTTTGAGAAACCCTCACGCCCCCCCTCCAAAATAGCAGAAAACTTGTTGAGGGGGGAGAAAAAAGAAACTGATGGGGGATGAGAAACAAAAATAGGCAGCAAAACTTGGGGGAGGAGAGAGATTCATGAGGGGGGCTGGGTTGCCTCATGCCCCCCCTGGAATTTCGTTATGCTGCTCCATGCGGGCATGCCCTCCCAGTTTGGGAACCCATGTTCTAGGAGGACCAGAAGTGCCAGGAAATTGACTGTTTTCCATAGCATGGAGGAGCTAGACTGCTCAGAGGGATGCAATGCTGAGAGTAGCCACTGGACAGCAAGCCCACAGGGGAGTGCTATCCTGAAGCATGTCTACTGGGGGTAGCTGTATTACTCAGGGGCTACGTTAAAAGCATTTGCAGAAAAGAGCGTCTAGATTGGCACGGACGCTTTTCCACAAAAGCACTTTTTGTGGAAAAGTGTCCGTGCCAATCTAGATGCGCTTTTCTGCAAAAAAAGCCCCGATTGCCATTTTCGCGATTGGGGCTTTTTTGCTCAAAACAAATCTGAGCTGTCTACACTGGCCCTTTTGCGCAAAAGCTTTGTGCAAAAGGACTTTTGCCCGAACAGGAGCGGCATAGTATTTCTGCAAGAAGCACTGATTTCAGACAGTGGGAAGTCAGTGTTCTTGTGGAAATTCAAGCGGCCAGTGTTGACAGCTGGCAAGTTTTTCCGCAAAAGCAATTGCTTTTGCGGAAAAACTTGACAGTCTAGACACAGCCAGGGAGTAACCAACAGGGCTTGGGCTCTGCAATCTTGCCTGCTATCACACAGGGTGAGTAGTCCCCATGCCTCAAACGCTATCCCTCCCCTCCTGGCCCTTGTCTGCAACACTGGAGATGGGGAAAAAAAGGCCTCTGGTGGCTGGGGGAGGAGCCTGGGGGAAACAAAAGGCTCCTGTTTGATTCGGAAGACAATCACTGTGATTTGCAGTTACTGCAGGACACCATCTAGGGAGATGAAGAAATAAGAGTCTTCTGGATTCAAGATACAATAATATATGGAGAGAGCAAGAGTGCATGGAAGTTTTCCTTGTTTTAAATTTTAGTCCCATGATTAATCTGGGTGGCCAGTAAGTTTTTTCTGGAGAGCAC
Source organism: Pelodiscus sinensis (assembly GCF_049634645.1). NCBI lineage: Eukaryota > Metazoa > Chordata > Testudines > Trionychidae > Pelodiscus > Pelodiscus sinensis. The sequence goes on along the minus strand of NC_134711.1, from coordinate 67,173,962 downwards.
AAAGAGAACACAGACCATGCATACATTCCAAAGCCTGACACAGGTCCAACACAGACTATTCAATGGCTAATATATAATTAATGAGGGGTATTTCTGGATACAATGATCCATCTACAGGGAAGAGCTTGCAGAATCAGGGCCTGAATGCAAGATTTCATATGCAAGATTATTGCTTACATATTCAAAATTTGAGGCTTTAGGCCTGTAAGTCTGTTAAGATTTCACTTTTACAAGTGTCCAAGTTGTAAATAAACTGATAAAAATTGACCTTGAAAGCACATCTTCTAATAAAATAAGTAAAGTAGTGAAGTATGGCCAAGAGATTCAAATTCAAGGCACGGTACTTATATTGCTTGTTCTAGTGGTTGCATATAATACCTTGAATTGTTTTTACTGATGATTTAATAGCATACATTGTCTTATCATTAGAAACTTCCATATTTTCTCCTTGTAGGAATTTTGGATAACCTATAGACATATGTTCCATAAAATAATAATGTTTCCTTTAGTTATAAATGTACTATATTTGATTTACTGGTAGAATTTTGATTAGAAGCTAAAATTCATATAATCTGAGTTTCTTGACCTTCAATTAATCATTTTTTAAATTTGGAACATTTATGTTCAATAAGGATATGTCTACACAGAAGCACTATTTTGAAATAGCTGACGTTATTCCAAAATACCAAAGAGTGTGTCTACACTACAAGACTTTATTTCAAAATAATGTTGAGCAGGAGGACTTCTTACTCCGACTCATAATAACTTTCATTTCATGAAGAGTAAAGGAAGTCAAAGGAAGAGTGTTCTTCCTTTGACTTCCTGCTCTGTAGACAGTGCCAAAAATTGAATTAAGCTATTTCGACTTCAGCTATACAATTGACATAGCTGAAGTTGCGTAGCTTAATTCAACTTTAGCTCTGTTGTGATGATGTACCCTAAGGGTACATCTAAACTACATGGCTCCATCAATGGAGCCATGTAGATTAGTTTACTCAAAAAAGGGAAATGAAGTGGTGATTTAAATAATTGCTGCTTCATTTAAATCAAAATGGCCACCACACTGTGCCAATCAGCTGTTTGTCAGCAGAGCGCGGAAGCCATTTTGATTTAAATGAAGCGGTGATTATTTAAATAATTGCTTCATTACCCTTTGTCGTCCTGCCTCATCTACATGGCTCTGTCAATGGAGCCATGTAATCTAGGCACACCCTAACTGTTTGCAATTTTATATGTGTTATTAAGAACCTTTTAAAGGAACTAGCACAATAACAGATGAGTTTACAATGTATTATCACATAGGCTTTGTCTAGACTGCAGGCTTCTTTCAGAAGAAGCTTTTCCGGGAGAGCTCTTCCCAACCAACTTTCACATGCTAATGGACTCAATCATGATGAAAGTTGGTTGGGACACTACCAATTTAACAACCATTGAAGGTGCTAATAGCTCTGGGTACGTCTACACTACAGCGCTAGTTCGAACTAACTTAGTTCGAATTAGTTAATTCGAACTAAGCTAGTTCGAACTAACGCGTCTAGAACTAAAAACTAGTTCGAACTAGCGTTTTGCTAGTTCGAACTAGTAAGTCCACATTGAGTGGACTCTGAACAGGGCTTAAGGATGGCCGGAAGCAGTGCCGGCAGGGCATAAAAGGAGGACTTAGAGCATGGAGATGCTGTCTCAGGCTAGCCGAGGGCTGCGCTTAAAGGGTCCCGACCCCCACCCCGGACACACAGTTCTAAGGGGTGCCCCGCTTCCAAAGAAGTTCTGGCTTGGAGTGCCCTGAGTGCCCACACTGGGCACATCACACCACTCGGCCATCAGCCCGGCTGCACTTGCCGCAGGCTGCCATCTGGGGAGAGGGAGTAATTGGGGGGCTGCAGGAGAGCTTCCACCCCCAGAAGCCCGCAGAGCCAGCCCAGTCCTCCCCATCGGGGGCTCGTACCCCATTCCTCCCTCACCTCCTTTCACTTACCCTTCCCTAGCCCCTCTTCTTATTGATGTACAAAATAAAGATAACGTTTCTTCCAACATTGACTCTGTCTTTATTGAAAAAAACTGGGGGAGACTGGGAAAAGGAGGTGGGAGAGGGGAAGAGAAAGGCTGGGAGAGGGGAGGGCAACTAACATGATCAGGGGTTGGGAACAGGTCCCAGATGAAGAAAGGCTACAGAGACTGGGACTGTTCAGCTTAGAAAAGAGGAGATGGAGGGGGGACAGGATAGAGGTCTCTAAAAGCAGGGGTTGGGTGGAGAGGGTGCATTCAGAAAAGTTCTTCCTGAGTTCCCATAAAGAAGGACTAGAGGACACCAAAGGAAAGGAATGGGTAGCAGGCTTGAAACTAGTAAGAGAAAGTTGTTGTTCTTGACAAAGCAAATAGTTAACCTGTGGAACTCCTTGCTGCAGGAGGCTGTGAAGGCTACAACTAGAACAGAGTTTAAAGGGAAGTGAGATAAAGTGATGGAGGTTGGGTCCATGGAGTCCTATTAGCCAGAGGGTAGGAGTGGTGTCCCTGCCCAAAGTTTGTGGAAGGCTGGAGAGGGATGGCACGAGACAAATGGCTTGGTCATTGTCTTCGGTCCATCCCCTCCAGGGTCCCTAGGGTTGGCCGCTGTTGGCAGACAGGCTACTGGGCTAGATGGACCTTTGGTCTGACCCAGTACGGCCATTGTAAGCTCAGGGCTCAGTGTCGGGGGTCTCACTGGACCCCCTTGATTTTCATGCACACCTGGTCCTGGGTGGCCAGGCTGGCAGCTCTCCTGCCCTAGACAGCCACTTTCCTGTGCCTAGTGCGGAGATCGTGGACGAGGTCCACGATGTCCGCACTAGCCCAGGAAGGTGCCCGCCTCTTGCGGTCCAGGGCAAGCTCCCGGGAGCCGCCAGCCTGGTCCCGGCAAGAGGGGGTGGGCTGGGGGGCATCGGGTGGGTGGCTCTGTGCCGTGCCAGGTGCAGGGTCTGCTAGCTGGGTGCTGGCAGGCTTGCACCTGGCACGGGCACCGTAGCCAGCCCGTGCCCCTTTAAGGGGTCCGGGGCCGGGAGGGGGGCATAGAGTTTCCCTGGTGTTGGCCAGAGTGGCCACCAGGGAAACCTGGGGAGGGCTAGCCTCCCACTAGTTCGAACTAAAGGGCTACACAGCCCTTAGTTCGAACTAGCTAGTTCGAACTAGGCGTTAGTCCTCGTAAAATGAGGTTTACCTAGTTCGAACTAAGCGCTCCGCTAGTTCGATTCAAATTCGAACTAGCGGAGCGCTAGTGTAGCACCTATTAAAGTTAGTTCGAACTAACGTCCGTTAGTTCGAACTAACTTTGTAGTGTAGACATACCCTCGCTGTGTAGTATCCTTCCTGACCCAGGAATCTATCTATTGACTTTGATTTTTATCTGCTTCAGTTTAAGTACCCATTCTCCAGTTACTTACAGATGCTCTGTCTCCCAATCCCCTCCCTTTTTCTTCTCTCCCCTCTCCTCTTCCCCTCTCCTATTTATTTCTATTGTACACATCCCAAACTTATAACTCCGGTCATCTGAAGAAGTGGGCTGTGCCCACGAAAGCTCATGATACCATCTACATGTTTTTTTAGACTATAAAGTGCTACCAAACCATTTGTTGTTTTTTCAGGCCTGAAGTGTTTGCTGCAGGAGATGGAGTCCAGCCTCCTGCCTCTAGGATGTACTCTGGAGAAGCATTTCAGCTTTAAATGGCCACAGCCTGCACCATACATCAACTGATGCTGCAATGTCCCAGGGAGCCTCACACAGCATCCTTGCAGCCAGGGGGCTAGAACCAACTGCTTGTCCCCATCTTTGCTTACCGGGCACCCACTTACAGGGAAGAGTCGAAGACACTGAGGTTTGTAGGCCCTTCTTTGAGCCCCTATTCTGAGCAGTCTGCCCTGAGGAGCCTCTTATAACACCTAGTTTGAAGTTACAAACATGTATTATGAATCAGAGGGGTAGCCGGGTTAGTCTGAATCTGCAAAAGCGGCGAGGAGTCCTGTGGCACCTTATAGACTAACTGAAGTGTTGGAGCATAAGCTTTCGTGGGCAAAGAGCCACTTTGTCAGATGCATGTAGTCATGTATTATGAACAATCTTTATTCCCACAGTGTCAAGTGACTGAGGTTCTGCTGTGTGTTATTTCTTTCTTTTGTAAGAATTGAGTCAAAATTTAAGGCCAGAAGGGACCACTACATCATCTAGATGAACTCCTGTACATCACAGGCCAGCAACACCACCCAGCATCCACACCCTGAACACAACAACAGAACTAATCTCAAAGTAAGCAAGACCTCACAAGACTAGACTAGACTAGATATTCTGTGTCACAGGCAGGGAATAGGAGTGACTGAAGTGCTGTAGTGCCTGAGGTCCCAGTTGGAAGCTTTGTGGCTTTGCCACGCTCCACCCCAGAAAAGAACAGTAGAGTCTTCCAAGCGACTGTATGAGAAGCACCAATCAGGGCCCAACAAAGAGAGCTGATGGGCCAGAGTCAGGCAGTTCCTTGCTGGACCTGTAGGAGTGTGGCTGGCTGGCAGAGCTATAGAACCTTGGACAGGGTTCCATAAAAACAAGACAAAATTGAACATGTGAAATCCAGCTGAACTAAAAGTAATCTATATTGAAGAGCATGGCACAAATCAGATGCTTTTTTTTCTAGCAAAGGTATCTATTAAAACACTGCAAATTGGCCTCCTTACAGCAAAACAACCTTGGGAAAGTTTGTAGAAGAGCGTGAACACAAAGACACGGAGGTTCTCCATTTCACTATATGTTGGTTATTTACAAAAAATCTGCAGCATGAATTGGATAAAAGAGCTCGTAGACTTTGAGAAGCAGGAGCCACTAGCAATGTCGGTTTCAAACTCGTCCATGACAAGTGACATCTGAGCTGGCTGCCAGAGGGAATCAACTGCTATTTATGCAGCAGAGCATTACAAATGGAATTTGTCACTAGGCAATTGCTGTCCATTTGGAAACCCTGTGCCAGTCTGTTGAGGACTGTCTCTGTGAAAGTGAAAACTGTTTGGGTTGCCTGATTTGGGTAATTCTGTTTTCTTCTTAAAGAAACTGATCATATCTAAATTACCATGTCAGCTGACAGACCCCTGGAGAATGTGATTTGGTGTTTGCCTTCAACTATAGAGAGCAGTTTGAGAAGTCAGCGGATAATGTGGCATTCCACACTGCACACTATTTTCAAATTGCCAATATCACATATTCTCAAGATATGTCTAGACTGCAGGCTTCTTTCGGAAGAAGCTTTTCTGGAAGAGATCTTCTGAAAAAACTTCTTCCGAAAGAGAGCGTCTACTCAGCAAAAGCACATTGAAAAAGCCATCTGCTTTTTCAAAAGATAGCATTCACTCTGAATGGACACTATCTCACATTTCAGCCGTGATTACTAAGAATGGAGTGGCCACCAGGCCACCTGTGCTTTTTCTTCTTTCCTCTTCTTTAGAAAGAACTCCCTCTTCCCCATCCACACGCACTTTTTTCCAAAAAAGTTCTTTTGGAAAAAGGCTTCTTTCTTGTAGAAAGAGTTTTACCAATGTTGGAAAAACCCCTTTCTTCTTTCGAGTTTTTTTCGAAAGAATGTGATTGCAGTGTGGACATAAGTGAAGGTTTTTTTTTTTGAAAAACAAATGTTTTTCCAAAAAAAAAAAAAAACCTCTGCAGTGTAGACATACCCTCAGATGTCTCCCAATCATCAATGTGTCATGTGTCTCAGATGTCTCCCAACGTGTCATATTACAGTTTTATGCTAGTCCAAAGTAATGTGCCATAGTTAATAGTTTGAGAACCTTACCGCATTGTATAAAAACCAAAAGGCAAACTGTGAGTGCTATAGCTATTATCTTAGTTGAGCATCAATCCATTAAAATGTTATCATGTATAAAAATCTTAAAATTACATTGAGTCAAATTTCTTTAAGACAATGCCTCAGAAGTTTCTCTTCATAGCAGAAAAAAATACAATGTCTTTTCTTGCTAATCTTTTGGGACATAAGCAATTTGTGCTCTGTCTCCTGCAGTTGCAATTGAATGATCACCAGCCTGAACTCTAAGTTACATGATTGTAATTAATTAGATCACAACTGCTGACCTGCTGTTCTGCTTCTCAATTCTTCATATGCCCTTGTCACCCTGGGACCATAATTCCCCACTAACAGACAGATTGCAGTCTCTACTTCAAAGTGCAATGCCCAGAAGAAAGCTTCCTTCAACAATGACAAAACATTTCACAGGTGTTGTCTAACAGCATCTTCTAACAGCTTTTTAAGGTACATTTTTCTTTTCTGCAATGGCATTAATATGGTCAGGTCCAGTGTGGAAAGCTAAAAAGCCTTTAGGAAATGTAGACGGCTTAGGGAAAAAGCAAGAGCATTACATATATGGAAAGCTGATGCAGGAACTTCTGACTGATGCCTGAACATGACTGATAAGCAAGTGAATGACAGGAGAAATGTCAGCTAATGCTTAAAATAGCCTATGGGAAAATGAGAGAACAATAGGTTTTGTTGAAGATAGGTCAATGCTTCAATAGCATTTTTAAATCAACGCCACCTACTCCAAATGGCAGCACTGAAAGAAATGTAAGGAGTCACTAAAGTTTCAGCCACAGCTATCTGTGAGTTCATTACTGTATTACTAATTGGAGGTCAGCTTTTCAGAAGGATGAATTGCCAGGAACCCTTTTCATTAAATCATTATTGTTTCATAGATTTAGACAGTTGCTTGTATATCCATTCTTGGAAATGAGATTAAGAACATTTTCATTTTAGGATAGCTATTTTTCATATAATACAAGTTATTGTAACCTTTTCCTGTGGTTACTGGGCCGAAATTAGATTTTCTTTTTAAAAAAATGCATAAGTAGCGATCCTAGGCTGTGTCTAGACTACATGCCTCTGACGACAGAGGCATGTAGATTAGACACATAGGCAAAGGCAAATGAAGCCGCGATTCCTCATGGGATGAGGTTTACCGGGGCTGCCGACAAAGGGCTTTGATGTCGGCAGGGGAATGTCAAGACTAGCGTGCTGAGCCGACAAACAGCTGATCAGCTGTTTGTCGGCTCAGCGCGGCAGCCATGTAAATTTAAATGAAGCTGCAATCATTTAAATCGCGGCTTCATTTGCCTTTTCCAAAACAACAAATCTACATGCCTCTGACGACAGAGGAATGTAGTTTAGACATACCGCTAGAGTGTAACTCAAGATGCTACAGCAAGAAAGCCATGGCTGAATAAAACAGATATTTAGAATTAGTAGCAGTTTTTATATGTTTTCAAATAACAGATTAGCTATGTATGAGTAGCACTTCTGCAAATAATCTAGGATTTCATGAGCTCACAAAGTCTCATGCGTAGCATAGCAACGAGGTTTCCATTGTACTTGTTCCACTAGTAAACAGACTGATAATATAAATGGAACAACACAGTGGGCCTCATTCTCCTCTCACACTAGACAGTGATACTGGTGAAGTTTCATTAATTAAGTGGTAGAGCGGGGTTATTGCTCATGTCCCTCCCACTTTAAAAGCACATGGAGGATAATCATCTGACATTATCGTAAAGACACTGGTGAAGAGTAAGTTTCCAAAGCTTGAAATTCTAGTCACTATGTAAATTCCTTTTACACAGATCTGATATTGCACCATGCACATGTGCTAAATGAAGACTAAGATGGCCTGTAGCATACAGGAAATATAGTATCATCTGCTGGGTGGGGGATCTGCTAACAGAAGGATCAGTTATGCCTTTAAGACAGAGCTCTGCATCAGGGTCATGTGCAGGTGCCATCCTGAGAGGAAGGAACTGTACCTGCTATGGTCCCTTTTGCATAACACTGATTTGTACCTAGTGGCAATAGGGCACTAGTATCTTTAGGCATCATACAATCCAAGAGGCTCATATGAAGACAGAAGTGTGCTCGAGGGAGCACAGAGTAGGTTTTATTGCTCAATAGAGATCCTGGGCTCTTCTCCCTGCTTCCCCAATGAACACCTCTATTTAAAAGGTACAGAAGTAGCCTTGTAATGCACACCAGATGGGGAGATACCTCCTTAGAGGTGCTTTTCTTCACCACTGTCGAGTGTTGGGGCTGTGAAGATCACAAGAAAGAAGAGATGTGCATAACGAAAATGTCTATCAACCCCAAGGCTCCCAGCTCAGACACTCACATGACAAATGTACAGTGTCTCTCACTTCAATGTAATAAGCTTGATGGACTATTGAACCACATAAATCTGAATGCCAGTGTCATGTTAAGAATGGCATGTGAAGAGCTGCACACAAGTAGCCATCTCTTGTTTACCACATGCAAGAAAGCATGACAAAAAAGTTATTAGTCCACCAAACCGCAAGAATAAAACTGCACATTCTTGAGTGACTGCTACTGGCACCTCTTCTATTCACTATTTATACTGGGGTGGGAAACCTCTGGCTTGAGGACCACGTGCGATTAGTAAGGACCACCAGACAATTTGCTTACCTGAGCATCTACAGGCATGGAGCCTCATAGCTCCCATTGTCCAGGAATGTTGAACTGTGCCTGCTATAATCCAGTAATATGGATCAGTCACTTGACTTTGTGACAGGAGTGGGATTTGGCAGAATAAGTTTGTGCACTTCCCCATGAATATTCATCTGAGAGTTGCGATGAATTTTTCTAATGTTTTGATCTGATTAAAAAAATTAGAGGAGCATACATATTTGGAAAGTATTTTAAAATTAGCGTACATCATTTGGGGTGAATTAAAATATGCCAATGTGGTGTTTTGTGCATTTATAATTAGATCAGGTTGGTTTTTTGCACATCTGGAGGTAGGAAATTACATTTGGGGAAAAGAGATCATGTAATTTGGTTATTCCTATTTTCTCAGTAAATTAAGTACTAACACTTCTAAACTTCAAATCATATTAGAGCCTAAAGATTCAAAGTATTTATATGCCCCTCCCTCCATTATAATATATGGATGACTCACAATCTTTAATGTGGTTAGCCTCATGTTCATTTTATTATTTGTTAAAAGGCTGGTGTCCTTTTGCTGTGTGTGGTTAGAAAAGATAAGAGTTTGAAAAGTTTTGAAAAGTAGAGCCATGAAATTAAATGTTTTCTCATAAATTATAATACTCTGTGTTAAATGGAAAAAGTTCCCTGTTAAACTAGAGTATTTATTGCTAATAGCACAATTTCAGTTGACTAGAATGATAAAGTCTAGTCTCTACAGTGCTCCAAATTGTCTTATGGCCCTTAAATATATTCTTCCTAAATGTGACAGGGATACTGTTTATCTGTTGCTATGTTTAGTTTAATGCTGCATGTATCTTATAAATTCTGTTCCTGATACACTTAATTATCAGTAGCAAATAAACAGCCGATTTGTTGAAAAACTGTATAATTAAATTGGTTTGAGTGCTTAGTTCTCAAAGAATAAGTAAAAGCCACACAAACAAAATGCATAAAATATAACAGAAAAGCAGATGGAATAACAGTGCACTGTTTTTACATTAGTCATCCTTATGTTGTGTTTAAAAAAAGTGTACCTGGAATTGTTTACCAGAAATTCATCAACTTGGTCTTGATTCAAAGCCATTGAAGTAAATGGAAAGATTGTAATGAGCTTTTTATCCATTAGGATAGAACCATCTTCAGGTTCACTTGCACATGAAGATTTGGATATCCAAAGTGTTTGCTGTCTCAAACATCTTAGTCTTAAATCCTATTTTATCTTGATTCACAACTGGCTATGTATGGAGAAAATGCATCCTGGAATGCTTCTTGATCTTCTCCTTCGCCGCACAATCAGGGAGAAAGGGGAAAGTAAATAGCTTGCATGCATTCCTCTCACTCAGCTGGTGAGGGGATGGGGCAGAAGATTAAGTAAAATTTAGCGACAAAGCTTGTTTCTACATTTTTCTTTCTTTTGCTTTGACATATGAGTTACTTCCCATTCCCTGAGAATGTCTCTCTATTAATTGCCTCTTTATTTTTTATTATTAAAGAAACCAGTCTTTCCTCTTGAAAATGTAATTCATTGCCACTTTTGAACTCCAAAGATGAGATTATACTGACTCCAATAATGGCAACTGCCTGTTGTAGCTGGATGGATGGATGTCAGTGGAACTGAAGAATTAACAGGACTCTGCTAGTCAGTGAACTTCTGCGAGAAGAGGAAGATAAGGGAGAAGGATGGGAAATGAATGTGCCTGATTGATAGTGAGAAAAAAAATCAATCTATCTACTCCCCGTTTGCTTTCTTTTTCTTTGTTTCCTTCTACATTTTGCCTTTTTTTGTATGTGTATGTCATAAAATTGTAGTACCTGTTTTGATAGAGAATTTATTTAATTGAATTGTTAAAGAATTGCATATTTGAGATTTCAGTTTCATATATTTTAATAAAGGATCCAAGGTTCACCTCCAGAGTCAGATGTGTCAGGATGATCCAAAAGCCACTTTATGCTATATGTTTATTACCCAGTTAAAATCCCCCCCCAAAATGAGGGAATGTGACTAGTGTTATGAAATGTGATATGGGATCTTTGTCCTCCACATAAACCATATAGACAGTGCCAGAACAATTAGATTAGCTAGCTTGGCCTTCTGTATGAAATAGTCCATTGAATTTCACCCAGTTAATCCTGTGTTGAGCCCACAAATTTGTGTTTGGCTAAGCTTTTCTTCCAGAAAAGCATCCAGTCTTGATGTGAAGACATGAAAAGATAGCAAATTGATCATTCCTCTTGGTTGTTTTTGCCAATGTTTAATCATCCTCATTGTTAAAATGTGTACCTTATTTCCAGTATGAATTTGTCAGACTCTGACTCCAGCCTTTGGTTTTCAATATGCCATTCTCTCCCAGGCTAAATAGCACGTTAATATCTGGTTTTAATCCCTTCCACCACAGGGTTTAAGATGACACCTGAAAGATCTTCACCTACCCAATTACACTTTACCTATTCTGGCAAAATGAAAGGCTAAGGGCCTGACCTAAAGGCCACTGAAACCAATGAGTGACAAGGAGTCTGGTAGCATCATCCTCCCTGTCTGAATTAACCTCATTATCTCTAGCCTTATTCTGGCTTGCACATTTATACCTGCCTCTGGAAAATTCTACTACATGCATCTGACGAAGTTGGTCTTTGCCCACGAAAGCTTATGCTCTATAAGGTGCCACATGACTTCTTGTCACTTTTGCAGATCCAGACTAACATGGCTACCCCTCTGATACTTGAAACCAATGAGAATATTTCCTTTAATTCAATAGGCCCTGGATCAAGGCCTGAGAGCTGAACTTGTATTTCTAGGTAGTTTCAATGTTCATTTCTGGAGCACATGTAATATCATCCTGGATATTAGAATCTATGAATTTTGAGAGAAATTAATGTTTGCTTTCTTAGGCTGAGGAATTTTCAGCATCTCAGAAACTAGTATGTTTGTGGAACAATCCAGCAAAGACGGATACATATCAGAAACTTTATTCACGTTAATGATCTCAGTATGTGATTATTTTCATTCAGCTCCATAGTCCCATTTATTGCAATGGAACTAGTTAATGTGTACCATTAATTGCCATATCATGGCCATAAAGAACAAACTTTAGAAGGGATTTGTCGGAGAAGAAAGCATAACTCCCGTTTGTGTCATCTTGTAGTAGTAGTTCCACATGAAGTATCACACCCACATCTGCTTGGCTTTCTAGGAGCCATGTGTGTGATTATAAATTACAAGGAAAATTAAGCTAAGGAAGCTCTAGCTGGAGTGATGGCACACGTTAGTAATAGCTGACTTGCTATAAAAAGTCAGAGTTAATTTGTTCCCATCTGTCTTAATTTCTCTAACATAGTTTTGCTTCAAAATCTTTTCCTTTTTTTTTTTTTGGTTGGGGTTTTTTTTGCGGGGGGAGGAAATGGGGATTTTTTTAAAAATAGAGTGTATGATCCTACATGACTTATTATTTCTTCCCTATATAAAGTTCCTGAGTTCTCCACATTAGCCTTTTTAAATAGTAAGAGAAGTTCTAATAAATTAAGACTTCCCTGAGCCTATCTGGACATCTGGCATTCCTGTTTATAGCTTTAGAGGGAATGTGAGAGCATCTGTGTTTGATGAATTACTGTAAATGCAGGGCTGTTCCTTCTGCAGAAATGGTTTGGAGGGACAGATTCCTGGTAATAAATAATTAATGAGCTCAGAAGCAATAGTGTCATTTTATCGCCGGAGCTCGCGTGAACATGCTGCACCCGCCATCAACCGGTCCTAAGCTCCAGAGTCAGCCTTTTTTTATTTGGTTACCTTGCTAAAGCAGCCAGATCTCCTTCCAGGCTGTGCAAAAATAATGGTCTCCAGTAATCCCCACTCAGAGGAACAGGCATCTGACTGAAGACAATGGGGCTGCTTGTATGTGCTGGGGCTGCTTGTGTGAGACAGAGAATTGCAAGATTGGATCAAAGAATTCCCTCTCCTTTCTTAAAATCTTTCATTTACTTCAGGGAGCAGAACTCTCAGAAATCCAGTTTTCTTTTTGCTGCTGACTCTGGTGTTACATTGCTTTCATAGTGCCCTGAGATCTAATGTGGGCCGACAGTAACATTGCTTCGAGTAGCAACTAGTCAGTCAATACCCATGTCACAGTGCCACATGTTTTCTCTGTCAGATTTTGTTAGATAGTGAACACTGGCCCCTGATAACTGTGTAGCAAGCTTTACTAATAGTACAAGATGGTACAAGTGATTGGGCAACAAAATGGCAAATGAAATTTAATGTGGATAAGTGTAAAGTAATGCATGTTGGAAAAAATATCCCCAACTATACAAACAGTATGATGGGGGCTAATTTGGCTACGACAAATCAGGAAAGAGATCTTGGAGTTATCGTGGATAGTTCTCTGAAAACTTCTGCACAGTGTGCAGTGGCGGTCAAAAAGACAAATAGGATGTTAGGAATTATTAAGAAAGGGATAGAAAATAAGACACAGAATACCTTACTGCCCCTGTATAAAACTATGGTATGCTCGCATCTAGAATACTGTGTACGGGGGTGGTCTCCTCACCTCAAAAAAGATATTTTGGCCTTATAAAGGGTTCAGAAAAGGGCAACTAAAATGATTAGGGGTTTGGAATGGGTCCCATATGAAGAGAGGCTAAAGAGACTGGGAAAAGAGACAGTTTAGAAAAGAGGAGACTGAGGGGGGATATGATAGAGGTATATAAAATCATGAGTGGTGTGGAGAGGGTGAATAAAGAAAAGTTATTTATTAGTTCCCATAATAGAAGAACTAGAGGACACCAAATGAAATTAATGGGCAGCAGGTTTAAAACTAATAAAAGAAAGTTCTTCTTCACACAGCACATAGTCAACCTGTGGAACTCCTTGCCAGAGGAGGCTGTGAAGGCTAGGACTATAACAGGGTACGTCTACACTACAGCACTAGTTCGAACTAACTTAGTTCGAATTAGTTAATTCGAACTAAGCTAGTTCGAACTAACGCATCTAGAACTAAAAACTAGTTCGAACTAGCGTTTTGCTAGTTCGAACTAGCAAGTCCACATTGAGTGGACTCTGAACAGGGCTTAAGGATGGCCGGAAGCAGTGCCGGCAGGGCATAAAAGGAGGACTTAGAGCATGGAGATGCTGTCTCAGGCTAGCCGAGGGCTGCGCTTAAAGGGTCCCGACCCCCACCCCGGACACACAGTTCTAAGGGGTGCCCCGCTTCCAAAGAAGTTCTGGCTTGGAGTGCCCTGAGTGCCCACACTGGGCACATCACACCACTCAGCCATCAGCCCGGCTGCACTTGCCGCAGGCTGCCCCAGAAGCCCGCAGAGCTAGCCCAGTCCTCCCCATCGGGGGCTCGTACCCCATTCCTCCCTCACCTCCTTCCACTTACCCTTCCTTAGCCCCCCTTCTTATTGATGTACAAAATAAAGATAACGTTTCTTCCAACATTGACTCTGTCTTTATTGAAAAAAAACTGGGGGAGACTGGGAAAAGGAGGTGGGAGAGGGGAAGAGAAAGGCTGGGAGAGGGGAGGGCAACTAACATGATCAGGGGTTGGGAACAGGTCCCAGATGAAGAAAGGCTACAGAGACTGGGACTGTTCAGCTTAGAAAAGAGGAGATGGAGGGGGGACAGGATAGAGGTCTCTAAAAGCAGGGGTTGGGTGGAGAGGGTGCATTCAGAAAAGTTCTTCCTGAGTTCCCATAAAGAAGGACTAGAGGACACCAAAGGAAAGGAATGGGTAGCAGGCTTGAAACTAGTAAGAGAAAGTTGTTGTTCTTGACAAAGCAAATAGTTAACCTGTGGAACTCCTTGCTGCAGGAGGCTGTGAAGGCTACAACTAGAACAGAGTTTAAAGGGAAGTGAGATAAAGTGATGGAGGTTGGGTCCATGGAGTCCTATTAGCCAGAGGGTAGGAGTGGTGTCCCTGCCCAAAGTTTGTGGAAGGCTGGAGAGGGATGGCACGAGACAAATGGCTTGGTCATTGTCTTCGGTCCATCCCCTCCAGGGTCCCTAGGGTTGGCCGCTGTTGGCAGACAGGCTACTGGGCTAGATGGACCTTTGGTCTGACCCAGTACGGCCATTGTAAGCTCAGGGCTCAGTGTCGGGGGTCTCACTGGACCCCCTTGATTTTCATGCACACCTGGTCCTGGGTGGCCAGGCTGGCAGCTCTCCTGCCCTAGATGGCCACTTTCCTGTGCCTAGTGCGGAGATCGTGGACGAGGTCCACGATGTCCGCACTAGCCCAGGAAGGTGCCCGCCTCTTGCGGTCCAGGGCAAGCTCCCGGGAGCCGCCAGCCTGGTCCCGGCAAGAGGGGGTGGGCTGGGGGGCATCGGGTGGGTGGCTCTGTGCCGTGCCACGTGCAGGGTCTGCTGGCTGGGTGCTGGCAGGCTTGCACCTGGCACGGGCACCGTAGCCAGCCCGTGCCCCTTTAAAGGGTCCGGGGCCGGGAGGGGGGCATAGAGTTTCCCTGGTGTTGGCCAGAGTGGCCACCAGGGAAACCTGGGGAGGGCTAGCCTCCCACTAGTTCGAACTAAAGGGCTACACAGCCCTTAGTTCGAACTAGCTAGTTCGAACTAGGCGTTAGTCCTCGTAAAATGAGGTTTACCTAGTTCGAACTAAGCGCTCCGCTAGTGCGATTCAAATTCGAACTAGCGGAGCGCTAGTGTAGCACCTATTAAAGTTAGTTCGAACTAACGTCCGTTAGTTCGAACTAACTTTGTAGTGTAGACATACCCGCAGAGTTTAAAGAGAAGCTAAATAATTTCATGGAGGTTAGGTTCATAAAAGGCTATTAGCCAGGGGATAGAAATGGTGTCCCTTGCCTCTGTTTGTCAGAGACTAGAGATGTATGGCACGAGACAAATCACTTGATCATTGTCTTCAGTCTACCCCCTCAGGGGCACCTGGTGCTTGCCACTGTCGGCAGACAGGCTACTGGGCTAGATGGACCTTTGATCTGATCAGTATGGCCATTCTTATGTTCTTATGTTACTTAGATGAGCTTAAAAACAGCAAGCCCCAAGTTACCAGCTACTGCTGGAATAAGCCACTGATGGCAGACAGTCACTTGAGTGAATTGAGCAGTGCAAGATAGAGCAGCCTCTTCTCTAAGATGAGTCTACAGCCAGTCAGTGGTGCCTCAGGTAAGGGGAGTACTGACCAAGGCAGTGGAAGAGATTGACTGGTTTGAGGTTGTGTCGATTCAACTTAATTGCTGCACAATTACCATCCACAGAGTTATAAGCAATAGAGCTGGGTGGATTCCATTTCCCCCAAAACACACACCATGGAAAGTGTACATGAAACTGAACATAAGAACAGCCAGAATGGGTCAGACCAAAGGTCCATCTAGCCCAGTATCCTGTCTTCCCAACAATGGCCAATGCCAGATGCCCCAGAGGGTATGAACAGAACAGCTAATCATCATGTGATCTCTCTCATGTCACCCTTTTCCAGCTCCTGACAAAGAGAGGCTCGGGATACATGTGACAGACTGCTGGCTAAGCCAGAGCTCTGTCACAGTAGCCTTGCTAACGGGAAACAGCTGAGCAAGCCCAGCCCTGCAGGGCTATCAGAAGCAGCTGTGGGCCTCACAGAAGACGGGCTATATAAGGCAGAAGAAGGAAGCCAAAAGGGGGAAAGGAGCCAGGGTGTGGCTCAGTGTGTGCTCAGGTAGAGAGAGAGAGAGGAGCTGGCTGTCTGGACTGTAAACTTTGTAAATAGACGGTGGTGGGAACGTACAATAAAGGCACGAGTGACTGCACCAGAAGGCTTGTTAACTGATTTGTGGACCAGCTGGTGTACCAGACCAAGGGGCCTGAGTGGGCACTTTGCCACAATACTATTTCTACCCATTTTGGCTAAAAGCCATTGAACTGACATTTTATTGTGGTTTTTTTTTCAAAATCTTCAATAAAAAATACTGAATTCTCATTAAAAACAAGCTCCCAAAGACTTGAAAAAAACATTTTTTTTTTTTGGTTATGGATTCTAAAAATTGTCTCAAAACATTTGGGGATGTTGTGCTTTTCTGATAATAAAAGAAAAAGAAAATCAGGAAAATAGAGAACATTTCCATGAACATTTTCATGTGTTTCATTTTATTATGTGTGTCTGGTATTTTCTGATTAAAATTTTTGACAAAAATTTGTAACAACCACGCTGATGACTTAAAACTCTCTTTCTATGGTGGAACCTCTACTGGAGGGCATCTCTGCCAACCTGTGTCTTTCTTTCAAGGATGTATCCAATCCATATAGAAACCCACACTGTTCAGCCTGCTTCTTGTGCTTCGACTCTGGATTCACCCATTGAAGGGCAGGAGCTGGCCATCCTGGGAAGTACCCTGGGAAAGAAAGTCTTACATCTCCTTTTCAGGGATCCCACGCCAGAGTCTCATCTTTTATGGCTACTAAATAAAATTGAGTCCTTTTAAAATATGATGAGGGATCGGATTCTGCCATCCTTAAATTAAGTAGAGTGTTATTAAGTGCATAGTCCATAGGACTACTCACAATATTCTGTACTCATTTTGAGTATAGGATCTAGGAACTGATCCTTGAACAGTAAGAGTTAGGTTCTAGTCAGATGCTGAATTTAATTAGGACAGCATTCACATGTTTTAATATATTTAATCATACATTTGATATAGTACTACCTGACTTTTGGGGAAGAATATATACTATAACTCTGAGATGTGTAGTACCCTCCCAAGGGTCCAGCTTTATAACAAACTTTCCTTCAGTCCCTTTTCCTCAGAGCTCCACACCCTCAACTAGCACGTGGAGATATAGCTAAGAAAGCTAAATGAAGCTTGTATGCTTTCCAACATGTCAGGGCCACTGGGAACAGTTATGAACTTTCTTTCTTTCTTCAAAGGACAGATGGCAATCCCACACCATTTGTGACTAGGGATGTGAAGGTCTAGTCGATTAATTGTTTCTCCCCATCAGAAAGTCAGCAAGGGTGGGGGGAAATGAGAGGTACTTCAAAGCGGCAGTGCCATGTGGAGTCTAGGGTCAGACTCTGGGATCCATGGGGCGCCAGAGCTTTGAAACATCTTGTGCAGCCCGGGGCCAGCTGGAGTGTCCCCAGGCTGCATGCAATGTTTCAAAGGAGCAGCGACCCATGGAGCCCGGGATCAGCCGGGGACTCCTCTGCTGACTCCCGGCTCCATGCAGCGCTGATGCTTCGAAATGTCGCATGGAGCCTGATGCCGAGCTCCTTCCGCATTTCAAAGTGGCTGCGTGTTGCATCAACTATTCGATTAGTCAATTACTTGCAATTTAACATCCCTATTTGTGACCGACCTTTGAGAAACCTGAGTTTGGACTGTGACTCTAAAATGATGAGCAAATACAAAATCTGAGCATAACTGTATTCTTTATTTCAGGTTTTGACTTCTCTGTCCTTGTGAAAGGCATACTTCTGGGTGAACTGTGCTAATTGATATCTAAGACAGTTCAACTTTTATGAATAATAAAACACCGTAGAAAGAAGCACTTAGTATAACTGGCAGGATGATCCTACAGGAGGCAGCTTTGTGCTGCTAGAGGACACACTGGGTATGAAACTGAACTCCTATTAATATGTTTCTATGAAGATAATGTGGACAATTAGATGTTTAAGTAAATTAAACAGTTTCTTCTGATCTTTTAAAGTATTTACTCTATGGCATCAGAGGCATCTAGATATTGAAATACAATCCAGTTTTCTGGCATTCCAATTTTAAATGAGAATCAGGAAAATCAATACTGAAGTCCATAAGACTTTTGCTTGAATAAATGGTATGGGCATCACAATTTGCCCTATAATTTTAGGGCTGCATAATGCTACAGGAAGAGCTGGACTTTTGCCTGTAATAAGGTGGGAGGTAAACATGATAACATTCCAGATATTTCACTTAGTTTAATAGTCAGTGATCAGCTTGGTAAATAAAACTAGCTTGCAGAACATAACAGAGTGAGAGTATCATGAGGTTTAACAGAAGTTGACAACATTTTGTAAATGAAGACTCCCAGCTGGACACAATTGTTAGTGTTTTCCCTGCTCATGCTGTTATTTTTTGCTAAAGGGAATTGGTTGTGTAACTACTGAGAAATATTTCCAAACCCTCTACTCAATTAGGATGAGACATCAGACAGAAATAATGATGCTGTGACCTTCGGGAATATATAGGAAAGCTGAATTCTCAGTAGGTAAGCATTGCTTTTTGCTGTGACATCATGGGCATGTTGCCATCCACGCAGGGACAATTTTGAAGACAAATGGAAAAGAGAGCGACAGAGAGAGTCACAATGCTCCTAAAGTATTGGAACTCAATATACTCAACCTGGGAGCACTATTAAGCTACATAATAAAACTGTTGTCAATGGAGATTAGGATATTTCCAAGAGTACATAGCTAACTGACTCAGGCACAACATCCATTTATGCCACAAAAGTTCACTTGCTGCTGTGGCTATGAATTTAGGAACTACTTTGTGGTGAAATGTCAAAAAAGAAAAGTGTGGCTATTAGGAGAGTCTTTCATGTGTGACAGAGAAAGAAGGATAAATAAGCATTTATACTCTGACTCAGTGAGAATGACCACAGTGGAGTCATGACTTTTGTTCTTGCCTGAAATAACAACAAACAACAACAACAAAAGATTAAAAACGTATACAGTTTGATCAGTAGTCTTTGGGGCTGATCCAAAAGTCTCTGAAGTCTCTGGAGCACTTCTATTAACTTTAATTGGCTGTGAATCAGGCCCCTTTGAATTCCCCTGTGTGGCTGTGTCTACATTGGCACCCTTTTCCGGAAAAGGGATGCTAATGAGACACTTTGGAATTTAAATATCCCCGTGGCATTTGCATGAACATGGCTGCCGCTTTTTTCCGGCTCGGGGCTTTGCCGGAGAAAAGCGCCAATCTAGACGGGATCTTTCGGAAAATAAAGCCTTTTCCAGAAGATCCCTTATTCCTCTTAAATTCAGGAAGTGTCTCATTAGCATCCCTTTTCCAGAAAAGGGTGCCAAAGTAGACACAGCCTGTAAGTATCAAATTCTATACTACATTGTTTCAAATATTGTTGAAGGCTCTGATTCAGGAAAGTATTCAGGGTACCACATTGGTATGTGCTTAATTTTAAGTATGTACTTAAATCCAAAGGAAAGCTAAGACCATGATTTAATTGAATTGCTGCTTCAGTTACCATCAAATGCTTTTTATATTGAAACCTCTCCAGTCCTCTGACACCTCATATACTCAGATGCCATAATATTATGATGTGGCTTAGCAAGTCTAATAGTAGAGAGGTGGAGAGGGAATAGACACTGCCTACATCAAACTTCTTGAAGCAGAAAACAAATAAATAATAAGTCTAAAAGAGAAAATAATTACAAGCAGAAAGACATTTGTCGGCAGAAGATCCCCATCGGATTTGTATATTGTAAATGCTCGATTTGGGGATTGCATGGTGCAAAGCTAAACTTTTCAAACTTCAGTGATGCATGCGAGGTATTAAAATCCTTACTTAGCCACTAAAATAAAAGGACATAATTTTCAAAGGTGCAGAATACCCCGTAGCTTCCATTGCCCTTTGCAGTTCTGAAAATCGGGCCACTTTTGATTAGTTCTTAAGTAGGGCACACAAGTTTGAACAGCTTAGCCCTGCTTCTGGTAAATATGAAAACAAACAAGCTGTTAGCTGGGAGTTATGGCCTTTTCTATTGGCAGGTTTCTGACAGTGATCTTTGCCAACCCCAGACAGGAGCTCTACTTGCACTAGTTTTGGTTTTGAAAGTAGTTACTCAGAACATGATGCATAGCCTTCAGAACCACTGCAGAGTCATGGGATTCATAGTATTGTCATCGCTATTTGTTTGTATTACTGTGCCTAAGAGCTCCAGTCATTGACCAGGGTTCTGGACAGACAGAGAACACACAGATGGTCCCTGAAAGCTTACAAAATCCACATATAAAATGGAACAGATGGATACAGATGAGTACAAGTAAATACTGAGACATTATTGGTCAGAATACCAGGCTGTGGCAGCCTCAGCATGGTCATATATTTTGTAGGCATCATAGAATCATAGAATCATAGAATAATAGGACTGGAAGGGACCTCGAGAGGTCATCGAGTCCAGCCCCCCGCCCTCAAGGCAGGATCAAGCTCCGTCTACACCATCCCTGACAGATGTCTATCTAACCTGTTCTTAAATATCTCCAGAGAGGGAGATTCCACCACCTCCCTTGGCAATTTATTCCAATAATCATGGCAAAGGACTATTTTAAGGACAGTTAATTTCATAATAAATGGCAGCCCTGCTACTCCAACTGCACAGCTACAGAATTTTCCCATTCACACTTTTATTGGGAGGCTGCACTCTTAGGGTACGTCTAGACTACAGGCTTTTGTCGACAGAAGTATTGTCGACAGATACTGTCGACAAAGCTTCTCTCAAAAAAAAAAAAAAAAGCATCCAGACCACATCCAGTTCTGTCCACAAAGCAAGCCACTGTGTCGACATGACAGTGAACTCTGTCAACAAAAGATGTTATTCCTCATAAA
The DNA here is from genome assembly GCF_049634645.1 of Pelodiscus sinensis. Lineage (NCBI taxonomy): Eukaryota > Metazoa > Chordata > Testudines > Trionychidae > Pelodiscus > Pelodiscus sinensis. The sequence goes on along the minus strand of NC_134711.1, from coordinate 67,152,908 downwards.
ATGAGGTTTACCGCCATCGACAAAACTGCCGGTTCTGTCGATGTTATGTCGACAGAACTCAGCGGCAGTGTAGACGCAGGTATAATTTTGTCAACAAAAGTCCACTTTTGTTGACAAAGCCCTGTAGTCTAGACATACCCTTATTGTAGACAACTGCCTTGCCCTCCCTACTGTAGGGTATGTCTACACTATAAAGTTAATTCGAACTAACGGATGTTAGTTCGAATTAACTTTGATAGGCGCTACACTAGCGCTCCGCTAGTTCGAACTCAATTCAAACTAGCGGAGCACTTAGTTCGAACTAGGTAAACCTCATTCTACGAGGACTAAGCCTAGTTCGAACTTATTAGTTCGAATTAAGGGGTGTGTAGACCCTTAATTCGAACTAGTGGGAGGCTAGCCCTCCTCAGCTTTCCCTGGTGGCCACTCTGGCCAACACCAGGAAACTCGTCTGCCCCCCTCCCGGCCCCGGAGCCCTTAAAGGGGTACGGGCTGACTACGGTGCCCGTGACAGGTGCAAGCCTGCCAGCACCCAGCCAGCAGACCCTGCACCTGGCACGGCTCGAGCCAGCCACCCGATGCCCCCCAGCCCTCCCCCTCTTCCCGGGACCAGGCTGGCGGCTCCCGGGAGCTTGCCCGGGACCGCAAGAGGCGGGTACCCACCTGGTCTAGTGCGGACATCGTGGACCTCGTCCACGACCTCCGCACTAGGCACAGGAAAGTGACCATCTAGGGCAGGAGAGCTGCCAGCCTGGCCACCCAGGAGCAGGTGTGCATGAAATCAAGGTGGTCCACTGAGACCCAAGACCCGGAGCCTTGAGCTTACAATGGCCATCCTGGGTCAGACCAAAGATCCATCTAGCCCAGTAGCCTGTCTGCCAACAGCGGCCAACCCTAGGGACCCTGGAGGGGATGGACTGAAGACAGTGACCAAGCCATTTGTCTCATGCCATCCCTTTCCAGCCTTCCACAAACTTTGGGCAGGGACACCACTCCTACCCACTGGCTAATACCACTCCATGGACCCAACCTCCATCACTTTATCTCACTTATCTTTAAAGTCTGTTGTAGTTCTAGTCTTCACAGCCTCCTGCAGCAAGGAGTTCCACAGATTTACTCTTTGCTTTGTGAAGAACAACTTTCTGTTACTAGTTTGAAGCCTGCTACCCATTCCTTTCCTTTGGTGTCCTCTAGTCCTTCTATTATGGGAACTAATGAAGAACTTTTCTTGATGCACCCTCTCCACCCCACTCATGCTTTTATAGACCTCTATCATATCCCCCCTCCGTCTCCTCTTTTCTAAGCTGAAAAGTCCCAGTCTCTTTAGCCTCTCTTCATATGGGACCTGTTCCAAACCCCTCATCATTGTAGTTGCCCTCCCCGCTCCCACCCTCTCTCCCACCTCCTTTTCCCAGTCTCCCCGAGTTTTGTTCAATAAAGAGAGATTCTATTTTTGACCACACATTTTCTTTATTTTGTACATCAGGAAAGGGGTTAGGGAAGGGTAAGTGGAAGGAGGTGAGGGAGGAATGGGGTATGAGCCCCCAAAGGGGAGGACTGGGCCAGCTCTGCGGGCTTCTGGGGGTGGAAACTCTCCTGCAGCCCCCCAATTGCTCCCTCTCCCCAGATGGCAGCCTGTGGCAAGTGCAGCTGGTCTGATGGCTGAGTGCTATGATGTGCCCAGTGTGGGCACTCAGGGCACTCCAAGCCAGGACTGCTTTGCAAGCAGGGAACCCCTGATAACTGTCTATCCGGGGTGGGGGTCGGGTCCCTTTAAGCACAGCCCTCGGCTAGCCTGAGGCAGCAGCTCCATGCTCCTCTGATGCCCTGCCGACACTGCTTCCAGCCATCCTTAACCCTGGTTCAGGGTCCACTTAATGTGGTCATGCTAGTTCGAATTAGCAAAACGCTAATTCGAACTAGTTTTTTAGTCTGGATCCGTTAGTTTGAATTAGCTCAGTTCGAATTAACTAATTCGAACTAAGTTAGTTCGAATTAGCGCTGTAGTGTAGACATACCTGTACTGCTGAGGAAGTGAGGAAGTTGTCAGAAGGGCACTGTCAATTCTAAACCCAGAACCTCTCAAAATCTTGACAGGCAACAAACATCATCGGCACTATCCAGGAACAGATACTTCCAATAGGTACAAGGTCAAATTCTGAAGTAAACAGTCATGCAAATCACACATCAGTGAGTCAGTGTAATTTGATATCAGTGAGAAAAGATGAGACTCATAAAGCAAGGAGGTGGCAGGTCATGTATGTACCAGGGTATTAAACCACTGGAGAGTATAAGGAAATGTCAGATAAAGCGGGGGGGGGGGGGGGGGGGAGTGGACCGATAGTAGATGAAGATGTCAATACATTCACTGGTCAACAATGACCGTGTTGGAAAGATTCATAGAAATCCAAAAATGAAACTGAGCAGGTCTTAGTCATATCTTAGTAAGTATGCAATTTTTCCTTTCAAAACTCATCTGGGGACATTCTACCTATTATATCTGCATGTACAGACAAGCAGTGTTCTGTAGTTCACTCTAGGTGTGAAGGCAGGGAGAATGTGGACAGCGTACTCACCACTGATCTACAGCTGTCTCAGCTGTTCTCACAGATCTTCCATTGGGTAGATTTATGGAGGTGTGGATGATAATGTGCTTTTGAACCTGTGTAATCTTGTGACTGCATATGTATAGTACAGTATTTGGAGGAATACATTTTATAACACTGGGGAGGAAACTTAATGGGGGAACTAGGCCAGGAAGAGAATAGGGTTTCTGTCAGTGCTTGTTAACAGTTCTAAGACTTCATTCACAAAAGCTATGGTACATATACAGGTGAGGAAGAGGCCAATTCTGGAGAGGCAGAAGGTGATTCACTGCATGAATGTTGGAGGTGGAGCCTGCACCCTCCTTCAGACTAGGGACAGCAGATTTCTTTGCCACTGGCAGTTCATATACCCCAGTGACAGGTTATTGGCGTGTACCTAGAATTCCCTGAAATGGCCGTGTCCACATTTTTGGCAAACAAAGAAATTTCACATCTTTATCCATCCCCTTTAGAAATCTTTGGTCATTGCAACTGAGGGTTTGCACCCTTAGGCCTACACTAAAGAGGAAAGTCAACTTAAAATATGCAATTTCAGCTATGTTAATTATGTAGCTGGAGTGGAAGTATCTTAAAACATGTTTTGGCACCATCCACACGGAGGAAAGTCGACGGGAGCACATACTCCCATTGACTTCCCTTACTCCTCGTGAGTAAGGCGCTCAGTTTGAATTAGTGTGTTTTCACTGGACCTGTTAATTCAACTCCTGGAAGATCGACTGCAGCAGTTTCAATCTTCCCTGTCATGTAGATAAGCCCCTAGAGTTGTGAATATTCAAGCCTGAGAGTATTGAGAAGCCATAACCTTTTTCCACCTTTCAGTTTCTTCCATGACCTAATGTCCAATATGAGGGCTCTGATTACATGAATATATACAAGTAATTATGTCACAGAAATTTAGTTATAGGTGAGAAACTTGTTTTACTTCACATATTGACTGATCCAATCACAAACTAGTGGTGGGTTGGAGGAGGACTTAACTAAATTAAGATTGTGGACCAGCTTCTCATCTGATGCACAACACAATAGACATTCCACTCTCTTATATTTTAAAGCCAAATCTAAAGAATAATGTTACTAAAATAGATAGAACTCTAGACAGGAGAGCTATAGGTTAACTACTACAGAGAGGGGTCTTGCCTTTAGTAGAATCTGGCCCTCAAGAATTATGGCATTCACTAGATCGTGACATGTCATGTTACCAAATATGAGCTTCTTAGGTATCTAGACCAACATAAATTATAGGTGGAATTTTCAATTTTTCTTGCCATATATAAGGCATAATTTCTCGTGTGGAATTTTTAATCATCCAATTTGCATCAGCATCAAAAAGCATCCTGGTAAGGAGCTGAAAGCAAAATTATTTTACAGTCTACATGAAGTTGAAGCCTTGACACACAATTACTCATACTGAATAGGAATTGTTAATGCAACACAATTTATTAAAGCCAATTGGCCTAGATATGATCATACTGAAGAATACAGTATAATAAAATGTTGCCACTCTTTCTGATTAAATGAATTGAGAATACCGAAACAGAAGTTACAAAATATAGCATTAGTAAGACACACAGAGAACATGAATGAGACTGATACTGTACAGAATGAGGAAAACACTTATATCTAAAAGGAAGTGCACAGCTCTTTGAGAGGCAAGAAGAAGCCATCACTAATAGCTAGCAACCGATGGGATAATTCTGCCACCTTTTTAGTTGAACATCACTTAATTCTACATATAGCCACAATGACTGCATTAAAGGTACTCATGAGGTAAGATGTTCACGAGCAAAAGTATAGGTGTCAGAATTGAGCCCTGATTTAGCAAAACTTGTCAGGATATCCAAAATCCCAAGATTATTTTTTTTTTCTGAACCAACAATCTAATCAAGAGAGGTGGGATAGCTCAGTGGTTTGAGCATTGGCCTGCTAAATCCAGGGTTGTAAACTCAATACTTGAGGGGGGGCCATTAAGGGATCTGGGGCAAATCTATCAGGTATAGTACATGGTCTGGGCAGGGGACTGGACTCAATGACCTCTCAAGGTCCCCTTTAGTTCTATGAGATAGGTATAGCTCCATATATTTTTATAGTAACCAAATTTAGTATATATATGCCTGAAAGTAGCTATTAGGGGAAGGAAGGGAGTGAGATGAGGAAAGGAGAATGGGACAGATTGCTTCAATGGGTGTAAATACCTTTGCAGATCTGGGCTGTAGAACCCATGATTATATAAGCATGTTAAATATGACATAATAAATAAGTTATAATTATAAGTAATGAAAGGTTTATATTACAGTTTAAAGTAAAAGGATATGGATTCAGGACAAATACCTATGCTCTGAGAACAGAGGCTTATCATCTATACAGAGGTAGTTGATACTGCTAAGTCCATTGAATTGGATTTGGGTTCCAAAGTAATTGAAGTGCTTTGGACAGTGCCACTTTCAATCAATAGTTAGATTCATGAGAGAAGCATAAACCAACCTGAAGGAAAGCATAGTGATTGGTGGCAAAAAGCAGAGAGGTTAGGCTGAGGTTGGGTGTGGGATGCCTCACCCTGCAAAAAGTAGCTGGATGAGCACAAGAAAACATGGAAGAGGCAGATGAGCAGCCCCTACATTTTCAAATGGAACTTTCAGGGCAGCTGTGTATCAAGTGTACAAGTATATAACCAATGGAATTCCAGGCCATGGCTCTGGTGGTAAGCAAACCATTTCCTTTCAGACAAGTAGAGCTGTAAAGAGGAACCAAGGTAGGCATATGCTGCTAGTGATGATAGTCACACACTACGCCACTGTACTGTATTCTATTCAGGGAAACACAGTGGCTGTTCTATTGGCTGTTACAATCATTTCAAGCCCAGGGTGAAGACAGAGCCTATGGTGAAAGATCTTAAGACTTGGATTTAGCCAGAAATATAATGGACAACAATGAATCTATTGAGGCATCTGAGAAAAATAAATGAATGAGGTAGAGTTTGAGGACATGGTAATATTTTGAAATCTTGGGGTATAGGCAAATCAGCAGCTTCTTGCCAGCATCTGTCTGATAGTGGTCTTGGCCAAGGGGACTCCTAGGGTATGTCTAGACTACAGGCTTACGTCGACATAAGTTTTGTCGACAGAATCTGTTGACAAAACTTATGTTGACATAGAGCGTCAAGACTACATCCAGTTCTGTCGACAAAGCAAGCCGCTTTGTCGACATAACAGTGTGGACGCAAAGGACAGTGTAGATGCAATAATGCCTTCTATTGACAGAACTCTGTCGACAAAAGGCGTTATTCCTCATAGAATGAGGTTTACATACATCGACAAAACTGCTGAGTTTTGTCAACGTTATGTCGACATAACTCAAAGGCAGTGTGGACGCAAGTATAGTTTTGTCGACAAAAGTCCACCTTTGTCGACAAAACCCTGTAGTCTAGACACACCCCTAGAGTCCCCCCTACAGAATAGAAGATGTGTTACCTAGGAATTAATCTTCTGTTCAGTGGCTGGGCCTTTGCTGACCATGGGAGTGGTGGTTTTTAACTGTCTTCGAAAGTTTGAGTCGTCTGGCTTAACATGAATTCATTCATTTTCATTTTAGAACAGGAAAGTGAGTTCACTAGCACTAGATAGAATGTGTATCATATGGCACTGGATTGCTATGCTTGGTATGGATAAAAAAAATCATGGAAGTTCAATTATGAACAACAGCTGACAGTCCAGAAGTGGAAACCTCAATCAAGACACTCTCATATTAAATGAAAATTCGGAATTTTATGGTACATGATTATTTGAATATCATGATTCTAGATTTTGAACACCCTTAGAAGTGGAGGTAGTTTGGACATGAATGCAGAACTGTGGTTGGAACCTCTCTCCATTAATTCAAGGTCTTTCTGCTCAACAATGTTCACCAGTTCTTAGAACCCTGTGCAGCTACATGGTCCGCAGATATCTGTGGATATATACAGACTTGCAAGGTTTTTGCAATCTTTTCTTGACTGTTGCTCCTGAATCTCTGTGCTGTTGCATTCTGATTGGTTGCTTAAGGAGCATTTATTGTTTATTGGTTGCTTAAAGGCAGTTATCCGTTACCCTTTCCCCCACAGTACTCTCGTCAAAATAGCCTCAGTGGGAAGAGAAACTTCTATACGCACTAGGTTTGAACCCAGTGAGGAGTTTGGAGTCACCAGTCACTTCACTTAATTTTTCAGAACTTCTGTAGTTTGCTGAAATGCCCATTAACAAAAATACAGAAAAAAAGTACTAACAAATATGTCTAGAGCAGACTGCCAGAAAATCCTCAGCAAATGTTAATTCATTAATATTGATTGCTGTGGCACTTAGCTGTGTAGTTGCTATAGAAAAGCAAATATTGTATGAGACAAGGATAAAGAGTATTGTTGGTCAGGAAGAGATCTATATTAAATATTTTCTTCTATCTTTACTATTAATCTGCACCGTGAAGTGATAATGGAATATATAAAACATTTGTGTTTTTTACATTTCTGATGCCCCAGCCCTTTCATAATGGCTACTACTTTCCCTTTCCTTCCGCTTCTGTCATACTGCATTTAAGCACTATTCAAGAAGATGGATGATTCATTCTTTTCTTTGTTTTTACCAATTTGGGGGATGAAACAGTGAATACATTGTCTATATGTTCAGCTAGTACCCATGACAGGACCAGCTCCACAGCTAAGTTTACATGTGAAAATCTATTGCAAAATGCTGAGTCTTTTAAGCCATCTCCAAAATATGAGTCTGCTATTCATTAAAATGAGGCATATTTGAGAACCTACACAATGACTCCATTAAATATGATGGTTCTCCAAACCAAATGATAAAATATAGGGAAGAAATAGAGAAAATGGAGCTCATTTAATTTAATAAATTATAAATCATCTGGACAAAATAGACCTTAATCCCTTTTGTTCAAGGTTGATTATGAACTGTTATTTAGAAATCACTAACCTATTCATCAACAGAATTAGTCATTTTCAGAGCTGTCTAAAATAAATCTAAAGTTCTTTATACTCTGAAGGGTAAGACATTAATATTGATATCTCCACAGATCTACGTTGGCTTAATCAAGAAGGAAGGACTCTTGTTTTCTTTTACATGGAGATATTTTGTCTTAAGGTGACTCTTGGAGCAACCTGTGTCATCAATCTAAGCAAGATACATGCATCTAAGGGAGCAGGTAATAATGATTTAATCAATTAAAACTTATTTTTAACTAACATAAACAATAGCTAGAAGCTATAATAATAATCCCGAGTTGCTCTTTTGGCAAAAAAGGAATGGATCCTGGAGAAGATTCTGCCATTCTTACACTTATTCAGTAAACCCTTGTTCTAAAATATTCTCATAGGAAAGAAGATACTGTGTAGTAAGGATGGCCAGATTAGTCAGCTTTAATACATTGCCTGATAAAAAGTTACTGGTGTTTTAACAATTTGGTTTTTTTTTTCACATGGTGTGAGAAAGTCCCATGGGAAAGTGATGCATTGAAATAGAATTTAAAATTTTAAAAGTTAAACACTTTGGATTCTCACCAAATGGACAGCCCAAGGCCATCTTCCAGTGTTTGTATCATTTTCACACAATCACTGAACAGGAAAACATTCAGACTCGCAAGGTCAAAAGAACGTAATGCCATATTCCATAGTATTTTAGGCCCCTTTAACAGTTTCATTGAGATGCAATTGCCTTTTCTATACACGGTGAAGCAAACATTTGAAAAGCAGTTTATTTCCAATGTTACATATAGAATTGATAAAAAACACAGTTAAGAAGAATATATTTTTCAGTAAGCATGGTTTTATTAAACTCGTGCATCCCTGAAAGGAACATCAAACTACTTTACATAGGAGGAGGAAGGATGGTCTTAGCTTTAAAGCACTGGACTGAAAATTGGGAGTTGTGGTTTTATTAGAATGCTACGGACAATCTTTTGTGATCCTGGGCAGATCATTTACTAGCTCTCTTTGCTTCATTTTTCTCAGATGTAAATAAGGGCTAACATATTCTTTTCCCCACCTGTTTTGTGTATTTGGATTTTAAAATCTTCAGAGCAAGAAGTCTCTTGCTATGCATACATACAGTGATTTGCACAATGGAATCCTGATCTTCGTTCGGGATTTATGCACTATTGTAATACATGTCAAAGTGCTAATTAAAATATAGCACAATGAGGCCCTCATCTCTAAGGGTATGTCTACACAGAAACATTATTTCAAAATAATTAGCGTTATTTCAAAATAACTTAGTCCGTGTCTACACAGCAAGCAGTTATTTCAAAATAATGTCAAAATACTGTCAAGCTGGAGGACTTCTTACTCCGACTCCTGTAACCCATATTTTATGAGGAGTAAGGGAAGTCGGAGGAAGAGTGCTCTATTTCTAAATAAGTGCTGGGTAGACGCTCCCAATTTTGAAATAAGCGATTTCAAAATAAGCTATGCAATTGACATAACTCAGTTTACGTAGCTTATTTGGAGTTAAGCCCTGCTGTGTAGATTCACTCTAACACTGAAGATAGACAGACAGACAGACAGATAGATAGATAGATAGATGACTTCAATAATAATTAAGAATATTCAAAGTAGCCCACAGGGAAAAAGAATCATAGAATCATAAAATGATAGGGCTGGAAGAGACCTCAGGAGGTCATAGAGTCCAGATCCCTGCCCAAAGCAGGGTCAATCCGAACTAAATCATCCCAGCCAGGACTTTGTCAGGCTAAGTCTTAAAAACCTCTAGGGATGGATATTCCATCATCTCCCTAGATAACCCATTCCAGTACTTCACCACTCGCCTAGTGAAATAGTTTTCCCTAATATCCAACCTAGACCTCCCCCACTGTAATTTGAGATCACTGCTCCTTGTTCTGCCATCCGTCTCTACTGAGAACAGCCTCTCTCCAGCCTATTTGGAACCTCACTAGAGGAAGTTGAAGGCTGCTATTAAATCCCCCCTCACTCTTCTCTTTTGCAGACTAAATAAGGCGAAATCCCTCAGCCTCTCCTTATAGCTCATGTGCTGCAGCCCCGTAATCATTTTGGTTGCCCTCCACTGGACCCTCTCCAGTGTGTCCACATCCTTTCTATAGTGGTGGCTCAGAACTGGATGCAGTACTCCAGATGTGGCCTCACCAGTGTCGAATGAAGGGGAATAATAACTTCTCGAGATCTGCTGGCAATGCTCCTCCTAATGCACCCTAATATGCCATTAGCCTTCTCGGCTACAAGGACACACTGTTGACTCACATCCAGCTCATCCACTGTATTCCCCAGGTCCTTTTCTGCAGAACTGCTACTTAGCCAGTTGGTCCTCAGCCTGTAAAAATGCTTGGGATTCTTCTGTCCCAAGTGCAGGACTCTGACTTGTCCTTGTTGAATCTCCTCCAATTTCTTTTGGCCCAATCCTTTAACCTGTCTAGGTCACTCTGGAAAAGGCTAAGGATATGTATACACAGAGGTCAGGGCAGGCTCGAGCCATTCCTGCGCCCCGGGCAGCGGGTGTGTGACGCATGCGCGGCTCTTCTCTGGGTGCACGGCGCATGCGTGGCCCAATCCCTCGGTGCGCTGTACCTCTTAGAGCTGCCACCAGGCACCCCCCATAGGTTGGTGCCCCAGGCAGCTGCCCGGCTAGCCCCCCCTTAATCCGGCCCTGACAGAGGTATCCTGAAATAGCTACCCCATGTCTTAACAAGCAACCCATTATTTTGAAAGAATAGCACAAAATGCATAGCTTATTTTGAGCTAAGGGTGCTGTGTAGATGCACGCTGAGTGATATATAATCAAACACCTTCAAGCAGTCATATCTGGGAGAGCTCACAGAGAAAAGAACCATTAGGAAACAGAAACATGATTGATTGATTAACAAGGAGAAAACAGACACCTTGGATAACTGATATGGAAATCAGACAAAAGACTTCACAAGGAGATCATGCCCAGATTGAAGTGCATTGTGAACAATGAAAGTTGCAGTGAATGCCAATATTCCTTTCTGGGGAGAAAAAAGTTCACTGCTAGCTACAGGTGGACCTCCGTGATCTGGAACTCAGGAGACCTGATCGGTCCCAAAGGAGGCAGTTTGCCATACCAGGAGAGGTCACTCAGTCCCAGGGATGATGGGGCTCCACGGCCCCAAGGCTGCTCCGGGGCCACTGAGGCTCAGCTGCTCCAGGGCTCAGGGCACCAGGGTGCTGCTGCTCGGGAGTGCTGCTGCTCCAGGGTGTCAGGGCTTTATTGCTCTGTGGCTCCGCTGCTCAGGAGTAGTGGCACCCCAGAACAGCGGAGGCCTGGTGCCTCGGAGCAGCTGAGTCCCAGAGAGTCCTTTCATAGTATGACATATTAGAGATCACACCACATACATTATATTTGTCTTTGTTCAGTATTGCTATTTTAATACCATCACTCATTTTTCATGGGTGCTGATAAACATGTAAGAGACAATTTCCTGTTACTGGTACCACAAAGCAAAGTAAAGTCTTCTGCAATTCCAAATAGCTTTAATTCAGTTTGGGCACCCCAGCTATGCACATGCTGTATATCTCTGTGGTTGTCAGAAAACAAATGACACAAAGTTATCAATAGCTGATGGCTAAGTTACTGAACGGAGAAACGGATCTCTCGAGTTTTTGTTTATATTACAGGTATTATGTATAGACAGTCTACCACCCATTCTTTAACTTCAGAATAGACCATATTTTCCTTATTTGGACCGATTCTTGCTGCAACATCAATCTAGGTATTTTGTCCTAGATTATTACCAGGGCAATAGTTAATCCAAAAAAGGAAAATATGTTACTATGCTTAAGTTAAAGAATGGATGCTAGTCTAACTATATAATGTATTTGTTCTGTATCTTTCTTTAGTACAAGCATTGGAAACCGTCAGACTTATTTTGATAAATATTACCTGTTTCACTTTTTTAAGCACCAAGGTTATCTTTTCATCAGTAACTTCATCTCCTGTACTGCTGAAAGAAGAACTGCAAAAAAATGTCCATGGACAGACAGGACAGTCAGAGGCAATCTATCTAGCATTTTCCATATATTTGATTTATATCTCCAAGAATGGAAGGGTTCAGCTAGAGGTGAGCCAGCAATAAGGCAAATAACTTTGAATCTTTTTATTGATTTTAATTATGTAAGATAGGTGAAAATAGACTTCACAAATTAAATGAGATTGGTTTCATTTCCAGGAAAATATCCATTTTGAGCAGAACAGTAGATCCTGGTGGATTAGGGTTAAATAGAAAGTGATCTACCAAAATTTAAGGGGACAGTTTCTCTCCTGATTCAAGACAGCTTTGTGCATGCTTTTGGTGCCCTATAGTGTAACCCTCACAGTAGGATGCTCTGATTGTGCAAAACTAGTATATTGTTCTCATGCTACTCACCTATCCTCTTCAGCACAGCTGATTTAATTTAGGAATGAGGATGTACTCCACTAATTTCTGGCTCTTGGAATAACTTAGTGACTCTGATTTACACCTGGGAATCAGCCCAATGCACAACCATGTTATGACTGAGAGAAGTAGAAAGCTGTACCATCCCTTCCTCACATAACATCAGACCTGCCTTGATCTTATCCTTTCAGCTGCTCACACAGACACATCTTCCCCATTTTATTTTGTGACACTTTTCTTCTCTCTAGCCCCTAGCAAATGCACTTCTTGTTCTTCTATTTTCTTCCCAAGGTTATCTCTCAAGATATTCTAGGTTTTTTTATCCTCATTGCTACTTCCAGCCCCTGCAGGCTGATGAGTCTGTTTCCCAAAGATTCAAGCAGACTGGTATGTCCGTAATACCAGAAAACGCCTACAGGTGGACCCATGTCAGCTGACTTGGGTTGTGAGGTTATTAAAATGCAGTCTAGATTCTTAGGCTGGGGCTGGAGGCAACACCGTGGGTCCCTCACCTGTCCTGAGCCCAACATGCTCACAGCAATTTTACAGCTCCACAGCCTAAGCCATGCAAGGCCAAGTCATCCGACATAGGCCAGCTGCAGGTATGTTACTGCCATGTAGACATGCTGAGTAAGGTCTCTGTTCCTGGGCCTGGGGGATTTGCCGGTGGAGGGTAACATAGAGGTTGAGGACAAGGAGGTGATGGGACATGGACTCTGACAAAATGCACACATTTGCTGGCAAGCTTCCCCACACAACACTGTCATTGCTGTGAAAGTCCTGAGGTGCGATATCTGCCCATCCAAATCCTGACCTTCTTCTCTTGAGTAACTGGCACTAGTTTGTATGACAGATTTATAAATATTTATTTAAGGGAGGGTGAGATTAACAAACTCACAGTCATTAGTAACCAATGACACCATGATTCACAAAGCCTGACTTAGGTTCTGGAAGTAAATGAGGAGAGATAGTCCCCTTAGAATGTATTCCACAAAAGCTAGCACAAAGCCCCATGCCCTTGCAGAAAGAGGCACTAGGTCTGCAGGCAGGCACAGGCACTGGCTTCACAATTCATTAATGGGAATCCAGTGCTTGGAGTTAGACCCCCTAAAATGTCTCTTGGGGTAATCACTAGAGACTTGTCTTTCTCCATACAGCATAGCTGGAGGAGGAGGCGGTGCTAATGAGCTTGCAATTTTTAAACTTAGGGTACTTACCTGGGATGTGAGAGATCTGAGTTAAATTATCTTCTCTAACCCTCTATGAGAAGTATGTGTGTATGGGGGGGGGGGGGAGATTTGAAAAAAAATCACTCATCTCTGAACTATGGGATATTCTAATATGGGACTTCCTCACTCTCTCCTGTTGATGCTATTCCACTGGGGGTTAATAATGAAAGAATGCTTGACCAGAGTGGTAGGAGACCCTGCATCCAATCTCTCTCTCTAATCACTGACATTATCTCTTCACAGTGGAACAGCTTCACAAAAGAAAGACTGTGGGAACACCCCATCAGAATATTCCATCGCTCAGTGGTCAGTAGTTAAAACTATTTCTTCCCTCAGACAGAGGGAAGGAATTGAACTGCTGAGGTAAGTTCTCTAACCACTGGGCTAAAATTTAAGGAGGGCAGCACTTCCTCCACCAGCCAGATTTTGAATTGGACCTGATCTGTTAGGCAGCCTCTAAGCCCACCTAATGGATTGGTTCCCACACACAGTTTGGGTTTATGAACACCTGTCTGCATCTGGCTCATGCATCACTCTGGGACTTAGGCAGGAAATGTTGTTCAGATACCGAGAGGCAACCAACCACATGCCCAGAGGCAGGAACATAGGTACCTAGGAAATCTTTACCCTGGACACATAGGTGTTGAATGCCTGTAAGCACCTGCAGTTCCATGGATCACAGTGGAGCCATAACTGGGACATTGGCACCTAAATCCAAGATTTAGGCACCTAAGAATCTTTGTGGATCTGAGACATGGTGCCCAGAGATACATGGCCCACTATGTCCTATGGCCTTATTTTAGTTCCTGATTCTATTATGAATTGCAGGCAGGCAGAGCTATTAGTTAATCTTAGTGTGCAATTAACCCCCACCCAACTTTCTAAAGTTGTTTTATACTGATAATCCCTAATTTCAAACTATAATGTCCTGACTTTGAAGCCATAAATAGATTGTGATGTGACTATACAAGCTAATGATGTATGTATTGTGAGCTCTCAGGGGGTCTCACTCTGACTTCTAGTTTCAACTTTTCTATTGAAATCCCTTCCTGGTACAGAACACACAATGAAGATAAACCAGTTTGTTCAGCAACATCCAACCAGGAATTAAGTGACCAGAACTGAATGCTATAATTTCAATGGTATGGATACCATAAGTGTAAAAAAGTAGCAGTACCACATAGGTCAAAAACTATAAATTAAGGTTTACCTTTGCTGATCTTAATAGGAAACATACAATTTTGTTCCCTTACCTCACAGGCCCGGATATTTTGTCATCAAAAGACACTAATTAGTGTCAAAAATATTTTCATCTCACTTAAACTACATGTTGCCAATACTTTAGAGCCCATGACCTTATTTATATCTGACTAAAATGTTATACATGGCACTAGGGCACAGATTTCAAAAGCATTCAGCCTTAGCAAATCTTCTCTTTGTAGGGTTTAATGCATAACTAGTCACATGTAATTTTGGGGCTATGCTTCTTTGCAGGCTTTGTCTCCGTTTGTCGCCTCATGTATTGCAGTCCCATGAACTAGATTAGTCACACTCCAATAATCCATGTTATAACTGTTCTATTCTTAGTGAACTATTACAAAAAAACTTGCTGAAGGCAACACTTCTTCTTGCTACTTTCATCAGAATTCTGGTGTGATGCTACGTCTACTTTAATACTCCTAAAGGCCTTATTGTCTGCTTCAGCAGAGTGATAGAAGTATGTTAACAGCAGCTGAAAGGAAGAGCTTTTGCATTACAACTTTTACTCAATGTTTTTAGTAATCATTGTTCTGCTATATTGACTATTAGAATATATTTACAAAACTAAAACAAATATTAAAACCAGAAAACAATAGGTTAGAGGAATGCTGACTAGCCCAGATCAAGTGTTTAAGCCAATAATAGAGATTTTATTAGGGATTTTTTTCCAGAGTCACTCAAGGGTGAGACTGGTCAAATTATTATTAATTGCTTTGAAATAGTCTTTTTAAAAATGTTCTTTAAATTTAAATAGGTTATCAAAGTCATTGTCTCAACAGTCCTTTGGAGAAGTGCTTCTTGTTGTTGAATTTGAAAAGGAAGGTGCTTAAATATTGCCAAATAACAAATTAATCCCACAATTAAATCAATATTTTCTACTTAGATGGCTTCTTATATAAATAACCAGTTATATCAAGGAGCAGTCCTGTGGCACCTTAGAGACTAATGAAATTATTAGGTCATGATCTTTTGTGGGTTTTATCACAAAATCCACACGACCCCACAAAAACTCATGACCTAATATATTTGTTAGTCTCTAACATGCCACAGGATTGCTTGTTGGTTTTCCAGTTACAGATTAACATGGCTTCCCCTCTGAAGGTCATTTGATTCCATATTGGTATATAAAACATCTCATTATTTATATAAGAAATGGCATCAGCTACTGAAAAACAAATACTAGGGATGCAAGTGACCAGTCGACTAATCAACTATCTAATAAGCAAAAGCTTATCTCTATCAGAGGCAGCAGGGGTAGGTGTGTGTGGGGAGAGATCTGGTGCTGGGGGGAGACAGTTTCCCCCAGCACCATTTCTGTGGGGGGTCTGGGAGACAGGAGGGTAGAAGAGACCCTGTGCGAGCCAGGAATTAGCTTATTCCCAGCTTGCGCCCAGTCCCAGATGCTGCACCTCTGCCTATGCTCTTAATACATTTTAAAAACAGAAGCACAGCAGGGGGACCCAGCACGGCCATCAACCTTTTTACTTTTAAGGCTAGTGACCAGTGGGGGGAACCAGTGCAAGCTGGGAATCCGCTGTCCTGGCTCGTGCTGGGTCCCCCCAATACTGCCCTTCAGCCTTTTAAATCTATTAAGAGTCTGCTCAAAGTGTTGATTTATTTAAAAGCAGAAATTTTGTTTAAACATTGTTTCATTGGATATTTTCCAACCATCTCCAATTTATACCTTTGACTGGAAACATGAGATTAGAGGTAACCAAAATACTTTCCACCTTGATAAACCAGGTACTGCTTATTATTAATCTTTGAACTCCAAGAAAAGAAGTGTCATCACCCTATCAAAAGGGGAGGTTTCCTTCTCTTTCAGAAGATACTCATATTTGTAGGTGGCCTTTTAATCAAACATTTCCTTTGATTTTAATCTGCACCCAAAATTAGCAATTGAAATCCTGCCAAACATTATATGCAAGACAAAAATCACAGTAATTCACATTTAGATATATCACCCTAAATATAATATAAAATAAAGCTATAGATTTCTAAAGTAAAATACAATTTGTAAAGTTGAATTCCAGAGTCTGTGCAATTGGTCCTGGAAGTGAGAAAGACACATTTATGACCAAGGAAGAGGTATTCTTCTTCATGTGTCTCATTTGTTGGAGGGAAAGCAGGGATTTCCTAGGAGTTTCTTTAATTGGCTTGAATATTTCAGTAAAAACATGAAACCAGAAACACAAGTATATAAATTATTATCCGTCAAGCACCACGTACATGAATTAATGGTAAATACTTCTTAAAATTCAATTGAGGCAAAAGCAAGAGGCCAGTGTAGACAGGCAATATGAATTTCTTGCGCAAGAAAGCCCAATGGCTAGAGTGGTCATTGGAGCTTTCTTGCGCAAGAGAGCATCTACACTGGCACGGATGCTTTTGCACAAAAGAACATCTCTTGCACAAAAGCACATGCCAGCGTAGATGCTCTCTTGCGCAAAAACTTTAATGCAAAAACTCTTGCGTTAAAAATATTTGCGCAAAATCATGCCAGTGTAGACGTAGCCTTGTTGTATAATGGAGACAGCAAGGGCTTGTGATGCCGGAATATCAGGTATCAGCTCATGCCCAGGGCCTGGGCTTCACTAAACACTGACAGATATGTATCTGGAAACCAGGCTGTGAACTGGAAAGGTGATATGTGTAATAGCTGTTGCCAACTCAAGAAGAAAAGATACTGGAGAGCTTTTAAAGAGATTTTAAATAACAGTGAACATTTTCTGTATCTTGTGGTGAGACCTGTACAGATATGTATTACTGGCTGGCTCAGTTTCAAAATGCTCCTGCTAGTAAGGCTCAACATAATTCCCACCCCCCATATCCAAATCAGGGGCAACTCTGGATATCATGCCAAAGTTCCTACTAGAATCACACACCCACTTTCTCCAAGCTGGGCTGAATGTAAATTGAAGATTGAATCCTACGCGTGAATAACCAAGACCACCTCACCCATTAGTTTGAATGTGATAATCTATCCACTCAGTTCCACATTCAGCTCATGTGAAATTACAATGCATTTGTTCTAATTTCTTTGTCTGATAGTGCATAACATACTAGCCAGTGCATAATGTTGCTGATGGCAATTATGCACAAAACACAGGGACTGTACAAAAGTCAATAATCAGCAATTAGAATCACCATTCCACACACACACTTCCTGGATAGCAGTACACATACAATCATGAATTAATTATAAGAAAGATGCTACTACTGCAACTGTAGCTAGACTTCTAGTCTCTAACTGTGTCCAGAATGATAATTCTGTCATTGAGCTCAAGTAGGTCATCTTGAAATAGTACTGTGTATGAAGTCACAGTGGCTACAGAGATCACTGTTTTTCATATTCTCAGAGGGGTAGTCATGTTAGTCTTTTAGGTGCCACAGGACTCCTTGTTGGTTTTGCTGATAACAAACTAACAGATTTATTAGGATATAAGCTTTCATGGGTAAAACCCATTTCATCAGATGAACTGGGAGTGGACGTAACAGAGGCAGGGGTTTATATGAAGAAGAAAAAGTTGCTTGTGTTAATGAGGCTAATCAAGTCTGGGTGGAAGCAGCTCATTCACAGCATTTGATGTGGAGATGTGAATATCCAGAAAGGGAAAATTGCCTCTGTAGTGCATTAGCCAGTTGAGATCTTTATTCAATCCTAATTGATAGTGTTGAATTTGTAAATGTTCAGCTGTCTCCCTTTGTAATCGTATTTTGAAATTCTTTTGTAGAAGGATGGCTACTTTCAAATCAATTACTGAATATCCAGGGAGGCTAAAGTGTTCCCCTATAGTTTATGTATGTTATCAATCCTATGTCTGATATATGAATATAGAAGGAGAGTCTTAAGGTTGAGTCCTATCCTGGGGAAAAAATAATAAATAAAGTATTTTCCTATTGCGCTGCCAGTTATATTATTTATAAATGCTCCCAAACTAAAGCAAGACAAATTTGTTTCATTTAAACATTTTCCCAGAGAAAAAATAGCATCTCACACCAAATTTAAGATTTAAGTGGCAAATTTCCATTCAGCTGAGATTTTCCAGTGTACCATTGAAAAACGGAAGGAGATTTTTTTCCACTAAAACTACAGTTCTTGTTCAAGTTTTCAAGAAATTTTTGGATGATTGGTTTTTAAATGACAGAATTTTTACTTTTATTATTATTCCTGAAAATGGATGTAAATTGGGCTATAAAATGATTAAAAACTTCATCGTGATTAATTACAGGTTATATAATAATAGAATAAAAATAAAAAGTGAGAATGCACTTTGAATTCTGTGTTGTAATTGAAATCAATATATTTGAAAATATAGAAAAATATCCACAAATATTTTATTAAATTGCTATTGATGTTGCTATTCTACCTATGATCACAATTAATTTTTCAGTTTAATTGTTCTGAACAGCATATTTACTCATCAGCAAAATCATGTAAAAACTTTAGGCATCTCTCAGGCTGCTAAAATATATATTGGGAGGAAGGCAGGGTGATAATGGTATGTGCACAAAATCAGTTACCTCTTATAATGCCCCAAAGTATGCTTTTCCTTTATGCCCATGTGAACCATAGTTTTCCTGTACAGCGAAGGCAACTAAATTTCACTCTCACTTCTCTTGAAGTAAAAGTCAAATCACCATTGACTTTACTAGAAGCAGGATTTCAGTTTTTTCCCCCACATGTATATTTTACATTACAATTTTATATTGGAACAGATTATAAAGCAGACTACTATTACACAGGTTGGTAAAAACACAAATTTAGAGGCAATATTTCAAACACTCACCTGCTAAATTTATTGTTTGTGTTTTTCCTCCCAATTGCACAAGAAATTCTCTGAGTATGTGCAACACCAGATTGGGCACACATACCATTTATCTGAGAAGCTTAGCATGCTCAGATGTTTAAGATATAGTACATATATTTTATGGTGTTTTCACTACCTCTTTGCTCAGAACTTTTCTCTGAAGCCTCATATTCAGCAATAGTCTGTATCATGCAGATTCATTCTGCCTAACTTAAGGTATGTCTACTCTGCAAAGTCTTCCAGAAAAAGGGCTGTTTTTCTGGAAAAACTTCACTTATGGCCACACTACAATTGCTTTCTTTTGACAGAAAGTTGAAAGAAGACAGGGTTTTTTCTGACAGAGGTAAACCTCTTTCTATGAGGAAGAAGCCTTCTTCTGAAAGAGCTCTTTTGGAAAAAGGTGTGTACGGACGGGGAATTTTTTTTTCCCAAAGAAGAGGCCTCCAGGAAAAAGCACAGATGCCCTAGTAGCCACTCTATCCACAACAATCAGAACTTAAATGCAAGATAACACCCAATAAATGTGAACGCTACCTTTCGAAACAGCAGATCGCTTTTTCGTTGTGCTTTTGCTGTATAGACACTCTCTTTCAAAAGAAGTTTTTCCGGAAGGTCTCTTTGAGAAAAGCTTCTGAAAGAAGCCTGCAGTCTAGACATAGCGTAAGGTATAATATTCCCTACCCATCCACACAATTAAAACTATTGTCCAGACGCTTCTCAATTCAACTGCAGCAATATCTATCTCTCTGACTTTGAGAAATGGAATTTTGCCTGGTACAGATTATTTCCCTAGTCCATTGCTTTGACCATGTAGCCCTTCACTTTGCATCTTTCCTTTGGCTCCCCTTCTTTATCTTGACAAACAGAAGTGGGTTGTTTTTATTTTCAAAGCCCCTTCTGGCCTATTCCTACCATACCTATTATTACTTATTCAGTATAAAAATGTCAACTCCCATCTCTGATTGGCCCATTATGCCACCCTCCATTGCCCAAGCCTTGGTAAGCTTTCAAACAAGCACCTTCATACGAGTTCCTAAGCAACTCCTTATGCTTGGCAGACACTCTCTGTAAATAGCCACCAAACTAACTCAATAGTCTCCTAGAAAACCTTCCTTAAACCTATCCTAACAGCAATGCCTGCAAAAAACTGAACCATTAGGCTGTCTGGGTTGCAGAGATAACTGCCTACCATGCTGACCAATATGGTCTCACTGTTTACATGTTCTCCCTGTCTCTCTGTGGGTATGTCTACACTACCCCGCTAGTTCGAACTAGCGGGGTAATGTATGCATACCGCACTTGCTAATGAAGCCCGGGATTTGAATTTCCCGGGCTTCATTAGCATAAGCGGGGAGCCGCCATTTTTAAATCCCCGCTGCTTCGAACCCCGTGTAGCGCGGCTACACGGGGCTCGAACTAGGTAGTTCGGACTAGGGTCCTATTCCGAACTACCGGTACTCCTCGTGAAACGAGGTGTACCGGTAGTTCGGAATAGGCACCCTAGTCCGAACTACCTAGTTCGAGCCCCGTGTAGCCGCGCTACACGGGGTTCGAAGCAGCGGGGATTTAAAAATGGCGGCTCCCCGCTTATGCTAATGAAGCCCGGGAAATTCAAATCCCGGGCTTCATTAGCAAGTGCGGTATGCATACATTACCCTCCTAGTTCGAACTAGGAGGGTAGTGTAGACATACCCTGTCTGTATCTGTCTCTTGTCCTCTCCTTAGATTATTAGCATTCTGGGGACAGGGACAGTCTTTTTGCTCTGTGTTTTTACAATGCCTAGCACAACAGCATCTTGATCGATGACTGAGCTTTATTGCAACACTTAGGGTGTGTCTAGACTACAGAGTTTTTTCGAAAAAAGTGTCCTTTTTTCGAAAAAAACTTCCCCTGCGTCTAGACTGCCACCATGTTCTTTTGAAATTAAATCGAAAGAACGCGGTGGTTTTTTTGACCGCGGAAAACCTCATTTTACGAGGAAGAATGCCCTTTTTTGAAAGTGTTCTTTCGAAAATAGGTATTCTTGAATGCAAACAAGGCTTTTTCCAAAGAGAGCATCCAGACTGCTTGGGTGCTCTCTTTCAAAAAAGCAGCTCGCTTTTTCGAAAGAAGTAGTTGCAGCCTAGATGCTTTTTTCCGAAAGACGCTTTTTTAAAAGATTTTTTCAAAAAAGCCTCTTTCAAAAAAGGCTTGTAGTCTAGATGTACCCATATACACAAAGTAATAAAGAAGCATCTGTAAAATAGATGTAGGAGAACATGGTATTACACAGTCATCAGGAATGGGCAGAACAGATTCATTATGCAAAATAAGCTGTCAGTGCAGAAACTGGTGCTGTCATTAATGAAACTAATATATCTATTATTTGTTTTAGTAGTTGTTTCTCTTAGTTTGTATTTTTATGAGTCATCTAATCTCAATATTTGCATTCACTGGAGAGGGCTGTAACTGCTTTTTTCCTAACATGCATAATACAATAGTAGGGAATATTTAAAATGATCTAGTTAACAAGCGTGTCCCCCTCATCAAACATTTCAGTTCTCTCTTATATGTCAAATATGCAAGCTATTATTATAATTTTTACACAAACTTTAATGCAATACATTTTCCAAGGGGCTCCCTGGGAATTAGAAACCTTCAGAATGTTAATCCAGCTCACCCACAAATTAAGTCTATAAAAAACCTAACAGCAGGAAGATCATGTCCTTGGGTTGTCCATCAGATAACTAACAGGTACTATAATCAAAATAGATTGAAGCAGATCACTGCTTAGTCTCAAAAAGGTAAACATGGAATGACAAAAGTACTGTAAAACTTCGGTTCTCGATCTAACCTATGAAGTCCTTTCCATATACAAAAATCTTAGCTTAAGTCATAACAGAACTAGAAACTTAGGGTTTGGGAGAGAGAGCTGTTGATATAAAACATAGTGACTGCAACTGGAATTTTCTGACTTTTTTATTCAAATCCACCCTTGACCCCCATGGAAACTGTTTTAGCTAAAGCCAAAAATAAAGGTCAACAGTTCTTGGAGAAAGTCACTACGATGTTAATAAAGTATGAAACAAGAACTGCAATGTTATAGAAACACTATAGAATGAGCAGTGCAGCCTTCCCAAATGAGAGAAGCATGTTATTAGTATGCCTAGATACACTTTTGCTGAAGGAATCATATGGCTTTAGAATGTAAAAGAACCATCAGACATTTTTCCTTCCTCTTGCAGGGCTTTATTGAGTTCATAAATGAATTAGATTTATATTTACATTTTTATTAGAGAAGCCAACACTGGGAACATAACATTTTGCTTAACCCACAAGCACTCTTCAGAGTTGTTTCCTTCTTAGAAGCAATTGAATGTGAACTATTTAACATCAGAGTAGCTTGGTAGCACTTCTCACTCAATATGGCTATGTCTACATTGTGGAGCTATTTTGGGATACCGGAAGTATCCCGAAATAGCTATTCCACATCTTTACAGCAGCCGGTTAACACAAAATAGATTTTAAAATAATGGGAGAGCTATTCCGGTGTTCCTGTAACCCTTGTTCCACGAGTGGTAAGAGACATTTCAGAATAGTGCTTTATTTTGAAATTTGGCGCTGTGTAGACAGTGCCAAATTTTGAAATAAGCTATTTTGAAATTACCTCAAAATAAACTATGCAATTTGCATAGAGCAAATTGCGTAGCTTATTTCAAGGTAGGGGTGCAGCGTAGACACACCTTATGAGTGAAAACCTAGAACAGAACAGAATATATATAAAAGTATTGGGAAACTTGTTTAAAAGTTAGAAAGATTTGTTCCCCCACATTCTCATTTTCTCCATCTTGCTTTCCTGGGTGGCCGCCCTCCCACCCCCCCCCCCCCGAAAACTTTTTGTGAGGATTGGATAGCAACCACTCAGCATGCTGGTTTAGGGTATCAGGCAGATTGGTTATTAATTCACCCATGGGTATTTGGATGGTAGATTAATGTACTTTGTCAGGTCATTTATTTCAGATTTCTGTACTTCTATTTATAAGGCATCTCAGAATTCATCTTACTCAGACTGAAGATGTGAAAACATAAAAGAAAGGAAAGCAATAGCAAAAGCAACACCCTCAGTAATTGACATGTGAGATCAGATTCATAAAAGGAAAGAATTCTAATTCTAGCTATTACAGCTTTGTTAGTCTAACTTCTAGGTCTTCTACAAAACACTATTACCAAACCCACCCCCACTAAACACTGAAGACCCCATTCTGAAGTAATGCAGAGCACATCTCAGCCAAAAGCCAGAGCAGGTGAGTCTATGAATGTGTCAATCCCCAGTTCCCAGGGTACATATACAACTCCAGCTCCTTGGTACAGCCAGATTCTAATTTATCCCCACTATCCACATCACTGGAAAAGCTCTTCCAGAAACTGGGGACCACCTAGCTGTGTTCTCTTTATTTTTAGACATAACCCTCTGTGGAGTCCAGGAGGTGGCAACACAGGAGACACTTTGATGGTTTGGGAGCACTAAAGGACCATTAAAGGATGGATAAAACTGGCTTTAGCCCTGCTTTGCACTGTCAGTGGCAAGGAGAGGGGTTGAAGCAGGGATAAAGGTTTTGACCATCAAGGACAAGAGGGCCCTACACACAGAGATTTATAAAAACAGACCTTTTAAACATTTACTATCTTTTCTTTAAAAAAAATGAGTTGAGGAAGGAAATGGAATATATAAACCTGTTAGGTGCTGGTGGCAAAAAATAAGGGCTGGGTTCAAAATACCACAGGGCAGGATTCTCTTAGCTTGGATTCCTTGCTGCAAAAAATCCTCACACACCCCAATGGCACATTCAATACTAATTAAGTGACTAATTTACAGTGCAGTATAAGTCCTTGACCTCCCTCACCACCAGGATTTTCCCTGGACATTAAGCACACGGAAAAATACTGAACCTTCCCGAGATCCTCTGGCCTTTCCTTTGCCTCTTCCCCTGTGCCCCTCCCTCCTCTTTTAACTTCCTTCAGTTGAACTTAATCAACGTGTTTATTAGTTAATCATCCAGTCCTTAGCAAATTATCTCCTCAGTATGTCCCAAATGGGGACACTTGCCAAAGTGCACAGAGCAGTGAACCAGCCTTAGGCTACTCACCACTCAATTTCTTTGGAAGAGGAACTCTATGACAGTCACTCATCTTCCATTTTGCACACTTGATCCTTCCTAAATAGGTTACTGTCATTAATTTCAACTTTCCAATCAGATCTAACCCACCAGGTTTCAATAAGGACAATCAGATTGAATTTATGCTCACAATCAATTCCAATACCTCTCATTTGTAACCAAGGGTCTCAGAATTAGTCTACAGGCAATTTAATATTTTCTTCTCTCCATGCCCTTTAGTTCCTTGATTAATTTTATTCTTGACATCTTGATTTTCTGCTGCATGTACATATCATCTTTCTTTTTACCATCTCCTTTTGTTGTTAGTTTAACCCTTTTCTGATTATTCTAGCCAGCCTCTTTTACCATGGTGGAGGCCATCTAAACTATACCATCCATTCTCCCTTTTAGAAGGTGGGCCGATATTCCACATAATCTTCTACACACACAATTTACTTAGGCAGTGGTTCACTTCTAGAATCTTGTGTCTTCTTTCTTCCTTTGCTTAGGGTACAGGAAAGAACTCAAAGAAGATGGCTTGGACAGTCTTCTTCAGTATACTTCCGAGTTCCTTGAAATCATTTATTATCTCTGAGATCCTGTGAGACTCTCATTAGCACCAGTATGAACAGATGAAAGTCACCTTGCTTATTTAGGTATGTTTCTGTGCTGCTTTCAGTCTGTGGTGATCTTTTTGGCTGTTTCTACAGCAGTTTCTAGTGATTCAGGTCTCTGGCCATGTCACACACAGACTGTTTGGGACACAACTGAAATAGACCCCATTTAGGAGTTTGTCTAACAAAGTCTTTAAGCAACCCTAGCTGTGGTAAATTCTCTGGAGATTCTTTGCCCACTCTGCTCTATTATGGTCCCCATTTTCAGCTGAGCTTTTTAACAGTTCATATCCCCTTGTGGGGGTTTAACATAGTCAATTTGTAGGCCAGCTCCACAGTGGCTTTCTGGAGTGAGGGGAAAACACTCACTATCCCAAGTCTCAGCCCAGGGACTCTATCTATAGCAACCACATGGCATCATGTCCCATTAACTAAATTGCTTTCAGGTCCTTGGGCCACTTCCCCATGGCTCCAGCCTTCACCAAAGCCTCACCCTTACCTCAGGGATCGTCTATGTTCAGGTCCAGGAGCCATCCAGAAGCTCTTTTTTTACTCCCCCATCTATGCAAACAGTGCGCCAGTCCTCCAGCCCAGAAGGAGCACCACCTTCAACTCTGAAGCTCCAACAGCAACTGCACTGCAGATCCTTTCATGCTAGCTGCAATCATCTGACTGACAAGCCCCTTGGACAGCCCCCTGATTGACTGCTTCACATGCAGCTTCTCTATTCAGCTTGGAGGACTTCTTCACAACTCTTCTCTTGGGAGTGTTGTGGCAGGACCTGAGGCCTCTAGCATGGGATCTGTGGGCCTAGTCTACCCTAGTATCCTTGTCTGTTGACTTCATAAACCTATTTAGCCTTAGAATGATGATTTATGTTTTGATTGAGTTATCAAACACTCATCCTGTCATTTGCCTGTCCCTTGAAAAGTACCATTTCAATTTTTTCTGAGTAATGAATTCTCAATATAGATCATCTGTATTCCTTGGATGGCTGGAGATCTCTTTGTGGGGAAGCTTGATTTGCTTATAGGATGGACTGAGCTGCCATCTACAGATGGATTTCCAGCCTGCTTTTGAAAACCTCCAGTGAAGGAACTTCCACAGCTTCCCTAGGCAATTGTTCCATTGTCCAGTTTTTCTCACAGTTAGGAAGTTTTTTCTGAGATTTAATGTAAATTTTCTGTGCTATGGTTTGAACCTGTTGTCTTTTAACCTCCGTCTGAGGCAAGGGAGAATACATTTTCTCTGTCTTTTCTTATGGCAGTCATTTCAAACATTTAACATTTTAACATCATGTCCCCCCTTCATCTCTTCTTTTGAAGAAGTGGGCTGTGCCCACGAAAGCTCATGATACCATCTACATGTTTTGTTAGTCTATAAAGTGCTACCAGACTATTTGTTTGTTTGTTTGTTTTTCAAACATACCCAGTTACTTCAGCTTCTGTTCATATGGCTTGAATTCCATTCCTTTGACCATCTTTGTCACTTGCCTCTGGAACCTCTCCAGTTTCTCTACATTCTTTCTGTACATAAGTGAGCAAAATTGGATACTGTGCTCTAGCTGAGGCCTAACTAGTGTCAAATAGACCATTACTGTGTCACCTCCCATGACTTGCATGCTACGGCTCTGTACATGAAAATTACGATTACATTTGCTTATATGCTGTTGACTCATGTTGAGATTGTGATCCACTACAACTCCCAGTGCCTTCTCTGCAGTGCTGCTGCCAAGTCAGTTAATCCCATGCTATATTTGTACATTTTGTTTTTCTTTCAAAAGTACAGCATTTCTCTTTGTGGAATTTCATTTTGTTGTCTGTATCCCTGTTGTCCAATTATCAAGATCCTTTTGAATTTTAGCTCTGTCCTCCAAATGTTTACACACACACACACACACACACACACACACACACACAGCTTTGTATCATCTGAAAATTTGATCAGCATGATCTCTATTCCTACATCTTTGTATTGCCAAACACCAGACCCAACGCATCTCCCTGTGGAACCTCACTTGAGATCTCCTTCTAATTTGACACCATCCCATTAATACTTACTCTTTGTTTGTGGTTGTTTAACCAATTATGTACCCACTTCCTGGTAGTTCTTCTGAGCCTCCTTGGCAACTTTTTAAGACAGCAGTGTGGTCATGGCAACAGTGCTAGGAGGGAGCTCTCCCAGCACTCTAGGCAAACCACATCTGTGAGAGGAGTCTTTAAGGTGCCTTGTTGTTTTAACACTGCTTTTGGGTGTGTGTGTGTTTTTTCACACACCTGAATGAGAAACGTACAGCTCAATAACTTGCCAGTATAGACAAGCCCTTGAGAATTTGATTCTGGCTTCTGGTGATTACCCCTTTATCCTCCAGGTGTTCACAAACTGAATATTTTATAAATTGATCAAGTAGCTTCCCAAGTATTGAGGTCAGACTGACTGGTCAATAGTTCTCTGGCTTCTCTTTTTTCCCTCTTTTTAAAGATGAGAACTACAGGTTGGACCTCTCTGGTCTGGCACCCTCTGGACCTGACAGGTCCTGAACGAGGGGAGATGCCGGAACAGAGGAGGTCCCCTGCTACCAGCTCTCCAGACCACCTATCCTCCCCACTGCCAGTCCTAGACATGCTCCCTGCCAGGCTGCCGTGCTGCTGCAGCCCTGGCAGCCCTGATTGCCCCAGCCCCACTATCTGGGCTGACACATCCCTGGCCCTGGCCCCGCTACCAGGCCTGCTGTGGCTGTCGCATCTCTGGCTCCCATCCCACTACTGTGGCTTCTATAACTGCCCTGTTCCTGACCCTGCTACTGGGACTGCTGTGGCCTCTGTTGTGCTACTGGGGCTCCAGTGCCAGCCCCAATCCCACTGGGCTCTGAGTTGCCAGCCTTCTTGCCACTGAGGCTCCCAGCCAGGACTCCCTGGTCCTGCCAGACCACAGATATTGCTGGATGAGGGAGTCCCAGTTTTGGGAGGTCCAACCTGTACTTTACTCCTTTTCCAGGTTTACAGGATCTGCCGACGAAGGATTCTAGGATCAGCAGATTCCCTTCTAGACTGCCGCGCTGTGCCAACAATCAGCTGATTGGCACAGTGCAGCGGCCATTTTGATTTAAATGAAGTTTCCCTTTGCCGAGTAAACTAATCTACATGGCTCCATCGACGGAGCCATGTAGTTTAGACGTACTCTTATAGACTAACAGATGTATTAGAGCATAAGCTTTTGTGTGCAAAGACCCACTTCATCAGATGCATGCCACTTTTTGTACAACAATGGGAGTCTTGTCACTTTCTCCAGAAAACATTTGCTTGCTGACTGCTATCAATTAGTAAGGAGGTGTTATATTAATTATTTCATTATTGATCATAAACAATACAAGAGCATATTTTCTAGGACAAGTCATGATTTTAACACAAATAACAGAAACTAAAGCACAATTGTCAAAACAAATGATAAAAATACATTTTGTGATGCATGAGCCTTGCTTTTTTGTTATGTCTATTTTTGTTAATGCATTAATTTACAAAATCCACTATTTTGCAATGACAACTATTGTGTTATTTGTGGGAACCCTAAGAAAGGAGAAGATATACAAGTTGTATATAGCAAAGTTGAAAAAAAACCCCAAAATTAAAGTAGAAAGAAGTTGATTTTTAGAAAGAATCTTGAGAAATTTCTCACCTCCAAGCCATGCTCAAATAATAAATACAAAGAATGATAGAAGCCCTAGTCTCAGAATAATATATTATTGATGAAATATAATGAATTGAGTCATTTACTATTCACACATTTCAAGTGTAATATATATAAAGAAAGAGAGAGAGAGATTTTTCATTAAAATTGTCTTTACATGATTTAAACTTTCAACATTGTAATTATTTTGATATATTCCATGTTAATTTCTTTGTAGATGAATGTAATATTAATGCTGCTCCCTGCGGCAGACAGAGTATAATCATGTTGCACATCTCAGATTAAGTACAGGGTAGTAGTCCTGTTATATCTACGAGCTCTTTATAAGGAAATATTCAGCTGGTGATGGAAAGTCCATCCGGAAGAGGATTACAGAATGGTAAAATGCCTCACATTCAGTCAATCACAGAATACATGGAGTCCTATTTACATTAGTTAATGAAATAATCTTCAATACTGGTGAGTAAAAGCTTTTACAGAACATTCCTGGAACCTTTGCCCAAATATCAAACTGAATCTGTTGCTGGGTTTGAAAAAGTTCAGTTAAATTTGTTTGCCCCTCCTCTATGTTCTGTACTCATTGATTTTGTCCCGGACCATGAGTGGAAAGTCACACTATAAAGCACAGTAGAGGACTTTTAGCATGTGGCAGCAGGGTCCATAGCGACACTATAGGGTATGTCTACACTGCATGCTTATTTTGAAATAAGCTGTTCTGGAATAGACATTCCAAAATAGCTTATTTTGAAATAGCACATCTATACTGCAAGGTAGACTCAAAATTAGTTTGAGGCAGGCTTCCCTAATGTAGATGCGCTATTTTGATTTAGAGTCCCAGGAGGTACTGGAGAGGAATACCTTAGAATGGCCCTGTAGTAGGCCATTCAAAATAGCAGTAGTTGAGTGTCTACACTTGCCTTACTTCAGAATAGGTGTTATTCCTTGTAGAATGAGGTTTACAAGATTTGGAATAAGCCATCTGTTATTTTGAAATTATTTCAAAATAACGGAATGGTTGTATAAATGCTTATGTTATTATTTCTAAATAATGCTATTTATGTCAAAATAACAGTGCAGTGTAGATGCACCCTTCAAGTGTGCTGGCTAACGAGAGAGAGGTGTACAGCTCAGTTTGTCACAAACTAAGGCCTGGTCTATACTAAGTCTGGAAAGTCATCTTACGGTACTCAACTCCAGTTACATAAAATGCATAGCTGGAGTCATTTTACCTTAAGCTGAGCCTTGGCAGCATCCACACTGCGAGAGGCCAATGGGAGCAAATGCTCCTGTTGGCTTCCCTTACTCCTTGCAAAAAGATGAGTATCGGATGCCAGTAGGGGCTGTCCTCAAAGTTTGATTTACGGGTCTGTACTAGACCCAGTAAATTGACTGCCAGAAGATTGACCTCCAGAGTGTTGATCTTCTGGTAAGTATAGACGTGCCCTGTTAGCTTAGGCAAGCCCAAAGTAGTGAAATACGGCAGGAAAGGCTCTTCTTGTGGCATTTCCAGTCTATGTGAAAGCATCAATTCATGGAAATTTCACAGCATGGTCTAGTCTTGTGAGATGCCTAGTCTGGGATGTAGACCAAAGCTATGCAAGGAAGCTTTTGGACAAGTCCAAAATGTACCTGAACTTAATCACTGGATCTTAACATATCACTATCTGTTTTAGAAAAACCAATCTGTTTTAGAAAAAGTTGAAATTAGTGATGGATGGGCTAAAGGTTTACTTCCAACCTTACCTAAACTTCTTGGGCTCCCAAAATTGATCTCTAAGGGTATGTCTACACTACAGCCTTATTTCAAAATATCTTATTTCGGAATAGTTATTTCAAAATAAGATATTTCAAAATAACGCATCTACACACAAAATGCATTTCGAAATAGCATGTCCACACTGAGTGGACTCTGAATTGCATTTAAGGCTGGTCGGAACCAGTTCCGGCAGGGCATCAGGTCAGGACTTACTATGTGGGGCTGCTGCCTGAGGCTAACTGAAGTCTGTGCTTAAAGGGCCACCCCCTGGACAGCCGTTCTCAGGTTTCCCTGCTTGCTTATCATTTGTGTCTCTGCGTGCTCTGATTGCCCTCACTCGGGACACTATAGCACTCTGCAAGATGGACCCAGAGCTGCCCCTGGGCACTCTGGTGCTTCTCTTGGATGCGTTGCTGTGACTCTGGCTGCACTTGCTGCAGACTGCCATCTGGGAGGTCCATCCGGGGGCTGTCAGTATCCAGGAGACCCTGCAAGAGAGCTTCCACCTTGAGGAGCACTAAGAGCCTCCCTGGCCTGCCCCACTGGGGGCTTGTGCCTCATTCCTCCCTCACATCCTTCCACTTACCCCTCCTTATCCCCCCCCCGATGTCAAATAAAATACACGTATTTTCATAAACACAAACTCTATTTATTTAACAAAACTGGAGGGGGGGAGGAATGAAACTCTGGTGAGAATGGGGAAAGGAGGCAGGAGAGGGGAGCAGAGAGCGTGGGAGAGGGGAGGGGGAAACCTGGGAGGAGGGAGCTGGAAGGGGAAAGCAAGGGAAAGAAGGGGGAGGGGAAGCTCAGGGCTCAGGAGTGGGGCTCTCGCCAGACCAACTTGATTTTCATGCAGTCCTGCTCTTGGGTTCACATGTGGCCTTTGGTGGCCAGGCTGGCAGCTATCCTGCCATAGACGGCCACGTTCCTCCATCTAGTGCGGAGATCATGGGCATTGGGGGCATCCCCCCCAAAACCTGAATAAGGTCCATGATCTCCGCCCTGGATCAGGATGGTGCCCACCTTCTCCTGGCTCTGGCAGGCTCCTGGGAGCTGGCAGACTGCTCCTGGGGAGCAGTGGAGGGCTGACTTCCAGTTGCTTGCTGGCTCATGTTTTGAGGCCACTGGGTTAAGAGCAGTGACTGCTTGCTCAGGGCTGGCAGGCTTGGAGCTGGCACAGGCACTGTGGCCAGAGACTACCCCTTTAAGGGCTCTGGGGAAGGGGGTGAGGGAGAGAGAGTGACCACCATGGCACCCTGGGAAGGCTGGAGGCCCCCTATTTCAAAATAAGTGTCTACACAACACTTATTTCGAATTAGCTATTTCGATGTTATTCCTTGTAGAATGAGCTTTACCAAATTCGAAATAAGTGCTCCACTTTTTTGAATTAATTTCGAAATAGCAGTTTGGCTGTGTAGATGCTAGTAAAGTTATTTTGAAATAATGGCTGTTATTTTGAAATATCTTTGCTGTGTAGACATACCCTAAATTTCACAGGTTTAGCTCTTTTTGTGAAATATACATTTACTTCTTCAGTTAAGCCACAAAGATAGTGAGATTAAATTTTCTTATGGTACCTTGACAAACTTGCTTGAGTGTGGATCTAAGAAATTCAGACTTGCATACAAATGAGAAATAATGGAAGATATTTAACAGAGCATATATTTCAAACAGCAGAAAAATATCATACTTCCTTTCTGATTAAGTTTAATGGAAAGATTTGGGTTTGTTTTTATTTATCTTCGCTTCTTTGCTGAGCCCTAATTTCAAGCTGTTTCAATTTAGACAGTGGATAAACACATTAATGATCATTTTGACATAAGAGCATTTATGACACTACTCTCCTATCTCAGACTGTATAATCACAATGATTTCTTCTGTCCTTCAGATCTATGTATCCTAATATATTTATGATCACTTTAAAGGTGTGTAAAATTTTAGTTTGAATTTTAAGCAAAGCTTCATATTGTGGTAAAATTCTGTCCCTCTATTTCTCCCTCTCTATATTGTGCAGTACTTATACCTATATATATATACTATGCGGCCTATTTTTTTCTGTAGTATAAGTGAGCCCATGGTAGCATGTGCTTCTATGGATGTGGAATTTGCCAGAAATTCTTGCATTGCTGCAACCCAGATTTAATTTTTTTTTACATAAGCAAATATCCAATATGAATGGTGTCTGTCAAGAGTTGACTGAGGAGCTGTGCAGTTCAGATACAAAGCTTTGATTTTCAGAAGTTTAGCCTCCAGGCTTCTTGTGTGGATCCATTTTTCTCCTCAGTGGATGTCAGAACTGAGCTTGCTCATCTTATTTTTACTGTGAGGTCATGCATTCCTTCCCCTCAGTGCCAAATTTCTACATATAAAATGCCCCAATCAAGATCATATTAAATATGCTCCATTGCTGTGCTTGTGTTAATGTTATGCCCTCTAGTGGTAAATGATAAAGTCAGCTCCACAGACAAAAGGAGACAAAGACTTGAAAGTCTGGAGAAATAAGATACTAAACAACTGAAAGGAATAACTTAAAAAAGACAGCATAGATTTAACTTGTACTTGTACTGCTAGCATAGTGCTGCTTTTACTCACTGTGCTGCTTTTTAATTATTCTGTGGTAGTACATGCATGTAGAAGCCAAGATGCTGATCTACACAGTGCCAAATTTTGAAATAGTTATTCTGAAACGTCCCTTAATCCTCATGGAACAAGATTTACAGGGGCATCGGAATAGAGAACCCATTATTTCAACAGATATTTTGAAATAATGGGCTCACTGTCAAAGCACGGAAAACATTATTTCGGGATGCCGGAAGTAACCCGAAATAGCACCACTGTCTAGACACACCCCAAATGAGAGCCATGGAATCATCATTAACATAATTCTTAAATTTGTTCTGTTTATCTCCTCCCCAGAATGACCAGTACTTTCTCCTTTCCTTGTACGTTCTGTGGGCTGGGTTGAATGTGTGCATTTAGGCTGAGCACTGAGCTAGGGCTGGTGCATGAGATGTGAGGTAAACAGTGAGATGATTGAGCCAAAGTTCTGCCAACTCCTCAACTCTTTCTCCCCAATCTCTACTTACTCCCTCTGCAAACAAGTATGCAGAGAATGGGGTTATACTTCAATGCAGACCTGCTATCCAGTCAGTCACCCCAAGTAAGGAGATGGGGGCTTATTTGCCTTTGCCATTTGACTTGACAGGGTAATGAACTTCTTTATCTCTGACCAGTGTCATGTGACAGGGGCCAGGAAATAAATACCAGCGTGCATCACACCAGTACAGTATTATGTATAATTATTGCTATAATTACAGAACCAGAGCAAGAGGAACAAATAGGGGATCTGTGCCAGTGTTCAGTTCAGATGAAGCTAAAGATACTTGTAAAGGATAAAAGCTGCACCAACATTTGTAATTATTAATACCATTTCCTCTGACATTGCCAGTGTCAATGCACAGAAAGGAGCATTTGGAAGCAAAGGCTCATAAAAGCAGGCCTAGAACACTGACAAAAATGAGTGGGAGGTTATGGGTTGTTTTTGAAGTGCAATGAAATTGATTTTTCATTTGTTTTTGAGGCAACTGATACATCAGCAGCAGAGTGCAAGTCGAGTTACTACAATGCAGTGAAGAGCTTTGCACACCAGCTAAATAGAAGCAAATTATAATTATCAGAGGCAAACTAAGGCAAGAAGATTTAGAGGCAGCCTAAAAGATGGCAACAATGGCTTCAGTATGTGACTAGTTGTTGGCAGCACTTTGGTTTACTCTGTATTTGGTTAGGCGAAGAGGTGTGTTGGGAGTGAAATACCTGCCACCCTTAGATATGTTCAAAACACCTGCTATATTTGTAGACATAACAAAATGGCTAGCGGTGCCATGGTGATGAATTGGAGCCATATTTGTATACCTTATACATTCTGAAGTTGTACTGTGAAAATCTGCTGTGTCACACGAGCCTGTATGTAAGGGTTGCTTACCACTGCTGACAAGTCCTGTGGCACTTAGTCCCCGGACAGAAACAACTGAACATGCTTAAGAGTCAATGAGACTATTCTATTAATCTGAAACATCTGGGAGAGTAGGTGAAGTTTATCCTTAAAAATCCAGTTAGCTGGCCCTTGGAAGGGTGGGAAAAGGCAGGAGCAATGGAGGTTACTGGGAGGAGAACAAAAAAACCTAGGTGACCAGATTGTATGTATTGAAATAAACAGGAACAAGAGCCAGACAAGAAAACGAAAGTGTCGGGCAGGCAAGAGCAAATTCACAGAAGCTGGGAATAGGCTTGGTGAGAGAGAGAGAGAGATCAGATAGCATGCAACAGACTGAATGAGGAGGCAACAGCTTGCCAGTCTGTCTTCCTGCACCTAGATAGCTCCCCAAGGACTCACAAGAAAAGGGTGAGCTATAAAGTGTGGGATATTGCCATTTCAAATGTTTATTGTTTTGTTTGATCTGTGTTCTTTTGTGCTTTACATGATTACATATAAAAGAGCATAAAGGTGTTGAACTGTGGAAAATGTGTGAGTTGTTGACTGTTTCCCAGCTGTTGTGTTCCCTCAAGGGAGCTGAATGCTACATCAGAAGCTTCACACCTGTTGGGATGCATTTAAGTACCAGGGAGTATGAAGGGTCAGCACTCAGACCAGATGGGCTTGGTGGATGGATAGTGGCAGGGCTACTCAACTTTGGAAGCCCTGGGGGCCACAGTGATACTCAGAGCACATGTCAAGGGCCTCAACTTAAGTGTGGTTGCATATACATGCAAATATATACGCAAATACATACAAATAGCTTCTTTCACACTGACAGGCATTATACAATGATTAAGGAAAGACTACACAACATGCAAGTCCCATTTCAATCAGTTCTGCTGATATTAATAAAATGCAATATTTACTCAATTTCCACCTGTATGAGCAATGACAGTTCAGCAATTTAACTACTAAAATGCATATCAACAGAAGACCGTTATATTGACTACTTTTTTGTTTTAGCTCCCACACACGCGCCACAAACCAATGGGCTGTGGGCCACATGCAGCCCGTGGGCCATATGTTGAGTAGCCCTGGACAGCGGGTTCCAGCGCTCAGAATACCAGATAGTTCAGTGCTCAAAGAATATTCTCAGGAACTCCAAGATTGGGGCAGTGACTGGGCTCCAGTCAGGCTCCAGAAGCTTAAAACACTTCAAGAATCCAGCATAGGCTCGTGTTTCCCTCATATCAGCTCTAGTGGGTTACCAGGAAAGGTATTTGCTAAGAACTGTGACAGTCATGACTCAAAATGAGTCCTCATGGTGCTACCATGGAACTTACTTATCTTTGTGAAGATGTCACAGTCTGCTGCTGCCATTACTTTGAATAAGAGTAACTCCATGCTTCCCTCACAAAATGCAGCTTTTCAGAACAGACTGCTTAAGAGTGTCAAAAACCAGAGGCAAGTGTGCAAGTTTGGGAAATAGAAAAGATTCCTAAAACTTTGAAGTGTTTACAGATACCCACCCAGAACCAAATGTGTTTGATCTATCTTCACTAGCATTAAAAGCCACCAAGAACATACCATTTTCAAGGGAAGACAATCAAAAGACATTCAGGTTTCACATCCCTATGAATCTTTATGAAGCTACACTGAGGGATTCTGCAAGGGGCAAATGAGAAAAGCACCTACCCATGTTCTGTACCCTAACAAGAGATGCATATGAAGACCCTTAGGAACAGAATCCTCAATTTATGCTCCAAGCATCTCTTTCCGTTTTTTTACAAAAAAGATCATTCTACAAATATTTACTCTAAATGGTAAAGACATTTCCACAAATAAAAGGCCCAGCTCTCATTTCCACACTGACTTGTGTGGTACTTTTAAGAGCAGAGATTCTAGTTGGGGTGTTCTGAAGCTCTTGTTGGCACAGCCAGTGGGAACCCTAATCTAAAATAGAGTCTTTCTATCATGTTAAGCATCAAGGGAATACCAAATACTGCATCTTGCATCACTCAATGTATAGCAGCTGGAATATTGCTGTAACAGGCCAGCTGAGAACTCCAGGGCTACGTCTACACTGGCCCCTTTTCCGGAAGGGGCATGTAAATTTCACCAGTCGTCGTAGGGAAATCCGCGGGGGATTTAAATATCCCCCGCGGCATTTAAATAAAAATGTCCGCCGCTTTTTTCCGGCTTTTAAAAAAGCCGGAAAAGAGCATCTACACTGGCCCCGATCCTCCGGAAAAAGTGCCCTTTTCCGGAGGGTCTTATTCCTACTTCGAAGTACATCCCTTCGAAGTACTTCAAAGTAGGAATAAGACCCTCCGGAAAAGGGCACTTTTTCCGGAGGATCGGGGCCAGTGTAGACGCTCTTTTCCGGCTTTTTTAAAAGCCGGAAAAAAGCGGCGGACATTTTTATTTAAATGCCGCGGGGGATATTTAAATCCCCCGCGGATTTCCCTACGACGACTGGTGAAATTTACATGCCCCTTCCGGAAAAGGGGCCAGTGTAGACGAGCCCCAGGAGTCTGTGCTCTCAGCAGTCTAAAGGAGAGAGAGATGGTTCTTCCACCAGTGGTGGGAGATGGGGAGTGGGTATGGGAGGGTTGCTGAGGCTATATCTACTCTGCAGAGTTTTTGTGCAAAACCAAGTGGTTTTGCACAAAATCTCACGGAGCATCCATGCCTCAAGCGCATTTTTGCGCAAGAAAATGTACAGTGAATTGACAGAACAGAGGCATTTTTGCAGTGTAGGTATTCCTCTTTCTATGAGGCATAAGCTTTTTTGCGCAAGAGCTCTTGCACAAAAAACTGTGTGGGGATGGGAAAAAAGGGGTTTTTTTTCCCCTCAAAAACAGCCTATTGAAAGAAGCACAGGTGACCTGATGGCCATTCTGTGAATGGCAATCAGAGCTTTCTTGCGAAAGAGCATCCATGCAGTCTGGACACTCTCTTGTGCAAAAGATCTCTTCCGCAAAAACCTTCTTGCTCAAGAAGTCTACATTGTAGATGTTTCCGGAGTGTTGAAAGGAGCAAGGGATGTAGGTATGAGAATGAGAATGAATGAAGGGAATAAAACAAAGACACAGGAAGCATTTCTGTCTTTTTTCTCTCACAGGGCTAGAGACACTCAAAGAAAGCCAGGTATGTCTTATGTGGCTTTGTGGGTCTGCCTTGAAAGTCATTTTGAATGGTCATATCACTACAATTTTGCCACTCTTAGGTTTTAGATTGCAACTCATTTGTGAGTATATGTTTGCTTGCTTTAACCTTTAGATAGTTTACTACTGTCTAGGATATTTGTTGTAGATCTAGGGTATCAAATGATCTGGGGTAAGTGACTGGGAGAAATCTGAATATTTTGTAATTTTTGGTGTAACTGATTATCACGAAGTTCAGCTTGTCTGGGTGGACAGATAGGTTGGAGAGTCTAAGGGGACTCCATGGTAAGATTATTGCAGTGATCTAGGAGGTTGCATTTGTTACAGACTCTGTGAAATCTAATTATAGAACACACCTGCCTTGAAAAAAGTCACTCATAGTTGGGATGGCGTGATGCTGATTTCCCCAAATGAGTTCACAAAATAATGAAGGGATGGAGAAAAGTGAGCCCTGTGGGCTCCCCTGAGGACCAGGTTTGTTCCTGAAACATTCCATTCCAAGCTCCCCATCTAGGGTGGTGCTTATGATTCACTTCCCCACAAACAGATGCAAAATCCCTGTTGGAATACAAAAATACAGCTAGAATGTCTACAGGGACCCTTTGCTTCTCCTTCTGTCTCTGTTCCCTACTGGATGTAGAGGCAGCAACTCCCAGCAGGGATTATTTAGGAAAGGAAAGGGTAGAACATTAAAATATAGATTTAAAAATATAGTCCTGAGGCTTGATTTGTCAGCTATGCTGAGCACCATCAGCTATTTACTTCACATGGAGTTGTGAGTGTGCAGAAACTCTGATAACCATACCTCTGTATCTTAATATCCCATCTGGCCAGTTGACTAAAGTATGCAGATTTTTTTTTTTTTTGGTTCATCTGGTAAGAGTCAATAAGAATGACCCCATGTGGCAGAAAATCACTTCCTGGACAGATGGAAGTTTAAGGTTCCAGGATTATGGAATTGGTCAATTATCACACCCCATGACTAAGTTTTATAGAAAGTAGGTTTGCGCACACACACACACACACACACACACACACACGATTATTTTAGCTACATTTTAGTATTTGACCATGTTACTTTCAATATATAAGCCTAATTTAGGATTTTACCTCTCAGAAACCATCTGCTTATAATTTAATCTTACACATAAAGCACAAAAAGCAAATTACACACAGCTAGTAAAGTAATTCTTGGTTAATTATTAAGTAGATATTAGGAAACAGAAATGAACAATTTCTTTTCAATGTAACAATGATTTTATCTTTCTACATACCAGTATGTAACTTTTAAATATTCCCTTTTTCAAAAATAAGTCGATAAAGAATTTTAATCATGTATCAGTTCAGCAGAGAGAATAAAGCTCTTATCTGAAGCTGAGACCTGTCACAGCTAGCTTGAGTTAAATCTGACCTCAAATGCAACTTCTCATCACAATGGAATCACACTGTGAGGAAGGAAGCTGGGTTTGAAATCACAACGGGTTTCTACTTCTAACAGATGTTTGTATCTAACTCTATTAAAAGTCATAAAATTGACTTCAGTGGAAAATAATTAAGTTCAATGAGCTCTGGATACTAGGGAATTCTTTTTGTCAGAATTCTATTTTGGAAGGGAAAGTATCATAATGTAAACAGACAAGATCTCTCGTTCCTTTTTAAGGTAAAAAAACAGCTTTGACTCATCTCTTATAGGAATCAGGATAGAATTCTGTCTCAGGGTGTGTCTAGACTACATCCCTCTGTCGGCAAAGGGATGTAAATGAAGCACTTCAAAAGTGAAAATGAAGCCGGGATTTAAATATCCTGTGCTTCATTTGCACAATCACGTAATGGCGCTTTTTCGAAAGAGCACCATTACGTGATTATTCAAATGAAACAAGGGATATTTAAATCCTGGCTTCATTTGCGCTTTTGAAGTGCTTCATTTACATCACTCTGCCGACAAAGGGATGTAGTCTAGACACACCTTTGGTGTGTATTATTTCTCTCAATATTCCAGGCCCAAATGGTGGGAGACAAAATGTCTCCCTCACAGTACAGGATACAAAAAATAATTCATGCAGGAAAATTAAAACTCAGAGGGATTGCTTCTCCTAGTGTATATTTATTTTTGTTTCTAATGTAAATAATTTTCAGCATTAAAAATGAGGGGACACCAATGTTGGAAGGAATGTTGGGAGTAAAATGTCCCTCAAAAATGAGTTAGTGAGTTAACGACTTGATAGGTCTAAATGTAGAACTTAATTATTCTGTTTAAAATGGAACAACTCATTTGTAATACTTTTCCTCAGAGCTGTGATTTTAAATCAAATCTTTTGGATGGTCAGCAGTTGTGTTCACATAATTATATACCCAATTTAGTTTTATTTTCTTCTTGTGACTATTTCAAAATAAAATCTGAGAAAGTAAGCAAGAGAGGAAGAAGTTTAGCAAATCAATTTCCCCTGAACTAAACACCTTCCTTTCTGTCATCCTAGAGGCTGTCTGTGTGATTTTAGTGGGTGGAAGAGTAACCAAATAGTTTCTGAAGGCACCAAGAAAAATGAATGGATTTGTGTTTTTACTAGAGGAAAGAAATACTAAAGTTTTATGACTTTATGATGTTTTCCTGAAATCATCACATACCTTTGATTTATTGCAAAGCTGTTTCAGTGGAATAATATAGCACTAAAAGCAGTGGGTTTGTGGTAAATTTAGTCTCTTGCAAAATACTGAATATCCTGCAAAACAGATTTCCAGAATGTTCACTGTAAATTTCAGGAGCAATTCAAAACTTGGGATGTCCGCACTTCAGCACCAACTTTTATGTCCCATCTCTCAAAACCAATGAAATGTACAGCCAGGTCAGAGTGATATATGCCAAACCATCTGCATTATCGTAAGCTCTCCCAAAGGCACTACTGTGCTGACTGAAGATCTGACACGTTAAAATGAATCAGAATGGCAAGTCATCTTAAGTTCTGCTGTAATTCATAATGCCATTGCATTTACAAATAATATCCACCAGGTGGCAGAAGGAAACAAATTACAGTATAATTTAGCAAAACACTTTCTGATCATTATGACTGTAAAGCAAAGCATTAAACTATTGCTATGTACAGTGGGTATCTCTGTGTCAGCAGCTAAAACACCATGTCAGTATGAAAAGACACAGTATCTGGCCATCTACATGTTAGATGAGCCCCCTAGAAGCAATGAAGAATGTTGTTCATTGTTGAAAGATGTTCAAGAGGGCTCCTATAAGTATCGGTGATAATTAATTATATTTTTAATGTTTCATATTTCCTATATGCAGATGTTATGTGTTTTTAAATCTACACACACACTTTCAAGCTTATATTTTAGAACTGAAATCAGGAAATCAATTAGAGCAATATTTTTAACATCCATTCTTAAAGATAAGTTTGTAACTACACAATTCAACAGGTGCTGTGAATGCTCCACAACTCTGAAAACAGGCCACACTTATTTAGGTGCCTAAAGAGGGACTGGAGGAAGGAAAACTGTTCTTTTTGGTGACACTTTTGAAGTATTATCCCAACGCGATACACCAATAATAAACTAAACAGTAATAAGACATCGGGATAAGCTTGTATTCACCCCAGAGTTCTGAAGAAACTGATACGAAATTGCAGAAATACTGTGATTTGTAACTTATCACTGAAATCAGACTTTGTACCAGTTGACCTGGTCTACACTACGGAGTTATTTTGAAATAACCCCCCTTATTTTGAAATAATAAGTAGAGCGTCCACACTACCAAGCCTATTATTTCCTTGGGGACTAAGTTTATTGCAAAATAGTTATTCTGGGAGTTATTATTTTGAAATAATGTCCTAGTGTACACATGCCCTATGATAGCAAGCATAGTGCTGATTTTTGAACAGAGCTTCAGAAGTGATCCTGGTAATGAGACACTCCACTCCAGAGCCTGCACCCTCCAGCCAGAGCCCAGCCCTTTGTCCCAGCCCTGAGCCCTTTAACTCCAGCCTCACCATAGAGCCTTCACCCCCATCTGGAGTCTTCACAATCCTGCAACCTAATCTTCTTCCTCAACCCTAAGTCCCCTTCCACACTCAGAACTCCTTAGCTCCACCCCTACCACATGAATTTTATGTGCACCAAGATGAAGGTGACCTGTTGCACATTACCTCCATATTAGTGCACATAAGAAAATTCTTTCTGCTCAGGGGTGAAAAAATTAGAGGGCGCACTGGTTCAGGCCCTGATTTATACACTGAAGCTGTGTAGTCTGGACGCTCCGTGGTCGACATCAAAAGCATTTGTTGACCTCCCAGGTATGCCAGCTGTTTGTCAGCTCAGCGTCCAGACTACCGCGCTGAGCCGACAAACAGCTGATCAGCTCAGCGTGGCAACCATTTAAATTTAAATGAATCGGCAATTATTTAAATCGCTGCTTCATTTTTCTATGCTGGGTAGTCTAATCTACATGCCTCGGTCGCCAGAAGCATGTAGTCTAGACGTACCCTAAGGGTATGTCTACACTGCAAAGTCATTTTGAAATAATAGCTGTTATTTCAAATTAACTTTAATAGCGTCAATACATGCAAACCACTATTTCAAAATTAATTCAAAATAGCGGAGTGCTTAATTCGCATTTGGTAAACCTCATTCTACGAGAAGTAATACCAAATTCAAAATAGCTATTTCGAAATAAGTGCTGTGTAGACACTTAATTTGAAATAGGGGGCCTCCAGCCTTTCTGTGGGAGCCCTGGTGGCCACTCTGGGCGCAACCAGGAAAACTTACTCTTCTCTCCCTGAGCCCCGGAGCCATTAAATGGTTAGACCCTGGCCACAGTGCTTGTGCCAGTTCCAAGCCAGCCGGTCCAGAGCCAGCAGTGGACATCGGGACCCCTGACCGACTGGCCCCAAAACATGAACCAGCAAGCCACTGGCAGCCAGCCCTCCACCACTCCCTAGGAGCAGTCTGCCAGCTCTCAGGAGCCTGACAGGGGCTGGAGAAGGCGGGCACCTTCCTGGTCGAGGGTGGAGATCATGGACTTTATTCAGGTTTGGGGGGGATGCCCCCAATGTCCCTAATATCTGCACTAGACTGAGGAATGCGGCCGTCTATGGCAGGATAGCTGCCAGCCTGGCCACCAAAGGCCACGTGTGAACCCAGGAGCAGGTCTGCATGAAAATCAAGTCGGTGCGGCGAGACCCCACGACCCTGGGCCCTGAGCTTCCCTTCCCCCTTCTTCCCCTTGCTCCCCCCTTCCAGCTCCCTCTTCTAGGTTTCCCCCTTCCCTCTCCTACCCTTTCTCTTCCCCTCTCCCACCTCCTTTTCCCAGTCTCCCCAGAGGTTCACCCCCCCAGTTTTGTTCAATAAACCCAGTTTCTATTTTTGAACATACGTGTCTTTTGTTTGACATCAGGAAGGGGGGCTAGGGAGGGGTAAGTGGAAGGATGTGAGAGAGGAATGGGGCACAAGCCCCCGGTGGGGAGGACCAGGGTGGCTCTGATGCTTCTGAGGGGTGGACATTCTTCTGCAGGGCCTCCTAGATCCTGACAGCCCTCCAATGGACCCCCCGGATGGCAGGCTGCAGCAAGTGCAGCCAGGCTGATGGCAACGACCCCATGAGACGCACTGGCGTGCCATGGGGCAGCTCTGGCTCCATGTGGCCGAGTGCTGTGGTGTCCCGAGTGTGGGCACTCAGGGTACTCTAAAAGAGGACTGCTTTGCTGTCCCTCATCGAGGTAGACAAGCAAGTGGGGAACCCTGAGAACTGTCTTTCTGGGTGTGGGTAGGGTCCCTTTAAGCACGGAGCTCAGTTAGCCTCAGGCAGCAGCCCCACACACTAAGTCTTAACCTGATGCCCTGCCAGCACTTGTTCCAGACAGTCTCAACTTTGGTTCAGGGTCCACTCAGTTTGGACGCGCTATTTTGAAATAGCAAAATGCTATTTCGAAATAGGTTTTGTGTATAGATTTGTTAATTCGAATTAGCTTAATTCGAATTAACTATTTCGAATTAAGTGAACTCGAATTAACGCTGTAGTATAGATGTATCCTAAAAGCATGTCTACACTAGAAAATTATTTTGAAATAACAACTCCTGAAATAATAATTTTGAAATAGCATGTCCACACAATGGGGAAGCCTCGAAATTAGTCCAAAGCAGACTCCCTTAATGTGGATGTGCTACCTTGATTTAGAGCCCTAAGAAGCACTGGATAATAATTAGTTTGAATTACACTGGGGAGTAGTTATTTTGAAACAGCAGCACCGGAACATTTTGAATTATTTTGAAATAAGCATTATTCCTCATGAAAAGCAGGAGTTATTATTTTGAAATAACCAACCTGTTATTTCAAAATAACAGGCTCAGTAGTGTGGATGTTCCACTTGTTATTTTGAAATATGTAGGCCAGGGCTAAGATGCCACAGGACTCATTATTTTTGCAGACACAGACTAACACAGTTGCCCCTCTGAGACTTGTCACCATTGAAATCAACAGGAATGGAAATGGAGTAAGAGACAGTAAAGGTTTCCCAGTCTAGAATGGAGTGAGATGTGACCTAAAGTCTTTCAGTTAAACTGTCTCTGCATTAGTTTACTCAACTGAAAAATGGATATGCTATGTGCCTGCCTCAGAAGGGTGTTGTGCAGATTGTTTATGAAGCACTTTGGTACTCTTAGATGAAAGATGATGTGTCTGTGAAAAGTGTTGTATGAAATTTTCAGATGCTAATCTGACCCTTTCAAGATTTGCCCATCACTAATCTTATGGTGCAATTTTTCTACCTCCCTCTGGCAGCTGAAAAACAAACAAGTTAAGATCATGCATGTGCTGGAGAACTGCAGAGTATAGTAATTAGCCTTGCTTGACATTCAATAATGT
Organism: Pelodiscus sinensis; assembly: GCF_049634645.1. Classification (NCBI taxonomy): domain Eukaryota; kingdom Metazoa; phylum Chordata; order Testudines; family Trionychidae; genus Pelodiscus; species Pelodiscus sinensis. The sequence goes on along the minus strand of NC_134711.1, from coordinate 67,108,393 downwards.
TGCACACAGTTGATCATTTCTAGCTTTGTGAACCACATTTGCTTGGCAATTTGGATTTCTGCTATTTCTGTAATTATTGCCTGTATACCATACTAACTTCTCCTTTGCTCACGTATTACTCATGAAAAACATGATTCAGTCAAGCTCATTTTGTGCCTCATTCTGCAAATATTGAAATCAATCTGCAAACTTTTGAGGGGGAGTCAGAAATCTTACTTATTTTCTGTCCTTGAAAGATAAAGTGTCCATTTACCACATTCTATAAATAAATATGGAAGGTCAGATTCTCATTCTTGGATTGTCTATTTTGCATTCCTCTGGCAGAAGAAAGTGGATTTAAAATTTTCTGGGTGGCATTAAAGTGGAGTACCAGTCTTTACACCACTCTCTCGATTCCTCTCTTGTAGGGGATGTTTTGGGGCTAGAACAGTTCATGGTTAAAATATGCGGATTCTTAGGCTACAATAACAAAGAGATGACCTTAGGATGTTCTTAATTATAGGGTACGTCTAGACTACAAGCCTCTTTCGAAAGAGGCTTTTTCGAAAGAATCTTTCAAAAAAGCCTTTTTCAAAAGAGACCATGTAGACTGCAGCCTCTTCTTTTGAAAAAGTGAGCCGCTTTTTCGAAAGAGAGCACCCAGGCAGTCTGGATGCTCTCTATCGAAAAAGCCCTGTTTGCATTCAAGAACGCCTTTTTTCGAAAGAGTACTTTCAAAAAAAGGCGTTCTTCCTCTTGAAATGAGAGTATCGCCATCGAAAGAAAAGCCACATTCTTTCGATTTAATTTCAAAAGAATGCGGCTGTAGTCTAGACGCAGGTGAAGTGTTTTTTTTCGAAAAAAGGCTACTTTTGTCGAAAAAACCCTGCAGTCTAGACACAGCCATACTGGGAGCTGGACTGACTCCCTGTAGTTCCCAGCATGTCTTGGAGGTGTCATGGAAAGTTGATGTCATGCCCCTTTACTTCCCTTAACCAGATACAAAGACTGTATCTGTGAAAGTACAGAATACTTGTAAATAAGATTACAAATCTGAGAAACTGAATGGAATGATTTATTATTCATTTATTTCTATGTCCATATATTCAGTAGCCTTTCATGGGTGTTGTGAAGACTGGAAGCATTTGCAGCTCAAGTAGAGATATTTTATTGCCCAAACCTCTTTTTCTTTTTTTTCTTTTTTTTTGGCATAACATGCAGATTTTGTGATAGCTAAACTTTCTGTGAATTTGTGGTAGTTTCACTGAATTATTCTTGACAAACTCTTCCTCCACTCAATTTTTTGTTTTTAAAAGGTCAAAATGAAACATTTCAGTTTTGGGTTTAAAATAACTTTTTGATATTTCCATCAACTTTGTCAAAATTAAAAAAAAAAACTTAATATCAAACCAAAACTGTTATTCTTGAGTTGAACAATATGGTTTTTCTGTCCAAAAAAATATATTTTTTATTTGGTTTGGTTTGTTCTTTCATTTTCAATCTGCCACAAATTTTAAAAAATTGATTTGACTCAATATTTCCTAATATTTACCAATGTCAACCATCCCAAAAAATCAGTTATACACCCAAATCTAGGCTCAATCCCTTTGTCAAGAACTCTATTCTAACTGCATGAAAAGTCTTCAGGCAACTGATTACAGCCTGCAAGACATATCATAAGATTAGCATTTGGGGCATGATTTTAGGATGGCAGATGCTATAATAGGCAGTAACTGAGATGATAAATATTTCAGGGAATTATTACCATTCATGATTGTATTTCATTGAAGAAATAAAGTGTCTTGAACCCTCCTTACATAACACCGAAGTATGAAAAGCGTAAATTTTTCAATAGCATTTTTACACGTTGAAAAATATTTGAGTTTAAAAATAAATGCTGTTCTGATCACCAGGTAATCTCAGCTCCAGCTCATAAACCTTATTAAAAAGTAAGCTTGCTCTGAAATATTTTCAACCACTTTGTAGAGCTGGACTTTAGTTAGAGCTCTATAATCCTAGAAACATCATTTATAATTAGACACCTCATCCTTTGCATGAAATATTAAACCAGAGTTTCATCTTAAGTGTCTTTGACTGGTTCTCCACAAAGAGATTAAAGATCCCGTAGCATTTTTCATTTTCTTCCCTTATATACCCACACTGAGATTTTGAAAGGAGTGTACGGTCGCAGCTCTAAGCCTTTTCCATGCAGAATCCCACTTCGGTTATAACATGTTTCCTTCAGCTCTGATTCCCCTCTTACCATTCCAGACTCTATGGGTATGGCTACACTATTCTATGGGTATGGTTCGAACTAAGGTGGCTAATGTAGTCATTCGAACTTGCAAATGAAGCCTGGGATTTAAATATCCCGAGCTTCATTTGCATGTTCCTGGGTGCCACCATTTTTAAATGCCCGGTAGCTTGAACTACCTACATGCGGCACGGGCTAGGTAGTTCGAATTAGCACTCTTAATTTGAACTACTGTTACTCCTCCTGCAATGAGGAGTAACGATAGTTCGAATTAAGAGTGTTAATTCGAACTACCTAGCCCGTGCTGCGTAGCCATGGGTAGGTAGTTATTGCTACCGGGCATTTAAAAATGGCGGTGCCCGGGAACATGCAAATGAATCCCGGGATATTTAAATCCCAGGCTTCATTTGCAAGTTTGAATGACTACATTAGCCACCCTAGTTCGAACTAAGGTGGCTAGTGTAGCCATACCCTATCTGTCTCATATTGAGCAATATGAGAAGAGCAAGCAGTCATAACTCCTGACCCCATCACATAGGTTGATTACAGTGAGAAGTTATTTGAAATTATTTTCACTCTACAATCACTTGATGATTACCCATTTCTGTTCACTCCCTCTGGAGCACCTGCCATCAGCAACAGAAGACAGGATACTGGGCTAGATGGATCTTTGGTCTGACTCAGTATGGCCGTTCTCATGTTCTTATATACAAAATGTTCTGCTGAACCCCAAAGAGCCAGCCATATTGCCAAGTTCATATTAGGTTGTATCTTACCCAAAATGCCATGCTGCCAGCCAATCCTTTAGCATATACAATTAAAGATTAAGAACCCATGATCTACAGAATGTAGGCATTTCAGTGGAAGCTATATTTTTAAATCCTCTAGACTGCTCTGAAAATCTTATCTAAGTACTTCATTTTGTACCTCCTGTTGGTGAGTTTTAGTCCTCATTCCCATGATTCATTCATCCAATGTTTTTCTAATGTACTTATTACCATCACCATGGTAAATGGAAATTAATCTCACACTCTCTTCCTTCAACATGGAAATTATATTCATTTATACTACCACTTAGACAGCCTCTGAATTTGATCTGTGACATATAGGAAAACAGCCATGTTAGAAAAGGATTGATGATTTATATGAGCAAGTTAAACAAGATTTAATAAGGACTCTCCTTGTCACTGCAGTCCTGTGATGATACAAATGTATACCTGCGAATGTGGATATGCCAGGAGCCAGTGCCCCACACTGGTAGTTCATTGAGAGTGCCCCTCACCACTATGCCTCTGGAGAGGAGACATATATGACTATGTCTAAACTACAATCCTCTTCTGAAAGAGGAATGTAAATGAGCCCAATTAAAAATGCAAATGAAGCACGATTTACAAATCTTACACTTCATTTGCATAATTGCATGAGAGCACTTTTTTGAAAAAGGATTTTTCGAAAAAGAAACTGCAGTCTAGACGTGGTTCTTTCGAATAAAAAACTTTTTTGAAATAACCTGTACACATTTTTCAGGAGTACGGGTTCTTTCGAAAAAGGGGGGTTTCTTTCAAAAGAACTGCGTCTAGACTGCGGTTTCTTTTTCGAAAAACCCGTTTTTGAAAAAGCGCTCTCATGCAATGATGCAAATGAAGTGCAAGATTTGTAAATCTGTGCTTCATCTGCATTTTCGATAGGGCTCGTTTACATTCCTCTTTTGGAAGAGGAATTTAGTTTAGACGTGCCCATAGACAGCAGTATGGAAACGGATGGTGGTGGGGTTGGGGGGCAGGGCAGAGGCCAAAACTGAGGTTGGCTCATCTGCACCGGAGGAACTGCCAGCACAGGGCCCTGGCTTCTGTGCATACTGATTTATATCTGCGGACATCTGCATCCATGGGTATAAATTTGCCTGTGCACAGGACTCTGCTTGTCACCTTTAACCATTTCTCAAAGCCCAGATGTAGGTAGAGGCACTTTACAAAATGGGCCAAGAGACCACAAATTAAGTTTAATGCTAAACATTTAGGTTTTCACAGATACCCCAGCTTTTTTATGGTTAGACTAGCATTTTCCTTGTCTTTTTAGTACTACTCCCCAGCTAGTGGAGCTATTGCAGCAGCTGCTAGGAAACCTGTGTCTGAATTTATGTATACCGGGAGAAATTGCTTAATAATAAAATTAACTTTCAGTGCCAAATAGAACAAGTAAGATGGGAACAGTCACCTTTCAAATTACTATTTGAGAGTTTTGTTAGGAAATTGAGTGAAAGGAATAAACTATAATGACACAAAATCAGCATGGATTAAAAACTGGTTAAATTGTAAGTCTCAGAACATAATTGTGAATGGGGAGCCATCATTGCCTGAATGTGCCTTTTTTCTGTGATCCAGCCACTCAAATAACAATGGAAGGGAAGTCAAAGTACTGTGGGCAGCAGCATGGGCTACCTACTTGAGTTTACACCAAAGGTCCTGGTAAGATGTGTATCTCATGTTGCTGTGGCTTCAGCCTTCTCACTCTTGGTATGTCTACACTACAGCGCTAATTAGGACTAACGCATCCAGACTAAAAAACTAGTTCAGATTAGCGTTTTGCTAATTCGAACTAGCATGTCCACATTAAGTGGACCCTGAACCGGGGTTAAGGATGGCCGGAAGCAGTGCCGGCAGGGCATCAGATGAGGACTTAAAGCGTGGAGCTGCTGCCTCAGGCAAGCTGAGGGCTGTGCTTAAAGGGACCCGACCCCCACCCCGGACAGACAGTTCTCAGGGGTGCCCCGCTTGCAAAGAAGTCCTGGCTTGGAGTGCCCTGAGTGCCCACACTGGGCACATCACAGCACTCGGCCATCAAACCGGCTGCACTTGCCGCAGGCTGCCATCTGGGGAGAGGGGGCAATTGGGGGGCTGCAGGAGAGCTTCCACCCCCAGAAGCCCGCAGAGCCAGCCCAGTCCTCCCCATCGGGGGCTCGTACCCCATTCCTCCCTCACCTCCTTCCATTTACCCTTCCCTAGCCCCCCTTCCTGATGTACAAAATAAAGAAAATGTGTGGTCAAAAATAGAAACTCTCTTTATTGAACAAAACTGGGGGAGACTGGGAAAAGGAGGTGGGAGAGGGAAGGGCGACTACAATGATAAGAGGTCCCATATGAAGAGAGGCTAAAGAGACTGGGACTTTTCAGTTTAGAAAAGAGAAGACTGAGGGGGGATAGGATAGAGGTCTATAAAAGCATGAGTGGGGTGGAGAGGGTGCATCAAGAAAAGTTCTTCATTAGTTCCTATAATAGTAGGACTAGAGGACGCCAAAGGAAAGGAATGGGTAGCAGGCTTCAAACTAGTAACAGAGAGTTCTTCTTCACAAAGCAAAGAGTCAAACTGTGGAACTCCTTACTGCAGGAGGCTGTGAAGGCTAGAACTAGAACAGAGTTTAAAGAGAAGTGAGATAAAGTGATGGAGGTTGGGTCCATGGAGTGGTATTAGCCAGGGGGTAGGAGTGGTGTCCCTGCCCAAAGTTTGTGGAAGGCTGGAGAGGGATGGCTTGGTTACTGTCTTCGGTCCATCCCCTCCAGGGTCCCTAGGGTTGGCCGCTGTGGGCAGACAGGCTACTGGGCTAGATGGACATTTGGTCTGACCCAGGATGGCCATTGTAAGCTCAGGGCTCATGGTCGGGGGTCTCAGTGAACCACCTTGATTTTCATGCATGCCTGCTCCTGGGTGGCCAGGCTGGCAGCTCTCCTGCCCTAGACGGCCGCTTTCCTGTTCCTAGTGCGGAGGTTGTGGACGAGGTCCACGATGTCCGCACTAGACCAGGCGAGTGCCTGCCTCTTGCGGTCCCGGGCAAGCTCCCGGGAGCCGCCAGCCTGGTCCCGGGAAGAGGGGGAGGGCTGGGGGGTATCGGGTGGCTGGCTCGAGCCGTGCCAGGTGCATGGTCTGCTAGCTGGGTGCTGGCAGGCTTGCACCTGGCACGGGCATCGTAACCAGCCCGTGCCCCTTTAAGGGATTCGGGGCCGGGAGGGGGGCAATAGAGTTTCCCTGGTGTTGGCCAGAGTGGCCACCAGGGAAAGCTGTGGAGGACTAGCCTCCCACTAGTTCGAATTAAGGGGCTACACACCCCTTAATTCGAACTAGTAAGTTCGAACTAGGCTTAGTCCTCGTAGAATGAGGTTTACCTAGTTCGAACTAGCGGAGCGCTAGTGTAGCGCCTATCAAAGTTAATTTGAACTAACGTTAGTTAGCTCGAATTGACTTTGTAGTGTAGACATACCCTCTCTTCCACTATTTCCTTATATTCTTTGTCAGTCGGTGTGTTGAGGGCAGCCCTCACTGGAAATGCCAGGTTAGGGCAGGCTGCAAAAAATGAGAGCAGACAGTCCCAAGACGGGTGATTAATACTGAAGTAGACTTACCAACCAGTCGCAAACTGATTCCCCCAAACTTGTTATCAAGGAGCAAGCAAGCAAGAAATCACACTGCTCCCTTATTGAATTTGTGTTCTCTGGCTCCCAATCAGCACATTGGCTGATTACAGTGAGAAGTTATTTGGAACTCTTTACACTTTACAAAATATTCTTCTGAACTCCGATGGGCCAGCTATATTGGCCGGCTAATATTAGGTGGGATGTTACCCAAAATACCATGCTTCCAGCCCATTCTTTAGCATCTAAAATTAAAGGTTTGTTATAGAGAGGACAATGAAAGAAGAAGAGATTTGTTAAATGTAAAAACAGTCACATAAATACAAAGATATCACATAGATGAGGTGTTTTGAAGTACTGGGAGTTTGATGGCTTGAAGGACCCCTCTGGAATACATGCACAGCTTGGACTGATCATTCATTCCTTTGTTCAGAGGTTTAGTTTTCAAAAAATATGCGTATATTCTTTTGCCATGTGGTTTATACTTCCTTTGCCCCAAACATAAGCAACACAGCCCATGACATCGAAGCCATAGAGTTCTGTCACAAGTCTACCACATGCCTTGACTTCTCATAACCAGAGGTGAAAGTAAGCCAGTGAGCTTTGTTGCCGAGCCCCAGCAAGAAGCCGGCTGGTCCACTGGGACACTTGGCTGTAGTGGGAGCTCCCAGCCCTACTCCTGGCTTCCTGCAGTTTGCCACACTCAGCAGCAGACAGCCAGGCAACTGCCCTAGACCAGTATTCCCTCTAAGCTGCACGGCAACACAGCTTAACAGGTGATTAATCAACCCCGCCCAGTCAGTCAACTCTGTGCACATCCACACAGCACTTATTTTGAAATAGAGCACTCTTCCTCCGACTTCCCTTACTTCTCGTAAAATGGAGGTTACAGGAGTCAGAGTGTGAAGTCCTCTGGCTGGACATTATTGCAACATAATGTTGAAACAATTGCTTGTAGAGCTTTGTTATTTTGAAATAATTCCTATTATTCCAAAATAATGGTGCTGTGTAGATATAGCCTATGTGTTGTCTGGGACTGTAGTGGGCCCGCTATGCATCCTTGAAATCCCTTCCCCCTTGCATGTACTTGCCCTCTTTGCCCCCTGCTTGCTCCCCATTTACTTTCTTGCCCTTGCTTGCCAGGAGCCGTTAAAAAGCAACAAATTAAAACAAACAAGCTACAAGCCAAAATTCTCGTGTTTTAAAGCGGTTTTATAAGTGTGCCTGAAAATCAGGCAAGTGCAAATGTGCATGCTGGAAATGTGACCCTTAAAGAGCAGCATCTTGTTAATGCACTAAGCATTCTGTCAGACTTCCTACATTTAATTGCCGATTTAAAGTTCTGCAGTGGTTCAGAATCAAAGGTCAAGATGACACACGGCATCTTTTAGAAATAAACATGATAATATAATGAATGCAAGCATGAATGGAGTTAAGAATAAAGAGAAAGTTTCCAAATGAGTTTTAGGGGTTGCGAAGCAGCGAATCAATTCTATAAGAACTTCAGTGATATGGTCTTAGTATTGCAAATCGTCACAAGCTTTTTCCTTCAGATTCTCCAAGTTCTTTATTTAGGGCTCAGGTGAAAGTGCCATATTGTTTAGGAGATGTGCAATGTGCCTCAGGTGACGTGTGACCAGGATTCATCACCAAATTTGGTCCACTTCCCATTGAAGTCAATGGAAGACTTCCATTGACTTCAGTGGGCTTTGAATTAAGGATGTACTACTGAGGGGATTTAGCCCACATGGTGTCCGACTGACCACTGTCATCATTCTCCTTCTTACATCCCATATTTGGGGGGTTGTTTATTCAGTGGTGTTAGGGCAACAACATCTGTTTAGACATTTAAATTAAAGTTAAAGACCTTTCTTTTTTAATCAATTTTTTATGTTTTCCTAATGTATATGCATCACCCTCATCTGGAACAATTTATTTAATGCATTTTGGCCTGTTTTACCTATCACTGATATTTTTCATTTGTTTCATTCAACAGCATTTTAAGACATGATGTGCATGAAAACAGCTTTATAAATGAAGACTGATTACTCAGTAACATTTGTCCAATAAACGACGATCTTCACAAAAGGCTGTGGAAATATTGCATACTGTTTGACAGCATTACATGCCTGGCAACTATGCTGATTTAGTGGATTCTGTAGCTGCTATTTTCTTCTGATACCATGCATGTGGCTATTGAATTTTGACATAATAGGAAATCTGCAGGCAAACATTTTGCTTAAAAGCTTTTTGTGAGTTTATTTTTCCTCCAGGATGGGACCAAATAGGAAAAAATCTTTTTATTTTTTATTTTTTTAAATTAGTCATTCTGCTACTGCTGGTACTAATCAGCTTGTTTGATATCATGCTAAACAGCACAGCTGGAGAAAGAATTTTCTCTCTGCCTGAAAGAATCATCTGAAGAGAGTAAGTGAGAACCAATGGGAAAAGTGTAGGAACAGTAGCCAGAGGATTTCAAAGCCATTGTAACACTGTAAAATGTTTTGACAATTGGGATAAAGTAGTGTAGAGCATGAGAAAAGGGTATGAACTAGGGGGAGTTAAAGAAAGAAAGGGAGGAAGGAAGGTACGTAGGAAATGAAGATAGGGTTGGTTTACTCCTGGCTTATTAGCTTTGGGAAGTGTAAGGCCTGGTCTATACTAACTCAATAAGTTGACCTAAGATATGCTACTTCAGTTTCATGAATAGTGTACCTAAGTCAATGTAATTTAGATCAATTTATCGTGGTATCTACATCAGGTTGTGTTCACAGGAGATGCTTTCTTGCTGTCTTCCCTTATTTTTCTCTCAGAGCTGGAGAATCAGTGTCAACAGTAAGGCACTCTGCCATCAACTTAATCGATCTTCATCAGACCTTCTAAATTGACACCCACTGCATCGATTGCAGCAGTACCAACCTACTGGTAAGTGAAGACTTAACACAAATAAAGACCTCTATCAGCAACAAGTCCAGGGTGGAAAGTTGTATAATCTTGTCCCTGCTGGGAGACCCTCTTACTAAAAAGGGGATGACATTGGCCACAGGGAGAGTATGGCCTGGACACTGAGGCAATATACTTCTTCACATCATCCCAGCTACAAGCTCTTAAAATTAAAAATTCTCATAAGCACTTTATTAAGCACAGACTTGTCAGAGTTTGGCAAGTGAATTATCTGAAGATTCCATGTGCTACAGCCAAGCAGACGGGGCTGAGCAAGGCTTTACCTACATTTGCTGTCCCCAGATGCTGTGGGTCTTGGTAATAGCAGGTTCAGGAAATGAGAGCAGAGTGATTATATCTCCTCTGCTTTCCCTTTCTGTTATTGGGCAGCATGGAGAAAGAAGCTGTCTGGTATAAATGAAGAGGGAATTAACCCTGCATTTGGTGGGAATTAGTGAGGGAATAGTGAAGGGAGTATGTTGAAAGAAGTACAGATGAAGTGGCTGGAGAGGGGAAACTGGGACTGGGCCAGGACATGAAGAGAGTATAGTGGGATGAGTATCAGAGGGGTAGCCGTGTTAGTCTGAATCTGCAAAAGCGACGAGGAGTCCTGTGGCACCTTATAGACTAACTGAAGTGTAGGAGCATAAGCTTTCGTGGGCAAAGACATGCGTCTGACGAAGTGGGTCTTTGCCCACGAAAGCTTATGCTCCTACACTTCAGTTAGTCTATAAGGTGCCACAGGACTCCTCGTCGCTTTAGTGGGATGAGGAGTCTGTAGATGGAGACTGTGACAAAGTAGGTGGGAAAGATAGGGACTTGGGTGGGAAGGTCCAAAGGGGTGAGTAGAATTGGCTGAGCACGGAGGCATGGATTGGGATGAAAGCCCCAAGTATCCAGATTGAAACTTGGTAGGTAAAAAGACTAGGATTGAGATGAGAAGTCAAAGAGATGAGGAGAGACTGGGACAAAGGACCTGTAGTTTCAAAAGAGTCACAACTGGGACAAGGACAGGCTGGAGGGACAGAAGAAAAAGGAGGCAGGAGAGTCTGTGTCCAGTAGAGCCCACTTCTCCCCAGAGTCTGGAATGGACACCGAGATCCTGCAGAATTGTTGTAAAAAATAATCAATTTCGGAGTGCTTCAGATGCTCTAATGGTGAGCACCACTAAAACTCCTGCAATGAAATTAATAATTTTATATCCAGAGTAAGGTTTGAATGGTTTGCAATAAACAAGGGTTGGGGTCACGCATTAAACAGGGAAGTGAAAACACACTTGTGGATAACTTGCTCATTAAGTGAGCCCCACCCATCCTGTATGCTTCTTGAAGCAGGGGGTCTTGTGGAAAAGAACACCATATGTTCCTATAAAGAATGTGTCATAAGGCACATGTACAAAGCACCTGAGTTAAAATTGCACTGGTAATAGCTTTTGAGTTTCAACTTTGTATCATTAATCTTCTTTAGTGTATGTGTGTGTGTGTGTGCCTGCGTCTAGCACTGGGGTCATGCATGACACTTTACAAACAGTTAATGCTTGAAAAAGTTTAGAACTTATATATAGACCACATTTAGATATAGAAAAGACAAGTAAAGTGGAAGATAAAACTTCATGCTGATTAAATGCTAAATTAAAACAGTAATAATAATAGTCATATTGGCCTCTGTCTCCTTATTTCCAGCTAGTCCAAGTTATGAAACCATGGCCCAAATTCTCTGCTTGTGGAAATGAGCGAATCTCCACTGAAATCACAAAAGCTCCAGTCATTTACACCAGTGACGAATGCAACATGATGGCTGTGTCTAGACCGGCAAGTTTTTCCACAAAATCATCTGCTTTTGCGGAAAAATTTGCCAGCTGTCTACACTGGCCGCTTGAATTTCCGCAAAAGCACTGATGATCTCATGTAAGATTGTCAGTGCTTTTGTGGAAATACTATGTTGCTCCCATTCGGGCAAAAGTCTTTTTCCGAAAAACTTTTGCGCAAAAGGACCAGTGTAGAAAGCAGAGATTTGTCTTCCACAAAAAAGCCCCGATCGCGAAAATGGTGATCGGGGCTTTTTTGCGGAAAAGCGTGTCTAGATTGGCCACGGACGCTTTTCCGCAAAAAGTGCTTTTGTGGAAAAGCGTCCTGCCAATCTAGACGCGCTTTTCCGAAAATGTTTTTAACGGAAAACTTTTCAGTTAAAAGCATTTCTGGAAAATCATGCCAGTGTAGACGTAGCCGAAATGTCTTGTCTTTCCTTATTGCTCTGTTTTGAATTCCTCTCCTTTTTCTCTTGGCACTTGATGCTATGGATGGGATACTTGTGATCCAGCCCATGGCAGCAACATAATACTGAATCACCTCATGAACGGGCAGACTATTTTGCCATCCCAGTAAACCTTGTTCCACAAGGGATAATGGATGGCTTGAAATAGCATGTTATTTTGAAATTTGGTACTGCGTAGACTTGCCAATTTTCAAATTTCAAAATAGATTAGAAATAAGATACTCAATTTGCATAGCACAAATTGCGTAGCTTATTTCAAGCTTAGGGTGCTGTGTTGATGCATCCTAAGATTTTTTTTTCTTTTTTTGTATTTTGACACTAGACCAGCTTTAATTTAACGAGACAGGATCCAGAGTGGAAAACGTTCCTATGACAGTTCTCGGGGGAACCCAATGCTATGAGTTACCCTGTTCCCACCTGCTTCCTACATGAAAGTGGACCAGCTCCCTGACACTCCCAGTCTTTCAGTCATTCAGCCTTTCTCCTCTGAGCTTCACAGTCCTAACTTCACCTTGCAAGTTAACAATAGGTGCATCCAATATACAAGTCACTGTGAATTGTTCCCCTGTGGTGTCCAGCCCCTACACAAATTACAGATCACCAGCACCCAAAGGTGTGGTGTACCCCAGTTTACAAATCTTACCTTAAATGTCTGTTTCTGTAAAACCACCCATCACATGTGAGCGCTAATAATAAACCAAAAGAAAGAATAACGATTTAGCTAGAAAGAGCCGTGAGTGATGGTAACAAATGGTTACAATACAAAACAAAGTCAAACTTGGGTCTACAGTTATAGTTGCTTTCCCATCTAACACAGTAGCTCTTAAGCCCGAACTTGCATAAGCTGTCTGGTTTCTCAAGAACTAGTGTCCAAATGATCAAGGAATGGGATTTCATCAGTGAATGGATAAAGAGTGCTTCTGCCTTAGCTGTGCTATACTGAAAGCAGACCTTTATTTCTATTCGCAGATTTTGATTAGGGCTGTCAATTCATCTGCATTAACACCTGCAATTAACGCAGGGCAAGATTAATGCATTAAAAAAATTAACGCATTAATTGCAGACATTAATGCTGTGCTGCCCCTTTGATGTGCCACTCCAGTGCTTCAAAGGGGCAGTGTTGCACAGAGCCCAGGGTCAGCTGGGAACTCCAGATGATCCCAGGCTTCTGTGGTGCTGCCCCTTTGAAATGCCGCCGCTGCGTTTCAAAGAGGCGGCTGCACTGAGTCTGAGTCAGCTGAGGACTCCAGCTGATCCCGGGCTTCCGCAGTGCTGCCCCTTTGAAACACCACTGCAGCGTTTCAAAGGGGCAGCACACGTGATTAATCATGATTTGTTTTTTTAATTGCTTGACAGCCCTAGTTTTGATTGTTTGCAGTTTCCTCTGATGACTTCCCTTTCAAAATCTTAGTATTGCAGGAGGCTAAAAAACAGCCTTTTTTTGCATCACTGGCCTAACAGGGCAGGATAGGAAATCACCATTGCCTGAATGAACCATCACTGAAATACATTTGTCCTGGTGACTCATTTATACTCCAAGTCCATACAGTGCACCTTTAATATAAATACATCATTCATGAAATATTGCCCACACGTATACCTCTCAATGATTATGATCTTGACAAGTTATGAGCTTTCTGTTGCTGCTTTACATATTACAGTCGTGTATAGGTATCCTGTAAGACTTGTGTTTGGTGTAGTGAGATTGTCAGGTCTCAGGAAAGTTGTTTGCAAGGAACAGGGGACCCTTTGTTAGGAAGCCTCTGTGGTACTGTTACTAATTAGCTATGTGAGAAAACATCTCATCACACAAAAGAGGATTATCAAGTTTAAAGACTACAGAAAATTACAAAGACTTATGGACATGACAGTGCAGATTAAAAGGACAAATCAACTTTTCCAGACAGGTTAATACTGTATACCATTGAAATGCTCATCTTGCCATTCGTACACACACTCAGAGATAACAGGCCTTACTCTCATAGTTTGAATTTGGTCAGAATCTGCACTTTCTTTGAATATTGGAAGTGCTGGGATATACAGTTTTGGCCTCACCAGAAGTTTCTCTCTTGATTTTTCACTTGATGTCATGAAAATCATGGAGAAAATAATGAAGTATAGCAACTGGGCTCAAGAATAAAACACTTTATCAAATAAATAACATGTCAGACCTTACAATCCACTGACGGTTTGAAGAGAATGTTAACAGCATCAGCTCGGCTACCATTACTCCCACCAGCAGGCAGGAATTTTTATAAATATGATCTTTCAGCTATTTCATTAACCTTATACTCCCACACACCAAACTGGAGCTTTAAGGCACCTTTAATGTGGTCTGTGTTTTCCAAATGGCTGTAATTCCAACCTGAAGCTTATTTCATCCAGAGAGACTATTTACTAACCCCGGACTTTAATGCCTTATTGTTACATTCTATTTTTATTGGAATATTTTATAATATACATTTGTACTATATGTTAGAATTTAAAACACTGATATTTTATTACTAAATAGTATTATTTCTTATTGTCTTTCCTATTGTCTTCCTGTTCCCTTGGTGCACAACAATAAACCTCTTGATTGGGAAAGGAAGAGATATTCTAATGAGTCTAACACATTCGATAATAGTTGTTATTCCTGTGAGTAACACCTCTGTACTTTGTAATACTGTATCTTCATGTGTCTAACCTGATGAGATGTCAGTGCAATGTAGAAAAAATGAATGTTGTATAAATGCCACCTGTGTTTAGCCTCTGCCCTCCCAAAAATATTAGTGATATGCATCTACACAGCAAGCAGTTATTTCAAAATAGTGTCAAAATACTGTCAAGCTGGAGGACTTCTTACTCCGACTCTTAGCCCTCATTGTACAAGGAATAAGGGAAGTCAGAAGAAGAGTGCTCTATTTCAAAATAAGTGCTATATAGACACTCCCTATTTTGAAATAAGCTATTTCAAAATAAGATATGCAATTGACATAGATCAATTTGTGAAGCTTATTTCGACTTAAGCCCTGCTGTGTAGACACACCCTAAATCTAGTTAGGGATACACAATGTTTTGAAGGAAATATTTTTCAGTGCAGATGAAGATTTAGCAACAACAATTCTGTTGTGATTCACGTCAATTTCACGAAGTGGTTAGTTTAATAGGGAAAAAAACCCTGGAAATTCAAAAAACCTCTGTTTTGCTTTGACATTTTTTTAAACAAATCTTTTTGATGTTTCCGTTTGAAATTACATTTTTTCTAAAACTTGCTTTAATTGTATTAAGTAAGAATCCAAAAACATTGAACAATGAACAATGGTAAAAAATTAAACCTTGAACAATGGTAAAAATTAAAATGAAAAGATTTGGGCTTTGCTGAAACAAAACATTGAACTCAACCTGAAGCAATTTTTTTTTAAGTCTTGAACCAAAACTTTTCACTTATAGCCACTAACTGAGTGCTTCTCATTTTCCAGGTACCCAACATGAGGCACTTGGGATCAGCTATGTGAAGAGCTGAGTTCTCAGAGCAACAAGTGAAATCTGTGAGAGCTCTGCTTTGAGAATATACATTATAAAAATGCAAGATATGCTAACCATGTGTTGCACATATATATATAACATTTGTTAATTGATTTTAACAGGCATTATGGATATGTATACTGTCCATTATCACTCCATTTCTTGTTTTTCTTTTGGTTTGCTCTCGAGCTAAGCTAGGAAGTTGGGAAAAGGGAAGCATTTTCCCTTATCTGTGTCTCTAGGCAACTTCCATTCACCACTACATATAAAATCAATTGACTAATTTTGTTGATTTAATTTTTGCTTCTCTTCCTTTGGGGCCTCAGGATGTGTTGAACAGATACTGGAGTTTGGAGTTTGACCTTTTTAGGCACCAATTCCTTGTTAAGGAGTTTCAGCTAAAAACTCAAGTCAGCTTGAGCGTTAGCTAGGCCAGTGTCCTTTGTGGTTCTGATGAGCCTGTAAGTAATCAATAATGGGATGATTCTGACTAAATGATTAAGAGTTAAAAAAAATCCTTGAAGTCAATCCAGCCATTGTCCATTTGCAGATGGTACTAGCCTGCACTGTCCTACCTCAAAGGCTATATCTACATTATGGGGCTTTATCAGAAGAAAGTATACAAATTGTTCTCCGCAATTTGAGTACCTTTTTCCGATAGTTTTTTTCAGAATAGGGTTTTCCAAAATCTACACTGGGCCAAATTTTGGGGAAAAAAACCTCTTTCAGAAGAGCCCTTCTTCCTCATGGGAGGAGGAAGACAGGGCTTCCGAAAGAGCATGTCTGCTCTTCTGCAAAAAAAAAAAAAAAGGGTGGGAGGAGGAGAACAGACACACCCCCTGGATACCAAAGGTATCCCGTAAAAACCCCATAGTCTAGACATAGCCAAAGAGACCCATTTCAATAGAATGATGCTATTCAAGACATTTAATTTAGTGATAAAGGGTCTGATCCATCTCCTGTTCGCAGGGAAGCAGTGAGGAGGGGCAGCGTAGCACTCTGATCCCAGAAGGGGTAGAGCCCGGGGCAGAAGGAGCAGGACTGGGGAAGCCAGCCCACAGTTCTGCCCCCCCCCCCCCCCCCATCAGCACTGCCTGGAGCATGCCTCACAGTACTCTGGTGGCCATTTAAAGGGCCCAGGTGCCACCATTGCCTTCTGAATCATTGGAACCCAGGGAAGTTGCCCTCTTTGCTCTTTGGACAAGCTTGCTTTTTTTCTCACCAATCCTACAATGCATCCTAGCCCAGTTCACAAGGTTATTCCACTCAGTTGTCTCTTGAACAAAAGAAACATGACAATTTGGGGATTTGTATCATTCACCTCTACCCCAGCCCTTGCACCAGACACTGTATCAAATGAACCATTAGAGGGGGAAATCTTACACAACCTTAAATATAGTCATTGTTCATGGAAATTTCTTTGTATATTTTTCTTAGTCTGGTAAATTAACAGGTGCCATGGTAATGAAATCTGTATTACAGTGCATAGAACATACACCTCTGGCATTGTATGTATACATCAGTGATAATAAAAGGCATACTTGTGTCATTTAGGCATAGATCAAAGTAAAAAGTGGCACTTAGAAACACAGCCCAAAAAGAGCACAGAGAGATTCTGCCTTACTAAAACACAGATCTTACAAGCAAGACTCTTGCACGGGGGGAAGAGTATTTGAGTACATCTCTTTATGAGGTGGAAAATACTCTGGGTGAGTAGAGTCATGACTCCAGTGATGCCCTCCCTCCTCCCTCCTCTCCCCTCCCCACCTAGCTACTCGAGGGGGTCTAATCAGACCCCTAGCTTTGAAAGCTACAACATGGCCATATAAAGTAAGAAGCCGTGCTCCCTTTATTCCCTCGCAAAGGCTGTGTTAGGGCTAGGCACAACGGAGAAGAAATTTGCACAAAATGGGACAAGGATGAGAATACTTCCACATGGGCTCCAATCCATCCAGATCTGCTCTGAATTCTAAGTCAGGGCACTAATCCATAACATGAGCCTGCTTCCACATACAATTCATACAGTCTAAAACAGTAAAAAATATGTGGGCCTTTAATGCAAGCTGCTAGTATAAAATGATGTGAATAACATAACAATTTTAAACCATTTCATTGAACTGCTTTGACAGCTGTATTTCTTTTGATGTCATTTTTTACTGACTTCCTGCTTCATTCGTTTCTGTAGTTATTATCCACTACTTTTAATTTTTATGTATTCCACTGCTGGCACTGCATTTATGAGGATTGTATGGTACTTCACAGCATTTAGGTTCCCTCTATAAAGCCTTAAATGTGATCCTTCCATGGTGCATACAACATGAAAGCCTGACTAGATGGGAAAAAACATATTTTCAAAATACATGGTTATAAAATTTTAAATACCCCTTGGATCCCATAGACATGCATTTAACATAGTTTAAAATGTTAGTTGTCTAAGGGAAATCAATCTTTGGCCCCCTGCCTGTGTTGTGGTTACTTTGCAGATATGCATTTGAAGCTGGGTACGCTTATCACTGTGAGAAGACTAACAGTAGCTATCCAAGTTTCAAAAAAATTGGCTTGAGTTTCCTACCCAAGGTTGGTTCCAAATATACTCAGCAAAATATATAAGGTGAAGCATTATGATCTTTGCCTTGAAAATTGCATGTTGGCTTTGTATCTTCTCCAGAAAAGAGCAAAGGTCAGGTCAGAAGATTCCCCCACTTTGCAGCTCTACCAATCATTTCCCCATTTTACTGAGGGGATGTAAAAGTGCCATATTCCTACTGCAGTCCTGTTTTATGTCCTGTAGTCACTTCAGTGGTTCCTCTGCCTGGGTTAAGACTGCTGCCTTCCATTCTCTTGGAAAACCGCAGTGTACAGATGTATTACTTGAAAAAGGTGGTAAGTAACTGTATCAAGCAGTTTCCCCAGTATAAAAGAAGCAGGTATCATTTTAAACTACAAGAGATAATTCTGCTCTTACTGTGACGGTCACACATACATACCTCAATGCACACCAACTTTGGTCTTCTTGCTTAGACTAACAGACAGTCTGAGAAGGCCAAATACTGTTGTTTGAGATTGCTCCTGCATACATAGCCAGACCCTCTGCCACTGAAGTCCACGGGAGCTTTGCCAATGGCAGTGGGATCAGACTCATAGTCAGATTCTCCACCCCCCTATGCTTCACCTAATTGTTTACACAAGGGCAAGGCAGGTGTAAAACTATATCAGAATAGCGATATGATTGACACCTGCTTTGCCCTCCCATTGCAATGCTACAACTGACAACACAAGGTGCCAAACAAGCTGACTGTCTCTCTGTGTTCATAATGAAACTCCTGAAACTAAAAAGCTGCACTCGTTTTATTCATTGCCTTCATACATAACCTTCTGTATAACCCTTTGTATGGACTTAATGACTGATCAATTTTCTTCTCAAAATTGAGCTTGCAGCCTTGGGTTTGTTATCAGATCAGTTGATTCCCTTTTCTAGTACAAAACAGGCTCAGATTGCAAACTGCCCTGCCTGACATCATTAATAAAAGTAACCAAGCTGAAGATTTCTTTTACAGGGAATCTGCCAAACACAGCAGCTACAGAGATGGAGATGATGGCTGGGGAGTTACTGTTAAAAGACCAAAGTAATTGCCACATAATTAGGGGCCAGATTCTCAAGCCTTGTTAGGTTCCCTTATGCACCACTGAGATGTTTTAAAGGGGTCATAAGCCAACCCATGTAGGAGAGTTTCCTGCTGGTTCCTCTCTGCTGCTGCCAACACCTCTGTTCTCCACCCCCTAGCATAGGGAGATTCTAGGGGGCATGTCAGAGGAATACTGGAACCCCTGTCTTCTACTCTAGTCCTCTACTGCCCAGCAGCAGCTCTGAGTGGGACTGAAGATGGTGCAGAAGTGAACCTGCCTCCAGAGCTCTGATTGAACTGACATACAAATGTCTTACACCTGTGTTAGTCCTGGGCACAGTGCATCTGTTCAGAGAGGGGTAATGACATTATCCCCTGCAGTGCATTAACGAAATAACTTATAGTAGCCCCTGCTGAAAAGAAAGTAATGCAGGAATGAGATGGAGCACCAGTGACACCACATTTCAAATGCACGCCTGCCTAATGGTGGAAGTACGTAAAAAACATGCCAGCACAGAATTTTTAACGACCTTAAAAATACTCTTCAGTGATTAACTGAGTAGGTGGTGAGCCACCAGCATGAATGAGCTCGTTAATCAGTGCAGCGGGGTATATGTCACACACATTACTTCAGTCCTTTCCACTTCCTTCTCTGATCTAGAGGCAATTGATAAAATGCTGCCTTGGGGGCACAGGGAAACAGCAAATCCCCATCACCAAATCCCTCCATAAGGAAAGTTTATGCTCTTGATCATAGGGTCTGAGTCTGTGTCAGCCGACGGTCAGGGCTCCCTATATCTGTCCCTTAAGACCGGCTGAAGTTCTTTTAAATTGTGCTTGGTTCTGTTACAGCAACTGAAGGAGTCAGGTTAAAACTTAAACAGTTACAGGTTTATTAAAGAAGCTTATAAATCATATGGCTGTTGTTCTATTTTCTTAACTACTAGCAAAATATAGATCTTAAAAACAGTTACAAAGAAGATAAAGATAGAAAAATAGAAATAATGGTACCAAGTAACAGCTTACTCTTTCTATGTGTACACTTAAGACAGAGGACCACATCCAGGTACAATTTTTACCCCCCTTCTGTGCCTCTCTACTCCAGCATGTCAGGCCAGGGCCGGTCCCTCAATTCCTAGGAAAGACGAAAATACGAGGTGGGTGTCCCCATAGAACCTCGGGAGGTCAAACACCTAACCCGACCAGCAGGTAGAGGGTAGAATGACACTCAAAGTGAGTGTGTGCTGGACCCATCTTTTATACTCATGGGGTCACGTATTTCTCTTTCTTATCTGTAATGCCAATTGATGCTGGTCTGTCTGCTGTGAGACCAGTTCTTACAAGGGAGTTGTGAACTTAATTTACACTTGTAAGAGAGAATTGAGATGATTAAATTGGAAGTACGGGACATTGTTTTCTCAGTGGGAAATTCCTCTCCCAGGGACTGTGTGTGTTCGAATCAGCATAGGTGCCAGCCTGACACTTCTTGCAGCCTTGAGCTTAGCTTATTTCCTTAATCGTTACTCAGAGTCAGAAACTTGCATATCCTGGTCAAAGCAGATCAAAGCTTAATGGCTATGCTGATCTTCTTATTGTTCCTTCTCTGCTCTGTATACAGACATCTCAGAGGGCAAGCAAGATTGTTTGAGATGGGGGGGGGGGGGGGCTGCCTGGCTACAGTCTGCTCTCACATCAGCATATATGAGATATAATTCCAGGACATCACTGAAGGAAAATAAGGCCTATATCATGAATGTGGGCCACATCCAAAACTACCTGCATGGCCCCAGGAATGTCAGATGTGCCACAGCTGTGTGCTAATTGGACCACAAGTGCCCCCACAGGCTGCAGGTTGAGAACCATTGCCCTAGACTAACCCTAACATGTAACTTTCACTGTCAGTAACATGCTACTTTCAGTCTTGGGAAATGATCCTTGACTTGTGGCCCATGGGGGCACTTGTGATCCAATCAGCACTGAACTGTGACACATCCGATGTTCCAGTTACCAGACAGTTAGTCTTGGATACAGTCAGCGGAGTTGACAGCCTCCGTAGATCCCTGTGCAAGGTAGTGGGCTGGCCTCATGCTCCCAGAAGGGGTGGGGCCAAGGGTGGAAGAGGCAGGACTGAGGGCAACCAGCTTTCAACATTGCCCAGAATGTGGAATGGCCCCCAGCTCTTAGCACTTCCCGGAGTGCATGGTGTGGCACTCCGGAAGAGATTTAAATTGGCTGGGATTCTGGCCATCACTGCTGCTACTGTGGAAGCAGCAGCAGCTAGAGCCCTGGGTCCCCTTGAATCATCGGTCCCTAGGACAACTGCCCCGTTTGCCCCACCCTTCTTGGCAGGCCTGAATGCAGCCAGTATAATACTGTGAGCCACATGTGCCGCCCACAATGGTAAATAGGTTGAGAACCATTATTATGAAGTAAGAATTATATTTTCTCAGATGGAGTTTCATCAAGTTTCTTCAGTTAAGTGTCAAAGGCAGATCTGGCATATGTAAATGCAATACCATTTCAGGCAATGGAAAAATTAGCCTGAAAATTAAATTAAAATAAATACTCCCCTACTTCTCCCACAGGTTTTACAGCAGCCATCAAACAAGTAGCTATTTTTTGTTGTTGGTTGCATTGTATATATTCTTTATGTCAATAATACATATGTTTTTAAAGTTGGATATGTCAAACTAATACACAGTCAGCAGAAATTAGACTAGAGGGTATTGATCAGAATTGTATAACAACAGAAGGGCTAGGCACAAGTTGCAAACACAGAATTAAAACTTTCTTATGTGTGTGCCAGATGCCAGTCAGTCAGTTTGCAGGGTGGTTGGCCATTATTCACCATCCTCTGTCACATAAAACTACAGATGAGCACACCTGAAAAATTTAGCTCCAGATCTAAATTCAGATCCCAAACACACCTACCAACCTCCCTCAATCTTAAGCAGGGGGAGGTAAGAGCAAGTGATTTGATATGGGCTTTACTTCTACAGAACTCCAGCTTTTCCAGAACTCCTCCTGTATTTGAGTAGGTCTTAGAACATATCATTTTTTTCCACGGAAAGTGTAGCAGTACTTTCTGATAGCTGCAGAGTTGATTACAGCAGCTGTCCAGAAAGTGGAGATATTTAACTATCAATCCTCTTCTCAAAGTCCTTGCCATTCCCATTTTGAGCCTGCTCAATCCATCTTAAATTTAGATGAATGAAAATTTATCTACATCTGGAAATTTATTAAATATTTCTGCTGAAAAAAAAATAAAAATAAAGAAAAAATCAGTCGCAGACCTATTCATTCTTGCTACCATTTGTGTTGCATATTCAATTCGTTACACATACAATGGTCTCTTTGTAAACCTGGATCTCAGCAGGACAATGGAGTTTTGTCTGTTTCTGGTAGGGCTGATGGACAAGTTTAAAAACATGAACATTTTCATAAATAAAAAAAATTGATTTACGATAACACATGAGGTCATCTCACTCCTGAGGATTTGAACATAACTAAGTATTTACAGAAATGGTTGCAAATCTCAGTAGTTTCACAAACAGCTAGAGGCATGACATCTATATACCCGGGATTCAATAGGGTCCCCAGAACTGAAAGCATACACTAGAGCTAAAACACAAACTCTGTTGCTGCGTAGCATGCTCACAACATCTATGGATCAGGCAAAGAGAGGGGAATTGCCATACTGGATCAGATCCAAGGTCCATCTAATCCAATATCCCATCTCTGGTAGCAGCCAGCACAAGAGGCTTCAGAGATAACTGTAAAACCCTACAGTAGGCAGAAGGGGGATAATCTACCTCCCTACATTAGGTCTCATCCTGATCTCTGATAGAGTCTTTCTGAAACACAAAGTTTAATATCCCTCTCTAAAGCCTTCTTGGTGTGCCCAGAACTGTGAGTTACCTTTGTTACTTCACCCCCTGCTTCCAGAGAGAAGATTTGTGTATGCTTAATTGGACATCAGCTTCCTGACACCATCAGCCTGCCAGCCACCCAAACAATCTCCTCAGGGCTCTGCCAGCCCTTACTTTGCTTTACAGGTTAATAATCAGTGCTCATCCCCCTCCCACATATTGCTCCTTGACATGCTCCCCACTAGACACAGAAATCAATCTCCAAGGGAACAGTTTGTTTGAGTCGACTGGGGATCAGCTCAATTACAGCAGTAAGATTTAAAATGTAAGAGATAATTGGTAGAGATAACAATGGAAACAGGAATGGTTACATATAAAAGTATAACATGCATCTTAAGATTTTAAGCTTACCTTTAGTGGGCTAAAGCCTCATCTACAGTAGTTTATCTCACCTAAAGCAACCTCCCACCATGTTCAAACAACATGAGATCCCTCTTCTGTGAAGGCTTAAAGAACTATCCATTTTGTTTCCTCAGTGAAGGTAAAGAGGTGTCCTTTTGCCGTCTACTGATATCCCCAAAGTTCATTGTTTTGTACCCAGAATGAAGATGACCCCTTTACTTTATTCTTTGGTGTGTTGGTTTCATGTTGCCTCCCCATCCTCATATTGACAACATATGCAAACAGGCTTGCATTGTGCTGCCTTACAAAGTGGCCTATTTTACATGTGTACCCAGACAAACAGTTGAATTTACATCCTTTGTCTGGTCAAATTTGTCAGACCAGTTTTGTTTCGGACTTTAAATCATATTTCTAGGTATATATACATGTCTCTTTATATATCATCTGTACATACGTCTCATGATGATTATAAAGAATGTGATATAATCTTGTTAGAGACCTCACTTTGACCCTCTTTTGACAAATACAATGAGAGCAATATGTTGGATGTGGTGAGTTTGTCAGGCCTGTCAGACTTTACCACTGAAGGATAGTGAAAGCTTTGGAAGTTGGCACTGAGTAATTCTTAGACTCATGACTCCTGAAATGTTTTGTTGTTCATTAAGATAATTGTGGATATGATGACATCAACAAATATCAACACATACTGACTGCTGGCTTTCCTATGTACTGGAAGTGAGTTACTTGTTATTTTCTGGTTTATCATTTTTTCCTTAGATATTCCAGTAATTTAGTTGGGGAGCAGAACAAATACTATGTGATTAAGGTAACCCACCACATAACATAAACAACAAATAGTGATTAAGCAAAGCAAGCTGCTGGAGGACAGCCCATTGTCTGAAAACTATTCATCCAAACCAGTCAGCAAACATTAACTGACAAAGAATACATTTGAGAGGAATTAGAAAAGGCTTGCAAACATTACACCAATCGAAAAAGTGGCTATTACTTACTAGGAAGTGTTTCAACAACTCTTTTTAATAGATTAATATAGCTAAATTCCCATGGATCAGGAGCCAAGTCTGACATGTCAAATTCCCTGGATCAGGAGTCAAGGCCAGCAAAGATTCAGTGAAGTACCTTAATAGTCTTTCTTCATCATTGCCGACTGTTCCAAATGCATGTCCCTCCTGACAATAAAAAGAAAAATCTGTTTCACAAAATGGGTAACTGTGTGAAAGCTTCCATTACCCACTAAATGTAACAAAAGAGCACAACATGCCTAGACATTAAAGTGCCAGAAGCATCACATCACATTGATTTGCAGCCGAATGGGAACATAGAATACAGTCGATAATTGTGAGCAGCATTCACCACCTCACTAAAATTCAAGATGTGTGATAGCTGCAAAACACATCAACATTTTTTCACTTTCTCTTTAACCTTTTAGAGAAAGAACTGTTAAATTATTGTTAATATTCTTGTAGTATGTCTGATGGAAGGTATTTCCTTTTACAGAGTATACCATACTCCAAAGCTAAATGATGTGAATGCTGCTCAGGAAATGGGAACCCAGGCATGCTCTTCGTATCAGTTAAGTTACTGTCATGTAAGTGCCAAAGACTGAGCTACTTAAACTGGTTTCCATAACATATTAGAATAAAAATGCAATTATCTATCTTAATGTAAAGAAAGTGTGATTTTTTAGAAAGATCAATAACTACATCACTCAGAGGAAGTAACATTTTTTCTATTTATTTATTCATCCTTCATATGTTCAATACATTCAACTGCCAGCACGGGAAAGATATTGCAGCTACAGTATAATCCATAACTCTATATAAACTGATATACTATACAGGATTTATTATTTAAAGCAGTATCTCTTCCCGCACTGAATAAGGCCAGCCTACTGAAGGTGCAGGAGAGTACTGCCTTTCTCCATATTAGTGCATAATGAAAGATATTTCAGAAACAGTTTTGGGTAAACTTTGAATAATGTTTAGATCTGATTTGGCTTTTACTATTTTTGGTTTTTTTAAATTCTGTAAATACATGTATGGATATTTGCTCCCAGGGATGTCATGGAAAAGCTGTTTTTTTGATTTTGCTAGTGTCTGCATTTACAGGAGTTGTCTCTGACCTCTCTGAAGCACAGGTTATTGGGACTTTCGGGCCTCTCACTTTCTCTCTGCCATGTTCTGCTGTACACAGGCTTTCAAGTCTTTCTGCAAGTATCTGAGGACAAATTTGGCTCTCAAACTGGCTCCAAACGACCATAATTTTTTTTTTACCAGCTCTACAAATAACTTATTTTTTTATTAGAGCCAAATGAAAGGTCATGCTTCTAAGAACAAAAAATGTAGGTCACACTGGGAGAATGGGGAAGTGTGGAGAAAGCAGTGAATCTGAAAAGGACATATAATAAACCAACAACTGAAGGAGAGCTGTGGCGAAAAGGGCTAATTCAATTTTTGGTATACAAACAGGGATATGTCTGGTACAAATGAGGGGCTTATTATCTTTAGCTTTGACAATAGCATCAGAACAATAACATTATTACAGAAGTTCTGTGTCCATGTCTGGTGCCCACACTTCAAAACAGCTATTGAAAAATTGGAAAGGATTCAGAAAAAATCCACAAGAATGGTTTGAGGTCTGGAAAAGATGTCTTATAACAAGGAAGTTAAGAAGCTCAATCTATTTGGTTTACCCAAGAGAAGGTTATTAAATAGCTTCTTCGTAGTCTACAGATACCTCCAGAAGGAGGAGATTTATGTTAGTAGCCATCTCTTTAATTTAGCAGAAAAAAAGCATAACAAGATCCAGGATTTGGAAGTAGAAGCTAGACAAATTCAGACCAGAAATAAAAGAAAATTAAGAGTGGAGGGAATTAATCATTGAAGCGACTTATCTAGGACCATGACAGATTTTCTCCTTAACTAGAAAAGCTTAAATCAAAATTAGGGCTATGTCTACACTCGCGGCTTCTTGCGCGAGTAATATGCAAATGAGGCTAAGCGTGGAATATCACAATGCCGTTACACCTATTACTTGACAGGAAGAACGGCATTGTGCAAGACGGTTTTTCTTGCACTAGAAGGGGCAGTGTAGATGCTCCTTCTTGCGCAAGAGCCT
The DNA here is from genome assembly GCF_049634645.1 of Pelodiscus sinensis. Taxonomy (NCBI): domain Eukaryota; kingdom Metazoa; phylum Chordata; order Testudines; family Trionychidae; genus Pelodiscus; species Pelodiscus sinensis. The sequence continues at coordinate 67,081,995 of NC_134711.1, read as the reverse complement.
CTTCTGAAAAAAATGGTGGCTCATTATGTATGCAAATGAGGCTCGGCGATATTCCACACTTAGCCTCATTTGCATATTACTCGCACAAGAAGCCACGAGTGTAGACATAGCTTAGGTATATATATCCTGTAGCTCAAATACAAGTTATGAGCTTGATGCAAAAATAAAAATGGCCACTGAGCTGTGCTGGCTCAGCTGATCGTCAGCACGGCACGTGAGTCAAGACGTGGATCGATCAACAAGGGAAGCCTTTGTCGACCGCTCCTGTAAATGTCGTTTCATGAGGCATAACTGAGCGATCAACAAAGGCTTCCCTTGTTGACTGATCCACGTCTTGACTCGTGCACTGTGCCGACAATCAGCTGAGCCAGCGCAGCTTGGTGGCCATTTTTATTTTAACGAAGCCAGGGATATTTAAATCCTGGCTTCAATGACTGTGTCGGGTAGTCTAATTTACATGCCTCTGTTGCCAGAGACATGTAATCTAGACATAGCCCCACTGTCCTCAACTATAGCAAGACCAGAGGCTTCATTTAGCAAAGATGGTAACTATGTCCATTCACCTACTTCTCATGGTTCATTTTGCCTCCTAAGAACATTGGGGCCTCCCGTCTTCTCTCGGGGTCACCTGGCTTAATTATATCTCAGTCTAGTTTTTGTTTATGAATTAACAATGTGGAGGTCAAAATATGCAGAGCAATATGTAGTAGATGAAATCAGCAATGATAAGCTAATATGCATAGGAGTTAACACACAATATAATACTCCAGAGCCAAATGATTCAATGTTATGGGCAGAACCACATTAAAAATAATCAGTAAAATGAAGTAAAACTCAGATTTAGATGCAAGATATGCACTTTGGTTAAAACAGCTTAACTCTCTAATTACTCTCCATTAAAGAAACTATCACAAAGCAATGATGCCAGATCATAAGATTTCACTTATATCAGTTTAGTACCATTACTAATGTGGGTTAAGGACCTTATCCAAAAGTCAGTGAAGTTAATGGGAATCCCTGGATTACTGAGAGGAACTTGCAGGGTGTGGGGACATAAGAATCCAACTGTGTGTGAGAATGTGTGATTATTTTCCCCCAGAGACAACTGCATCAGTGTCAGGGTGAAATATGGAGATGTAACAAAACTCTTATGTAAAGATGCTTGATGCTGAAGTATGAGTTTTACCACATTAGTACTGCAGTCTGTAAAGATCAGTTTTTATGCAAAGTGTAAGCTGGCTCACTTTCAAAAGTAACAGCAAGCTGTCTGTTTCTTTTGCATGTGTCTAATTCACCATTTCAAGAACTGTAATGGAAGCAGCATGTAATAAGTTGGGCTGATTGTGCCATCAATAGTGTCTTTCAGAAATTTATCTACATGTAAAAAGAAAGGGCTTGTCTTCACTATACGGTGGGTCAGCCCTTGAGTGCTCTCCCATTGACTCTGGTATTCTACAAGGATGAGTAGAGTTGCTGGAATCAACAGGGGGTATGTCTACACTACCCCGCTAGTTCGAACTAGCGGGGTAATGTATGCATACCGCACTTGCTAATGAAGCCCGGGATTTGAATTTCCCGGGCTTCATTAGCATAAGCGGGGAGCCGCCATTTTTAAATCCCCGCTGCTTTGAACCCCGTGTAGCGCGGCTACACGGGGCTCGAACTAGGTAGTTCGGACTAGGGTCCTATTCCGAACTACCGTTACTCCTCGTGAAACGAGGTGTACCGGTAGTTCGGAATAGGCACCCTAGTCCTAACTACCTAGTTTGAGCCCCGTGTAGCCGCGCTACACGGGGTTCAAAGCAGCGGGGATTTAAAAATGGCGGCTCCCCGCTTATGCTAATGAAGCCCGGGAAATTCAAATCCCGGGCTTCATTAGCAAGTGCGGTATGCATACATTACCCTCCTAGTTCGAACTAGCGGGGTAGTGTAGACATACCCCAGGAGAGTAGCCCCCACTGACTTTACCTCATGGAAGACATGGCAGTATCTTGAGTTCAGCTACACTAGTTATATAGCTGAAGTTGCGTAGCTTAGGTTGGTAGAAGGAGGGGGAGAACATAGTATAGACTAGGTCTAAGTGATAAGTGATTCCACCTGTTTATCATACGTACAACATTGCATACATTCTTTAAAAATATCCTGTTTTTTTTTTTTAATTCTTTTAAGGTAAAAGTAAATATTTCTTGTAGCATTGCTAAATGTTGGTTTAAAAATAACTTTGGAATACTTTATGTAGGCTTATAAGACATGATGCCTAAAATGCCTAATAATCATGATATTTTAAAAGGTGGCAAATAAGTATTTGCTAAAACCTAGTTTGTTGAAAAAAATGAAGGACTAAATTATGATTCAGTGGCCTTCAAAATGACGGGGAAGGGGGTATTTGATTTAGATCTTGCGTTACACTAGATTGTGGGAAGGTGGGAACTGTGCTCATGAAGGACTTAATAGTGGAGCTTGTTGAAGTATGGTGCAAGTAAGATTGTGATTTTCCTCATATATTTTCTCCATTTTTCCTCATTGGAATTTGTTGATATTTTGAAACATTTCAACCAATTCTAAAGCTGTCCAAATAAAGAGAACTGTGATTTTTCCCCATTTTTGTGTCATTCATTGAAATTTTGACCAAAATATGGCACTGAAATTTCAAGTTCTGATAAAAGCCACTTGACATAGTATTTCCAGGACACTAGGTGGTAGTATATTCCAATGTAACATTTGATCCACCTGTGGTAAACTTATTTTGTATGCCTCTCCCAGGATTCAGCCACATGCAAACCCACCTGCCCAGCCCCGCCCCACACTCACTTTGGGGAGTTTAGTGCTACTAGTGGTATTTGGACCATCTCATGTGTCAATAAAACAACTGCATCATGGCTGCCTTCCATGCCAATCTTGGAGAATGAAAGAATCCACTTGTGTTTCCTCGGCCACCTTTGCAAAAGCAACCATAATTTGGTCCCAACAGATGTTTACTTTTGCAACATAAGGGCCTCAATGTGCTGCACTCATTCATATTGAAATTAATACTACCTTATACCCTGAGTAGTCCCACTGAAGTCAATGTGCCTAATTCACTGTAACAATGGGTATCACAATCTGGCCCTAATAAAGTGATGGGATGATTAGTAAATATTTAGAGGAACAGTAAATATTTTACTTGATTCTAGATAAGTTAAATATTTGATTAAAAACTAAAGAGGGCTGTTATTTGTTAAAAATATATATATATAATTTTTAATAAGAGGCTAGGCTGCTCTAGAAAATACGCTGCTGCTAATTATTTTAATTGTATTGATACTGATATGGTTGTACACCAGCTACACAATCAGTTACTCTCTGGGAAGTCCTATATCAAAACAACCACAGTTAACCACCTGTATAGCTACATGGAATGTTATTCACAGGAGAGAAATGACATTTTGCAATGCATAGACATGCACTAATCCAATTAATAAACAGGTGGCCAAAGTCAAAGGTCCTTGAAATCTGGACAGAGCTGTGCTGTGTTACATTCAAAGCATTTATCAAACTGTCTCACAGAAGTACTGTTAATCTAAATGTGTCTGGTTTAAATCCCTGGAAATGTATTTGGTTGTTTCATTATTTGTGAAGTTTGCAGCTTTAGTATTTAATCATCCATAACTGATAATCATCCTTTCCTGCACGATACTTTTCAAGGACCATAAGTATTGCACTTGTATCTTTGTAGTTCTTTTTCCCCCCTTCAGTCTTGTAGGGCAATGAAATGTTTTTAAGATCCAGGGTACTGCATTCTGCCAGCTGTAACTTTGGAGGTTATAAGAAGATCACTTTTACTCATAAGGATGCACAGCAAAGGGATTAACTTTTTAGTAACATGTCATTAACCTAGTGGGTTTCCATCCTCAGCTTTCCTTGCTTTTTCTCTTGTAGGTCTGCATGAGTTGAGCCTGGGAGCAATGCCATTGAAACATACACTGGAGGCACATCAAAGAATAAATCTGTGATTATTAAATATTTCAGGCTCTCTGGGCAGTACCTTTATGTTGGTTCTTTGAAATGTTGCTGCAGTTTCAGTCAGACAGCTCTGTGTCCTTTTGAAGAGAGGTGTCTGCTGGGGACTTACTAATTGCCTCAGACAAAAGTGTCTGTGAAAAAGAAACAGAGAGAGGAATGAAACCTTAGAAGCTTTGCATTTGGGAAACCATACTGTACCATCCTGAAATATTAGGCATGCCATTACTGAATATCTGACTAGCCCCAAAACGAAGACTCAAGAAATTGTGGAAGGCATGCACATGGGGATGGAATCGAGGAGAATCAACTCACAACTGGGCTCCATTTTTCCCCAGAAACCCAGTGAAACTCACGGAGGTGGAGAAGGCAGGCAGGCTAGAGATAGAGATGAGGGAACATCTGCTGTCCATGACATCTCCAGTCACCCCACAAGCTGCCCAGAGAGCCTGAACTATTTGCACTGACCAGGTTAACATTATTTTAGTTGCAGTTGGGGTAGTGAAAGTGCACTCTGCAGGATATGGGCCGGTCAGAAGGAGCCACCACAAAGGTGGAAATATGGGTCCAGTCAATACTCCATTGCAATGAGACCAGGGGAGGAAATAGCATGAAGGCTCTGGATGTCTACATGGGATCCCCTGAAACCAGCAGTTTCCTTAGGAGAGTGAGGGCAGAGCTCACCAATGCCAACCCATAGTGCAATAATTTGAAGCAAATGTCATATATGGGAAAGGTCTCCCAAGGGAGATGTGGAAATGTATCAAGGGAGGTATGAGCTCTATGCTGTTTCTTCTTTTTTTAAAGAGAGCTGGCTGTCATCCTCATGTGACAGGGACTCATGCAGACGGGCTGTGCACAATGGGAAGGAGGAGGAGTAAAAGGGGCAGTTGGAGCCTCATCACTCTGGGACTGACAATCAGAGCCCATGGGAGGCAGCTGGGACTTAGGAGTCTCCTTTCCCCTTAATACCTGACCTAGAGGCAGTGGGGCTATGGTTGGAGTCCCAGGGTGGAAGCTGCAGAGCAGAAGTAAGGGTGGCAGTGAGATACTAAGTCTGCTGTGAAAAGTGATAATGACAAGTATCACCTTTCACATTGCCTTCCTTTCTTCCGTGCTGCTGCTGGCATGACACTTCCCTCAGAGTTGGGCGCCTGGATAGCAGTCGCTACTCTACACTCTGTCATCAGAGCTGGGTAGTGGCATTTGCTCCTCTTTGTGAGTTTGTATGGCTGGGTGGAGTGACATAAATAACTATAGACACAAAGGCGACATCTACACTATATGCTCTTAGATCCATCCACTGGCGGTCAATTTAGTGGGTCTAGTGAAAACCTGTCAAATCGACCACAGTTCATTCTCCTGTCAACCCAGTTACTTTAACCTGGATGAGAAGAGTAAGGGAAGTGGATAGGAGAGTTTCTCCCATTAACCCAAATAGTGTACCCCATAGTATCTCGACTTAAGGTACGTCAACTTCAGCTATGTTATTCATGTAGCCAAAGATAAAGATGTAGCAAAGAAAAGGGAAGCCCAACCAAATAAGTTTGAGAACCACTCTGTTAAGTGACTATACATTGTTTTCTATTTTATTAAAGTTTCCCTTTAACAAAGAGAAGGGCAGAGTCATTTATTCCTGGAACTTAAAAAAATCAGGATTTTACAAAAATCTTCAGGCTTGATGAAAATAACTCCTCTGATCTTGTCTTACATTTGCTTCACACCAGTATCAGGTTTTTAGTTAAAAGTCACACTTTGCATACATACATATGTTTAGCAAACGTTTATTGGCACAGTTGTAAATGATTGCTCCTCTACTTCTCAGTGAAGGAAGAGTGCACAATTTCCATATAGTGCTCCTCAGAAATTTCATATGTAGTTTCACAATGTGGATCCTGTGTGAAAGCAGCACCCATCTCAAATTATGCAAGGAGATTACAGAAATCAAATTCACTCAGGGTATGTCTACACAGCAGTTTTATTTTGGAATAATTGGCGTTATTCCGAAATAGCATAGTCAGCATCTACATAACAAGCAGTTATTTCGATATACTGTCAAAATAATGTCAAGCTGGAAGACTTCTTACTCTGATTCCTGTAACCCTCATTGTATGAGGAATAAGGGAAGTCAGAGGAAGAGTGCTCTTTCTTGGACTTCCTGCTGTGTAGACAGTACCAAAAAGCCTAAATAAGCTATTTCGACTTAAGCTAAGCAATTGATGTTGCTCAAGTTGCGTAGCTTATTTCAGCTTTAGCCCTGGGCTGTGTCTACATTGGCACCCTTTTCCGGAAAAGGGATGCTAATGAGACAAGTCGGAATTGCAAATGCCACGGGGGATTTAAATATCCCCCGCAGCATTTGCATGAACATGGATGCCGCTTTTTTCCGGCTCGGGGCTTTGCCGGAGAAAAGCGCCAGTCTAGACGGGATCTTTCAGAAAATAAAGCCTTTTCCGGAAGAACCATTATTCCTGATTTTAAGAGGAATAAGGGATCTTCTGGAAAAGGCTTTATTTTCTGAAAGATCCCGTCTAGACTGGCGCTTTTCTCCGGCAAAGCCCCGAGCCGGAAAAAAGCGGCATCCATGTTCATGCAAATGTCGCGGGGGATATTTAAATCCCCCGTGGCATTTGCAATTCCGACTTGTCTCATTAGCATCCCTTTTCCGGAAAAGGGTACCAATGTAGACACAGCCCTGCTGTGTAGACGTGCCCTCAGAGTCAGCCTTGTCTAGCATTAGAAAAAGGGACTGGGAATCAGAATACTAGGCTTATCTTTCTGATTCTTCCACCTACTCACTTTTTTCTTTTAAGCTCAGCCTAGTCCAGAGCAATCCTCAAACCATGCTGAGACCGATGAGGGTAGTCCTACCTTGTCTACTCCAGTAGGTGTGCTCTGTGCCAGGGAAGGAATTTTCAGGATCTTTTATTACTCTATGGAGGGTGGAAGAGCTCTATTCAAATCTCTTCTCCTCATCAGGCAGAGGGTGGACTTGAAGCAGGCTTAAGCAGCTCCTTGCTTAGCCCTGGTCTAGCCCTTATTCCAAAATAACAAACAGAGCCTCCACACTACCAAGCTGGTTATTTTGAAATAAAGGGCTGGTTATTCGGAAATAATAATGCCTGCTTTCTGTGAGGAATAACTCTTATTTTGAAATAGTTACTTCAAAATAGTGGTAGTGTGGTTGCTCCAGTGCCAAAATTTCTAAATAAATACTCTCCAGCGTCATTCAAAGTAATTACTCCCCAGTGCTTCCTGGGGCTCTAATTTGAGGTAGTGTGTCCACATTAAGGGAGCCTGCCTTGGACTAATTGCAAGGTTCCCCTGTAGAGTGGACACACTATTTCAAAATAGTTATTTCAGGAGTTAATATTTCAAAATAATTTCCTAGTGTCGACATGCCCTTATTGTGCAAGTTTTGTGGATCCCATTCTCAGGCCCCCATCTCTCCTCATTCATTGTAAAAGGGAACCTAAACACCATACCTGGGCTTTGTGGAGTCTAATGATTTTCCATCCACCTGTAAGTTAAACATTGCAACACCTAAATCCCTTTGTGGGTCAGGATCTTTGGCCCCTCATTCTACATGTTCAGTCCATCTTGGACTGCAGTTCAGTCCAATAGTTTCTCTGGATCCAGAGAGGCAGTATAATTCCTGATAAGCAGCAGGAAATGCAAAGCAATATTTTTTTATTTGTTTGTTGAGTGTTAGATTGTCCATGTGTTTAGAATATTTGTATTCCAGGGTTATAACATAAGATATTGTTATAATAGGGAAATTTACCATTGTCTGGCTTGTCTATTTAGACTACAAGCTCTCTGGGAAAAGGACTGTCTCTAACAATGTGTCTGTGCAGTACCTACACCAGTGGTTCTCTGATCACAGTTGTGGCCTCCTATAGCTACTGGAATCTGGAATCTTTCATGCACTATCAAACTTTGCTTAGGGCTCACCATCCCCATCCATCCTTGTGTCATTTATGTTGTGAAGTTCCATCGGTTTTTCCTCTAAGTACTGCATGACTACAATATAAATACTATTATACTTTTTGATTGGTAGGCCAACTCAGACCCGGATTAATACTGTTAAACAAAATCCAAATGATTTTTGCAGTCATATGAAGTGATTGATGGTGCCAGTGAATCAGAATTTAGAAAGAGGAGGAAGAAGGTGGCAGGAGAAACAGAAAAGGGAACTGAGATTGTGAGGAGGCTGTGGGTATTTCTGTGTGAGAGTGTGTGAAAGAATGGTATTAGAGTGGCACCTCCATTCTTGAACTGATCTCCATTAAAATGTTGTAAAATGATGTTGCTGGATGAATTTCCTGCCAAAAATTGACATCTCTTTGGAAAGACACCATCTCAGGAAGGCCAATGACTACTAGCACCATGCTGAGTTGTTGTGTGTTGTATCCGTGCCAACTCCAAGAGAAGAGCATTGTGGAACTTGCCAGCCAGCCATGTGTGCCACCCAGGGGTTTGGCTGAAGGATATACTAAAGGCTAAATTATGCCTTTTAAAGGACAGATATTCACTGAGGCTACATCTAGACCACAAAGATAAGTCGGAAAAATATACGCAAATCGTGAACTGAAATTTGCATATCTTTTTCTGCTTTTCTGTCGAAAGAAGTTTTTCCAAAAGTTCTCGTGTCTACACGGTGCCAAATTTTGGAAAAACCTGCTCTTTCGACACAACCCATTATGCCTTGTAGAACCCGGTTTACAGGGAGGGCGAAAGAGCACATCCGCTTTTCCCAAATTTTTAGGGGGAAAGCGGACATGTTCCTTGGACACAGCATTGCTGGAATCCTGGAAAAGCACTGCAGTCTAGATGTAGCCTGAGCAGTGTGGAGGGTTTGCTTTACAGGTGGAGCCCCAGGAGACCTTCTGACGGGTTTGATGCCTTAGGCTGGCTTTTCAGAAATGCTGGCACCCACTCCAGTGGAAGTCAATAAGAAATGCAGCAGCTAGTTACTGAAATACCCTAGTATTCTGTAGCTCCGAAGAAGCAGAACAACAGCACTGTTTTTCTAAGGCTGTCAATTTTCTGTTGAGGAATAGCAGTGCAAACTCTGGTAACTGTTCCACATATGAGTGGATGCTGACCTGAACTGAAGTATACTTATTTCTACCACACAGGTCAATGTCTGTCTAATAAATACTCCGATGGTCACTGAAATTGTCTACAGTGTTGCTTCCAGGACCACCACTTTTCTGTTTAACTAAATAGATAGGGGTGATCTCTGAGAGGCTGCCCCTCTTGTTACAGACAGTTTCACGGTTCTGCCTGGGGCAACTGATATATTTTTCACATTGCCGGCATTTTGTTATGATTCCAAATGATGTGCTCGCCTATGACTGAGGCAGTAAGAAGGTATTGGTGCTTTTGGATGCACAAATATATCTGAACTTAGGCAGATGTTTTATTTGCTCTCTTTTATCTTATAACTGTAATTCTTTTTAGTGTTGCTTTTATATTGTTCTCAGCCTTCTAGTAGCTGATTAAAAAGATTTCTCTAAGCTCTTTCTGATCTTCTACATTTTTCTCTCTATATTTTCAATCACAATTCCTTCACTTTGTCTGTCTTTTTAACTGATACCATGTCTTCTGAGATACCATTCACCATGATAATCAGTGGCTTAGGTTACTTAAATTATGCCGGAATAGATCTACACTCAGACTTGAGAGTGTTTCATAAACCTCTAAGATCATCTGTTTCTTTAGGGAAAAAATAAAATCTAATGTCTGCTGCTGGCAAATAGAGGTTCATGAGTTTTTTGGCTTCTCTGTCATTAAGTTACAGATGGAAGTAGGAGGGCACTGTTCTGTCTTATCTGCTGCTGCTAGAAGGTTCAGTTTATCAATTAGTCTGAATCTGCTTGGTGTGATATCCAAAGGGTGACAAAGGTGATTTGCAGCACCCTCAGACTTCTGCCATTCAGGAAATGACTGAGGCCCATTTTGACCCTTGTTCAGGTTACAGCAATCTAGTGAGAGGAGTGAATTTTAAGGTGGGATATGAAAAAGATGGTGGTTGGCTCATAATAAATGAGAGACTGTTACAAGTATAGTGGTGCCATGAAAGAAGGTACAATGTTGAAACTCAGGAGGACATGGAAAGAACAGTTAAGAGGAGCTTAAGAAGTGATAAATAGGGGAGAAAGGTATAAAACAGACTTTTAGTTGGGGGCAGAGTTGTGCTGAGCCTTAAAGGATGAGAGCAAACAGCATGGGCTTGATGAAAGAAAGAGAAGAAGCCAGTGATGGATTTGAGAACAGGGGTTGCTATCCTTGCAGTGCAGAGGCAGGAAGAATATGTCAGAAGCTGTAAAGTGGATATACTGGAAACAGGGAAGGTCAGAAGTTAGAAAGCCAGACATAGGCTATGGGGCTGAGAGTAGCTGAAGTGAGAAACAGCTATGACACAAACCATTTGGTTTTAGCAATGGAAATATGTAGGAAAGGATAGAATATAGGGAAATTGTAGGTGAATGGAGAATAAGACTTTATGAATGCCTGGATACAGGAAAAGTTGAGAGGGGAATGGAAAATGTCCCTGAAGATGCAAGTCTGGCAAATAGTGAGGGAATATTCAAAAGGGATTTTGTTATCATTTATCAAACTTGTGGCTGTTTTCCCTAAATTTATTTTCTATCACTCTCCTGACTAGTAGGACTCTGAGAACCACATTAGCCAATCGTAAAACTCCACACCTTCTCCCCATCACTGGTTCCTAGAGGACTATATTCATCATTAATTTATTAGTTTATAGTTAACTCTTTATATCCACACATTAAATATTAAGCTGTGAGCCATAATTTAAAATGGAAAGTAAATTAGAAGTTCAGCAAGCCCAGAAATAAGAATCCTTCTTTGGTTTAGGATTTTAGGAGCTACAGAAGATAACACTGTAATGACTCTGGAATTCCATAAGGTGGCATAATCCACCAGAGTGAAAAAGGAAACTGGTTGTGTGCTATTTCAGGTAAACAGACAGTCCCTTTGCTTTTATTCACAGCAAGTATAATGTTAATCATAGAAGACTTTCCTGGAAATGAAAATGGGTTTTGAGGGTTTTAATGTCTATTGACTAGTAATGGACAAACATCAAAAGGGCTGGCTGCTTGCCTGCAAAGGTCCTGGACACCTTCTGAGCTCCCAAAATCTTGTACATGCCTGGGATTCTCATGTGCTTTGGGCTACTGCAAGGGGAACACCAGAGCACAGCTAATTCCCAATGGGCGTCAGAGAGACTTGGGCCTGCTGTGTTTTGCGGGAGGACTGTAGACTCTGTACCAAGCACTGCTTTGTGCCTCCCAGAAAGGGTACACCTACACAGCAGCTGGAGGTGCAATTGCCGGCTCAGGTAAACAGACATGAGAGAACGCTGATGGAATTAGTGTGCTAAAAATAAAAGTGTAGCATGGTAGTGTGGGAAACCGCATGGACTCACAGTTTGAGCACTTATGGTATCAGCCAGGATGGCACTTAGGTGGCTAGCCTGTGCCACCTCCCAGGATAATACATTCTATGGGCACAATCCTACAGACACTTATGCACCATGCTTAGCTTTAAGCATATGGGTAATCCTATAGAAGCCAATTACGTACTTAAAGATAAACATGTTCTAAATGTTTCGGGGAGGGGAGAGACAAAGGGGAAGTCTACGATGTCTACAGCAAAGCCATAGTCAAAAAGAGGCCTTTTTTGCAGCAGGCTTCACAAAGTGTTTGAAAAGGCAAATTGAAGCTTCTAGCAACACCGTCAATTTGAAATCTAATCAGTATTCTAAATGAGTAGAAAATCAAACCAATTATGGTGCTTTTACAATCATATTTTCCTATTTTTAAGAAAATGCTTTCTCCCACTTGTCACCGTGTGAAAGACCCCACAAATAATAGGTTGTTCCCCTTTTTGTGTAGTGCTCCTGCATACTAATTGCAAGTTGCTTTGTTGTGAATATTCACTGTGTGTCAAAGATAAAATTGAACCAAGTGAACATGTTAGAAAATGAACTGCTACCAGTATAAAATTACTAGCCTGTTTTCTTCAGTTTAGGCATGATTCAGAAAGGCCTTTCGTTAAAGAAATAAGTGTCATTTTGGCCACTGACATTCTGCAACACCAGAAGATGGCAGTAAAAAAATACTTTTTACAATAATTTCAGGACTTCCCCAGTTATGTAAAAAGTTAATACATCCACAGTTCTACTGTTGAGCTTTTGGAAACACTAAATGCTATTCTTTTTCCATGAGAATGACAAACACAGTCAAAATACCACCATTGGTGTGAAAAATATTAATAAAATTAGTCAAACAATTAAATAATCTTAGATCAAGAATCTATTCAATATACCCATTTAAATATACAATACAGGCAAACAATAAAAGAATTCTTTAAATATGTAGAGCTAAATCTTTCCTTTCATATTAGTAGCAAAAAAAAAAAAAAGAATAAAATAAAAGATTAGAAACATCAGACACATTTTACTTGTCTTGTGTGTAATATATTAAGGATTAAGATGTTAATGCATTTGGTTCAAACTAACAGATACTTTCATTGTATCTATTAGTTTATACTATGGGTGCTGCTCAGTGTGAGTAAGGGTGGCAGGTTCCAACCCCAAAGAATTAAGAACCCAGATCCTTCTGTCACTGTGACTAGAGACAAATAGGTTTGTCATGTGGATTGGGCCTTAACTGCTGCTAGCTTTTAAGTCACTGCCAGACCAGCAGGGCATGGAAAGGTCCACCCTGCAGTAAGAGTCCCCAGGAGGAATTCTGACAGACAGTGAGAGTATCTCCTTCAAGATTCTGACTGACAGCACACAGCATTATCAGCCTACTCATCTTTCCAGCGTGGCACCTTTTTTGTATACCCAGATGACTCTGCTGGCCAGGTATACAATGTGTATATATATGGGTGAGGGGCACAGAGATGACTCTTCTCAGATTCTGCCTGTCACGGCCACCTGAGTAGCTAGGATCCGATAAGGGTATGCTGCTCAGGCTCCCAACCTGAACTACGCCTGGCCATTATGTAAGGAGCACAAGGAGGGAGATATTTGTTGATACAGTATGGATATGCCATACACCCAGTTTTCTCAGTCAGTCTCAATGAAGTAACTTCAGTTACTTGAGTGTCACATTCACAGTCCCATCCTTATTTTTATTGTGCAGAAATTCTGCATTCAGATGATGCACAAACAATTCTATATTTGTCAGACAAAATGTCACATGTTAATTAACAGGAACTTGCATAAATCAGAATATAAACTATATTCTGTGGGAATCACCTGTTGTAAATATTATTTACAGACAGGCACAAACAGCACTGAACGTCACAGAACCTGTTCAAAGACAGAATGAAGGGCCTAATTCAAAGTCCATTAAAGTCAATGGAAACATTCCTACTGATGTTAGTGGGTTGTGGATTATGCCCTAGAAGCACAGACAGTTTTCAGTGGTGCTGGTTAGCAATTCTTCAAGTTCTACTGGCCTACCAGTGACAGGCTATAAAATTAGAATCAGACAGTTGGCTGACTTCCCCATAGCATTGTCACTAATGAGCTGCTATCTCTGCAGCTCCTATGCAGCTGCTCCATCAAAAGTTTCAATAAAGTTTATCCAAATGTTTAAACCATGTTAAGACTTTTGATGGAGCAGTCCCTGGAGGCTGTATAAGAGCCTAGTACAGCATGTACTGTGGGGAATAGAGCAGCCTGGAGGAGATGAAGGCTGTAGGAACAGCAATTTCAGATCCTTCTAGCAATAGACCTCAAGTACAAATCACAAAAGGAAACGGTACACCAGCATTTCCAAAGACTGCCTCTGCTTTGATCTAGAGGAATAAGAATTATTTTCTCAAATGAAGGATGACAGAATAGCCCATGGCAGAGGAAAACAAAATAAATACATTTGAACACAAGAAAAGCTGTTTGAAAGGATACATAATTCTATCACACATTTGGCCTTTGCCTTCCTAAACGAAAGAAATGGAGAGAAAAAAGCTGAGTGGGGCATTTACATTTTCGGGGAGGTTAAATTTGTGAGGGAGGGGACTGATGGGCTGCGTCTAGACTGGCAAGTTTTTCCGCAAAAACAGCTGCTTTTGCGGAAAAACTTGCCAGCTGTCTACACTGGCCGCTTGAATTTCTGCAAGAACACTGACTTTCTACTGTCTGAAATCAGTGCTTCTTGCAGAAATACTATGCTGCTCCCGTTCGGGCAAAAGTCCTTTTGCGCAAAGCTTTTGCGCAAAAGGGCCAGTGTAGACAGCTCAGATTTGTTTTGCGCAAAAAAGCCTCAATCGTGAAAATGGTGATCGGGGCTTTTTTGCGCAAAAGTGCATCTAGATTGGCACGGACGCTTTTTCACAAAAAGTGCTTTTGCGGAAAAGCGTCCATGCCAATCTAGACGCTCTTTTTCGAAAATGCTTTTAACGGAAAACTTTTCGGTTAAAAGCATTTACGGAAAATCATGCCAGTCTAGATGTAGCCATGAAGAATAAAAATGCTCCAATGACTACAACAGAAAATTTTTTGAAGGGAATTCCAGAAATGACAGGGGTTTAAACAGATGTATTTTTCTCTAGGTTTGAATCATAGGCAGCTAGAATCTTGAATGTGTATGCCCTGAAAGTTTTTCTGCTTTCCTCATACTGTGTGATACAAAATGAAAAAAAACCCAGTAGTTTATTTCCTAAAAATCCCACACTGTGGCCTGGATTACCCACCTGGCATTCACACACAGAAAGGGTCGTCTGAGCATGAATCTTCAAAGCGTGGGAGGAGCTCACCTGCCACCTACTCAACTCTTTTCTGGGCCCTGTACAGAGCTAGTGCAGATCTGGCTTCTATACAAGAAGAAGGGCAGAGACTAGAATGCTTCAGAAGGAATTTTAGTGCTGGGTGAGGAACAGATCTGAACCTCAGCTGGCTCATCACACTTCCCCATCCTCTTCCTCGATCCATTCTCATAGACTGGCGTCTTCCACTGACCGTCGGCATCCAGAACTTTCATCTTTAATACCGTGGACTCCACTCTCCTGTGAAATCCAGGATACCTGTGAGCATTGCTACAGGGTGTGTCTTTGAAAATCTACTACACTGCTAGCATAGCAGTCAATTTTATAAAATGCTTCCCCATGCAACTCCGTGCACCCCAGATTATCACTGCGTCCTTTGAATCGGGTGGACACCAGCTGAAACAAACAAACAGGACTGGGATTTTATTATAAAAATGACATTTCTTCCTTTCTGCAGGGCAGGCTGAAATAAGTAGCTTTTCATTTTAGTAGGCAGGAGTTCTTCTATGTAATCTTCATGTGAGGTTGTGTTGAAGGCTACACCGTACTCCCAAGTGAGAGAGGCTTGCTGACAAAAATAAATGATTACGTGTGTTAAGTCACCAAGTATTTGAGAAAATAGGGTACTTGGTAGCACTGAGCAAGATGTGGTTTTACCCACTAGTAACTGGCAATTTTTTCCTAGTGGTTAATACACTGGGAAGAGGGGAGAGATTATGAGTGCAACTATCTCAAGGATAAAGGAATGATGCTGGGAAATTGCTTTTATATGTTCTGTGACAGGAAATGCACTTTTTAGGGGAATAATTTTTCTGTTTTATGTACTCAAGCATTTTGATATTATTCATGTACTCCATGAACTTTTTGGAGGTGAAAGTTCATACTCTTATAATGTTAATTATTCCTAGTTGTTTCACCTCCGTGGTGTTTTTGTAGTATATTATTAAGTTCTCCAAATCGAAAGTGTCTTAACTTCCACTGGGACCAAATTATTATTATTCACTATTCATTATTATTATTAACCTTGAGAGTATGTCTCCACTTCAATAAGAAACTTGCTGCACTGAGTCTCAGAGCCCAGGTCAGTTGACTCAGGTGTGTGGGGCTCACACTATGGAACCAAGAGTAGAAATGCAAATGATCTGGCTCGGGCTGGAATTCGGAGGCCTACCTTTCTAGTGGGGTGTCAGATACAGGACTCCAGCTTGAGCCCAAAAGTCTACATTGAAACTTTTAGGCCCACAGCCTGAGCCCCACAAGCCCGAGTCTGCTGATCCCAGAACAGCCATGGCCATGCCACAAGTGTTTTATTGCAGTGAGTATATTCCTTTAGAGGCAACAGTGTAATATGGACATGTTGTATTAGACACTATTGAAACCAGTGAGCATTAAAGATCTAACTCATGTAGTTGCTTTCAAAAATCACAGTAGGAGCCTATCTGCATCTTCAGTTGCCTAATAGTCTTTGAAAATCTGTCCTGAAGTTTCTTCCCTAAAGTCACACAACAGGCCAATCACTGAGTCAGAAGTAGATTTCAGGTCTCCTGAATCCTAATCTTGTGCCATATCTACAAAATCAGACCGACATGGGGAAACCTCCTGGCTCACAGAAGGGGCACTGAGGAGATCTTAAAGAGCCAAAAGATTCTCATTGACTTCAGTGAGCTTTGGGTAATGACTAAAGGGAACGAAACTGGTATAGCACTGGTATATAGTGGCCCCTCCTACTTCTGTAAACAGGCTATGCCAGAGTTGTAGGCAGTGATTTATGGTAGCTTTTTCCATGTTACCTTTGAGAGAGGGCAGGGGATGGCAAATGGAAGATGCAAGATCAAAAGAACCTTTGCTATGTGGACTAACTACCTGTTCCCTTTACAGAATGTACAGACTTTGGACACAACTATACAAGTAAGGCCACAGTAGAAGGCCGTGAAGTGAAAATACTCTGTGTGTGTGTGTGTGTGTGTACATAGGCACCGACTTATCTTCTCGCTGGAGGGGTGCTTGATCCCCTTGCTCCACTCCAGGCCCTGTCTCACTTGACCTGTTCCTCAAACCCCTGCCCCACTTCTGTTTGCCCCTGCTACATCCCTATCCCGCATCTTCCCCACCTCCTCCCCCGAGTGTGCCCCATCCCCACTCCCTCTCTTCCCTCTTAGAGCTTGAATGTTGCATATCTGCTGTTCATGACATTCCAGAAGAAGTGGGACAGTGGAGAAGGAGTAGGTCAGTGGGGCTGCCAATGCATGAGAAGTATGGGGGGAGGGGCACAATGGGGGAACTTGGTGCCTGTGGGTGGCTCCATTCCCACTAGTTTTTCCCATGAGTACTCCAGCTCTGGAGCACTCGAGGAGTCATCACCTGTGTGTATGTATACAACCTGTGGCTTTCTTCACAAATTGTCTGAGAGTACCAATTCACACAACCTGTTTACTTGTTCTTTGCACAGGGATCTGAATTTATCCCTTAGGAAGTTGTAACTTATAGTCATTAACAAATGAAGATGCTGAGGTATTCTACTTCTTACCCAATGTAGCGTGAGATTAATTCTGTGGTATAATTTATTTGTAGTTATACATTTTTATCAGGTAAATTAAGGTATTAGCATTCTAGAAGAGTGTAAATTGGGGATTTTCAGGGGGAGATCAATGTAGGATATTAATTCACTGCCGCACTTCAGAATAAATCTGTTTATATTTTGAGAGGCTCAGCTGCAAATTCCTAAAGGCAACAAATAAAGTTCACTTAGTTCATTTCTAAGAGATACACTTTGGGGAGAAGTTCTTTGTTATACAGGAGGCTAAGCTAGATGATCACACTGGTCCCATCTAGTCTTGGAACCTAAGAATGTATGCACTTTGTACATATGTTTGTGCAGCATTGAGAACAATGTTCTCAGCCTCTGGGCTCTGACACAGTGCAAATAATGATCTCATGAGTTGGGTTAATATAGTTGTTATGGGTCAAGCATAACCACCCCTCTACATTCAGCATAAATGTAAAAAAAAATGTTTTTTGAGTGGAGGAAAGGGAAAAACATAGCACAAGATGAAGGAAACGAACAAAGAGAGAGGCACAGAAATAAAGCCAGACAGGCAGAAACAAAAGTTTAGCTAATATGGCTCTGAAAGAAAGTTTATGGGGCATAGAATGCAACCTGGAAAGGCAGGCTTGGAACTCTGAACAAAGAAACTGTCTCCTGTTATTGACATTTACTGTGTTCATGGAATACTGAGATGTATAATCTCAGTAAATAAGTTAAATCAAATCAGAAAAAAAACCTGATTATCATCAATTTCTCCTCCTAACTTAGAACACACACAAATTGTGACTAGCTGTAGAGATGAGAAAGAGTTACATTAATAAATAATAATGATATAATAAATAATGAGGTATTTATAGCATTAGGATAAAGAATTATTAGCCAATATAAATTGATGGACGTTGACTTGAGTGGACTTATGAAAACTGACACCAGTTGAGAATTTGTCATAGAATATTTAAACATGATGTTGGTGGTGGTGATACAGACATTGAGCTTAAAAACAATTTTACATAAGATAAACAATTAAGGTAATCTCATTGCCTGCAGTTTTCCCTAGTATTTCTGTGAGTTCAATACTGGAAATACCCAGAGTGTTGTAAATACCGATAGTCTCTAACTGCAAATATCTAAGACAGGCCCTCAAGTAACCCCTGCCAAAGTCATCAGGAAGAATCCCAATTCATTCAGTTTAGTTCAGTTCCATGGGATTTTATTAGTATGGATAAATAAAGAGATGGTTCAGTCAGGAATCTGCCAAAGGTAGGACAGGGCCACACTGTGTTTGGAGTTGTATGCCTTGTGTCTGTCATTATTGGCCATTCCTGGACCATTGGTAGGTTGCTATGTAGCATGACATCATCATTCAAAAATGGTGACCTGACCCCTTCTCCATTATCTAAGGCAGGGTTTCTGAAACTTTATTGCACCATGACTCTCTTACTGCATGACGCAGCCAGAGGGCTTAGCTGTGTGGTGGACGGGGCCAGAGATCTACTGCCCTTGGTGTTGGGGAGAGTTCAGGCTTCAGCCCTAGATCTCAACAAGTCTAATGCTGGTGCTGGTGTCCCCACTTTGTGTTCCTGAGCTGTGATCTAAGATAGTCAGCAACATGCTTAAGGGCTTTGACTGTACTTCACAATTGTGCCAAACAGTAGAACTTCATTCCTCTCATAAAATGGAGTGCAGTCTAACAATGAGCAAAGGAGACTTTACAGTTTATCCAGTCAATCCCTAAGACACAATGCAATGCAAATAAAACATGCATAGCATTTAGTTTCAAACAGGTGAAAAATAAATGATTCTTTGGTGGTTCAAAATATAAATATTCCCAAATTAAAAACAGTGTACAACTAGCTAACTAGCTGCTGGCTAAAATAGAACTACCAATGAAAAATGGGCCAGTATGCTGCTGGTAGGATACAAATCATCCCTAGGAAACAAGAACAGAAAGCACTTTACAAGAAAAGGTAAGCTCATGGAATAAAGGAGTGGTAATATGCTATGAGATGCTAAGCCACCATATATGCTCTGTGCTGCATATTTAAGAACAAAGATTCAAAATGATGCAGTCATAATAGTTAAATACATCTCTGCTTTAGGGCAGACTTTCAGCTCCATTCATTGTGTTCCACTCAAGAAGGGCAAAGGGAACAGAGAAAGAATTTAAACCTCTAGATAGGGAGACACTTGATGTGAGAGATCCCATGAAACAGGACTCCCAGTGCAATCACCATCTATGCCATAATCTTTGATGCAGAAGGCACATCGGGGGGAGGGAAGGTGCAGGGGGAACTTCATGGTCCAGCAGTCCCTGGCTAGAGTTGCCTACTGTGCCTGGCAGAGAAGCAGGAAGACATAACCAGCTTCCTGGCAACCTTCATCTCTACTGCACCCTGCCAAATTCTATGAGTGCAGCATACAGTGAACAGCGAATGCCAGCCACCCCAACATGTGCACATTATTAGCTGCACTCAGGAATGCATTAGTTCAAGGTCCTAACTCCTTGGCCAACTCAGATTGCTGTGGAGTTACGAAATTTTCTCTTGTTAATTCTGTGCCCTCGAGAAGGGACCAAATTGCAGGAGGCCAGGCCCCCACTTGGGAACTCCAACCCAAACCCTGAGACCAAGGGGGTTGACAAGCCAGGTGATCAATGTTTGCTGCACTTGTCCCTCCCCTCAACTCTGCCCAATCTCAAGGCCAATTCTACAGTCCAGCAGCTGGAGGAGATGTGCATGTTAGAGCCTCTGCCCATAGGGCTGTAGCTTTCTGTGCCCATAAGAACATAAGAACGGCTGTTCTGGGTCAGACCAAAGGTCCATCTAGCCCAGTATCATGTCTGCCGACAGTGGCCAGCACCAGGTGCCCCAGAGAGGGTGGACCGAAGACAATGATCAAGTGATTTGTCTCCTGCCATCCCTCTCCAGCCTCTGACAAACAGAGGCCAAGGACACCGATTCTATCCCCTGGCTAATAGCCTTTTATGGACCTAACCTCTTCTTGCTTTCAAGTTACTTGTCTCCATACTGATGGCAAATGGATGAGCCATGTAGCTTTGTGAGGTGTGTGCTCCTTTGAGGGAAAGAAGGGAATGAGAGATGCAGCATATGAATTTAGAGGCTTGGTGTGCGTATGTATTCATATTTGCAAACAGTGTGACTTTCACAATAGCATAAACACAGAAATAATCATGAGAAGTTTAACAACAAAGAATGCTAATGTGAGACTATTACAGGAGTTGTTAATGCAACAGCCCAGCAGAAACTGCAGCATGGAGTCAGTGCAAGACAAGCAACAGGAGAGGCTGCAGACCTTTGCAGATATTTGGGACTGGTGTAATTGTGACAGCCTATGTGACATCATTTGGTTCTTTTTTTAAATATATATATATATTGCCAGGGTGTGCTAGAGGTTGCCTAGAGAGATGCTGAATTTTAAACTCACACTGTGAGCTACATTTTATAATTTGTCACCCCCAAATGCTTAAAGACTTTAAAAACAAATCATTAATACCTAGAAAAGAGCACCTCTCAATTACTGGTTATCTAATATGTGGAAAAGAGAGCCACATACTTGAAAACATTTTCAGGCAGAGCAGATAGAGAAAAACCCTGGGAGGAAATAATTGGCAGCGGAACAAAAAAACAACAAGAAGAAATTCAGTGCGAAAGGATCTCCAAGGCAGTAACTCGGTGGTTTATAGTAAAATCTCTTCCGCTGAGTCTCAAGCAACTGGTCCTTACAGACTACCCAGTCATAATGAGACAATGCCTGCTTTGGAGCACAGAGGCAAACAGATCAAAATAGATAATAATGAAAATGTGAAGACTGACAAGGAGAAAGATACTGAGTAGAGAAATAAATATTTCACATTTGGAGGGAACCACATGGAACATTTTATTCTCATGCCCATCAACCTTATACACACCTATGTTGGTACTTAATTTAATCTCCCTGCCACATGCTCAATAAAATACAGGCAGTCCCCGAGTTATGTGGATCCGATTTACGTCAGATCCGCAGATACGAACGGGGATTTTCTCGCCCTGGAGGACTGGAGCGGCGGGACGCCTGGTCCCGCCGCCCGCCTCCTCCGGGGCGAGAAAATCTGCTCCCTGTCTCCCTGGTCTGCTGTGGGAGCCAGCAGACCAGGAAGACGGGGAGCAAAGCAGCGCAGGACCCGGGGCCAGACCCGCGGCCGCTTCCAGATCAGCAGGAAGCGCCGCGGGTCTGGCCCCGGGTCCTGCACGGCTTTGCTCAGCGTCTCCCTGCTCTGCAGACCAGGGAGACGCTGAGCAAAGCCGCGCAGGACCCGGGGCCGGACCCGCGGCACTTCCAGCTGATCTGGAAGCGCCGCGGGTCCGGCCCGGGTCCTCCGCCGCTTTGCTCCACGTCTCTCTGGTCTGCTGGGGGGGACGCAGCTAGTGCCCCCCTCAGCAGACCAGGGAGATGTGGAGCAAAGCCCGGGGCCTGTGGTAGAGCAGGTGGAGCTCTGCCGGTTGGTCCCGCAGCACCGCTCCTTGGTGCTACTGGAGCAACCCGGCAGCACCCCAGCTACTCTGCCCCAGGAGTCCTGATTCAGCCGCTGCTGATCAGTTTCAGCAGTGGCTGAATCAGGACGCCTGGGGCAGAGCAGCTGGGGTGCTGCTGAGTTGGTCCAGTAGCGCCGAGGAGCGGCCGCGCTACTGGACCAACCCAGCAGCACCCGAGCTGCTCTGCCCCAGGCGTCCCCAAGTTAGCCGCTGCTGAAACTGACCAGCGGCTGACTACAGGAAGCCCGAGGCAGAGTTGCTCTGCCCCGGGGTTTCTGGAATCAGCTGCTGATCAGTTTCAGCAACAGCTGACTTGGGGACGCCTGGGGTTCTTAAGTTGAATCTGTATGTAAGTCAGAACTGGTGTCCAGATTCAGCGGCTGAATCTGGATGCCAATTCCGACTTACATACAGATTCAACTTAAGAATAAACCTACAGTCCCTATCTTGTATGTAACCCAGGGACTGCCTGTAATTGAAAAGTGAAATTATCCATGGTGATTTTTGATCATCATCTGATATCATTAAAAAGGTTCAGGAAAGGGACAGGAAACAGAAATTGAAGATTTCAATTCATCTTTATTAAAAGATAATTTCTATGTTCAAACAGTTAAAAAAGAACTAGAGTTGCACATGAGGCTTAATAAAGGAACCATTAACCTAAGTATGGTTTTGAACAGTGTGCAAATGGCGGGCAGAGGACTGATTATAAAGAATTACAAAAAATCAACAAATTGTACTTTGGGGGCCAAATAATTAAAGATTATTAAAAGAGACAAGATTAACTCATAGGATGGTCTCTTTATAGAAAAGCTGATTAAATTTCCAACAGCAGCAGCAACCATAACTACAATAAAAAGAGACTGAGTTGGAGAATTGACTTAAATAGTACTCTCTGTTGTGCATCATAGAATAATTATTACCATGGTGAGAAAGAGAAATAATAAAAAGCAACACCAAAATGTACTCTGTCCACCATTATAAAATGGAAAGATGATCTGGCCAACTGTTCAAAACAAATTATTCCAAAATTGGTGGTGATTTAATGAACATTATTTAAATGGAATATCACAGGTTATCTTCGAGACACCACTGACTTACTGAAGAAACTACAATGCACCAGTGATCTTCCTGAAAACACCATCCTGGCCACCATGGATGCAGAAGCTCTTTACACCAATACTCCACATGAAGATGGATTACAAACTGTATGGAACAGTATCCCTGATGATGCCACATCACAACTGGTGGCTGAGTTTTGTGACTTTGGCCTCACCCTCAACCATTTTAGATTTGGGGCCAATTTATACCTTCAGGTCAGCAGCAGTGCTATTGATACCTAAATGGCCCCACAGTATGCCAATATTTTTAAGGCTGACCTAGAACAATGCTTCCTCAGCACTTGTCCCCTTGCACCTCTCCTGTATGATGCTATATTGATGACATCTTCATTATATGGACTCAAGGGAAGGAGTCCCTTGAAGAATTCCACAGGGAATTCAACAATTTCCACCCCACCATCAACCTCAGTCTGGACCAATCCATACACGAGATCCACTTCCTGGACACTACAGTTCAAATAAATGGTGGTCTCATAAACACCACCCTATACTGGAAACCTACTGACTGCTATTCTTACCTACATGCCTTTAGCATCCATCCAGGACATATCATACAATGCACTGTCTACATCCAATTGTACTTGCTCCAATTCTCAGACAGCAACAAATACTTACAAGATCTTTATCAAGGATTCTTAAAAGTAAAATACGCACTTGGGGAAGTGAAGAAATAGATTGAAAAAGCCAGATGAGTACCCAGAAGTCACCTACTATAGTACAGGCCTAGCAAGAAAAACAACAAAACACCACTGGTCATCATCTACAGCCCCCATCTTAAACCCATCTAGCACATCATTGACAATCTACAGACTATCCTGGCAAATGATCCCTCATTCTCACAGACCTTGGGAGATAGGCCAGTCCTCAACTACAGACAGACCCCCGCCCCCAACCTGAAGCAAATACTTATCAGCCGCCACACAACACAACACCGAAACACTTACCCAGAAACCTATCCCTGAAACAAACCCCATTGTCAATTCTGTCCACATATCTATACAGGTAATACCATCACAGGACCTAATCACATAAGCCACCACATCAGGAGCTCATTCAGCTGCATATCCACTAAGTGATATATGCCAATATGTGCCAGCAGTGCCCCTCTGCCATGTATATTGGCCTCACTGGACAGTCTCTGTGCCAAAGGATAAATGAACACAAATCAGACATCAAGAAAGGTAATACCACACATAAACTTGGAGGGGAAAACTTTAACTTCCCTGGACACTCAGTAATGGATTTAAAAGTAGCCATCCTTCTACAAAAAAACAACAACAACAATAACAACAACAAAAACAACAACCTTGAAAGCCAGGCTGCAAAGAGAAACAGCAGCACTACAATTCATTTGCAAATATAACATGATCAGATTAGTACTGAATATGGACTTAGATTTGTTATCTCACTACAAAGGCAATTTCCCCTCTCTTGGTATTCACGCCTCTCTATCAGCTGCTGCGAGTGAGCCACATCCACTCTAAGGGTATGTCTACACTAGCTTGTTAATTTGAGCTAAGTAGGCTTAAATATCCCGGGCTAAATCCTTAGTTTGGATTAACTGTTACTCCTCGTGGAATGAGGTGTAACAGTTAACCTGAACTAAGGATTTAGTTCGGATTAACTTTAAACTGCCGCATGTAGTCACGGGCAGTTCGTTCGAACTAAGGGGGATTTAAAAATGGCAGCCAGATGAGACTATGCAAATAAAGCTCAGGATATTTAAATCCCGAGCTTCATTTGCAACTCCGGTTGCCTGATTTGCCTACCTAGCTCAAATTAATGAGCTAGTGTAGACTTACCCTGATTGAATTGGCCATATTAACACTGGTCCTACACTTGACCATCTACATGTTTTGTTAGTCTTTTGAAGGTGCTACTAGATTATTTGGTTATTTTTTTAAAGTTTTTCCTGTTACAGATTAACTCGGCTACCCGTCTGAATCCCTTCTTTTGGTATATTAATCTATTTGTCTGTCAGTCTCTTTAATTTCTACTGTAGTGCATCTGGTAAAGTAAGTTTTACCCACAAAAGCTTGTGCCCAAACAAATCTGTCAGTTTGCAAGGTGCCACAAGACTCCTCATTGTTTTAGCAGGTTATAAAGAAGTTATTTAAAGCTGGGGCTGCTCATGGAGACAATCTAGTTAGCCCCATAATTGGGAGTGAAATTAATAATGTGCTCAATTCAGGAAAAAGCTAATCCCTAGTGATGAAAACTTCTCATGGGCATTTCATTTATATTTTAGGGAACATCTGTCACTGCCAATATTACAAATTGTTAACTACTGATTTACCATAGTTAATTATCCTCCATCAGTGAATAATGTGTCCATAACATTGCTTGGCAAAGCTAAATAGCAACACCATCCTGTGTAGCTTTTTAGTCCTGTTCCATGACTGAAATGATTGCAATTGCTAAAGAGCTGTTGATCTATTAAATCCCGCAACATCTGACAGTGTTCATTTTGGGGAATGAAAAGTTAAACTAAGTCTCTCAGTAGATGATCTTTTTCTGACCCTTGCAAACAACAAGTCCTTGATTCTCCCAAGAAATATGGGCAGGTATTTATTCAGATTTAGTATTTATGAAGACAAATCAGAATGGTTCACTGTGACTCACTTTCAGTAGGAGTCCCTATGGAAAACTTTGGATTTTGCTTGGGAAAACGTTATCCTAAAGTATCTAGGGGTATGTCTACACTACCCCACTAGTTCGAACTAGCGGGGTAATGTAGGCATACCGCACTTGCAAATGAAGCCCGGGATTTGAATTTCCCGGGCTTCATTTGCATAAGCGGGGAGCCGCCATTTTTAAAACCCCGCTGGTTCGAACCCCGTGCAGCACGGCTACACGGGGCACGAACTAGGTAGTTCGGACTAGGCTTCCTATTCCGAACTACCGGTACACCTAGGAAGCCTAGTCTGAACTACCTAGTTCATGCCCCGTGTAGCCGCGCTGCACGGGGTTCGAACCAGCGGGGTTTTAAAAATGGCGGCTCCCCGCTTATGCAAATGAAGCCCGGGAAATTCAAATCCCGGGCTTCATTTGCAAGTGCGGTATGCCTACATTACCCTCCTAGTTCGAACTAGGAGGGTAGTGTAGACATACCCTAGGTTATTATGAGAATCCAGATAAATAGTTCTATCGAGCAAATGATGAATAATATGACTAATATAGTGTTTCTCGCCACATTTTTGGTGGCTTCAGAAAGTGGCCACTAACTCTTGCTGGTGGTCACTCTCACAATTTCTCTTAAAATACTTAATTAACTGTAGTGGAAAAACCAAATCCATATTCATGTATACATGTACAAATAATTAGAATTTACTTATGTATGTTTTTTCTCTCTGAAACTCAGTAATCAAACTAATGTACCCTTGCCTTGGTTCTAAACAGAATTCAAAAAAGGTCCTTTGAATGTTCTTGTTTGTTGTTTCTTTTGTTTTTGTATTGTTTTGTTTTAGACTTGATAGCTAGTAACTCTGTTGCTGTTTTTGCATGTTTGTTAATATTTTTTTCACAGAAGCAGACTAGCTAGCCAGTTGGGAGGTGTGAAAAGTGATATTAACAAACATACAATTATCACTTTTCACAGCAAATTTACTCATGCCTGGCAAACTGGGTACTAATTAAGCCCTGGATAGAGGCATCAGAGGCCAGGGGTCATGGGAGTTGGGGGGAGGGGAAACTAGGGAAGGTTGCGGGGGGCAGTGGTGATGGAAGCATGGCAAATCTGGTGCCAGTGCTAGAAGTCCAAGGTCCAAGCCAAGGCCCCAAGGCCACGTACCAGAGCTAAAGCCAGAATCCAAAGCCCCTTAGCACCAGGAAGGTGGGGAACTCACATTGGCTGACTGCTGCTCCAGTGTTTTTGGCTCCAAAAGAGGGGGCAGGGTCAAACCTCTTTGGGTGACCTCAGAAGAGAGACTGCTGCTTTGCTCCCCATCAACATCACCACCTAGGAGGTTGGGGCATCCAGAAAAGTCTCAGCTGGCCTCATTTAAGAAACAAATCAGCCCCTATATTGAGATGCGTCTATAATGGTATAATCTTTGTTTATCTATCTCACACTGCTAACCTTCTAATATTCTAACTCATGGATGGTATTATAAACTCTTGAAAGAAATCCTGATTCCACTGATATCAGTGAAACGCCCTGCTGACTTTAGTGAGGGCAGGATTCCACCCCTTATATTCTACACTCATCTGTTTCTCAAACAAATACATCTTTGGGAGATTTTTTTTAAGCCAACCTAAATTTTAGCCCACAAATGTGTGCACTCAGTTCAGGCACAGGAGCACACCACATCTTAGTCCTTTTTCTGCTGCAATACTTTAGGACTTTATCTTTTATTTGCTACCCAAACTGAACGGACGTGCTAGATGTGTGGTAGATTGTTATGCTCTCACCAACCTCCTGATACAACATGGAACCAGGACAGGAGCCTGGTACACATCACCCCCACATAACAAATGGCTAAAGTGGGACATGTCCTGCCCCCAATGCTGTAGTGCTAAAAATGTAAATATGTAGAAGCTCAGCTTTTGATCCTTCATGTAAATTTCCCTCTCTTGCTCCACATACATTTGGTGGCTGTTTTTTCTACCTTTGGTAACATTGATTCGAGCACTTCGAATAGTCACACAGAAAAAGTAGATCTCGCTCTCCATGGAATGAGTTCATTGTCATTATGGAGTTCATTGTCAAAAATGGGAAAAGCTCATTGTCACAATGAGTTCATTGTCAAAAATGGGGAAAGTTACTGCTCTCCGAGGCAGGGAGATTTCTTTGCCTCAGAGAGCAGTAACTTTCCCCATTTTTGCAAAGCCGATTAATGTATTATAGGCACTAATGTGCAGTTGGTTCAGCAATGCCTCTAGGGACAGTGTAACACTTATTCATAAGTATTTAATACCTGCTTTGACTATTTGAAATTAATCCTCTGAGATTTCCAATCCCATAATGACCAGGTGGATGTACTGTAATTTAGTTTAAAACCTTAGTCTTCCCATAATCGTTAATTTACATTATCATATTTGGTAGAGGAACAATATAATTTAATGCAGTTTACATCATAACTCCATCTACAAACACATTTATTTTGCAGTCTGCCTTGCTAGTGAAATTCCTTGTACATCCAGCTCAACGGGGAGGCAGCTGTCTCCTTATACCCACTACTTCATCTCTAATTGGCACATCCAATACCTGTCATCCTGCTGAACCTCAGGCCCCAATGTGATACCTAGCTCGGCACAGAGAAGAGGGGCAGTTTTTGGCATGTCATTTTGCTTTGTTTAAGGATTATTTGACCATGACAGTATCAATTTTGGGTTAAATAACCTAGTGGGTCCCACAGTGCTACAGGCCCATACATTATGACAGTGGGCTGCACAGCTGTACCTGTGATTTATTTCTAGCTGTCCTGTTTTGCCGTGTAGAAACATTGCTTTGGGTAGGGTTTTGTTATGTTTTTAGAGGGAGCAGAGTGTGGAGAATAGGAAGAATATGAGTGCTATGAATGCCATCATGATCAGAGTAGAAAATGTTCAGGACAGAGTCTGCCCTAAGTGAGGAATGAGAAGTATACAGGAGGTGCAAATGGGAGTTTTGGAGGGAATAGATGAGGATCCTATGTATGGAAGTAGAGGGATTTGGTGAGCTGTGTGTACAGTTCTCTACAACGGTTGTTGTGACTAAGCTTTATGCCCCATGTGCAAGCCAGGTGATACAGATCTATTTGTTATGTGTTACTAATGGCCATCTGGCTGGGACCCTTGGATCTACACAACCCTGGGGATCGAAGTCTCTGAGTGGTTAATCCCTCCCTGTCTGAGGGGATGGAGTTGAACTGTGAGGTTTACTGAAGACATCAGCTGCCAAACACCTGAGCAGGGGAAAAGAAGTGGCAATCATCAGAGTTTTGGAGAGAGTTAGTAAAGGAAATGTGTGACACTTTCTTTCTAGGTACAGTTCTACATTCAGTGCTGTGATGGAAAGCGCCAGAACAGTGGTTGTGACCTGCCACAGGCGTGCCATGTTTTCTTTTCTACCTAAAAACAAATGATACTTCCTCGGTATGAAGTGCACATTCCTGGCTGGAAGCAGCCAATCATCATATCAGGGTATCCACATGCGAAATGCAGAAAATATCTCTTAAGATCCAATTGGTCAAATTAATGGAGAGGTATATAGGACATACTTGAGGATGACTGCTCAGCCAGAGGTGTAGTAATAAAAAGAGAAGTGAATAAACTACTTAAATTAAACTTCATGTTCACCACATAAGATGTAGATAAACTCCATAATCTACATATGAGAAGTGTATAATCTCTGTTTACCTGAGTTTATCCTCAGCTTCTCTACTGTGCTCAGCACAACCTGTAAGACAATTAAGCATGCCTATGAAGAGATGTCCAACAATCCAGAGAAGATAAGCAATCCTTGTTGGGGACTCTATACTGAAAGAAACAGAAAGAACATTGTACAAGGGACAGGCGGACAATAGATTGGCATGCTGGAATCGAGGTGCTGTGTCTTTTTGGAGCCAAGACTTTAGATATCACTTGGCGATTGGGTAGACTTTTGAAGTCAGCAGAAGAAGACCTCTGCTGTAGGAATTTGTCAGCACTAACAAAACTGATTTTTGAGTTACCTCACCCATTATAGATAACTTCAGGGAACCCAGAAGAAAGCTGAAGTACAAGACTGTCCAAGTGATTTTATCAGCAATCCTGCTGTTCAGTAGGCAAAGCAAGGTACAAGGCAGAAGATTTGGTAAATGAACTGCTGGCTAGGTAAGTGGTGAAAGGTAGAGGGTTTTCATTTTATGGAGCATTGGTCCAATTGCTTGGAGAAAGAGAGCCATCCAGTTTGTATGAGTTTCATCTCATTAGAAGGAAAACTCAATCTTCTCCGAAATAAGTCAGGAGAGTGTTATGCTAAGACAACCTTGGCTTTGGGAAGTGGGGAAATGAGCGTTAATTTATCATAAAATCAAGATGTCAAGAGCAAAATTAACGAGACACTAAGACACATTAAGAGAAGAAACTGTTGAATTGCCTATACACCGATGCCGGGAGTCTGGATAGTAAAGAACGGGAACTGAAATTGTTCCTTTATGAGCATAAATCCAGCCTAATCAATATTATTGAAACCTGTGGGGGTGGATTGCCTGATTAAAATGTTAAAATCATTTGTCATAAACTATTTAGATGGAAAGAGCAGGCAAAAGGGGAAAGAAAATGGCCCTTTGTGTTAAAAAAGAAACAACATCACTGACAATTTGAATGCACAGGATTTTGTATTCTTATGCATCAGTTTCTAATACATAAAAGATAAGATAGTCTGACATTGGTTGGTCTCTGATACAGACCACCAAGAAAACAAGAGGCCCTGAATTTTAGGCACCTATATATAGAGAGTACGAAAACAAAACAAAACAAAACAAAACAAAACTGTGTTCTTATGTGGGAGACTAATATGAATGTCATATGCTAGAGATCTCATGCTATCATTTCTAAAACATCCTTTGAATTTCTAAAAGTCATGGGTAACAATTTCCTAAGTCAACATGTGTTCTATGCAACAGAGGGGAATTCTATATTAGATCTTGTGTAGACTATTAAAGAAGAATTGATCACAGGACTAAAAAATAGTGGTTGCTTAGATGCAAGTGATTATGACTTGATCACATTTGTGATGTGCAAACCAATTTCACAAAGCTAAAAATAGTTATGAGCCACATTAGCTGGGAAAATGTAAACTGAAAAATGTGAATGGTAACTGGGAATTGTTTAATCACATTTTACTTTATGCCTCAAAAGCTGCAACCAAGAATGAATATTACACTAGTTAAAAATCCTGACCAGCTTAAAAGGGAAGGGAAAGCAGCAGTAAGAAATTGAAAGCCCAATATATAACAAATGGAATGAAGGGGCATTACATAAATTAGGAAGTGGGCATTACATAAAATTGATAAGGGTAGCAAAAGACATAAGAAGACTCTATGGCCAGCAGAGTTAAAGACAGTAAGAAGGAGTTTTTAAGGTTTACTGGAACAAAGAGAATTCTAAAAATGGTATAAGTCTCTTATTTGGTGTCAATGGGGAAAATGTTAGTAAGATGGCAGATAAGTCAGAAGTGTTTGATAAATATTTCTGTTCTGTTTGGGGAGGAAGCCAGATGATTTATTCGTGTCATGTGATGATCATGACATATTTTCCATACCACCAGTAACTAGAAAGGATGTTAAGCAGCTGCTATAAAAATCAGACATTATCATGCATCCAAGAGTTTTAAAACAGCTGGTTGAGCAGCTTTTGGGACCATTAATGTTTATTTTCAGTAACTCTTGGCACAATTGGGAAGTTCCAGAGGACATCAAGAAAGTTAATGTTGTGATAATATTTAAAAGGATAAATGTGTCAACCTGACACTGAGCCTAGCCAAATAATAGAAAAGCTGATGTGGATCGTGATTACTAAAGAATTAAAAGAGGGTTCTATGTAATATTACATCCTGTCAAATTAACAATATTTTTTTGTTATCAGATCACAAGTTTGATTGATTAAAGTTCTAGTAATGATGTAATAGACTTCTGACAGGCATTTGACTTGATACCACATGGCATTTTGATAAAGCACCTAGACTGACATAAAATCAACATGGCACATATTAAATGGAGTAGTTGATAGATCTCAAAATGGCATTGCCCAAATGTATTCATCATTGAATGGCTGTGTTTCTTACAGGATCAGTTCTTGGCCCTACACTATTTAACATAAAATAAGAAAGCATAAAACCATTATTGATAAAATTTGCAGATGACACCAAGACTGCAGGAGTGGTAAATAATGAAGAGGATGAGGTCACTGATACATAACAATCTTAATTGCTTAGTAAACTATGCCTTAGAAAACAACATGTAACGGATTAGGAATTGTCTGTCATAATTTATGAATATTATGTATTAACATGCTTATTGTGCTCTCTTATAGTGTGTCTATGGGGTTAATTCAGTAATAGGACAATCAGGAAATTCATCCAGGAAAAGGGGGAAGGTAGAATCAGGTACATAACATACATCCTGGCAAATGCTTCAGAAACAATGAAGAGTCATTCATTTGGATGGTCAGCCTTGTCACTTTTGCAGAGTATATCAAACTGGTTTTGAGCAGCAGGTCCCAGAACAAGCAAATTAGACAAAGGACTTTAGGGGAAATAAAAAGTCTTTCCCTGTAAAGGAGATACTGCTGAGAAGCTGACTACCACCCAGACCCTCAGGTTTTAAGGGAATGGAATGAGACAGACCAGCACAGGGCTCTAGGTAAGTTAGACAAGCAAGAAAAACTTTTCTATTTTTCAAATCCTGTTATGTTAAAATATACTTTGTTCCGATTGTTAAAGTTAAACAATACTTGTAATTTAAGAAGGCTGTGCTATGTCAATATATTTACTGCTGGTCACAAGCTCCCAAAGGGAAGACTTACATGTGTTGAACTCATTTGGAGAGTTGATATATAGGACACTGTAGCCCAGAACTACATCTCCAAGAGAAAGAATCATGGAATTCTGCCCTAAGGAGAGAAAAAGGCATGAAGCCTGCTACTTGTGGGTATCAGGAGCACTCACAGAGACCAGAAAGGGGTCAGAAGTGCAGCTAAGTGCAACTGTGACACATGCATTTCAATATGGCCAAAAGTAAGGTGATACAGCTTGAAACAAAGGATGTAGGCCATACTTATAGGATGTGGTACTCTACCCTGGGAAACTATGACTCTGAAAAAGATCGGGACAATGATGTATAATCAGCTGATTGACGATCTTCCAGTGTGACACAAAAAGGTTAATGTTATTCTTGGATGTTTAAAAATAGAATATTGAGTATGTGTAGAAAGTTATATTACCTCTGGATATGGCATTGGAGTGACCAATACTAGAACTATGACCATTTCTGGCATCCACAATTCAAGAATGATGTTAATAAATTGGAAAGGGTTCAGAGAAGAGCCATGAGAATAAAGGATTAGATAAGTCAAACTCCTTGAATCTATTTAGCTTAGCAAAGAGAATGTTAAGAGGTGCCTTGATTAAGTCTATAAGTATCTTAA
Source organism: Pelodiscus sinensis (assembly GCF_049634645.1). Taxonomy (NCBI): domain Eukaryota; kingdom Metazoa; phylum Chordata; order Testudines; family Trionychidae; genus Pelodiscus; species Pelodiscus sinensis. Next base: position 67,048,879 of record NC_134711.1, on the reverse strand, counting down.
TGGGGAACAAATATTTCATAATGGCATATTTAATCTAGAAAAGAAAGGTATAACACAATCCTGTAGCTGGAAATTGCTGCTAGACAAATTAAGACTAGAAATAAGGGTACATTTTTAAGAGTGATGGTTGAGGTAACTTTTCCTCCATTAGAAATTTTAAAATCAGGACTGGATTTTTTTTAAAAGATAAGCACTAGTTCAACGACAGCTATTTGCCCTGAAGCAGGGTTTCATTCAGGGAAGTCCTCTAGCCTGTGTTATGAAGGAGGTCAGATTAGATGACTATAAGTCTCCAATTTAGCTCTAAAACATAGATTGGCAATACTTTTTCTGGGGGGAGGGGCATTCTAAGATTTTGGAAAGTGGTCAAGGGCTGCACTTTTCTGTGGAGGAGGTGCGCAGTTTAGGGTGGTACAGAAGGTGCATGGGGTAAGGGACTGGGGTGCAGGAGATGGTGTGAGGTTTGAGAGGGAGTTTGGGTGAAGGAGAGAGTTGTGACCTGGGGCAGGGGCTTGTGTGCAGGGTCAGAGTGGATATGGATGCAGGAGAGGATTATGGCCTGGGGCAGAGGTGTAGGAGAGGGTACAAGTTCTGGGAGGGAGTTGAGACCTGGGGTAGGGGGGTGCAGAAGGTTTGGATGGTGACCTGGGGGAGAAAGTTGGGGTGCGGGAGGAGCAGGGGTGCCAGAGTCAGTCTCTGGCTAGGAGGCACTTGCCTAAGTGTCTCCCAGCAGCAACCCTGCATAACCCCCCAAGTATGCCGGGCTCCCTGCATGCTGTAGCCCCAGATTGCTTAAAACTGCAGGCTTCTCCCTCCATGTGGCTTGCAGCTCGGGGAGGGGGAGAGCCTTGCACTGCCCCTGTCCTCCAAGGTGATTTCTCAGCTCCTGTTGGCTGGTTGTTTCTGGCCAAGAGAAGTTTAGGATTGGGCTGCAGGCAGGATGATCACATGAAGCATCCCCCTCCCTCCAGATCACAGAGCCACATGGAGCATCCTTGTACTTAAATCAGTGGCTGTTGTGTGCCTGAGAGTCCTGGCAGCATGTCTTTGGGCCAGATCTAATTGCTTGGTGTGCCAGATCCAACCTGTGAGAGGTGACTTGCCCACCCCTGCTCAAAAATCTATAAATCTCTGATACCATCAGCATAATTTTAAACATATCAAGACACTTATAATAGTTATAGGCAAGACTATCAGGACACAGAGGACTTGATCTTGTTAGTATTTACTAGCCTGTACATCCTAACCATGTTAAGTAGCACACTTAATGCTCCATCCTGTGCATTACACATATTGAGATTAGTCGTCAGATATAACTTTTCTCCCACCAGAACTATTACAGACAGAAATAAAGTGGAGGAGAGTAATACCACATTTTAGGTCTATCTTACTGTAGGTTATAATAAATCAGTATAAGACTGAAACCATTAATGGGACACTGTGAATCTTATTCACCGTTTGAGTAGTCAAATAAAAAAATACGGTGCTTATACCAGAGTATAACAGAGTTGCTAACAGCAGTTCACGAAGAGAGGCAGGAGGAAATGATAGGGTTTGTTACTCCACTTATATCTATCACAGTATTTCCCTGTGTATCCCTGTGTATCAAATATCAAAATTTTATAGCGTGTAAATCAAAGACTTGTTTAAATTATGTGTATGGAGTTGCTCCATAATGAAAATTACGCATTATTTCAACACTGGAGATATGCGTAATGTATTGTGGTCCATATCTAGCTTCATATAATATGCCATATGGGTCATGTCATGTGCTTCTCTGTATATTTAGGATTTTCCTCAAGATGCATAGGCTAATTCAGAATGACAGAATAAGATAACGCGGGGCAAATTTTAGCTAAAGTGGCCAAGGTCTGGGTGATGGAATTCATGAAAAATAGTGTGCTTGTAGTCATCTCCAGAGTTACCATGTTTGTGTATTTAAACTGTGCATGCAAATAGTTTAGCTCTATGTCTAACCTCCACCTTTTCAGCTACTAGCAACACAACTTTCTACGCATATTTGTGAACTAACCTCTCTTTCTGGAAGTTCAAGACAATATTTTCAAACTTGGATGACTAAAGTCTGGACTGCATTGCAGAATCCTTATTGTGTCACATTCATTTTTTAATTAATAAAGTACTGGTAAAAATCCCACTGTGGCATTTGTAAGTTCATTTTTAAATTAGTTTTTTAACCCTAGCTTGAGCCATTTTGAATGTGCATGTAATAAATATATTTGATGTTATTGCAAAGGCTTATTCCAAGCAAATTCCAAGCATCTCAATGCCTTAACTTTTATCATTTATCCTCATTTTAGGTCTGGACAGAATTTACTTTTTTGATTGTAAACATTTTTTTTACATAATATTTTTAACAACTCATTGAAAGTCAAGCAACTGCATTGCTCTTTCTTACTGCATATCCTAATAAATCAATGATTTCATAATTCTTTACATTTAGAATACTGTTCTTCCAGACTGAAAAAAGAGGTACATTGGTAATACAGTACACTTCTTTTAATCCGGCACCCTTAGGTCCCAGGGGGTGTCGGATTATCGGATATGCTGGAGTATCAGGAGGTACTCCGGCAAGGTGCTATGACAGATCTGCCGGGACCCGCACTGTGTATGGGGAGGTCGGCGGGGAACGGCGCGGCGAGGGGCGAACCTTCCACCATGTTGCAGGGAGGCTGTGGAAGCCCCGCGCAGCCAGCTTGCAAGCAAGGAAACTTGTAAGTAGTAGCAGCGGAGAGAGGGCGAGAGGCAGGCAACTGTTTAAGGCGGATGGGCGGGGGTGGGGGAATGCTGCCTACCTCTCGCCTCCTCTCCACCGCCGCTGCTTACAAGTTTCCCCTCTTGCAAGCCATCTGTGCAGGGCTTCCACCGCCTCCCTGCAACACTGCGGAGGATTCGCCCTTCATCGTGCTGACACCCCCGCTCACCTGCCCGCCTTAAACAGCTGCCTGCCTCTTGCCCCCTCTCCTCCGCCACTGCTTACAAGTTTCCCCACTTGTAAGCCGGCTGCATGGGGCTTCCACTGCCTCCCCGCAACACGGCAGAGGGTTCGCCCCTCGCCGTTCCCTGCCATCACTCCCCCCCACACCCGCCTGCCTGCCTGCCTTCCTTAAACAGCTGCCTGCCTCTTGCCCTCTCTCCACCACCGCCTCCGGCCAGCTCCAATTGTCCGGCTGGCTGGAGCACTTCCGGTTTCCAGTTGGTGCCAGACTATCAGGAGTGCTGGACCCCTGGATGCTGGACAATTGGGCTGCGTCTACATTGAAATTCCTTTCAAGTAGGAATAAGAGATCCTCTGGAAAAGGGCTTATTTTCCAGAGAATCACGTCTAGACTGGCGCTTTTCTCAGGCTTATCCCCAAGCCGGAAAAAAGCAGCAGCCATGTAAATGCAAATGCTGCGGGGGATATTTAAATCCCCCACGGATTTGCAATTGCGAAGTGTCTCATTAGCATCCCTTTTCTGGAAAGGGATGCCAATGTAGACACAGCCTTGGAGTTTTACTGTACTTGGAATATCTGGAAGATCCGTGATTTCATTGATGCAGATAGTCTCACCACCGATGCAGATCACAACTTTTCCACACCATCCTGTTTGGTGTGGTTCTCATCCATGTCCTTCCATGAATCCTCCATAAAGGATCCCACCCAACGTGCTGGAGGCCTACCTCTTGGTCTTTTTACATCTCATGGATACCATATGTGCTGTCCATCTGTTGTGTCTCAGTCTTGATAGCCCGTCTCCTTTTCCGATTGTACCTAACTTGGATGAAATCTTTGACACCGTTTCTTGCACGCAAATTGTAGATAGTAACATGCTATAGCCTACTTACGCCCACCATGTGTCTGTGTCTTTCCATTGTTCTTTGGGTGGTTCACATCTTTAATTCTTCTGGAGATGTCATGTTCCAGGTTTCGCAACTATAGAGCATTACTGAAAGGATACTGGTGTTAAAGAGATGGGCTTTCATGGTGGTGGAAAGTTTGGGATCAACAAAAACACTGTTCAGACTCCCAAAGGCAATCCAGCCAGATCACCTCCTCCTGCTCAACTCTGCATATTGTCCATCTGCACTGCTTGTCCAAGAAATACATATTGATCCACCAACTCATTGAACTGTCTATCCAGCTGCATGACGTACTCTGGACAATATGCAATTTTCATCCACTTCGTCTTTCTAGCATGTATGATCAGGCCAATCTCCTTCTCATTCTTACCAATGTCATTGAGGAGAGTTTGCAATGTTCTGAATTTTGACACAATTAGGATGATGTAATCTGTTAAGAGAGACATCTGAAGAACCTCACCATCAATCAGAAACCCATCTTTCATTCTGATCTTCTGCAGGATGTCTTCCAGGATGCTGGCAAACAACTTTGTCAAACAAACGACCCCCTGCTTTATGCCTCACTTAACTTTGATGATCAAGGGATCATCAAAAAGGGTGATTTCCATAGTTGCATGCATTATGGAATTTTGTAGATTCTAACATACACAAGTGAGACGCACTGCAAACGGAGAGCACTGAAAACTGCATTTTGTTCCACCGAGGCAAAGGCTTTTTTTTAAGTCAATGAACAACAAGCATAATAGGATCTTGTACTTTCTACACCTTCTGGTCATCAATGTGACCACAAAAATGTGCTCCACTGCGAAGAATTCCCTATGAAAGCCTGCCTGTTCCCTTCTCATGTTTTCCTCAAAAACATCCTCAAAATGGGCATAGATTAGTTTCATAAAGACCTTATAGATATGAGCAAGCAGGCAGATGGGTCAATAGGTGTGAATATCTTTTCGGTCACCTTTTTTCGGCAGAAGAACAATTTGCAATCTCTTCCAATCTTTCGGAATTCTCCCTTATTTAATGTGCTGCTTTTATGTATCTTGCTTTCAAGAGTGTATTACCTCCCACACAAAGTTCTTCTAGGTACACTTGATCTAAACCTGCCACTCTTCCCATGGACCCATGGACTCAGACACCAAGTTACTGAAGTTCCAAAAGTTTATCATAATGCTACAGAAGCAGCACTGCTACAACTTTTCATTAATTGGTAACGCAGATCAGACACCATTAAATTTCGATAATCCATATGATAGAACGCTTGAAGTGAAAGGTGCCAAGACCATCTCCATTGCTATCACAGGCCACGAAAAGTCTAGTGGTGTATCATAATGCTTGCTTGCATGGTTGACAGAACGAAGCTGCCTCCTTAAATTGTGTTCAAGCGCAAGACAATGCCAAGGAATGTAATATTCCCAAACACTGTTCACGTACGTGTTCACCCTAAAGGCAGGATTGATGAAGCTTTAATGCTTGATTGGCTACAGATGGTTTGGGCAAGTGGACAGGTGGACTTATGGGAAAGCGGTCTCTAATAGTTTTGGATGCATTTCGGTGTCATCGTATGCCATCCGTCAAGAAAAGGCTTCAGCAGGACAAAACAGACTTGGCAATTATTCCTGCTGGAATGACCAAAATGTTGCAGCCGCTTGACGTGACAGTTAACAAGCCAATGAAAGTTGCACTATGCAGGAAATGGAACATCTGGTTGTTGGAAGGTGAACATACATTTGCTGCAGGTGGATGTATGCGAAGACCAACACTACAAGATGTTACCCAGTGGATAGCGGATGTCTGGCTTGAACTTGATCCTGCTATGATAAGGAAGGGGTTTCTGAAATGCAGCATCTCTAATGCTATGGATGGCAGCGAGGATGATGCCCTGTGGATGGATCCAAGCGACAATGAATCAGCCGAGGGCGAATTACCACTATGCGAAGATGACAATGATTTGTATTACCTAAATGAAGATGTCGAGGGCTATACCCCGGAAGATATTGCTCGACTGTTCGAGGTAGATTCTAACAAAAATGAATTTGAGGGCTTTGAAGATGAGGAGAAGATCAATTAACATGCCGGTATTTACTTGTTTGCACTTCAGTGTTGATTTCATTTGTTTAACTTACTTTTTTGAAACTGTATATATAGTTGCTTATTGATGCTAATAAAAATCAACTTAACCTCTGGTGTCCAGCGATTAATTAACTGCCGCGGAACCTCCAAATAAAAACTTTAAAAAAAAAACCTATTGATAATGCACACCCTGACTTTAACACTAAAAAAAACGGGGGAAAAGTGCGCATTATACTCATGATTTTATGATAATTGAAATCGATATCTTTTGTTTAATCCATTTCCCATGATTCAGAGGCGACAGAATTCTTTAACAGATCTGAGGGGAACTGTTGTGCCCGCATGCAAGACCTAACTTTCATCTTTATCCTTTCTTCCCATATGATGTTTATTTTGACTCTCTCGGTCTAACCAGTTGATGATCCGACTGTATATAGATGCCCAATTCTGAAATGACTTTTACATCTGTTACCAGTCACCTCTTGTCCACCTGCACATAATCAATTTAATTTCTTATTATGTCATTCAGTGCTCACCAAATCCACCTACTTCCAACTCTCTTCTTGAAGAAGATGTTAATGATATACAGCCACAAGACTTCTGCATGGTCAACCAGCCTTTGACCTCTTTCATTTCTCATACCCAAGTCATATTGTCTGATGTAGTTTTCTCCATCTTCCCCTATACTAACCTTGGCATTGAAGTTGCCAAGCACCACCATGTATGTTGTTTTAGTCTGAGGAATCCTATCAAGTTCTTCATAGAACCTTTCCACTTCTTTATCTTCTGCAGTATATGTTGGTACATAGGCTACAATTATTTTCATGGTGGCCCATTTGCCTATGGCTGATTGTGAGCATTCCAAAATGAGATGATAAAATTTTCCATGAAATGATGTTTCCTGCCACCTTTGGACACACAATAAATCCAACTTTCCTGACTTTTCCTTCTGCTGCTCCCAGAAGAATTTGTGAACCATCCTTCCATTTTGCCATGACTTCCTTTTTTCTTCTGGTTTCAGTTATGGCAAGAATGTCAATGCAAATACAATGCAATCCTTCCATCAATATATCAACCTTCTTATCTCTTGAGAGGGATTTTACATTGTGTGCCAACATATAAATTAATACAAATGGATGGTCTCAATTCTATGAACTGCTTTGCATCTTCTGCCCCTGTATCCACCACTTCACCACCATCACTATCACTGCAGAAGTGAGGAGGAACTGCAAAGGACTGAAGGTCATGCTATATTATCATAGTGTTCATAATTGCTGTGGCCAAATTGTTACCTGGTAGCCAACCTTCTGGTGACGAACCTCTCCATACTTTTCTAGGCTGGTCCTTGGATAGTGGACACAGTCCACTGCCAGGGCCATACTCAAAACCTTTCCAGGTTGGTAGAACCTGCCAGAGCTTATGATCCATTGGCATAGCCTTCGAGAGCTCAGGGTCACCTCCACACCACAATGAGGCAATGGAGTAGGATTTTGTGGATTACATCAGAAATACTGAGAGTAAATAACAATTGGAACAGATCACTAAGGGTGGTGGTAGATTCTGCATCAAAAATAATATTAAAATCAAGATTAATTTTTTTCTACAAGATATGCTCTAGCTTTTATGGTAGGGAAAATATATGGGCTAGGACTAGGAGGTCAGGCTTGATGATGACTACAGTCCTTTCTCAGGTTGGAATCTATTAATTTTTAAAAAAATCATTCTTCATTATGTAGAACAGTTAGAGATACACACATACTGAAGAAATATCAGATTTGTATCCTCTTGGACTGGGTTCAGACTTGAATTTCAATGCTCAGATACTGAAATGTTCCTCATTTTGAGGAACCTGGGCCATTTCTTTTGTGGTCCAAAAATTGTCTACAATTCATGCTACTTGGTTTCCCACTAAACAAAAATGATTGAAAATTATATTCAGCAGAATTTGTGAATCATGAAACTAAAGTTGTAGAAATGAGATATATACATGAAAGATATAAACCCATACATAATACATTTCCTGTTTTAATATTTGTTTAGCACCACTCATCTTGGGTCATTGCTACCCAGTTTAAATATCACATTTAGCCCTTGGCCAATAGAGAGTGATCATTATTTCTATCAAGATATGAAGTCGGAAAGAACACTTGGGCAACAAGCATAAGATATAAGATTAGATAATTAGCCTTTATAAAGTCCTATATAGTTGGCGAAATAATTCATTTGCGATCCTTTGGAGTTCAGATATATATTAGGTCATTTTTTTTACTGGTGACTCACTGTAAAATGATTTTTTTTTCTGGAGCACTGAGGAACGTCTCCTGGATCCTATAAAATATAATTATATGACAGATTTCATTACCATGGTATTGTCTTCTACAGGGGATCTGACAGATTTGCTATGCCCGTGGGCTAGGTGGGGGGTGGACTGGTTCCACACTCCCAGAAGGGGATAGCCTACGATAGAGAGAGCTCTGAGTGCCTCTCAGAGCATACTATACTGGTTACCCAGGCCTTTTTGAATCACCAGGCCTTGGAGCAACTGCTACCTTTCCCCCCGCCCTCTCCTGTCAGTGGTCCTGGTCCTGTGGGTCCCCTTATGATCAGGTCAGTATTCTAAAATGCAGATACAGAAGGAGGGAGATCCAGGAGGGGAGAAGAGGTTAGAGGTTTGAGCAAGAGGCTGGGAGTCAGGATTCCTGGGTTCCATCCAAGATGCAAATGGTCTCTTACCACCTTGATTACTCCTTGAACCATAAATGAAGAGAAGAAAAACATTCCTGGGGAATAGGTGGCACTGGCAAAAAAAAAGACAATTTCTACTTTGTTTTCCTACTTTCAGCTTTCATTAAATATTTCAGGTACAGCACTGCATAGCAATAAATGTGAGAGCAAAACAACCTAACATATATAAGAATCTGAAAGTACAACTGGGAGTAATAATAAAATAA